>NC_138177.1:26759514-27996509 GCF_964165515.1 Mesoplodon bidens | reverse complement strand
CCCATACATTACTGGTGAAAATGTATCAGCACAGCCACTTTTGAAAACAGATTGGTAGTTTCTTAAAAATTACACACAGCCCAATAATTCCACTCATAGAAATCTAACCAAGAGAAATGAAAAAGATAGGCCCACACAAAGATTTCTACACACATTTTTAAAGCAACATTATAATAGTCATTATAAGCAAAAACAACCCAAGTGTTCATCACCCAGGGAGTGGATAAACAAAAGATGGTATAGCCACACAATGAATACTATCTTGTGTTAAAAAGGAACAAAATACTATGCGTACTACACAACAGATGAACTTTAAAAACTTTATGTTAGGGCTTCCCTGGTGGCGCAGTGGTTGAGAGTCTGCCTGCCGATGCAGGGGACACGGGTTCGTTCCCCGGTCTGGGAGGATCCCACATGCCACGGAGCGGCTGAGTCCGTGCGCCATGGCCGCTGAGCCTGCGCATCCAGAGCCTGTGCTCCGCGACCACAGCAGTGAGAAGCCCGCGTACCGCAAAAAAAAAAACAAAAAAAAACAAAAAAAACTTTATGTTAGTGATAGAGGCCAGATGCAAAAGACTACATAGTGTCAGAAAGTAGAATGGTGATTGCCAGGGGTTGGGGAGAGGGGGAAATGGGGAGTTAATGTTTAACAGGTACAAATTTTCATTTGGGGAAGATGAAAAAGTTCTGTAGCTAGAGGCAGAAAGTAACCATTGTGAATATCTAAGCCTAGACATTCTTCATAACAAAGGCCTAATCTCCAGGGAAAAAGACTCTCCCAGAGCCTTATCTTACTTGAGGGAAGGGCATTTCTTCAACTCCAGTTCCCTCTAGCCTTTCTGTCTCACCTAAATAGATAGAGGGGGAAGCTAACACTTGTGAAGGTCACAGCCCAGGGACCAAGGCCCACTGAAAGAGTGAGATTTATTCATAAGATTGTAGAATGATTCTCTTCTTCCATACTTTACCACCATACCAATAGGGCTCCAGTAGAATAACAGTCAATTACAGCTGAAGGAGACGCAAGCTCTCTTTGAGGAGGAGTTCTTATGGAAGCCCAAAAACTAGAGAGAGAAAAAGAAGGACACTAGAGAAATTTGAACCCTCTGGCACATGCAGCTATGGAAAACATTAAACACAGCCCAACTTCTAACCATATTAACATAAAATCTCACACTAAAGGCCTATCTGCTTCAGTCCCTATTATCTGAAATACCATGTCCAGCTTTCAACAAAAAAAATTTACAAGTCATGCTAAAAGGCAAGAAAAAACACAGTCTGAAAAGACAAAGAAAGCAACAGGACCAGGCCCAGCTTGACAGAGATATTAGAGTTATCAGATTGGGAATTTAACTATGGTCATTATGTTAAGGGCTCTAATGGAAAGTATAAGAAAACATGCATGAACAGATGGGTAATATAAGCAGAGATATGGAAACTCTAAGAAAGAATCAAAAGGAAATACTATAAATCAAAAGCACTGTAACAAACTGATGACTCCATAAAAGGCATTCATCACTACTCTTGACACAGCAGAAGAACCAGTAAACTTGAAGACTGGTCAATGGAAACTTCCCAAAATTTAAGGCAAAGAGGAAAAAGAACGAAAAAAAGAATAGAATGCCTAAGAACTGTGGGACAATTATAGAAGATGTACCATACATGTAATTGGAATACCAGAAGGAGAAGGAACAAATAGAGCAGAAGAAATATGCAAAGTAATAATAGCCGAATAACCTACCAAAATTAATGAAAGACAGCAAACCACATATCCCGAAAGCTCAGAGAATACCAAGCAGGATAAAAAATAAACAAAACAAAACAACAACAACAAAAAAAAAACACAAAGAAAAAAAGAACTACATTAAGGTATGTCATATTCAAATTGTAGAAAACCAAAGACAAAGTTAAAAATCTTGAAAAAGCCAGAGGCAGGAAAATCTTACCTATAGAGGAACACAGAATTACAGCAGATTCTTGTCAGAAACCATGCAAGCACAAAGAAAGTTGAGTGAAATATTTAAAATACCGATGGAAAAAAATCATCAACCTGGAATTCTATATTCAACAAAATTATCCTTTTGTCAGGATAAAGACTTTCTCAGAAAATTAAAAACTGAGAGAATTCAGTGCAAGCAAGAAGTATTAAAATGTTCTGTCCTGCAAGAAATATTAGAAGTTCGTCAGGGAGAAGGAAAATGATATATAGGTCAGAAACTTGGATCTACATAAAGAAAGAAAGAATGTTAGAAAAGGAATAAATAAAGGTAAAATAAATTTTTATTTAATCTTAATTTATTAAAAACTAAACCTTAGGGCTTCCCTAGTGGTGCAGTGGTTGAGAGTCCACCTGCCAATGCAGGGGACACGGGTTCATGCCCCGGTCCGGGAAGATCCCACATGCCGCGGAGCGGCTGGGCTCGTGAGCCATAGCTGCTGAGCCTGCGTGTCCGGAGCCTGTGCTCCATAATGGGACAGGCTGCAACAGTGAGAGGCCCGTGTACCACAAAAACAAACAAACAAACAAACAAACAAACAAAAAACTAAACCTTAAAATGTTTAAAGTAATAATAGAAGCAATGTATTGAGTGATTATAGCATATGGATAAGTAAAATGAATGACAGCGATGTCACAAGGATCAGAGGAAGGAACTGGGAATACTTTTATAAGGTACCTGCACTACATATGAAGCAGTAGTGTTATTTGAAATTAATTTTAGATTAGTCAAAAATGTACTGTAAACTCTAGGGCAGCCACCAAAAATTTTTTTTGAGGAAGTATAATTGCTATCCTAAGAGAAGAGATAAAATAGATTATATAAAATGCTCAACTAAAACCAGAGAAGGTAGAAAAAAATGGGGGAAACATAACAAAGAATAAATGCAATAAATAGAAATCAATTATAAACATGGAGGATATTCATCCAAGTATATCAATAATTGCTTTAAATGTAAATGGTATAAATACAACAATTAAAGGAAAGAGACTGTCAGAGTGGATATAAAATAAGACCTAACTTATTTATAAGAAACCCACTTTAAAGACACATGTATGAATAGATTAGAAGCAACGGGCTGGGGAAAGATATACCATGCTAACAATCATTAAAAGGAAGCTGGGGCTTCCTTAGTGGCGCAGTGGTTGAGAATCTGCCTGCCAATGCAGGGGACACGGGTTCGAGCTCTGGTCTGGGAAGATCCCACATGCCGCAGAGCAACTAGGCCCGTGAGCCACAACTACTGAGCCCACGTGTCTGGAGCTTGTGCTCCTTAACAAGAGAGGCTGCGACAGTGAGAGGCCCATGCACCACGATGAAGAGTGGCCCCCGCTTGCCACAACTAGAGAAAGCCCTCGCACAGAAACAAAGACCCAACACAGCCAAAAATAAATAAATAAATTTATAAAAAAAAAAAGGAAGCTGAAGTAGCTATATTGATTTCAGACAAAACTGAATTCAGAACAAGGACAATTAGCAGATATAAAGAGGGTCATTACATAATGATAAAGAGGCCAACTCTCCAAGAAGACATAACAATTCTTAGTGTGAATGCACTTAACAACAGAACCCTGAAATACATGAATCAAAATCTGACAACTAAAAGGAGAAATAGAAAAATACATTATTATAGTTAAATTATTCAACACCCTCTTTTAGTAATTGATAGATCAAACAGGCAGAAAATCAGTAAGGATATGGTTGGCCTGAAAAGCACTATCAACCTGATCTAATTGACATTTATAGAATATTCCATCAAACAGCAGAATGCACATTTTTTCCAAACCTGAATAAACAATTTCCCAAATGGGCCACATTCTCAGTTGTAAAACATACATTTACAAATTTGAAAGTATAGAAATCATTTAAATTATATTCTCACACCACAATGAAATTAAACTAGAAATAAATAACAGAAAGATAACTGTAAAACCTCCAAATATTTGGAGTTAAAAGACACATGTCTAAATAACACCTGTGTCAAAAAGAAGTCTCGAGAGAAATTTAAAAATGTTTTGAACTAAAAGAAAATACTATTTATCAAAAGTTGTGGGAGGCAGCAAAAGCAATGTTTAGAGAGAAGTTTATAACATTAAAGACATATATTAGAAAAGAAGAAAGATCCAAAATCAGTAATATAAACTTCCACTTTAAGAAACTAAAGGAAAAAGGGCAATTTAAGCCTAAGGCAAGCTGAAGAAAATAAATAATCTTTAAAAGGCAGAAAAAAAATGAAATTGAAAACAAGAAATCAACAGAGAAAATTAATGAAACACAGTTGTTAAAATATCAATAAAATCAATAAACCTCCTGCCAGGCTGAGAAGACACTAATCACCAATGTCAGAAATGAAAGAGGGATTATTACATGGATACTTAAGAATAATAAAGAAATAACATAAACAGCTCTAGGCCCATAAATTTGATAACTTAGATGAAATGAATGAACTCCTTGAAAAACACAATCTGAATAGGCCTATAACTATTAAAGAAATTGTATCACTAATATCCTTCCAAAATAGAAAGCACTAGGCCTGGATGGTTTCACTGGTGAATTCTACCAAATATTTAAGGAAGAAATAATGCCGATTCTCCACAATCTCTTCCAGAAAACAGAAGCCGAGGGAACACTTCCTAACTCATTCTATGAGGCCAGCATTACCCTAACACCAAAAACAAATAGACTTTACAACAAAGAAAAACTAGACTAAAATCTCTCATGAACATAGAAGCAAAAATCCTCAACAAAATATTAGCAAATTGAATCTAGCAGTGAAAAGAAGTATACACCACAAACAAGTGGGATTTATTCCAGGTGTGCAAGGTGGCTCAACATTAAAAAATCAATCAATGTAGTCCACCATATCGAAAGGCTAAAGAGAAAAATAATGTGATCATATCAATTAATGTAGAAAAAGCATTTGACAAAATCCAAAAGCCATTCACAATTAAAAAAAAAAAACCAAAAAACTTTCAGTAAACTAAGGATAGAGAGGAACTTCCTCAACTTGATAAAGAACATTTATAAAAAACCTACACCTAACATCATACTTAACGGTGAGAAATGGGGCATTTTCTCCCTAAAATCAAAAACAAGGCAAGAATGTCCACTCTTACCTAAAGGATGAGAAGGATTTAGCAGTGCAAATATCTGGGGAAGAGCATTCCTGGCAGAGGAAATAGCAAAGATGGAAAAGAGCTCGATGTACTTGAGGAACAGAGAGGTCAGGGTGCTTGGTGTATCATGAATGAGCAGCAAAGTGGTAGGATGTGAGATTACAGGAGTAAGATGGGGCCCAATTAAGCAGAATCTTGGAAGTAAGGTAAGGAATTTGAATTTTATTCTAATAGCATTGGAAAGTCAGAGAGGGGTATGATCTGATTTACATTTTAGAAGAGTGTGGCTTGCTGACATGAACCTCTTGGTTGTGGCCATATACGTTCTTGGGAGGCATTCACTCTTTGCATGTAGATTCAGAAGACAAGATGAATCCATTTTCAGTTAATGCATACGTACTCTTGCATATCCAAGTTTTGTAATGAGCTTTAATGATATTGCCATCCCCAGAGAAGAGAGACAGCCATCACAGCTATTGGATTGTCACTTTAAGGCAGGAGACATTCACCAGGCATAGGTGAAGAGAAAAAGTTGGAAGAATTCAAAGTCAATATTTTTAAGTTTATGGTTTTGAAGTATAGCTTTAAAAAATTATTATTCTCAAGAAAATCGGAACAGCCTTAGGGAACTTGTCTATACCTTTGCTATAAAAATGCTACTGGGGGCCCCGCCCGGGGGCCCCGCCCCCCGACGTCTCCTGCACTGCGGACCCGCCCCCGCCAGCCGGCGGATCGCGGGCGCTTCCCTCTTCAAGCTCAGCCCTGGCTAACTCCTCCTGCCATTCGCTTTCACAATATTCCCCGGAGGCCCCGCCTCCTCAGCCTCCCTTGGCAACCGGGTTCTGGCCGCTAGGCAGGCTCCGCCTTCTCTACGCTAGACGCAGCGTCCGGCCTGGGCCTCCCAAGATGCAGCGCGCGGGCGGGAGGTTTGGAGCGGCTTGGCGCTGAGAGGGTTTGCGGCGTTGGGGACATGGCGGCTGCGGTGTGCTAGAGCCTCACACGCTGAGGTAGGACCGGCGGCGTGTTCCCTGACCCAGCCTTCGCCGAGGGGGTGGCGGCGGCGCAGGGTTTTGCTCCCCTAGTCCCTTTATTGCGGAAGAGCGCGAAGGAAGTGGGCTTCCCGGGCCCTGTGCCCACCCTTCTCTGGAAGGATAACTAAATTTTTCCAAGTGCTTACTCTATTCGGGGATTATTTCGCTTGACACTTTCTTCACCTCTGCAGCATCTTTCTCACTTGGAGGATGAAATACTTAACAGAGGATACATCTTTGACATCTTTAAAACAGCTCTGCCTACTGGATGGCAGTTTGCCTCATTTCATTTTTAGGTTTAGAAGCATCAACTGGAATCGATTTACATTTGAAAATTGGGCTTGATACTGTGGCTTTACTAGCAAACAAGCAATGTCATCTAATGAACAAGAAAGGCTCTTCTGTTATAATGGAGAAGTCCTTGTTTTTCGTTTGTCTAAAGGAAATTTTGTAGATGAAGGGCCTACAAAAACACCTGTGTTACTACATGTCAGAAGAATGGTATTTGACAGAGGAACAGGAGTATTTGTTCAGAAATCCACTGGATTCTTTAGCATAAAAGAAGAATACTCTCATTTAAAAATTATGGGTTGCGACTGTGTTTCAGATTTCAGAACTGGAATTAATCTGCCTTATATTATGATACAGTGCATTAAAGAGAGTAACATTTTCAGATATTTTCTACTATTTCTTCACAGTACCAATAAATTTGAAAAGCGTTTGAGTTTTGAACTACACTGTGAGTTGAAGGACAGCATAAGGGTCCTTAATGGCCCTTTAGTTTTATGGAGATGTGTCCAAACATTCTTTTATATCTCTTCCCAAACTGGCAAAGTTGTTACTGTGTCCATTAAGTTTTCCTCTATTGAGTGGACAGGGGAGATTGAAAATGTAGGTATGGTTTTGTTAGGACGAAAGAGATGTTACTTATCTGAGGAAGGATGTAACCCACAGCCTTCAAAATCAGATTATGCAACTTGGAATACTCAATTTTGTGTATACTCCCTTGAAAGGGGAGAAGTAATAAGTGATACATACATTATCCCTCCTGCTTATACCAGTGTGATAACATGTGTGCATGTCTGTGCAACTGAGATTGTCAACAAGCGGTTAAGAATGTCTCTGATTGCTCTTACTCAAAAGAATCAGCTGATTTCATTCCAAAATGGGACTCCTAAAAGTGTGTGCCAGCTTCCATTTGAAGATCCTTGTGCAATTCAACTTATGAATTCAGGTGGAGGAGACCTCCTTTTCGTCATATCCTTTAGGGCCAGTGATGCTTGTGCTGTTTGGGAAAAGAACTTTCAGGTTGCTGCTAAGTGGGAGAAAGTTAGCTCAGTGCTGATAGATGACTTTCTTGGAACTGGAACTGAACAAGTACTGCTACTTTTTAAGGACCCCTTGAATTCAGATTGCCTTAGTTCCTTTAAAATAACAGACCTGGACAACTTAAACTATTCAAGTGAAACATTGGATTACAATGAAGATGACTTATTTGATGGCAAAAAGAATTATTTGGTGGTTCCACCTCTGGAAAGAAGATTGAAAGTTGGTTTGGTTTCTGTTCAGGAATTACAGCAGCATCTCTTGCTTAAGGAAAAAATTATTTCAAAATCTTACAAGGCTTTAATGAACCTGTTTCAAGGGAAAGATGATAGTACATCAAGTGCACAGGAGGAATGTCTTGCCACTCTTTGTGGTGAAGAAGAAAATCCTGTCTATACCTTTGATGAAAAGTTATCAGATAATTTTCAAGATTCAGAACAGCTAGTAGAGAATATATGGTATCGTGTAATAGAAGATAGCTTGGTTGTTGGAGTGAAAACCACATCTTTGAAGGTGTCCCTGAATCATGCGACTTTATCACTGTCAATGGATCAAGCCCCTAACTCCAGCTTTCTGCTCATTAAGTGTCAAAGTAGGGTGATCAAGTTGAGTAGGAAATGTTCGCCAGTACCAAGGTCAGTGCCATATGAAATAGGATCAGAGGTAAAAAAAATCAAGTTGAGTGTTGATAGTGAGGAAGAAGGGAAAGAGGAAAGCATTGTTTGTGTACAACCATCTGAGAAAGAGTATGTGCAGATGATTACTGCTGTAACATCTCTTTCGCCACTTTTAGCATTCAGTAATTTTTGCTGCATTGTGCTGCTACAAATTAGAGAGAGAGAGAATGATAACCATCCTGCAGCTCGTTATGTTCAGTGTGGCAGAATTTTTTTAAGTCTAGAAGATCTTTCAAGTGGGAAATACCTGCTGACATTTCCAAAGAAGAAACCTATAGAACACATGGAAGATCTCTTTGCGCTTCTCGCGGCCTGGCAGAGAACTTGTTTTCAAATCATATCACCCAGCTATGCTCTGAATTCAATGAAGGTATGGCTCTTAGAACACATGGAATGTGAAGTTGTCAAAGAATTTCCAGAAATTTGCTTTTGCAAAAGGCCAGGAAGCTTCTATGGGACACTCTTCAACTGGAAACAAAGAACACCATTTGAAGGGATTTTAATAGTCTATTGCAGGAATCAAACAGTTTTGTTCCAGTGCCTTCATAATCTCAGCAGAGTTCTCCCTATAAACAGTTTCTTCAAAAATCTAAAATTAGGAAGTGAGGATTTCCTACTTGGTCATTTAGCATTAGCTTTGGAGAAGGAATTGGTTACCCTTGGTTCTTTTTCTTCTGCCTTAGTTAAGGTTGAAAGCAACTTGGTGCAGAATTGTGAAGCAAGCAGTGAAAAGAGTAGTGGTGATGTGGCTGCTTTATCAGACACAGAGGAAAGCATCCATCGCTACAGAAAAGAACTTCAGAGAGAAAAGAAGCAAATGTTGGGGACGAACCTAAAAGTGAGTGGTGCCCTTTACAGAGAAATGACTTTGAAATTAGCTGAGATTCAGCTGAAATCAGACCTTGCTGCCCAGAAAGTGACTGATTTATAATTACAATCTCAGCTTGGTTATATTTTAGAATATTTTTCCCTGCCAGAATGTTTTGGTCCTACTTGTTTTCATCTTACATTATACGCCTTCTCTGTAAAGATTAAGATTGAGGCTTACTGTAGAATCTTTGGTTTTGAAGATGCACAAAATAGCATGCCTTAGAGCAGCACTTCTCACCTGGGCTCATTTTGCCTCCCAGGGGCATTTGGCTATGTCTGGAGATATTTTTTGGTTGTCAGAAGTAGTGGCAGGTGGGGAGGGCAAGAGAGGGGTGCTATTCAGATCTAGTGGGTTGAGGCGAGGGATGCGGCTAAACTTCCTACACAGCACAGCGCAGCCCCTGACGAGGGAGGGCCCAGCCCACATGTGAGTAATGCCCGGGGTGGAGAAATCCTGCCTTAGCGTTTCCACTTAAGACATAGGTGATGGAACAATATTTTGTTCTAAATCTTAAAAAAACCTTAAATAGGCCTTTTATTATACTCTGCTTAGTAAAACCTAGCATATAAAAATGAGCTTCAAACAGATAAACAAGGTTGTCACGATTCAGAAGTTTCTGTAAACATCAAGCCCCTGTGGAAATTTAAATGGCAGAGTGTCTAGGTGAGACCATTATGGTGGAAACCCTTATTAAATTAAATTTCCTTAGAAAGCCTCTATGAAATTGCATAAGTCTACAGGCATGTGAAAATTTGGGGGCATTTCTTTGAAAAGCATCTCTCTTTCAAAAGGCTAAGCATACCTCACAGGCCACTATTTTTAAAAAATTGAAATTGCCTTTAAGCCATCTGAAATTCCAGCTCTAGGCAAAGCTAAAATGTAAAATCCTAACTAAAGTAACTTAAAGAGTATGGCAGTCCTTAGGGACTGAGAAATTTAAAAATAAGTGAAAATTAATTTCAGTTAAGTGATTTTTCAGGGGTCCAGTGAGGCATTTCAAAGGGATAAAAATTCAACCTATTCTCTTTTCTTTTTGGAAAAAATAAGAATTCTGAAGTAATAAGAGAATGTCAGGAGAAGGGAAAAGACACAAAAGGATATGGGCCAAAAGGAATGTTTCTGATCCTTTTTGCTCTAAAATCCGTAAGTGAGATGGAAGTTTCTGTCTCAGTTGAAAGACATAAAGATGATTATAGAAAGTGGCATTTCACACTTGCAGCGGTGAAGTGCTAATCCCCCCCACCCCGTGCCTCAGAAGTGCTTGTCCCTAATGATCTGGTGACGCAAGTGGGTTTTTAAGAAGCTAAGTTATTACTGTCTTGTCTCGGTTTTTATGGTTGTCCATATAATATGCTACCTTTTTTTTTTAGTAATCCATTGCAAATTGAGTTCTATAACTCTATAGCTCGATTTCTATGAAATTTCAATGAAAAATATTTCAGACTTTCTGGAAATGAAAATGTGATAATTTCAGGATTAATTGTGGAAGTCTGAAAGCAATGTGTGTCAGTAGATGTAGTGAAACTTCACAAGGCATGTTCTGAAAGGACAACCAGGTAGAAAATATAGGAACTAAGTTGTAAAATGGAGGCTGTCAAAAAACTAAACAGAATTTGATTGTAATAGTTTAATAGTTTATCTATAGAAAAGCTAGGATAGTAAAAAAAAATAGCATATTGCTTATTTTTTTATTTATAAAAGCAAACAAAAGGTATTAATCTGTATGTACCAAATAACCTCTTTACAAGTGAACTTTGTACCCCAGTATAATTTTTTTTTCTTTTTTTCTTTTTCTTTTTTCACACACACACACACTGTATTTTATTTTTACAAGAGATAAATAAACTGACACCAAGCATTGTAAATGGATGGCTACAACAAAAGTAACAATGATTGCAATTACCAAACATGAAACACATTCATACTATGTCATAATACTGACATTCAGTCCAGTAATCCTCCACTGTAACAGCTCCTTTACTTTGCAGTGAAAATTGATTTGTATATTTTTTGCCTCTGAGTCCTTGTGGGATTTTTTTTTTATTCAAACAGAAAGTCACAAAAATTATAATCATCCTCATCAGTTCACTCAGTCCCATGTAATTAATTTTTTTTCATCTTGATCTTTTGTTAGCACTTTTATGAATTCATCAGTTTTCCATTAGAGTTCTGAAAATGCTTATTCATTCAGTTCAGCAGTATAGTCAGTTACCAGAAACCTGTACTTGTCAGAGTCTTTTCCATGAATTCCCTGAAGATGAAACCCTTTTATAGGAACATTTTTGCAAAAGCATCACAGTACACCCAGAACTGTCTGTAAATGACAAAAGACTTAAAAATGACCACGGTTAAAGATCTGATGAAAGTTCATAATAATGCAATTGACAAGGAAATTTAGTTTTTTCTGAGATATACATTTTAAAGTAATAACTAGAATTATGACTTATAACATTATACCAGAACATATAAGATTTTTAGAAATTTCATGTAATGTCTGAAACATTTATATTAACATATTTCAATACAAATAACCCAAAGAAAGTTTAGTATTAGTTGTTTTTTTATTTGTTTGTTTTTTTATACTGCAGGTTCTTATTAGTCATTAATTTTATACACATCAGTGTATACATGTCAATCCCAATCGCCCAATTCAGCACACCACCATCCCCACCCCACCGCGATTTCCCCCCTTGGTATCCATACGTTTGTTCTCTCCATCTGTGTCTCAACTTCTGCCCTGCAAACCGGATCATGTGTACCATTTTTCTAGTTTCCACATACGTGCGTTAATATGCGATGTTTGTTTTCTCTTTCTGACTTACTTCACTCTGTATGACAGTCTCTAGATCCATCCACGTCTCAACAAATGACTCAATTTCGTTCCTTTTTATGGCTGAGTAATATTCCATTGTGTATATGTATCACAACTTCTTTTTCCATTCATCTGTCGATGGGCATTTAGGTTGCTTCCATGACCTAGCTATTGTAAATAGTGCTGCAGTGAACATTGGGGTGCATGTGTCTTTGAATTATGATTTTCTCTGGGTATATGCCCAGTAGAGGGATTGCTGGGTCGTATGGTAGTTCTATTTGTAGTTTTTTTTTTTTTTTATAGCTTTTTTTTTTGGCTGTATGTGGGCCTCTCACTGTTGTGGCCTCTCCCCTTGTGGAGCACAGGCTCCGGACGCGCAGGCTCAGCGGCCATGGCTCACGGGCCCAGCAGCTCCACAGCATGTGGGATCTTCCCGAACCGGGGCACGAACCCGTGTGCCCTGCATCGGCAGGTGGACTCTCAACCACTGCGCCACCAGGGAAGCCCACTATTTGTAGTTTTTTAAGGAACCTCCATACTGTTCTCCATAGTGGCTGTATCAATTTACATTCCCACCAACAGTGCAAGAGGGTTCCCTGTTCTCCACACCCTCTCCAGCACTTGTTGTTTGTAGATTTTCTGATGATGCTCCTTCTAACTGGTGTGAGGTGATACCTCATTGTGGTTTTGATTTGCATTTCTCTAATAATTAGTGATGTTGAGCAGCTTTTCATGTGCTTCTTGGCCATCTGTATGTCTTCTTTGGAGAAATGTCTATTTAGGTCTTCTGCCCAGTTTTGGATTGGGTTGTTTGTTTCTTTAATATTGAGCTGCCTGAGCTGTTTATATATTTTGGAGATTAATCCTTTGTCCGATGATTGGTTTGCAAATATTTTCTCCCATTGTGAGAGTTGTCTTTTCGTCTTGTTTATGGTTTCCTTTGCTGTGTAAAAGCTTTGAAGTTTCATTAGGTCCCATTTGTTATTTTTGTTTTTATTTCCATTACTCTAGGAGGTGGATCAAAAAAGATCTTGCTGTGATTTATGTCAAAGAGTGTTCTTCCTATGTTTTCCTCTAACACTTTTATAGTGTCTGCTCTTACATTTAGGTCTCAAATCCATTTTGAGTTTATTTTTGTGTATGGTGTTAGGGAGTGTTCTAATTTCCTTCTTTTACATGTAGCTGTCCAGTTTTCCCAGCACCCCTTATTGAAGAGACTGTCTTTTCTCCATTGTATATCTTTGCCTCCTTTGTCATAGATTAGTTGACCATAGGTGTGTGGGTTTATCTCTGGGCTTTCTATCTTGTTCCACTGAAACTTTGAGACAGTTACCCTTCAGTTATTTGAGAACATTTTCCAGATGCTCATGGAATTCTGAGTACTTAAGAGCTATAAAAAGAAACGCAATTGAGTTATTTGTGGTGAGGTGAATGGACCTGGAGTCTGTCATGCAGAGTGAAGTAAGTCAGAAAGAGAGAAACAAATACTGTATGCTAACACATATATATGGAATCAAAAAAAAAAAAAAGGTCAGAAGAACCTAGGGGAAAGACAGGAATAAAGATGCAGACCTACTAGAGAATGGACTTGAGGATACGGGAAGGGGGAAGGGTAATCTGTGACAAAGTGAGAGAGTGGCATGGACATATATACACTACCAAATGTAAAATAGATAGCTTGTGGGAAGCAGCTGCATAGCACAGGGAGATCAGCTTGGTGCTTTGTGACCACGTAGAGGGGTGGGATAGGGAGGGTGGGGGGGAGGGAGATGCAAGAGGGAAGAGATACGGGGACGTATGTATATGTATAACTGATTCACTTTGTTATAAAGCAGAAACTGACACACCATTGTTAAGCAATTGTACTCTAATAAAGATGTTTAAAACAAACAAACAAACAAAAAATGCTACTGAATGCCTTGGCCCTTTCATCACTGACTACTCCTACTAAAAACCGCACCAAAGAAATTATTTGAAAAATAAATGCCAGGACAACGGGTTTTTCTTGAGGAACACATGTGATTTCTTTTAAGAGCTAGAAAGTGTACTTTATTTCCATTTTTACACTAGCTGCTTAAAATCTGAAAACTCAGTTACAGAAACTGAACTGACTCTTTGTGTTAGGATACTGGCATTCGCTTCATCTATATCTACCATTCATTGTATCCAGGATGGTATTGCAAGCAGCTTCAAATCCCTTTGGGAACATGTTGAGTATAAACTTAATCACAGGCAAATTTTATGCCTAATTGTATATTACCTTCAATAAACCAAAATGTACTTTGCCTTTCTATGGGGTGATGTTAATAGTAAAGAATATAAGTGGAACATGAAGGACTATAGAGATTATTAATTTAAAAGTATTTTTATGACAGCAGAGTGACCTGAAGTGCATTTCCTCATGTTGATGAGTCAATTATCTGATCTCGCACAGATGAAAAGCAGGGTCATTCTTATTACTAGTCATCAATACTATTTGTATACCTTAAATAGAGCCTTCGTAGTTTAGCTTTCATATTTAATTATTTTTTGCTTTTCACATTAAATATGTATGTCTAGAAGTCAAGAAAGTGCAACTTCTGCTATAAAACTGCAAAGAGCTAGACCTATAGGACAGCTTAGCAAATGGCACTTAATGTTTAACCATATGGGTAGTTTCAAAGAGTAATTATTCAATCAGGCAATAAAACACTACTTATAAACAGAGGGTTTTCCTGTCAATAATCTAAAAGGTAAATTATGTTTGTTGTTTTTCCTCAAAGGCTAACCTCTGATTCATTTTGCTTCTTTCCCTTTATAATTTATTTCTATAAAATCCTCCCAGATTTCAGGATTTCTAATCACATACTGAGTAAGCTAGAGCCTCATAGCAGGAGATCCCTTGAAACTTCTGCCTTATGGGGGCTGGGCATACACTCAAAAGTGCTGAACAGGGCTTCCCTGGTGGCGCAGTGGTTGAGAATCTGCCTGCTAATGTAGGGGGCACGGGTTCGAGCCCTGGTCTGGGATGATACCACATGCCACGGAGGAACTGGGCCCATGAGCCACAGCTACTGAGCCTGCGTGTCTGGAGCCTGTGCTCCGCAACGAGAGGCCGCGACAGTGAGAGGCCCGCACACCGCGATGAAGAGTGGCCCCTGCTTGCCACAACTAGAGAAAGCCCTCGCACAGAAACGAAGACCCAACACAGCCAAAAATAAATAAATAAATAAATAAATAAATTTATTAAAAAAACAAAGTGCTGAACACATGAAACAAGTGCTGAATAATTTTTTTGTGTTAAAGGAATGTACTTGTTGCTGGCATACAAGCTGAAAAAGGGATTGTGCTGCTGCTAAGGGTCATATGCAAACTCAAGCTCTCCAGCCTTTACTGTGACACACTCATAATAGTGCACTACAGAAAGAATGTCTTGATTTTTTCAGCAGTTGCTATATTTTTATTATAACTATATCCAGATATAAGATATATCTGATATGTAATATATATGTAATTGATAAATATTATTATACATCAAATCTCTGTATAACTACTATTAAAAGTATCAAATGTCACCTCAGTGAGGCTTAACTTGACTAAGTTATTTGAAATAGCAGCCCCATTACTACAACCTAGCCCCACACTTCTGATCCTCTCTTCTTTGCTTTATGTTTTATATATCATTCCTCACCTTCTAACACACAATATGATTTACTTATTTAGTATGTTTATTATTTATTGTCTTTTCTCCCTACCAGAAGGTGAGCTCCATAAAGGCGGTGAATTTTTCACTTCCTAAAGAAAATATTCCCTACATTATAAAATACCTTTTTTAATTTACAAAAGATCCAGATGTTAATGTATCGATTTCAAATACATGTATGTAAACATTATAAAGCCCTTGTGTTCTGTAAATAAATGAGCCTTAAAGGTGGAATGTATAAGTATAAAATTCAGAAAAATACATGCTTAAAATTTCACCTCTTCTTTTCCCCTTCCTTTCAAATGACAACATTTTAATTTCTGGGCTGAGAACTCAGAGATCTGAACTTATTAGAATAAAATAAGGCAAAGGACTCAGACTTTTGCACCTTTTTTTTTTTGGCAGTTGGGTTCTAGGTGTTTGAGATAGTTGGAACTCTGACTTCCAGGGAATATGATAGTTCATTGATATATTCCAAGTATCTAGAACAGTGTCTGCCATTTAAGTGCTAAGTAATATTTGTTGAATGATTTAGAATATCGTGACTCTATGCAGAATCTAAATATTGTAAAGTGTATTACTTTGAACAGTCATGTCTTCTTAATTCTTGGCATTTATTTAATCTCTTCTGGGTACTTAAATTAAATAAATGTTGGCTTTTCTAAAAGCCTTCAAAGTGTTTTTTTTTTACTGAAAGAGAGTTGCTCAACTTTATGCTGCTCTCTTCCTCATTTTGTGTACTTATTTCTATACCAGGTATAATGAACAATGACAGAAAACTGGGGGAGTTTTATCTCTTTCTTGGATCTTTTTTTCAGAATGGACATTTGAAATTTATAGTTATAACTAGTATTAAATTAAACAGTGGAGAGGGAAAACACATGGCACTATTCATATATAGTGATCGCTATTTGTAAAATCCCATAGTCTTTCATTTCTCTAATGAAGACATACAGATGGCCAAGAGGCACATGAAAAGATGCTCAACATCACTAATTATTAGAGAAATGCAAATCAAAACCACAATGAGGTATCACCTCACACCAGTTAGAATGGGCATCATCAGAAAATCTACAAACAACAAATGCTGGAGAGGGTGTGGAGAACAGGGAACCCTCTTGCACTGTTGGTGGGAATGTAAATTGATACAGCCACTATGGAGAACAGTATGGAGGTTCCTTAAAAAACTAAAAATAGAATTACCATAATGCCCATCAATCCCAATACCGGGCATATACCCAGAGAAAACCATAATTCAGAAAGACACATGATGGGCTTCCCTGGTGGCGCAGTGGTTGAGAGTCCGCCTGCCGATGCAGGGGACACAGGTTCGTGCCCCGGTCCAGGAAGGTCCCACATGCTGTGGAGCGGCTGGGCCCGTGAGCCATGGCCGTTGAGCCTGTGCGTCCGGAGCCTGTGCTCCGCAACAGGAGAGGTCACAACAGTGAGAGGCCCGCGTACCGCAAAAAAAAAAAAAAAAAAAAAAAGACACATGCACCTCCAGTGTTCACTGCAGCGCTATTTACAATAGCCAGGTCATGGAAGCAACCTAAGTGTCCACTGACAGACGAATGGATAAAGAAGATGTGGTACATATATACAATGGAATATTACTTAGCCATAAAAAGGAATGAAATTGGGTCATTTGCAGAGATGTGGGTGGACCTAGAGACTATCATACAGAGTGAAGTAAGTCAGAAGGAGAAAAATATCATCTATTAAAGCATATATGTGGAATCTAGAAAAATGATACAGATGAACTGGTTTGCAAGTCAGAAATAGAGATGCAGATGTAGAGAACAAACTTATGGACACCAAGAGGGGGAAGGGGGGTGGGATGAATTGGGAGATTGGGATTGTCATATATACACTACTATGTATAAAATAGATAACTAATGAGAACCTGCTGTATAGCACAGGGAACTCCACTGTACAGTAAAAACTAACACAACATTGTAAAAAAAACTATACCCAAATAAAAAAAATTTAATTAAAAAAAAAGAAGACGGGGACTCCCCTCATGGCACAGTGGTTAACAATCCACTGCCTGCCAACGCAGGGGACATGGGTTCTATCTGTGGTCCGGGAATATCCCACGTGCAGCGGAGCAGCTAAGCCTGTTTGCCAAAACTATTGAGCCTGCGCTCTAGAGCACATGAGCCACAACTACTGAAGCCTGCACGCACAGAGCCTATGCTCTGCAACAAGAGAAGCCACCTCAATGAGAAGCCCACGCACCAAAACAAAGAGTAGTCCCAGCTCGCCACAACTAGAGAAAGCCTGCGCGCAGCAATGAAGACCCATCACAGCCAAAAATAAATAAATAAATTAATTAATAAAAAATAGAAGATGTGGTACATATATGCAATGGAATATTACTCAGCCATAAAAAGGAACAAAATTGGGTCATTTGTAGAGACGTGGATGGACCTAGAGACTCATACAGAGTGAAGTAAGTCAGAAAGAGAAAAATATCATATATTAAAACATATATGTGGAATCTAGAAAAATGGTACAGATGGACCAGTTTGCAAGGCAGAAATAGAGACACAGATGTAGAGAACAAACATATGGACACTAAGGGGGAAAAGGGTGGGTGGGATGAATTGGGTGATTGGGATTGACACATATACACTAATACATATAAAATAGATAACTAATGAGAATTGCTGTATACCACAGGGAACTCCACTTTGCTGTACAGTAGAAACTAACACAACGCTATAAAACAACTATACCCCAATTAAAAAAAAATCCCAGTCTTTGATGAGTCATAAATTCCAAACACATTTCTGCTGCCTATTACTAAAACACAGTCATTTATTGATGTTTAACATTTTCTGACTTTGAAGAGCATTAAAGTCCATCTAAGTGAAAGGGCCTGGATAGCAGAAAACTTCTTTTCTTTTTGTACCTGCATTTACCTAAATCATCCTGTTCCTGTATTTCCTTAATTCTCCTTCCTTGTGCAGTCATTGGTAGTCCAAAGGGCTCACACCAGAGAGAAGAGGAAAGAGGACTTTATTTTTCCAACTTCACTGAAGTATAATTGACAAATAAAAATTGTATATAGTTAGGTTATATGACATGATTTTTAAGGTGTACAATATGATAACTTTATATATATAAATATTTTATATGTAAATATTATATAATATTAAATATTATACTATATATAATATTTATAAGTATAAATGATTACAACAATCAAGTTAATTAACACATGCATTACTTCCCATAGTTACTTTTCTTTTTTTGGTGATAACACTTAAGATCTACTCTCTAAGCATGGGTCCGGTTGACCAATTCAGTAATATTTTCAAGGTTCATCCATGTTGTAGTATTGAATATTTATCAGTACTTCATTCCTTTTTACAGCTGAAATATTCCATTGAATGGATATACTACATTTTATGTATCCATTCATTATTTTTTGGCCATTTGGGTTGTTTCTGCTTTTTGGATATTATGAACAACAGTGCTATATTCCATTAATATTTGCAAAAATACTTAAAATATTTAGGAGGGTCAGTGGAAAAAATATTCAACTAGGAGTTCAGAAACGTAAGGTCAACTTTAGCTTTGTAGTAATTCCATGTTCACTAAAGGAGATTTGACTAAAATTCCTCTGAACTTCAACACTTGATAATTATATATTTTTTGTCTTTTTCAAGTGTTTGGCCTAAGACCAAAGTCCTGCAGCAGAAGAAACATTAGTTCATTACAACTATACATTCTACACTGTAGCTAGGAAGTGCACTCAACATTGTAATTAATCTTAACCTTAAATCTTTTCTATGTTTTTTAACTTTAGTCCACTGTCCAGTTTGGAGAATACTTAAAAATTCAGTTTCATATTGCTCCTCTTTGGAGAAAAGGTGCTCTCCATTTTACCAAATGATAGAAATCCTAATAATAAACAAAAATAATCTGAATGGAATGTGCTGAGGAAATATTTTCATTTCTCCCTGTTTTATTTCTGGTATGGAATGGACAATTCCTAAAATCTTGTCATTTGTCACCACAGCCCCAAAATCACCTTGCTCCCCCTTCATACATAAAGATGACCTTTAAGGAGGATTTGAGAAAATTCTAGATGACCATTTTGACATGCTTGAAAGCTGGAGCAAACAACCTATTTCCTTTGACCATTTTCTTGGGCAATAAAAGTTTTTATTTTATTCTACTCTTTTTTAATTGAAATATAGTTGATATACAATGCTGTGCCAATCTCTGCTGTACAGCAACGTGACTCAGTTATACACATATAGACATGCTTTTTCATATTTTTTCCATTATGTTTTATTACAGCATTTTGAATATAGTTCCCTGTGCTATACAGTAGGACCTTGCTGTTTATCCATCCTATATATAATAGGTTACATCTACTAATCCCAAACTCCCAGTCCTTTCCTCCCCCACCCCTCCCCCTTGGCAACCACAAGTCTGTTCTCCACGTCTGTGAGTCTGTTTCTGTTTCATAGTAGGTTCATTTGTGCCATATTTCAGATTCCACATGCAAGTGATATCACATAGTATTTGTCTTTCTCTTTCTGACTTCACTTAGTATGATAACCTCTAGCTGCAAAAGTTTGGTTTTGATAAGGGGGGATAGGGGTGGGATGGGGAATCTTCCGGTCACTAATTAGCAATGTACTTATCTACTAATGAAAGCTGAAACTACTTTTGGAAGTTAATGGTGAAGAAAACAACTTAACGGAAATATACTCCTAGAATTCATTCTAATAAAGTCCGTATCCGGCAAGAGACACACGTTGGAAAACTCAACCCAGAGAGTAAACTTCCCCCCATTCTTACTAACGATCGTGAAACTTGTGGGTGATGCTTGCATTTCTTGGTCGTTTCCCCAGAAACCGCAGCCAGAGAGGTCGTTTGCCCGCACCAGGATGAGCGCCCGGAGAGGTAGGTGTTGTTAAGCTATCGTCTGCGTCTGCGCTGGTCTCCTTGCGCCCTTGTAGTGAAAGAGGCCCGGATGGAAGACGCGGAGACGCGCCGTTGCCATGGCAGCCGGGTCCTGGCTGCTTCGGCGCAGGTGTTGGGGTCTCGCTCGCTTCACTGTCAGAGCTTAGAAAGAGGAGGAAAGGAGAACTCCCCTGGCCGACTTTGTGACCCCAGCTGCTGCGTCTTACACAGGCAGGAGGGGATATAGAGGGAGCGAAGGGAAGGATGATGCGGAGATATTTACGGTGGGAGAGAGGGTAAAGGGGTAAACGTCTGGGACAGCTGGGAGGAAAGGTGGGTAGAGAAGCGAGTGAGGAGACTTCGTGTTGGCGCCTCATCCTTCTGAGTCCGGGGTCCACGGAGCTTGGCGCTGGCGGGGAAGCCTGGCAATTCCGCCTTACTTCGCTCTGTATGAGGGAAACCCCTCAGAGGGTAGCTCCCTTTCTAATTTTTGTCATATTCTTTCGCCTCTAAAAGTTCTCATCCCTGGGAGAAAAAAGTCACTCCTGAAATGTTAGCTTCCATGAAGAGGCTAAGGGATCGTTAGTCGGTGGTACCTTGGGACCCTGGATAGAAATTAAAATTATCACTGATGTTTGTAAAATATTGTTTATCGTCATACTGTGTGACAGATTATGACTTAAAAAAATTTTTACTGATGGGATCACAGTCTGGGTAGGATGCCGCAGTAAGAATGGGCCAGATGGTTTCATGATGTGATTATTGGTTAGCTTTTGCTAACCAATTAAAAGGCGTTTCGTTTGACGTTCTTTCCGTTTTCTTAGATTTTAAACAAGCTTAAAATAGTATGACTGGAGTCAATGATTTAAACTATTTTTGAGTGTTTTGAATCCTGAAAGAAAGTTATCAAAATTGTGTGTATATATGGACTTAGTTTAGACTCACACTAAAAAATCTACAGTCATAACCACATGGGATTTAGCCGACACATAAGAGGAAGGAATTAATTTCTGTCTCTTGCTACAGTTCCTTATTAAGAGGGTGGTTCTGCCCTAAGCCAGGTTTTCACTGATGATACACATTGAATGTGTGAAACTCACAAGGAATACGTGTTAGGTGATTCAGTTTGTGTAAGATGTATTTCTGTTCCAGAATGTAGACTGTGTGCCATATGGCCAGTACCCTGGGGATGAAGATTAAAAAAAACTGAAGGGGATTGAATATCCTGTGACGCATTTGAAAAAGGCTTAAGGGACTTCGTTACAAGAGTTTATGATTTATGTTCTTTGTTTACTTGGGAACTATCCATGAATTTTTTGAAGTTACAGGAGAAGAATGGTACTTGTTATTTGATGAACTTCATTTACTTCCCTGAGTAACTTCAAATATGGCTTTTTTTCTTTTTAATTATAGCATAATAGTTTGATTTAATAATACCTAACATGTTTAGTTTGTAATTATTTTATTTTTATTTATTTTGCTGATTCTGTGTTTTAGTTTTAAATTTGAGTTTTCACATGGGTGAGGTACTTTGTGAATAGTAAAGAGTATCTACTGAGTCTTCAGGCAACCGTTTATTTACAGGTCAGAACCATGTTTTTATGAAATTAAGGGAAAACACTGATGAGTTCCATAGAAATCTTACTCTAACAATTAGTTATGTAACTTAAACATCTTAAAATAATAAATTTCAAGATTCCTGATCTGAAAATAAAGCTGATTATCCTAAGGCATATGTGACTGCAAAAAATAGTATTATTTATATAAGTGTTTTGGATCACAGTGAGTTTTAGTCTATTCTACATCATTCTTGGCACCTTTACTTTTTAAAACAATTTTTTAAAATTTATTTATTTATTTATTTTTGGCTGCATTGGGTCTTCATTGCTGCGCGTGGGCTTTCTCTAGTTGCGGCGAGCGGGGGCTACTCTTCCTTGCAGTGCGTGGGCTTCTCATTGTCATGGCTTCTCTTGTTGCGGAGCACGGGCTCTAGGCACGTGGGCTTCAGTAGTTGTGGCACATGGGCTCAGTAGTTGTGGCTTGCGGGCTCTAGAGCACAGGCTCAGTAGTTGTGGTGCTCGGGCTTAGCTGCTCTGTGGCATGTGGGATCTTCCCGGACCAGGGCTTGAACCCATGTCCCCTGCATTGGCAGGTGGATACTTAACCACTACACCACCAGGGAAGGCCCGGCACACTTACTTTTAATTGGTAGGTAAGTAGACAAAACAGTTTACGTGATTTAGCCTGTTTTGCAGCTTAGGCAGTGATAAATAAACTCACTCTGAAACATTGATTTGTTTTCTTCAGGTCACTTCAAAATATTCCTCTCAACCTCTGATTTCCAAATTATTGAGGCATGACTTTGAGTCCTTTAAGAAAGTCCATTTCCTATTTTTAGCTTAAAAGAAATAAGTATCTAGAAGGATACAATCCAACTAATACATTAGAAATAGTTATAATTATCCAGTTGAATAATTGAGTAGAATAATTAACACTCAGTGTGCCTAAAACTAATTTTGTCTTGAGAGGGAAGGGGAAGTAATATTAAGAACTCTGCAGAGGAAAGGTGGTGACATTTAAATGAAATAGACCTTAGAATTTAAGTCTTGAACTCAGTTATTCAGACACTGATCATTTATTTTAGAGTAAGCATTTTCATGGTACTGTGCATTTGTTTTTACATTCTCTTGCATTTCATAAGTCGGCAGTTATTTGCTAATTTGCATCTTATAGTAAAAGTTAAAATAAACCTTAAGGGTCATCTAGCTCTATCATTTGTCTAAAGTTTCAGTCTCCTTTGAAACAGTCATGCTGTGATTATCTTCCGAGCTATGTATAAACATTTGATCAACAGGGAACGCAGCTCACTTCAGGGCAAGTTTGAAAATGTAAATTCTGCCTTACATTGTGGAAAAATTTGCCCCTGAGTTTCTAGTCCTTCGTACTAGTCTTACTGTTTGAAATAATGCAAGTCCAACCCTCCTTTACATGGTGACCATTTAAATATTGTAAAGCAGTTGTCATGACTCTCTAGGAGATTTCTCTTCTGTGGGCTAACATTCTGAGGGTTTTCAAGTATTCCTCAGAATACTGGCTTTAAGGCATTTTATTCTCATAACCCGCCTTCTTCCCTTCTCCTTGTCTTTTATTTCCCTGTCTCCTGGTTTACCAACCTCTCAATGTGTTCCAGCTTGTCTTTTCTTCTCTAAACTGTAACAAACTGCATACAGAGCTTCGTATGTTATCTGTACCTCAGCCAGGTCTCAGCCTTGGAGCCCATTTATGTTTTTGTCCTCATTATTTTTTTTCTAATTGATGTATACTTGACTTACAATGTTGTGTTAGTTTCTGGTGTACAGCAAAGTGATTCATATATTCTTTTTCATATTCTTTTCCATTACGGTTTATCACAGGATATTGAATATAGTTCCCTGTGCTATACAGTAGGACCTTGTTGCTTAACAGTAAGACCTTGTTGTTTATCTGTTTTATATATAGTAGTTTGTATCTGCTAATTCCAAACTCCTAATTTATCCCTCCCCTACCCCCTTTCCCCTTTGGTAACCAAAAGTTTGTTTTCTAGGTCTGTGAGTCTGTTTCTGTTTCATAAATAAGTTCATTTGTGTCATATTTTAGGTTCCACGTACAAGTGATCTCATATGGTACTTGTCTTCCTCCTTCTGACTTACTTCACTTAGTATGACAATCTCTAGGTCCATCCATGTTGCTGCAAATGGCATTATTTCATTGTTTTTTATGGCTGAGTAATATTCCATTGTGTATATATACACACCACATCTTCTTTATCCATTCATCTGTTGATAGACATTTAGGTTGCTTCCATGTTTTGGCTATTGTAAATAGTGCTGCTGTGAACATTGGGGTGCATGTATCTATTTGAATTATCTCATCCTTTTAACTCATTTTGAACATACTGTGCACTAAAACCTATCAAAAAATTTTTTTCACACATAGCGTTATCTCTTCTCTTAGCTAGTGTTTGTACAGCTAGTGGAAAGATGGTCTCCCACATGCTTTCATTATCATTTGGTGGTGAACAGTAGAAGGAAAAAAATGTGAATCTTGCTTTAGTAAAACTGGCACCAGGTTAGGTAGTCTGCTCAAACATTTGGGGAGAATAAAATGAAACTAATGGCCACAACAGAGTTTGATGTTTTATGTTTATCAAATCAAACATAATTTCTCTCATTTTGTATCTTAAAAAGTGTACCTAGATTTCATGTGTTCTTGACATCTGTACTTTCTACTTCCAGAAAAGGTTTTAGGCAACTTATTCTTGGTGTAGGAGCAAGAGAAGGCAGGTATAGAAACAAGGTCCCAGGTGTTTGGGGCCCTGAAGATCATATTTCTACAGTTATTTTGAAACTGGACCTAAAATTCTAAGTATATTTATAGAGCATTGCTCTTTTTGTTTAAGTTAATAGTGGAACGTATGCAGATTATTGCTGTATATTTCTACCTTTGGCTATTTCATGACAATTAGATCTACATAAACAATTTTCCCTCAACCATTTTCTTTTTGAAAAGAAAATATGACATCAAACTGATGCCTTCTCACTTCTTCTAGACCCTTCTCCAGGAGCACATTTATGTTCAGGCCACATTGGAAAATTCCATGCACTTCTGTGTTAGTTCTTTCTCATGCTGTTCTCTTGTCTGGGATAGATGATGAACTCTCGTACTCATTATTCAAAACCCATCTCATTTTTCCTTGATATTTCCAATTTTAAACTGAGTTAGTTGCTTTTTTATTCTTCTTTCCACAGTCCTTTATAATGTACCTTTTTCCCACTTATCTACATTTTCAATTTTTTTTTTTTTTTTTTTTTTTTTTTTTTTTGCGGTACGCGGGCCTCTCACTATTGTGGCCTCTCCCGTTGGGGAGCACAGGCTCTGGATGCGCAGGCTCAGCGGCCATGGCTCACAGGCCCAGCTGCTCCGCGGCATGTGGGATCCTCCCAGACCAGGGCATGATCCTGTGTCCCCTGCATCGGCAGGCAGACTCTCAACCACTGCGCCACCAGGGAAGCCCTCAATTTATGTTTTTTATCTACATTTTAAATTTATGTATTTTGTTTATGTTTGTCTTCTGTATCAGGGCTCAAGAGCATATTTTATAAATTTTATAGGAATATTGTAGGTGTTCAACAAATATTTGTCAAAATTGCAGTACATATTCACACATATATATGTTATGCTCACACACATAAAGGCACGTTATAGGTAAAGATTAAAATACTTCCTCTATTTGAAAAATTATGGAGCAAAAAATTAGGACTTGGAACTGACCTCAATTTGCAGATAACTTTAGTTTTTTTGTAAAAATTACTGAGTGGTATTTTAATAAAAAGTTTTACACCATTTTCACAAAATTTATTAACTGTCATCTGACGTTCTTATTTCTTGTCACTGCCTTCCAGATAGTACTAGGCATCACAGTTTGTTTTTTATGGAAAAGATATATTTTATTTTGAATTGACAACAGTTTGACTTCTCTGGAAATTAGTATTTACTATAACGGAGAGTCAGTTGTTACATAGTTAAAAAAAAAGCTCTCAGATCACAAATTATAATTATGCTATATAAATTACCAGAAGGATTGAGAAACTGAGGATGAGAATTAATATAATTGTTTTTATTTGAATATGAGAAAATGTGAATGAGTGAGACTAAAAAGCTGATTCATCAGCTCGTACCTGGACAAGGAGTTTTAATGATTGGTAGGGATGTGGAAAATCCTTCTCTAAGCCTCAGATAGTTTTCTTATCCACCTTTTTTAGTCTCCTTGTAAATAGGGTGTCAGGAATTGCGGCGAGGTGGAATGGTTGTTAGGAGTGGTACACCTAGAAAATGTCTGGCCTTTGTAAGTCTCTCTTTCAGGGTATGCTGATATGTTTATTCTGAACATTCCATAATTTGTGTTTCTGTGTTTAATTAGCTTACCTTTAACCTTAAAGATAAGCTAATTAAGCATACTCCATACTACCCCTAAAGTGGACATGACGTACACCTTATCTCTTTTAATCTTATAACATTATTCTTTAACAAACAGAAAATGGATGAAAATAAAGAAACGGATTCAAAAGATAGTGGAGAATATGAAGATGACTTTGAAAAGGACCTGGAATCGTTGATTAATGAAAAAGAAAAAAGTGGTGCCAGCATAATAGAGGTATATATAAATTCTCAACAGAGTTCATAGTAATTATATTAACAAAGTGTTTTGTAGTTCTTGAGGAGTTTCACATATATTATCTCATCTAAACCTCACAAAATTCCTTTGATATACATAGAACAAGTGTAATTATCCCCATCTTAGAGATGAGAAAATTGAGGCATGGAGAGTTTAAACGTCCTAAGGCATAGGGCTAATTAGTGAGAGAACAGTGATTACGTTAGCACGTAAATAATTTATTGCATCAAAAGTAAAAAACAAATACAGTTAATTTCTACTTTATATGAACCTGGGTAAAATCATGGGTTTATTCTTTTAATATACATGAAAAATAAAACAAATCCTCAAAAACATAGTCTTCAGCTAATATTGGAAACCTTAAGAGTGAATTTTAGGGGAATGAATATATGGAAAAAAGTAAAAGCTCAAAGACTGAGCCATAGGAATATTTGTAGGAAAAAGTGGATCCGTTAAACATGATTCTGTACTATTTATCAGACATGTAGAAGGGAAGTCCAGGAAAATGAACCAGTTCCTGGTTCACAGAAGGTTCCTTCTTTCTCTCTTTACATATATACAGTGTGTATGTGTATCCATATATAATATATATGTGTGTATATATATATGCATATGTATTGACACTAATTATATATGTGTATTACAATAGATAATACGTAATTATTATGTATAATATGATTATTGTCAATAAATAGGGAAGTAATAAAGAAAAGAACCAAGATGGGGATAAGAAAAGGTGACTTTAGAGGGACATTGATTAGAGTAGTTACAACAGAAGCCAGATTTAAGAGAGTTAAGGAAAAGAGTATGAGGAAATGAAGGCAGCAGGTTTTACATCACAATGGTCTCTTAGTTCCTTTTTGCTTTCTTATGCAATGGAGAAGACAGATGGGATAGATGATATTTAGAAATGGCAACAGAGTCAAAAGTGAAGACTTTTCCAAGATGACTTTTACATGGGAGTTTTATGCATCTTTAACAAAAAAAATAATCAAAATGAGTAGAGGTAGAGATACCCAGAGCAATAATGCTGAACCAAGGTCTCATGACTAGAAGAGTGTGAGAGCCACAGCACAGGGTAATAGAATTAGAGAAGTGATAATGATAAGTCATTGTTTTATTTCTTTATTCATTCATTCAACAAAAAGTAATGATCACCTGCCATGTGTCAGAGGCTGTTCTAAGTGCTGAGGATACAGCAGTGGTCAAAGCAGAGTGCTGTAATGAGTCTTGCTCATTCTGGTGGATTATTACAATCACTTTTTCCCTTGAGGCTGGTAGGAAAAATGGATGACAGAGGTTGAAACAGGGGTGAGGGTCGGGGGAAGATTTTATTGTAGTGGGTTTTACAAAGAAGTGAAAGCTAAAGGAGAATTTGGAAACAGATACTATAGAAATGAGCCAGAGAATCAAATATGGCTAAAAAGAAAAATTACAAGGCAGAGATCTTAGTTGGTCTTAGTTGTTTGGTAGTCATTTTAGGGGGCCAAGTTTATTTACTTATTGGACATCCAGCAGTGTTGTGCAGGTTAGGAAGAGAAGGCTGTTAGAAATGGTGACTGAGCTAGTAAAAGAGGAAGGGAATTTTAAGGGGTTGAAGAGAGCAGAAAAGAGTAGCTCCCATGGAACTCTTTCAGGAGGAGAGAATTGTCTGAGAAAGAAAAAATTATATATTTTAGGGGCAAAGTGTTTGGTAGGTGAGGATACATATTTGTAGGAGAGATGCTAGGTAGGAAACCATTAGTTAGAAACAGATATGGAGCAGGGTTTTGTGATGTGATAATGCTGGTTTATGGTTCATGTGGAATTACATTTTTTAAAAAAGTAAGACCAAGTTATATAATAGTGTTTAACATAGATTATTGGAGCCTCTGAAGATAGCTGAGGAAAGAAAATCTGATCCAGAGCTAAAACTTACCCTGATATTTGGGTATAGGTCCTGCAGAAAATAGCAGCAATACTAATCTGAAAAGATTATAGGAACCTCAAAATTATTAGGACTTGACCAAAGGCAGTGACCTTGTAATGGTCCTGGGGAGAAAGATATCTTTTTGAAAAATACAAATATTACAAGGAGAAAACATTTAAAAATATATTCTTCTGAAACTGTAAAGGGAGGAACATTTTATAGAGGGAGGAATATTAAAATAATATTGTACTATCTGTAGGTACATTTTTATGCATTGGCATAAAATTAAAAAAAAATAACCAGTCTAGTACTTAGCAACATCAAATTCAAATTTAGAGTTAAATTTTTTCTGAAGTGCTTTTCCCTTGGGGTGCTCATAAATATGAATTTGAAAATTATGAGTGAAGTATGAGCAGGAAGCATGTAAATTTTCCCACTTATAAAATAAATTACATGAGCATGAAAATCCATTTTGGATTGTCTACATATAAATGGACAAAAGAGTCTCAATTTTTACTGAAAATGAATCTCATCTCTGTTTTTCTAGAAGGCTTGTGGGAATGAAGAGAATATTAACCAAGGCTTAAAAGAGAATGAAACAGAAATAGAACACTCCAAGCAGCTTTCTGATCCTGACAAATCTTTCAAGGATGAGGTTTCATCGAGAAGAAATGACTTCATTTCTGTACAAAGTATTCAACCTTTGGATCCCGTATCAGATTCAGACAGTGAAAACTCTTTACAGGAATCCAAACTAGAAAGCCAGCAAGACCTGGAGGAGGAAGAGGATGAGGAAGTAAGGAGGTATATTATGGAGAAAATTATACAAGCCAACAAGCTTCTACAAAATCAAGAACCCGTGAATGATAAAAGGGAACGAAAACTTAAATTCAAGGACAAATTAGTTGATTTGGAAGTTCCTCCTCTGGAAGACACTGATACTTACAAAAATTATCTTGAAAATGAAAGTAATGTGTCTGGAAAACTGTCTCAGTTATGTATTTCCAATGAATTTGCACAAGAAAATGTGCTCCTGTCGCTTACTGATGAAAATTCTGAAGAAAACAAGGATAGGAAAATACTAGTAGAGAGGGATGGAAAGTTTGAACTTCTGAATTTACAAGACATTGAGAGTCAGGGGTTTTTGCCCCCCATTAATAATGCTAATTATACAGAAAATGAACCTCAGCAGTTGTCACCCAGATCTCCCAATTTATCTGTCAGTGGAGTCAAGAAAGAAGAGCCAATAGCAAAAATTCATGCTCTTGCTCACTCGTCAACAGAAGAGCAACTGGCTTATATCCCTCAGCCACCACCCAACCCCAAGACTCATCCAGGTTCTGCTGCCAACTCAGATCGAAGTAAGGGGAATGGAAAATCTAGTCATAGGACACGGTCTGCAGATGTACCTCCAGTGACCTCAACATACTGTCTCTCTCCTCGACAGAAAGAACTGCAAAAACGACTAGAACAAAAGAGAGAAAAGCTAAAGAGAGAGGTGAGAGCACAAGTGGGCATTATATTGAAAGTAGAATATGTTTTTATGTTTTATAAATGCTGTAGGAATTGAAATGGTTCTCAAATTATTTGCTATATCTACTTGCTTGTTTTGTTTTTCTTTTGTTAGATTAAGTGGTTAAGTGTTAAGCATCTGTATTTATGGAACAAACACCATGATTACCTTGGTCCTTTCTGGTAAGCATCACAAAAGCATAGTAATGAATGACCCGTGTTAGAGCTAGAGGAGACCTCAGTGATGACTTCATCTGATCCTTTCATTTTAAAGGTGAGGCTCAGAGAAGTTAAGTGAGTGCTGAAAGTAATCTTGTTATGAGGTAGGTGAAAATCAGATGTCAGATGAAAAAATGAAGGCACAAATTTGTTGGGGTTTAGGAGGCAACAGGTGGGACTGGATTATGTTCTCGTGTGTGTGTGTGTGTGTGTGTGTGTGTGTGTGTGTGTGTGTGTGTATTTCGTATATCTTCCAGGTGGGACTGGATTATGTTCTCTGGTGTGTGTGTGTGTGTGTGTGTGTGTGTGTGTGTGTGTATTTCGTATATCTTCCAGGTGGGACTGGATTATGTTCTCTGGTGTGTGTGTGTGTGTGTGTGTGTGTGTGTGTATTTCGTATATCTTCCAGGCCTACTGATGGAAGAATTTTTCACATATTGAGGTATGGGGAAGTCATTCTGGCTTATACATGATTTGTCTTGAACTTTATGCTAACTAGAACAGCCTGTCTTATGGCCTGTAAAGCATACATTGTACATCTGCTTTCACCATTAAAGAAAGAAAAGAATGTATTTACCAGATTGCTTAGAATGTCCACTTTGAAGATAGGATAAATGCTCCCCCACTTCCCATGACACCAATGCTAATACTCCTTTAAAGATGAGGTTCCCTTCCCAGACACCAAGGTCATACTGAATTACTGTGTACATGTTAATCTATCTCTTTCGAAACCTTGAAGGGATGTACCCCTCTCACGCCTGATGTTCTTTGTTCTGACAAGATATAAAACTATGGTCCAAGTATCCAAAATGGCACTGGGTGGCCATCGTGGATGTGGTTTCAGATGTATTCCTGTATCACCGAGAACTTGAATTTTCTGAACTGTATCAAGCTCAAGTATATCAGCAGACCTTTCCAAAATAATATCTGCCAGCTGCAGCCTTATGCTCTCAAGGTCTCCCCTTGAGATACCATTTCAGATACCAACCATTTCAGATACCAACCAATCCTTGCTTAACAAGCACCCTTATTTCTTGCCAGCTTCAATCCTGGTTCTTGACAAACAACTTATGTAACTTTGCAGTTTTTGATTATATATATGCCTCCCCCATTTTGTAGTCCAGTGGAACACAATTCAAGTGGTTCTTGAATTTGTGTCTCCTGGGCTATAGTCCTTAGTTTTGCTGGAATAAAACTCTTTTCTATTCCTATTACAGATTATTTTCGTCAACACTACAGTTCCTTGATTTCAGGGGTTTTAGTTTTAGATTAAGAATAGAACCTCATAACCTAAATGAAATGTCTCCAAAATGCCATACAGAATCCAAAATTATTATTATTTTGGGAGTTTTTTCTTGCTCTTAAATAAAAGTATTTTATAATTGAAAATTCTAGGTACTAAAACTGGAGGATTTTCTCTAAATTACCTAAATCAGCGCCCTGGTTCTCTGTTTTACTGGATACCTGATAGCATGAAGCTGAACCATATAAAATGTCTAACTGTAAATACCAAACTGCAACAGAATCACAGTTAATAGAACCTTACAATTAGAAGAAACCTTAAAGATTATTTTACAGGTGAGAAAACTATAGTCTAGATCATTTAAATAACTTTATTGAAGTCCCTCAACTTGTCTGTAGCAAAGTCAAAATCCCAGTTTTCTTGTCATTTGTTGAGAAATGGTATATTTTCTACTTATGTAGGAAATTATCATGGAAATTTCTGGCATTTAAATCAAACTCACATTAGAAGAAAAAGATAAAAAAATGAAGTTAGTAAGAACGTGTAACCTATAGCACACTCACGTAGGAATCTGAAAGGGTGCATACTTAATAAAATTTTGCTTACTTGGGTACTGAAATCTGAACTCTAACAGTCAGACTCAGCTTACTTGTTTCAGGTATATAATAGGTACTTAAAAGGATCTATTAACTCAGAACTTTATGATAACACAAAAGAATTTGTTGAGAATAACTGAACTATATGTTTGCTGTACACACATATACATCTATATGTGTATTTGTGTATATACTTCTGTAAAAGTTATGCAGGAGGTTTTATATAATTTTATTGTCTTTTCACTAATGAATTAATGGTCATCTTTAACCGGTATGACTGATGGATAGTTCTGTTTTTCTCTTGATCCTCTTTTTTAGGTGTCAAACGCTCTGTTTTGGGATATACTTTTCTCATGTCAGGATCCTCATAATTAAATTTCCCTTTGCTTATTTAAAATATTTTTAGTTGGTTTCAGGGGAAGGGTTTCCTTTTTTTTTTTTTTTTTTTTTTTGCGGTACGCGGGCCTCTCACTGTTGTGGCCTCTCCCGTTGCGGAGTACAGGCTCCAGACGCGCAGGCTCAGCAGCCATGGCTCATGGACCCAGGCGCTCCGCGGCATGTGGGATCTTCCCGGATCGGGGCACGAACCCGTGTCCCCTGCATCGGCAGGCGGACTCTCAACCACTGCGCCACCAGGGAAGCCCAAGGCTTTCCTTTTTTATGCCCAGCAAAATATTTGCTGGGTTGGGCAGCTATACTCCATCTCTCTACACTAAGTGCATCATTTCACTGTTCTCTCTGGCAACTGTAGTATCTGTGCTTTGCCTGATATCTTCTGTATAATCCAGATGTTCCATCTGGAAAAATAATTGTCTTATAATACTGTCTATATTCATGCAAGGTATCCAAAATCCTTTTGGTAAAAATGAACTTAAATATAAAATTTAATATTTAATAAGTTCACATATTATATAATGTAAGCTCCTTTACAGCTTAGGAAATAGTATACTGGTATTTTAAAAGACATTTTATGCCGTTAATTGGATAGAATTTTTCCTTTCCTTTCTATATGTTGTTCAATCAAAAAGAATTAGAAGGGCTTGCTATATTGTCAAAATGTAAGGAAAGAACTCTGAATTCCATTATTTGAAAACAGTTTAAACATGGATTCTATAATTCACTTTATTTCCATGCTAAAATTTTAGTATTGGAAGAGACTTAAGAGCTTGTTAATACAACTTCATTTTATAGATGAGTTAAGTGGTTTGCCCAAACTGACATACTATGATGGCAGTATGATTGTTAATCAGATCTCCTAACTTCTAGCTTGGTGCTATTTCCACTGTGACATGCTGCTTTGTTCCCAGTAACTATTTTATAACTCTTCATAATTGGTTTATGCTTAAACCAGTGAGGTACTCTCACTTCTAGTTTAAGTAACTTTCTTTTATAACATTAGTTGAATAATGCAGTTTTAAAAGTGCATTTTGTTCTCATAGTTAACTAATTACTTAAATATTTTTCTGATAGCAGAAATGTTACTTTATGAGTATACACTAGTTGAAAATATTTTTAAACATTATAAAAAACATCTCAAACACATACGAAGGTACAATTAACCCCTGTGTCTCCATTACCCAGGTTCAAAAGTTATTGAGACTTTGACATATTTGTTTCATCTCTTCCTTTTTTGGCTGAGGTATTTTTTTTAATTTATTTATTTATTTATTTATTTTTGGCTGTGTTGGGTCTTCGTTGCTGTGCATGGGCTTTGTCTAGTTGCGGCGAGCCAGGGCTACTCTTCGTTGCGGTGTGTGGGCTTCTCATTGCGGAGGCTTCTCTTGTTGCGGAGCATGGGCTCTAGGCACACGGTCTTCAGTAGTTGCAGCGCGTGGGCTCAGTAGTTGTGGCTCGCAGGCTCTAGAGTGCAGGCTCAGTAGTTGTGGCGCACGGGCTTAGTTGCTCCACAGCATGTGGGATCTTCCCGGACCAGGGATCGAAGCCACATCCCCTGCATTGGCAGGCGGGTTCTTAACCACTGTGCCACCAGGGAAGTCCCTGGCTGAGGTATTTTTAAAGCAAGTCCTAGATAGCCCATCATTGCTACTTGTACACTTCAGAAATGATTGTACGTGTCAGAAAGAAAATGATTATAGCATTTTGTTTTGTAACCACAATGCCATGTATCACAATTAGCAAATTTAACAATAATGTAAAAATTTTAAGACATTTATAGTGCTTCTATAGACCCCATGTAGTGCTTCTAGAGTGTGGTGTTTTTTTTCTCTTTTGCACAGCTGCAATTTGGGGAGTTAAATACCAAGAGTAAACTAGGAAGTGAAGGAGAGATCCAAGGAATTCTTGAACAGCATGTTGTATAATATAGATCTATGTAATTGTAGACTTTATCTTGACAATTTAATTTATCTGAAAAGTCCTCATTTTTTTCCCTAAGCAAATTAGAGGTCCTGTCTTTTAGGGAGGCCCAACTTACAGATGGAAATTTTTAGGGGCAGGGAATCCTAATTTCAGACCTCAAAATGTATCTCTCTACTTTGATAACACATATATAATTTTATTAATTTTTCATTAATGTGTTTGGATATTCCTTCCACCAGGAAGAACAAAGGAAAATAGAAGAAGAGAAAGAAAAGAGAAAAGAGAATGACATGGTGTTTAAAGCATGGTTGCAAAAGAAGAGAGAGCAGGTCCTAGAAATGAGGAGAATTCAGCGAGCAAAGCAAATTGAAGACATGAACAGTAGAGTAAGTAAAACTTCTCTGTGAAAAACAAGTTCATACAGATATGAAAGCTGAATTTATTTATAGAAGGGAGTCTATCAGACTAAAAACCTATGGAAGAAGTAGAAAAAGTGGTCCAAGAACTACCCTTGCAAAAGATGCCACATGCAGATGACTTATAATTAAATTCTAAGAAGGCTTGTAAAAATCAAATGATTCCTACTTTATTCAAACATTTATAGCACAGAAAAGGGAAAGGTACCAATTCATTTTTTTAAGATAGTATAACTTTGATATTTAAATAGGACAATGCACACAAAAACCCTACAGACTGGTCTCACTTGAGAGTAGATGTATAGAAATCTTATGTGAAAACTAACAAAGACATCAAATTATTTAATTTTTTAAAGTTCAAAATATACAAAGAACCCAAGAGAAAGTACAAAAATCATCTATATCCATACTATTTAAAAAATGTATATAAAGTAAAAATTGAAAATTCAATCCTAAGCCCTTCTAGGCTCATCCCCTAGTGGTAACCACTTTTAACAGTGTGCCACAAATCCTTCCAGGTCTTATTTATATTTACATGTTTATGTGCTAAAAAATTATTATATGGTTTGATTTTTTTCACTCATTCATCACGGACATATTTCTAGATCATTACATTTAGATCTCTCTTTTCAAATAGGTGCATGATATTCTACTCTTCAGAGGTAACTTAATTTATTAAACCATTCCTCATTTGTACATATTTAGATTGGTTCTAATACTGCTCTATTAATTAACAGTGCTGTTGTGAACATGTGCATTCTGTAGGAGAACATCAATATTCTGTAGGAGAGTTTCTTGGAAATTTATGACTTATTGGATGTCCAGAATGAAAGCAGTGGTTAAACATGCAAAATTAACCTCCTAAAAGGTCATATCAGTTTATAGTCCCTCCAGCAGTATGGAAGAGTGAATGTTTAACACAACCTGTCTAACATTGTACATAGTTTATTTTCTTAATTTTTCTTTGAATTAATAATATACATTATTATTGTATACAAATGTGTGTATTCTGTGAATTTCCTATTTATAGTCTTTTCTTTTTTGTTTTATTTTTCTTATTGCATTGTATATTAGAGATTTTAATCCTTTGTTTATTATGTCTGTAAATATGTTTTCCTAGGCTGACAAAATGATACATTTTTACATTTATTTACATTTATTATGCCATTTGTAGAAATTTTTAGCTTTTAAAATCTTGGGATGGATGGTACCTTTTAAGGTAGTAGACCTGAAACCACAAACTAAAAGAGAAAATATTGAGAAATTTGACTGCAACTGTATAGTAAAATAATGCTGTGCTATATGACCAAGTAGGGTTTATTTTAGGAAGGAAATTATGGACCAATAATAACAAATCTATTAATATATTCAGTATATAATAGGTAGATAAAGGACAATTTATGGTTATCTTGAAAGATATAGAAAGGGTATTTACTAGTATTTATTATAATTTATTTTTAAGTATTTCTAATAAAATGTGGGTTACAATATAAATACCACCTTAGGAAATACTATAGCCATACCCATTAAAGTCAGAGATAGGTAAGACTCCCCTCTATAATAATAATTTTATTCTGGGAGTTCTATCCAATTTATCAAGAGAAAAGGAAATGAGGTATAAGTATTAGCAAAGTGGTCTTTTATATTATAAATATACAAAAATTTATAGTCTTTCTGTATTCCAGCAAAAACCACATAGAAAAATATAAAAGGAGAAGGAATATAGGCATATATAAAAAACCTTGAGCTGAACAGGAATGTGTAAGACCTCTATGGAGCGTCTTTGCAGGGGACCAAAAAGGTGAATTTGGTAAATGAAAATAAATATAATATTCCTAGATGGGGGGAAAATATTATAAATATATGAGTTACTTGCTAAATGAAAACAAATATGATACTCCTATAATATTCCTGGATGAATGAACTAAATATTACAAAGATTTGGGTTCCTCCAAATTTATCTTTATATTTAATGTAATATCCATTAAAAACTGATTAAGACTTTTAAATTGTCATAATTGTTAGTGTTACTATTAATATTTATATTATTAAAGCAAAACTTTTGAATTTTCCAATAAAAAATGGACAAAGGATATGTATAATAAGTTCAAATAATATGGATAAATAGAGTTGTCCATAATATATGAGAGCAAGATACAAATTTGGTAGAGTCAAAGAAATGCCAATTTAAATTTTTTCATGTATTTGATAGATATTTTTTAACTGCTTACTATATGACAGATGCTATTCTAGGGACAGCATGGAAAAATAGGTTTATTTTTAATTAATTAATTAATTAATTAATTTGTTTGAGCCGGGTCTTATTTGCGCCAGGTGGGCTCCTTAGTTGCGGCTCGAGGGCTCCTTAGTTGCAGCTTGCTGGCTCCTTAGTTGTGGCATGTGGGCTCCTTAGTTGTGGCTTGCCAGCTCCTTAGTTGAGGCACGCGGGCTCCTTAGTTGTGGCAGGCGAACTCTTAGTTGCGGCATGCATGTGGGATCTAGTTTCCTGACCAGGGGTTGAACCCAAGCCCCCTGAATTGGGAGCATGGAGTCTTAAGCACTGCACCACCAGGGAAGTCCCAGAAAAATAGGTTTAGTCTATGTTTTATAACTCTCATCTAGTAGGGATTGAAAAAAAATTTTAAGTCTCAATATAAAACAAATTTATAATTATAAATGGTGATGAATGCTATGGAAAAAAGGAGCTATGAGAGATCATAATGAGGCAAATAAGTGTATCAGGAAAGATTTTTCTGTTGAGTAAAGTAGAAGTAGAAATTAGGCCAAGAATTAGAGGAATTTGTTTTAAGCCAGGAGAACATGTGAGAATGTCTGAGACAGGAACTAACTTGGTGAGTTTGAGAGGATCCAGAAAGTGAGCAGGAATCAGATCATGTGGCATGTTGGGGTCTATAATTTTGTATTTAATCCTGTTATGGGAAGCCATTGAGATTATTTAAACAGAGGAGTGATATGTTAGATTTGCAGTTCCACAAGATCACTCTGACTGCCATGCTGTAAATGGATTGGAGGGGGCAAGAACAGATATGCGGAGAGCAGTTAGAAAGCACATATAGTGGTCGAGGTGAGAAATGATGGTGACTTGGGCTAGAATTATAACAGCAGAGAGAGAGAGAAAGAGAGATGTGAAATGTGATATTTGTTTTAGAGTATTAATTGAAGGAACTTCATAATTAACTAGTTATGTGAGTGAGGAAAAATGAGGTGTAAAGAGAATACACCAGGTTTCTCTTCTGAGCAACTTGGTGGATGATGGTGCCACTCACTGGAGCAGAGAAAAGATACTGATTGAAGGAAATTATCATTTCAATTGTTGAGTTTGAAGTACCTACAAAACTTTCAGGTAAAGATGTTGAAGATTGACTGAAGAAATGTGTCTAGTATTCAGGACAGAGGTTGGGACTGGAAATATGAATGAGAAGATTAGTGATTTCAAAGATGGGGATGTTGATGTGGCTATTGGAGTGGGTGGCAAGTGCAGTGAAGAAAGGCGTAGAAAATGAAAAAATGAAAAATCTGTGAGGCTGGATGTCAAATGGCTCATTCATTTAGTTATAAGTGTTACTTGGGATTAGGATGGAGAGGTACATTGAGCCAGTTGTGACCAGAGATGTTAAAGTAATATAGTCAAATAATATAAATAACAAAGGAGCATGGCTTTACTTAAGAGTAGATAAGAAGTTCTCTACTCTTCAGGAGTTCTGAAGAAGTATGAAGGAATAAAGAGTGTATTAACTTCTTCACCAGACCTCTGAAGTACTTGAAGTATGGCAAAAAATGCAGCTTCCATTTGAGAGAGAAAAGCTGTGTCTTACGGGAGAATCAGGATTTGGGTAAGAAAGGAGGTTTAAGGCCAGGGTCCTAGCAATGGTTTGGGAGAATGAGGGATGTTTGGAAGTCTTTATATTATTGAATGGGAATTATAGAGAAGAAACTAGAAAGATTTTGGAGGGAGTGAAGGAATTCGAGATTGGGTAGGTTAGAAGGATAGCACATTACTGTAGTATTTAAGAGTAAAGAAATTGAGAGGAGCTTACGTTTCAATCACTGACCAAGATAAACCCCTGTGACAGCACTGCTGATAATTTCCCAGGGAATGATGGACCTTCAGGCCTCATGGCATTCAGCCTTATGTTATATTTTTATTGGGCATTTGTAAAAATAAATGTATACCTTAATTTTCTATTGTGTTCTCTTTAGAGATAATAAAACTTTGAATTGTATTCTCTAAAAACATGAGCCACGTTGAACATAATTTAAAATTTTTTGGTTAGAAGATATCATGGTTATATATTTCCCTTTGGAATTTTAATTTTTTGCTATATTTTAAGTCTGTCTCAAAAATTAACTTTAGCTAGAGATTATATCATAAACAAATAATATTCTGAAGAACTTCTGTGAACTTTGTCTCTACTGAAGCTGAGCTATAGTAGACTTTGGCAGTTGATTAATTTGGCTTATTAATACATTGTGATAGTAAGTGTATTTTGCTTGTCACTTCTGTGGGATATCTTGTATAATGTGAGTCATAGTTTCCAGAAAATATCCTTACAATATATAGATTGTAGAATGACCTATTTTACATTGAATTAAAAATGCTTTTAGGTGATGGAATTTTTATTGCCATTTAAGGAAGAATAGCTAAAAATGTCTTTCCATCTTTGTAATGAGCTTTGCTTCTCTTGGTCAGTGTTATATATAAGTGATACGTGTGCATTGTATGTATATACACACATATGCAAGCATATGTATGCATGTCATCACTCTATCTAGGTGAACTCTCCGTGGACACTTGCATACATTTTGTATTCTACATTTGGATGTTGTGTTGTATTAATGTCAACGGGCTGAAGTTGGTCGATAATGTTGTTTAAATCTTCTATATCCTTACTGTTTTCCCCCTCTTTGTTCTATGAAGTACTGAGAAAGTTATGTTAAACTATCATTGTGTACTTGTCTATTTCCCTTCTAGTTCCATTGGGTTTTGCTTCATATTTTTAAAAGTTTTGTGTGTATGCATTTATGAATTTATGTCTTCCTGATTGAATGACATTTTCACATTATGAGTCCCTCTTATCTTGAAATCTACTTTGTCTGATGTTAATGAAGTCACAGTAACCTTCTTATGTTTAACATTTTCATGTTATAGCTTATTTCGTATTTTAATTTCAATTTATCTGTCTTTATATTTGAAGAGTTACTTGTGCAAACAGGATATATTTGGATCTTTTAATCTAGAAATTTGTTACTTTTAACAGGAGTTCATTTATATTTAATTATAATTATTGATAAGGGTAGGTTTTAAGTTTACCATCTTGATATTTGTTTTCTATTTGTTTCATTTGTTTTTAACTCCATTATTCCTCTTTTTTCTGCCTTCTTACAGAGATTAATCAAGTATTTAAAAAATATTCCATTTTATTTTCTTATTGGCTTTTAGTTATACCTCTGAATTATTTTTGAAATCATTGCTTTAGGGATTATGATATGTATATCCTAAATCGTTATCAGAAATAGATTGTTTTTGAAGTTTTTTAAAATTTGATATGGAATTTTGGGTTGACAGTTTTTTCTTTTTTTCCTTTCAGCACTTTACAGATGGTGTTCAGTGGTTTTCTTGCATCCATTGTTTCTAATTAGAAGTCAGTTGTAACTCTTATCATTGTCCCTTTGTATGAAATGTTTTTTCTGTGGCTACTTTAAACTTTTTCTGATGTGAATTTCAGCAGTTTAGTAGATGTGTGACTCTCTTTGAATTTGACTAACTTGGGCTTTGCTGAGCTTCTTGTATCTGTAGGTTGATGTTTTATACCAAATTTGGGAAATTTTTGGCCACTATTTTTACAAATTTTTTTTCTGTCCTATTATCTTTCTCTTATTATTCTGGAAATCCAGTTTTACATATGATAGAATACTTGCTGTTATCTCAGATGTTACTAAGGTTCTGTTTGTTAAAACATTTTTCCTTTTTTCAGCTTGCATAATTTCTATTGATCTATCTTCTGGCATTGATATCACTTAGGCAATGTCCAATCTACTGTTAACCTCATTCAGGGAATTTAGGTTGATTTTTGTCTTTTAAATTTCTATTTCTTTTTGTGTGTGTTTGTGTGATCTGTCTTTTTTTTAGTTGTATTGAAATGTAATTAATAAAAAAATTGTAAGATAAAGTGTACAACATGATTTGATACACATATACATTATTAAAGGATTCCCCCCATTAAGTTGATTAACATATACATCACCTTCCCCCTTTTTGGAGAAAAGATTTAAGTTCTACTCTCTTGGCAAATTTCAGTTATATAATAAAGTGTTATCAACTATACTCACCATATTATACATTAGATCCTCAGACTTTTTTCACCTTATAACTGAAAGTTTGTACCCTTTTACCAACTTCTCCCTATTTCTCCCAACCCCCCAGTGGTGGTTTCCTCATAACCACCACTCTCCATTTCTATGAACTAGACTTTTTTTAAGTTTCCACATGTAAATGGTGCTACGCAGTATTTGTCTCTGGCATATTTCACTTATAATAATGCCCTCCAGGTTCAGGTTCATCCATGTTACTGCAAGTTATAGAATTTCCTTCTTTTTTAAGGCTGAATAATATTCATGTGTGTGCGTACATGTGTGTGTGTGACATTTCTCGATCCATTCATTCATCTACAGACACTTAGGTTGTTTTCATACTTTGTCTGTTGTGAATAATGATGCAACGAACATGGGAGTGCAGATATCTCTTCTAGATAATTTTTTTTCCCCTTGGATATATACCCAGAAGTGGGATTGCTGGATCATATAATAATTCTATATTTAATTTATTGAGGAACCTCCACACTGTTTACCATAATGGCTATACCAGATTACATCCCCACCAACCATGCACAAAAGTTCCCTTTTCTCCACATCCTTGCCAGCGTTTGTTTACTCTTGTCTTTTTTGATAATAGCCATCCTAAAATGTATGAGATGATATCTCATGGTGGTTTTTGTTTGCATTTTCCTGATGATGAGTGATGTGGAGCATGTTTTCATGTACAAGTTGGTCATTTGTATATCTTATTTGAAAAAATGTCTATTTAAGTCCTTTGCCTATTTTATAATTGGGCTTTTTTTCTTTTTTGCTATTGAATTATATGAATTCCTTGTATATTTTGGATATAACCCCTTATTGGACATATAGTTTGAAAATATTTTATCTCAGTCAATAGGTTGCCTTTTCATTTTGTTGAAGATTCCCTTTGCTGATCACAAGCTTTTTAGTTTGATGTAGTCCCATTTTAAAATGATTGCTTATGCTGTCTTTGTTTTGCTATCAAATCCAAAAAATCATTTCTAAGAACAATGCTAAGGAGTTTATCCTTGATATTTCTTTCTAGGAGTTGTACTGTTTCAGGTCTTACACACAGTCTTTAATCTATATTGAGTTGATTTTTGTGTATGGTGTAAGACAGGTGTTCAGTTTCATTTTTTTGTATGTAGCAATTCAGTTTTACCAATTTCATTTGTTGAAAACACTGTCCTTTCCTCATTGTTATTTTTGGTTCCTTTGTTGAAAATTAATTACCATATATGCATGCGTTGATTTCGGGCTCTCTGTTCTGTTCCATTGATCTATGTATCTGTTCTGCCAGTACCATAGTGTTTGATTACTTTAGCTTTATAATATACTTTAAAATCAGGAAGTGTGATGATTCCAGCTTTGTTCTTCTTTCTCAAGATTACATTGGATATTTGGACCTTGTACAAATTTTAGGATTTTTTTTTCTATTTTTGTGAAAAATTCCATTGGAATTTTTATGGGGATTATAATGAATTTTTAGACTGTATGGAAAATTTTTAAATAGTATGGACATTTTAACAGTATTAGTTTTTTGAGTCCATGAGCATGGAATACCTTTCCATTCATTTGTGTCTTCTTCAGTTTCTTTCATCAATGTCTTTTTGTTTTCAGCATATAGATCTTTCACCTCCTTAGTTAAATTTATTTCTAAGTATGTATTTCATTCTTTGTGATGCTATTTTAAAAGGGCTTATTTAATTAATTCTCTTTCAGATAGATTGTTGTTAGTGTATAGAAACACAACTGAGTTTTTTATATTGATTTTATATCCTGCAACTTTACTGAATTGGTTTATTAGTTCTAACATTTTTAGGGTGGTGAAGTCTTTAGGGTTTCTATATCATATAGAATAATATAATAATATCATGTAATCTGCAAATAGAGCAGTTTTACTTCTTCCTTTCTAATTTGAATGCCTTTTATTTCTTTTTCTTGTCTCATTGCTCCAGATAGGACTTCCAATACTGTGTTGAATAAAAGTGGTGAGAATGGGCATCCTTGTCTTGCTCCTGATATTAGAGGAAAAGCTTTCAGCTTTTCACTATTGTGTATGATGTTAGCTGTGGACTTGTGATATATAGCCTTTATTATGTTGAGGTATATTCTCTTTATACCCCATTTCTTGAGAGTTTTTATCATGAAAAGATATTTGGTCAAATGCTTTTTTGCATCTATCCAGATAATCATATGATTTTTATCTTTTATTTTGTTAATGTGTATAACACTGATTGATTTGTAGATTTGAACCATCCTTACATCTCTGGAAAATCCCACCTGATCATGGTGTATGATCCTTTCTAATATACTGCTGAATTAGCTTTTCTAATATTTCACTGAGTATTTTTACGTCGCTGTTCATCAAGGATATTGGCCTCTAATTTTGTTTTCTTGTAGTATCCTTGTCTGGCTTTGGTATCACATTATGCTGGCCTCATAAAATGGGTTGGAAGTGTTTTCTCCTCTTCTGTTTATTGGAAGAATTTGAGAAGGATTGGTATTAATTCTTCTGTTGATTTTCTAGAAGCCATCTGGTCTTGGACTTTTGTTTTTGGGAGATTTTTGATTACTGATTCAATTTCATTACTAGTAATCAGTCTATTCACATTTTCTATTTCTTCCTGATTCAGTCTCGGTAGGTTGTATGTTTCTAGGAATTTATTCATTTCTTCTGGGTTTTACAGTTTGTTGGTTTATAGTTGTTCATAATCGTCTTTTATGATCCTTTGTATTTCTGTACTATTAGTTGTAATGTCTCCTTTTTCATTTATAATTTTATTAATTTGAGTCCTCTCTCTTTTGGTAAGTCTAGCTAAATGTTTGTCTAGTTATCTTTTTAAGAAATCAGCTTTTAGTTTCTTTGATCTTTTCTATTGTCTTTTTAGTTTCTGTTGTATTTATTTACACTCTGATCTTTGTTATTTTCTTCCTTCTACTAACTTTTGGCTTAGTTTATATCTCTTTTTCTAATTACACCTCAGGTGTAAAGTTAGGTTGGTTTCTTGATCTTGCCTTCTTAGAACTGTCTTTGTTGCATCCCATAAGTGTTGGTATGTTGTATTTCCCTTTTCATTTGTGTCAGGTGATTTTTTGACTTCCCATCTGTTTTTTTCCTTTGACCCATTGGTTGCTCAGGAGCCTGTTAATCTCCACATATTTGTGAATTTTCCAGTTTTCTTCTTCCAGTGGATTTTTGCTATTTACTGGACATGCCAAGTATAATCCCTTCTCAGATCCTTTGCCCTGTTACCATTGCTTGAAATACTCTTTTTCCAGATATCCCATAAATGGTTCCCTCACTTTCTATCTATTGATAAATACCATCCTTTCTCCTCACCTCTCCCATTATTACTCCCTCTGACATATCAATCAGTGAATCAATCATATATTTTCATCTCCTTATCTTGAACAACACTGCCCTATACAATTTTCTGTGATGATGGTAATATTCTATATCTGCAGCATCCAGTAAAGTAGCCACTTGCCATAATGTGACTATTAAGTATTTGAATGTGACTGAGGTACTAAATTTCTAATTTTATTTAATTTAAGTAGCTACATGTGACTAGTGACTACTTTATTGTATAGTGCAGGTATGGAATGTATGAGAAAGGGAGGCTTGTTTTTTTTTTTTTTTTTTCTTTTCTTTTTTTTTGCAGTACGTGGGGCCTCTCACTGCTGTGGCCTTTTTTTTTTCTTTGATGCATCCTGGTAGCTATGTGCATGTAGATACTCTGTGTAGTAGATACTTTGTAAATAGCTGTTGAATGAATAGATAAACAGTGATACCCATCAATCCTGTTTATCTCTGAATTCTTAACTCTTTTAATCTATAACTGCGATTGAACACTTTTTAGTCATCTCCAGACATTCCCAAATTTTTAGATGTTCAGCAATGGTCCTGTAGGTCCATGGGACCTCCTCACAAAGTTCTGTATTATACATCAAAGATCCTAAATTGTATAAATTAGACTGAAACATACTGGGCAATATGGGTTACAGATAAAGGAAAATGCAAGGTGTAGGAGGTGGTCTTCTCTATCACAGAGTTCATATTTGGCGAAAGTATTAAATGAATGAATCTTTTCCTTTTGTATTCTAGCCAGGCATCCATGTGAGTCATGCTTTTTCCCAAGGCTAAAGAGCCCCAAATCTTTCCCTTTGCTCTCTTTATTCTCCCAAATAAGAGCTCTTTCAGCTATCCCTGAATATAGTATCCATCATGAAGTTTGAAGAACCATGCAATAAGCTGCTCCCACTAGCCCATTCTTATGACAAAATCCTCATGGCTGTTATCCTTAAGAAAAAGTTCTTATGGTTGAAAATCCTCATTGCCACCCTCCATAATAATAATTACAGTTTTGGAGATGGGCTTGGCAGTTAGATGATCTTAAAACTTAAAAACGAAAGTAGAATTTAAAAGAAAGTTTGAATAACACAAATGTTGGGTCATTGGTTTTCAATTCCAGTGGAGCTTTCATGGAGCTTCCTTCAGGAATTGATACCAAGACCTCAACTCACTCATACTGCCTATCCCCAACATTTCTTCAACCATGTTTTATGTGTATGTGCCATTGTGCAGAATTATTTTATTTGTCAAAGGGCTCAGCTTTGAAAAGTTTGCAAATCACTGCATCTAGCCCTTCATTTATTGATTACCTCAGTAAGACTTTTTTTTTTTTTTTTTTTTTTTGTGGTACGTGGGCCTCTCACTGTTGTGGCCTCTCCCGTTGCGGAGCACAGGCTCCGGACGCGCAGGCTCAGCGGCCATGGCTCACGGGCCCAGCCGCTCCACGGCATGTGGGATCTTCCCGGACCGGGGCACGAACCCGCGTTCTCTGCATCGGCAGGCGGACTCTCAACCACTGCGCCACCAGGGAAGCCCTCAGTAAGACTTTTGAAAGAAGCCAGAGGGCAGTGAGTTCAATGTTGAATTTTCTGACAAAAGGGTAATCAGTGTTGCTGATTCAAAGGTCATGTATTTGGTTTGGATGCAAGGAGCACAAGTAATGAGATTGGTATTATTATGAAAAATTGGTGAGTAGGACATGTGTTCCTATAGGGTCTTAGAGGCAGGGGCTCAAAAAGTAGTTTTGGTTTCTTTAAATTAAGCAAAGCTTGTTTTTGTAAGCAGCAGGAAAACAGAGATCCACAGCAAGCTTTTCGATTATGGCTTAAAAAAAAGCACGAAGAACAGTTGAAAGAAAGAAAGACAGAAGAACTGCGAAAGCAAGAGGAATGCTTATTCTTCCTTAAAGGAACAGAAGGCCGTGAAAGGGCCTTTAAACAGTAAGTCAAAGGCAGGGTATTTCCCCCCCTTCCTCATGGTCATTTTAGAAAGTTATATAGTCAATAAAACTTAAAAAAATTGATCTCATTACATACCTATTCAATTTTAAAGCCACAGTTTTAACAATATGTGAGAAAATTCTTTAACTCCATACTTTGAGTAATATCTATACCATTTTTTCAAGGTATTTTTCAATACCAAAATTGTTTCTTATGGCACCAGTGTGATAACCTTTGATAGCTTACCATTGATTGATTGATTGATTTGTTCATTTCTTAGAGAAATAGGCCAAAGATTGGTTACAGCTTCTCCTACACAGTCCTCAGGAAAACTTAATAAAAAGCTGCATTTACCAATAAATATTTTTCTGTAAAGAAAAGCAGTCAGGCTGAGGAGGAAGATCTGTACAGACCAAATGAAAAGGAGATTTGGACACATATTTTGGTAATTTAAGGCAAACCTGGTCTCCCTTCAGTTGCCTGGGTAAGAGTCTGTATTACCCGGTTTATTCTGAGGAAACAGACCTGGCTTCATAATTTTGCCAGCATACCTTGGGAGAGGGAGTGAATATTGTGTCCAGTTGTTTGAAGCTCACTTCTTTCTTTCTTTTCTATCTTTTTTGCTATCTTTCTCTTTTTTAGTTTCTTTGCCTCTTTCTTTCTTTTCCTTCTTTAAAAAAATATACATATCCCTTTATTATAATAGATGCAGTGAATGTGCATTGTGGAAATGGAGGGGAATAAACTCACATTTTCATCACCCAGGAATCACTATTGTTAGCACTGTACTGCATAACTTCTAGATATTTCTCTGTACGTATATTTACAGTTTTAAAATATAAATTGAGATCATACTGTATATACTGTTCTGCAATCTGCTTATTTTTGTTAATGATCTCATCTAATATCCAGCCTATAACCATTTTTTTCCCAATCGACCCCTAAATGACTACAGTTAATTTGCTCAAACTGATATCCAATTTCAAAACCACACATTAGATTATGAGGTTTCTAAAGTCTCTTTTATACTAATGCAGTTATTTATATGTCTGGATTTATTTCTGAAAAAATATATATATACACACAAACCACGTACGCACTTTCATACCAGAGATGTGAGTATACAGTTATTTTTAATGTTATTTTACCTAAGCAAGTTTTATAGACTTAAATTTGTTAGAATGTGGACTCTTCCTTCACTCTTTTTGATGTTTCTTATGCTTAGGCTTATTTTTCCATTTTAAGGGAGAACTATTTTATGCACTGAAAAGCAAGAGCTCTATAGTTTCTCCACCAAGAAGAGCAAGGCGACATTTCTGCATGCTGGTATTCTGCATGCTGCTTAAGTAATGTTTTAGAATACAGTTAGTTGCAAAAAATAAGTTATTTGGTATCTATCAAATACTTATTTGCTTAGAAAATCATATTTAAAAAGATAGAACCTATGTCACGTAAAATAGTGTGTTTATTACTTTAAAAAGGTTTTTTCGTTGGCAGTTTCCTTATTAGACAAACTTAATTTCAAACCTTTGATTCTAAGTGTGACTACGTTTCCTTGTATGAGCCTTTGGTATAAGCCTGAAATTTTTCAGTTAATACTAATTTGTGTTATGAACAGAGCTTTTTAATCTAAAGAAATCTAATTTCCTTTGTAGTAATAACTTTATAGCATGAAGAGTATATTCAGGTTGATACTCAACAGGTCTGTTCATGTCTTTTTCTACAGATGGTTAAGAAGGAAACGGATAGAAAAACTAGCAGAGCAACAAGCTGTCAAAGAAAGAGCTAGACAGCTCCGACTGGAAGCAAAGCGTTCTAAACAGTTACAGTACTACCTATATAATATGTCAGAAGCCAGATCTTTTCGTTTTACTGATCATTACAGCTGAAGGTATCTATTAAATACTTCATTTGGAAGCTGCTGTCCTCAAAATTTTGGATATCATTTCTTATGGCCTGTGTGCTTTGGTCATACTCTAAATTATGGAAATGCTATTTATCTTTTGGTAATGTTGATAGTGAATTTATCTTATTTCTTTTAACACTAGAGCAAAATAACTTTCTTCTCTCATATTATTGTAATGTGTTTTACCACCTCTTAGTCCATGCAAAAAATTGAACAACAGATGAACTGTACATTCCTTTACTTTTAAATTATTATAACATTTCTAGCTGGAACGGATACAAAACAGGGACAGATATCTATTATTAGTTTCTGTTATCATTTAGAAAAAATGCACGGTTTCCCTGGTGGCTCAGTGGTTGAGAGTCCGCCTGCCGATGCAGGGGACACGGGTTTGTGCCCCGGTCTGGGAAGATCCCACATGCCGCGGAGCGGCTGGGCCCGTGAGCCATGGCTGCTGAGCCTGCGTGTCCGGAGCCTGTGCTCCGCAACAGGAGAGGTCGCAACAGTGAGAGGCCCTCGTACCGCAAAAAAAAAAAAAAAAAAAAAAAAAAGTAAGAGAACATTTCATAAGGCAGGAGGAGTGGCCTCTTAAACAAGCCTGGTTCAAGGCCTGACACAAAGTCCTAATTATGTCAGATTTGAATTTGAATACCTATGGCAAGCTAAGCAGTAGGTTAGGCCTACTTCCATGTGTTCTTTAAAAAAAAAAAAAAGATAGTGACAATTATGTATACTATTTTGGGTATGTTATACAAAATTATCCAGCTCTTATTGAGAGTTTATATAATGTGCCTGGTATTGTTGTAAATGCTTTGCATAAATAATTTGATCTAATCCTTATAACAACCCTATTAGTCTTGTTTTGCAGATGAGGAAACCAAAGTACAGAGGTGAGCAGTTTGCTCACAGATTCTGAGATCTGAATGATTGCAAAATCTTTTCTGTTAGTTATAGTATAAAGCTTACATACCCTGGTAGACATTTGTGGGTATATAGGACTCTACAGGAATCCAGTGTGTGGGAGAACAGTATCCTTGATATGTGTAAGAGCACTTAAGGAGTGGAGGACAAAGGCAAACATACAAGTGTGATGGGGAGTGGAGAATTGCTGTAGGAGTTCTCTTAAAGCTTCAGAAGACAAGGTTCTTATCAACTGGGTATTTGTACCTTAATCACTTGACCCTAAATTAGAAAACACAGAGGACTATTCAATCCTGTCTCAACTTCCTATAGCACTTTGAGCATACACCAGGCAATTTAACATTTCATTATAACTAGTCTTGTGTTGTTTAAAGTTTATCCTTAATGATAAAAACCAATTTGGCATTTAAATATTCCACAACATTTTTACCAAAAAAGCTGTTGGAATTTTCATAAGGATTGCAGTGAATCTGTAGATGGCTTTAGGTACTATTGCCATCTTAATGACATTGTCTTCTAATCCATAAACACAGGATGTCTTTTCATTTAGTGCAGCAATGTTTTATAGTTTTCAGTGTACAAATCTTTCACCTACTTGGTTAAGTTTATTCATAGATATTTATTCTTTTGGATTCTATTGCAAATGGAATTGTTTTCTTAATTTTCTTTGTGGGTTGTATACTCAAAACACGAACATAGATGATTTTTGTGCGTTGATATTGTACCCTGCAACTTTGTTGAATTTGTTTATTAGTGCTAAATGTTTTTGGTGATTTTTTTTTGCATTTTCTCTATATAAGATAATATCATTTTCAAATAGGGGTAGTTTTACTTCCTCCTATCCAACGGGATGCCTTTTATTTATTTATTTTTGTTGACTGATTACTCTGGCTAACATGTCTAGTATAATGTAGAGTAGTAGTAGTGAAAGTGGGCATCCTTGTCTTTTTTTTCCCACAGTTTAATTGCTCTATGCATTTATTAACTAATATTAATGCAGCAGAGGGGACAAAAGCTCACAAACACTCCACATATTTCACAAGACGCATTGCAGGAAACAAAGTGACTAAGAAGGATCAATAGTATCCTAGGGTCTTGCTGGACGCATTTCTGGGGGAGATGGACCTCTTATTTCTGGTGGAGGGGGGTCTCATTCCTGGAGGGGGCATGCCTATTGGCATCCCTCAAGTAGGGGGGACCCCAATTGGTGGGCCCATGGGTGATCGTATACCAGGTGGAAGAGCCATAATTCCTAGAGGTGGGGTTGCTCGACCAACAGGTGTGGGGGCAGTCCCCCATCCTGGTGGATATTGAGTTGGGGCTCCAGCAATGCTGGCAGTAGCAGCAACTGCAGCAGCTGCTACAGTGCCTCTTCCCTGTGGGATCATTACCTGTTGGGATGGGCCCCAACCCCTCGGACAGGGTCTGCTAACCCAGCAGGAGCCTGGGGAATTTGAACACCAGCTGGACCATCTCTGCCAGCTGCCCTGCCAACTCCAGGGCCTCCTGCAGCTCCAGCAAGTGGTACCCGAGCAATGCCAGTATCTTTGGACAGCAACACCTGACCCCAAACCCGTTTTTCTTCACGCTCTGCCTGCTTCGCATTCTTTGGCTTGATCTTCCTGAACTCATCACAATCACAGAGGATTAAGTTCATATGCTTGTCAAAAGCCTTGAAGGTGCCAATGAAGATCTGGCCATCTTGCAGGATACATCTCATCCTATAGTCAATGTGCTGCAGCATCTTGCTGCTCTTTCCCAGAGTCATGATTGCCGTTCCACCAAATCCAATACCTACAGGAAAGTTTGGGGATCCTTAAGACCTAAGGGAAGGCTGTTTTTTTTTTTTTCTTCTTGGAATCAGCTACCCAGGTGTTCCAATACTGCTTTAACCACCTCTTGGCGTCTCAGCCAAGAATGCCTGTCTCAGTTCCACATGGAAATCCACCGCAGGTACTTGGTGCTGCTGCTGAGACCACCTCGGGTACAGGTGACGCTCCTGGTTGCTCAGCGAGGCTGTCCTTTTACGTTTGACTTGGACTTCCACCTCTGGGATGTGCTGTTCCATAGTCCATCTCAAGTGTAAGCGGTCCCTGGCCCTGCTCCATCGTGCCACTGGCCGCTCCTCAGAGCAGAATGTCTCCAGTGGCCGTTCCATTCTGCCTGGGCATCCTTGTTGGCATCCTTGTTTTGTTCTTGATCTTAGGAGGAAAGCTTTTAGTCTTTTAGCATTAAGTATGATGTTAGCTGTGGGTTTTCCATAAATGCCCTTTATGAAGTTGAGGAAGTTCTATTCTTATTCCTCCCTCTACTTACTCCTCCTATTCCCATTTTTCTGAGTGCTTTTATCATGAAAGTGTGTTGGGTTGTATCAAATGCTTTCTGTGTCAAGTGAAATGATGTGGTTCTTCTTCTTTGTTCTATTAATGTGATATATTACATTGGTTGATATTCTTATATTGAACCACACTTGCATTCCTGAGACAAATACCACTTGGTGGTATATAACCCCTTTACTATGATATTGTATTTGGTTTGCTAGTATTTTGTGAGGATTTTTTTCATCTGTATTTGTAAGAGAGATTTTTCTGTAGTATTTTTTTCTTGTGTCTTTGTCTGGCTTTGGTATCAGGGTAATGCTGGCCTCAGAATGAATTAGGAAGTGTTCCCTCTGCTTTTATTTTCTAGGAAGGGACTGAGGTGGATTGGTATTAATTCTTTAAATAGTTGGTAGAATTCACTAGTGAAACTATCTGGTCCTGGACTTTTCTTTGTTGGGATGTTTTTTGTTTTTTAATATACTTTATTTTTTAGAGCAGTTTTAGGTTCAAAGTTGAGCAGAAAATACAGAGAGTTCCCATATATCCCCTGCTCCCTCCATCCCTAAAACCTTCCCCAGTATCAACATCCCTCACCAAAGTGGTACATTTGTTGCAATCAATGAACCTACATTGACACATCATCACCCAACAACCATAGCTCACGTTAGGATTCGTTCTTGGTGTTGGGAGGTTTTTGATTACTGATTTAACCTCTTGTTATAGGCTTGTTCATATTTCCTATTTCTTGAGTCAGTTTTGGTAAATTGTGTTTCTAGGAATTTGTCCACTTCATTCAGGTTATTTAATTTGTTGGTGTATAATTGTTCCTTTATTTAAATGAGGTTGGTAATAACGTCCTACTCTCATTTCTGAGTTTAGGTATTTGCATCTTCAGTTTTTCATAGTCAGTCTGGCTACAGGTTTGTCAAGTTTGCGGATCTTTTCAAAGAACCAGCTTTTGATTTCCTTGATTCTCTATTTTTCTATTTTATCTCCACCCTAACTTCAATTGTCTTCCTTCTGCTAGTTTTGGGTTGTTTGCTCTTCTTTTTCTAGTTCCTTAAGGTGTAATGTTAGGTTGTTGACATATGAACTCTTTTGTTTGTTTAGCTCAGTTAACTGTTATCTTTATTATTGACACTCTTAGACCAACAGTTGGAGAGGTGTGCCACTAGTTTGTGGTTACAAGAGTGTATGTATATAATTTTTTAGAGTTTTTTTTTATTGTGGTAAAATATATATTACCTGATTTATGATTTTGACCATATTTTTAAATGTAAAATTCAGTGTCATTAAGTACATTCATATGTTGTGCAACCATCACCACTATCCATCTTCATAAATTTTCAACAGCCCAAACTGAACCTCTGTACCTAATAAACAAAACTCTCCATTCTGCTTTCCCTTAACCCTGGGTAACTATTCCACTTTCTGTCTCGGAATTTGATTACTTCAGGTATGTCGAATAAGTGGAATCCTATACTATTTGCCCTTTTGTGTTTGATTTATCTAGCGTAGTGTCTTAAAGATTCATCTGTGCTGTAGCATATCAGAATTTACTCCTTCTTAAGGCTGAATAATATTCCATTGCATGTATATACCGCATTTTATCTATTCATCCATCAAAGGACATGTGAATTACTACTTTTTGGCTATTGTGAATAATGCTGCTATGAACATTGGTATACAAATATCCTTTTGAGTCCCTGCTTTCAATTCTTTTGGGTATCTACCTAGAGGTGTAATTGTTGGATCATGTGGCAATTGTGTGTTTAATTGTTTGAGGAACTTCCATACTGTCCTCAATAATGGCTGCACCATTTACATTCCCACCAGCAATGCGCAAGGGTTCCAGTTTCTCCACATCTTTGCCAACACTTGTTATTTTGCTTTATTGGTAATAGCCATCCTAATGGATATGAAGTGATATCAGTTTGCATTTCCCTAATGATTAGTGATGTTGAGCATCTTTTGATGTGCTTATTGGCCATTCGTATATCTTTTTTTGGAGAAATGTCTATTCCTTTGCCCATTTTTTAACTGGATTGATCTTTGGTTGTTGAGTCATAGCCCTTTATTTATTCTGGACACTAGACCCTTAATAGATACATGATTTGCAAATATTTTTCTCCATTTTGTAGGATGCCTTTTCATTCTGTTGATTATTTCTTATGCTGTGCAGACGGTTTTAATTTTGATGAGGTTTATCTATTTTTTTCTTTTGTTGCCTGTACTTCTGGTGTCATAGTCAAGAAATCATTGCCAAATCCACTGTCATGGAGCTTTTCCTCTATGTTTTCTTCTATGTTTTATAACCTAAAGGAAAGGCTGAAGAATCAGTTGTAAATAGTATAAGCTAGATGAAGACTTGAATTGAAGCACATCATTCTGGGGGGAAAATAAATAAATATTCACACTAAAGAATGTAGAGAAATTTATTGCCACTTGAAACTATAACTCAGATGAATCAGACCAAAACAAAACAAAACCATTAAGTTTACATTAAAACATATTGTTATTTGATCAGATTTGTCTTTTGAGGATTTCTTTACTGATAGGCACTTCTGCAACCAGTTAGGGTAATTTGGTATAAACATTTTGTGGACATTTTTAAAGGTATATAAAAGGATGTTTGACGATAGCCAGTCATAAGTAAATAATAATATATATGACATAAAAATTGATGAATTGCATTTTTGAGTTTGAACAACGTTCTAGAAAGATCCTACTTTCTCTGCCATATTTCGTAAGTATCAAATTGGATACTCCTGTTGTGCTGCAATTGCCAAAATAAGCTCAATAGTTAGAATGTTCCTTCTATATATCAAGTTGCATCCATTCAAAATATGGAATCCCCTGCACAAAACCAAAATGAGAACATGTTTTGCTCAAGCATTTGTTAATGTGGCTGTAAAATATTTAAAAGTTTCCTAACATATAGCATTTATTTTTAAAGTAGTCCCTTCACCCACAGTATTTCCATAAGACTCTTTTGTAGCCCCTAAAAATCACCAAAAAGGGAAAGGACTCCTATCCCACTCCCTCCCCAACCCCTGCCAGCTACTTTTACTTTAGAGTGGGGGTCAGAAAACCTTTTCTGTAAAGGACCAGATAGTAAATATTTTAGGCTTTGCTAGTCATACAAACCCTGTTGTAGCTACTCAATTCTGCTGTTGTAGCACATGAAACCAACCACAGACAACAGTAAATGAATGGGTATGGCTGCATATGACCCAAGGCTGTAGTCTGCCAATCCTTGCTTTAGAGTACAGAAATTAATTTGCTTATGTAAAATATATAGCAAGATTAATAAATTAGAGCCTAAAAGAAAGGTACAGAATCTTTTTCTTTTAGTCCTTTAGGAAAACCATCCTGTAATGCCTGTATTGTCTATTTTAAATATATCTACACAGTTTCATTTTTTTCTTACCCTGAGATATTTATTAAGAAAGGGTAATCTGGAGTCCAGTACATAAAACATCTTTGGGGATATATATTATTTAAATAGAAAGTGATAATACTTCTAGCATTAAAAGAACCCCAGCTGCCAAATAATAATGACTCTATAGTGTGCCTCCAACATATTGACTGTTAAAGGGCAATAAGTTCTCCCTGGCAGTGATTGCAGCAACTGAAAGTTATATTTTCATATCTTGTATAGGGATGAAATCGTCCAATATTTTTCTTTGTAGCAAGTAAGGTGGTTGGTGAAGACTCAGAAAATGGATTTCCAGGTGAGCTCTCTGTACAGGTTACTGGATCCAAAATGCGTAGAACCTACGGAAAATAAGAGGTGATGTCAGATGAATGCAGTAAGGACTGTAAAAGCCCTTGGTTTTATTAATATATAACTACCAATAACTGCTATTTCATTAGTATGAAACTGCCATAAAAAATAACATCTGAATGATGAATTTGATTAGAGAACTTATGCCTTTTCTCAAAAAGCTCTAAATTTGACAATGATGTCAAGTTATTATATTACCTAGGTTACCCATTTTAAAAAATAATGAAATTACTCTTATGCATATTGATGAAAATATATGAAAACATAAAAGAAAATTAGGTTATATCAATTTTACTGTAAGTGATTTTTATCTTTAACCAAAAAGTATGTACTACCTTTCTCCCTCAGTCCTTCACTGAACTGCCTAGAATTGGGATTCTGCCTTCATTTTTCTACTGAAATGTTATTTCAAAGTTTTTGATCATGTACTTGTAAAATCAATGGTTTTCATTTCTCTTTTTCTAATTTATATGCAATATTTTATGCTAACGATCATGCTTTTGTTTCTTGGATTCATGGACACCATACTCAGGAGTAGTTAATTACACCAAATGCTACTGGCAGCAACCAGGTAGGCAGCAACACCATTTCCCAACAAAAAGAATAGAAAAAGAGAAACGATTTTGGATAAAGCTGATGAGTTTAGTTTCAGGGACTGATTCAGTAAATAGCTGAACACCTACTGTTGTACAAAGGATTATGCCAGACCTTGAGGAAATGTAAGACATAAGCTCCTTAAGGAACTTACAGTTTGGGAGAGAGATGGAGAATCAAACAATTGCAATTTAACATGATAAAGAGCTATACTAGATATATATATATATATATATATATGTACAAAATGGAAGCCTGGAAGAAGGAACATCTAGGTTTGCCTGTGGGATTCAGGGAAGGCTGATTCTTAAAGGCAATATAGTGGTTGGGCAAGAAGAGAGATGTTGGGAGGGCAGTGTAGGCAGAGGGAAAGTATGTACAGAGGCATGAGATACAGTGGCCTCTCTGTGGGATGAAAGTGGTTAACACTGCTGGGATGTGAAGTGCAGAGGGTGGACACACCTGGAAAATGATCCTAGAGAAGGGGACCTGGAATAATGATTAATGAAAGGCCTTCTCTACAATATGAAATAATTCAGATTCAGTAATGAGGGAGACTGGGAGCCCTCTGAACGCAGTACCAAGAATGATGGGATTGGCATTTTTGAAATAACTCACTGACAGTAGAGGATGGCTTGGAGGCAGGTCAAAAGCAAGGTGGGGGATATTGGTGAGGAGGCTATTGCTAAAGTCTAGCCTGGAGATCAGGTGTTTGAACTTGGGAGAGGGGATAAATTAGAAGGAACTGATAGGACTTGTAAAGGCAACAGGATTAGAGGGATGAAGGATATAATAATAAAAATGATAGCTACGATTTATTGAGAAATTACTGTACCTATATTGGAAACTGCTACAGGCTTTATATGTATTATTTTATGGAATCCTCAAAACTGTTGAGATCACAGTTCATGGAGAGATGTTGAAGATTTTAAAAGTGGAAAAGTTCTGGTAATGACAAGGCCTATGATGGGGACATGGGAGTCAGATACTGAAGTGTAATGAGGATGAACCTGGATGGTTGTAGAACTGTGAGACCACAGTATTTGACAGGTCACCTGCATGAGCCCTCAATTCACGCAGGACTGAAGGTACCAGGTCTACACTAATTGATTCTGTGGAGTCTGGCACATTCCCATCTATATGGGGAAAAAACAAATAACATCTTAGACCAGAAGTAATCAATTATCTACTCTTGATTACTAAATTAAAAGTTCTACACAGTGGTTTTCATATCAAAATGAGCTCAAGAAAAGGATTATCAATGATTCAGTAGCTAAAAAACAGGTCACCTTTTTTTTTTTTTTTTTTTTTGCGGTACGTGGGCCTCTCACTGTTGTGGCCTCTCCTGTTGTGGAGCACAGGCTCCGGATGCACAGGCTCAGCGGCCATGGCTCACGGGCCCAGCCGCTCTGCGGCATGTGGGATCTTCCCGGACCGGGGCACAAACCCGTGTCCCCCTGAATCGGCAGGCGGACTCCCAACCACTGCGCCACCAGGGAAGCCCCAAATAGGTCATCTTTAAAAACAACTACATTTTTTTCTCCTCAAGAATAGAGTGTTTGAGAAAATTAAAGCTCAGAGGAGGAAATAATTTTCTACAAGATCACTAGCTCATTAGTATGAGAATCAAATTTTGATCCCATATTTCCTAACTCCCAATGCCAAGCACTTTCCATTACAACATGTCAACTTTCAATAAGAGGACAGTCTTAGAGGTTCCACAGATCACAAAAGAGAAGTATTTTACCGTTTCAGCCATTTTTTCTGCTGGGGTGCTGCAGAATTCAACTGTTGATGGAAACTTTTTTTGACCATTAGTGCCAACATCTCCCAGAAGATGAGAATTTACTGCTTTTGCCAACTTGTGATTTGTTAACGCTAGTTCTGCTGTGCTGTGAGGTTGCGCATTAGGGTAGTAAGTTTGCTCTCTTCCCCACTGCAAGGAAACCAAGAGCTCCTCCAACAACCTGCAAAGAACACACATGAGCACTGAATATTAATAAGAGGATAAAATATAAAAATCAAGAATGATGAATAAATGAGAAACATATTTCTGAAATCATATAGTATCTCTCTCCTCTTTCTCTCAGAGTTCAATAAATCAGGAAGTCTGGTAAAATAAGTCAGATTACAGAAAGCACTTATTGATTTTATGGTTATCTGGAAATCATTCAACAAACAGTACATTTTTTAGTTCTCGTATTTTAGTACAGGTAAAATATAATAGTATACTCATACTGTATTATAGAACTACTGATTTGATTTGTGCATTTATTGAGATATTCATATGGTATATGTGTATGATAATTTTTTGTGTGAGTTATATTGGTTGATTTCTAAATGATAAACTAATTTATAATGCTTGGGATAAAACCTACTTGGCCACAATCTATAAACATTTTTATATACTGTTGGATTTGAATCATTAAAATTCTGTTAAGGATTTTTGCATCTGTATTCATTAGAGATACTGGCCTGTAGTTTTCTTGTAGTGCCTCTGTCTGGTTTTGGTGTCAAGATGATGCTGGCCTCATAAAATGAGTTGGAAATTGTTCCTTCTCTATTTTCTAGAAAAGTTTGTGTAAATTTGGTTTTATTTCCTCCTTAGATGTTTGTTAGTATTCACCAATGGATCCATATAGGCCTGGGGTTTCCTTTACTAGAAGGTTTTTGACTACAAAGTAAATTGCTTTAATAGGTTAGGGCTATTCAGGTTATCTGTTCTTGAGTACTCTGGTGGTTTGGGTCTTTTAAAGAGATCGTCCATTTAAGTTGTTGAATTGATTAGCATAGTGTTGTTCATAACATCCCCTTATTGTCTTTCCTATGTCTGCAGAAACTGTAGTACACCCCTCTCCTTCTCATCCCTGATACTAGTCATGTGTATCTATTTTTTTCCTGATTATACTGCCTAGAGGTTTTGTAAACTTATCTTTTCAAAGAACCAGTGTTTGGCTTTCTATTTCATTTATTTCTGCTCTCATCCTTTTCTTCCTTCTGCTTAATTTGCTCTTTGTGTTTCTTAAGAAGGAAGCTTAGATTATTGACGAGACCTTTTTTCTTTTCTACAATAAGCATTTAAAATTATAAATTTCCCTCTAAACACTGCTTTAGTTGTCTCCCACAGAATCTGATATTTTGATATATTGTGTTTTCATTCTTCTAATTTCCCCTATGATTTTCTCTTGACCTTTACTTATTTGACTTGTAAGAAATCAACTACATAAAAGTATAAAGTACATTTAAGGAAGACTATCAATTTTGACAGTTCTGGTGCATACAGACATGAAAGTAAGCTCTAATACTGTAGAACAGTTCTCAAAAAGATCTCCTTCCAGGCTTCCCTGGTGGCGCAGTGGTTGAGAGTCTGCCTGCTGATGCAGGGGACACAGGATCGTGCCCTGGTCCGGGAGGATCCCACATGCCGTGGAGCGGCTGGGCCCGTGAGCCATGGCCGCTGAGCCTGTGTGTCCGGAGCCTGTGCTCCTCAACGGGAGAGGCCACAGCTGGGAGAGGCCCGCGTACCGTAAAAAAAAAAAAAAAAAACTCCTTCCAAAGGAAAGACCGGTATGCTTTTTGGCTTCTACCAAAAACCATACAAAACTGCTATAACTGTAACCAAAAACTACTTTTAAATCCAGAGATTTCTTCTATTATAGATATAACTAATTCTCTCCCCAATTAAGAATAAAAGAAGCATGTCTTCTGTTTTTTTCAGTCTTTCTCCCTCCCCTGGGCATCTGTTTTAAAATGTATATGCTCAATAAGTTATTAAATGTAGAAATACTAAAGAACTATCTCAATAACAAAAATTGCAGGAGAAAGGAGAAGAGTTCAGAATGTAAACAAGTGCCATACTTCTGCGTAGCTATCATTTCCTGACGAAACTGTTCCCGTTCACTCAGGAGATCTTGTATAGCACTCTGTGCATCACGGTTTTGACGCTGTAAAACCGCTCTGGAGTTGGTTAACTCATCTGCCATAACCCTGGAAAAGATTAAAATCTTACATATAAATTCTCTGACAGTGTTAAGAAGTTAATATACTACCTTTGTGACTGTCATTTGTAAAAACTTACAAAAAAGATTTAATGTTGTCAAATTACTTCTCAGTTTTTAAATCTTCACTAAAAAACATTTAAAATCTTTATGAGCTTAGAACTTATTAAAGGGACTCAATTAAAATATCTGTTTACAAAATGACAAAGGAAACAGTTTTTTAACTTTTCTATATAGTGACTTTGGAATGTACTTCAGTCTTACTCTAGATTAATCAAGTTTTGGAAAAAAATAATATTATTTAAATGTTTTTTAAATACGGAAAATTTAAGAGAAAAAAATGAGTTATTTTTCTGCCATCAATTACTTCTTTGTCCTTAGAAAAATATTAAATATAGAAAGATTTATAAAAAAGCAAAACTAAGTCCTTCCTGTCCAGCATCCCCATCCTTTTATAATCAGTAATCAATAAAGTAACCAATACATTTTTCTAGAAAAAAAGAATTTATGTGTATATCAACATAAAATTATGTGTAAAAATAACTATATTCATATTATTTACAAAAAAGGGATTATTTAATACAAACTTTTCTATAGTTTGCTTTTTTTTTCACCTAATAATTTATCTTGGTGATTTTTTTTCATATTAGCACACATAGAGCTAACTCATTCCCTTTTTAAAAAAAAAAAACAGCTTCATGTTTTCTTTTGATTGGATGTACCAAAATGTATTTAACCAATTCTCTATTGATGGAACTGAAGCAAAATTTTAAAGTATTTTTATTCAGCTGAAAATCTTAAAACTAAAGTCTCAGACCATAGTAACCACTGAATTCCTTAAAATGAAAACAATTCTGACATTAAAAGATTAAATCAACTAAAATATCAGTAAAGTTTGGTTTATTATTATTGCCCTTAGAGTGTTACTATCAGCATTGATCAGAATGTTAAAACAAAGTTATTACAGTAATCTGTAAAATATATGCATGATTTGCTTCTTAAGCTGTTCAATGAGAATTAATTAATATTCATTCTAAGTCAATAAACAGTAAATTCATTTCTCCAAATAGATCCTATATTAGTACAATTAGAAATAGATGTGTGTTAGATGGATAACACCCAGATCCTGTTCTCCAGTAACTCAAAGTTGGAAGGAGGGGATAAATAGACAATCATAATATATAAGACAGCTTCCCAACTACCAGTGTGTCCATGGGCCTGGGTTCTCACCTCTACTGGAGAGTAGCCTCATCCATTATGCTATACAGTATGTCATACAGATGTTATCATTTTCTGTTTGTGCATGGTGAGAAAAAGGTTGGGAAGCTCTATTATGTAGTAAAATGAGCTATGAGAACAGAGCACGAGAGACAAAATATGATGTACGGAGTGGCAATGATATTTGAGTTCTCCAGATAGAAGGTGGGGAAAAATAGTCTTAAAAAATTTACACATTTATTAATTGCCTGAGTTTACAGTTTTGTTTTGATCTTAAACATTGTAGTAGGAGTGATTTCTACTACAGAAGAGTAACTCAGAATTCTGGAATGAGGGAGGTACTTTTTGATACCACTCTTCCATTTATGGAGACTGTATGACCATCCAGAGGAGGGAGAGTCCACATCTTAAATAATATATGTGGTACTCTGACAATTTGAATCAGAAATTTTCACACTACAATCTATTTTCTTGCATTAGGGGTCAAAAATCTGATAGAGCAAAAGCTAGGAAATGAAATACTATTTAAAATATAAAATACCTGCTTGCAAGGAATTTACTTCGCCACACATCACACTGTATCGACATCCGTTCTAACTGTTCGGAAAGCTGAGCTATGTTTCGACCTAGGGCTTCGTTTTCTAAAATAAGCTGATTTTTCTCACGGGCTAGACGTTCAAAGTGATATTGAAGATCATCCCCAACAGAAGCCACCAGCAGCTTTTTTAACTCACGATTGACCTGGAGGAAATCATGACCAATACAACAAGCTCAAAGTGATGCCAGTGACTTTAATGTAGCAAAATGAACAAAAGAGAAACTGTGTTTCATGTAGTTTGGACCTCCATTACTAAAAGTGTGTATCAAAAAGTGATATTAAATATTTAAGTTTCATAATGTATACAACCATGTCTACATCTCTATTAATCTATAGTCCATGTGGTTATAATCTGAGCCTCTTATTATAAGAGTACAAATCATTATCATAAAAATTACAAACTGCCTCCAGTCAACACTTAAAGGCAAAAAATTAGAAAACTGAACCAATACATTTTGCTAAAAGATATGACAGAGTGTTTTATAAATCTTTTCCAACATTTAAAAATTGATTTCTGGGCTTCCCTGGTGGCGCAGTGGTTGAGAGTCCGCCTGGTGATGCAGGGGACACGGGTTCGTGCCCCAGTCTGGGAAGATCCCACATGCCGCGGAGCGGCTGGGCCCGTGAGCCATGGCCGTTGAGCCTGAGCGTCCGGAGCCTGTGCTCCGCAACGGGAGAGGCCACAACAGTGAGAGGCCCGTGTAATGCAAAAAAAAAAAAAAAAAAAAAAAAAATTGATTTCTTTGTGCCTTAGGATTTTTATTTTTAAGAATTTAAGCAAAGAAAGCAATTCACATGTCTATAAGCATGTTCTTCACATTGTTATCAAAAATGCAAAAAATTAAAACATAAATGTCCAATAAAAGGTATTGGTATATGGTGCAGTCATTGAAGAACACTGTTGCTATTAATAATGATATTTTAGTAGAATATCCTGTATTAACAACTAAAAAACAACTAAAAAAAGTGAGTTACAAGGCAAAAATATACTCAGTATGTATAATTATGCATTTATAGCCAGATGGTATAATATAGGTAGCACTATTTTCATTATTTTTTCTGTATTTTCTAAAATGTTTACAAATAAATATGTACTAGTTTTGTAATTTGAAATCAGTTATTTAAAAATATATTAAAATATATTATTAAATATATTAGAAACATATTTGGATGACAACCACTAACCACGGTGTCACAAAGACTAACATCTAGCAAAAAGATGTATGATCTAACAGAGAGGCAAAGTGGGGCTGGTAAGGCAATTACTAAGATGTAAAGATTAAAGAAAGTGAATCAAATACTATAGATAATTTTCCATTTATAATGAAGATACTGATACTTATACCACCATTTTCTTTATTCTAAGTATTATCTATACATAGAAAAAATACTTGGAATTTATGGATTCTTAAAGCAAGGATTATTAACTAGTCTTACTTAGTCAGTCTCAGTTCTGCAAGTTCATAACTGTAACCTCCTTTACAACTTATAGGTGGTCTTGTCCAAAGTACCTCACATTGTCCAAAGTACCTCATACTTCAACCATGTTTAGAAGATAAATTCCCAACATAAACTAGTTCTATTAGAGGCACTAAAGAGAATGAGAAAGTTAAGAGGAAGTTTTTTAGATAAATGACAAGTTATAATGACACTGCAAGAGGAAGTATTGTTTTCTAACATGCAGGCTCAGAAGGCCCAGGTATAAAGAGAGGTACTCATTAAACCTATTAAGGCTGTTCTTACCTCTGACTGTACTCTGAGCTGGTTTGAAAGACCTTCTTTGTCCTGTAGTAACCTCCTTTCAGAGTTCTTGAGCTTTTCCAATATATTCTTTACCTCAGATAGTTCCTTTCTGGGTTCTTCAACTCCCTCTGGCTGGCCAAGTAATTCTCCTTTATGATGTCCCACAGACTTAACCTTTGCATTTTTGTTGGGGATATCATGGGTTATAGCGGCTTTGGGAACTAATATTCTTACAGCTTCGACTTCCACTGCTTTTTCAGCGAGAATCTTCCCCAGCTGAAGAACGCCTGGGCTTTCTGATGGAACTGCTTTCTTTCGTGGACTTGGAAGGATATGATGCTTTATAGGTTGGATTCCAGGAGTAACTTCAATAGATTTAGGTGGTTCCTCAGTTTCCATTCCATCTCCCGCTCCTCGAATTGGGGATGAAGTAAGGATGACTATAGAAGGGAAAACAAAACATAAACTACTTACTGAAAAGAAATGCCAGGAAAATGCTAAGACATGCTTTACCCTACATTCAGAATTTCTGGTACTGAAAAAAAGGGAAAAAATTTAGAGTAAAAATTTTCAAAACAATCATGTGTCAACAAAAGATGAACAACGTCTTACAGGTTCAAACTTTCCTTAAGTAAATGGTTTCTCTCTTGGAAGAAACTGCAAGAGATTTGGAATCAAGGTATTCGGCTTCAACTTCTACTTCCTAGTATAATCGTAAGTAAATAATGTAACCCTCCATGAATCTCTAGTTCCTAATCTGCAAAATGGAGATAGTAACAACTATGCTACAGGGTTGTGGTATGAAAGAATGTAATAAGATCAAATGCCTGGCACGTTGTAGATATTCAATAATATTAGTTAAATATAAAAATAAATATAAGCTATGTATATACGTATTTGAAAGTGTCTACCTCAAAATAGATTGACCTGTTTTTGTGAACTCTTAGCAAAGAATGCTTCACAAGTTATCCAACCAGATTCCTTAATACTCTCTCTCCTAGGCCTTTGTTTCTGCTATTTCTTATTCTCTTAAATGGCTTCTTTTGACACTTACTGTGATTCTCACTTATCCCTTTAAGAAGTCAGCTTAAACTCTACTCTGCATTAAATTTTCCCAACTGTTCTAGTCTACTCTCTGAATGCCTATGCTACTTACTATCTCAAACATTCAGTTTGAATCTTAATCATGAACCATAATTATCATTTATGGGTTTTGTTATATGCTAAATCTCACTTTCCCAATAAGTCTGATAAGCACACTCTGGCCAGGCATCATGCCCTAAACAAGTGGAAGGAGCATGGTATTATAGAAATGACATGAACTCTGGGATCAGCCAGATCTGGTTTTGAGTCCCATTTCCACCACTGCTACCTGTACAATCCTGGACAAAATCCTGCAATTATCTGAGCTTCAGTTTTAGCCTCCATGATCTAGGGTTACCTTATGTCTTAAATGAGAAAATGGTTAAGTAACAAATAAACAACACTTATAAAAGATTTACCATGTGCCAAACACTAAATACTTTACACATAACTCATTTATCCTTACAGTAACCCTTTGAGGTAAATATAATTAGCTCTATTTTATAGATGAAGAAAATAAGGCACAAAGAGGTTCAAGAACTTGCCCAAAGTCATACCACACAGTTAGCAAGTAGAAGATGCAGAATGCAATTCTGGGCAGCCTGGTCCCAAAGACTGAGGCCTTAACCACTGCACACACTGCCCCTTCAAGTGTCAAAAGTGTCTGGCACAGAATTGCAGACACTCAATAAATGGTAGCTCCCATTCCTTTCCTCTGTAGCACTTAATACATTGCTGCACACATTTACTAATTTGCTCAATTAAAATAATCTCCCATCTGGGACTTCCCTGGTGGCGCAGTGGTTAAGAATCTGCCTGCCAATGCAGGGGATACGGGTTTGAGCCCAGGTCCGGGAAGATCCCACATGCTGCGGAGCAACTAAGCCCGTGAGCCACAACTACTGAGCCCACATGCCACAACTACTGAAGCCCACATGCCTAGAGCCCGTGCACCGCAACAAGAAAAGCCACCGCAATGAGAAGCCTGCACACCACAACTAGAGTAAGCCCGCGCGCAGCAATGAAGACCCAATGCAGCCAAAAAAAAAAAAAAAAAAAAAAAACTCCCCTCATATAAGACAAACCTGCCTAGCCATCCTTAGTTTAGATAACCTTTGGAAGGCAGCTATGCTCACCACTATACTACCAATGCTCCAGTCAAGTAACAAAAATTTTGTTTCTTTTCTCCTATTTTACCTTACCTCAAATAAAGCAGTGTAAGAAGTTTCATTGAGTCATCTTTCTCCAAGAAAGGGCTAATTTCACTAATTGATTCAAGAAAATAAGTGGTTTAGAGCTTAGAAAGAATGGAGGATCTGCTAGAATGGGAAATGTTGCAACCTTGAGGAAATGGCTGAGATGATACCTAACCTACACGGAGTTCTTGAATTAGTATATTCAGTAACATCCCTATGAGCTACAAGTTAGATTCCTTGCCATTTTACGAGTCCAGCATACATCTGAGAAAATGGAGGCCCAAACCTAGGAATGGTAATGATAATTAGCTTTTATTCAATTTATTATGTGCCAAGGACATAGTTCTAAGTCCTTCAGATGCATCAATATCATTTAATTTTTACAAGTTTCACGGGGTAAGCACAATAGTACCCATTTTGTAGATAGAAACAGAGGCTGTGAAAGGTTAAATAGCTTGTCCAAATCATCAGTGTCAAACTGGGATTTGAGTCTGAATATGACTCCAGAGCTAAGCTGTTAATTGGTCTGGGAGGCCTTCCACAAACAGAACTATTGCCTCACCAACCTTGAACTTACTGCCTCTGCTAAGAGCCCTATTTGTCAGGTTGCAAAAGCCCACAGAATTTATATAACAGTTATAGTGAACTTAAAAAAATGCAGATCTGATCTGCATCAAACCCCTGAATGGTTTCCTATCACTCTCAGAATAAAGACCAAGATCCTTACCATGGCCTATACGGCCCTTGGTGATCTGGCCCCCTGCCTATCTCCTGGGTCTCAATTTATGCCATTCACTCCCTCAGATCCTAAGTTCCAGTGTTACTTGCTTTCTTTTAGTGTCTCAATAGGAGCAAATGCCTTCCTCTTCCTCTGCAGACATTTCTTCTTGGAATATTCTTGGAATCTTCTTCCTAACTTCTTCTCCCCTACTCATGCTTCAAATCTCAGTTCAACCTTTCCAAAGGGAAGCCTTTCGCTTCCATGATTAGGCTAAGTTCTTTGTTTACACGCCCCTAGAGCAAAGACCCTGCCTTTCTCTGTTTACCATTTATCAAAATGGTAAACATTTTTTTCAGTGTAATTAGTGATATACTATTTATGCCTTCCACTAGGATATAAGTTCCATGAGGGTGGGACTATATGTCACTTGTTTACCACTATATTCTTAGGAAAGTGCCTTGTACCCAGAACTCTCTATCTGATGAACAATAAATAAATGGAAGCAAGAGGAGGGGAAAAGGATAAGCACATATAACAATGCTGATGATAAACTTTTGAGTTTTATAGGCAACAAACATGCTGCTTGGTGCCTGATATTGGCCAGACATTGTATGAGGTAGTGGGGACCTCTATGCTTAAGAAACTTACTATCTAAACTTCAGGAGACAGGACATACATGTAAAAAGATAACATGTTTTACTGGGTAATATATAATAAGTGTGCAATAAGTGGTAGAAAAATATTTCTACAGAAATTTGATTTCTACAAAAATGTTAACTGAACAATCATGGACTATTGGTCAGTCTTTGGTGAATTCATTACTATCTAGCCAAATCATATATTCATATGATTTGAATATACATTTACAATGTTGCGTTAATTTCTCGTGTACAGCAAAGTGATTCAGTTATACGTATGTATATATTCTTTTTCATATATTTTTCCATTATGGTTTATTACAGGATATTGAATATAGTTCCCTGTGCTATACAGTAGGTCCTTGTTGTTTATCCATTTGATATATAATAGTCTGCATCTGCTAATCCCAAACTCGCAATCCATCCCTCCCAGGTTTCTACATTTTAATAAGCTTATTTTTCTTCTTCTTCCAAACTTAGTTATATAGATACAGAAACTACAGAGTAGAACAGATTATCATCATACACAGTCACATATCTTCTGGTTTCTATTACTATTTTTTTTAAAACATTACATTATTAAAAGATATTAAGAAGAAAAAATTATGTATATTCTAATCATTCTAAAATAACTTTTCATTACTTCAAATTTCTTCAATATTTTTATATACTTATACTCATAATTAACTTTATAAGCTTAATATATTTTTGTTTTGCTAGTCTTCATATTTTCATTTTATGACTATATTATTCCTTCAAGTTAATATAGCACTATTTAATTAATTACTATTTTATTGTTGGATGTTTAGACTCTTTCCAATTTTTTATTATAAAAATGCTTTAGTGAATATTTTTATGCCTACAGGTTTTTTTTTCAAATTCTGAATTATTTCTTTTGAATAAATTCTCAAGAATAGAATTAATGTGCCAGGTGAAGATCTGCATTGTCAAACTGCCTCACAAAATAACCCTACTGACGTATCAGTAGATCTATTACTTATGTCTTTATTTAGTTTTATTTTTTGCATGCTCCATATCCATGAGCTAATGCAATACTTAAAACTAAATAAGAGGGCTTCCCTGGTGGCGCAGTGGTTGAGAGTCCGCCTGCCGATGCAGGGGACACGGGTTCGTGCCCCGGTCCGGGAGGATCCCACATGCCGCGGAGCGGCTGGGCCCGTGAGCCATGGCCGCTGGGCCTGTGCGTCCGGAGCCTGTGCTCCGCAATGGGAGAGGCCACAACAGTGAGAGGCCCGCATACCGCAAAAAAAAAAAAAAAAACTAAATAAGAAAACATTCTAAAGTGTTTAGAATGGCACAGTAAGCACTCATTAAATGTTACCTCCTATTGCTTTTATTATTATTCTTTAAAAAAATCTAATAACTTTGGATCTTGATTAACGGGAGAAAAAGCTTAATATCATAAAATATAATTGTGCCTTTTATTCTCTTATGCTAAAGTTTTACAAAGTTATATCATCAGACTTTAGGACTATTTTTTCACTTATCAGATTTTTGGGGACTTTTTCCTAAGTATGTAGTAATGTACTGGGAATCCTGAGTTATGTTACACAGGAGGCAGAAAGACATTAAGGTGTTCTATTTAACAAAATGTTTTATATTAAAATAAAATATTTCGTCATTTCTGTATTAAATGTTAACTAAGACATACCTTGAGCTTTAGGACTGACTCTACTTTCAAAAAGATGAACAAAGGAATACTTCCGAAAGTGAAATAAAGGGTTTGGTACTTAGTTCATGCTGTAGCACATCAGCATGGAGAAGGAGAATTCCCACTGAACTGGTTTAAAAATAAAGGCCTATTCCCATGCTTTTAAAATATGGTTTCAAGTTTGTCTAACTCTATCTTGTGCAAATTTAATTTTGTCACTAAGACATCCTGGCATTTAAGAAGTAATGTAGAGTCATGAATTAACTACAGATTCACAATAAAAAAACAAAACAAAAAGACACACTAGAGCTATGCCATTCAGGCCCACTGAAGCTGAAGAAATAAGAAGCAGGTGTGACACCTGTTAAGATTAAATACGATTTCTAGGCAAGTCATAACATTTTTGAGTTGGAATTTTAGGTAATGGAGATTCAAGAACAAATCACAAAATGGTTAATGCTAAATTTAAAAGGCAAAGAAACAATGGGTATTGAACAGAAATCTCTCTTCAGACAAAACTGTCATAAAATTCCAATCAAGAAATTCAATCAATTTGGTTCAAACTCAATTTACTCTTCCTTTATTTAAACTGTTCTACTTACTCAAGCACTTGTGAGTCCCAAAGCTGTACCATATCTCATATGGCAGCTCCCTCTTTGTAACAACTGTGCTTCTAGCTACTGTGCACAGGCAAGGAGGCAAGGGGGAGTCAGGGCTTTACATTTTCTCGCCCAGTAACTTACTTTCATAATCCTATTTTTTCTGTGACCCACGTAGAAACCTTTATTACAAAGGCACTAGGCCTAATCCAGGGCACATTCATGAGCAATTACCTTCAGTCAAGTGGGATGACAGTGATCTATGGTACCAGCTCTGTAATTATGAGTAATGTTTAAGTAAAGCAAAACATCAATCCCTTCCCATTCTTTGAAGGGAACCAACAAAACAATTCTTCAATTACTCATCAACATTAACTTACACCTGTGATCACTTATCAAAGAATTAAAACATATCTAAGGTTTATGGCTCATTCTCACTGCCTTTCCCCCAAATTGGTGAAATGTAGCAAGAGAACAAATAATACTGTTCAGTAGGGGTTGGCAAACTTCTCCCATAAAGGGTCAGATAACATTTTAGGCTTTGTGGACCATGAGGCAAAATTAAGGATACTACTGATATATAGGCATTTATATATGAAGAGAAAAAAACAACATTTTAAAGATGAAGTTCAAATTATAATAATTGAGTGAAGTTTTTTGGGGTAATATAGGTCTAATAATGAAAAGAATAGAGTTCTTTTTTACTTGGGATAACACCTGGCTTAAGTGGGATTCAAAGTTCGTGTTCCCTATTATCAGACTGCCTGCAAATATTCTCAGCAGGCCCAAGAGCCATAATTTGCCAACCCTTGCTCTAGAATACTGAGGCAAAAAGAATATTATTTTATAGTCTGTAATGAAACAAACATTTCTCCTTTTTTGATAAAACTGTAAATCTCTGAAGACAGATACTCAGAGCCAGCAGGATGGTGTAATAAAACTAGACTAGGCTCTGAGTCAAAAACTTCAGTCTCCACTGCCACACATTGTGTGACCTTGGGCAAACCACGTAACCTTACCCCTCCCCCCCATCCTACATTGCTTTCAGAATAATGCAAATACAAGAGTGTTTCAAAATAATTTGTTTCTCGGGCTTCCCTGGTGGCGCAGTGGTTGAGAGTCCGCCTGCCGATGCAGGGGACGCGGGTTCGTGCCCCAGTCTGGGAAGATCCCACATGCCGCGGAGCGGCTAGGCCTGTGAGCCATGGCCGCTGAGCCTGCACGTCCGGAGCCTGTGCTCCGCAACGGGAGAGGCCACAACAGTGAGAGGCCCGCATACCGCAAAAAAAAAAAAAATAATAATAATAATTTGTTTCTCTCCTAGACTAAACTGTTGAGATCTCCTCAGGGCAGGGACTGCCTCCTAATCTTGGTATCATCAGCTTAATGAAATGGTGCTTGGTGCAGAAAAGGTGAGTAAGTGCTTATGGAAGTTCATTAATGTTAACATTAACACACCACCTAGAAGATTTCCTTTTAACATCCAATAACTAACTCATTTAAAAACTGCTCAATTTTTTTCCTCTACACGAAATCATTAATTGCTAACTCATAATCTGACAAACTTCTCAGATCGTAGGCAGATTCAGTTATAAAAGTTAAATTAGGGATCATCACTTGGTAATTTTAAATTAATATTCTTTTATATGTCACCAGTATCACCCAATGAAGTTTACTTACCACTAAATTAGAAAAATATGCTATAGGCAGTGGACTTAAGAGTCAGGCCCACGTTTACTGACATGGAATCCAAACGTTCCTTTTGTCACAGGCCCCGCAAATAAAAGAGCTTCCCGGTCAAATAAGTGTGGGCAGTGCTGCATACCATGTATATCTCTTTGGAGCTGCACAGTGTACATTAGTATATTAAAGGCTCTGAAGGGTCCTGTAGTATAATCTCTCCCTTAATCCAGCATTTCTCTAATTTATCTGTCCATGGAATCCTTTTTCACCCAATAACTATTGTTCCACAGACTTAGAGTTAAAAGTTAGACTATTTTATGGAATTATAAATATTTGAACATCTCAGACCTTCCTATTTGGTCTATTTTCACTGAACTGTCTGACTTTAATCCCTTTACTTTTAATTTCAACCTTGCTTCCCCCAAAAGTTTTGGATTCAAATTCTAATTTTCTAATTGTTCCTATTTATTGCATGTTTCCCTTTCAAAATGCCTTAGCAGCAAGGACACATCCCTCTCATGATGACAGTATTGCTCAAATGTCTGCTGAGAAGTTCTGTCCCCATAAGCCAATCTTGCTTCTTTTCTGAGGCAGTTATAGGAAATGCAGGCAACTGACAAATGTCAACCATATACGTGCACCTTTTCTCAGGCCATGTGATACAAGTAACTGTTCTTCACTAACAGTTAAAATGATATTAAATGAAGGATTAGGACTAACAGCTGAATTATCTACCTCACTGTAAAATTAAGATCAAATGAAATAAGGTATGTGAAAGTGCTTTATAACTCTAATCCTCATTACAAACAAGTAACAACAAATAAATAATTTCACAGAGGCCTTGCAATAACTAACTTCTAATTACGAATGATAATGTCGTATTTAGTTTTTCGTTTTTTGCCAAGTACCATGCTAACTGCTTTCATAGTAGTTATGATTTAATTGCTCTTATTTCCCATTAATCCCCAGCTTATTACTTTCATTTCAGTTTCTGGTTTGCTTATTCTAATAATATAAAAAGCCTCTGGTGACCTGAAATGCTCTTGCACTCAGCTGAATTAAATTCAATTAAATATTTATTGGCATGATCTTCGCTGTCTAAACACATTTAAACCCCCTTTCAAGAGTTTGCTCTTGGAGATCTGCTTGCTGCAAAACTGGCTTCTAGAAAATAGTTTCCCATCTCTCACTGACAGCTCCAACCTCTACAACTCACTCTACCCAAGAATAACCTGAATCAAGAGGAGCTCACTTTGGGACATGCTAAGACTGTTACCTGTGTCTAAGTGAAGATAATCAGTAGACAGTAAGCTACAAGGGTCTGAATCACAAGGAAAGAGATCTGAGCTATAGATAGATTTGGAAGCCATCCTTATAATTACTAAAGCTGTGAGAGTAGAAGAGAAGAAGGGCTGAAAAACATTAAAAGATAAACCAGAAGAAGAGGAGAATTAAAAAGAAACTATAACTAGGGCAGTGGTGTCCAACAGAACTTTCTACAATTATAGAAATGTTCTATATCTGCACTTTCTAATACAATACCCACCAGCCACATGTGGCTATTGAGCACTTCAATGTGGCTGATGTGACTGAGAAACTGAATTTTTAATTTTAAAAAATACTAATTTAAGCTCAAATAGCCACATGTGGCTACTGCATTGGACAGTGAAGGGCCACAGAGTAGACAGAAAATAAGAGTAAAGTCATGGAAATCAAGGAAAGAAAGTATTTCAAAAAGTGGGAGTGATCAATAGTATGAAATGTTATACAAAGGACAAGCAAGGCAGGACTAAGAAGTAACTACTGTAGTTAGCAAATGTTCGGAGTTGAACTGTGTCCCACCCATACCTCAGAATGTGACCTTATTTGGAAATAAAGTCATTGCAGATGTAATTAGTTGAGATCATACTGGAGTAGTGTGCACCCTAATCCAATATGATTAATGTCCTTATAAAAAGAAATTTGGACACAGAGACATACATGCACAGGGAGAATGCCATGTGAACAAAAAGGCAAAGATCACTGTGATGTGTCTACAAGCCAAGGAATACTAAAAATTGCCAACAAACCACCAGAAACTAGGAGAGAGGCCTCGAACAGATCCTTCCCTAGTGCCTGCAGAGGGAGCATGGCTCTGCCAACACCTTGATCTTGGACTACTAGACTCTAAAACTGTGAGACAATAAATTTCTGTTGTTTAAGCCACCAGTTTGTGATACTTTGTTACAGCAGCCCTAACAAACCAATGCAATAAGAAAAAGGTCTTTTATACCTGCTAGTTGTTTGTTCATCTACCCAAATCTTTTAAAATGTACATTCTTTTTTTTTTTTTTTTTTCCATTTTTTTTTAAGTTTATTTATTCATTTTTTTAATTAGTTTCTGCTTTATAACAAAGTGAATCAGTCATACATATACATCTGTTCCCACATCCCTTCCCTCATGCATCTCCCTCCCTCCCACCCTTCCCATCCCACCCCTCCAGGCGGTCACAAAGCACCGAGCTGATCTCCCTGTGCTCTGCGGCTGCTTCCCACTATCTATCTACCTTACGTTTGGTAGTGTATATATGTCCATGCCTCTCTTTCGCTTTGTCACAGCTTACCCTTCCCCCTCCCCATATCCTCAAGTCCATTCTCAAGTAGGTCTGTGTCTTTATTCTCGTTTTGCCCCTAGGTTCTTCATGACATTTTTTTTTAAAATTCCGTATATATGTGTTAGCATACGGTATTTGTCTTTCTCTTTCTGACTAACTTCACTCTGTATGACAGACTCTAGGTCTATCCACCTCATTACAAATAGCTCAGTTTCGTTTCTTTTTATGGCTGAGTAATATTCCATTGTATATATGTGCCACATCTTCTTTATCCATTCTTATTTATTTAAATCTTAATCTTCTAGTGGACAGAGAACATAGCTATAAAAATTTGCTTTTACACTACTGTTTAACAGTAGTAGTCATCTAATAAATACTACCAAATGATGTTACTATTCACCTGTATATCTGTACTACTGAAATGTAAACACTGCATTAATAAACAAACATGAAGAGATATGAAATACAAATGATTCCCAAGGGCTCTATGGGGTTTGGTTACCTGGCTCAAACAGTCCTTCGTCCTATCATCATAAATTTCATGTTTTAAAAACAATTATCAGCAAAAGAAGAACACTTACCTTTGGTTTCTAAACTTTCAAGAGTAGTCATTTTTTTCACCAATAAAAATGCACCCCAAGACTTCTACTAAAAAACCTAAAAATGTATAAAACGAAAGAATTAAAACAATACCATATAAACATATTCACTAAGTCCCCGTAATTTATATACTGTGATATTCTCCTTCTGCATTTAATAAGGCTGCATTTAGGAGGTGCCCCTTATAGCCCTTTTTCACAAGGTGATATTGTTATGGTTACCAAATGTCTCAAAAAAATTAGGGGTGGTTTATTTTCAAATTTCTGTTTCAGTGTATACTCTAAATTACCACCAGTATCTTCTAAACTATCAGATGTGTGTCCTTAAATTTAGCTCAGAAAGAGTACTATAGTTACTGTAGGGGCTTTTGTATCACTGATATGACACCAGGAATTTAAAAATAATTAAAGTAAACTATGTTCTCAGTAGACATTATTGACACTATTTTGTTCATTATATACATCAGAGAGGAGCTTCTGTTCAGATGTTTAACAAGCGACAAAAAATTCATAACTTAATTTGCACTTCTTGGTAATAAAATTAAAATGGCATAGCATATGCTTTCAGAAATGTATGCATGGCCTTACAGTATAGACTAAGATTCAGTGGAGAACGTGAGAAGGAAGGTGATACTAATGCAGTGATTATGAGTATGATGAACTGGACACTGGATGACAACTGGTTTCACCACAAAAATGATCACTCGGGTACTCGATATAACTCGGCATAGCATCTCCCACGATTACCTTCCTCAAAAGTCACAAACCCTCCTCCTATTGTTCTGAAAACAGGTCTCCAAAGACCCTTCGAAAGAGCAGTGAGCCCTCGGAAGATGCGCAGCGAAATGTACGAGCGCAGCGAAATGTACGAGCACAGCCAGTGTCGGCCGGCAAACACCAAGGGAAGGGGGTGAAGGATGGGTCTGGAGTGGGTAACAGGTATGAAGGCGGCAGGATGGAAGCGACAAGCCTGTCAACCTCTGCGGTCCCCAGAAGTCGAATCCCAAGTTCCGTGCCTGTCTGAACAAGCCTTCCTGGAACAACAGGCAACCTTTCCTTACAAAGCGACTGAACACCAAACTTCAACTCAGCCCGCCGTCCCGTTCCAAAACGCCCTCTTAGTTACACAAGTCCGTTTTTGGACTTACCTCTCAGACTCTTACTCTTCCTATTGTAGGGGGCCTCACTTTACAGGTTCTTCGTCTAGATCTCACTGGGCTAACTTCTCCACACACTACTCTTACATTCTGAAGCCAATCCGCCCAGGCCTTGGTGACATCAAGCTTCCGGTTCACAAATAATCACTTCCGATTACTCAGGGTTTCGTTTCCGGGATGCTTTTCCAAAAGAAAAAGGTAAACACACTCTGTGGTGCGTTTAAACTCAAGTAACACAGAACATCTTCTGTAAGACTTCAGTAAGTGAAAACTGGATGAACCCTTATTAAAAAATAAAATGTAGACTATTTGGACCCTAGCCGCGTATTAGTTTGAACTTCCGGGTTATCTGTCGGCCAAACGGAAGTGATGATGCTGGCACGAGGTAGGCGGTGTTCCGTCGCCCCAGGCGACGGAGTGAAAGGGCGGGTCTGTCGATTGGGTGGGCGGAACTGAGTGTACTTGTAGCCAATAGGGACGAAGGGCCGGGCAGGGCGGCCCACACAAAGTACGGCAGTAGGTGGAGCTCTGTTGCCAGAGTAACCCGGCGTTGGTGTTGGTGTTGTATACTTCCTGTCGCAACCATACCTGTTTCCTTGTGCTGAGCTCCTGAGGTGATGGTGAGTGCCAGGCGAGGCCAGAACGGCTCCGGGGTCTTCTTTACTCCGCGTCCCAGGTCCCTGGTTGTCTGGGCACTGAGAGGCGTCCGCGTCCCATCTGCCTTCACGCCGTTATCTCTTTCTCCCTTTACAGGAGCAGTCCCTGCAATTTCCTCTTTCCCTATTTCTTGTAGCACTCTGAATTCCACTTTGGTACTGCTAAGCCTTGAGAGTAATGTGACAGGAAGTTTAGGGGTAAGACACTGAGTCTAATAGTCTGAGGTGAGAGATTATTTCGAAGAAACATTTAAAATGTTTCCATTTTTCATCATTGCATTTTTTTTCAAGCTCCCAACTTCACCTTAACGCTCTTCATTTAATAGTATGTTGTGGTGTATGTATAACTTTCTCATTACTGATCCGAACCTCCCTAGTTCCTGAAATCTTTGCTTTCTTGAGTGGCCGAGTACTGTCCCACACCCTAAGGGCCATATAGGGATAGCTGTATTTTGCATTAGCTCTCTTCTAGCCAGTTGATTACCTTCTAGGTCCGTGCTTTTTAACAGGAATGCCCCTCAAGATCACTTCTGGAAAATTCACTTGCTAGAGCCTCACCCCCAGAAATTCTGAATAAATAGGAATGGGGCTCCGTATTTACACTTTAAAAAAGCCTGTAGATCATTTTAATTCAGTCACGTGTTTGAAAACACCAGGGTTCTAGTTAATTCACTTAATTACCAAATATTTTAAACACTTACAGGTGAGGAACTGGAGGATAGAGAGATGACTATTGTCAGATGAGTATAGCTATGAACTTAACAGAGGCCCACCCGCCACCCCTTCTCCAGTACTACTCAGCAATCCATTTTTTTTTTTTTTTTTTTTTCGGTACGCGGGCCTCTCACTGTTGTGGCCTCTCCCGTTGCAGAGCACGGGCTCCGGACGCGCAGGCTCAGCGGCCATGGCTCACGGGCCCAGCCGCTCCGCGGCCTGTGGGATCCTCCCAGACCGGGGCACGAACCCGCGTCCCCTGCATCGGCAGGCAGACTCTCAACCACTGCACCACCAGGGAAGCCCCTCAGCAATCCATTTTATTACTCCAATCTTCTGCCGCCCTTTTCCTTCCGAGCCCTTTCCACACCTTCACTTTACAAACCCTGTCCCTTCCCCTCCATTCTAAGCAGATGACAGAGTCTAACAGTCACTTTCTTTAACCTCATGCCCCAACCTATATATTGATCTATATTTTTTACCCATCATTCGGTCTTGTGTTTCTAGTTGATAGAAACAGGTGTTGAAGGGTAATGCTTCCATCTTTGCCCTAAATCTTATTCCCTCCCATTCCTTACAAGACTCTTGCTTCAGGTTATAGTTCTTCTTTCCTGTGCTTTCAGCCTCTTCCTCTCCATTTCCTTCTCCTCGGTGTTCAAGTCATACATCTTAAGAAAGTGAAATAAAACAAAAGCCCTTCCCCTTCCTGTGTTTATCCAGTCCTCCCATCAATCTATCAGTAAACTGCTGGAAAGCATAGTGCTTCCATTTGTATCAAATTCTGCTCGGTCACTTGCGTCCTCAACACTCTGTTGTCTGAATTCCTCTCTAATGGCTTCATGAAGTCGTTCTTGCTTAAATTTCAAACGGCCTTTTAAATGCTAAATCCAGTAATTTCTTCTCAAAATTTATTTTATTTAGCCTCTCTGACAACTGAAGCTCATGGTTATGCATTCCCTCTTTTTTTCCACTGGCTTTGCCTGTTTTTAAAATGTCATTTTCTGGGACTCACTCCTTAATTAATTTCACTTCTTAGTCTCTACATTTTCCTTGGCTGATTTCATCCACACACAAGAGTTCTACTAATGCCTAAGCATTCACTCTTAAATTTCAGTTTCATCTCAGACCTGTTAAGGCCTAGTTGCTTCCTGGACATCTCTACCTGGTTACCACAAAGGCCCCTCAAACTTGTACTTACCATATTCAGTCGAAATTATTTGCTCATAGATGTGTCACACTTGCTAAACTGTGAACTGTTAGAGGAATGGGTCTTTCTTTTGTTCACTGCTATTGCTTATATCATGTTAGGCACTCAGATATTTGTGAAATACTGTTTTTTGGTGCCTGTCATTCAGACTCCCCAACAACCCTAAGAGCAGTGAACTCCTCCTCGCACCCTCTGTCCTGGCTCGAGTTGTGTGTGGTGGCTCTTTGAGAAATTGCGTGGTCAATGAAGGCTCGTCGGAGGAAGAGACTTTTGGCTTGAAGTATAAGTGATAAAGTGCAATGATCTGAGGGAAGGGTTCTAGGCAGCACTAGCAAAAAGATCAAAAGAGCTTCGAGTATTGCAGGCACTGATCTTATGGTTTAATGTGAAAAAAGAATCGCTATTATTGATAGATTATGAGGTGGTGTGTGGGTGACAACAGTGGGGGGAGTATGGTGGAGTGTGAGATTCCGGTAGAGAGGTAGGTAAAGGGCGGACCACGTGTATGTACTACAGCAGTGTTTTTTTTTTTTTTTTTTTTTTTTTTTTTCTTTTTGCGGTACGTGGGCCTCTCACTGCTGTGGCCTCTCCCGTTGCGGAGCACAGGCTCCGGACGCGCAGGCCCAGCGGCCATGGCTCACGGGCCCAGCCGCTCCGCGGCATGTGGGATCCTCCCAGACCGGGGCACGAACCCGCGTCCCCTGCATCGGCAGGCGGACTCTCAACCACTGCGCCACCAGGGAGGCCCTACAGCAGTGTTTTTGAAACTATAGTTGTGACCCATTATTCAGTCATGAAATTAATTTGTGGTATGTAGCCAGCATTAAAAAAGAAGACACATGAAATAGACATTACCATATTGCCTATAGTAAGGGTCGCTTTCATGAAACTTTTGTTTTAAATTGTATGTATGTTATGTGTACTGGGTTATGACGCAGAATATATTTCTTACTGTGACGCGTGATCCACAAAGTTCAAGGTAAAATGTACTTTGAGCAAGACACACTTTAAATGGCAAAACAGTTGAAATCTCAAGGCATGCAGATCTCTTCTTCCTCCTTTGACCTAGTGACAATCTTATTGTGTGGCAGGATAAACTCTGAATTTAACGAAAGCCTAAAATTGACTAGAGTTGAATTTTCAAATTTCTTTCTGCATCCAAATCTTTCTCTTACGTCAGTTGCTGTCAGTCCTTTATGAGAAAGAGTAGGCCTCTAGAAAAAGAGAGAAATGGATGTCCTTTCTCCGTGTTCAGTCTGGCCGTGGGCATCTGTACTCTATCAAAGCTGATGGTCTCCATAAGCAGCTGAGGATGGAGTTTGTTCGCTCTGCTGGTGTGGCTTCCTGGTCATTGCAATTAAATTACCTGCATCTGGTTTGTTACAGTTCTAGCTTCTAGCACCAGAATTGGGTTCTGGCTTCAAATTCTAGCATCACCTGTATCTTGTGAAGCAGAGATAGGCAACCGTAGTTAAGGATGTCTCACATGCATGCTGTTTAAGATAAAGAATATAATAGAGTCATCGATTTATTTACTTTTGTGCATACGGAGAATAGAGATAATTCCAAGACTCTTGTGATTAATAAAGAGATGCTAGTATAAGGCCTTTAAAGATGATCAACTATGTTCCACAAGAATTAGACTAAATAAATGTCTCAAAGCTGGTGTTGTTTTAAAACAGCCTTCAAAGAGAGTTTCATGATTGCTGAATAAAGAACAGGATTTTATTCCATGAATTGTTTTTCAGTTTTCAACTTTATAAAGTCTTTTCTAAATAGGTGTACTGTCTTGCCACATGCTTCTTCCCCATCCAGAATTCCTCTTGTTACTTGAACTGCTAACTTGGAGGAACTAAAGTTTGAAAGCTAGGCAGGATTTTATTTACTACAACTGAATCAGAAAGTAGAGAGCCTAAAATAAAAACCTGAAACTTAAAACATTTTCCCCTATATATTTTATTACGAATGCAGTCTAGAGCTTGTTACATTCTTCTTTAGCAGTTGTATTTGCAAAACTGCATAGCAACTGGTGAATATAATGCCTCAATTTTCCTCTTTATCTTTTTTTTCCTGTCTTTTGTAGCTCTTTATCTTTCTTCCTGTCTTTTTTCTGCCTTTTTGTCCCCCATCTTTTCTTTCTTCCCCTAGCTTTATTGAGGTATAATTGACATATAACACTGTGTACGTTTAAGATGTACAATGTGTTAATTTGATACACTTATCTATTACAAAATGATTGCCTCCATCTCTTAGATAATTACAGTTTCTTTTTTGTGATGTGAACATTTAAGATCTACTCTCTTCGAACAGATTGGTGGTTGCCAGAGGCGGAGTGGTGGAGGGGGTGGTGAAAAGGATGAAGGTGGTCAAAAGGTATAAACTTCTGGTTATAAAATAAATGTCATGGGAATATAATGGACAGCATGGTGACAATAGTTAATAATGCTCTACTGCATATTTGAAAGTCACTATGTGAGTAGACCCTAACAGTTCTCATAAGAAGAAATTTTGTAACCATATATGGTGATGGGTGTTATTTAGACTTATTGTGGTGGTCATTTTGCAGTATATACTAATACTAAATCATTACGTTGTGCACCTGAAAGTAATATAATGTTATATATGTCAATTGTATATTTTAAAAAAGCCAAAAACAAACAGAAAAAAAAAGAAATCATCTTAGTGGGACCTAGCATTTTGACAAAAAGATTACTATGAATTTGTTATAAAATGTTCCTAAGGACACTTTTGCTATTTTGTGCACTTAACACAATGTAAATGATAAATCTTGTTTGCAAGGGGTAGGAACATAGGACCAGGCGGACCAGGTTGAAGTCTCCAGCCTTTGAAAGGGGCTGTTTGTAATGGGAGACTACCTAAATGTCTATCAATAGGGAGATGGCTAAGTAAACCATGATGTGTCCATGCTGGGAATATTATATAGCATTTAAGGAGATTGTTATAGATCTATATGTACCAACTTAGACAGATAAGAATTTTTTTAGTGAATTTAGTTGCAGAATTGGTTGCAGAATATTTGTAGTTTCCAGTGTATGTAAAAAAAGAAAAAAAACCCAGCAAAATACAAACCCACGTGATAGTACTATGTATTCCCTATGGAAATATTAGGCAAATATATAGACAAGCTGGTAACAGTGGTCACCTCTGTGTTTAGGGGAGAGTTTTGGATTTGGAGAGCTGATCAAAGGGAATTTGAGTCTGAACTGCAGTGGTTTTATTTTTTTATCAAATGAAGTGAAGTGAATTCGGGTATTACCTGTATAACAAAAAATTGAATTAAAAAATGTTTCCGCTATTGTATCCTGTTTACATTGTACATTGACCAGCCCCTGATTCAGGGACTGGCCATGAATAATGAAATGTAATAAGAGAATGCTATTAAACATGCTAATACCCTTTTGGAGGAAAAAAAATCTATTCTTTTAGCAACTTCAAGTATGTAATACAGCATTGTTAACTATAATAACCGTGCTATATACATTAGATCCCCAGAACTTATTCATCTTCTAGCTGGGTGTTTGTATCCTTTGACCAATACCTCCCCATTTCCCCCTTCCCCCAGCTCCTGGTACTCACCATTCTACTCTCTGTTTCTATAAGTCTGGCTTTTTAGAGTCCACGTATTAGTGATATCATACAGTATTTGTCTTTCTCTGTCTGATTTATTTCACTTAGTATAATGCCCTCAAGTTGCATCCATGTTGTCACAAAAGGCAGGAAGGGAAGGATTTTGGATTTCATTCTAAATGCAATAGGATAATGTATCTCATACATTTTTCCTATTCCATCAAAATATTTTATTTTCCTTGGATCTGGACTTACTTAAATGTTGGCCATATTAGTTTGGTCGTTCAGTGCCTATTTTCATTTGTAACATTTATGATCTTGTAAACTTTGGAAAGAAAGTTTTTTTTTGTCCTGCTCTTATATTTGAAGATTAGAGACTAATTTCTCCCCTTATAATTGCCTTTTCATAATTTAATTGCCCTTTACTGGACCTTTTGTTTCCATAATATCTTCTGTAAGATGCATCAGGCAGAGCCCCCCATTCCAGGTGGGTATGCATCATAGTTCCTACATGGATATTAGGGATATTATGTGTTCTGCTGTGATTTCACCTGATACCTTTCTTAATGGGTCTGTAGCATAAGATTGAAGTCCCTTGTTCTCCAGAAGTATCTCCAACATTTCCTATGATCCTTATATTCATTTTCCTGCAAAAACTATCTAAGCTACTTCACTTCCAAAAGTTGGTATTTTAAGACTTTCTATTAAGTTGATGTGAGAAATTGTTGCTATTAAAATGTACTGCCCAATTCAAGTTTATTTTCTGATACTAGGCACTTTGTCTAATTAAGTTGCTATTGTTATCTCTCCTGACTCATCCTATGTGCTGTTCATTCTTCATGTTGCTTTATTCTTTAAAATGTATTTCTGTAGACATGCATAATGGCTCCAGGGTTTTCTGACATATGTAAATTTAAATTTCATTCTTTGTTTTCCATAGTTCTGGTACAAGTTAAACATACATATGCTATATGCATTTTATATATTTATGTAATATATAAAATACAGGTAATACATAATGTATCAAAACATAAAATATATATTTAATTTATATATATAATATTTAACTTTGTTGTAGAAATGTAGTCATTTTTAGAGATATGAAAATAGCTAAGTGAAAAAATATAATTGAATGCATCTGTAATATCACTGACTATATACAATCAGTATTAATATTTTAGAATATTATCTCAGTCACACACATATGTGTGTATATATACACACACACAGATGTATATATCTCTTTTAAAATGTGATCCTATTGCATACATTGTTTACAAATTTTTTTTCACTTAATATGTCTTATACATTTTTCCAGATCAGTTTTAAGAACTACGTTATATTCCTTCATTTAATCTGGTTTAACCAATCTATTTATTAATTTGGTCTTTTAACGCCATAATAAATGTATTTTTGCAGATACATTTTTACTCACATCATAATTATTTTCTTAGAATAAATTAGAAATAGAATAACTGGGTGAGAGGCCATGTGCATTTTTAAATCTTTTTGATATGCACTGCCAAATTACCTCCAGAAAGTTTTACCCGTTTGTATACTATTAGCAGTGTGCCATGGTGCCTGTTTCTCCTAATCTCTAACCTGATATTTCTATACATTTAATACATACATGTAACAATGGATTCGAACTCTTTCACTTTCTTTACCCAGTATATTGAGAGAGAAAGATTATAAATCACTAATTTTCTATGGATGAAAAATGCTGTTAATACTTATCCATAATAGTTCTCTAATTATTTCACATCTTTCATAAATTGTTACAATTCAAAATTTATTGACTGTATATACTGATGAAGATAGGAGTAACCTTTTCTAAACTATTATTCAAAGACAGATTATCCAGTTCTCTCTTGTCTGTTTTGAAGCAGCAGCTGATTGTAGTACAAAGGAACTGGTGTAGAGCTAGAAATCGAAAATTTTCAATCCTTATTGTAGTGTTGGTTTCAGCACTTATTTACTGTGTGACATGTAATCTTTCTGGGCAATTGTTTTCTCATCCATAAAATCAGAGTGATAATTTCTGTTCCTATTTTGTGAGGATCAAATGAGGTAATGTATGTGAAAATAATTTATAAACTGTAATGTACTATACATATGAAATTTATTATTTTCATATTAACCAAACTACTACCTAATGAGAAGATGGTTGGGGAGAATGGAAGGTGATTAAAATCTAAAACAAGTTTCAGAAATAAATATTTGAGGTTAGTGGTGTCACTGTCCAATTCTGTGGACATTTAAAAATTTACTTTTATATCAGTATATTAAATACCATCTTCCTCAATTTCTATTAGAGATATATTTTCCTAAGGAAGAAGTAAAAGGTCAGGGAAAAGGGATGGGATTGGAGATGGCAGGAATAGTTCTTGCGACCAGTTTCAATAACTCTCATGTCCTTTTGGGAGGAGACAGCTAAGCATGTCTGATATGTGTTTAGTAGTATTAGATCTTGAGATCCATGAATTTCTGCCAAGCTTAAGTGGATTAGCTGGGAGCTAAGTTTTATTTGCTTTTATTACTGGTAGTCTTGAAATTTTATTATTCAACAATTTGATTGTGAAAATATAAAGGAGCCCTTTTTAGGCCTCATCTGTTTCTTGCTACAGAGGCTCAGAAATAGGGCTTTGGAAAAATGGAAGATCCCTTCATCTAGTGGCAAGTACAGGTCTCTCATTTACGTTAAACCATCTTGCTCTTTTTTTTTTTTTTTTTTTTTTTGCTGTACGCGGGCCTCTCACTGCTGTGGCCTCTCCCGTTGCGGAGCACAGGCTCCGGACACACAGGCTCCGCGGCCATGGCTCGCGGGCCCAGCCGCTGCGCGGCATGTGGGATCTTCCGGGATAGGGGCACGAACCCGTGTCCCCTGCATCGGCAGGCGGACTCTCAACCACTGCGCCACCAGGGAAGCCCAACCATCTTGCTCTTTAAGTAGTTTTTTGAATTTTACTATATCTGCCCAAATCTCTGAAAGGTGAATATTTGTATATCTTAGGTATTTGAGTATTTTTCATAATTAAATTATTAACAATTTTATCTCCAAAGGGAGAATGGATCCTATAATAATATGCTCACTTTTCCCTGGAATTTCCATTTAAAATCTAGTAATGGCCTTGAGAATTTATCTTGACTCTCAGTACACACATAGGTCGAGGCACGCATCACTAGAACATTTTTAGAACCAAAATTGAAATACTAAGAAGCTACGTAGAAGTGGGGCAGAGCTTCTTGTACTCATCCTGGGTTCCTACTACATGCCATAAATCTGAGATACAGGGATGAATCAGACTAGATCTTTCTTTTAAGGAGCTCACAATCTTGGGGGAAGAGGGAAGGCAGGGAAGAGAGAAACATGATATATTGTAACATTGTACTACTAACTTAGAGAAATTCAATTTCCTCATTTGTAACATGAACATGATAATAATACTAACTCCCTCATAGGAATATTGTTATGATTAAAAGAGATAAAGTGCTTAGCTTAATGCTTTATACATTGTAAGCATCCAATAAATGTTAGCTGTTGCTACTACTGTTGTTATTGACAGGTGTTAAGATAGAGACCTGGGGCTTCCCTGGTGGTGCAGTGGTTGAGAGTCTGCCTGCCGATGCAGGGGACACGGGTTCATGTCCCGGTCCGGGAAGATCCCACATGCCGCGGAGCGGCTGGGCCCGTGAGCCATGGCCGCTGAGCCTGCGCGTCCGGAGCCTGTGCTCCGCAACAGGAGAGGCCACAACAGTGAGAGGCCTGCGTACGGAAAAAAAAAAAAAAAAAAGATAGAGACCCCTGCTGAACGTAGGAACAGAGAGGAGAGACTAATCACTATGTAGGAGTGTTAATTAAAAACAAGATTAGTATATGTATAACTGATTCACTTTGTTATAAAGCAGAAACTAACACACCATTGTAAAGCAATTATACTCCAATAAAGATGTAAAAAAAAAAGATTAGTTAACTTTACACCTTTTTCTGTGTTATTTTTCATTCACTGAGTTTCACATTTTCTTCAACTTTGAATATATATAAATCCCAAATTAAACTTAGCATGTTAATGTCAACATCGATTCCTTAAATTTACTAGAAGGCATTTGGAAACAGTAGGAAAGTGTCACTGTGGTTCATTGTTGAAGCTTCAGCCTACTTAACAAATGTTTTTTCTTTCTCTTTCTTTTGAACATTTTTGCCTATTGACCCAGATGTCCCTTTGGGTGAGTTGTAAGTGGGCACAAGACACACACATCTGGTGACTATTGGGAAGTACTTGAGGTGTGCTTATTAATATGATTTTAAAGCAGATTCTTTTTGGTTTAACCTTTTGAGATATACATCTTTAAAAGTGTACATCTTTTTTTCCCCCAGAATTACATGGACTTCAGCCACAGTTACTATTCCATTTGCCTGAAATGCTTCTTCACTTTTTCCGATGCTTACATGACACCTTGTGGGAGAGGCCTTCCTAGTCCACTCAACCTAAAGTAGCACCTCCAGTTACTCTCGTTTCTCTCCCCCTCTTCACTTTCTTTTTACATTTTAACACCTGACAGAAGCATTGAACAGCTGCAGGTTTAATAATGATAGTGCCTGATATTTGCATAATATTTTCCATTTTTTTAAGGCATTTAAGATTCTGAACTAATTCATAATGTCCTTTAGAGATAGGAATTGCATGTGAGGAGGAATATCAAAATCAGTAGAGAGCAGAGAAGCACAGACATTCAAGGAAGAATAATAATGCTCTGAAAAGGTAGTTGAAAAGAAGGGAAGTTAACTTTCCACTGAATTTCCCTGCTTGTCCCTTTGGTAAAGACCAGGAGTGGAGAACTCTTTTTGATCAAGGGCTGTTTACCACCAGAGAAAATCTAGAATTCTAAGTCTCAAACAGTAGGCTGTTGTATTCTGAGAGGGAACTCTAGATTCATTCATTCATTCAACAATTATTTTTAAGTTCCTATTATATACCAGGCACTGTTCTAGGCACCCAGGATATATAGCGATGACTGACAAAGTCCTACCCTTATGGAGCTAAAATTTCTGGGGGTGGGAAGTCACACAATAAACAAACATGTAATATAGTGTTAATTATTGATAAGTGCTATGGAAAAGTTAGATTATGGGAGAAGAGATTGAAGAAAGTAGAAGGAGGTGGTATTTATTGGATGGTCAGGGAAACCTCTCTAGACTGCTGACATATGAGCAGAGAGCTGAATGAAGTGACACTGTAGAGAGGCCTAATAACCCTAGCAATGGAGTAGTCTGGGCAGAGATTCTGAGGTGGGAGCCTGCTTGCTCTGTCCAGGGACCAGCAAGAAGGCCAGTAAGATTGGAGCAGAGAGAGTGAGGGAGAGAGTGGCAGAAATGTGCTTGAGAGGTAGCCTGAGGCCAGATCATATAAGCCCTATGTGGTATGAAATCATAAACTCTTCAAGCTGAAGGAGACTTTGGATTTTTGTTAAGACCAGTGTTTCTGAAACTGATGTTGGGACCCACTGGTGGATTATGAACTCTAAATTGTGAATAGCAACTAGCCTTTAAAAACAGTGTAAAATATTAGTACATTGCACATTCTAGGATAAGAATTGTTTCATGGAACTTTTTTTCCATTGTGGAGGGTGTATGTGCGTGTATTGGTTCTAGTGGAAATTGTAGTTCTTATTGTAGGTTCTGGTGAAAAAAAAAGGAAAATGTTTGTGAGCCACCAATCTAGTCTTATCCCTAAATTTTATAGATGAGGAAGCTAGGTTGGGAAGTACTCAGAGGCCCACATGTCTTCTCCCTCAGTGAGATGCTCTTGCTTCCACACTGTGCTCATGTCTAGATGCGGTGTACATCGCTGTATGTAGATGTGACTGACTCCATACTGCTATAGTTCTAATTTCTTAAATAAGGGAAGGAATGAAAAACTTTATTTACTCAATACCATATCAGTAAGTACCAACTTCAGTTCTGTTTTATGATCCTTTTTTACACTGTTTGCCTTATTTTCCTTTGCTATTCTCTATTTTCTTAAATATCCTTTTATTTCCCTAGGAAAGAAAGCTGTCCAAAGTTTAGAGGGAGAGAGGGAGAGAAAGAAATCCAGGACCAGGAGAGAGGGAGAGGGACAGACATCTAAAATCCAGGAGAGAAGAGAGAGAAACCCCCAAGGCCAGGAGAGAGAAAGAGGTAGCGACGTCTCTGGCCCTGCCTGTCCTTCCTACCGTCTCCACGATCCCCTCTGCCCCGTCCCGAAGGCCTAGTCTCCTGGGAATGCAGTGCTGGTGGAGAAGGGGCTCCATCTGCTTTCAAAGACATGCATTGGGAATTCATCTCTGTCATCTGCCTTCTGGTTCTCAGAGTGAGGACTGAGTAATGTGCTGAGGAGAGTGAGCTCCAGGAGAGCAGGATTTATTTATTGGTTTGGCCAAAAAGTTCATTCGGGTTTTTGTAAGATGTTATGGAAAAACCTGAACAAACTTTTTGGCCAACCCAATATTATGCTCCTTTGCATTCCCAGGCCTGGCCCATGGAGGCCCACAGTAACAGTGTGCTTAAAAGACCTTCCTAATTAATACACTGACCTGCCATGAAACTGTTCTTATCGGTTACAGCTAAATTGTCACTTATACAAACAATAAATCTGTAATATTAAAGAGAAGATTAGGCTCAAAAGAGACTTATTTTTTGAGAATTGCAAAGGTAAATTAATAAAATTTGATGATATTAATCCAAGGGTTAAAAATAAAAGATTCTTTTACACGTGCGCACACACACACACACATCAGATTACTCCCTTCCCCTTTTTTTAATGTCATGGGGAAGATATTCTTGAAATAGTTCAACTGGATTTAAAAAATTATTGTTTTAAATTGTTTAAAACCCTGCTATGTAATGTGTTAGATGTTAGAAAGCAAGTGAAGAGAATTCAGTGCATGTTATTCTTCTTTCATCAGAGTTGCTGTTTGAACCTGATATTTTCTTCAGTGGCTAAAAAAAATGCTTTAAACTTACTTGGGACTGGTTGAGGGAAGGATCAGAAAAGAACTGAGATTAGGTCCTTTTTTTATTCAAGGGATTAGAGAGAGATGAAATTGTTGACTTGGCATGTGTTGTCTTTTCAATAAAACATTTCTTAAAGCCCTGATGACTGGAAGGGGATCTATTAAAAACTAAGTTGACTTATTAGCTTATAAATCATAATGGGAGACCTACTTTTCTTAATAACTAATATCTATCATTTATTTTATGCCTACTGTAAATTAAGTTCTTTTCATGTAAGGAAACAGTCTCAGGTTTGAAAGACCCAAGGTTATACTGCTGTTGAGTGGGAGGGCCCTGATTTGAACCTGTTTAGCCTGGAAGCTTGGGCTCTTTCTAGTCTACTGCAGTTGAGACCAAGGTGTTTAAATTTTTAAAGTATTTTAGGAGTAAATTTCTTCTTGTTCTTTTCTTTTTTTTTTTTTTTTGTAGCTATAGAGAAAAGTAAAGACTGTTTACTTCCTTTTGAAAAATCAATTTTTAGAGCATATGAGTGACACAAATTTTCTTCAAGAAGTCATAATTCTTATTTTGATACTCAATTAGGGCCTCTGAAAAATTATCATGATTTAATATATAATTTCAGGGCTCCAACTGAGGGGTAGTGTTTGTCACATGGCTGTGTGGCCTGGATATGTTGAAGTCCACACTGAACATTAGGTGGCACTCCTTTATCACTGGATGCATTCTTTCGGGAGCGATATCCTTTATGGATATTATTAGTTGCTCACTGATTTTAATTATATCAATGTGGCATACGCATACCATTCATCTAGAAAGAACACAGTATCACAGATTATTTCTCATGAAGATACACACTTTTCCTTTTCATAAATTAGGAAACGGAAGCCTAGGTGATGAAAAGAATGGCCTCCTTTGGGATTAAACTTGAAAATGGTTTTTAAGAATCTGTTACTCCATCAAAATATCCTTTATCTTATTTAAAAAAAAACCCCAAAACAGTAAACTACTAAATTAAAATAACCCAGGAGTCACATGAAATAATGTAGGCAAAAACTTTTCCTAAAGATAGGGAAGATTACCCTAATATGTAGCTCTTCTGTGAGACTGTCTGATGATCAGTACTTCTAACATGTGCTGATATAGTCAAGGCTTTTGCCACTTTTACGGAAGTACGTTCATGCTTACAGCCCCTTGAATCTGCATCTCAGAAATACTCAGACTCATTCCTTTTCGCATGAGGATAAAGCTAACAGAATCTGTAGCCAACTGTAGTTAATGCTGAATAGTAATAATTGCAGTGTATGAAAAGCTACATGTATATTTAATATCCACAGCATTCAGTATTTGAATTAGGAAAAATGGAACCAGTTTGATTTGCAAAGAGCTACCCTCCTCTGTCTCTGCAACCAGGGCCCTACATGCTGCTGTGCATGTTGCACTGCACATGCACGACTATGAGTGAATTGCAGATACGCTTATTTATTACATATTTTTCTAATAAATGACAAAGTGTTGTGAGGAAAGCACAACTTTTTCTGATTTGCACAGAAGTACCAGGTCTGCTAAGGAATAGGCTTCTCAAATTTCGACTCAGTGACACTGGCACTCAGTGCCATTGACATTTTCCCTAGAGGGAAAAAAGTAGGAGAGGGAGCACAGGAGAGAGAAGGTGATATAAAAATAACATTCCTAGGGGCTTCCCTGGTGGTGCAGTGGCTGAGAGTCCGCCTGCCGATGAAGGGGACACGGGTTCGTGCCCCGGTCTGGGAAGATCCCACATGCCACAGAGCGGCTAAGGCCGTGAGCTATGGCCGCTGAGCCTGTGTGTCTGGAGCCTGTGCTCTGCAACGGGAGAGGCCACAACAGTGAGAGGCCCGCGTACTGCAAAAAAAAAAAAAAAAAAAAAAAAAAAAGATACAGTAATCAAGAGAGTGTGGTACTGGTGTAAGGCTAGACATGGGGATCAGTGGAACAGGATTGAAAGTCCAGAAATAAACCTTTTATGGTAAGTTGATTTTCAACAAAAATGCCAATGCAATTCAATGAAGAAACAGTAGTCTTTTCCACAAATGGTGCTGGGACGATTGGATATCCATATGCAAAAAGATAAGACTCTGAAATGTAATTCAAAGTGGATTATAGACCAAAATGTACGAGCTAAAACTATAAAGCTCTTAGAAGAAAATACAGGAATAAATATACGTGACCTCAGGTTAGGCAAAGCCCTTTTGGATATGACAACATAAGCACAAGTAACCGAAGGTGACCCCCACCCCCTACTGCCCCCAATGGAAATGATCTGGAACTGGCAACGTGAGGCAGGAAGTGCCTGTATTCCAAAGTATCATTCCGGGTCCTAGCAGGATATAGATATAGTATACTCAGTTGGGATAATTGAAAAGTTTACTGAACAGACAAATTATAGAGGTGTGGGGAGAAGTAAGAGAAACTAACAAGGGATGGCTCAGTATGAGGGGAGGGGCTAGCAACAGCAGGGAGCCAATACTACCTATAGACCTGTCCCCAGGGCAGAAGGAGAGAGCTAGCAGAGTAGCTGTAATGGAAAAAGGTGGACTGACAGGAGCTGTGGCCTTTTGTAGAGAGGAGCGAGTGACCAATGTGATCTGGCAGGGAGAAAGGAGAATAAATATCTTGACTTCACTTTTCTTCCTTTGATCTTTAGCCACTGCCTCCTACTGGCTGGACCCATGTGAAAGTCCAAGGACAAGGGAATCCTTTGATGACGCTCATGCTGGTTGGCTGGCCAAACTCAGAGCAGGTTAAAGAAGAGCATAGTGAAGGTCTAGAGGGACACATGGTAAATGGCTATAGCACGTTCACTTCCAGGCCCAGTGGCACAGTGGCTATGGGATAAAGGCATAACAAGATTAGCCTTGGTATACTTGTGACCTTAGCAACAGCCCTTTGGATCAAGAAACTTACAGATACCACTTATATCCTAATTTTCTGTGTTATCATATGACTTCTAGCCCAATAATGGAGTCAGTTTTCTAATTGAATATTAGGTGAATAGTGTATAATGGCTTTAATAGTCTCTTGCCATTATAGTTAGACCCAGTATTTCTTTTTTGGTTCAGATCCATTTCTCTTTTCGAATATTGTGGTTCAGATAATTGTTGACAAGTGGTCCCTGATGGATAACTCTTGTCCTGGAGTCACTTACTCTTCCATCAAGTGTATTTTTTTTTTTGCGATATGCGGGCCTCTCACTGTTGTGGCCTCTCCCGTTGCGGAGCACAGGCTCCGGACGCGCAGGCTCAGCGGCCATGGCTCATGGGCCCAGCTGCTCCGCGGCATGTGGGATCTTCCCGGACCGGGGCACGAACGCGTGTCCCCTGCATCGGCAGGCAGACTCTCAAGCACTGCGCCACCAGGGAAGCCCCATCAAGTGTATTTTTTAAGATGCTAGTCAGAGAAGCCATCCTTATTCAAAAAAGTAAGAAAAAATGTCTTCCTTCTGAATTTTTCTGGAAATAGAAATAGACATAAAAACAAATGGGTGTAGGGTTTTGTTTTTTATCTGCAGGAGTGGATTTTTGCCATTTTATTAAAATCTTGTGCTGAACACATTTATTTACTCCTTTCTATCTTTATTTTGGTAGTATATATTTGACTTTTTCATTGGGGTGCCAGAACCAGGAAAATCACTTTGGAGCTTCAAAAGAAATAAATGATGTAGTCTCTATCCTCCAGAAGCTCAGAATTTGGTTATAGAGAGAATTTGTGTTGCACAAACCTGCCAGGTGACGACCCAGCGTTCTACTATGGAAACATCAGTCTGCCCATCAGGAAACAAGGGTCTTTGTTAAACTCTGCTACTTAGCAAGTCACAAAACTCTTGCCAAGTCACTTAATTTATTTGAACTTCTGTTTCCTCATCATTAATGTTCCTTTGATCTCCGAAATTCAGTGAAAATTAGATTCGAAGTATACAGAAATATCAGTTGGCTAGGGTTGGTCTGGAAAGACTTTTAACAATAATTGTGTTTTCTTTCAGCCTTGCTTTTCAGAGAGAAGATTTCCCCTGGTAGGCAGTATGTGGCATTGTTTTTTTACATGGCATTTAACGTGGTGGTGTTGTAAATTTTTACAGTAGTGATCTGCAGAAGTCTGAGAGGAAGAATTTTCAAGGATCTATAGGGCCCAAGCTGAAAAAGTTTCAAAAAGTTCTTCTCTGAAACTGGATATGTGCCTTTTTTTTTTTTTTTTTTTTTTTTGGCATTACTTGGGCCTTACCACTGCTGTGGCCTCTCCCGTTGCGGAGCACAGGCTCTGGACGCACAGGCTCACCGGCCCAGCCGCTCCGCGGCACTTGGGACCCTCCCAGACCGGGGCACGAACCCGCGTCCCCTGCATCGGCAGGCGGACTCCCAACCACTGCGCCACCAGGGAAGCCGGATATATGCTTTTTAAAATGATTCTTATTTGATCAGTTTCCTGATTTACACTTATACTATGGAAATGGTCCTTTTCTGGCATTTTTTACTCTGTAATAAAATTAAGCAGGCATTAAATGGAAGGTGCATTCCTAAGCATCATAGTTGGGGAAACACATGAGTTTGTGTTCTGTTTACTGCAGCACTGACTTTTTTTTTTTCTGTTAAAGACAAACAATAATGCATTCTACTTCTGAGATATTATCTCAAATGACTTTTTAAAAAGAAAACGTTGGAAATATGTAGAATCCTCACGTTGAACATTATCTTTTTCACAAGGGGAGAAGATATTTGGCCTTAAACTGACTTTTTTTTTAAAGATAAAAAAGATTACAACATTTTTACTTAATTCTTAAAGAATTTACATGGAAAAGGAAAATTAACTAAATTTAATAATTCGCCTAACTTTTCCTCCTAATGTAATTTGCTTGTCTGACTTTATTAATGAGAAATGCTAAGCTAGAGTTAGCAAATCAGAATCTCTACATGAGACCCTTTTCACCTGAGCTCACCTTCTGTTTGCCTTTCAAGGTGGATTTATGAGGAAGCAATAGGCTTCTGAGAACAATCTGGACAGGTTTGAAAATGGTTTTGGCCACACTAAAGTTAAGGTTAATGTTTGACACAATTCAGTATAAGAGAATCCTTGATCCTTGAAGGAAGCCCTGGAGGAAGACTGGTAAAGATTTAGTACAAAACAAGTTATTGCCTAAAGTCTAGTCTGTGGTAGTGGGAAACTGCAAACCTTTTGGTTGTAGTCTTTTTGTTTCTGTTGTACTTCTCACTGTGGCATCTAAGTAAAGCCATAGGAATTGCTATGTTTATTTGCCTACTAGTCAGGTAATAAATATTTAATGATCCACTGAGTTCTCAGAATGTTTGAGACAGTGAAGTTTGTTCTTTGGAGCCGCTTTTCACAAACCCTCACTGGAAGCAGCTGGCTTGATGTGGCAGGTTCTCATATACTGTTGATTTCTATTATAATGTCATTCAGGGTGGATGGAGGTACATGGAGACTTAGATTAAACTTTAGAAGCCTGTTGAATGGTAAACTTTACCATCTGTATAGTTTACTCCAGAATGCCCTTGAAGTCACACAGAAGCAGATATTTGGCTTAAAATAGATGGTGACCAGTTACTGACTCTTAAATATGCAATTTCTGAAAATCAGATTTCTGGTTTGTTTAAGACTGTTCTCCATATTGTATTCTATAACTCCATTTCAGTGTGATTTAAGCAAGGGAGCACTTTAAACAAAAGTGTTTCATTGCCTATTGTGAGATAGTTTTTTCTGAACTATAGTATTGCAGAGTGCAACATACATTTTTCAGTGCATTGTTAGAATTACAAGTCTGACAAGTATGGCCTGATTTTTAGGCCATTGTTGTTGTGCTGCTTTTTAAGATGTGATTTGTTTCAATAAGCAGTTAAAATGAAAGAGTTTAGTTTGGGTTCTGGAGACGTAGAAAACAGAGCAGTGTATGTAGGCTGCGTGGTCCTATTTCCCTTAGATCCCCTTTCCACCACTCTGAGGAGAGTGGTTAGGAGCATGGGATCTGGAATCAAACTGCCTGGGTTCACTTGTTTCTAAGCTGGGTAATCTTGAGTGTGTTTTTAAACCTACCTGAGTTATCTGTTATCTGTAAAGTACAGGTAATAATCTGGCTCTCTCATACTGTTATTCAGATAAAATACCTAAGTGTTTAGAACTAGGTGCTTAACACATAGCAGGTACCTAATAGAAAGTGCTAGCTCTTGACTATCACTATTATTGTTTTTAGAGTATTAACTTATCATGATTTGTTTATATATTTGGCTTTTACGTTACTGACTTCCTTACAGTCCTCCTTAAAACCAGGGATTGGGGCTTCTCTGGTGGCACAGTGGTTGAGAGTCTGCCTGCCGATGCAGGGGACATGGGTTCATGCCCCGGTTCGGGAAGATCCCACATGCCGCAGAGCGGCTGGTCCCGTGAGCTATGGCTGCTGGGTCTGTGCGTCTGGAGCCTGTGCTCTGCAGCGGGAGGGGCCACAGCAGTGAGAGGCCCACGTACCGCAAAAAAAAAAAAAAAAAAAAAAAAAAACAGGGATTGTTTCTTAGAAATCATTGAATCTACCATCAGAGCTTGGCACAAGAGAAGCAGTTAATAAATATTTTTGGAATGAATAAGTGACTGCATGAATGGAGTATCTGATCATATGTGGTCTGTTTTTTCCCTCAATTTTTTTTATTGTGATAAATACACATAACATAAAATTTACCATTGTAACCATTTTTAGATGTACAATTCAGTGGTATTAAATACATTCATAATGTTGTACAACCATCACCACCATCCATCTCCATAATTCTTGTCATCTTGTAACACTGAAACTCTATAACCAATAAACTATGACTCCCCATTTCCCTCTCCCCCAGCCCTGGCAACCACCATCCTGCTTTCTGTCTCCGTCGTTTTGATTACTCTGAGTACCTTGTGTAAATGGAATCAGGCAGTATTTATCTTTTTTGTGACTGGCTTATTTTACTCAGTATAATGTCTTCAAATTTCATCCATGTTGTGGCATATGTCAGAAGTTCCTTCCTTTTTAAAGCCGAATAATATTCCATTGTAAGTGTATACCACATTTTGTTTATCCATTCATCCATTAATGGACACTGGATTGCTTCCACATTTTAGCTATTGTGAATAATGCTGCTATGAACATGGGTATATAAATATCTCTTTGAGACCCTGCTTTTAATTCCTTTGGGTATATAAGTGGTCTGTTTTTAAAGAAAAAAGATAAAATTTGACATTGAATTCTTGTAGGAAACAAAGGTAGACAGGAAAGAGAATATATATATAAATATATATATATATCTAGGCTGTTTTGATCTCACATTCTTACTAGAAAAAAAATAGAACATCTCTCCCTCCCTCATAAATGAGTGCTCAGTTATAATTTATACACTACTGTATTAATACATTACATACATTATAAATAATTCACAATAATAGAAACCTTAATAGGTTAAAAGTTAAAAAATAGAAATGTTGAGTTATTTTTCCCCCAGTAGGATCTTAGAGAATATTTGGTGTAGAATATTTGGTGTAGAAACTTAGATACTCTTGGTATAGAAAAAGGTATTTTTATCAGACTTCGATTTACGTCCTGGTTCTGGCACTTAATAAATGTGGTTACTTAACCACTCTGTGCCCCAGTTTCCTATTCTGGAAAATGGGTGCAATCATAACAACCTCCTAGGGTTGTTGTAAGGACTAAGTGCAATAATATAGGCAAATAACTATGGTGCATGCATGCTACATAGTAAGGGCTCAGTAAATGTTAGCAGCTCTAATAATACTGATAATAAATCAGAGTTATGTTATTGCTATGTTGATGATGATAATGATGATGTTTTTTGGAAGATATTTTTCCTCTGGGAATTTTTCATGAAATTGCTAGATTTAATCTATTCTAATGCATTTTTGGGGGGACTCAAGTCATCAGTTCTTTTCTCTTGCTCAAATTCTGGTCTCATAACTCCAAATGATTACTGTAATAATTAGAAGCTCTGCCTTCACTTCAAAAATCTATTGGCCCAAAAAGAAAAAAAAAAAATCTATTGGCCTAAATGTAATCTTATCATTTTTACCTTGATAAGATTCCTGCATTCTCCCATTCACTTTGGCTTGAAACTTTGAAAAATCTTTGATCAATCTCTATTTCTTATTCCCATATCTCTTCCCTTTCTGTCACTGACTTATTACTACTTACTTAAATCTGTCTCTTGTATCCATCACTTATCTTCATTCTTCCTGTAACCATTTTTAGTCCTGAATTAAGACATCTGATTTGTCTCCTAATTGGTCTCCCTGATTTAGAGTCTTTATATCCTCATCTATCCATCCATACATCCAGCCATTATATTGGAAAACATTTATTGAGCACCTACTTTTGCTAGATACCGTCAATAAGCCTCCTCCCTCAAGAGCACATATCCCTACTAAGATGAATTTAAACATTAACCTCATGATTGTATTTCTCTACTCAGACTGTTCACTAGCTCAATTATTCACTATTTTCATTTTGTTTTTAAAATGTAGACATATCACTTGTTGAACCTTTTATGTCCTTGTACAGCTGCATCCTCCCAGCTTTGTGCCCTTGTGGCTTTTGTCATGATGATCATATAGACTGCTCTTCTTCAAACGCCTCTAGTTTTGTGTCACACAACCTATCTCTGAATTATTTTTGTATTGTTTTCTTGCTGGTCTTTTTTTTTTCTTTTTAAACTTTTTTTTTGATGTCGGCCATTTTTAAAGTCTTTATTGAATTCGTTACAATATTGTTTCTGTTTTATGTTTTGGTTTTTTTGGCCGCGAGGCATTTGGGATCTTAGCTCCCTGACCAGGGATTGAACCCACACCCTCTGCATTAGAAGGCAAAGTCTTAACTACTGGACTACCAAGGAAGTCCTTCTTGCTTTTTTTTCATGTGTACTGGTTTTTATTTGCAATTTAGAATGATTGCAGAGCACCTGATGATGGGGATTGTTATTATGACCTCTGTATATCCCCCTTTCTCTCACCCAGGACCTAGGGCCAAGTCTAGAAGGGTACTTATTCTATCCCCCTATCAATTCAGTCTGTACAGAGTGTGCTGGAGATCATTCTATGTGAGAGGAACCTACACTGTCAACATATTTTATAGGCCTCTTCTAATATTATTAAAAATAGAAAAACTGATGTTGAACTTTTTAGTAGTAATCAGACAGGAGGAGCAAAGTACAGTGTCTGGTGGTCTCTTCTTCCCCTCCCCCATCACTCGTGTTTGTAGGGGTTGAGTGTGGATACCTCAGTGGCCACTGAAAGGGAATGGGCCTCATAGGTGTTTAGAAAATACTATTTTGTTTGTACAGTGATTAATGAAACTCATGCTTGTTTGAGTGCAAAAATATATGTATATGATTTGGCTGATGTACATTTAAAAACTTGTAAATATATTAGTGACAAGCGATGAGTAATAATCTAAATTACTAGATATGCAAGGTAACATTTTATAAGAAGTAGAAGTAAAGTAGTAAGATATAGGAATACGTAAACAATTAATTTTTTGTAATCTTACAGCAACAGATAAAATGGTCATGTAAAAAACCTGCTCAGATATGTTGAGTTAGGTGTTGTGTAAACAGTTTTCAGTAGGAACTGGTTCTTTTTTTTGGCCACACTGTGGGGCATGTGGGATCTTAGTTCCCCGACCAGGGATCGAATGCACACCCCCTGCATTGGAAGGGCAGAGTCTTAACCACTGGACCACCAGGGAAGTCCCGGGAACTGGTTCTTATGTGAGCCTAAGATTGAAGTATTGACCAGTTATTGACTGAATACCGACTTGTAGAAGGCCCTGGGATGTGCACTTTGGGGATATAAAAATGAATGGTACCCTCATTTTGTCCTCAGGAACTTACGTTGTAGTAGAAAGATAAGCTGTGTATATAAACAACTATAAATATGTTTCCAAAGGCTCAGCTAAAATGCAAGGGGATTTCAAAGTATTGAAAAATGTCTTTCATTTGGGGGGCTCATGAGATTTTTGTCGAGCAGGTGGAATTTGCATCGTGTCTTGACAAGAAGATACGTGAAGATTTTGAAGGAACTGAGAGAGAGTGTTTCAAAAGTTTAGGAGAAGTACCATAAATAAGGAGATATATGGTACATCTCATTGATCTAGGTCTGCAGAGTATTTAAGGGTGTATTTCAGCAGCATTCAGAACTGAAGTTTGATACTTTTTTGGTTTGGTCCCAAAAGAACTAAGTAGGCCAGTTATTTACTTACCATTTTAGAGTCTACCTGTACTTGTCTTTATTCATCATCCAGGAAGAGCCAGCCAGTTCTTCCTAGGATGTGATGATGCGTAAGAACTAGTTCCCTGATTTTCCCCTCCTCAAATCACAGTTTGTGCTTGGCTGTTGACCCATCCTTGCATAGGTGGTTCCTTAAAAGGAAGAGGAAATTACAACTCTGTAGTTCAGTGGTAAGAAGTGTAGCTAGTTAGAAGGCCCACCATTTTCCTGAGTGGGTGGGCTTTTATTTTGGCAAATCTGTGTGAGACAGATTATCTTCTCTTTTTTTTTTATAGCTTTCACTCAATAAACAGAGGATTCAATAAAAGACAGTTTAGTTTGTGTCAAAATTAAATACTTTGAAATTTGGAAGAGTAGAAAAGGGGATGAAGGTAGAAAGACTAGAGTAAGATGAAAGGTATAAACAGTTTTGCATTGCTTAGATATTAAACATTTCCTTGTATTAAGTAATAAACCAAAATGCAACAGAGGGTGCATACTGCTGTCCAATCATGAGGAGAACTAGTATTTTAAAACTTCAGCCAAAATTTCCTAGTTCCTTACAGTTGACTAAAGTATTTTTAAAAATAGTATTGAGAATATTTTGTGACACTTATATTGATTTATAGAAGACAGCTAAATTGTGAGATCCCATAGGAAATGAGGGAAGCTGCAAAAGTTCAGTCTCAATTCTTGGGCAAGTGGGAAAATGTAATGAGAAATACGCTAACAAAGCTTGCAGCAAATTTGATATATTTTTTAAAGTTTGCCAAGTACTTCATTGCTTGCTGGAAGAGATAAAACTTATAAGTGGCATTGAGTTATGATCTCATAGGTTCAAATAACTTATACAAATAAATATTTAAATAATACACATTTTTAACTTGGTGTTTAGCTATTAAACTAGTTCTGTAGAAGTGATTGTTCTTGCTGGCTAGGATATAATTGCTTAATCCCAGTGAAGGGTTGTATTGGCTCTTTCACTGGACTCTGTTTTAGATACTTGATTTCAGAAACACTGCTTCTTTCTTTGCTTCATCTTTCTATGAGGATTTCAAGCAGTTTGACTATGCCGCTCAGTCCTGACCCAATAGCATGACAGGCTGTTTCCTTACAACCTCATTGAACTACAGAGTTGTAATTTCCTCTTCCTTTTGAGCTACTCCTCTCATGCACAGATGGGTCAATAGCCAACGTGAATTAAAATACCCCTCAGAAATGATTTCTTCCATCTTTTTGAATATACAATTGTTTCTCTCTGTACTGTCTGTTTTCAATTCAGGCAATTCAGGCACATTTATTTTAGTGACTGATATATTGCTTGGTTTCAGTAGGGAAAATCCTTTTTTTTCCTCCTTTTTTAGGGTGGTGAGCCTGAAAGCAAAGGAGAGGATGTGAAGGGAGCAATGGGTGTTAATACAATGTTTTTCAAAGGTTTTGGCTTTACTTATAGCTTATAAAATCAGTTTAGTGGGTCTCTGTCGATGTTTTAAAAAAAGACTGGAATAAAAAATATCTTAGTAATCTGAAAAAGAATGGATATATATGTATAACTGAATCGCTTTACTGTATACCTGAAACTGACACAACATTGTTAATCAACCATTCTCCAATATAAAATAAAAATTAAAATAAATTTAAAAAAATAAAAGAAGAAAAGAAAAAATATCTTAGTACACAGTGCATAGTAAGGATAAATATTGCTGCGTGAAATTTATCAGTAACATTTACATGTATGTGTATATTGGGTCATAATGTGAAGTTATTACTGTAATAGTCAAAAGTTTGAAAGCCACTATTATAATGGGTTTTTAAACATATGGAAAAAAATATGATAATAAGTAATTGTTCCTAAATTGTATATACTTTCTGTAATTTAAAAAAATAACTAATAACTATGCATCTTTTCTCATTTAGATTCTAAGCTCCTTCATCAGTGTTACTCATTCAACTTTGTAAATGTTTTCCACTCCTATCCTCTGTGCCCAGTATACTACTTTGTACTTTGATGACTCTCAATTAGTATTTCTCTCTTAACAATGACGCTTTGCATTCTATAATTGTAAGATAGGCAAGCAGCAGCCATTTAAAAATTTCACCTTTGACAATTTCAGAAACTAGATGTACAGTACTGGTTTCAGACATATAATAGATGATTGGTACATAATGTCATTAATTTTTGTTTTTTGGCTGTGTTGGGTCTTTGTTGCTGCATGCAGGCTTTCTCTAGTTGCCATAAGCGGGGGCTACTCTTTGTTGTGGTGTGTGGGCTTCTCACTGTGGTGGCTTCTCTTGTTGCAGAGCACGGGCTCTAGGTGCACGGGCTTCAGTAGTTGTGGCACGCAGCCTCAGTAGTTGTGGCTTGCGGGCTGTAGAGGGCAGGCTCAGTAGTTGTGGTGCACAGGATTAGTTGCTCCGTGGCATGTGGAATCTTCCCGGATCAGGGCTCGAACCCGTGTCCCCTGCGTTGGCAGGTGGACTCTTAACCACTGCGCCACCAGGGAAGCCCTGTCATTAAGTTTTAAAAGATGCATTTCTTTGAATAACTGAAGTTAATTGGGATAGTCTTCTCCTCAGTTACTGTTTTCGGGCAGAAGAATCCAAAGTATTGTTCTTCAAGATGCATTCCTGAATAACTGTTAGTTCTACTACATAGAATTGTATAACTAGCAAAGATACCCTTCAAAATTATGGAGGTGAAATAAAGACATTTCCAGACAAACATCTGCTGTGTTTCTGAATCCACACCACCACATCATACTACTGTTGCCACTGCAGTTTTTTCTTTTCTGTTTTTTTCTATTTCATGAACTGATTTTCATTCCCTAGGAGTCTTGTACTGACCTTGAGTAACTCCTTTTCCTTAATCTCTTACAACACGTCTTAAATGCAGTTTGCAGAAACATGTAAGAAAGGCCTCAGTAACCTTGACAGAGTCCTTCTACAGCTGTAGAATGGTTCCTGTTCTTTCTTGGATTGAGGCCAAACAGTTTTCATTGTTAGTGATCTCCTCTGATTTATTATTGCAGTCGGCTTTTGTGCTCAAATGTACCTTGTAGACAGGCTACCTTTCTCACTGTCTCTCATCTCTGCTGCTCTTTTGGCTGACCCAAAACTCTTGATTTTGATATTTTTCCTGATTCAGTGCTTTCGATATGTGGAAATGAGCATTGATTTTTGGCATCAGACAAACCTTTCTTTGAATTCCAGCACTGGCCCTGACTAGCAGTTTGATCTGTGTAACCTCTGGACAATTAACCTTAATGTCTCTGAATCTCTTTCTCATGGGTGAAAATTGGGGGAGTACCTCCATGATAAGTTCCTGGTGAGGATTAACCTAGACAGTGTATTACTTACCCCTAATGTACTGTTAGTTTATCTCCCTTTTCCCTCCCTATCTGCTTGAGTCAGTATTTGATTCTAACAGTTGTGAGAGGTAAATAAGATTTGTAAATGTTGATTAAAATAGTAGCAGTTTAGAGAACACTAAAAGAGTCATAAGTACAAGCAATCAGATGTAAACAGTGTATCCCATTGATTTATGCAAGATGATGATAGTTGGTACCCTAAAAAAACAAAACAAAACAAAACAATAGTGGCTCTGCCTTTCTTCCTTCCTTTTCTTCTTTCTTTCTTTTTAAGCATTTTTAAGTGTTCAGTCTTTAAAGGTGGTAACATTTGTGTCAGTATGTATTGGGCTGATACCTTATCTTTCCAATATCCTCTAGAGGCCTTATCAGAATGAAAGGTCCCTGGAAGAATAAAGGACTTGTTAAGGGGCTCTATTACAATGCAGCAATTTATAATCAAAACTCCTCTTCAGAAACCTTGTATTTATTTGTAAAAAGCAATAAAGATAATTTTATGCTATTATCATGTATTATTCAGAAATAATTTATCTTTACTTAACATGTACACAAACTCATATACACCCATGAACTCATCCTTTACCCCAAGTGCTTATGTATGGGGGTACATTTCTATCCATATTAATATTTTGTTTCTTCTGCATTTATAGTTGATGTGGGATTAGATAATGAGTACGATTTTCAATTTTTCCTGCCTTTCTCCCAGGCTTATTGCTATCAGGAATAAAAATTTACTTGAAAAGTTACCTTAAGTAGACATTTTATTTCATTGTTGAGCCATTAAATGAAGATTTAGATAATTTATTTGAAAATTATTTCCTGTGTTTTATTTTAGATACCAGAGAAGCCTTGGACTGACATGCTTTCTTATAAGTACATATTTCTCTCTTTTAAATAAAATATAGAACATTTTTGCTTTGCTTTGTGGACCTGGAGGCAGATTCTTCAGATTTTACTCCTATATAAACATTCACATAGCTTCTCAGATTTCTTCTTGGTCCTGGAAACTAGTCACATAATTAATTTTGCATCTTAGAGTAGTTAAATGGTAAGATATGATACCTGCTCTTTTGAATATATAAGTTGTTTATGAGTATAATGTCCAATATGACTTTAAATATTATATTAGCTATAGAATGTAAATGCTTTGTTATTATTTTCCATAACATTTCTGTGTTTCCATGCCAAGCCAAAGCACATGGTTTAAGTTTTCACATCTACAATTTGCCGTAGTAATTTCGTGTTGATTAATGTAATCTGTGATTTTTTTCCAGTGACGCTTTTCCTTTGAGAAGTTTGAATTATAATACTAATCATTAATGTGTAATAGGTGATGTCATAAAATTTAGAAAGAAAATTGTTGCTCAATTTTGTACTGGTAAAAACAGACCCATAACTTTGAGCTCCCTAAAGGGTAAAGAGCAAGAATTTGTACTGACTCTGGTTTGCTACATGTCCTTTATAAAAAATTACTTACAGAAATAACTATATATGTTCAGTAGCTATTCTTTTCATAATAAATACAATTTTAGTCACATTTGTGGTTTTCTGTTTGCCACAAATTCTTTTTTCCTTCCTACTGATCTTTTCTGCAAAGACCTTTAAAGAACTACTTACTAGGATTTGCTGCAGTGCAGGCTGCAGCATCACGAATCAAAAGAGGCCCTTCTTGTGTATCAGAAAAAGGTCAGTAAGGGAGATGAATGTGTGCAGTGCAGCTCGAAAGTCACGTGTGGCCCTACAAGCCACCGTCACTGCTAAAAGACTTAGGCAACAGAAATCCTAGTACTTTATATACACTAAGTCATCTAATCCCCACAACTACCCTAGGAGGAAAGTACTATTACTATTCCCATTTTATAGGTGGGGAAACTGAGGCTCAGAGAGGTTAAGTATCTTGTCCATGTCACCCACCCCAGGTCTGTCTTACTCTATAGCCCGTGTTCTTAGCTAACCTGAAGGATTCCCCATCTGACCCCAAAAGAAAATGCTTTATAGTTTCTTGGATTTTCTTTTCAAGCAGCACAGCTCAGAGCCATGGCATTTGCTATAGGCTACCAGCAAATGAGAGCAGCAATAGTAGCGGCAGCAGGCTCAATTTGGCACATGCATTGCCAAATACTGGTAATGCCAGGTCCAATCAGTATTTGTTGATTGATTATTACTATAGAGTCATCAGAAATGGAATGGTTCTTTTTTTTTTAAATTGAAGTATAGTTAATTCACAATAACAATACTGTGTTAGTTTCAGGTGTACAGCAAAGAATATATACATATGTATTTTTCAAATTATTTTCCATTATAGGTTATTACAAGATATTGAGTATTGTTCCCTGTGTTACACAGTAAATCCTTGTTGCTTATCTATTTTATATGTAGTAGTATCTGTTAATCTCCTACTCCTAATTTATCCCTCCCCCAACCCTTTCTCATTTGGTAACCATAAGTTTGTTTTCTTTATCTGTGAGTCTATTTTGCAAATAGGTTCATTTTCATTATTTTTTAGATTCCACAGATAAGTGATATCATATAATATTTGTCTTTGTCTGACTTCACTTAGTATGATAATCTCTAGGTCCATCCGTGTTGCTGCAAATGGCGAAATTTCTGGAATGGCTCTTTCTGACCAGTAATATTGAAGTGTATGAGGCCAAGGTACAATTATACTTGGTGGCACAAGCTTAATAAACTTACTCTTGAACTAAGGGATTTTTTTAAAAAGCATCCGTGCATGGAAAAGATTGTTAGTTTCACATGATCCATGTAGGGCTGGGCTTTCCTTTTTACATATATATTACCCAAAATGAATGACTAGACATAGAACTTATACTCTTCACAAAAGTTAACTCAAAATGGATTACAGACCTAAATGTAAAATGCAAAGCTATAAACTCCACTGCAAGCACAGAGAAAGCACAGTGGTTAACTTCATCTAGTGTTGGGTCCTGGCCAAATGGTGCAATGAAAAGAATTGTTAAGAGCATGATTGACAAGTCAAGGAATCTGCCATGGATAGGGAAGGAAGTGAAGGAAAGAGGCTGGTGGGTTGGGGATGTGTGAAAGGGCTGCTGCGCTGGAAAACCTGATGATGTAAAAGAGGGAGAAGTTGAACAAACTAACTGTAAGGACAGGAGGATATGGGCAGTGAAGAGAATGCTTGAATCCCTGAATTTGGTGGTGGAACACCTTCAGGTAATAGCAAGGGCCGGGGTGTGGCTAACTCATCTGTATTAATCCTGTCCTTTCTTCCAGCATTATCTGCAAGTTCATTCATCATCATGCTTTAATCAACGTACATATGGTTTTAAATTTACCTGTTTTACTAACGAAGATTATTATTTCTATTGGTTATCACCTATTTTTCAAAAAGGAATTGAAAGAAGGAAAAATGTTTTCAAAATGAATGGAAGAAACTTACCTAAGTAATCAGCCTGTACGTGGTATAAGCCTACTATTTAAAAAAAAAAAAAGACTGAACTGGGAGATGATTCATACCAGAATGTCATTTGAATGGACAGCAATTTTCATATGCTACATTTTAAAATGACATTTTCCTTTTTTAGAAGGCATTACAAAATAAATTTGGAAAAACAATCTAAGGTTTTTCGACATTTAAAAATTCATACCATCAAAGGGAAATTAAAAATAAAGGTTGTAAAGTGCTTTACAGCACATTCTGATGACTAGTTATACAACCAGTGTAAAATGGGTTTTGAGTAAGATGAGAGAGAAATTAAGTGACCTACTTAACTGAGTCAATTGTGATATAGGAGAACAGTGAATTCAGAGCCAGGAGTTCTAAGTTTTTAGAAATAAATAAGAGTAATGCAACACAATAGTTTTTTATTTTTCTATTTTTTTTTTTGGTCAAAAAAAAGAATTTGTGTGATTGTTTGATTGGCTATTCTCCATGCTAGATTATAAGGTCTATGAAGGCAAGGGCGATGTTTGTTTCTAATCATCATTGTCATGTCTTGATGTATCCTAGTACCTAGCATAGTACCTAGAACATGGTAAGTGGTCAATCTGTTGAATACATGAGTTGGTGGATGGAAATCAGATGATGTATAAAGGTGTGATAGCTTTGCCTTATCCTTTTCATTATGTAAGTAGTGAGGCCTATACTTAAATAATGGTAAGATTGTATATAGAGATATAAATAGGTTGAAGCAAGTCACTTTGACAGTTGTAAGCATTTTATTAATTCAGAGAATACTGAAATACACGGTTTGAACTGTAGACATGAGATTGAACACACTATCATACAGCCCTTCAAGTGGATGCTCTAAAATCTAAGCTCTAATTTTAAATCTTATAGGAACTGGAGATGTTGGAGATGCTCTGAGATTAGAAAGTCATCATTTCACCCTGAAATTCTGATCTTTAATTTTGCTGATTTGCTTCTGATCATTAATCATTCTGATTTATTGATAATGTTAAAAATTCATTGTTTTGTTTACTGTTGAACATTAGCCAGTGCCTTTTGGTTCTGACAGGAGACCTTTTCAGTTTTCTACACTGTGTATCAGACCCTTTTACAAATGTGCTCACATTAATTTTTACAACTGTTTGTAATAGGTATGATTTTTCTCATTCTCCCAATGAGGAGACTGAGCATACAGAACTCCAGGACCATGCTCCAGACACACCACCTGTTTTTATTTTGGCTAATGCTTACATTAACTGAAAGTCAAACCCAAATTTTAATAGATTATATAGAAACTCCCACATACGGCTGTGCTTTGTATTAAGAGGCCTGTATAAAACTAATAACATTTTCTTTAAAAAATCTGAATGATTTTCCTTTTTCTTCGTTCTGAAACCATGGTTTCAGATTTGTTCTCAGTGGATTTACCTCTTTCTGTATAATGCAGAAGAATATTCTCCTCTTTGCTTTTGTGTGGGGGATTTGCCCTCTGTTACTTTCTCTGCATTCCACCTCTACTTGAGAATGCATTTTGCTTCAAAGCATCCCTCCCCCAACTCCAATCTATCTTTCTAACTATCTGTTTTATAAGGGGAGGGGAAGAGTAAGTTTCATATAAAGTAAAAAAACACTATATATCTAATTACTCACCAAAAGTTCTACCATGTAAAATACTTTAAAATGAAGATTTTTATGGGGAAATTTATTTTTTGTACTTATATAAAGTTTAGAAAATACAGAGAAGTAGGAGAAAAATAAATCTTAGCTTTTAATGTTAATTTTCCCATTTTTTTGTATATCTGATATGTAATTGTTTACACTGATTTTTAAAGGGCTGTTTTTATGATTTTATAAACAAATTTACATTGGGAGAACACAGACAATAACAATATAAAGGTGGGAGAAAAACTACAGAATGCTGCCACCCAAATTTAACTGTTTATATCTTAGTGTATTTCCTTAACATTCATGTTATACTCTTTGATTTTTTGTTTGTTTTGTTTGTTTTTTGTATTCACATTCTGATTTTATAGTATAGTTGGTAGAAGAGAACTCCAGGAGTTCTAGATGATATATGATATGAGGGAGGATCTGCTGACAAGTAGTATCTTTGCTGGGTGTTTAATTAGTCCTTACCTAATTAAAGAGAAAAAAGAAAAACTGGCTTCAGGTCTTCAATATAATTTGAAATTAAACTCTAAAGAAAACTATAAATTAGAAAACAATTTAACCCCTCTTGACGTCAAATAATAAAAGTAACACAAGCACCAAACAGTTAGGGCCAACCAGGGCAGAAAGGTGTAAATTGAAAAGGACCCTCTCCAGTCCCCTGACCCCCTCATGCACCATGAGAGAGATGAGTGTGTGCAGTGCACCCCTAAAGTCACCATCACTGGCTTGTCACATTCCTGAGTGTCCTTCCAGAACACTGTTCCCTACCGATACTACGGTATTAAGTTGAATAATACGAATTTGGGTCATCATTCCTCAAGTTCTGGGGCCATGAAAATGAATGCTCATTAGGTTTCTCTGTAACCTAATGCAGTAGGAACAGAACCACTTTTGTTTAGGATTAAGAATACTCTGACTACAGTTTCCCCACTCTGCCTCGGGTTTGGTTATTGTTTACATAACGACTGGCATGTTGTTTCTTACTCTTTGCCATCTTGCAGCACCACTGTGCTTTTTGCTGCTTAACGGCTCTCTCCCCTTGCTGCCCCCCAGCTGCAGCTCATGAAAGCTTCTCTTCCATTTTTTTGGCTCTCTTAGCTTTTTGACTATAGTGTGATTAGGGGAGGAAAAAGGATTCCTCAATCCTCTTAGGGTCCCCGGGTCTGAAATTTAAACTGACAAAGACAGATTAACAGGAGAAAAGCATACACGTTTATTTAATATAAGTTTTTCGTGACATGGGAGCCTTCATAAGGAAATGAGGACCTGAGGAAACAGACCTGAGTATTTTTATGCTGGGTTTGATGAAGACTGGACAGTCTTGGAGGAATTTGGTGAGTTAAGGAGTAGGAGGGAAGGGTGGTAAACCAGGGGAAGCTCAGAGAGGGCTGTTTGTTGGGAGTTTCCTAGGTGTCCCTTTGTTTTCGAAGACGAAGGGTATAGGCAGGGCAGCTCTCACATGAGGGTTTTATGACCCATTTCAGGGAAGAAGGGTTGGGTAAAGGTCAAAGCGACCTTCCTGCTTCTGTTGTTCTCTCAGACTCCTTCGGCTTAAAACATTCAATATGCCAAGGTTTCATATGTTGGGAGTAGTGTGTTTTGAACCTTATAGTGTGGCTATCTGCTTATAATAAAAAAAGCACTTGGCACATTGGTGATTATTTACAAAATTGGAACAAAGTGTGCTTGAATGTTTTATTATATATAAATTATATTTGAAATGTTCAGAAGAAGGAAAATGATTTAGCTTCTTTAAGAAAAAGTCTCATTTTGCTAGAGCATAATCTTTAAATGTTCTGCATAATGGTATTTCTGACAGAAATGGAAATCTCTGTTGTCCCTGTGATCATCCAGGCAGTGACATTCTCATCCGAAGATCCGGCAGAAAACTGGAGGTGTCCCTATGTGTGACTAAAGTGTTAGTTTCTCCCTCTTGAGTTGGCCCTGGAAGCCCAGTACTATGGAAAGATCTGAGTCATAGCAAGTGGAGTTTCAAGTTTTAGCTCAGTCATTAACTAGCTCTGTGACTTTATGTGAGTCATTTATGTTTGCTTGCCTCAGTTTCTTTGTCCGTAAAATGAAGCGTTTGAACATGATGATATTCAGCTTTGACATCACTGAAAAAAAAAAAGGAATAGAGTCCTTTGCTAGATTTGCCTCAACTTAGCTGAAAATAAAATTCTTAAAGTTTCACAGGTAACTTTGGGTTAGGTGTGTGGATGTGGATATGTGCTCGTGTGTGTGTGTGTGTGTGTGTGTGTGTGTGTGTGTGTGTAGTGAGGCAACTAGTTGAAAGGCCAGCCTGAATGAGATGTTCAGATGTACGATTGTTCTCTGCCAAGTCCAGATGTACCACTGTTATATCTCTAGACATCTTTTGACTCTAGGAAATAACTAAAATTTCTACTGCAAAGGTTTAGGTTAAATCAAGTTTGAATACAATTTTTACTTTCAATGATAAACCTTTTTTCATAGAGGAAACAATACTTGCTTGAGAGTTACTTTCTTCTATTAAATAGAAATTCTGTTATTATTCATATATAGTTTTTTTACAATCTCATTGAGATAAATCACAGTTATAGATGAAGGAATGGGCTAATTGTTTGAGAGATTATGAAATATTTTTTCTTTGTGTGTAGGTGCTGTTGTGAAACTCTATGCCAAAACTTCAAGAGGTCAGACCCAAGAGCTTAAGCATTTTTGAAATCTTGTGGACATAGTTATTGTATCTTTTTCTGTGTGACAGTTATTTATCAGAGATTTATTGAACTGATCTGTAGTGTTGCAAACTCTCCTTTTGACATCGCATTAGGTTGTTTGGTTTTTGATGGAATTTTAAAAGTTAACACAACTCTATTCTTTCCCCTCAAAAGTGTGACCTCTGGTATCTATTTACTTTTTTTTTTCTTTTACAATAAAAAAGTAATTGTTTTTATTGTTTTTTCTTAGGGGTCATGACTACATTAGAATATAGTACTCACAGTGAAAATGGTTTCAAAGCAGCAAGTTATTGGCAACACAATATATATATGTGTGTGTATATATACTTTCTGTAATTTCCTAAATAATATCTGCTTTGTAAAATTTTGTTTGGTATCTTAAACTGATGGTATTTTATTTTACTTTATTTTAAAACAGCTTTATTGAAATATACTCATGTGCCATAATATTCACCAATTAAAGTGTACAATTCAGTGGTTTTTAGCATATTTATCATTACAGTCAATTTTAGAACATTTTCATTACCACAAAAGAGTAATACCATACTCATTAGTAGTCATTCTCATCCCTCCCTCCCTGAAAACCCTGGCAACCACTAACCCTACTTTTTGTCTCTAGATTTGTCTGTTCTGAACATTTCATATAAGTGAAATCAGATAAATGGAATATGTGATCTTTTGTAACTGGTTTCATTTATTTAGCATAATGTTTTCAAGATTCATCCATATTGTAACATGAGTCAGTACTCCATTCCTTTTTATTGCCAAATAATATTCCATTTTATGGACATACCACAATTTATCCATTCATCAATTGATGGACATTTGGGTCACTTCCACTTTTTTGACTATAATAAATCTGCTATGAACATTCATGTACAAGTTTTTGTATGGGTGTATAGTATATTTTCAATGAATAAAGCTGTTATGAACATTCATGTACAAGTTTTTATATGGATATATACTATATTTTCACTTATCTTGGGTGTATATCTAGGAGTGGAACTGCTGGGTCATATGTACTCTATGTTTAACATTTTGAGGAGCTGCCAAACTGTTTTCCAAAGTAGCTGCATCATTTTACATTTCTACCAGCAACATATAAGAGTTCCATTTTCTCTACATCCTCACCAACATTTATTATTTCTGTCTTTTTTATTATAGCCATTCTAGTGTGTGTGAAGTACTATCTCATTGTGGTTTTAATTTCCATCTCCCTAAGAGCTAGTGGTATTGAGCATCTTTTCATAGGTTTAATGGCTATTCGTATATCTTCTTATATCTTCTTTGGAAAAATGTCTACTCAGATCCTTTGCCCATTTTGTAACTGGGTTGTCTTTTATTATTGAGTTGTTAGAGTTCTTAATACATTCTGGATACTAGACCCTCCCTTATCAGATATATGATTTGTAAATATTTTCTCCAGTTCTGTGGGTTGTCACTTTGCTCCCTTGATGGTATCATTTGGAGTCCAAATTATCTGTGTTTTTGCTGTTGTTGTTTTCTTTCATTTTTTGGTCACTTGTGCTTTTGGTGTCTTGTCTAAGAAACCATTTACTAACCCAAAGTCACAAATGTTTTCTTCTAGCAGTTTTTCTGGCTTAGCTCTTGGTGTTTAGGTCTATGATCCATTTGAGTTAATTTTTGTATAAAGTGTGAGGTAGGGATACAATTTCATGTGTTTTTTGGCCTATGGATATCCAGTGGTCCCAGCACTGTTTATGGAAAGACTGTTCTTTCCGAATTGAATGGTCTTGCTGCCCTTGATGAAAATCAGTTGATCATATATGTATGAGCTCATTTCTGGACTCCCTTCTATTAGATTAATCTATATCTATTCTATGCCAGTATTACACTGTTTTGATTACAGTAGCTTTGCAGTGTTTTGAAAATAGAAAATGTGAGGTCTCCAACTTTGTTCTTCTTTTTCAAGACTGCTTTAGCTATTCTGGGTCTCTTGGGTTTCCATATGAATGTTATATAGGTTTTAAAATATAGTTTTATATTTAAGTATTTTTTGGTATTTTTTTATAAGGACAGAACTCACTGACTCTTGATTTCTTAAGATTCTGAATTTGGGATATAATTGAAAAGAGATATTTTGTTAAGTATGTTTGATGTCACAGGGAGTAACCTGATTTCCTTATCCTATTTTGTAATAATCCATACCCTTTCTCCTACATGTTTGTTAAAGGTTACAAAATTGACCCTGTGTAGAATTATTTTAACTTTACATAGAGGAGTAGTTAAATAACTCAGTTCATCATTAGTTTAGGCCCACTGAATGCTTTCTTTAACACTGACTTTTGCATCATTTTATGTAAGTAGTGCTGTTTAATGGGACAAAACATGGGCTTTGCAAAGTCCAAAGAACCAAAGTTTGAGGGCTGACTTACTCATTTCTTTGCTTTGTAACCTTGGACCAGTGTTCAAATTTTCTGAGCTTTGCTATCCTCGTCCGTGAAATAGTATCCCTATTTCTGTCAACCTACATTGTCTGTTGTGAGAATGAAATGAGATAATGTATGTAAAGAACCTGCCACTTAGTAGCTACTCTAAATATTATTATTACCATGTTTAATGGTTATCATTAATTTCTTAAAGTTTGAATGGCACTGATTTATTAAACATTTTGAGAATTGTTTTCCTGTTGTCTGAGCACTAGCAGATGAAGAAAGGTCATTCTAACAGAACAGAGGGTGAAAAATTGAACAGAATGTCTCTAGTTTGTGTGCCTATTAGCTTAAGAGACATTCTCTTCACTGATGTTCATTGGAATTTGAGAAAAGGTCGAGCAACTGATGTAGGAGATACTTTTTTTGCTTCACATAATTTGAAGAATATTGTCTTCCCCCACACCCTTTATATTCTTATTGATCTGAATTCAAATTCTACTTATTTTATATCCCACAAGACATTATTGTTATTTTGTATATGCATTATTTATTTAGATTTACCCATATATTTACATTTCCATTTTTTTTCAGTCCTTTTGTTCCTTGAATCATCTTGAATCATTTTCTTTTTTCCTTCAGAACTTCCTTTAGAATTTCTTTTAATGCAGGTGCATTGGCAATAAATTTTCTGTTTTTGCTTGTCTAAAAATATCTTTATTTCACCTTCACCTCTTGAAGGGTAATTTTGCTAGTTACAGAATGCTGTGCTGGCAATTACTTTTCATTCTTGAATTTCTGATTGATTAAAAAATAGATTCTGGCTCTCTGGCGAAATTATTAATCTTGACATATATTTTTCATACCTATCATTGTTATTTTGAAGCCCTTTTAGATAATAACTAGGGTATTCATGCATTTCTTTCTATTGTCTTTTTTTTTTCTCTTGGTCTTCTTTTTTTGGTATATCTGGTAGTTTGTCTTTGAAAGCTTGACATTGTGTATGAAAAGCCATATTTCCATTTCTGGAGATGCAGGGGGCTGGAATGGAGGAAACATCACTTATCATAATTGAGCATTGAGTGAACACAAAACCTGTTTCAAATTTTGTAAGGATCAGTTTACCTTTAGTTTGCCTATGCTCCTGGAGTGTAATGCTCCAGGAGTCACAACAGAAAGGCTAGATAGTTTATCAGTGGTCTCCTTTTTGGTGGGTTTGAACTCTCATTTTCCTCCCTCCAGCACTGTGATGCTACTGAAAGCTCCACTGAACAAACACAGGTTTGAGCTCACTTCTCTATGGTTTCCTTTTCTTCCGGATCTTTGCCCCTCAAGTCTTGTCTGCATTAGTAGGCCCAAATTCCAGTGTTTGTCTACTTATCTCCATGACACTGCCAAAAGCTCTGCTAGTTTCTCTGCCTCTTAGCAGCCTTCCCCTGCCAGCTTCTTGGGATTCTCAGTCTCTTGTCCAGCTTGACTTAAGTCTCAACACATGTCCTCAGGTAAAAGCAGTATAAAGAATGCTGTGATCACCTCAGTGAACTTCCTGTCTTTCTGAATCTTAGGTCATCAAATCTGGCTGCCTTAGATGCTCTCCAACGTCATCAAACAGGTATATTTTTTTAACATCCCACTTTCCTAGTTGTTCTTGGAAAGTAGCATTGATTTGCTCTAAGCTACGTTGTCAGCCAGAAACAGTACTTCCTCAGTTTGTTTTCTTTGTATTAAAACTTTTCTGGATGATGAATCATGAAAAATTCTACTACTTGCCTCAGAGTTAAAGAGTGTGATTGGCAGGTTTTGTGGTTAAGGCTGCCTGGATAAATGGAAGTGCCAAGTTTCACTGGTTTTTCATTTGCATCACTTTCTTTGCCCTTTTACCTTCAGCTAGATGTCTCATCATTTCTTCCATTTCATAATTTTATTTTAGTGAAGGCAATATTTCAATGATGTTTTTGAGTGAATATTTTAATATAGATAGTAAAAATTTTAATAAACCACTAATATTTAAATTTTATATTAAAAGGAGAGTATAATACTAGAATGTACAGTGAAGCCTAAATTTTAAAAATCTGTATTAAAAAATAAAAATAAAAAAGCTGTATTTATAGGGATCAATATGAAAAATAATGAATGAAGAAAGACTTGTTATAGTGTATCTCTTACCTTTGTTTTCTCTTGACTAATAAACATTATTTAAATGTGTCTTTTGGATGATTGTGGGAAAAATAAAATAGTGTCTTAAAAGCTATCTCCATTATAGCTTATGAGTACAATCATAAATATAACTAGACATAGTACTATTAGAATTTATAAGTGAATTATTAACATAAAAGGAACTTGTCTATATACCATAACCAGAGAATCAGATGCTAAATCCAGAATTAGCAACGAAACCCTTAGATTCCTTTCTTCTTTATGTCCTCATTTGCTTATTGTGATGAAGGCCCTTTGGGAGCTAAGATATTAATAACATATGATGGGAAATCCTGCCTAATAGTCAAGGAAAGAGGGCCATTCTTTGACTTACCGTTTTCATTGCATGCACCTCACAGATCTTCAACTAGAGGGAGCTGAAATGATCAAAGGGCCTCAGCTCCTGTGCTCTGGAATCTACTGCTGCTTTTGTGCTTAGGACATGCTTCCCAAGGGCTGCTCCCAGCCCGTGACTGAGAGGAGCAGGGATACTAAAGCAGGCCTGTCCCTGGAAGTCAGAGAACTCTCTGAGGACTAACTGGCTTGCGCACCGCCCAGGGGTCTTTTTTTTTTTTTTTTAACATCTTTATTAGAGTATAATTGCTTTAAAATGGTATGTTAGTTTCTGCTTTATAACAAAGTGAATCAGCTATACATATACATATATCCCCATATCTCCTCCCTCCCTCCCACCCTCCCTATCCCACCCCTCTAGGTGGTCACAAAGCACCGAGCTGATCTCCCTGTGCCTTGTGGCTGCTTCCTACTAGCTAGCTATTTTACATTTGGTAGTAGTGGTCTTGCTGAACCTTCCTTAGTCTGTAGAGCAGTCCAGAAGGATTCCACCCAGTCTTCCTTCACTCTCTCCTTCACTCAGGGTCAGATTTATATTGTGGTCTGTCAGCCTTCCCTGGATCCCTCCCTATTTTCTCTTGTAGGAATTTCCTGTACAGAATTTCTCTTACAGAATAGAATTTTTGCATGTTTAATCCTGTCTTGGCATCGTGTCTGCTTCTCCGGGGACCTAGACTAACACATTCTCCCACTATTTCTATAAAAAAATACTATCATGTGAAATTACTAAGGAGAGTAAAGATGCTTACTGTAATTTGAATGACAACAATAATCTAATACTGCTGGAGTCTTAAATTTAGAACAGTTATGTTCTAAATGTAATTGAGAGCTAGCCACTCAGAAATTTTTTCTCATACTAATTTTTTTTCTCATACTAGTTTATTGATTATCTGCTTATATGTAAACTTGCTTTCAGAAGGACTGAATTATCACAGTAGTCAGATCAGGAGCTCATGTTCTAAAAAAAGTATCAATGTATCCAGGATGATTGGATGGCTGTGAAGTATTAAGCAGTTCATAAGTCATCTTTGAGATATCTAAGGATGTTTAATAAGAAATTAGAAGGAAATATGTATGAGGGTATGTGGATAACTGACATACTGTTGAAAAGCAGAATTATTCAATACAATAAGTAATAACAAATTTCTTCATCACAAATATTTGGTAATTCTTTCAATTTGTATGATTTTTACAAGAGTGCTTATATTTTATTTTATATATTTTAGTGTTAAAATTCTTCTATCCTTCTTTACAGAATCATAGTGAAAGATTCGTTTTCATTGCAGAGTGGTATGATCCAAATGCTTCACTATTTCGACGTTATGAGCTTTTATTTTACCCAGGGGATGGATCTGTTGAAATGGTAAATGAGCCTTTTTTTGCTTTAAAGTTGGCAAACGGAGTGAAGGTGGGATCCAGAGGGGAATAGGATTGCCTTTTTTATAGTTGCTTTTAAAAATACGTTCTTTTTATTTTGAGAATTTTAAAAATTTTGGTATTATAATTCCAATACAAGAAGATACCTTGTGTCTTTACTTTTAATAGAAATTATTTTTTTGGTTAGAAAACTGAAGTGGGATTATTATGCTGTGGATTAAGTGATAGTCAATAAGTGGCTATAGATAAAGATTATCATGCTCATAAATATGTCACCATTGTTGAATGCTGTTATCACCACAAAAAGTCAAATTGAAGAAGACTGAGCTAAAAGAGTCCTGCTTGTTTCTTTGTGTCCCTTTGTTGAGGACTCCTTTTGCAGGTAGACCTATTTGGTATTGGTATTTTGTGTCAGCAAGAAAGCAGAAATTTGGAATTTCTCTGGGATTTCATAGGCACTAATTTGCTGCAGTGATTTGGAAATAAACAAATCTTTCTATCCAGGGTTTTTTAAATTTGTAATTTTTATGTTATTACTAGAGTAGACTAGGAACTACATAAGTTATGAAAGAAATTATGATTTGTACTTAGAGCAAAAATGAAACAGAATGTAACTTATGTTTAATAGAGCAAAATTAATAACTATTTCTAGTTTTATAATAAGGTTAACATTACCTACTGATAATTATTTGTTTTATTGTATTGTTTTTGGTTCCAGCATGATGTAAAGAATCATCGCACCTTTTTAAAGCGGACCAAATATGAAGACCTTCACTTGGAAGATTTATTTATAGGCAACAAAGTGAATGTCTTTTCTCGACAACTGGTCCTACTTGACTATGGGGATCAATATACAGCTCGGCAACTGGGCAGTAGGAAAGAAAAGTAAGAAAGCAAGTATATAATCTTTTTTAAATTCTTAGAACATTATGTATGTCTTGATACGAAATTCTAACTTCTTATTTCTATCTTTTGTTTTTACAGTATAGATATTTTTCAGTGATCCAATTCAGTATTATGACATTTTTAGAATTTTGTGGAGCAGATTCTGTGATTTGCTCTTCACTCAGGGAACAAAGTGATGCTCATAGTCTTAGGCAATGATTATTTTCCAGAGGAAAAAATGCAAACCTTTTATACACCCTCATCATTCATCTAACTGGGAACTGAAAATTTAAGTCTTCGTGTACTGCATAAAGATGGTTTATGGGGGAGAAGTAGTGATTGCCAGAAGCTCAAAGGAAACTCAGAGGAAAGTAAAGCTATTTCTTGTAGAAGAGTAGGGAAGGCTTTGTGAAGGTATTTGACAGTATCATGAGAGATGGATTGAATTTTTACCCCGTTGGATCAAGTTGGAGGAATGCTGGCCAGAGGAATGAGTATGAGTAAAAATACAACAGAATGTTATACACTAGGCAGAGCTCACTGTTCTTCATGACTGGCTTGGTGGTTAAATTTTTTTTTAAATTTAAGTAGTAAAATAGACTGATTAGGATGGTAGCAATAGGTATGAAGAGGAAGGAAGGAAAGTGATTAACCGAAGTACGGTAATAGTAGTAATGATAAGCATTAATACCTGTTAGCTATTTTTATAAAAGGTATTGTGTTAAAATGATTTGTAGGCATCATTTATTTAAGCCCCACAACAACCTAATACACAAGCTAATAATATTATTATTAGCTCCACTCTGCAGATGGAGAAGTTGAGGCTTAGTGATGTTAGGTAACTTGCTGAAGGTCACAGAGTAGAGGCAGGATTAAAGCCCAGCATCTGTCTGAATCAAGAATAGGAGGATTTAATCACAGGAGAATGGATAGGACCTGCAAAATGATTGTCTTCATTCTGTCTCAGTTCATTTTTATGTCTCCTGTGGCACCTAGCACATCTCGTCATACATTACAAGCACCTTGTCTGTGTTAGATGAATGAATTGTTGAATAACAATTTAAAATTTATTATCTACTCTTTCCTTTTCTTCATTTCCTCCCTGTTTTCAAATGATGACCTTTGATCTAGTTGACAAAGGTGTTTTTGTCTAGATTGTTTGGAATATATATTGTCTACTTTTGAGTTTTATTCACAGGCGTAATAGATATCTGATAAATATTGACTGATCAATTGAAGACAGGATATGTGAGTATTTTGAAAAGAAAAAAATACACAAAAACATTGTGATACAAAGAAACTTAATCTGTCTTGGGATCACAACTGCATCTCTAAAGGCCATGGTGGTGATGCCTCAAGCAGTGCATTATTCACAGGGGATGCCCCACATAACTTTGTTGAATGAATGAGCTTATGTTGTTGAAAATAGTCAAGTTGTGTTTGGAGGCAGAGCTCCCCGCTGGCTGCCTCCCTGCCTTCTTCCCTCCCTCCCATTGCATGTGGCTCTTCCTGTGAAGCGGAGAAAGCGCAGTATGGTGCATTCTGTTTGTCTCTCTGGTCTTCTCTCATCACTGTTTGTCGTAGCTACGTTTGTCATTCTGACTTTCCCTCAGTTTTGATTTAGAGGAGAGACAGAACAAGTTGCAGTTGTAGCTGAAAATTAGGCTAGCCAGAAAACATAATACTAAAATGGCATTGTAATTTTCAACCTCTACATTTATGAGTTTGCAGCTTTCTGAGTCTAGCACGAGCTATATTTGAAATGGAATGTTAATTCTTTGGTCATCTTTCTTGGCTCTGGTTTCTGTGGCTTATATTATATTGTGCTGACTTGGGGGATTCTTTGGATTTGTGGAATGATTGTTGCAGTAATGAAAAATAGGGATCACTGGTGGAAATTAAGGCTATATGTATAAAAAGCCCCCAAAACTATTTAATTCTATAGGAAAAAATATCTGTCAAACTATATTTTGAGGTTTGCCACCCAAATAATAGCTGGTTGGGCTTCCCTGGTGGCGCAGTGGTTGAGAGTCCGCCTGCTGATGCAGGGGACATGGGTTCGTGCCCCGGTCCGGGAAGATCCCACATGCCGCGGAGCGGCTGGGCCCGTGAGCCATGGCCGCTGAGCCTGCGCGTCCAGAGCCTGTGCTCCGCAACGGGAGAGGCCACAACAGTGAGAGGCCCGCGTACCGCAAAAAAAAAAAAAAAAAAAAAAAAAAAGCTGGTTATCTACCTAATACCTGAGTCCCCCCCATAGTAATGTCCTTTCTGTGACTTCTTTACAAGCCCTTTATAATTCTGGAGGTTCTTTGATGGTCAGTGTGGTATTAGTACACAGGTGGTGAATGACTCATAAAAAAGGAAAACCAAAGATTCCCAGGACAACTCTGAACTAGGAAAAAAAAAAAATAGAATGTTAGACAAATAGGAATCTCATTGTTATGAGATCTACTGATAAAAGTCTATGGGATTAAGGAAACACCAACCACAATTCCTTTATTTACAAGTAATAAATATTTATAGCTTAATTTTTGAGCACATGCTATATGCCAACCACTGTGGTAGGCATCTCAGTTCAAGACTAATTCAAGTTTTCATTTAAACTAGCAAAAATAAGTGAATTAGGGAGACAGGGTTAATAGTATGACCCAATCAAAATAAAATAATAATAGCTGTAACAATTATAATTAATATATATATTAATTGATTTGTCTACAGTGAATGTTGTTGATTCCATTTTACAGAACACAGCCATAGTCACACAACTACAAAGTAAAGGGCAACAAGTAAATCTTGTTGTGTTTGACTTTAAAACTCATTCTCTTTTTATTAAAACCTCTAATTAATATATTGGTAAATACTATTGAATGAACTGATTTAAAAATAGGAGGAACAGAAGAATGTGAAGACAGATTTTAAATATTTGGGCTTTATAAATATAATTAATTAAAATATGTGCAATATTCTATTTTTACTGACTTCAATTGTTTCACCATTTTCTCTTCTGAGTCTCTCCTAACTGCAAGTGGGTTAAATCCAGCAACCATTTGGGTGATTTAAATAAACTTCTTCAGAATTCAAGAGTTTTAAAAATATATTGTTTCATTTAAATGACCAAAGAAGTAGGCATATGGAGAAATACATGCATGTCTGTCATGGTCCCATGGAAATAGCTTCTATGTAATAATTATAACTTAGCCTAGTTCTCAGTTTTATATAGTGTCAGGGATAATTTATGAACTAATTACATCCCTATTATATTTATCATACTCAACTGTTTTCTTTCTGGAGTAAAGCCTGTAGTGAGAAGGAGGAGTAAAGCTGATCTTCATGGTGCCCATCTGCTAATTTTGAGGCACTTATCAAGTTAATTCTATATAATTCAATTTAGCTAACAAACTAGCCTCAGCTTCCTAATTCCCATTAACTGTAGAAATCTGACATTCGATTTACATTTCTATTCTCTTTTTCAAAAATCTCTGTATTGAGGTATAATAGACAAACAAAAAGCTATAAATCTTTAATACATACAATTTGGTGAGTTTGGAGCTCAGTATATACCCATGAAACCATTACCACAATCAAGGATATAAATTTATCTATTACCTCCAAAATTTTCATCCCACCCCCTTATTATTTTTTATATTGATTTTTCTTTTGTGGTAAGGGAACTTAATGAAAGATCTACTCTCTTAGCTAATTTTAATCTATTCTTCTTATAAAGCTCCTCAAATCAAATGGATAAATGTTATCAGTTGTCAATGAGTCATAGTATTTGATTTAAAAACCTTTTTTCTTTAAAAATATTTTTTCTTTTTTTTTAGTGTATTCAATTTTAATTTTAGATGGTAATAAATTGATGCTTTATGGCTTTACTATTCAGATGTAAAGACATCATACAGGCTTTTTGTCATCTCTTGAGTTCAGTTAGTCTCCATTCTCCCTTCCGAATATTAACTGATGGAGCACTGATGGAGGCGCCAGATGCAAATCAAAGTAAAGTGCTGGTTGAGGCTGTCTAGTATAAGCCAGCTCTGAGAACAGTTGAGTTTTATTCCTACTTCTCCCCCCCACCCCCTGCCCTCCTTCCCAGTCTGGACCTTGGGGCCTGTCTGAGGGAGAGATACCTTTAGAGCAAACCCTGAAAGCACACTTGCCCATCCAGTGTGGGAGACAGAGTACCAGAGAGAGGTAGGTTTCCATGCAGGCGCTGGTCTCTGCCTCTGCTGTGCTAACCAGATGGAAGCAGGAGAAGAACTAGAGACTGTGTCCTGCATGAGGGCTTGCAGGTCTGAGAGAGAAGAGGCAGGGCCACATACAGCCAGAAACCCTTAAATGTGGCCATATGTGGAGGAGCAAATGAAGGGGGAGGAGAGAGGAAGCGCTCTCCTGGGAATGGAGTAGAAGTCACTTTACCCACGAGGAGCAAAGGTACACATGTTCTCATTGTTCCTGGAGTTTTATTTCTTTAAGCCAATCGGCCTAACAATTTTAAGTAGACCAAGACTACTTCTCAGGGGAGAAGACCAGACAATTACTGGTATTAGTTCAGTTCTGTTCTTACCTTTGGGAAACTACTCCCTCAATACGAATTACTGTTACTTTACATATCCTCCTAGGTGGTGGTGAGCAGTTGAGTCTTGGCTGCAAAAAGGCGCTGAAATGCATTCAAGTAAGACTTTAGTTCAATTACCAAGGCCTTGCTAAAAATTCACCCCCCTGCAGCCAATCTTTATCTCATCTTTACTTACCTATGGTCTCATTGTCCGAGATGGCTTACTTATGCAGGCAAAAAACTGAATGTCCAAAATAACAATGAAACTATATAAGTTGGAAGAGAGAACATTGGAGCTAAAGTGTTCTAAAGTCTTTCTAAAGGGTCAAGATATTATACAATTTTAAGAATTTTAAGTTAAATAAGTATGAAAAAGTCTCACAGCTAGCCAGTAGAAAAATAGTATATAAACTCCAAACCAATAGAGAGTACAGTAGGCAGAATCATGGCTGCTCAAAGATGTCCATGTTCAAATCTCTGGAACCTGTGAATATGTTACTGTATGGTTAGGCCATTCAAGATGGCTGTTCTCTTGCTCTCTGTAGATCCCCTGATTGACTAGTCCCTGCTTCACTCACATGACTATCCAATTCTCTTAATTGTAAGGGCTGTTAATTAGCCCCTGGTTAATTGGCTTCACTCACATGACTATCCAATTCTCTTAATTGTAAGGGGGGTTAATTAGCCCCGGTAACTGATGAGCCCACCTGACATCAATTCCCCCCTGTAAATGGTAGCCTCCCTCTGTCCTGAGTAGCCAAGACTGCTGCTACAGCCTGCCTACAGTCTGCTGCACACCATGGGGTGTTGCTCCAGGACCTTGCTTCAGACATGTAAGTTCCTCCCATCAGTTAAACCATTGAGGTCTCTTTTGCTGCTCTCCAGGCTCTTTCTTCTGTCTCGAGGCTGGGCATCTACAAGGCTTGCAGGCCTGTGGGTGCAGCCCAGCAGTTACCTTACATGGCAAAGAGACTTTGCAGATTTAAGATTACAGGCCTTGAGATGGGGAAATTATTCTGCATCATTCCTGTGGGTGCGATCTAATCACAGGACTCCATAAAACCAGAGAACCTTTCTGGTTGCAGAGAACCAGAGAGATGCCAGTGTGAGAAGCACCCAGTCTCTATTGCTAGATTTGAAGGTGGAAGGAGACCACAGCCAAGGAATGGGTGACCTTAGCCATCTTTCTCAAGAATGGATTTGATTGATAATGTATTTTTGGTTGATATCTTTTTGTCATTGCTTTACTTTTAGCCTTGTTAAGTTATATTGTAGATATATCTCTTGTAAACAGCATGCAGTTCTTTAAAAAAAAAAAATCAGTCTGGGGCTTCCCTGGTGGCGCAGTGGTTGAGAGTCCGCCTGCCGATGCAGGGGACACGGGTTTGTGCCCCGGTCCGGAAAGATCCCACATGCCACGGAACGGCTGGGCCTGTGAGCCATGGCCGCTGAGCCTGCACGTCCGGAGCCTGTGCTCCGCAATGGGAGAGGCCGCAACAGTGAGAGGCCCGCATACAGCAAAAAAAAAAAAAAAAAAAAAAAGAATCAGTCTGAAAACTTCTAGATTTTCACTGGTAAGACTAGTACATGTACATTTACATATGTTGTATTAGTATTTTTGTACATATTTCGACTATTTTACTGCTTTCCTGCTTTTCTATTTTTTTCTTCTTGCCGTTTGTTGAGGTGTTTTTCCTCTCCAGGTTTTTTTCTCTGTAGTCTTTTATTGAAGACATAACAAATTACCACAGTCAGCTGCTTAAACAATACAAATTTGTTATATATCAGGAGTCCAACACAGATTTCATCAGGCTAAAATCAAGGTGTTGGTAGGGAAGGCTACATTTCTTTGTGGAGGCTTTAGGGGAGAATCCATCTCCCTCCCTGTTCCAGCTCTTGAGGCCTCAAGGAAAGAGAAGCCTGGCTGTCTCAACTGACCCACTAGCCAAATGCAGCAGTATGACCCATCCCAGGTGAAACCACTCCCCAGCCAACCTATATGATCTTGAGAAGTTGTCTGTAGTTTTAAGCCACTACATTTTGGGGTGGTTTGTTATGCAGCAACATAACAGCGGCACTATTAATATATTTTTGTGGCCCTTTACTTTCTTTGTGTGCTATCTTCACTTTTAAATAATACATATGATTCCTAAAGCCTATCTTATTTTCCCTCCAAAATGCATTTTAACTATTATCTACTGAACAATTAAGCAGTGAAGACGTGACAGAGGAACTTGCTTAGAGTAATTAATCACAGTAATCAACGCTTTGTCTCCTGTAGGCACTTAAAGAGAAAATGAAACTGCATTTTTTTTCATATAGCTTCTTGTTCACTGCCGATGTGTTTTATATTTTCTTTAAGAGCTTTGGTTCTTGAAGACGTTTCCAGAGTTTAGCATAAACAATCATGGGTTAGTTTGGCTTTATAATATTTTAAACAATGTGAGCTAAAAAAGTGACGAGTTTTAACTGTATCTTTGAAGCCATATAAAATGCTAGAAGTGACTCACTTGCTTCAAAATAAAAAGTCCGTTTATTACAAGCCCTATCAGACTAAAATGAACAACTTTTGTTATTTAAAAGTTTTAAAAGCCAGCCATAAGTTATATCCAGTTGTAAGTAAGGATATTTGTACCATTATATCCTTAGCTAAGTTTGTCTCATTGGTGAAAAAAGGCTACTTTGAAAAAGCCTACCAGTCTCCTTTTATGGATTCCTTGAGTTAATGCCAATGTGTCAGAACAATTGAAAATAAAGGGAAAGTGACAGCAATTTTTTTTTTTTTTTTTGCGGTACGCGGGCCTCTCACTGTTGCGGCCTCTCCTGTCGCGGAGCACAGGCTCCGGACGCGCAGGCTCAGCGGCCATGGCTCACGGGCCCAGCCGCTCCGCGGCATGTGGGATCTTCCCGGACCGGGGCACAAACCCGCGTCCCCTGCATCGGCGGGCGGACTCTCAACCACTGCGCCACCAGGGAAGCCCAACAGCAACTTTTTATCTTATTTTGTGTGTCAGATAAACTGAATTACTCCAACTAATCTGATTTTACCTTGCGTTTGCAAATGTTAGTCTTGAGGATTTGTGATTATGCTCCGTTTTGCTAATATTAATAGCAACATTATTTGTGGTGTGGTGTGGAAGGAGCACAGACCCAAGAGTCGTGTGAGCTGGGTGTTCTGTCCTGAGGATGCCACAGACCAACTGTGTGATCTTTGGAGAGTTACCTCTCTGGGCCTTGTTTCCTTGTTAGTAAAATGAGGAAATTCAGGTGATCTCCATCTCTAAAAATCCATTAATTCTGTGGCTTCAGAGGGGAGAACGCATAGCTCTGATGTATCCTCTAAGAGGAAAGTGATTTTAAAAGTTAGCAGGGTGTTCGCTAGCCATATGCATCTTCAGGTAAGAAGACATTTAGTTCTTTTTATATCATTCATGCTGTGAATAAAGTGTTAATAGAAGAATTTATATTATTTCCAAATCAGTGCTGAACTGACTGCATGGCATACACATGTTAAAGTCTAAGAGACCAAAAATCAAACTAATATGTTTAATGCAACTCTTTAGAGAATTGTTCTTTTACAAAGCGTATGCTAAGAAATAGAAATCTGAAACACCTGTGTTTTATAACGTGGACATATTTAAAATGAGTCGTAACTTTTTTCCCTCTAAGCTTTTATTATTTTTCTAGATTGGGTACCTAATTTTTATTTCCTTGTGAAAAAATAGTAAACTTCCATTGTATACATTTTTAAGAGACCATTGATACACTTGTGTTTACAATTCACTTTGATGTTTGATCTAGGATTTTTAAGGAAATTACCACTGCTTGGGAATTATAAGTAAAAACTGCCAAAGTATTTTTATCTTTAAATTTATTCTTTATTTCTTTATAGAACATTAGCCCTGATTAAACCAGATGCAGTATCAAAAGCAGGAGAAATAATTGAAATCATAAGCAAAGCTGGATTTACTCTAACCAAACTCAAAATGATGACACTTTCAAGGTAAATTTTTTGAGCATTTTCAGTTATGTAATGTCTGGTTCCTTTTTTCAAAAAAAAAAATCATCTATCTTTCATGTCATTGTTTAAAAACTTCCACAGAATGACAAAGAATAGTATAGTAATCTTATTCAAATGAGGAAATGGAAGACAACAGGTAATCAGATGCGTAAAGGATGATTGAACTCTCAGCAAATAGGAGTTGTCAGGTTATACTATTAACTATTTATTAGACATGAACTCTTCATTGTCTTTCATAACCCCATCTGCTTTTATAACACCAGTGTTTCATAGTTGTAATCTCTTCTTTTATACAGTGTAACACATTGTATAAAAATTATAGAAGAAATTAATTAGATTATTTCTATTTGACAAGGGAATGTTACTGTTGAGGTTTTCAAAAGTCACGTGTTTGGAAATGTTTTAGTTCCTTCCAATATATATAATTGGCAGATATACCTATTTACTGCTCTGAAAAGCAAGCCATTCTATCTGACCAGATATTTTCTAAGTTATTTAATGAAAATAAGACTTAGTGTTACGGGCTTCCCTGGTGGCGCAGTGGTTGAGAGTCCGCCTGCTGATGCAGGGGATACGGGTTCGTGCCCCGGTCCGGGAAGATCCCACATGCCACGGAACGGCTGGGCCCGTGAGCCATGGCTGCTGAGCCTGCGCGTCTGGAGCCTGTGCTCCGCAACGGGAGAGGCCACAACAGTGAGAGGCCCGCGTACCGCAAAAAAAAAAAAAAAAAAAAAAAAAAGACTTAGTGTTAGGTAGGGACATTCATGTAGCTGTTAGGCAGGGCTGGACCCAGCAGTTTTCTTAGGTTACTTCACTGATTTGTGTGTGTTTGCTTAGGTGTCTTCTCACTGATGTTCCTGGCTCTTTAACCCATGGGACGGTTGCTTTTTTGTCTCTGTGAGAACAGGGACAATGGAGAGCAGTAGATAGTGTAGCTTTGATAAGTCTGATCCCTAGAAACCTTAACAAAACATCCTCATTTTTACCCCAGTAATGACATAATTTGAATTTTTCCCCTATGTAAGATCTCCCAGTTTACATATATTCTAGAAAGGCAGGCGTCTTCTATTTCAGAGCACAGAGTCTAGAGCCAGATTGCTTGTAATTGCACCGCTTACTAGGTTGTGACTCTGAACAACTTACCTCTGTGCTTCAGTTTCTTCATCTGCAAAATGGAGGTTATAACATCACCTGTATCATAAAGTTGTTATGAGGGTTATGTGAGTTTAATAAAAGTAAAGTGCTTTGAAAAACCGTGGCACATAGTAGGTGTATATAGGTGTTCGCTATTAGTGGTAGTAGTGTAGTACTAGTGATATCCCTATTATTTAGTAGAAACCGAGGTCATGATCCTTTATGAGCATAGTTACATTTGTCCCATTTCTGTCTGTATCGAGAATGCTTGGCCTCACAGCAGGCTATGGGACTGAATTCTGGAGAGATGACTTTGAATAATTTTAGTGAGATTAAGACTTGTTTATGTCTCTGTACTTCCAGTGTTTGATAATTTGGTGTCAAACTTTCCACAATAAAGTTGCCCAAGAAAACTTAACAGCTTTTTAAATTGTTTATAGCACCTCATACATCTCTATTAATATTACTGTCAAGTCTTGGATTTTACCCAGTTTAAAAGCTAGTAAGTTAATCTGTTACTCTCAGGGATGCTAGCAGAAGATGTGAGACTTCTGAGTCAGACAGAGGGCTTGAGTATGGTTCAGTAAGCAGCATGAACATCATGTTTCTGTTGGTTCCCTTTGCTTTCATGTCCCGTGGGAATAATATGATATGGGCCCGGGGGTGGATGTTGTATACACAGTTGATTGCATCACCTCTGAGGAGCGTTGAACTTTTAGGTTACCCACTGTTTCATTAACGAGCAGTAAACAAGCCTTCTCTTTGTACTGAAGAGACATGACCTCATCCCTCAAAGTTGCTCATTATAAACATAACTCCAAGAAATGGCTAGGATAAAGCTGGGGCCTTGCATTCTTGGCATACCCAATAAGACATGTTAGGAGTGCCAGAGACCCATGGAGGAGTATCTCCCAATGCTTAAATCTTTTCTAAACTTATTTGCTCAAATGTCAGTTCCTCCCTCATGACAGTATCTGAAAGGCAGAAGCTGAGTTCCATCTGACTTTGTACTTCTAGTTCTTAGATCAGTGCCTGATTCAAAGTAGGCACTAAGTAAGTATTTCATAAAAGAATTAACAGATCTTTGTGACAATGGTGAGTTTCTTTATAAAAACACAACAAAACAAAACATAACAAAATAACAAGAAAAAGACTTCTCTAGGTGGTGATGCACTTGTTAATCTTTCTCTCCATCTAAACTTTTTAAGGGAGGAATTAAATAAGAATGATGAGAAAAAAATTCATGAACTCTCATCTTGGTTTCAGTTATAGATTTTCAGTGTAAATATCTATGGGGTTGGTGACATATTAGAAGAAAGCAATTAAGATACTTTCAGTCATTAATATTTTTCTTTTCACTGATATTAAACATTATGATTTTTCTTAGTAGTTCAGTTGTGTTGAAGTTTAGAATTGGTCATATTAGTAGTCTCGCTGCCAGCTCTTGTAAAATACTCCCCACTTGAGGTTTTTTAGACACTCAGTTTTACCTCATTTTAGGCTGCAATACAGAATATCCATATCATTTTTATGAATTCTTTTCCTTACCCTCTAGACTTTTTTTTTTTCTGAAGTTGGTAATAGTAAGGTCATAAGCAATCAGAGATTTGGGTTCAAATCTCCCTGTCCTTCTTCCCTTACCAGGACTTTGACCTGGACAAGTTATGTAATCATGCTGAACTTCATTATTTTCAAATGTAAAATGAAGATGATCATACCTATTCAGTATATTGTTACTTCATTATTTTCAAACGTAAAATGAAGATGATCATACCTATTTCAGTATATTGTTACTTCATTATTTTCAAATGTAAAATGAAGATGATCATACCTATTTCAATATATTATTATGAGGAATAATAAAATTTAATGTTGGGCATATAATAGCCTGTAGAAAAATGAGTTTTCTTCCCCTTCCATTTCTTGGGATGAATTTCATTTTCTGTACTTGCCTAGTATACTTTCATAATCTTTTCATGGCCAAAGAGAATATTTTAGTACACTTGGTTTGAATAAAAGTATATCCTGATATGGCTTATTAAGTAAATTCATTTTGTAATGGGCCTATAAGATCTTAAAGCATTGCATACTAAATTACCAAGCCTGAAAGGTTAATCTTTTTTTAGGGGATACTTTAATTTGCTATTTTAAAAAGTTGATGTTGACATATATTTGTCATATACTATGAATTCAGTTTAAAGCCTTTGAGAAAACTGTACAAGTTTGAGACACTTGGTTTGATTAACCGAAAAGTCTAAATAACTTTTAAAATCAGTGTAAAAGTCCGTTATCCTTTCATTGTCTCTATAGTTGTGGGACTATAAATTTAAAAGTAAATCCCGATTGCCCTTAATAAATTCAGGTTTCTGAATATCTCCATATTATCCATTTTTGGGGGGATGTAAGTTCAAGATTTCGTTTTTAATACATTAAAAACCAATAAGAATACACTGATATGCGTAATTTGTCAAGCAGTTTTTAAAAACACAAATATATAGTCTTTCTTTTAGAGCGATCTAAGGAAGAAAACAATAACTATTAAATTAAAATTCTAGCCTAACCTCTCAGGTTTAAAGCCTGTAGAAGGAGGTAACAAATTTTGAATTTGAAGATGGCTTTACATTTTTTGATGTAAATTATTTGAACTTTAAAGAACAAATAATTTTTATTGGTCATATGTTAAACTTTGGTTTTAGAATGTTAAAGATGCTAGTGAAAAGGACGATAGTAGATTTGAACATGAGTAATAAAGTAAATATTGCCTCTTTTGTTCATTTTAATTTTACATCTTAGCATAGATATCCATACTAGCAAAAATTTGAAAAGAGGGGAGATTTGAGCAGAATACTTGGTGAAAAGTCCTTAACTCACATACGGATCACATAGAGAATTTCATATTTTATTAATGTAAGTTAAAATAATTTCCTTACATAATTCTTAACTATTGTCATTTTGATTATTTTATAGGAAAGAAGCAACAGATTTTCATATAGATCATCAGTCAAGGCCCTTTTTAAAGTAGGTACTGAAATTGGGGCTCATGGGATATAATGGAGGATATCGTGGAAAACTAAAGAGTTATAACTTTACAATTCAAAAATTTGTTACATGAGAATAATTTGTCAAAAAGTCCTTAGCAACATTTTGCAACTGCAGAGAGCTTTGTTTCTAAGAATTGTTTTTTTCTCTCCTTTTATTAGTTGAAAATTCTCTTATCATTAAATAAACATATTAAACTTTAATCAGAAGCAAATAAAATGTTTTGTTTAAATCATAAGGAGCATAGCTTTCTTTTTAGATTTCAGTAGATTAAAAATAGAGAGATAATTACATTTTATGTTGAATATTTGTTGTGTTTTAAACTCTTATTTTAGCATTCTCAATGTATATAAAACATTGTTCAAAGAACCTTTGTATGTTAACTAAGTTGTTTGATATATGTTTTGTTCTTTGAAATATAGCAACAAATATGTTAGAAACTGAAACTATGTTCTAAACATTTGGGTTGTATTTAAAGTTAAGTGAATATTGTGCACCTCATATTGCTATTGACAAAGGAGGAATACTTACTTTGCTAATAAAGAAGGATTAGCCAAGCTGCTGCAATAGAAATGCTATTTGGTGTCCTGTACAGAATAGTGCCTTATTAAAGAAAAGTTTTACATAAGAAAATGATTATGGTATAGATTATTTTAAACCAAGCATTATAAAAATGTTCTCAAACCTTGTGTAGAATAAGCATCTACAATTGTCTTGGAAATTATTCTTTGTTATAGTCTTTGTATGTGTTTATAGCATTACAGCTTCTAGTGTAATGTATTATATGTCACTAGACCAACTCAATGCTTATTGACTGAAAATTCATTGTCATTCTTTGAATTCTAATAGATCTACACAAAAATAATTAAGTAAATTCTTACTGCAAATATATTACAATACATCACTCATCACTTTCTCTACTGCAATTTCATTTGACTGCAGTGGTAAACCACGTGAAAATAAAAAGATTCTTCTGTACCTTTCAGAGCAATGCAGAAAGCATAGATCAAAAATATGCATTTTAAGTCAATGAAATAGTCTTAGTTCAATGAAAGATTGATATTTCTGCTAATAGTAATTGACAACACTAGTGATTTATAGACACTCGGGCCACTGTAAGGCACTCAATTTATGAAAATTTTATCTTGCCCATGTAAAGTTCACTATGTCCAGTAGTTCTGAGATCATGATCATGAGTATGTGTTGAAATACTCAAATTGTAATATATCCTTGTTGTTAAGAGAGGTACCTAGGTTGATAGAAAAATGAAGCAAATCAATCTTTCACCTGTTTCACAGTGAGCTGATCCAGTTTATCACCAGTGGTCCTATAATTGCCATGGAGATTTTAAGAGATGATGCTATATGTGAATGGAAAAGACTTCTTGGACCTGCAAACTCTGGACTGGCCCGTACAGATGCTCCTGGAAGCATTAGAGCCCTCTTTGGAACAGATGGCATAAGAAATGCAGCTCATGGCCCTGATTCTTTCGCTTGTGCTGCCAGAGTAAGGTGTTTTTAAACTACTTCAATTCTGTTTTGGTTTTGTTAAATGTTTGATGTCAGAGTAAAGCATTTTGTCACTGCTGACTTAGGGTGGATTTATACAGGTGGTCTAGCAGTAGAGAAAACCTTTGACCTTTTGCCTAGGATTAACAGTGTTTCAGTGATATGTCTCCTTTGAGAACTGGTAACCTGCTCATGGTCAGAATAAGTTTTCTCCAATGAAAATACTTATTGTCCCATTTTGTTCCAAAGATTTAAATTACTGAGGCTCATCAGTGTGTGACTTATTCATCTAAGAATACCAGTTTATGGAAAGTGAATATTCAAAAAGAAGACATCATTTGATACATTCTTTCTTTGACTGAGACTTGACACCATATTTTCAAGCTTAACATCCTTTTCTTTTCCTATATATAGCTAGTGTTTATGAAAAAGTTTTCCTACTCCTTATTTTAAATCCGTATAAATAAGGTATTATTACACTGGGTTTATACTGATGTTGAATTAATGAAGTGCAAGTTAATTCTTAGCATTGTGAGAAGTTTCTTAGCTAATTTAAGATGGTTTTTAGTCTGGTCATATTTGTAATGGAATAATATTAGAGTTTTATGATACAGTTGACCCTTGAACAACGTGGGGGTTAGGGATTCCAAACCACTGCACAGTCGAAAATCTGCCTGTAATTTATAGTACTCCCTCCACAGCCACATTTCCTCCCTATCCAAGTTTCCTTGGCATCCAATCACAGATCATGTAGTACTGTACTATTTACTGTTGAAAAAAATCTGCATATAAGTCGACCAGTGAACTGTTCAAACTTGTGTTGTTCAAGGGTCAACTGCTAGTTGATATATATTTTTTCTTCTCCTTACAACTCTGTCCATAAATCCTTTTGGCCTTTCTTTCAAATTAGACCTTGAGTTTGATCACTGTGGTCTAAATCACTGTTATATTTTATCGACTATTGCAAAAAGCTTCCTAATTCTTCTTTACCTTCTTCTCTTACACTCAATTTATGAAAAATTTACCTTTCCCAGGTAAAATTAACTATGTCCAAGTGATCTTTTAAAAATAAATCAGATTAACAATTCAGCTATTAAACTCTAGTGAACTTTTGTCTCTTATAAAATCTAAGTATTATAGCATGCAAAGCTCTACCTGATCTGGTCCCTGTCAATTTCTATAACATCATCTACAACCAGTCTCTCCCTTACTCACTCTGTCTCAGGTATTCTGACCATCTTGCTATTTTTAGAATAGCATATTGCCACCTGGCTTATTTAGTTAACAGCAAAAATGAGCTGATGAGGTCACAAGTAATCAGGGAGATATCACATGGTTTGAAGACCACGATAGCACAAGACTTTTGTCTTCTTCTCTGAGGAAAGTGGAGAGCTGTTGCAGGGATTTGAACAGAGGACCGACAAGCTTGACTTGCCGTTTAAAAAATATTGCTCTGGCTGCTGCATTGAGAATAGACTGTAGAGGGCAAGAGTAGCAACAGGAGCCCAGTTAAGAGGATGTTGCAAATAATTCAGAGAGATGATGGCTTGGACCAGGGTAGTAGCAATGAGTGGAGTACTTAGATGTATTTAAAAATATATTTTAGTGGTTGAAGGTCAAATGATCAAAATTTCCTTCCAGGTTGAATGTACAGTATGAGAAAAAGAGAGATGTCTAGGATTACTCCAAAGTTCTTGGACTGACCAACTGAAAGGATAAAATTGACATAAACTGAAATAAGGAAGGCTATGGCTAGAGTCAGTATGGATGGAAAATAAGAGGTTACACTTTGGACACTGAAAACTTAACATATGTGTTAGTTATCCAAGTAGAGAGATTGAAGAAAAAACTGAATATGTGAGTTTGGGGGAGAGGTCTGGAAACCATGTGAAACTGGTTGAGATTACCAAGGAGAGTGTAGCTAGAGAAGGAAAGAGAACAGAGCTGGAACCTTTATGTCCTGGTAAAGGGTTAAAGAGGAGAAAGAAGCAAAGGAGGTAAAGGAGGAGCCTTTAGTGAGGTAGAAGGAAAAAATTCAGAGATAGTTGTGCCCTGGAGCCAAGTGAAGAAAATATTCTATGGGGAGAGAATGATCAGTAGTGTCAAATGAGGCAGATGTATCAAGTAAGAAGGGGAATTGAAAATTAGATTTTGCAATGCATAGGTCATTGGTAAACTTGGTAAGATCAATGTTGATGGAGAGTTGGAGGCAAAGCCCTGCTTGGAGTGGATTTAAAAGAAAATTGGAGGACAGGAATTCTAGACAGTGAATCTAGACAACTCTTTTGGGGCAGTTTTTGTTGCAGAGGTGAGCAGAGAAATGAGGTGGTAGCTATGAGGAAAAGCAGGGTCAAATTTTTTTTTAAGATGAGAATTACGGATGTGAAAAATTGATGATTGGGGAAAAGGGGGAAACTTACTGTAGCAGTGTCATTGATTAGGTGAGAGGGAATGGAAATTAGAGACCAGATTGACTGCACAGTGGTGCGTAGGTACTTGTCTTTAGCAGCAAATGGGAAGGCAGAGTATGTGGGTTTTGATGCTGATTCTTATTGCCTCAGTTTTCTCAATAGGAAAGTAGGAAGCAAGGTCAAAAACAGCTAAACAGCTAAAAGTGAGGATGAGAGAGAAGGTGTTGGTTGGTTAAAAGAGAGAGGATGTGAAATAATCATCTGAAAGACTAGGCAAAGGAAGAGATTAGGGAAATACGGTATGATTGCTATACTGAATGAATGGCTCACCTGAAGTTCATGGTCATGAACTATGAGTGTGGATGTTCTCCAGACATGTTCAGTTGCATGAGTGTAGGTGCAGAGTAGGTGAAGGGTTGCTTTAGCCATGGCTGTGGTTTTGTGAAGCAAGTATGATAGGAGGGTTGTGGTTGTCAAAGGTATATGCAAGAGTGATTATAGTCCCTGACCTTTGATCTTATTTGTAGACATTTACTATAAATGTAGTATTATTTTCAATTGTTAAATGCCAATCAGATATTGTAAGATATTATGAAAATGATTGCATAAATAATTAATGAAGGAAATTATTGGGGGCTGAACTGAAAAGTCATTGATACGTTCCTCCTATTTCCCCCATGACCATCTCACCCCATCCCTTTCTCTGTTCTTGATTTTCACCAGTTCATTTAATAAATTTGAGCACAAATGTACCTGTCAGATTTTAGATAACTTAGGCTCTGTATGTATTTATACATTAGACGATTCCACCATGGAGTTCCATGAGGGCAGGGTTTTTTTTTTTTCTGTTTTGTTTTGATTATTAGAATCTGCCTGCTACATAATAAATGCTCAGTAAATACTTATCAGGAGAATTCATTCATCCAATAAATTGGTCATTAAGCTCCCTAGCTACTTTCTGTTAGTAAAAAATATTTTTTCAAAGTTTTTTTTAAAGAAAAACCTTTGATATAATATAAATAAAATGGGAAAAGTGTCAGCATATCACTTTGGTATTTTTCTCGAGATGCTTTACCTTACAGATATTCTTTGCCTTTTACCATACCATGAACCTTGACTCTGAGTCCAGCTATACCATATCTTTATCGGATAGTGATATAGGTTGTACATTTATTTCAATAATACATTGATGCTGAAAATAAGTGGATTTAGAAATGCAAGGGAAGTTTTATACATTAACATGGTAAAGCTAGACTCATCTTAAGTATATATATTTGTGTGTTTTGATGCATGCACACACGTAATGCATGTGCTAAGCTTGGTAGAAAAATTCCTACCTGCAGATGCAGTTTGCAGAATGACTTTTCCCCACGTTTTTTTTGTAGTGGAGGACCTTCTACAACTTTAGCTACCATAATCCTTCCTTCAAAGAAGTGTCTTAAACATATTTGTTTCTGCTTTGCTCACTTAAATTTTCTCAGCTATTTCTGACATTCATCTCAGAAATACCCCATTATTTGTATGAACCCGTTAGGTTATACATATTCTTGATGTTTGTCTTGGGAAGAGTGAGTATTGTGGACATTATGTTAGCTGACTAGCTATCAAGGAGAAATACTGCAGCTGGAACATGTAGCATACATGAGGAAGCAAGGACCATAGATATTGACAAAAGATTGAAAAACACTATACAAGCAGTCCCAAATAACCTCTTTTTGACCTTGAATTCCTATCAGTTACTATGTAATCTTTTTATCCTTCTTTCCCAGATTTCACCAAAGCCTAGACTATGCTCACTGTTTTCAGTTGCCTTTGACTACATTGAGAGCAGTCATTACAATTTGGCTTCATCCTTTCATTCCACTGAAATCATTTTGGCTAAGATAACCCATATCCTCTTAATTACAAAATCCAAGGAAAAATTTTCATTTCTTATTTTACTGTATCTACTGTGTTTTACTGCAACATTTAACAGGTTTGAACACTTTCTCCTTTTTGAAATGTTCCACAATATTTTAATTCTGTGATATCTCACTATCCTTTTTTGCTTTATATTTAGCAGATCACAATCTATGTCTTATTAACTGGCATTTTTTCCCTTCACCTATCCTTTGGTAGTGTTGGTGTTGTACAGGCTTTGTTCCCTGGTCTACTACTATTATTGCTCTCAGTCTCCTGGTCTGTAATATGAGGTAATAGTTATAAGTACATCATAGTGTTCTTCTAAGGATTAAGCGAAATTATTTAAGTGCTTGGCATAGTGCTTGGAATATGGTATTTAATAGATGTTATCTATTGATGTTATTATTGTTTCATTTTCATGGTGCTTCCCAAATATATGTTATACTGCATATAATATCAATATATAAAAATCATTAGTATTCTTGATATACTTGAAATAACCAATTAGAAATATGATTTTAAAAGATTCCCATTCTTTTTTTCTTTTTTTAAACTTTTTATTAGAGTATAGTTGCTGTACAATGTTGTGTTAGTTTCTACTGTACAGCAAAGTGAATCAGCTATATGTATACATATATCTCCTATGTTTTGGATTTCCTTCCCACTTAGGTCACCACAGAGCATTGAGTAGAGTTCCCTGTGCTATACAGTAGGTTCTCATTAGTTATCTATTTCATACAGAGTTAAAAGATTTCCATTCAATGGTGAAAAACTATATGACACCTAAGATGAACCTAACAAAAGATGTGGGAGATCTTTTTTAAGAAAACTATAAATTTTATTTTAGGTAGTAAGAAAAGAAATAAATGAACATATATACATGTTCATGGATGGGAAGATTCAGTATCATAAAGATGTCAGTCCTTTCCAAGTTGATCTATAAGCTCAGTGCAATTCCAGTCAAAATCCTAGCAAAGTTTTTCATTGAAACTTAAAAAAAAAAACTCATGTGAAAGAAGCAAAACAGGTCCTGAACCAAGATGGTGGAGTAGAAGGACGTGCTCTCAATCTCTCTTGTGAGAACACCAGAATCACAACTAGCTGCTGGACAGTCATCGAGAGGAAGACACTGGAACTCACCAAAAAAGATACCCCACATCCAAAGACAAAGGAGAAGCCACAGTAAGACAGTAGGAGAGGTGCAATCACAGTAAAATCAAATCCAGTAACTGCTGGGTGGGTGACTCACAGACTGGAGAACACTTACACCACAGAAGTCCACCCACTCAAGTGAAGGTTCTGAGCCCCATGTCAGGCTTCCCAATCTGGGGCTCTGGCAATGGGAGGAGGAATTCCTAGAGAATCAGACTTTGAAGGTTAGTGGGATTTGATGGCAGGACTTTGACAGGACTGGGGGAAACAGAGACTCCACTCTTGGAGGGCATACACACAGTAGTGTGCACATCGGGACCCAGGGGAAGGAGCAGTGACCCCAGGGGAGACTGAACCAGACCTACCTGCTAGTGTTGGAGGGTCTCCTGCAGAGGCAGGAGGGAGGCTGTGGCTCACTGTGGGGACAGGGACACTGGCAGCAGAAGTTCTGGGAAGTACTCCTTGGCATGAGCCCTCCCAGAGTCTGCCATTAGCCCCACCAAAGAGCCCAGGTAGGCTCCAGTGTTGGGTTGCCTCAGACCAAACAACCAACAGGGAGGGAACCCAGCCCCACCCATCAGCAGTCAAGCAGATTAAGGTTTTACTGAGCTCTGCCCACCACAGAAACAGTCAGCTCTACCCACCACCAGTCCCTCCCATCAGGAAACTTGCATAAGCCTCTTAGATAGCCTCATCCACAAGAGGGCAGGCAGCAGAAGCAATAAGAACTACAGTCCTGCAGCCTGTGGACCAAAAATCACATTCACAGAAAGATAGAAAAAATAAAAAGGCAGAGAGCTATGTACCAGAAGAAGGAACAAGATAAAACCCCAGAAAAACAACTAAATGAAGTGGAGATAGGCAACCTTCCAGAAAAGGAATTCACAATAATGATAGTGAAGATGATCCAGAACCTCGGAAAAAGAATGGAGGCAAAGATGGAGAAGATGCAAGAAATGTTTAACAAAGATCTAAAAGAATTAAAGAACAAACAAACAGAGATGAACAATACAATAACTGAAATGAAAACTACACTAGAAGGAATCAGTAGCAGAATAACTGAGGCAGAAGAATGGATGAGTGACCTGGAGGACAGAATGGTGGAAATCACTGCTGCGGAACAGAATAAAGAAAAAAAAAAGAAAAGAAATGAAGATAGCCTAAGAAACCTCTGGGACGATATTAAATGCAACAGTATTCGCATGATAGGGGTCCCAGAAGGAGAAGAGACAGAGAAAGGACCCAAGAAAATATTTCAAGAAATTATAGTCAAAAATATCCCTAACATGGGAAAGGAAATAGCCACCCAATTCCAGGAAACGCAGAGAGTCCCATAGAGGATAAACCCAAGGAGAAACACACTGAGACACATAGTAATCAAATTGGCAAAAATTAAAGACAAAGAAAAATTATTGAAAGCAGCAAGGAAAAAATGACAGGTAACATACAAGGGAACTCCCATAAGGTTAACAGCTGATTTCTCAGCAGAAACTCTACAAGCCAAAAGGGAGTGGCATGGTATACTTAAAGAGATGAAAGGGAAGAACCTACAACCAAGATTACTCTACCCACAAGGATCTCATTCAGATTTGATGGAGAAATCAAAAGCTTTACAGGCAAGGAAAAGCTAAGAGAATTCAGCACCACCAAACCAGCTCTACAACAAATGCTAAAGGAACTTCTCTAAGTGGGAAACACAAGAGAAGAAATGGACCTACAAAAACAAACCCTAAACAATTAAGAAAATGGTAATAGGAACACACATATCGATAATTACCTTAAACGTGAATAGATTAAATGCTCCAACCAAAAGACACAGCCTTGCTGAATGGATACAAAAACAAGACCCATATATATGCTGTCTACAAGAGACCCACTTCAGACCTAGGGACACATACAGACTGAAAGTGAGGGGATGGAAAAAGATATTCCCTGCAAATAGAAATCAAAAGAAAGCTGGAGTAGCAATACTCATATCAGTTAAAATAGACTTTAAAATAAAGAATGTTACAAGAGACAAGGAAGGACGCTACATAATGATCAAGGGATCAATCCAAGAAGAAGATATAACAATTATAAATATATATGCACCCAACATAGGAGCACCTCAATACATAAGGCAACTGCTAACATGTATAAAAGAGGAAATCAAAAGTAACAAAATCATAATGGGGGACTTTAACACCTCACTTACAGCAATGGACAGATTGTCCAAAATGAAAATAAATAAGGAAAGAGAAGCTTTAAATGACACAATAGACCAGATAGATTTAATTGATATTTATAGGAAATTCCATCCAAAAACAGCAGATTACACTTTCTTCTCAAGTGTGCATGGAACATTCTCCAGGATAGATCTCATCTTGGGTCACAAATCAAGCCTCAGTAAATTTAAGAAAATTGAAATCATATCAAGCGTCTTTTCTGACCACAATGCTATGAGATTAGAAATGAATTACAGGAAAAAAACGTAAAAAACACAAACACATGGAGGCTAAACAATACGTTACTAAATAACCAAGAGATCACTGAAGAAATCAAAGAGGAAATCAAAAAATACCTAGAGACAAATGACAATGAAAACACTATGATCCAAAACCTATGGGATGCAGCAAAAGCAGTTCTAAGAGGGAAGTGTATAGCTATACAAGCCTACCTCAAGAAACAAGAAACATCTCAAATAAAGAATGTAACCTTACACCTAAAGGAACTAGAGAAAGAACAAGAAACAAAACCCAAAAAAATGGACAACCTAGAAGAAACGGACAAATTCTTAGAAAGGTATAACCTTCCAAGACTGAACCAGGAAGAAATAGAAAATATGAACAGATCAATCACAAGTAATGAAATTGAAACTGCGATTACAAATCTTCCAACAAACAAAAGTCCTGGACCAGATGGCTTCACAGGTGAATTCTGTCAAACATTTAGAGGAGAGCTAACACCCATCCTTCTCAAACTCTTCCAAAATATTGCAGAGGAAGAAACACTCCCAAACTCATTCTATGAGGCCACCATCACACTGGTACCAAAACCAGACAAATATATTACAAAAAAAGAAAATTACAGACCAATTTCACTGATGAATATAGATGCAAAAATCCTCGACACAATATTAGCAAACAGAATCCAACAACACATTGAAAGGATCATACTCCATGATCAAGTGGGATTTATCTCAGGGATGCAAGGATTTTTCAATATATGCAAATCAATCAGTGTGATACACCATATTAATAAGTTGAAGAATAAAAACCATATGATCATCTGAATAGATCCAGAAAAAGCTTTTGACACAATTCAACACCCATTTATGATAAAAACTCTCCAGAAAGTGGGCATAGAGGGAACCTACCTCAACATAATAAAGGCCATAGATAACAAACCCACAGCAAACATCATTCTCAATGGAGAAAAACTCTAGAGGAAAGCATTTCCTCTAAGATCGGGAGCAAGACAAGGATGTCCACTCTCACCAGTATTATTCAACATAGTTTTGTAAGTCCTAGCCATGGCAACCAAAGAAGAAAAAGAAATAAAAGGAATACAAATTGGAAAAGAAGAAGTAAAACTGTCACTGTTTGCAGATGACATGATACTATACATAGAGAATCCTAAAGATGCCACCAGAAAACTACTAGAACTCATCAATGAATTTGGTAAAGTTGCAGGACACAAAATTAATGCACAGAAATCTCTTGCATTCCTATATACTAATGATGAGGAATCTGAAAGAGAAATTAAGGAAACACTCCCATTTACCACTGCAACAACAAGAATAAAATACTTAGGAGTAAACCTACCTAGGGAAGACAGAAGACCTGTATGCAGAAAACTATAAGACACTAATGAAAGAAATTAAAGGTGATACCAACAGATGGAGAGATATACCATGTTCTTGGATTGGAAGACTCAATATTGTGAAAATAACTATACTACCCAAAGCAATCCACAGATTCAATGCAATCCATATCAAATTACCGATGGCATTTTTTTTTTTTTTTTTACAGAACTAGAACAAAAAATCTTAAAATTTGTATGGAGACACAAAAGACCCCGAATAGCCAAAGCAGTCTTGAGGGAAAAAAAAGGAGCTGGAGGAGTCAGACTCCCTGACTTCAGACTATAGTACAAAGCTACAGTAATCAACACAATATGGTACTGGCACAAAACAGAAACATAGATCAATGGAACACGATAGAAAGCCCAGAGATAAACCCACGCACCTATGGTCAACTAATCTATGACAAAGGAGGGAAGGATATACAGTATCTTCTAAACATCTTGTGTTTTCCCCTTCCTCTTCATTCCTACTATTACTGTTTTAGTTCTGACCTGGGCTGCTGCAACAGCTCTGGGCCATACTTTTCTCCCTCAAATACATCTTACACATATGTTTCAGAGTGAGCTACCTAAGAATTCTAATCAGTCCATGTCATGACTCTACTGAAAATATTCTAAATTACTCCATTACCCCCAGAATAAAGTTCAACCTCTTTAACATAATATTTTACAAAATGATCTGAATCCTAGCCTCTTCTCCAGTCTTACATCCTGCCTTTCCCTCTGTGTACTGTTGTCTTCTTGATCTATTGCCTTTACTAGCCCTGTCCATCTTCCTTGGAATACCATGTCTTCCTTTGCCCAGGTAATTTTTATTTGTCTTTAAAACTCTGCTTAGTGTTCTTTCCATATGATAGATGCAGGTTCCTTATCCAGATATATGATTTCCAAATATTTTCTCAGTGGACAGTTTGCATTTTCATTCTCTTTAACAGTGTCTTTGGATGAGCCAGAGTTTTAAAAATTTTGATGAAGTTCAATTTACCAGTTTGTTCTTTCGTGTATCGTGCTTTTGGTGTGGCATTGAAGAAATTGTTACCTCACCCAAGAAGACTTTCTCCTTTGTTTCCTTTAAGAGATTTTAGAGTTTTAGATTTTACATTTAGCTCTATGATCCATTGTGAGTTAATCTTTATATATGGTGTGAGGCATGATCAGAATTAGATGTCTGATTGTTCCACACCATTTGTTGAAAACACTATCCTTTCTCCACTTAATTGCCTTTGCACCTTTGTTAAAAATGTATTGATTATATATGTGTAAGTGTATTTCTATGTTCTTATGCTCTATTGATCTATTTCTTTCTTTTGCCAATTCCACTCTTATTAAGTAAACAAACATCCAATTAAAAAGTGGACAAACAAGGGCTTCCCTGGTGGCACAGTGGTTGAGTGTCTGCTTGCCGTTGCAGAGGACACAGGTTCGCGCCCCGGTCCGGGAAGATCCCACATGCCGCAGAATGGCTGGGCTCCTGAGTCATGGCCGCTGAGCCTGCGCGTCCGGAGCCTGTGCTCCGCAACGGGAGAGGCCATAGCAGTGAGAGGCCCGCATACGCAAAAAAAAAAAAAAAAAAAAAAGTGGACAAATGGTTTGAACATATATTTAAAATGGTACAAACTCTTTGGAAAACAGTTTAGCAGTTTCCTAAAATGTTAAACATGTACCTACTCTATGTACCAGCCATTCCGCTCCTAAGTATTTTCCCAAGAGAAATGAAAGCAAATGCCAATGCAAAGACTTGTACACAACAACTTTGTTTAAAACAGCTTTATTTGTGATATCAAAAAACTAGAAATAACCTGTTTCTAACAGGTGAATGGTTAAGCAAACCATAATATTAACACATGGAGTACTATTTGGCAATAAAAAGGAATGAAGTATTGATGTGCAGTAGATGAATCTCAAAATAATTTTACTCAGCGGAAGAAATTAGATCTATTTGTCTATCTATGCAAAATTGTTGAAAATTAATTTATAATGATAGAAAGCAGATAAATGGCTGCAGGAACAACTTTTTAGTGGTAAAGGGAGGGAATGGTAATGGTGGATGGTAAAGAGAGGCAGGGAGCTGCAGAAGAAAGAGATTACCAAAAGAAGGGAGGGCTGACAGATGTGTTATCTTTTTTTATTTTTTATTTTTTTTTTTTTTGCGGTACGCGGGCCTCTCACTGTTGTGGCCTCTCCCGTCACTGTTGTGGCTTCTCCCGTCATGGAGCACAGGCTCCGGACGTGCAGGCTCAGTGGCCATGGCTCACGGGCCCAGCCACTCTGCAGCATGTGGGATCTTCCCGGACCGGGGCATGAACCCGCGTCCCCTGCATCAGCAGGCGGACTCTCAACCCCTGCGCCACCAGGGAAGCCCCAGATGTGTTATCTTGATTGTGGCAATGTTTTTATAGGAGCAAACATACCAAAACTTATCAAATGTATCCTTTATATATGTGCAGTCTGTATGTTAATTGTACCTCAACAAAAACTTAAAACAATAACAATAACTCTGCTTAACTATTACCAATTTCTTGATTCTCTGTGAGGTACCTTTCCTAGATGCTTGCTTATGCCTACCACACACCTCTGTTACTTACCATGTTTTAAAAGTATTTGTTTTTATATTTATCTAGGTAGTAGATAGACTCTGAGTTCCCTGAGGATGTCTAATTTATCTTGATACTGCCAGGGTCTAGATCACAGGTGTTAAAAGAAAAAAAAAAAACTTTTGGAATTGAAAATGACAACCAACCTAACATTTATTGACTGCTCACTGTGCCCCAGGCATAGTTCTAAACATGTTAGTATCTCATTTAATTCCTAAAATACCCTGTGCATTTGTTTATATCATCACAATTTACTGTTGTAGAAGCTGAGATCACATGAGGATTCCAGCTCAGGAACTTCTGGCTCCAGAGCCCCGGTGCTTAACCACCGCTGTCCACTGAGTATGCTGAAAGTAGTGGCCTACCTTGTTTTCAACATTATAGTCTTTCAGAATATGAAAGTAATGGAAATACTTTTCAGAGAATTTGGAAACTAAGGAAAAGAAAATTTGTCATCAGAAATCCTGCCAGCAATGTTTATAGTTTACCTATTATGTTATATTCCTTCCAAGTCATTCCCATTGATCATTTATATAATTTAAATAGTAAACATCGTTTTTACATGGTTTTAATTTTAATTTGATTTTTCTTACTTAATATTAAATCATAATATTTTACATGTTACCAGATTACTGTCATAAGAGTGAATTTTAATGGTCATGGAATAGTCTCTTGCATGAATAAAACATTTAGTTCAGCATTTCCTTACCTTTGGACATTTTGTTAGGTCCTAATTCTTTTCATATTTGATATTAGAATAAATAGAGTTCAGAATTTTTTAAAATATCTTAATCTGGGTCCTTTACAAAAGTGATATTTAAAATTACTGTGAAGTCTTTAGAGAAACTTGTAACTGGCAACCATTTAGTAATACTGTTATTATGGTATTTAAGATATGAATGTAAATTAGGCAAATGGTTTAGTGAGATTCCCATGGGGTCTTGTCAGGGTAAGATTTATGAAACAGTGCAACTATATACTTAATAATTTGTTGTATAAAATACAGTACAAAAAACTATATACTTAAAGCTTATCAAATTGTGTGTGAGTTTTATTTTTGGGAAAGTTACATATCTTTATACTTCCTGGCTAGGGCATTTAGGGCCTAAGAGTAATAGCAAGGAACCTTGGAAAGAGAAAATCTTTATGCAAAATATTTAAAGCACCTGAAATCACAGAGGAATATGAATTTTTTTGTGTGACTTTACATTTGTTGTTTAAAGTCTGAATTAGGTGCCATATAACAATGGCCTAGTAACAGTGCTCTTGCAAATATTACCTTGGATTAATAGGTGGGACAGATACGAAAACCTGTACAGGGAGAAAGAGAAAGCAAAGGCACGGGATTACTCACTTTCACTAAGATACATTTGAGTGACAATCTTTATATTCTTTGCCTTAAATACATATTCAGCATATGTAAATGAGTACTGGAAAAACTTGTGTTTACATTTTTAAAAACTGAGGAAAAATGAAAACTAGAGAAGTTGAGACAAAAATAATTGGTCAAATGATTGGTTAAACTAGAGGTAGAACTATTTAGCATTGCTTTTTTTTTTAACATCTTTACTGGAGTATAATTGCTTTACAATGCTGTGTTAGTTTCTGCTTTATAACAAAGTGAATCAGCTATACATATACATATATCCCCATATATCCTCCCTCTTGCGTCTCCCTCCCATCCTCCCTGTCTCACCCTTCTAGGTGGTCACAAAGCACCGAGCTGATCTCCCTGTGCTCTGCCACTGCTTCCCAATAGCAATCTATTTTACATTTGGTAGTATATGAAAGTCCATGCCACTCTCTGACTTCCTCCTTACCCATCCCCCTCCCCATGTCCTCAAGTACATTCTCTACATCTGTGTTTTTTTTCCTGTCCTGCCCCTAGGTTCTTCAGGACAATTTTTTTTTTAGATTGCATATATATGTATTAGCATATGGTATTTGTTTTTCTCTTTCTGACTTACGTGACTCTGTATGACAGACCCTACATCCATCCACCTCACTACAAATAACTCAATTTCGTTTCTTCTTATGGCTGAGTAATATTCCATTATATATATGTGCCAGATCTTCTTTATCCACTCATCTGTTGATGGACACTTAGGTTGCTTCCGTGTCCTGGCTATTGTAAATAGAGCTGCAATGAACACTGTGGCATGACTCTTTGAATTATGGTTTTCTCAGGGTATATGCCCAGTAGTGGGATTGCTGGGTCATATGGTAGTTCTATTTTCAGTTTTTTAAGGAACCTCCATACTGTTCTCCATAGTGGCTGTATCAATTTACATTCCTACCAACAGTGCAAGAGATTTCCCTTTTCTCCACACCCTCTCCAGCATTTATTGTTTGTAGATTTTTTGATGATGGCCATTCTGGCTGGTGTGAGGTGATAACTCATTGTAGTTTTGATTTGCATTTATCTAAAGATTACAGATGTGGAGCATCCTTTCACGTGTTTGTTGGCAATCTGTATATCTTCTTTGGAGAAATGTCTATTTTGGTCCTCTTCCCATTTTTGGATAGGGTTGTTTGCTTTTTTGATATTGAGCAGCATGAGCTGCTTGTAAATTTTGGAGATTAATCCTTTGTCAGTTACTTCATTTGCAAATATTTTCTCCCATTCTGAGGGTTGTCTTTTCATCTTGTTTATGGTTTCCTTTGCTGTGCCAAAGCTTTTAAGTTTCATTAGGTCCCATTTGTTTGTTTTTATTTCCATTTCTCTAGGAGGTGGGTCAAAAAGGATCTTGCTGTGATTTATGTCATAGAGTGTTCTGCCTGTTTTCCTCTAAGAGTTTTATAGTGTCTGGCCTCACATTTAGGTCTTTAATCCATTTTGAGTTTATTTTTGTGTATGGTGTTAAGGAGTGTTCTAATTTCATTCTTTTACATGTAGCTGTCCAGTTTTCCCAGCACCATTTATTGCAGAGGCTGTCTTTTCTACATTATATATTCTTGCCTCCTTTATCAAAGATAAGATGACCATATGTCCGTGGGTTTATCTCTGGGCTTTCTCTCCTGTTCCATTGATCTATATTTCTGTTTTTGTGCCAGTACCACACTGACTTGATTACTGTAGCTTTGTAGTATAGTCTGAAGTCTGGGCACCTGATTCCTCCAGCTTCGTTTTTCTTTCTGAAGATTGCTTTGTCTATTTGGGGACTTTGGTGTTTCCATACAAATTGTGAAATTTTTTGTTGTAGTTCTGTGAAAAGTACCATTGGTAGTTTGATGGTGATGCATTGAATCTGTAGATTGCTTTGGGTAGTAGAGTCATTTTCACAATGTTGATTCCTCCAATCCAAGAACATGGTATATCTCTCCATCTGTTGGTATCATCTTTGATTTCTTTCATGAGTGTCTTATAGTTTTCTGCATACAGGTCTTTTGTCTCCTTAGGTAGGTTTATTCCTAGGTATTTTATTCTTGTTGTTGCAATGGTAAATGGGAGTGTTTCCTTAATTTTTCTTTTAGATTTTTCATCATTAGTGTATAGGAATGCTAGAGATTTCTGTGCATGAATTTTGTATCCTGCTACTTCACTGAATTCATTGATTAGCTCTAGTAGTTTTCTGGTGCTATCTTTAGGATTCTCTATGTATAGTATCATGTCATTTGCAAACAGTGACAGCTTTACTTCTTCTTTTCTGATTTGGATTCCTTTTACTTATTTTTCTTCTCTGATTGCTGTGGCTAAAACTTCCAAAACTATGTTGAATAATAGTGGTGAGAGTGGGCAACCTTGTCTTATTCCTGACCTTAGTGGAAATGGTTTCAGATTTTCACAATTGAGAACAGTGTTGGCTGTGTGTTTGTTATCTATGGCCTTTATTATGTTGAGGTAGCTTCCCTCTATGCCTCCTTTCTGGAGGGTTTTTATTATAAATGGGTGATGAATTTTGCTAAAAGCTTTTTCTGCATCTCTTGAGATGATCATATTGTTTTTCTCCTTCAATTTGTTTATATGATTTATTACATCGATTGATTTCCGTATACTGAAGAACGCTTGCATCCCGGGATAAACCCCACTTGATCATGGTGTATGATCCTTTTAATGTGCTGTTGGATTTTGTTTGCTAGTATTTTGTTGAGGATTTTTGCATCTGTGTTCATCAGTGATATTGACCTGTAGTTTTCTTTCTTTGTGACATCTTTGTCTGGTTTTGGTATCAGGGAGATGGTGGCCTCGTAGAGTGAATTTTGGAGTGTTCCTCCCTGTGCTATATTTTGGAAGAGTTCGAGAAGGAAAGGTTTTAGTTCTTCTCTAAATGTTTGATAGAATTCGCCTGTGAAGCCATCTGGTCCTGGGCTTTAGTTTGTTGGAAGATTGTTAATCACAGTCTAAATTTCAGTGCTTGTGATTGTTCTGTTTATATTTTCTATTTCTTTCTGGTCCAGTCTCAGAAGGTTGTGCTTTTCTAAGAATTTTTCTGTTTCTTCCAGGTTTTCCATTTTATTGGCATATAGTTGCTTGTAGTAATCTCTCATGATCCTTTGTATTTCTGCAGTGTCAGTTGTTACTTCTCCTTTTTCATTTATAATTCTATTGATTTGTGTCTTCTCCCTTTTTTTCATGATGAGTCTGGCTAATGGTTTATCACTTTTATTTATCTTCTCAAAGAACCAGCTTTTAGTTTTATTGATCTTTGCTATTGTTTACTTCATTTCTTTTTCATTTATTTCTGATGTGATCTTTATGATTTCTTTCCTTCTGTTAACTTTGGGGTTTTTTTGTTCTTCTTTCTCTAATTGCTTTAGATGTAAAGTTAGGTTGTTTATTTGAGATGTTTCTTGTTTCTTGAGGTAGGATTATATTGCTATAAATTTCCGTCTTAGAACTGCCTTTGCTGCAGCCCATATGTTTTGGGTCATCGTGTTTTCTTTGTCATTTGTTTCTAGGCGTTTTTTTGTTTGTTTTTTTGTTTTGCGGTACGCGGGCCTCTCACTGTTGTGGCCTCTCCCATTGTGGAGCACAGGCTCCAGACGTGCAGGCTCAGCAACCATAGCTCATGGGCCTAGCCGCTCTGCGGCATGTGGGATCTTCCCGGACTGGGGCATGAACCCGTGTCCCCTGCATCGGCAGGCGGACTCTCAACCACTGCACCACCAGGGAAGCCCTATAGGCATTTTTTGATTTCCTCTTTGATTTCTTCAGTGATCTCTTGGTTATTAAATAGTGTATTGTTTAACTTCCCTGTGTTTGTATTTTTTACAGATGTTTTCCTGTAATTGATATCTAGTCTCATAGCATTGTGGTCGGAAAAGATACTTGATACAATTTCAATTTTCTTAAATTTACCAAGGCTTGATTTGTGACCCAAGATGTGTTGTATCCTGGAGAATGTTCCATGAGCACTTGAGAAGAAAATTTATTATGTTGTTTTTGGATGGAATTTCCTATAAATATCAATTAAGTCCATCTTGTTTAATGTGTCATTTAATGCTTGTGTTTCCGTATTTATTTTCATTTTGGATGATCTGTCCATTGGTGAAAGTGGGGTGTTAAAGTCCCCTTGTATGATTGTGTTACTGTCGATTTCCCCTTTTGTGGCTGTTAGCATTTTCCTTATGTATTGAGGTGCTCCTATGTTGGGCGCATAAATATTTACAATTGTTATATCTTCTTCTTGGATCAATCCCTTGATCATTATGTCTCTTGTAATAGTCTTAGTCTTCATTTTAAAGTGTATTTTGTCTGATATGAGAGTTGCTACTCCAGCTTTCTTTTGATTTCCATTTCCATCGAATATCTTTTTCCATCCCCTCACTTTCAGTCTGTATGTGTCCCTAAGTCTGAAGTGGGTCTCTTGTAGAAAACATATATATATGGGTCTTGTTTTTGTACCCTTTCAGCCAGTCTTTGTCTTTTGGTTGGAGCATTTAGTCCATTTACATTTAAGGTAGTTATTGATATGTATATTCCTATTACCTTTTCTTGTTTTGGGTTTGTTATTGTAGGTCTTTCCTTCTCTTGTGTTTCCTGCCTAGGGAAGTTCCTTTAGCATTTGTTGTAAAGCTGGTTTGTTGGTGCTGAATTCTGTTAGCTTTTGCTTGTCTCTAAAGGTTTTTGTTTCGCCGTCAAATCTGAATGAGATCCTTGCTGGGTAGAGCAATCTTGGTTGTAGGTTTCTCTATTTCATCACTTTAAATATGTCCTGCCACTCCCTTCTGGCTTGCAGAATTTCTGCTGAAAGATCAGCTGTTAACCTTATGGGGATTCCCTTGTATGTTATTTGTTGTTTTTCCCTTGCTGCTTTTAATATTTTTTCTTTGTATTTAATTTTTGTTAGTTTGATTAATATATGTCTTGGCGAGTTTATCCTTGGATTTATCATGTTGGGACTCTCTGTGCTTCCTGAACTTGATTAACCATTTCCTTTCCCATATTAGGGAAGTTTTCAACTATAATCTCTTCAAATATTTTCCCAGTCCATTTCTTTTTCTCTTCTTCATCTGGGACTCCTATAATTTGAGTGTTGGTGCATTTAGTGTTGTCCCTGAGGTCTCTAAGACTGTGCTCAATTTTTTTCATCTTTTTTCTTTATTCTGCTCTGTGGTAGTTATTTCCAATATTTTATCTTCCAGGTCACGTATCCGTTCTTCTGCCTCAGTTATTCTGCTATTGCTTCCTTCTACAGAATTTTTTATTTCATTTATTGTGTTGTTTATCATTGTTTGTTTGCTCTTTAGTTCTTCTAGGTCCTTGTTAAACATTTATTGTATTTTCCCCATTCTATTTCCAAGTTTTGGATCATCTTTTTTATCATTAGTCTGAATTCTTTTTCTAGTAAACTGCCTATTTCCTCTTCATTTGTTTGGTCTGCTGGGTTTTTACCTTGCTCCTTCATCTGCTGTGTGTTTCTGTGTCTTCTCATTTTGCTTATCTTACTGTGTTTGGGGTCTCCTTTTCTCAGGCTGCAGGTTCATAGTTCTTGTTGTTTTTGGTGTCCTCCCCCATTGGCTAGGGTTAGTTTAGTGGGTTGTGTAGGTTTCCTGGTGGAGGGGACTGGTGCCTGTGTTCTGGTGTATGAGGCTGGATTTTGTCTCTCTGGTAGGCAGGACCACATCTGGAGGTGTGTTTTCAGATGTCTGTGACCTTATTATGATTTTAGCCAGCCTCTCTGCTAATGGGTTGTGTTTCTTTCTTGCTAGTTGTTTGGCATAGGGTATCCAGCCCTCTAGCTTGCTGGTCGTTGAGTGGAGCTGGGTCTTAGCATTGAAATGGAGTCCTCTGGGAAAGCTTTTGCCGTTTGATATTATGTGGAGCCGGCAGGTCTCTGGTGGGCCAATGTCCTGAACTCGGCTTTCCCACCTCAGAGGCACAGGCCTGACACCTGGCCGGAGCACCAAGACCCTGTCAGCCACATGGCTCAGAAGAAAAGGCAGAAAAACAGAAAGAAAGAAAGAAAAAAAATAATAAAATAAAATAGTTATTAAAATAAAAAATAATTATGAAAAATAAAAAAATTAAAAATAATTAGTAAGAATTTAAAAAATTAAGAAGTAATTTTAAAAAAAGCAAAAAAAAGAGAAAGAACAGAGCACCCAAAGCAAAAAAGAAATTCACCAATGATAACAAGCGCTAAAAACTATACTAAAAAAAAAGGACAGACAGAACCCTATAATAAATGGTAAAAGCAAAGCTATACAGACAAAAATCACACAAAGAAGCATACACATATACACTCACAAAAAGAGAAAAAGTTAAAATGTATATATATCTATATATGAAAAGAAACGCAGGAAGAGAGCAACCAAATCAATAAACAAATCTACCAATGATAATAAACTGTAAATACTAAACTAAGATAAGCAGAAAACCAGAAACAAATTAGATGCAGAAAGCAAACCCCACATTCCACATGTAGATATATTTCTAATGTATCTGTGGGGAGGACGGTGATCTCCACGTCTTACTCCTCTGCCATCTTGAAGGTCCCCCCCTAGCATAGCTTTTTAGATCTGAAAGAAAGGTGATAGAAAAAGTTCAGGACTTTGGAGTCAGTATGACCTGGATTTGAATCATGACTTTGCCACTTGCTATCTTGCAAGGGCTTGTTTCTTAACTTTTCTGAGTGTCTGTGTCTATATAAATTCTACATATGTTAAATAAAATGTTTCTGAACTTCAATCATTCCAAACTATTGAGAAGCTACTGTGAAAAAAGCAAAGTCCTGACTCATGGAGCTTATAGCTTTTCTGATGGGAGGGATGTCAGATAGTAAATAAATAGACCTATAACTCTGATGTCTATTAGTAATTGCTCTGAAGAAAATAAAGCAGGGGAAGGATATAGGAAAAGACCAGGATTGTGTGTGGAGTAGAGGTGTTGAATGCTATTAAATATACCATATAGAAAGTCCTTATAATATCTGGTTTGAGGAGCGATCAGGAGGAAGTGAGGGAGAAATCCAAGCAAATGTCTGGGGGAAAGAGTGTTCCAGCAAGTAAGGGAACAGTACATGCAAAAACTCTGAGGTGGGAACATATTTGCTATGTTCAAGGAACAGTGAGGAGGTGAGGCCAGTGATGATGGGGCAGTAATGTGTTTCATGGAAATAGCTGGAGATTAGGTCAGATATAGCCAGGGCCCAGGTCACATAAGGCCTTGTAGGATATCTAGGACTTTGAAATTCATTCTGAATAAGATAGGAGGTCCTGGAGGGTTCTGTGCAGAGGAGTGACATGATCTGTTTTTATTAGTTTCATTCTGACTGCTGTGTTAATAATAGATCAGGCAGGGTAGGGGTACTTGTGTTGTGGGGAAAGTTGGAATGGGAGATCAGTTAGGAGGTTAGTGCAGGCATTAAAGGGAGAGATGGTGGTGGCATGTCACATGGACCAAGGTGACAGATGTGGAGGTAGGTGGTTGGATTCTGGTTATATTTTAAAGGATTTTTTGATAGATTGGACAGGTGAAGAGGAATCAAGAATCACTGTGTTCTTTGTTTTTGTTTTTTGTTATTTATTTTTGGCTTGTGCAATTGAAGGGTAAGGAAAAGGGTGGTGTTGAACAGATTTATGGGAGACAGTGGAAATTCAAAGTCTGTTTTGGATGTTTTAAATATGAAATGTCTGTTAGTGGTAGATAGATATGGATGTGGAGTTTAGGGAGGCTGGGCTGGAGGTTAAAATGTAGGAGACATCAGAATACAGGTAGCATTTAAAGCCATGGGACTTGAGGGCCTCAACAAGAGAGTGACAATAGGTAGAATAGTGACAATAAATAGTACTAGACCACTCTCTAGTACTTAGGGGTCTGCCAAAGGGGAGAAAATCATCAAAGGAAACTGAAAAGGAACAGTGGGAAGAAAACCAGGTGATGAAAGCATTCCAGGATGTAGGGATCAATTGTGTCAAATGCTGTTGGGTCAGGTAAGGTGAGGTCTGAGAATTAACCAGGGTACTTGGCAACGTGGAGGTGATTAGGGATTTTCATGAATAGCCTTTGTGGAATGAAAGCCTAATTAGTTGTAAGTTTAAGAGGAAATGGAAGAGAAGAAGTAAAGACAGAGAATAAAGACATCTCTTTTGAGGAGTTTTGTTGCAAAGGAAGCAGAGAAAGGGGAACTGTAGACGGGACAAGCCCTTTCCAGTTTGCAGCCCTCTCCCATGCCTTCTTGTCACACCAGGTTTACTTCATTCACTCATTGATTACCTACCAGGACCCTATAGGTATCTGAGTTTTCACCTGTACCTTACACGTTCTCTGAGAACATGTAATCAAAGCATCTGGTACAGGACTAAAAGTGGTAGTTGCTGTTACTGATCAAGAAGAGTAATAAGCAAAGGCAGCAATATGACAGAAAGACAGTTGTCTAAGGAATGGAACATTTTAATTCTAAAGTGTCATTAACCCCAGAATCACTCAAGTATATACACTACTATTTGAACATTTCCTCATCTTCCCGAGATCGTTTTTTTTTAAATGAACACCAGTGTGGTACACTAACACATCCTATGATCTTTCAATTTTTAAATTCAGTGAAAAGTGAGTATTTACTTTGAGCTATTTGTTTTAGATTCTAAAGGACCTACACAGCTATGCAAGTTAGTTCTTTTCTTCAAATTTATAATTCATGGGGGGCAATTACCAAAATAACCACAACTTCGGAGGAGTACAGTGTACTGATTGGGGTTCATCAAAAGGGGCTCCTGGGGGAGATAATATTTAAAGTGACCCTTTACATGTTGGTATGGTTCTTGGGGACAGAGGGCTTTGTAGGGAATAGAAATAATACTAGTAAAAGCTTAGAAGCAGGAAAGCATATGTCTAAATAGTTTACTGATTAGTGTGGCCATCTTTGTGGCTAGTTCAAATTGCTGGGTGGTTATTTTAATGAACTATGTGCAAAGCAAATAGCACAGCCTGAATCTGGTTATAAAATAAGGTTCATGTGATTTGACTTTAGCACTATATGTAGTTAATTAGTTTTAACTGTAGCTCTGATTCTTGAATACTAATCTGTTTCTATAAAGATTTCCTTATTTTTAATTGAATTTTACATATTTTAATGACAAGTTTAAAATTGGACCTGTGTCTCATAGACTGATGCTTTGGGTGAAATAAGAACTTTATATTGATTACTTCCAATATTCAAAATATGTTAAGACATTCTCAGCTTTAATCCTGAGACAGAATGATACATATTGTCATTGCTTTAATACTTCTTTATATGTTCTTTTAAGCCTTAAAACAAGGTTCAGTTAGTCTTTGTAAAAAGCATTTTTAGAAAATTTGAAGAAAAGAATTTATGTTGTGAAACTTTAAAAGTAATTGCCTAGTTCTTCTCCTCTCACGTAAATATCCTAGGAGTTTGAGCAGAGATTGTAACGGAGCAAGACCCTCTGGGGCCTTCCTGAGGCAGACACTTCCCCCATATCCTCTGCTTTAGCTCCTCTCTGAAGTACCTGGATGATAGTATGCTGTGCACATTTCCTGAGTTGTTTTACAGATCTGTAACAAGATTACATGTGCCAAAGTCATTTCTCTCTGTCTTTAGGAAATGGAGTTATTTTTTCCTTCGAGTGGAATTTGTGGGCCAGCAAACACTGCTAAATTTACCAGCTGTACTACTTGTTGCATTGTTAAGCCCCATGCCATCAGCGAAGGTAAGTGCTGTGTTGAATACAATATAGCCAATACATTTTGCTAATAGGAGCTTATTTTGTTAATGTTTGTTTTTTCTTGATGTATTTTATATATAGAAATTAAAGTATAATTATAATATTTCCATTCATTTTTTTTGAATGCACATGAATAAAGGTGACATAATATGAGGGCAAAATCTACTGAATCTATATCTTTCTCTTTGTATCTGAGCATTTCTAAAAGGTGTTCCTTGGGTTGCTGATTATGGTCATGCTCGTCCTGTTACTGGTCTTTATTCCTTGACTTTTACTCTGCCTCCTCTCCTCCCAACCACATAACTGTGATTCACTTAATTCACTTAAACAGCACTCCTAATCTAAAACAATATCTACCATATCTGCAGTACCCTTTCTGAGAAAGCTATAGAAACTTCTTTTGGTTCTCTGTATCTGAAACAAAGTTCTTTGACTGATATGTGTGTGTGTGTGTGTGTGTGTGTGTGTGTGTGTGAGAGAGAGAGAGAGAGAGAGAGAGAGTTTGTACGGTTTTTCTTCATTTTCCTTCATCTGTTTGTTTTAGTCTGCTCAATGTATTTTTGTCAGCCATCCCAAATCCTTTTGGAAATGAGATGGGGTATAATTTAAAGGATCATCCTTAAAAAACTAGAATATACTAAATAATAGATGAATGAATGGATTTTTTAAAAATTTGTTTTCTAAATATTATATGGGTTTAAATAATTTTTAGTCTTTAAAGATTAAAACTATATTTCATATAGCCATATTTGATATATAACAGTAGAGGCATATGAGTTAAAGTATAAGAAATTTTTGTTAAATCTAATCAGATGGCAGAGTACTTTATTTAAACTTTAACATTTCAAGGCATTTGTTCCTTGTTTCTTTTTAAACCTCAATTTTAGGGATGCTTTAAAACCATTCTGAAATGTATAATTAACCCAATTCAGCTTAAACTGTGGTTACAATTAAATATAGTTTGAAGTTTCATGTTGAATTTATTATTAGCTTTACTTGGCCCCCTTTCAATTGCTGGTTTATGTTTCTTTTTCTATAATGATCTGATTTCCTGGTATATTTAATTTCACCTGTGGTCTAGAAGAAGAGATTTTTTAAAAAGGAGTTATGAAGAGAGCAGCTGAAATGGAACAGGGAATGTTATCTTCTGTTGATTGTCCACTCCCTCAAAGAAGGCCTGAATGGCTTGTTGATTAAGCAAGACTGAGTTTACTGCCTACTACAGTAAGGAGATCACACCTGGATGGAGTCTTACTGGACTTCACAATGGAGAGGTCATGGGCAGATATTGTAGAATTTCAGGTGTGACCTTGAGATATGTAAGGTGGGTCTGTCAATGCGGTGATATGATTGAAATGGGGCAAAATTTATGATATAATAGTTTAGAATTAGTAGAAACAGTGAGGCAAGGATTTTAACCAAGTCTTAAAAGTATTTTGTTTGATGAGTGAGTTATTTGCCCAGTGGAGGGAATATTGTGAACTGTTTGAATAGACTACTGTTGAGATAAATGGACTTTTAGGAGGTTCCTGAAGTGAACAATGAAGTTATTTAATGATTTACAGCTTTATCTTTGTGGGTAATAATTTCTTGGCACAAATGATAATGTCATGTGGATGTAGGCGGCCTTAATTCTTAGTCCTTTAGTTAATTTACATGGATGTGGTGATTCACTTCTAACTTCTAAGAGAGATAGAAAAAAAGAGCTTAGTTTGTGGAATAGATGGTGGAAGAAAATAATAGGATATACTAGGGTATTTGCAGTCTTTTTACATATGTAGATTGAAATATATTTTGTCATTTGGGGACTCAGGTTTTAAAAGGGAAGAAAAACAAGGTGAATTTTTACGTTTTTTTCTAATTTAAAAATTATTCAATGTGTTTGTTTTCGATGTCCTTAGTATTATTTATATGTAGTTAGTTTAATTCCATTGATAAAATGAGTTATTTTTACTCTGAAATCAGGCTGTGTAGGTTTGTATTCTGGCTCTGCTACTTACTAGCCATGAGGATACTGGATAAATTACTTAACCTCTTTGTACCTTGTTTCCTCATCTATAAGATGAGAATAATAGTATACCTTCTTCACAAGGTAATTGTAAGGTTTAAATGCACTTAATGTAATGGTTAGATGGCTAAACGATTAAATGTAGAGATTAATGTCCTAAGCAGTGCCCAGCACTTAAGTGCTACATAAGTGTTAGACATTATTACTATTATGATTACTGCTCTATTACTACTACCACTGCTACTAATATCATTATCTTCTAATTTTTAACTAAAGGTGAATGACTCCTTAGAAACAAAGCAATAGTTTAAAATACTAACAAAATCCATCATCCACAGAAAGAAAGAAAATCCCTATTAGTGTGTAAGGAACAAAATACTTTATTTTTCTTAAAGTCTGGGTCTAACTTAAGCCCATGAAGTAGGATCATTGCTTCCATCTAGTCGATTCAGCAGCTATCAGCAATTACATATTCTGATCGTCCATTACGGTTGGCACTGGGCAGGAGGTGATAGCTAAATCTGGGAGAGCTGCTTTTGCACTTGTAATGGCCTTTTGAAGTATTAGAACCCTGAAGTTTTGTTGGAAATTTTCCTTTCTTATAACAGATTTCTGCATTAAACGATTTTACTGCATTGTATGATTTTAGTTTCCTCCTCAGTAAAATGAGTCACGATGGTTTAAAAAGTTTCCTCTCAGCCTTTAAACCCAGATATTCTATTATTCTGTGAAACTGTATTGAAAATTCTTATAAAAGAAAGTTATATTCTGTGTCTCAATGTTGTGTTTTGGCTGTAACATTTCTATTTTCACGGAGGCTATTTCAGAGCAATTTTAGATGTTTAAAAGATATATAGAGACAGTTTGGGGGTTGTCTGTTTACATTTAACTAAATAGGAAGCAAATTATTTATTAGAATATTAGCCAGTTTGTAAATTTAATGCCAGAATGGTCTCTGATACACTAACTGAAACAGGACTAGATCTTCAGCAAGATCATATTTATCAAGTTCCTCACTTTTAAAAATTGAGCTATTCTTACTCAGAACCTCTTTCAGAATTTTAATTTCCACCCTGAATGGTAGTTTTGATGCTAGGTAGGCCAAGAGCCCTAGAAGAGACAGTCCACCCTGTGGAACCCCCCTGAATTTGGGCCGATTGAATTGGTTACGTTCCCAGCTTTTTTGTATTGGATTTCCTTTAAGTAATTCAGCTTCTGGAATACTGTGGAAGAGCCGTGACATTTTTTGGTGTAGAGAGATTGGATTTACATATGATTTGACTTACATGTAGAATCTAAAAAACAAATAAACAAAAGAGAAACAGACTCATAGATTCAGAGAACAAACTGGTGGTTGCCAGAGGGGAGGGGCATGGGGTATGGGCAAAATAGGTGAAGGGGATTAAAAGATACAAATTTATAGCTATAAAATAAATAAGTCAGGAGGTTGTAACGTACATGTAGGGAGTATAGTCAGTAATACTGTAACAGCTTTCTATGGTGACGGATGATAACTGGTTTTATTGTGGTGATTATTTCATAATGTCGAACTGCTGTACACCTGAAACTAATATAGATTATATGTTAATTATAAATAAAGAGATTGGATTTAACATTGTAAATCTAACTCAATTTCAGTAAAAATTCTTGGAGTGGCCCAGTTTTGCTTAGAATGTCACAGTTTTGGAGTTTTGTGATTGTTTTATTCTATCTGAAGGAGTTGAAGCTAATTTATAACAGATGTACCAAGTACATTGAACTATATATAAGACCCTGATATTTTATGGAACTTAGCATGCATTTTGAAACCCAAAATTATAGGCAGTAAAAATATCTAATGAATTTGCAAGTTGTGGGAACTTAAATGAAATCACTAATTTATTGACTTAAAAGGAATCTCAAGAGTTCTGTTAGTTCTACAAAAGAATCCCAATCTTCAGGAAGGATTACCTTTAATGGTCCTAATGAAGTAGTTGCACATTACGCTACTGAAAAAATTTTTTAGAAATAATGAAAGTTTACCTGTTAATATGTTCCAACGTCTAATAACCCTTAGAGGGAAATGAGAGTCCCTAGGATTGTCAGTTTTAATGACTTGACTGAGGGCAGAGTGGAAGAAGGTCTTCTCAAATCTTGTTAATGAGACTGTTAGAAAGGACTTTTCTTAAGTATAGAACAACAATAAAAATTTTTTATTACTAATTGCAGTTCTTATTTATGGAGTGATAAGTACTTTACATGAATTATTTAATTCTTAAAACTGTAAGGGTAGGTACTATTTGAAACATATGCCACAGAGGAGGAAACCTAGGCAGTGAGATGTTAAGTAACTTGCTGAAAGTTACACAGCTCTTAAGTGGTGGGGTTGGGATTTGCACCAAGTTTGTCTTTGTTTTATCACATTATACCATTCTTCATTCATACATTATCACTTAGACCCTATAAATCCCCATCATCAAATTTGATTATTAACCCCATTTTACAGATGTGGAGTCTAAGAATTAGAAGGGATAGGTAACATCTTGAAATCCAGGGCTGTTTGATTCTACAGCTGGAATTATTTGTGCCATTCCATGAATATTGAGGTCAATTGATTGTGGAAAGATGTTCTTGATAGGTATGAAGGGTGATTTTAATATCTTAAAAATACCTTAAAAAATCTTAACATACTTATAGTTTAAGATGGGACCTGGAGAAATGACTGCTGTTCTGGCCAAGGTAATGGCAGTTAAGAGATGAATAACAAATTCTTGAGAATTGTAAATTTAGAATACTTCCTTAGAACTTTTCCAGTTAAATGGGAATAATGCTTTTTATATTTTTAAAGATGTTTAATTTGACTAAAACAGTTCTTGTTTCTTTTATCCTATTTTTATATTTCAAGAATCTCCTTTTCCTAGGTGTAATTTATTTCCATTTGTTTCAGGTTACTCTGTCCCTTGCTCCTGCACTCCAGCACTGCTGCCTGCCTTTCAGTTCTCTAATACCCCTTGTTCCTTCTCTCTTGAGGGCCTTTTTACATGCTCTTCCCTTTGCCTGGCATGTGCATCCCCTCCTCCTTCCCCCACCCCCCAAAATGTCATTCTTCTCAGAGAAACCCTAAGTGACATGTTCTCTTAGCATGCTCTGCTTTTCTTTTATAGCCCTTAGTACGCTTTGCTATTATATGTTGTATGACTAGTATGTATGTGTGTATATATATATATGTACATATATATATATAGCTACAATGCATACTATATGTTAATTTTTGTGTGATCATTGTCTTTTTCCTCTACTAGATTACAAACTGATTACAGGAACAGTATTTGTTTCATTGTCATACTTTAAAAAATGTTTTGTACTCCTCATAATTTTTCTTTTAGCCCATGTGTTATTTAGGAGTCTTTAGTATCTGAACATTGTCAGAGAATATGGTCTCTATGATGGATATTTCTTTGAAATTTGTTGATGTCCTTTGTGACTTAACTCATGACTCATTAAAAAAAATTCCAATGTGTGTTTGAAAAGAAGGATATTGTTGCATCGCTCTCCCTTTATATGTAAATAGCTATTGATTCAAACCTGTTGTCCAAACTGAAATTTTTTTTTGTCTGTTTGGATAATCAGCTTCTGAAAAAAACTTTGTTAACTTCTTCCACATTAAAATTATCTATTATTATGAATTTGTCATTTTTCCCTTTAATTTGGATTGCTTTTGCTTTGTATATCCTGAGGCTTTGTTGTGTGTGATTATCATTTTGCTCCTTACACTAGCCTTACTTTAGTTCCAGTGATTGTTTTTTGTTGTTTACCTTAAAGGGAGGCATGTCTTTTTCCAATTTTTTTTAGCCTTTTGCTTATAATATATATCTTATAATCACTATGACTGAATTTTGTTTCATTCCTATTTAAGAAATGTTTGCTTTTTCAATCCAATCTAGTAGTCTTAGAATAGTTGAATTTAACCCATCCCCATTTATTGTGATAACTGATTTGGATTTCTTTATCTTTCTTAAAGTTTTTTTTTCATTCTTTTCCCCTGCTCTTAACCCCCCACCCCTTTCCACCTTCTGTTGGATGGCCAAATTTTTCTTTATTGCCCTCTTTCTCTTTTGTTTATCTGCTACTTTGAAAGTCCTAGATCAGGGGATCAGTAAACTATAGCCATTGGGCTAATCTGCCATCTGCCTGGTTTTATAAATAAAGTTTTACTGGAACACAGCCATACTCATTTATGTATTATCTATGGCTGCTTTTACTGTTACAATAGTAGGGTTGAGTAGTTGTGACAGATTCAGTAAAACTTGAAAAGCCTAAAACATTAACTGTCTGACCCTTTATAGAAAAAGTTTCCTGATCTCTGTATAGAGTGTATATTTTTAAATTGGTTCTGCCTAAATTTTAGCATATGTACTTAACTCTAAATTTTATTAATAAAATTTAAACTTGTTCACTCTGTCCAAATTTTTCCAAAGACGAAGACTTTAGAATGCTTTAAGCAGCCACTGAAATCTTCTTTTCCCATCTTCCAAGTTATTGGTGTGAGAATGTTCTTCTTTTTTAATTTTAAATAACTTTATTGATGTATAATTTACAAAACATAAAATGCACACATTCTAATGGTACATTTCTGGCACTGTAATACAGTGTCTAAAACTCTTAGAGTTAAGAAGTCCTTCTTAATGGATAAACTGGGTCCTGGTTGATGTCTCCTTGCAGAAATTTAGAGGATGAGTAGTTTTGATTGTTTGAATGTTACTGTGTGAAAGCAGGAGGATTGAATAGATTTATTCCAGGCTTAATTGTGTGCCTTTATGATTATAGTTGTTTTTTTTTTAATCAATGACAAAGCAATGAGAAATCACTGTGTCTTTTGTTGGAAGACAGGGCTTGCTCTTCACACCTGACTGGAATAAAGAAACATCTGTTGCCAGGCAGCCAAGGCACTAGCACCCAGCAACTGTGATGTGTGCATCAGGAATCGTAGGCTCTCTTCAGAGCCTAGTGAAGTGTAGTACAAGCAAAAGATCTATCTATACTCAAATGTCTGAATTAGAAGAAACAAGAATATAGATAAAAGAATGGCAGAGAGTTCAGTGAAAATCCTACTGTACCTGGCAAGGATGATCATAGTATACAATGTTTGGAATGACTGATATAATTCTATGGCTTGACACTAATTATGTGGCCTTGAAGACATTTCTTGACCTCCTAAACCTTCATTTTTTTACCTGCAAAATGGAGGTGGCAGAACCTACATCATAAATAAGTTAATACATGTGATGCACTTGGAATAATTTGCATAGTAAGTATACAATAAAGTGTTAGCTATTAACAGTAGCAGTTTTAGAGATTATATCACATGACACATTTTTAAAAAACCTGAAGTAGTTGTGTTTTAGTTATCTGTTGCTTTATAACAACCATCACCAAACTTTGTTCCTTAAAAACGGTTTCTCACAATTCTGTGCATTACCTGGGCTCAGTTGGGAATTCCTCTGTGGTATACCTGGGGTCAGTTGGGTGGCTTCATTCAGCTGGGAGCTGTGCTGGAACTGAAATGTACAAGATAGTTTCTCATCCTTCAGAGACTTTTTCCACATGGCATCTCACCATTCAGTAGTCTATCCTAAGCTTCTTTATGGCATGGTTGCTGGCTTCCAAAAGGAGCATTCCAAGACTATCTTCACTGTGCAAGTGCTAATCAAGCCTCTGCTTGCATCATGCCTTAATGTCCCAATGGCTAAATCTAGTCATGTGGCCAATCATTATGAGAGGAATTACACAAAGGCATGAATACCAGGGATCATGATTCACTGGGGACCTCCAATGTAGCAGTTTCCCTCAAGTGGTGTAAAGCATCCTAAGACCTTAACACGGTAGGAATGTGGTACTCGAACCCAAACCAGTGGTGGTGTGTAATTGTATGCTAGACAGTGCTTCTCAAACTTTAGTGTGCACCAGAACCACTTGGGGGACTTTTAAAATGCATAGGGGCTTCCCTGGTGGCGCAGTGGTTGGGAGTCCACTTGCCGATGCAGGGGACATGGGTTCGTGCCCCGGTCCGGGAGGATCCCGCGTGCCGCAGAGCGGCTGGGCCCGTGAGCCATGTCCGCTGGGCCTGTGCGTCCGGAGCCTGCGCTCTGCAACGGGAGAGGCCATGACAGTGAGAGGCCCGTGTACCACAAAAAAAAAAAAAAAAAAAAAAAAAAAGCATATATCTGGGCCCTAACTTCAGAACTTAGTTTAGTAAGTCTGGACTAGGGCCAGAAATAAGCATTTCAATAGTCTCCCCAGGTTGTCCTGATGAACACCTAATGTCCAGTTTGAGAACCATTTATCAGAAATTTTGCGGACAGGGAACACCCTGCATTTCCTCTGGTGATCTGCCTTTGTCAGAGGCTGGCCTTAGGAAACTTTATACCAAGTGGAAGATTCCTAGCTTGTTCTCTGTGGCAGGTTAATAGCAAGCATGGGGAAGGTTAAGGAAGAGTCACCTTTTGGTTTTCAGTTATTCGTATGACTCTACAGGGGTAGTTCCCTGTGTTAGATTTCAGGTTGGTGAGAATTTCTTGGAGTGATGGAAAATTTGGGTATCCAAGGCACTCTGCTTTACCAAAGTAGCATCTCAAATACTTGTTTACTTCTATTTAGCAGTTGTTTAACAAAAATAACAGAAAAGTTTATCTGTGGCTAGGCAGTCCTTAGATTGACATTTCTCTCTAGTGAGATTAGAATGAAACCCATTTTCATTGAAAGAGTGCTAGAAGAAGTGTAACGTTAAGGAAGGTGACTTCTAAGATCTCTCAGAAGTCTTAGTGTAGTTGTAAGCTTTCATAACTTTAGGACTATAAATGCAACAAACTTAATAAATATCATTTACAAAATTAATTTAAATTTCTTTTATAATTATTCCATTTTTTGTATTTTGAATAATAAAGTTTATGTTTTGCTAAATATTTAAAAAAGAAATTTATATAATTAACTTTCATATCATATTTTATTATACATTTGTAGCATTTATACTTCTAAGTTACTGCACTAAGACTTGTGGGACATCCTGTATGTATATTACTTGAGGGATGATGTTTATTGGCAGGAGGATTATTTTATTTGAAAATAAGTTGGAAACTTCATTTTCCCATTCCTTTTTTCCAACTTTTTTGTATATTAGGATTCAGGAGTCACCTTTCAGGGAATGATGTTATTGAAGCAACTTGACACATTTGCCTTTGAGATATTGATCTGTTGACCTGTTAGATTCTAGATATGCACAGAGTCTTTGAGGAGGAACAGGATCAATGCAAGGTTAAATGCAGAACTTGGATGACAAAATACCACTCCCCTTGCTTATTTTTCACATATATGACTGTTAGAGGACCATGTAATTTTAGATGTCATAACTAATGCTGAGCATAGCTAGAAATGGTCTAGACTTGAGGAAAACCTGTCTCAAAGAGTTTGCAAAGACAGTGTGTTCCCATTCTTCTGCCTTGGACGAATCTCTGGTACTGGTTTATGTATCTCCTCCTAACTCCTCCTCTGCAGAAATGCCCATGTAATTGCACAATGACAGAAGGAAGACAGGACTTGCTTCCACTAGGCTGTGGTTCTGCTCTTCCGGCTGATTCCTTCCTCCAGCCCAGGAGCTGGACCCATCTCTGTGGAGCTGGGGTCCAGGGATTCAGGCCACATCGTATTACTTTATCAGGAAATATTTTAAAAATGAATAGCCACATGATCTTGTGTGGTAAGACTTTGAAAGATGATTCATGTTACATGATGGATTATAAATGCTGAAATTCTGACAATATGATTACAGTTGATTCTTATGAGGAAGAAAAAAGGCACATAACTAAAGAAAAGATGGTGCCTACAAAGGTGGAAAGCTTGGGTTTCCAAATGACATGTTAAAAGACGGGAGCAGTAGATACTTATGAAAAAATGCTGAAGGCACATGATCGCTGTAATTACTTTTTGAGTTGTTTAATAAGTGGTACCCTGCTTTTCTACATATTCGCACATCTTTCCTACTCTAGAAGGTCTGTGGTTCAAAGGTCTTGCTTGTTTTGGTGGTTAGTTCATTTGTAACCTATTACCACCTTACATCGACTATAGCTCTGTGTATGGTGGCTTGTGTGTGCCAAGTGGGAAGTTATTTCTCCACAGCTATTTTCATCGTGGTCATCATGGAATAGCTTAGTTATCAAAGGACTGGTTTGCAATGTCTCTTCAGGATAATCTTAAGGATATTTTTTCATTATTGAAGTATAGTTGATTTACAGTGTTGTGTTAGTTTCTGGTGTACAGCAAAGTGATTCAGTTTTATATATATATATATATATATAAATTAAGGATTTTAGTTTAAGCAGATTGGAGAGAGCTCAGATGTGCTTGAAGTGTTATCTTGAGATTTTTGGTATTGATTTATGCCCAGATTCTCTACTCTTTATTTTTATTCTTTAGAGTATCCTGGATTTGAGGGCAGGCAAACTTTAAGCCAAATCTTACTTAAGCATTAGGCTGAGTCAGAAGATGAAATTTCCAGTATGAGTTTTATGGTGTTTGGCTTTGTATGATGATAGTTTTCATTTAACCTGATTGCTGTTAGTTAATGTGATTCAAAACACATGCCTCAAATTCTTAACAGGTATAGTGTGAGGGAGGATAAATTGGGTAATATATATAAAACCAATTTGAGATCTTTAGGAAAAGTCATCACTCTAAGATCTTACATTGATACGTAATTAAAGTTGAATGTTTTCTTTAGGAACTGTGTTCTTTAGGCATTGAAAATACCAGAATACTCCTTTTAAGGAATAGACATCAAAGAGATACAGAAGTGGGTCATGCTGAGTTTTAGCCAGGAGTTTGTCTTAGTAACATTTATTGGAATTTCTCTTGTATTAACAGAAGTAATATACATTACAGAAAATATAGGAATACAGAAAAATGTTTGTTTTAAAAATCACTTCTACCATTCAGAGATTCTGTTTACAATGCGACATGTTCTTCCTTCTCTGTCAAACAGCTGAACACAACAATATGGATGAATTTCACAATCTTGAAGTTGAACAAAATAAGACATAGAAAGTTAGAAGCCATGTGATGCTATTCATAAGTTTAAATATAGGCAAAAGTCAACTATGTTTTTCAAGAATGCATATGTGGGTAGTAAAGGAAAAAGAAATACATGGAAAAGGTTATTCCAAAGTCAGGTAGTCTCTGAGAGGAGAGAGGGTGGTGATTGGAGAGGCACACCCAGAGGGCTTCTAGGATCCTGGCAATGTTTTGATTTTTTTTTTTTGACCTGAGTGGAGGTTACCATATATGTTCACTTTAATATTATAAAACTGAGCATATCTGTTATATATTTTACCATAAAACATATACATTTTATATTTTACAGTAAATATTTAGAAATTGGGCAAGGCATAGAATAGATGGTATAGTATGTTCTTATTTCCTTAAAAACAAAAAGGCCATATCCATATATTTGTACATATGTTGAATATTTCTAGAAGAATATATAAGAAATTACTGACAGTGACTTCCTCTAAGAAGAAAGACTGAGATTCTGGGATGGGAGGGAGATTTACTTTCATCATATACCCTTTTACTTCCATTTTGCATGTTTTCAAATGAGGAATGCTCTTAAAAATTATGTGAGAGAGGGTAGGGGAAATTAAGACCAAAAAGTCAAAACTTGAGAATTTAATACCTTTTTATGACTTCCTTTTTAAGATGATGCAGGTTTGGAGTAGAGGGATTAAGGAAGAATTGGACTGAAAATTAAAATCATAAGCTTTTCAGATAACATTCCCCTTTTTCATGGCCAAGAGAATGGTTATTGTGATATTCTGTTGTCCTCAGAGATCTTGCTCCCTGTCATGGTTCTCGAACTTTAGTGAGCATCCATATCACTGGATCTGGATTGTTAAAATACAGATTCCTGGGCTGTCCCTTCAGAGTGTCTGACTCGGTACATCTGCATTTCTAATAAGTTCCCAGGTCAGGACAGTGCTGCTTATGCAGGGATCACATTTTGAGAACCACTAGATGGCAAAGCTGCCCCCTATATAAGGACATGCTGGAAAATAGAACAAAAATGGAGGCCCACCCATACCCAGTGCATATAGTATGTGCTTCCAGCAGATAAGGAGTAAGAGTTATATAAAATTTGTGGCCCATGTTGTGGCATTACGTCTGTTTTTAAGCCTGTGAGTGGCAATGTAGGTCTTGCCAGCTGAGGAAATCAGAGTCATTTAAAATCAACAGAAGAAACCATGTTCTTGTAGTAAGATGTCTAAATTTGTGATCTCCTTAACTGTGACTTTGGATAACTGGAATAAAGAAAATAAATGTTCATAATTTTGAAAAGACAAGCTTTGAGAATCTTTTTCTTTATATGTCTTAAAAAAAGATACAAAACAACAGAACTAATTTTAAGAAAGGGAAAAGATTTATTTGTTCATGTTAGAGTTTATGGATCCATGGTTTTGATTTACTTTTTCAGTCTTTTTCATTGTGCTTGCCTATAAAACTAACAGATTTCCATTGATGAGTTATAACCTGTATAGCACTTGTATAATTCATGAAAGTCTCCTGCAATCATGAAGTCAACTTCCAGTGGGACTTGTGCTTACTCCACCCTCCAGAAGAGGGGCTGGCCTATTTTAAGATTAGGAAGGATCTCCCCCTACCTAGAAGCTGGCAGTATCCTGTGCTGTAAAAACATAACATTGCTTTGTGATTGTGTGATTAACTTGTTTTCTGTGGTAACCTGGCATTAACTTCGGGCTTCTGACCTATTTGCCTAATACTAAATTTTCAGTTTCTCCCCTGTCAACCTGGTACCCTATTATGTTTTTCTTGGACTGTCCTTGTTTTAAAATTGTGCTCTTATTTCAGCCATGCTATCTGTTCTTGGCTTCCTTTGCTATGCTGAGCCCATCCTTGTCTTCCCACCAAGGAGGGGTTATTGATGGTCTTTTCTTGGAGATTTTAGATCCTGTGGGTCTTCTCTGTTGCTCCTGCATTGGTGTGGAGCCTGCCTTTACTATTTTCTACTCACTTAATTATGTTATGATGAATTTTAATATACCAAGTTACCATATTGTGGGTACATCTGTAAAGCTATATTGGTTACTCTTTTTATTGCTTTGTAAGGAATTACAGATTGTGGTTGTTAGGACATTGGTAAGGAAAATGTGCATTTTAGATCTGGGTGTGTGGTGCAAGTGCAGAATCAGAAATGCTATTAGATGAATTAGGTCTATATTTTATAAGCCTACTTGCTACTGGAATAAATTATGATCAGCTAATGAATTAATTTGAGATCCTTTAAGACTTAAGTGCCTTACTAGCTCTCAGTTTAACAATTCTGCTGAATCCAAACTCTCATCTGCAATTGATTTAATGTGATTCTACAATATTTCTGCTTACTAGCCAGCAAAAAATCATAACAGACATTTGAAGCCAAACTGATCTGTGGGTTTATCTTTTCATCGGATTAAAAATTACTGGAAGATTGTCAGTGAAGTGGTATTGCCTAGTAACATATTGCTGTCTAGGAAACAGAAAGCTTTTCCACCTGGCTTTTATGCCTAAATTAATTTGTTATGCATGTTTGCTAGGATTAGTACTAAATTCCTTCTGTTGAATTCAATAATACTTGTGATTTCTTTTGTATTTGGGCATTGAAAATTAAACTCTTAAACTCTTATAATCTCTAGCTTTAACTTGGCTTTACACTAATTACATTTTAAGGACACACCAGCCCTATTTTTTAGTTAAAATGTCTTTTATTTCATTCGATTTAAATTTTAAAAGAAACCAGATTTCTCCAATTTGATTTAATTTGGTTATTAATATTAAACACAACATCTGTTTATGTATCGTTCATGCATTCTTGGCTGTATCAAGATTAAAACTTTTCTTTCACAGATCCTACTGAAGTAAAATGCAAGATTTCTTTTTGACACTTTTTTATCCACCATTTTTATATCTCACCCACCCCTATTTAGTATCAGTATTGTGGAGCGTATCATCCAGATTGTGATGAGTTGTCTTGTACAACAGACTGGCTGCTTTTTTGTTTTTTAATTGGAGTACAGTTGATTAACAATGTTGTGTTAGTTTCAGGTGTACAGCAAAGTGAATCAGCCATACATATACATATATCCACTTTCTTCTAGACTCCATTTCCATATAGGTCACTACAGAGAGCCAAATAAAGTGCCCTGTGTTATACAGTAGGTTCTCATTAGTGATCTTTTATATATAGTGGTGTGTATATGTCAATCCCAGTCTCCCAATTTATGTCTCCCCTCTTTCCCCCTTGGTAACCATTAGTTTGTTTTCTACATCTGTGACTCAATTTCTGTTTTGTACATAAGTTTATTTGTACCATTTTTTAAGATTCCATGTATAAGTGATATCATATGATATTTGTCTTTCTCTGACTTCTCTGACAATCTCTAGGTCCATCCATGTTGCTGCAAATGGCATTATTTTATTATATATGTACCACATCTTCTTTATCCATTCCTCTGTTGATGGACATAGCCCATGTCTTGGCTATTGTAAATAGTGCTGCAATGAACATTGGGGTGTGTGTATCGTTTTTGAATTATGGTTTTCTCCAGGTATATGCCCAGGAGTGGGATTGCTGGGTCGTATGGTAGTTCTATTTTTAGTTTTTTAAGGAGCCTCCATACTGTTCTCCATAATGGCTGCACCAATTTACATTCCCATCAATATCACCTCTCACCAGTCAGAACGCCATCATCAAAAAATCTACAAACAATAAATGCTGGAGAGGGTGTGGAGAAAAGGGAACCCTCCTACACTGGCTGCTTCTTTAATGTTGAGTTTTGTAAGTTGTTTTGCTCACCAAAATGTCCTTTTCATGGGCACTCATTTCTATGAATAAGGTCTTGTTTTCATCTGTTTATACCTTATTATTGCAAGGAGTAAGTTTAACATTCATAGTAAAGGTGTTTTTCAGGTTTTTCCACAGTATAAGGGTGGGTTCATTGGCTGCAAGGTTGCTTTCAAGTGTACAGTTTACTATAGAGTATAGATATTATAATATCAAGGGAAGATATCACAACTCCAGGAAAGACTTTAACATCAGAATAAGTTATTTCTACAGAAAATATTTTTTAGTGGCAAAATTGAAACTACTAGATTATTAAACGTGAAAACCAATTTTGTCATAATTTTGAAGAATATTGTCCATTTACCTGGTTAACAACTTAACTTTGTTCTTAACTATTTTCTGTGAAACAGTTTTCTAGAACTACTAACAAATAGTAAAATGATCAATTGTTTCCTGTCTTTTTTCCTTCAAATTTGTTAAGCTTCAAAATGGTAAGAAGGAAGGAAACCTTAAATTGAAAAATCAATAAGTTGGGTGATGATCTTCTGAACAATCCAAAATTTACTAGATAAAAGTTCTATATTCTTCTGTTACTGGTTTTACATGATATATTCAGAAGATCAAAAAAGATAAGTAGCACACAAATAAATGTATTTTTTGTATATTGTAGGAGAGGCAAACTCTTGCCCTCTTAGTTTTTTTGTCTGGGCATTAGAATTAAATTGACATGAGACAGATAGATCAACAGGGGAAAAGCATACAAATTTATGAAATACAAGTTTTACATGATACAGGAGCCTTCATAAGGATATGAAGACCCAAAGAAATAGAGAAAACCTACTTGCTTTTTTTTTTTTTTTTTGCGGTACGCGGGCCTCTCACTGTTGTGGCCTCTCCCGCTGCAGAGCACAGGCTCTGGACACGCAGGCTCAGCGGCCATGGCTCACGAGCCCAGCCGCTCCGCGGCATGTGAGATCTTCCAGGACCAAGGCACGAACCCGTGTCCCCTGCATCGGCAGGCGAACTCTCAACCACTGCGCCACCAGGGAAGCTCCCTACTTGCTTTTATATTAGGTTGAAAAAAAGAGAGACAATTGTGCCTATTGTGGAGAAGTGACTAAACTATGTGGGGAGGTTAAAGGAAGATAAGAATTATTTTAACAAGGTCTGTTTGTATAGAATTCCCTTGATCTCAACTTCTTATCCTTAGTGATGAGAATGTTGCTTTCCTCCTGGCATAGGGAGGACAACTTTCTTATGGGAATTTTATCTCACTTTTAAGAAAAGGAAGGAAGGTCAGTGTTTTTCTTGTATACTCTGTCTTTCAAGTGCCTTAAGTCAAAATAGTATACCAGAGCCACATATTTGGGGGTGGTATGTTCTGAACTCTTTAATGTACATGAATTATTTAATTGAATGATCTATACAAACCAATTAAATATTTTGCCTATTTTATTGTAATCTAACAATCTCAGATCATCAGGGGCAAGCAGAACTGTGTTTAAAATTCAGTTCTGTTACTTACTAGCTATGTGGGCATGTTGTTTAACCTTTTAGTAGAGAAGGTAAACATCTATAAAATGAACATTATAATAGTACTTTCTTCATAGGGCTGTTCTGAGGATTGCAGGAATAATATGACTAGCATGTACAATACACACGAGAGAGAAGAATAGCTGTTCTTCCTAAATTTGTTCTTCTATAGTGTAGGCTTGTTTCTGATAAGTGACTGTCCTGTCAGAGACTGTATTTCCTAACTTTCTTTGTACGGCCATGTCACTGGGTTTATTGGAAAGGCTGTCTCTCTTTCACTGAATTGCTCTTGCACTTTTATCAAAACTCAGCAGGGCATATTCATTTTTGGTTTTCTCTTCTGTTCCATTGATCTATATGTGTGCCACTCTGCCAGTACTACACAGTCTTGATTACTATAGCTACATAATATGTCAGGAAATTGGATAGATTGACTTCTCCTACCTTTTTTTGGAAATTGTTTGTTATTCTAGTTCCTTTATTTTTCCTTGTAATATTAAAATAATCTTGTCTAGGGAGTTCCCTGGTGGCCTAGTGGTTAGGATTCTGGGCTTTCACTGCAGGGGCCTGGGTTCAGTTCCTGGTCAGGGAACTGAGGTCCCACAAGCCACGCAGCGCGGCCAAAAAAAAAGAAGAAAAAAGAAAATCTTGCCTATATTTACAAAATATCTTGCTGGGATTTTGATAGGAATTGTGCCAAACCCATTTATCAATTTGAGGACAACTGACATCTGTACTATGTTAATTTCCAGATCATGGACACTATATGACTCTCCATTTATTTAGGTCTTCCATCCAGGATTTTGTAGTTTTCATATACAAGTCCTGTGCAAGTTCTGTTAGATTAACACCTAGTAATTTTTTTCTTTTTGAGCTATTATAAATGGTATTATAGTTTTAATTCCAGTGTCCACTTATTTATTTCTAATATATATATAATTGATTGTTGTATGTTTGTCTTATGTCCTGCAACCTTGCTGAAATCTGTCATTAGTTCTAGAATATTTTTTGTAGTTTTTCTTTTTTTTAGATAATTATGTCATATGCAAATGAAGAGATTTATATTTCTTCCATTCTGATCTGCTTGCCCCTTCCCTTCCCATTTTCCTTTCCCTTTCCTTCCCCTCTCCCCTCCCATCTCCTCCCCTTTCCTCCCTTCCCTTCCTCTCACCTTTTCTTCTTCTTGCCTTTTTGCAGGAGCTTGAACTTCCAGCACTGTATTAAATAAGAGCAATGAGAATGGACATTCTTGTCTTTCATTGTTAGGCATAATGTTAGCTGTAGTGGTTTTATTGTTGTTGTTTTGTTTTTGTTTTTGTAGATGCTCTTTATGAAGTTCAGGAAGTTCCCATCTATTCCTGTTTTCTTCTAAGAGTTTTGATCATGACTGAGTGTTGAATTTTTTTGAATCTTTTTTCTGCATCAATTGATATGATTGTGCGATTTTTCTTCCTTAGCCTTTTAATATAGCAGATGACATTGGTATATATTTTTTTCAACAACACTTGTTGTCCAAAAGAACTATAGTTCTTTTTATATATTGCTGAGTTCTATTTGCTAATATTTTGTTAAGGACTTTGCATCTGTATTCATGAGGGTTATTGATGTGTGTTTTATTTTTGTACTCTGATTTTGATGTTAAGGTAATACTAGTTTTATAAAATGAATTGGAATTATCCTATTTATATAAATTTATATTGCACGTTTTAAACCTAACATTGTATTTTGAATTTTTTCTGCACAATTAGATAATCTATGAAAACATATTTTTAAAGTCTGAATAATAGTCAGTTATAGGAATATACTTTTCTTTATCTTTTTCTTGTTTTATTCATAATTAAAAATTTTATTAATAATTCTGCAGTTAACATTTTCCTATATAAATCCTTGTGAACACCTAAGTTATCCTTAGAATAATTTCAAGAAATTCTTACATCAAATAAAAACATTTTAAAGTTTTTAATAAATCCTAATTTATCCTCCAGAAAGAGGATAACAATTAAATATTTCCACAGCTGCATGTCTATGAGAATATCTGCTTCATTATATTCTTTTTAAAAAAAATAAATTTACTTATTTTTGGCTGCATTGGGTCTTCATTGCTGTGCGTGGGCTTTCTCTAGTTGCAGCGAGGGGGGGCTACTCTTTGTTGCAGTGCGCGGTGTCTCATTGTGGTGGCTTCTCTTGTTGCGGAGCAGGGGCTCTAGGTGCCCAGGCTTCAGTAGTTGTGGCACGCAGTCTCAGTAGTTGTGGCTTGTGGGCTCCAGAGCGCAGGCTCAGTAGTTGTGGTACATGGGCTTAGTTGCTCTGTGGCATGTGGGATCTTCCTGGACCAGGGCTCGAACCCGTGTCCCCTGCATTGGCAGGCGGATTCTCAACCACTGGACCACCAGGGAAGTCCCTATGTCAAAAATCTGTTGTAATATATAATATAAAGTGTTATCTTGTCATTTTTCCCCTTGGAGGGGTTTTTACAGGCACACTTTCTGTTTCAAATTCTGCTTAAAGTTTTACATATTCTTTATGAATCTACAGAAATTGTTTCACTGATGCACATGCTCATCTACTAAGACAGGGCTCGAGCGCTCTACAAAGTTCACCTCAAATATTTCTAGGGGTTCGTAGTGGGAAAGAGAGGCCTTGCTTTGTCAAGTGGACCTCCTTCTTCCTTCTTTTCTTGCTCTGCTTCCCCTAATTTTTATCGCAATGTTTGCCAGGCACTGCTGGCTTAGAAAACAGTGACTTTCTTTCTACTGAGAACCGGTGGGTTTGCCAGGCCCTGTTGTGCCTGTAGCTGGGTTTTGCCCTGACCCTCCTATCTGCTTCTCATCAGTCATTGCAGCCATCTCATTTGGTGTGACCTGCGCACTAGTATTAGCCTCCTTGCAGTGTACCGGTTACACAATATTCTCTTTGAAACGAGACATATAAAATGCTTGCATTTTAACAGTACGGCTAAAAATTAAATTCATGCTCATTCTATAAGCAAAGCTATGCATCCTAACTCAGGCTATTCTTGGCTCTAGTACTACTCTACTGCTGCTATCATTAGCTAATAGTGCTGTTGTGTGCTCCTGGCTGTTCTAAGAATTTTACATATACGGACACATTACATCCTCATAAAACCCCTATGAGGTAGGTGTTACCATCTTTTACAAACGAGGAAGGAAACTGAGACCATAGAGAGGTTAGGCTGAGATAGGCAAAGGAGAAGTCTCTTCAGACTGGATTATTTACCAGCCCTTACATCTGTGGCCTGGAGAGTAAATTGACACACTTGGTCCCTGGCCAAATATCTCATATGTAGTCACTGTTGATGGTCTTCCTCTCTGTGCCACACTGTGGGAGGTTTTACTCCTCTTTGGCAGCTGTGAAGAAAGAACAACTTGTTTTCAACTCTAGGTTATTATGAGCAATATAATCCTATTTCAACTCATAAGGGCTGCCTTTCAGTCTAAGTGGCCTTCTTTGCAGGGATGACGATAGGTAACAGAGCCAAATCAAGGCAGATGTGTTAACATTGATTCATTTACCCTGACCAGGTACAGGTCAGAGGGAGAAAAAAATGGATTCTCAAAAATATATACTGTACTTCAATTTATGTATTTATTTAAAACTGGAAAAAAATCCCATCTTTTTATTTCCATTTTAAATTCAAGCCATATTTTCACAGTAACTCTTGGGAGAAATTTTTCCCAATCCCTAAGACTCTCATAATGTTGCTGCATTCATACCTAAAAAAGCCTTAGACATTATATTAGCACCTCATTATACCTGCTTGGGTGACCTACGGTACCTTATGTGGTACCTGTGCATCCATCCTGGAGCATATAAGGCTGGTGCTCATTTGTTTTCTTCCAAGTGGTGCAAACCATGTTATGTTATGTGATTTAAATTGTGTGAAAAACTTTACTGTCCTTTTTATCTTATTGATACCAATGGGTGTTAAAAGTGCCTGTTTCATTCGATTGCCTTGCAATTTTGTTTCCATTATTTGGGGCAAGTCTATTTTTATTTAAACTGTTAAGTCTGCTATTTCTAAAAATACTGTTAGAACTTCAATGTACCTGAATATTTTATTGTCAGTTACTTTTCTTCCACTCTCCAACCATGATCATTTTATGAACTTTATAGACAGAAAGTGGGATCTTTTAATCCCAGTTTTTGATCATTTGGCTATGCATAGGATTTTTTTCTGGGATATTTGCTATTGTAATTCTTTTATCAGAATCAGCACCCATCAAAATATCACAGCTTTCAAAATGTGCTGTTTCTTCTTTCTCCACCCTTTCTTCTACAGCCTTTCTTTCTCAGGGTACAGTGTGTCACCTCCTATATAAAGAATCCTACATAAAAAGGGGGGCTGCATGAGGACACTGTGGTACAACTGATTGAAACCCAACTTGAATTCCCTATTTGTCTCATTTTAGGGCTGGAAGAAGAATAGGGGTCGAGCTAGGCTTAGGGAGACTTGTTCAACATCCTTGTTCTCTCTGGCTTTCATATGTGCTTCTCTTGGCTATCAATTTCATGCTCGCAGGTTAGCTTTTAACAGCACCTTGAGAAAGAGGTTGGGTTTCCAGCAATGCAAGCGCTCGTATACTTAGAAACACACTGGAAAGAACTTTTATTTTTTTTTCCCCCTGTTCTAGCTAAAAAATTCCAGGGAAGGACTCTGATTGGCTTGTGCCAATTCTAGGCCCATTCCTGGGTGAATTATTTTGCCTAGGGAGCAGAGTGCTATTATTTACCTTGTTTAGGTCTGGTGTCCACCTTTTGACCATTGGCTGAGGCCCATGGTTATAGGGTCACGTAAGAAGATGGCAACTCCCTTTCCAGTCAAATGGTTTAGTTTTCCTAAAAGAGAATGAGGGCTCCTAATTCCAGGAGAAGCAAGAGGTTTTAGAAAGACAAAGTAATAGATGTCTGATATTGATGATTGGATACAGGGTGGCCACTTATTAAAAAGGCTTTAGAACAATTCAGGTAAAAGGTATCAGGATATGAACTGAATATGTGAAAGAGTGGAGATGGAGAGGTGATTTGACATTCGAAACATTTAGGTAGCATTCATGGAGTTCTAAGCAAACTATTAAAAAACACATTAACTATGCAAACACCAGCCAAATAAAATAAGCCATCTGCTTTGTTTGACCCTTTTGAACATGTTTGCTGTGGGGCATGCAATTTTACTTTTTCTTTTGCTACTTCACTTACATAGTTATTGTCATTTGTTCAGTCACCTGAACATTTTCTGTCTAGAAAAAGGAAAGGATTATGGTTATTGACACTTTGTCATTTCAAGCTGTTAAACACAGAACGGGTTTCTTAAATGCCTCTCTGTCCTGCCTCTGCACGTAACCAACTGAATATAAAAAAAGCAGTATCCTTGACTCAGGTCTGACTGTTCTTGGCACAATGTCAGTGCTGCTTGGACTATAACTTTTATTGGTTTATTTGTGAATAGAATTATTCTGTTCAAATGTTACATCCCACAAGTCATAGTTTAATATGATTATAGATTTAGAATAGATATAGATTGTACATTTCTCTTTGTGTTGGTTAATGCATAGGGCTAAATACTACTTTCATATTTAGATCAGGATTCTTTTTTTTTTTTTTAGATCAGGATTCTTATGTAATCATGTAAAATATTTTCTTTTTCTTTTTTTTGGATAGCAGAATAAAGAGTTTATTAAAATCAAATTATTTGATTTTCCATCTATTTTTGGGAGAAGTACAAAACCATAAATTCTATCAACAATTCAGTTTGAATTTCTCATTAATTTTGTAGGTTGACAGAGTTAATCTGTCACCCAGTGTTCGAGGGCTGGAGAGGTAAAGAGTTGCCGGTGATCGGGGAACATTAGAATACTTTTCAATGCCCTGGTCTGGGAAGATCCCACATGCCGTGGAGCGGTTAGGCCTGTGAGCCATGGCTGCTGAGCCTGCGCATCCGGAGCCTGTGCTCCGCAGCGGGAGAGGCCACAACCCTGAGAGGCCCGCGTACTGTAAAAAAAAAAAAAAGTAAATATTTTTTGTTATACTTAATAAATATTTTAAAATTTGCTGTTTAATACAACAAATATTTATCAATATAACCTATTTACATAAAAGTGTTTTAGAGTCTTTAATAATTTCTAAGAGTTAAGGGGCCCATGAGACCAAAATATTTTGGGAACTTCTGGCCTATAGGATAAAATTCAAACCTCTGTATGTGGTCCAAAAGTCCCTCTATCAGTGGCTTCTACCACCTCTCCTATGATCCCTCCTGTCTCATTTCCCCTCATCAAAAGAACCATGTTGTTTTACCTCTCTGTACCTTTGCTCAGTGCTCTTTTTGCCATGAATATCCGTTTTCTTTTAGCTCTCTGTCTAAAGTACTGTCTCCTAATGCCTCTTGGGACATTTATCTGTGTAATACTGTTTGCATAAATTCTACTTTATTTGAAATTAATATAATCATTACAACTTTCTTATACTTATTGTTTGCATGGTATATCTTTTTCCATCCATTTACTTTCAGCCTACCTGTGTCTTCATATTTAAACTTGCTTTCTTATAGATATCATATAATTGGATCTTATTTTATTAATCCATCTAAAATCTCGGCCTTTACTGATCTCATTTATGAGGGCTCCAGCCTCATGACTCGAGCACCTTCCAAAGGCCCCACCTCCTAATACCATCATATTGGGCTACATGTGAAGTTGGTTGGCACACAAAAATTTAAATCATAGCAAGGGGGAAAAGGAGGCAAGCCTTTAACCTGCTACGATTGCAGGTAAATGAAAATGAAGATTAAATTCTAAGTAAGAGAGCTTGTGGTGGGGTAACTGAGACTGAGGGCATAAAGGTAACTGTTCAAAATACTTCAGGACTTCAGAAGACACTGAGGAAAGACTTAGAAGGTGGACTGATGGTGAGGGTGAGAGGAAAAATGAACCAAGTAGAAAGGAATAAATATATGGAAAAAGATATGAAAAAAAGATTGCCTATTGGAGGAGGGTGAGTCTATCCAGAGCTGGAATTGAAGCTTACACCAAGGAACCAACCTTTTTCTTTCCTTTTTAAAAGGCTACCTATATCATGAGTATAATCACCTATATGTTTTTCTAATCAATTGCCTTTATTTTTTTTACATTTACCTTGAATTCATTAGGATTAATGTTTGTATGTGGCATGAGGCCAGTATGAACTTTTTTTTCTCAAACTGTTAAACCAAAAAATTAAATTTTTTTTCCCTTCTCTAATTTTAATTACTCCTTTACAATTTTCTGGTATTTTCTAATTGCGCTCTGAAGAGCTTTAGAGTTTCTCAGACTTGGATCAGTCAGAGAGCTATGACTGTTTTTTCCTTTGGTTATTTCTTTTATTAACTTTGTAATTCAGTGAACAATATTTGTTAACTACCTGCTACATGCTGGACGCTATGCTAGTGTCACTGGAGATAAAATGAGTCCTAAAATGAACATGGCCCTTGCCTCAGGGGGTTATATTGTCTAGTGAGTTTTACATATCAGGTTTTCATATACACGTTCCTGTTTTTCTATTGAAACTTGCAGAAAGACAGTGAAATTTGGAGACCCACTAATTTTGTAACGTTGAGCGTTATTTGTCTTCTCCAAATCTTCATATATTCTCACCTCATGGTGGGATGGTAGCCCCTGTTTTAGTGTATTGCTTTAAGGATTAAGTGGAATAACTTCATATGAAAGGGCTCAGCCCCCAATAATTAATTTACTTTCTTCTTTCCTAACTTTTGTCTATACTTTTCCTATTGATAAAAGACCTGGAATTTTGGTTAACATTCCTGTGTCCAGTGCCATCTGAGTGTTTGGTACAGATTACTAATAGGTTATCTAACTTCTCTTTCCTAACACTCTGTTGATAAGACTTTCTTTAATATCATCATACCATCTAGCTTAAGCCAAAGGATTTATCTTAGTTCCAAGGTGCTTAATCTCCTTTAATTCTTAACTATCCCTGTATTCTAAGAATTTCCTCCTTCTTTTGATACTACTGTAATATTTTCCTTCTTTATTCTTTTGCAAGTATCCTTTTACATGTCCCCAAACTTTAGATATTTTCTCAAAACTCATTCCTCCCAACTCTTTTTTTGCTTTTGCCCTTCTTTTTGTCAAACAAGTAGTCATCTATTCTCATCACTTCAGCTCTAACCTCTCTGTAGCCTCATTATATCTGTCTATCTATTGGAATACAACCCCATATTACCAATGGGAGTTTATTCATTCATTCAGTACAGGGAGTTTATTCATTCATTCCTTGATGATTTTTATTGCCGTTGGATATACTGTCTTCTCAAATGCTGATCAGCGTTCTGCACTAAAATTCTGTTTCTGTGTCCAGAATCATTCACTTTTGTCTTAATTTGGTTTCTTAGCTTGTTTTCTTCTTAAAAGTGCTATCATTCTTCTAGTTACTTAGACTCAAAACCTTTATTCCTTCATGTTCACACTCTGTGTTCACTTGAGTCTTGTTACTTTAGTCTCGTTGCTTTTTGTTTGGAAATATCTTGTATTCATTACTTCTTTGTTTCTCTACTACTGCCATCCAAGTCCAGTCAGCACAGTAGATGACTTCAGCGGCCTTTGCTATTCTTTCTATCCCTTATTCTTTTCTTCAGACCAGCTTGCCCATTATTATTACATTAGTAGTCTTCCTAAATACTGTATTTATCCTGTATTCTCCTGTTCAACATTTTCAGTGATTCATTTCTTTTGGCAGTGTTTCTTTTGAAGGAAAAATTTTCTCATGGATTCCCAGTGTTGGCATAAAATCTCTTAATTATAATGTAACTTAAATATGTCCAAATATACAACTAAATATAAACGTTTGCACATAAAATTGTATTACCAAAACAGTTTACAAATTCATTACAAACAAAACTATAAAATAGATAAAATTTAAGTTAACATTAATGTGACAAAAGATGTTTGCTGAAACTTAATCAGTAAGCTCAACATGAATATGGTACTAAGTGCTCTGAGTATGACACGGACCTATTCTACTCTTTTTTAAAATCAATTAATTAATTAATTAGGTTGCACCGGGTCTTAGTTGCAGCAGGTGGGCTCCTTAGTTGCGGCATGCAAACTCTTAGTTGCAGCATGCATGTGAGATCTAGTTCCCTGACTAGGGATTGAAACTGGGCCCCCTGCATTGGGAGCTTGGAGTCTTAACCACTGCACCACCGGGCCTATTCTACTCTTGAAACTTCTGAGAAACCTTTGTTTCTACAGCATATTATGGTATCATTTGGCCTTCACTTGGTACAAAAGTAGCCTATTTGGCAGCAGTAAGATAGTAAATAAAAATGCACATTCGGACACTGATACTACTTGTTTTTTGGGGGTTATTAGGTGAACATCAAGATGATCCAGAATATGGAGTGTGTGTGTGTGTGTGTGTGCGTGTGTGTGCTTGTGTGTGTGAGGGAGAGAGAGAGGGAGAATTTTAGTTCACTTGAAAAAAAGAAACTTAGGAGATTTTTATAGAAGACTAATGGAATCTAAAAACTCAGTTCTAGACCTCCAGAGTCTACAAACACCATTATAAATGTTGCTATTCGTGGGATAAAGACCAAATTCCTCATGTTGACATATAAGGCCTTTATCAATTTGGATTAAATCTCTTTTCCTTTTTTATCTTTTTCTTTTTTGACTTCTTACTATTGTGTACACATATTCACATTTTTCCCAGAATTATGCCTTGTCTCTTTTTATACCTCTGTCCCTATATAATGCCATCTACCTATATAGCCTTTAAGGGCCAGTTCATGCTCTCATATCCCCTTGAAGCTTCTGTTCCCCTCTTCAGTTATAATTTGATATTTCTCCTTCTTTGAACTCCTCCTGTGAACTCCTTCTGTATCTGGTACTTGAACATTTCATTTTTTTTGGTAATATTACTTTAATTGTTTGATTTTCATATTCTTTACATCACTAGCCCTCAGGGTCCTTACAGGCAATAGTAACTTAAAAGTTTTTTGCATAATCTTCAAGATCATTGTTGGTATTCCTGAAGCACTTTACTAAGTGAATCAAATGGGATTACAGTATTAGGGGTTTAGTTTCCCTCAGAAATATGTGATTCCTTCCTATAGAATGTAAGCAAAGTACTTTGATATAGAAAATTTGCATTTCTCTAAAACTAAAATGCCTTAGAAATTTTATATTTTTTGCACTCATTTGTTCTGTATCTTCAGGACTGCTGGGAAAGATTCTGATGGCCATCCGAGATGCAGGTTTTGAAATTTCAGCTATGCAGATGGTAGGTAGTTTGCAATGGGTCATAACTTACTGAGGAACTATGTTTTTTTTTTTGAAGTGTGCTTGAAAATTTTTTACACTGAATTTTCTCTGTATACTTGTGAGCTCAATGCATTAAAAATAAAAAGATATATTTGTTGAACTTGATAACCTTATAGTAAAAAAATATTTTTGAACTGATTTTACCTATATAATCTCTCACTAACAGAACTAATATTTTAATGGTACATCTAATTTAAGCTTATAAAGCAGGTTTATATAATTCCTGGAACTTTAGTTGCAAAATAAATGCAGACTGAAACAATACATTTAGTTCCTCCAAACAAAATATAGAATTAAGCTAAGTAGTTATAATGAATTTTCTGTTGTCTGGATTTGTGACTAAGAAGAGAATCAGTTCAGATTTTTCCCAAGACCTTTGCTGGTTTCTGAGTATCTTCTTTGGAGTTAGCACATTTCAGCCCCTCTCTTGGCGGTCATACCACTGGATCTCCGGAGCCCACAATCATTCAAAATTGCCCTACTGGCACACTTCTAGGAAACCCTTCACTGAAGAAACAATATTAACTTCTATAGAGTCCTTCTATATCTTTGTGCTATACTTATCAGTGTATTTGATGATAAATTGGGCACAAATTATTATAGGAATCAAATAATTTACATTTTACAATTTTTTTTTGTTTTTGTTTCTTTTTTCCTCTTTTTCTTGCATTAATGGGGATTTTTTTAATGATTCCATTTTACTTTCACTATCGATTTATTACTTATACCTCTAAAAATTTTTTTAGTGTTGTTCTAGGGTTTAAAATCATCTTTAAATAGTCTATCTTTACATTTTACAATTTTTGAAGGCCAGCAAGTTTGCGTTATTATGACCGTGAAATGCCAGTTTTGGAAAGAATTTTCTTACCAATATAATTTATTTGCTCTTTTTCTGAAAAGGAACTGCTTTTGATTTCTATGAAGTCTTAGGATCACCCAAAATCAGAGGTCAGGGCACTAACTGAGGTTCTGCCTATTTTGTATCCCGGATTGGTGGGAATGATAATAAGCTGAGAAAAGGTCATAAATATCAGCTAGTTTACAGAGTTATCAGGCACAACTTGGAGACTGATGAGGAAGTTAATAATTGAAGAATCTTACCCAGGACTATAATGAAATTGTTAGCCAAAACGTTCTCAAAGTATTAGCTTGGTGATGTAGTCACAGGGTTATAGGACCTAAGCCTCCTTAAGTAGTAATCCTTGTGGAAATTTTAGAATTAATCATTGATCTAACTCTAGGCCTACAGCCTAGAATAGTGATTGTCCATAGTAGGTGCTCAGTGAAAAAAAATAATTAAAAAAAAAAGAATCAGTTGAACTTATGGGGGAGGCATGGTAGTTTAGTGGCAATTGTGTCGTGATTTTTGGAATCAGAAAGCTCTATTTCTGAATCATGTGTCTTCTGCTTTCTAGGTATGTGAACTTGGCCAGATTTTAAGCATTGTTCAGTTTTCTCAGCCAGGCAATGAGAATATTATTTGCCTCAATGGATTATTTCATGGAATAAATGAAATAACCCTACACAATACTTTGTAGAATTTCCAGTACAAGTTACTAAGTATTTAATAAATTATATTTTCTGTTATTATTTTATGGTATTAGTAATATAAGAATTTGTATGAATATCAAATAATATACTGAAATTAAACAAAATTCCCTCCCTCTATGTTGCCTATGAAAATAAATCTTCCTAGTTTGAACTATTGTCTGGGTAGACAGAAACTTCTTAGTGATCTTCAATCCTGGCAACAATAAAGAAGCAAAGTAGGGAGGAAAACAAAATTGGGAAGTCTGAGGCTATTTTTAAAAAATTTAAGGTTCTGGTTCTTGAGATGGTAGAACTTAATGAAATTTTATTTCTAAGTTTGAATCCAGCCTGGATAAGAATGACTCTTTGTAAGTTTACCTTATTAGCATATTCTGACAATTCTTTTTGAAGAGGAGTAGGATTTCCAGATGAATGGTTTCAGTGCTTTATTATGAGCCAGACTAGGGATTTTTCTGAATGCTTGGGAGGAAAAGGGTATTATTTCCAGCTCCCCTCTACGAAATTTGAAGAACTTTTCTTTAGTAATATTTCTTTTAAAAAATTTTTTTAAATTTATATTTATTTATTCATTTATTTTTACATCTTTATTGGAGTATAATTGCTTTACAATGTTGTGTTAGTTTCTGCTGTACAACAAAGCAAATCAGCTATATGTATACATATACCCCCATATCCCCTCCCTCCCACCCTCCCTATCCCACCCCTCTGGGTCATCACAAAGCATCGAGCTGATCTTCCTGTGCTTCTTATTTGTGCCACTAATCTATCGATAAACAACATTACATTGTATAGATATATAAGTCATTTCTGTACCAGGAATGAGGTTTTATTCAGCGTGGTGGAGTGTAGTGGCTGAGAGTACGATCAGTGGGATCAGACTGCTTAAGATGGAATGCCAAGTACTGAAGGCTACATAACCCCTCTGAGTCTTCACCTCATCTGTAAATGGGGGCTATTAACATTACTTACCTTGTAGGGTGGTTTTTACAATTAAATGAGATGATGTACCTACAGGACCTAGAACAATGCTTGATATATTTAAGTACTCAAATGTTATAAATAATTTTTTATTTTTGATAAACAATAATTTGTTATTGACGATCTGAACTTTAACACTGTTTCTTCAAAGACTGTTTAATTTGTTCAAGGTTTACATTTTAAAGGAAATATATCCAAGAGATCATAAATGTTGAGTGCTAAGTGTCGCTCATTCTATTGTGTTGGTTGGCTTATGTTTTTTTTTTTTTAATATAGTTCAACATGGATCGAGTTAATGTTGAAGAGTTTTATGAAATTTATAAAGGAGTCGTGTCTGAGTATAACGTAAGTATCGAAATAAATGTAAAGCATTGGTACTGAAAACAACTTGTGTATCGCAAATCTTGTAGATCTCAGTATAATTTATAATCATGAAAGTATTGCTTGAAGTATTCATGATTCTGCCAATTGCCAACTGATCATACCAGTGACTGAGGCATTTTTTATCCCTCAGAGCCACTGGGTCAGTTTTAAAAATATGATGCTATTTCATTTATGAAACAAAAATATACAGGAATTGAAAAAACACTTTGCTGAGATATTGACACATTTTGATATTATCTATGAACATTATAAAATTCTCAGGGTGGAAGACTGTCCAAAATGCTTTAAAAAGTTGAGAGCAAATAGTTCTTAATGTAACTTCATAGCAGTAGTTAGTGTCTACTTAATGCTACAAACGCAGATAGAATCATCTGACAATGCGATGGAGACTGAAGAAATGATAAGACTTAAAGGGAGTTGTTTAGAGGGCAGTGAAATTCGTTCTTGAAAACAAGACTATATTCAGATAAACTGAATGTTGTTTCTTAAAATAATACATGATAGATATTTAATCAAAGTTAGTTTCCTTCCCCTTTTATCAAATTATATACGTTTGTGCTGGTGGCCTGCCTCATCACCCACATTGTTTTATAGAGAATTTTGGCTTTTTTTTTTTTGCATCAAGTTCACTATTCCTGACAATGAAACTAGATTCCCCTCTCCTCACTTCTCTATGCCCTTTCCTTTCAACCTACTTTAAGAAATGACCTGAGCCTTTGTCTTATTTAGCCCTACATAGTAAAGACCAATAATGAGATATTATATTTTGCATTCAGCATACTGGTAGTGATCCACCATTCTTTAGAGGAACCAGAGTGTTCTTTTGCTATAGGTTATCGAACTTTAATCTTGTTAGCTTACTCATTTTAGAGTTATGCCCTTTTTTTTCTTAAATGGAAGAAATTTTAAAATGTGTTCTTATCTTTTTTATTAATTTATTTTTAAATTTTTAAAATTTTCATTTTATATTGGAGTATAGTTGATTTACAATGTTGTGTCAGTTTCAGGTATACAGCAAAGTGATTCAGTTATACATATACATATATCAGTTCTTGTCCAGATTCTTTTCCCATTCAGGTTATTACAGAATATTGAGTAGAGTTCCCTGAGCTATACAATAAGTCCTTATTGGTTATCTATTTTATATATTGTAGTGTGTGTATATGTTAATCCCAAATTCCTAATTTATCTCTCCCCGCCACGTTTCCCTTTTGGTAACGGTAAATGCGTTTTCTAAATCTGTGAGTCTATTTCTGTTTTGTAAATAAGTTCATTTGTATCATTTTTTTAGATTCCACATATAAGTGATATCATATGATGTTTGTTTTTTTCTGTCTGACTATGCTACAATTTTTGATGACTATTTGTATGCTTTCTAATTAAATTTATTCCCTCATCTCAAATTCTCAGGGCTTATGAATTTAGCTATTACCTATTATTTTTATTTTTTTAAACATCTCTATTGGAGTATAGTTGCTTTACAATGGTGTGTTAGTTTCTGCTGTATAACAAAGTGAATCAGCTATACATATACATATATCCCCATATCCCCTCCCTCTTGTGTCTCCCTCCCACCCTCCCTAGCCAACCCCTCTAGGTGGACACAAAGCACCAAGCTGATCTCCCTGTGCTATGTGGCTGCTTTCCACTAGCTATCTATTTTAAATTTGGTAGTGTATATATGTCCATGCCACATTCTAACTTCGTCCCAGCTTACCCTTCCCCCTCCCTGTGTCCTCAAGTCCATTCTCTACATCTGTGTCTTTGTTCCTGTCCTGCCCCTAGGTTCTTCAGAACCCTTTTTTTTAATTGCATATATATGTGTTAGCATATGGTATTTGTTTTTCTCTTTCTGACTCACTTCACTCTGTATGACAGTCTCTAGGTCCATCCACCTCACTACAAATAACTCAATTTCGTTTCTTTTTATGGCTGAGTAATACTCCATTGCATATATGTGCCGCATCTTCTTTATCCATTCGTCTGTCCATGGACACTTAGGTTGCTTCCATGTCCTGGCTATTGTAAATAGAGCTGCAGTGAGCACTGTGGTACATGACTCTTTTTGAATTATGGTTTTCTCAGGGTATATGCCCAGTAGTGGGATTGCTGGGTCGTATGGTAGTTCTATTTTTAGTTTTTTAAGAACCATACTGTTCTCCATAACGGCTGTATCAATTCATATTCCCACCAACAGTGCAAGAGAGTTTGCTTTTCTCCACATCCTCTCCAGCATTTATTGTTTGTAAATTTTTTGATGATGGCCATTCTGACCGGTGTGAGGTAATACCTCACTGTAGTTTTCATTTGCATTTCCCTAATGATTAGTGATGTTGAGCATCTTTTCGTGTGTTTGTTGGCAGTCTGTATATATTTTGCCCATTTTTGGATTGGGTTGTTTGTTTTTTTGATGTTGAGCTGCCTGAGCTGCTCGTAAATTTTGGAGATTAATCCTTTGTTGTTGCCTCATTTGAAAATATTTTCTCCCATACTGAGGGTTGTCTTTTTGTCTTGTTTATGATGTCCTTTGCTGTGCAAAAGCTTTTAGGATTCATTAGGTCCCATTAGTTTAGTTTTGTTTTTATTTCCATTTCTCTAGGGGGTAGGTCAAAAAGGATCTTGCTGTGATTTATGTCAAAGAGTGTTCTGCCTATGTTTTTTTCTAAGAGTTTTATAGTATCTGGCCTTACATTTTGGGCTTTAAGCCATTTTGAGTTTATTTTTGTGTATGGTGTTAGGGAGTGTTCTAATTTCATTCTTTTACATGTAGCTGTCCGGTTTTGCCAGCACCAATTATTGAAGAGGCTGTCTTTTCTCAATTGTATATTCTTGCCTCCTTTATCAAAAACAAGGTGACCATAGGTGTGTGGGTTTATCTCTGGGCTTTCTATCCTGTTCCATTCATATATATTTCTGTTTTTGTGCCAGTACCATACTTTCTTGATTAGTGTAGCTTTGTAGTACAGTCTGAAGTCAGGGAGCCTGATTCCTCCAGCTCTGCTTTTCCTTCTCAAGATTGCTTTGGCTATTCAGGGTCTTTTGTGTTTCCATACAAATTGTGAAAATTTTTGTTGTAGTTCTGTGAAAAATGCCATTGGTAGTTTGATAGGAATTGCAAGTGAATCTGTAGATTGCTTTGGGTAGTATAGTCATTTTCACAATGTTGATTCTTCCAATCCAAGAACATGGTATATCTCTGCATCTGTTTGTATCATTTTTAATTTCTTTCATCAGTGTCTTATAGTTTTCTGCATACAGGTCTTTTGTCTTCTTAGGTAGGTTTATTCCTAAGTATTTTATTCTTTTTGTTGTAGTGGTAAATGGGAGTGTTTCTGTATTTCTCTTCCAGATTTTTCATCATTAGTATATAGGAATGCAAGAAATTTCTGTGCATTAATTTTGTATCCTGCTACTTTACCAAATTCATTGATTAGCTCTAGTAGTTTTCTGGTAGCCTCTTTAGGATTCTCTATGTATAGTATCATGTCATCTGCAAACAGTAACAGTTTTACTTCTTTTCCGATTCGGATTCCTTTTACTTCTTTTTCTTCTCTGATTGCTGTGGCTAAAACTTCCAAAACTATGTCGAATAATAGTGGCGAGAGTGGGCAACCTTGTTCCTGATCTTAGTGGAAATGGTTTCAGTTTTTCACCATTGAGAACGATGTTGGCTGTGGGTTTGTCATATATGGCCTTTAGAATGTTGAGGTAGGTTCCCTCTATGCCTACTTTCTGGAGGGTTTTTTATCATAAATGGGTGTTGAATTTTGTCAAAAGCTTTTTCTGCATCTATTGAGATGATCATATGGTTTTTCTCCTTCCATTTGTTAATATAGTTTATCACATTGATTGATTTGCATATATTGAAGAATCCTTGCATTCCTGGGATAAACCCTACTTGATCATGGTGTATGATCCTTTCAATATGCTGTTGGATTCTGTTTGCTAGTATTTTGTTGAGGATTTTTGCATGTGTGTTCATTAGTGATATTGGCCTGTAGTTTTCTTTCTTTGTGACATCTTTGTCTGACTTTTGTATCAGGTTTATGGTGGCCTCATAGAATGAGTTTGGGAGTGCTCCTCCCTCTGTTATATTTTGGAAGAGTTTGAGGATAGGTGTTAGCTTTTGTGTAAATGTTAGAATTCGCCTGTGAAGCCATCTGGTCCTGGGCTTTTGTTTGTTGGAAGATTTTTAATTACAGTTTCAATTTCAGTGCTTGAGATTGGTCTGTTTATATTTTCTGTTTCTTCTTAGTTCAGTCTTGGAAAGTTGTGCTTTTCTAGAATTTGTCCATTTCTTCCAGGTTGTCCATTTTATTGGTATATAGTTGCTTGTAGTAATCTCTAGTGATCCTTTGTATTTCTGCAGTGTCAGTTGTTACTTCTCCTTTTTCATTTCTAATTCTATTGATTTGAGTCTTCTCCCTTTTTTTCTTGGTAAGTCTGGCTAATGGTTTATCAATTTTTTAAATCTTCTCAAAGAACCAGTTTTACATTTTATTGATCTTTGCTATTGTTTCCTTCATTTCTTTTTCATTTATTTCTGGTCTGATCTTTATGAGTTCTTTCCTTCTGCTAGCTTTGGGTTTTTATTGTTCTTCTTTCTCTAATTGCTTAACGTGTAAAGTTAGGTTGTTTATTTGAGATTTTTCTTTTTCCTTGAGGTAGGATTGTTCTGCTATAAACTTCCCTCTTAGAACTGCTCGTGCTGCATCCCATAGGTTTTGGGTCATTGTGTTTTCATTGTCATTTGTTTCTAGGTGTTTTTTGATTTCCTCTTTGATTTCTTCAGTGATCTCTTGGTTATTTAATAGAGTATTGTTTAGCCTCCATCTGTTTGTATTTTTTACATATTTTTTCCTGTAATTGATATCTACTTTCATAGCATTGTGGTTGGAAAAGATACTTGATACGATATCAGTTTTCTTAAATTTACCAAGGCTTGATGTGTGACCCAAGATATGGTCTATCCTGTAGAATGTTCCATGAGCACTTGAGAAGAAAGTGTATTCTGTTGTTTTTGGATGGAATGTTCTATAAATATCAATTAAGTCCATCTTGTTTAATGTGTCTTTTAAAGCTTGTGTTCCCTTATTTATTTTCATCTTGGATGATCTGTCCATGGTGAAAGTGGGGTGTTAAAGTCCCCTAATATTATTTTGTTATTGTTGATTTCCCCTTTTATGGCTGTTAGCATTTGCCCTATATATGGAGGTGCTCCTATGTTGGGTGCATAAATAGTTACAATTGTTATATCTTCTTCTTGGATTGATCCCTTGATCATTATGTAGTGTCCTTCTTTGTCTCTTGTAATAGTCTTTATTTTAAAGTCTATTTTGTGTGATATGAGAATTGCTACTCCAGCTTTCTTTTGATTACCGTTTGCATGGAATATCTTTTTCCATCCCCTCACTTTCAGTCTGTATGTGTCCCTAGGTCTGAGGTGGGTCTCTTGTAGACAGCCTATATACAGGTTTTGTTTTTGTATGCATTCAGCTTTCTGTGTCTTTTGGTTGGAACATTTAATCCTTTTACATTTAAGGTAATTATCGATATGTATGTTCCTATTACCGTTTTCTTAATTGTTTTGGGTTTGTTATTGTAGGTCTTTTCCTTCTCTTGTGTTTCCTGCCTATAGAAGTTTCTGTAGCATTCGTTGTAAAGCTGGTTTGGTGGTGCTGAATTCTCTTAACTTTCGCTTGTCTGTAAAGGTTTTAATTTCTCCATTGAATCTGAATGCGGTCCTTGCTTGGTAGAGTAATCTTTCTTTTTTTTTTAACATCTTTTTTGGAGTATAATTGCTTTACAATGGTGTGTTAGATTCTGCTTTATAACAAAGTGAATCAGCCATACATATACATATATCCCCATATCTCCTCACTGTTGTGTATCCCTCCCACCTGGGTAGAATTATCTTGGTTGTAGGTTTGTCCCTTTCATCACTTTCAATATGTCCTGCCACACCCATCTGGCTTGCATAGTTTCTGCTGAAAGATCAGCTGTTAACCTTATGGGGATTTCCTTGTATGTTATTTGTTGCTTTTCCCTTGCTGCTTTTAATACTTTTCCTTTGTATTTAATTTTTGATAGCTTTATAAATATGTGTCTTGGTGTGTTTCTCCTTGGATTTATCTTGTATGGGACTCTGCGCTTCCTGGACTTGATTGACTATTTACTTTCCCATATTAGGGAATTTTTCAACTATAATCTATTCAAATATTTTCTCAGTCCTTTTTCTCTTCTTCTTCTGGGACCCCTGTAATTCGAATTTTGGGGCATTTAATGTTGTCCCAGAGGTCTCTGAGAATGTCCTCAATTCTTTTCATTCTTTTTTCTTTATTCTGCTCTGTGGTAGTTATTTCCACTATTTTAACTTCCAGGTCACTTATCCATTTTCTGTGTCAGTTATTCTGCTATTGATTCCTTGTAGAGAAGTTTTAATTTCATTTTTTGCGTCAGTCATCATTGTTTGCTGTTTAGTTCTTCTAGGTCCTTGTTTAATGTTTCTTGTATTTTCTCCATTCTATTTCCACGATTTTTATCATCTTAACTATAATTACTCTGAATTCTTTTTCTGGTAGACTGACTATTTCATTTTCATTTGTTTGGTCTGGTGGGTTTTTACCTTACTCCTTCATCTGCTGTGTGTTCCTCTATCTTCTCATTTTGCTTAACTTACCTTGTTTGGGGTCTCCTTTTCACAGGCTGCAGGTTTGTAGTTCCCGTTGTTTTTGGTGTCTGCCCCCAGTGGCTAAGGTTGGTTCAGTGGGTTGTGTAGGCTTACTGGTGCAGGGGACTGCTGCCTGTGTTCTGGTGGATGAGGCTGGATCTTATCTTTCTGATGGGAAGGACCACATCTGTTGGTGTGTTTTGCAGTGTCTGTGAGCTTATTATGATTTTAGGCAGCCTATCTGCTAATGTGTGGGGTTGTGTTCCTGTCTTGCTACTTGTTTGGCATGGGCATCCTGGTCATTGAGTGGAGCTGGTCGTTGAGTGGAGCTGGGTCTTAGTGTTGAGGCAGAGATCTCTGGGAGAGCTCTCGCCGATTGATATTATGTGGGGCTGGGAGGTCCTTGGGGGACCAATGTCCTGAAATCAGCCTCCCACCTCAGAGGCTCAGGCCTGACACCCGACCAGAGCACCAAGACCCTGTCAACCACATGTCTCAGAAGAAAAGGGAGGGGAAAAAAAAGAAAGAAGGAAAACTAAATAAATAAAATTAAATAATTAAAATAAAAAAATATTATTAAAATACAAATATTAAAATGTTATTTAAAAAACAAAAGGAAAGAAGAGAGCAACCAAACCAATAAACTAATCCAACAATGATAACAAGCGCTAAAAACTATAGTAAAACAAAAAAGAACAAGAAAAAAATGGACAGAATCCTAGGACAAATGGTAAATGCAAACCTATACAGACAAAATCACACAAAGAAACATACACATACACACTCCCAAAAAGAGAATAAGGAAAGGAAAAAAATATATATATAAAAGGAAGAGCGCAACCAAATCAATAAACAAATCTACCAGTGATAATAAGCTCTAAATACTAAACTAAGATAAACATAAAACCAGAAACAAATTAGATGCAGAAAGCAACCCCCAAGTCTACAGTTATTCCCAAAGTCTGCTGCCTTAGTTTTGGGATGATCCATTGCCTATTCGGGTATTCCAGAGGTGCAGGGTACATGAAGTTGATTGCGGAGATTTAATCTGTTGCTCTTGAGGCTGCTGGGAGAGATTTCCCTTTCTGTTCTTTGTTCGCACAGCTCCTGGGGTTCAGCTTTGGATTTGGCCCCGCCTCTGCATGTAGGTCACCCTCTGGCATCTGTTCTTCACCCAGACAGCATGGGGTTAAAGGAGTGGCTGATTAGGGGGTTCTGGCTCACTCAGGCCAGGGGCAGGGACGGGTATGGAATGCAGGGAGAGCCTGCAGTGGAGGAAGCTGGTGTGACGTTGCACCAGCCTGAGGTGCACCACGTGTTTTCCCAGGAAAGTTGTCTCTAGATCACGGGACCCTGGCAGTGGTGGGTTGCACAGGCTCCTGGGAGAGGAGGTGTGGATAGTGAATTGTGCTTGCACACAGGCTTCTTGATGACTGCAGGAGCAGCCTTAGCGTATCATGCCCATCTCTGCTGTCTGCGCTGATAGCCGTGGTTCACGCCCATCTCTGGAGCTCATTTAGGCAGTGATCTGAATCCCCTCTCCTCGTGCTCCCCGAAATATTTGTCTCTTGCCTCTTAATCAGGTCCAGACTTTTTCCGGACTCCCTCCCTGCTAGCTATGGTATCCTAACCCCCTTCAGGCTGTGTTCACACAGCCAACTCCAGTCCTCTCCCTGGGATCTGACCTCTGAAGCTGGAGCCTCATCTCCCAGCCCCCACCCTCCCCAGCGGGTGAGCAGATGAGCCTCTCAGGCTGTTGAATGCTGGTCAGCACCGATCCTCTGTGCAGGTGTCTCTCCGCTTCACCCTCTGCACCCCTGTTGCTGCGCTGTCCTCTGTGGCTCCGAAGCTTCTCCCCAGCCCACCCCCTATCTCCACCAGTGAAGGGGCTTCCTAGTGTGTGGAAACTTTTCCTCCTTCACAGCTCCCTCCCAGAGGTGCAGGTCCCGTCCCTATTCTTTTGTCTCTGCTTTTTCTTTTGTCCTACCGAGGTACGAGTTTCTTGCCTTTTGGGAAGTCTGAGGTCTTCTGCCAGCGTTCAGTAGTTGTTCTGTAGGAGTTGTTCCACATGGAGATATTTTTTTGATGTATTTTGCGGGGAGGATGGTGATCTCCACATATTACTCCTCCACCATCTTGAAGGTCCCCCCCGCCGTTCTTATCTTAACATCATTTATTCAACCAGTGACAGATGTTTTCCATTTCTTAAATCTTCCTGTTTTACATTTTCCTTCTTTTGTGTGTTTGATGGACTTTTAAAAAAATATGGTTAGAAGCAACTACTTTTATTAATGCACATTATATTATAGTTTTATTGTATATAAGATGAAGAGACTCGTGGAGGCATATCTCACAGTAGCCTTGATCCTGAGTTACATTCTCATACAACATCAGATAATGTTGAATTTGGCAGCGAGTAGTATTTGAGGACATTAATGTTTTATGTACATATCTGAGGTAGGCCATATTTCCCTTTGGTAAAAAACTTTTTTTTTTTTTTAAAAAAGCCTCATCTTTTTCTTTTATTTTTTATTGAGGTAACATTGGTTTATAACATTATATGTTTCATGTGTACAACATTATATTTCTGTGCTATACTGTGCTTTGAAAATACCATACATGCAATTTTTTTATATACTATACATTTACTCTTCGAATTTTTTGATCTTGGGATTCTGGAGATAAAGATAAAAACATCACTGATGTATTTGTCATTTCCCCTGAGAAATCAGGAATTTGAATGACAATAGCAATATTATACTTTAATGTCAGGACAGCCCAGAATGATTGATATTGATGTACTTTCTTTGGTTTAATCTTCTCAGTAAGATATTCTCTATAATTACTATTTAAATCTTGTAATATTAATAAAAGAACCTACTTAGGAGAAGGAACAGAGGGACTGTTTGGAAGGGGAAAAACTACCTTATTTCAGAGTAATTATTAGTCTTGTGAGTAATTTTTATTTTTATTGATTTTTATTCAGCTTAAAATGGCTTATTCAGCTTAAAACAAGTATTTCAAATTATTGGTTTGTAGCAGTCTCTTAATGGGAGAATGCACTATATATATGAACCAGAATATATCAATATCCAGGTATCTTTGAGATGTAACTGCATTTATATGATTTAACATTTTATTTATGCTAAGAAATGTTGTTTCCTTGAAAATTTGTCCCAAAGGGAAAGAGTGTTTTTATCCCAGTAATATTTTATTGAAGTAAATATATTCTTATGAATCATATATAATCTCTGATTCTTTTAAAGTTCTTTTCCCATTTCATGATTCTGACTATTTCATTCAAAGGAAGTTGTACAATGGTCTGTATTCATATACTAGAAATGCATATGATTGTGATATCTTACATTGGGTAATTTGGGATAGCAAGAATCAGATAGCAAATCCTGGGTCTCATTTGCTATTGTGATTGTTGTATTTCCTCTTGGGTCTCTTAGTTTTCATGACAGTTAATATTTAGGACTCAAGTTTTAAGTTCAGGGAAGAGGTAAGTTTTTAAATGCTGATACTGGATGTCTCTTAATTTTATGAGATTTATTTAATTCTATAAAGTAGGCCATGTAAAAATAATCTTAAGAGGCAACATAGTCTAAAGAAACAAAAACAGGTGATCTGATTCTTACTCTGACTTTTAGTACAGCACTTTACCCTCTTTGTCTTCAGATTCTTACTTATAAAAGGAATAAGATATATAAGGTCATATTGGTGGTTCCATCCATTTTATTGTTTTGAACTTAAAGATGTAAGGGTGTGAAATGTAGAATATGTAGTGTGAAATAGTATGGCATCACTGACACTGTTGTACCAGATATTTTTTAATAATTCTACTCTAGTTCTAGGTTTTCCCGTGTTACTTGCTTCAAACTGTAAAATTTTCCTGTTTCCCAAAATTCATTGCAACAGCTTACAGCTTCCTGACCTCAGTTTCCTTTGTTGTTGTTTTTTTTGGCTATGGAGTCAGATGCAAAGTTCAAATCCCAAACACACCCACCAGCTGTGTGACCATGGAAGTTATTTACCTTCTTTAAGCCTTAGTTTACCCATATATAAAATAGAAACAATGCTATTACTTTATGAAGTTATTGTGATTAAATGAAATAAATCATGTAAAGCAGTCTCATATACTGAGACTATTGCTTTAGTAAATATTAGCTCTTTTTATTATTACTACTATTATTGTTATTACTGTAGCTGAGAATCTTTATAGTAGATTCTGTGTTGATCATTTACAGGTAAATTTGCTGTTTCAGCATTTGCAATCATAAAAAGGTAATAATTCCTATCTTATAGAGTTATCATGATCCAATTATTTGCCACACATGTATTGAGTATCTCCTGTGGGCCATACAATGTGTTGGCTACCAGGGAGACAGAAATGAACAAAAAAGGCACACTCCCTGCATTCATGGAGTTTATGTTCTGGTGAGGAGAGATATTAAATCAGACATCCCACTGCAACTACTTAAGGAAACTGCTTAAGGACGGCAGTCAAAGGGCTATTAAGGAAGGAAACAAGTGCTTTTTTGTTTGACAGTGTTTTGCTTAAGTAAAAACCTAGGTGACTTGAGAATTCTGTTAATTCTTTTAATTAATTAATTATCTTAATCTGTTAACAGAATTCTCAAGTACATTTTTTAAGGAACACTTTTTGTTATTGATGGAGTCCTTTTTTCAACCTTTTTCTTTGCATTCTGTGCAGCCCTCTATGTTTATCATTTTACTGGCATTTGTTATTAATACTGAAAGAGAGACAGGTGAAAGAAAGGTGGACAAAATTTACACTTCTGTCTTTGGATAACGTGCTCATGCCTTCTTCTGCCCCTACTGACAACTTGGCTCTTGACATTTATGTGTAGGCAGCACTTCAATTTCATTAGACAGAAAATCCTACTCCACATAATTATCCATAAAAATCAATTTCATATGACCTTTGTGAAATAGTAAAGTGACTTCAGGGGCATACATCTAGGGATTCTAATGAGTAGGGTTCTGTGTACCATATTAATTATGAAGTTCTCTCCCTCCTTTTTTAACTTCTGGCATTTCTAGTAGGCATGATGAGTGAGTTCAGATTAATATTTAAATATTGTTCTGTAATAAATTGCCTTTATTTTACTTTGGCATTATGTATCATAAACCTTCAAAAGTCATTAAAATGGTTTACATGGCCCTCCATGATCTGGCCTCATCTCTTAACTGCTTTTCTGTGGTCTCACTCAGATCCTGATATCATAGCTCCTTTACTGATCTTCATATACCCCAAATGTACTTTTTCCTCCAGGCTTTATATGTATTTTCACTTCTGCCTGAAGTGTTCCATTCATTGAATGTTTCAGACACTGTGAGAGGCACTTTTCTTCGACCATATTTTTCATTAAACCACTTTACATATAGAGTGAAGAACCCTAAAACAGTATACTTCCATTTCTTTCCTATTCTGTTGTCATACATTTTACATCTATGTATGTTATAAACTCTGCAATACATTTTTAATATTTTTGCTTTAAATAATCAATTACATTTTTTTCTTTTTTAGTTGCTGTGAAATATGTTTTATATTTACCCACGCGTTTACCATTGTTTCATATAGATCCATATTTTTGTCTGGCATTATTTTTCTTCTGTCTGAAGTACTTCCTTTAACATTTTCTATGGTATATGGCTGGTGGTGGTGAATTCTCTCAGATTTTGTTTGTCTGAAAAAGTCTTTTTTTAATTGAAAGATCAATGATTTACAATATTATATTAGTTTCAGGTGTACAACACAGTGATTCAATATTTTTATAGATTATATTCCATTTAAAGTTATTAAAAATAATGGCTATATTTCCCTGACAATATATCCTTGTTGCTTATTTTATGCATGCCAGTTTGTATCTCTTAATCCCATACCCCTATCTTGCCCCTACTCCTTTCCCTCTCCCTACTGGTAACCATTAGTTTGTTCTCTACATTTGTGAGTCTGTTTCTCTTTTGTTATATACATGTGTTTGTTTTATTTTTAAGATTCTGCATATAAATGATAACATATAGAGTATTTGTCTTTCTGTGACTTACTTCACTAAGCCTCTAGGTCCATGCACATTGTTGCCAATGGCAGAATTTCATTCTTTTTTATGACTGGGTAGTATTCCATTGTATATGTACATACCACATCTTATCCATTCATCTGTTGTTGGATACTTAGATTGCTTCCATATCTTGGCTCTTGTAAATAATGCTGCTATTGGAATGCATGTATCTTTTTGAATTAGTGTTTCCATTTCTTCAGATATATAGCCAGCAGTGAAATTGCTGGATCATATGGTAGTTTTATTCTTAGTTTTTTTTTTTTTTTTTTTTTTTTTTTTTTTTGCTGTATGCGGGCCTCTCACTGCTGTGGCCTCTCCCGTTGCGGAGCACAGGCTCCGGACACACAGGCTCCGCGGCCATGGCTCGCGGGCCCAGCCGCTCCGCGGCATGTGGGATCTTCCAGGATCGGGGCACGAACCCGTGTCCCCTGCATCGGCAGGCGGACTCTCAACCACTGCGCCACCAGGGAAGCCCTATTCTTAGTTTTTTGAGGAACTTCCATACTGTTTTCCATAGTGGCTGCACTAACTTACATTCCCACTGAGAGTGTACTTGGGTTCCCTTTTCTTCACATCCTCACCAGTGTTTGTTGTTTGTAGACTTTTTGATAATAGCTATTTTAGCAGTTGTGAGGTGATATCTCATTGTGGTTTTGATTTGCATTTCTCTGATGATTAGCAGTGTTGAACATCTTTTCATGTGCCTGTTGGCCATCTGTAGGTCTTCTTTGGAAAAATGTCTATTCAGTTCTTTAATCGAGTTGTTTTTTTTTGATATTGAATTATATGAGCTTTTTATTTATTTTTTGATATTAACCCCTTATTGGTCATAGCATTTGCAAATATTTTCTCCCATTCAGTAGGTTGTCTTTTCATTTTGTCAGTGGTTTCCTTTGCTGTATAAAAGCTTTTAAGTTTAATAGGTCCAATATATTTATTTTTGCTTTTATTTCTTTTGTCATAGGAGACAGATCCAAAAAAAATATTGCTACAATTTATGTTAAAGTGTTCTGCCTATATTTTCTTCTAGAAATTTTTGGTTTCAGGTCTTGCATTTAGGCCTTTAATCCATTTTGAGTATATTTTTGTATATGGTATGAGGAAATGTTCTAATTTCACTCTTTTACATGTAGCTGTACAGTTTTCCCAGCACCACTTGTTAAAGGGACTGTCTTTTCTCCATTGTATATTCTTGCCTCCTTTGTTGTGGAGTGACCATAGTGTGTGGGTTTATTCTGGGCTCTCTATTCTGTTCCCTTGATCTATGTGTCTGTTTTTGTGTCAGTACCATGTTATTTTGACTACCCTAGCTTTGTTGTATAGTCTGAAGTTAGGGAGCATGATACCTCCAGCTTTGTTCTTTTTTTCCTGAAGATTGCTTTGGCAATTCAGGGTCCTTTGTGGTTCCATATAAACTTTAGGATTATTTGTTTGAATTCTGTGCAAAATTTTATGGCTATTTTGAAAGGGATTGCATTAAATCTATAGATTGCTTTGGGCAATATAGCCATTTTAATAATATTAATTTCTGCAGTCTTTCCATTTCTTTGTATTGTCTTTAATTTCCTTCATCAGTGTTTTATGGTTTTCATAGTATAGGTCTTTCACTTCCAAGACAAGGATGCCCACTCTCCCAACTTTTATTTAACATAGTATTAGAAGTCCTAGTCACAGTAATCAGACAAGAAAAGGAAATAAAAGGCATCCAAAATGGAAGGGAAGAAATAAAATCTGTCATGATTTGCAGATGATATGGTACTATATAGAGAAATTTCTAAAGTCTCCACCAAAAAAACTATTAGAATTAATAAGTGAATTCAGTAAAGTTGCAGGGTATAAGATTAATATATAGAAATGTGTTGCTTTTCTATACACTAATAATGAACTATCAGAAAGAGAAGGCAAGAAAACAATCACCATTTAAAGTTGCATCAAAAAGAATAAAATACCTAGGAATAAACTTAACCAAGGAGGTTAAAGACCTATACTCTGAAAAAGTCTTTATTTTTCATTCATTTTGGAAAATATTTTCCAAATGTTTTCTCAACCGGTTATAGAATTCTAGATAGGTTGTTGTTTTTGTTTTTATCCTTATCTTTGTTCTACTGTTATTTTTCTTTTTTTGGATGTTTCTAAGGTTTTTGTTTTTGTTTTTACTGTTTATCACTGGGTTGTTTTGTTTGTTGTTGTTTTTGTTGTTTTATAGCCAGTTTGGTTATGATGTGCCCTACTTTATTTTTCTTTCCATTTATTCTCCTTTGATTTTGTTTGATATGTGGGTTTGTGGGTTTCATCAAATTTGAACTTTTTTTTAGCAATTAATTCTTGAAATATATTTCTGTTCATCACCCTTTCTTCTTTTGGGGCTCCAATTATGCAGCTTGTCATTGTCCCATAAGTCTTTTTTTTTAGTTTTTAAACTTTTCTTTCTTTTTCTTTCCCTCCATGCTTGCTTTTTAATAGTTTCTATTGCATGCCTTCAAATTCATTGATCTTCCACAAAATCTTATCTTGTTTATCCCATAAAGTGTATTTTTAAGTTCAGATGTAATTTTCATCTCTAGAAGTTCTATTGGGATCTTTTTACTATCTTCTGTTTTCTGTGCATTATGTCCACGTTTCCTTCTATATTTTGAGCATATAGAACCTATTTATAGTGACTGTTTTAACATTCTTGTGTAATTACATCCATCATTTCTGTCATTGCTGGGTCTGTGTCTATTTACTTCCTTCTGATGATGGTTCATATTTTCCTACTTCTTTGCATGCCTGGTAGTTTTTACTATATGCTGATGTTGTGAAACTTACAGTGTTACATGGTATTTTTGTATCCCTTTGAAGAATGTTTGACTTTGTTCTGGCACTCATCAAGTTACTTGGGATCAATTGGACCCTTCTGAGACTTGCTTTTAAGCTTTTATAGGATAGGTATAGAGCATTCCATATCTAAAGCAAGTTTAGGCCAATTACTACGATTCAGTACCATTCTGAGGACTCTACCTGATGCCCTGTGTATCATATGAGGGCTTTCCACTCTGGCTGGTAGAAGCACAAACTCTTCTCAGCCTTGTGCTATCTTTGTGAATTGTTTCATTTACTGCTTTCTGGTAGTTCTTTTTTTCAGCCTTGCGTAGTATCCTTTATACATACACAGACTCTTAGTCAAAGACTCAAGTGAACTTCTCTGCAAATCCCTGTAGCTTAGTCTCCTGTAGCTCTCCCACCTCCTGTAGTATTCTGTCCTGCAAATTCTAGCCTCATTGGTCTCCCTAAACTCCAGTCTTTGTCTCTTCTACTCAGTGAGAATGTTGGGCCCTTTTGTGTTTCCTCTACCTATCCCACTGTCTGGAAGCCTTCAGGCAGTAAGATGGGGCTGTTATATAGCTTTTGTTTTCCTCCTCTAGAGGATCATAGTACTGTGCTGTCTGTCATCCAGTGTCTGAAAACTGTTGTTTTATATATATATATATATATATATATTTAGTTTCTAGATGTTTAATGTGAGAGAATAAATCTGGTGCCTATTATTCCTTATTGCTGGAACTTATTATGATTTTTATAAGTTTCTTTGTGATAAACACTTTGGAATTTATATCCTTAGAAGTGTTCGTTTGACAGTACTGTGTTCAAGGGGAGAGAGCCTTTTAAAAGGAAGATGTACTAGAAGCTAATTTCAAGTAGTGAACATGTCAAGTGGTAAAGCATTAAACTAAAGTGGTAGTGGTAGGAATGGAGAAAAGGGGACATATCTAAAATTTATTTCTGCAGGAAAAATGGACAAAATGTGGGAACTGCTTGGCATAGAGGGTACAGGTAGAGAAGATGTCAAACATAACTCTAACATTTTGAGTTCAGTAGAATAGTGGTACAATTAAAAGAGGAGGAGTAAAAGATTATTAAATACTACTTGTTTAACATTATTTTATATTACATATTATAGGAAATGGTGACAGAAATGTATTCTGGCCCTTGTGTAGCAATGGAGGTTCAACAGACTAATCCTACAGTGACATTTCGAGAATTCTGTGGACCTGCTGATCCTGTAAGTTATTGTTTAAAATGTAAAGTAGGTTTGTTTTATCCATTAACTAAATATGTTAACAGGTTTTTGATGGTTTTAGTCCTTTAAAAGAAATAATACAAAATTAATGTAATAGATACAAATTTTTATTCAAAATTGCATTTTACATCCTTTATTTCTTATACAGTATTCCCACAAAAGTGAATTTTTATTACCCTAGTGACAATATAGAATAGGCAGAAACCCTGTGGCATTTTCTTTTATTGTTTCTTGTTGCTAAACTGTGTAGGTAAGTAAATTTGTTAAGCTCTGTGATAGAAATTGTCTAAAGTATTAATTATCCTTTGACATAGGGAGGCCATAAGTAAAGCTCTCAATGTGAAGAATATTGATATGGTGGCTTCATGCCAGATATGTAAATAAATATGAGCAGTGGGACTTATGTGAAAAGTGATATTCTCTAGGATGCCTTTCAGTTTGCTTCAGGTTTTCTTCACGTGGACATTTGGTGGTAAGGGGAATGGAGACAGGGATGGGACTGAAAAGCAGAAGTAACATTTGAATACATATGCAAAAGCTCCATGCAAATGTTATAAGCTGGGTAGGATTATAGGAAGTATTACCAATTTTAAACACTAACTATAATTTAAATTTACCCTTTATTTCACTATCACTTGTAAAGTTTATTGATGAAGAACAGCCAATTCAATTTAATTTAATTCAGACAATTTATTGAGTTCCCTTAAATTGTAAGATAAAAAATTAGCAGCACCTATTAAGAAGCCAGCTTGTATGAGAGTGCTGCTAGATTAAGCCCTGTAGGAAAAAAACCAATACACCTGTTCTCAATGATCAAAAAGCGCATACAGGACTTCCCTGGTGGTGCAGTGTTTAAGAATCTGCCTGCCAATGCAGGGGACACGGGTTTGAGCCCTGGCCCAGGAAGATCCCACATGCTGTGAAGCAGCTAAGCCCGTGTGCCCCAACTACTGAGCCTGCGCTCTAGAGCCCATGTGCCACAACTACTGAGCCCGTGTGCCAAAACTACTGAAGCATGCGTGCCTAGAGCCTGTGCTCTGCAAGAGAAGCCACCACAATGAGAAGCCCGCACACCACAACGAAGAGTAGCCCCTGCTCGCCACAACTAGAGAAAGGCTGCGCACAGCAACGAAGACCCAATGCAGCCAAAAGTAAATAAATAAAATAAATGTACCAAAAAAAAAAGCGCATACATAAAGATCTTTCCAAACACTTACAGAGCAACATACTAGTAAGGTCTAAAATATTGTTAGTTCAGGTAAAATACAAATGGTGAAGGGTTGTTTATTAAGGGAGCAATTAGTATGACCTGAAGGTAATTAAAGAATCTTTGTAAGAGGAAGAGAAATGTAAACAGGGATTTTAAAGATGAATCAAGGCATGAAGAGAATAGGGAAAGCTGTAAAACTCTATGTACAAAGGTAACAGTGAAAGAGTTTGAAGATTTACTATGGTATACAGCAACAATATTTGCTTGGCTTCAATGGGAAATGCATACCTAGAAACACAAGGAAATATGTTTTCTGAGAGGAAACAAAGTAGGGAATACTGGTAGAGATGAGTATGGGATGCATAGCTTTAAAAGCCAGGCTAAAAATTGTGGATTCTGTGTAATTAGAATACTGTATAGTAGAAAATAGGAATTCCTTGTATGTAGTTTAACTTTGGATATACTAAATTATTCCTTTGATGAAACTAGAGCAAACTAAATTGGAAGAGATTAAAGGCAGGGGCTATAGAAAAGGGAAGGAGCAGACCTGATGACATTAGTAGAGAAAGAGTTGACAGGACCTACTTTATATCTTTTCAGGGAGAAAGAAGAACAGAAGTAAGTAATATGTGTGATTGTGAAAGAGTGATTATTAAAATGTGATTCTGCTTTAGAGGACATTAGGAGAAAGTGGTGGTGATATTAATTGTTTATTAAATAGTAATTGTAAGATATTAAGAAGGAATACTTTTTGGCTAGATGAATAAGCAGAACTCAGTGTTTGCCGTTTTTAATTTTTGATTTGTGTTTTATGACCAAGAGGGGGTTTTATTCATTTGTTTTTTAAGATAATTAAAATTATGGGTGACCAGCTGACCAAACAGAGTTTAAATTAGAGAGAAACTAAGACAAAAAAAGAATGAGATGAGTTTGTTCATTCTTTCATTCATTCAATAAATATTCATTGAACCTGTGCTCATATTTGTGACTATAAAGAAAGAAGCTTTAAAGAGCTTACATTCTATGAGTGGACACAAATATATAAGTGGTTAGTTTCCATGTTTTGTGGCAACTGCATTGTTGGATGTTTGTATTGGGTACTATGGGAGCCCAGAATCATAGCATTTAGCTTAGTCTGGGGATGGATGATGGGGTCAGGAGAGTCTTCTTGAAGAACATGACATCTGAGCTAAATTATAAGGAATGAGTAGATGTTAGCTAAGTGAAGAAGGTGGGGAATGATAGGAGTAAAGTTATGAATGCATAAAACAGCATCACTTTTGGGCTGCAGCAAACTGTTATTACTGTAGCTAAAGTACAGGGCAATGAATGATAGAAATAAGGTCATTGGGGGAAGAGTTGGAAAGTGAGCAGGTGAGTAATCATAGAAGGAAGAGTCCTGACAGTAAAAAATTTGCTGATTCCCTTTCTTTCTAGATATTTATTCAGTGAACATTTATGGAATGAATAGTATAATATGTACAAGGCTCACTGCTTGGTCCCATGGCTGGGCTATAACAAAGATGACTAGAACAAGGTATCTTTCCTTAAGGAACTCATAATCTCTTTCAGGGTCCTAAGTCTTGTGTCATTAAGCATAGTTGGAATTACTCCACTATATTTTTTTCATTCTAGTTATTTATGAACCCCTTATTGCATTATATCAATACAAAGCTGTATCACAGGGATTTTAAAATTTCGTACTAATTTAACATATAAAATGTTAACAGTGGCTGTCTGGATGGTAGGATTATAATAATGTTCAATTCTACTTTCCTATATTTTACAAATTTTCTTCAAAGTATTTATATTATGTTTATAATAAGAAAAATACATTTTATTTTATCATAAAACCTGAAAGTAAATGAACTTTTAAATGAGCAGTTGGGGCTGATTCAAGACTAATTTCTCCTCTTTAGTCTCACGGTCCTGAATTATGTACTGTTTCTAAGTATAGGTACAGGATTTCAAGTGGGACCATATGATTTTTTTAAACTTAGTTTAATTTGGGGTGTTTTTATTTTTTCTTAATTTTATTGAAGTATAGTTGATTTACAATGTTGTCTTAGTTTTAGGTGTACAGCAGAGTGATTCAGTTATACACGTATATAAATATCTCTTCTTTTTCAGATTATTTTCCCTTATAGGTTATTACAAAATATTGAGTTTAGTTCCCTGTTCACAACCATATTCTTTTGATGGGTATTTTCAAGTCAGAAGAAATACCATTAGTAGTTACAGTCAAGCTTTAGGGACAATAAAATGGCTCTTACAGTTTGGTCTCAGACTTTAGTTCATTTATCCTTCCTCCTCTCTCTTTCTCCCTTTTCTCCCACCTTTCCAGTAAATAGATATTGAATGTTTACTACATGCCAGCCACTATGCTAGGTGCTACCAGGTTTATATTAATATACAAATACAGTCCTTATCTTTGAGGAACTTAATGGTTTAGCTCTAGGGGACAGAATTGATAATTAAGTAGCAATCTCACTTTTAACTTCCAGGTGTGCCAATCTGTTCATGTGTTATATTAAAATAATTTAGAAATTTATTTCTTCACTGCTTAGTAATTCCCACATATAAAGTGAGAGCCTCAGTTACAATACACGTCAATATAATTAGCACTTGGAAGAAAGCCAGGTACATAATGGCCATGCAATTAATATTTGAAGAATTAATGAATACACTGGCTATATTTTTACACCTACTTAACAGCTGGTACTAATTTATTGTTTGAATGTATTTTTTCTACAAAGTGGGTCCTTTTTTTCTTTATACTTTTCTAAGATGTAGAACTACTTTTTAAGTTGATTCAAAAGAAGATTCGGCCTAACAGTGATCATTAGATCACTTTGTAACCATACGGTTGACCCTTGAACAATGAGTGGAGGGGCACCAAGCCTCTGAGCAGTCAAAAATCCATGTGTAACTTACAGTCATCCTCCCATATCTGTGGTTCCTCCATATCCATGTTCTGAAGCCACAGATTCAACCAACCACAAGTTGTGTAGTATTTACTGTTGGAAAAAATCTGCATATTAATGGACCTGAGCAGTTCAAACCCTTGTTGTCCAAGGGTCAACTGTATATGTTGTATATTGACATCACTTTCATCATTGATATCTGCTATTCACAGAGATTCTGCCTCTCTGTGGTCTCATAGCTGGAAGGAAACAGTCATATGTATGAATGGCATTTCTTCCAGTCTGTCCAGAAGCGGTCTCCAAAGAGGGGGAGGTGCACAAGACAATACATTGTGTGTGTGGGTGGGGGGGGTGGGGATTATTAGACTTTCCATTTATATTTATTTACCATATGAGAAATAAGAAAAAATAAAGTTTGGTGTATTTAATGTGTGGACTAATAAGAGTACATTTAAATAATCTATTAAAATAGATACATATTTTGATGTATGTACATATTCTACTCATAAGGGTGCTTGAAAAATGTTGGACGCTACTATATAGAATGGTAAAATTGTCACAACAGATTCCTTTACAATTACAGAAGTATTCACTCACCACACAATCACCTGCAGAAAATACATTCACTTAGGCAGATAATCTGTTCCAGATTTGCCTCTGGAAGAGATTTTAGTTGCACCTGCTGAAGAATTTCACTGTTGAGTAGCTTGGCAGTTTTCCTGCTGAGCCATTAGGAACCTGAAAGAGTCACCAAAGAAGTGGTAAATTGTCTGGAAAAATCATGCAGAATATATTTGTTCTTGGACTGGTGAGTATGAGAAGCCAAAATAACCTAACATAGGTATGCCGTATTTTATGAAAAATGTGAACACGTGAAAAATGTGTTAGTAAAATATTTTATGCAAAGGATGTTATTTAAGGGAATCTGAATTATTTTGTCAAGTGAATATCTACCCTCATCTGCTTTCATACTTTGAAACCTTTACCCCATTGCCAGATTGAATTGAGTCATTTTCATACACAAAAAGTAAAAGTGGCTCTTCAAATTTAATGAAGTTTTTCATTCATTTGATTTTCCAGAGGGATATTGCACCTGCTATCTAGTGGCCTTCATTGATTTCAGGATCAAAGTAGAAGTATCGTGATATTTTGAAGGGCAGTTCTTTCTTCATGAATGTGCAGGAAGTTGTTGAAACTTGGAAGAGAAATGCTTGGAAGTTGTTGCTTCTGTCATCTATTGACTTTCTGGTCACTGAAGTGAAGTCTTGGAAACCATGATCATAGTCCTTCTCTTCATCCCATTTCTTACCATAACATCCATGTGGAAGATTCACCCAACACCTGGCCTCAGAGCTCAGCTCCCATCAATTATCTTCTCAGTTTTCTTCCACAGCCATATTCAATGCTTTTTTTAAAATATTGAAATATAGTTGACTTACCCATTATGTTTCAGAGTACTAGGTAGTGATTTGACATTTGCATACATTGTGAAATTATCATCATGATAAATCTAGTAGCTATCTGTCCCCATGCAAAATAATTATATTTTTGACCATATTCCTTATGCTTATATATATATTCCTTATACATCATCATGATTTATTTATTATATAAATGGAGGTTTGTACCTTTTAATCCTCTTCACCTATTTCACCCAACCCCCACCCCTTCTGGCAACCACCAGTTTGTTTTGCTCTGTGTATCTATTAGTGTTTCTATTTTGTTTTGTTTCTTCCATGTGTTTGTTAAGAGTCCACATATGAGTGAGATCATGTGGTATTTCTCTTTCTCTGTCTGACTTATTTCACTGGTGTAATACACAGTAGATTTATCCATGTTGTTATAAATGGCAAGATTTCTTCTTTTTATGATTGAGTAATATTCCATTATGCAGTTGTTGAGCATCTTTTCATGTACCTATTGTCCATCTGTATGTCTTCTATGGAAAAGCATGTATTCAGGTTCTCTGCCTTTTTTTTTTTTTTACTTTTTATTGGAGTATAATTGACTTACAATGTGTTAGTTTTAGTTGTACAGCAAAGTGAATCTATTATACAAATATATATGTCCACTTTTTTTTAGATTCTTTTCCCATATAGCCCATTACAGAGTACTGAATTAGAGTTCCCTGTACTATACAGTAGGTCCTTATTACAGCAAGTCCCCTACATACAGACCTTCAAGTTGGGAACTTTCAGAGATTCGAACTGTGTTCGCATGTCCAATCATGTAAGTTAGTTTGCGTATCTGGCGTACGTTGTCACGTGTGTGCATCCTCTACAAATGGTTGTGCTTTTGTGTACTTTACTGTACAGTGTACAGTAGTACAGTATCTTTATTTCAAGCCCAGGATGTTCAGAAGCAAGTGTAAGGCAGCGGTGATGTAGCTGGTACTGCTAAGAAGTGCCAAGCGATAGTGATGGAATTAGAGGCCCAGAGAAAGGACAAAGAGAGATAGAAGTAAGAAGTAACTGAAGAACCTAAGAGATTCACGATGCAGGACACGGCAAGGGGATTTTCTTTATTTGAGGAGGCACAGGACCCGAATGTAGAACGGTACACAAAGGTTACAGCAGCCATTCAGAATGCAATCCACTGCTGCCATGTCATCTATGATGAGAAAAAATTAGCTACTACCCAGACATGAAAAAAACTGGATTTTTTTTTCAAGAGGGTAGATAGAATTGAATCCAGCAAGGAACCAGAACCTGAGCCATCAACATCAGACATGAGTGAAATTGCAGCTTGTCCGCCATCTCTTATTGCTGACAATCCTTCAGCTCTACCATCTCCCACCTCCTCTCCCTCCTCCAGTCAGTAATGCCAGCCCCTGTATGCCAGCTGTTGTACTGTACTACTGTACTTTTCAAGGTACTGTACTGTAAGATTAAAAATGTTTTGTTTATTTTTTGTGTGTGTTTGTTTTTGATATATTATTGTATGAAAAGTATTTTAAACCTATTACAGTACAGTACTGTATAGCCAACTGTATTAGTTGGGTACCTAGGCTAACTTTGTTGGACTTACGAACAAATTGGACTTACGAATGCACTCTTGGAACTGAACTCGTTTGTATGTAGAGAACTTACTGTAGTTATCTATTTTATATATAGTAGTGTGTATCTGTCAATCCTGATCTTCCAATTTATCCCTCCCCCCATTACCCCCTGGTAACGATAAGTTTATTTTCTACATCTGTAACTCTGTTTTGGTTTTGTAGATAAGTTCATTCGTAGCCTTTTTATAGATTCCACATATAAGAGATATCATATAGTATTTGTCTTTCTCTTTCTGACTTACTTCACTCAGTATGAGAATCTCTCTCAGTATGAGTGTCCATCCATGTTGCTGCAAATGGCATTATTTTGTTCTTTTTTATGGCTGAGTAATATTCCATTGTATATATGTACCACATCTTCTTTATCCATTCCTCTGTTGATGAACATTTAGGTTGCTTCCATGTCCTGGCTGTTGTGAATAGTGCTGCAGTAAACATTGGGATGCATGTATCTTTTCGAATATGGTTTTCTCTGGATATGTGCCCAGGAGTGAGATTGCTGGGTCATATGGTAGCTCTATTTTCAGTTTTCTAAGGAACCTCCATACTGTTCTCCATAGTGGCTGTACCAGTTTGCATTCCCACCAACAGTGTAGGAGGGTTCCCTTTTCTCCACACCCTCTCCAGCATTTATTGTTTGTAGATTTTTTGATGATGGCCATTCTGACTGGTGTGAAGTGATACCTCACTGGAGTTTTGATTTGCATTTCTCTAATAATTAGTGATGTTGAGCATCTTTTCAAGTGCTTTTTAACCATCTATATGTCTTCTTTAGAGAAATGTCTGTTTATATCTCCCCCCCCACTTTTTTTTTTTTTTTTTGCAGTATGCGGGCCTCTCACTGCTGTGGCCTCTCCCATTGCGAAGCACAGGCTCTGGAGTTGCAGGCCCAGCGGCCATGGCTCATGGGCCCAGCTGCTCCGCGGCATGTGGGATCTTCCCGGACCAGGACACGAACCCTTGTCTCCTGCATTGGCAGGCGGACTCTCAACCACTACGCCACCAGGGAAGCCCTATCTTCCCATTTTTTTATTGGGTTGTGGGAGTTTTTTTGATATTGAGCTGCATGAGCTGCTTGTATATTTTGGAGATTAATCCCTTGTTGGTTGCTTTGTTTTCAAATATTTTCTGCCATTCCGAAGGTTGTCTTTTCATCCTGTTTATGGTTTCCTTTGCTATGCAAAAGCTTTTAAGTTTCATTAGGCCCCATTTGTTTATTTTTGTTTTTATTTTCATACTCCAGGAGGTGGATTGCAAAAGATCTTGCTGTGATTTACGTCAAAGAGTATTTTCCATATGTTTTCCTGTAAAAGTTTTATAGTATCCAGGCTTACATTTAGGTCTTTAATCCATTTTGAATTTATTTTTGTGTATGGTGTTAGGGTGTGTTCTAATATCATTCTTTTACATGTAGCTGTCTAGTTTTCCCAGCCCCACTTATTGAAGTGGCTGTCTTTTCTCCATTGTATGTTCTTGCCTTCTTTGTTGTAATTTAGGTGTCCATATATGTGTGGGTTTATCTCTGGGCTTTCTATCCTGTTCCATCGATCTGTATTTCTGGGAGTCCCCCACCAACTCCATTTTTCTTTCTCAAGATTGCTTTGGCTATTCGTGGTCTTTTGTGTTTCCATACAAATTGTACAGCTTTTTGTTCTAATTCTGTGAAAAATGCCATTGGTAATTTGATAGGGATTGCATTTAATTTGTAGATTGCTTTGGGTAGCATAGTCATTTTCTCAATATTAATTCTTCCAGTTCAAGAACATGGTATATCTCTCCATCTGTTTGTGTCATCTTTTGTTTCTTTCATCAGTATCTTACAGTTTTCTGAGTACAGGTGTTCTGCCTCCTTAGGTAGGTTTATTCCTAGATATTTTATTCTATTTGATGTAGTGGTAAATGGGATTGTTTCCTTAATCTCTCTTTCTGATCTTTCATTGTTAGTGTATAGGAATGCAGATTTCTGTGTATTAATTTTGCATTTTATTTTGTATTTTATTTCAGTTGTTTGTTTTCTTTTACTTCAGTTGTTTTTTGGGTGTTGAGTTGTGTGAGTTCTTTATGTATTTTGGATATTACTCCCTTATTGGATGTATCATTTGCAAACATCACCTGCTCAGTAGGCTGCCTTTTCATTTTGTTAATGGTTTCATTTGCTGTGCAAAAGATTTTTTTTTTTTTTTTTTGGCCACATGGCATGCATGGCATGCAGGATCTTAGTACCCGGACCAGGGATTGAACCTTGCAGTGGAAGCACAGTGTCTTAACCATTGGATGCCAGGGAAGTCCTGTGCAAAAGCTTTTTAGTTTAATGTAGTCCCACTAGTTTATCTTTTGTTGCCTTTGCTTTAGCTGTCAGATCCAAAAAATCATTGCCAAGATCGATAGCAAGGAGCTTACTGCCTGTGTCTTGTTCTAGGAGTTTTATGGATTGAGTCTTTAATTCATGTTGCATTAATTTTTGTGTATGGTATAGGATAGTGTCCAGTTTCATTCTTTGCATGTGGCTGTCCAGTTTTCCCAATATTATTTATTGCAGAAATACTATCTTTTTCCTGTTGTGTATTCTTGGCTCCTTTGTTGTAAATTAACTGACCGTATATGCATGGGTTTATTTCTATGTTCTCTATTCTGTTCCATTGATCTGTATGTCTGTTTTTATACCAATACCATACTATTTTGATTACTATAGTTTTGTACTGTAGTTTGAAATCAGGACGTGTGATGCCACCAGCTTTGTTGTTCTTAAGATTACTTTGAGTATCCGGGGTCTTCTGTGGTTCCATAAAATTTTACGATTGTTTGTTCTATTTCTGCGAAAAGTGCTATCGAAATTTTGATAGGGATTACATTGAATCTATTGATTGCTTTGGGTAATACGGACATTTAAACAATATTCTTCAATCCATGAGCATGTTATATCTTTCCTCTTTTTTGTCATTTTCAGGTTTTTTTAAATCAATGTCTTATAGTTTTTTGAGTATGAATCTTTTCCCTCCTTGGTTAGTTTTATTCCTAGGTATTGTATTACTTTTGATGTGATTGTAAATGGGATTATTTTCTTATTTTCTCTTTCTGATAGTTCACTATTGGTGTATAAAAATGCAACAGATTTCTATATATTGATTTTTTTATCCTGAAACTTTACTAAATTCATTTTACTAGTTTTTCAGTGGTGTTCAGGATTTTCTATGTATAGTATCATGTCATCTTCAAATAGTGACAGTTTTAATTCTTCCTTTCTAATTTGGATTCCTTTTATTTCTTTTTCTTGCCTGATTGCTGTGGCTAGGATTTCCAGTACTCTGTTGAGTAAAAATGGTGAGAGTAGTCATCATATCTTGTTCCCAATCATAGAGGAAATGCTTTCATATTTTCACCATTGAGTATGATATTGGTTGTAGGTTCATCATATATGACATTTATTATGTTGAGATATGTATTCTCTACACCCACTTTGTTGAGAGTTTTTATGATAAATAGATGTTGAATTTTGTCAGAAACTTTTTCTGCATCTATTGAGATGTTTATATGATTTTTATTTAGTTTATGTGTTGTATCATATTGATTTGCAGATATTGAGCCATACTTGCATCCTTGGGATAAATCTCACTTGATCATGGTGTATGATCCTTTTGAATATATTGTTGAATTTGGTTTGCTAATATTTTGTTGAGGATTTTTGCATCTATGTTAATCAGTGATATTGGCCTGTAATTTTTTTTTTAATCATGGTGTCTCTGTCTGGTTTTTGTATCAGGGTGATGCTGGTCTCATAGAATGAGTTTGGAAGTATTCATTCCTATTCCTCTTCAATTTTTTGGAAGAATTTGAGAAGGATTGATGTTAATGCTTCTTTAAATATTTGGTAGATTTCACCAGGGAAACCATCTGGTCCTAGGATTTTCTTCATTGGGAGAGTGTTGGTTGCTGATTCAACTTCCTCATTATTGGTCTATTCACATTTTCTATTTCTTCATAATTCATTCTTCATAGCTTTCATATTTCTAGGAATTTATCCAGTACTCCTAGGTTGTCCAGTTTGTTGTGTATGATTTTACAATAGTCTCTTATGATCCTTTATTTCTTTGGTATTAGTTGTAATGTCTCCTCTTTCATTTCTGATTTTGAGTCTTCTCACTTTTTTTTTTTAAGTAGTCTAGCTAAAGGTTTGTCAGTTTTGTTTATCATTTCAAAAAACCAGCTGCTTTTGGTTTCATTTATCTTTTAATTGTTTTGTGGTCTCTATTTTATTTATTTCTGCTCTGACCTTTGTTATTTTCTTGCTTCTGCTGACTTTGGATTTAGTTAATTTCTAGTTCCTTGAGTTCCTTGAGATGATAAGTTAAGTTGTTCATTTTGAGGTATTTCTTGTCTCTTAATGTAGGCACTTATCACTATGAGTTTCCCTCTTAGATCTATTTTTGCTGCATCCCATAAGCTTTTTTTTTTTTTGGCAGTTATTCAACAAGCATTTATTGAACTTAGAAGTTATACCAGACCCTGAGCTGGAGAGCTAGTACAAGAAAACTTTGCCTGGTATCTAAAGGGAGAGATAGTCAGTTACATGAGTAGGATGCAAAGTGCTGAGTGTAGACACAAGGGGGTAGAGGATAATAAAGAACCATAAAGGACATGAACCTACCCATGACTGGAGGTGAAGGGAGTGGGTCAGGGAAATAGATATCACCTAAGGCAAGTCCCAAACACTTTCCAGACTTCCCCCATAAATTTTAATATATGTTTCCATATTCATTTGTTTCAAGATATCTTTTGATTTTCTTTTTGATTTCTTCTTTGACCCATTGGTTGTTCAGGAGTGTTTAATTTCTAAGTATTTATGGATTTTCCAGTTTTCCTCCTGTTACTGATTTCTAGTTTCATACCATTGTGGTCAGAAAAGATATTTGGTATGATTTCAACTTTCTTAAATTTTCTAAGGCCTCTTTTGTTACCTATTGTATGATCTATCCTGGAGAAGTTCCCCTGTGTGTTGAAAAGAATGTGTATTCTGCTTCTGTTGGAGGGATTGTTCTGTATATGTCTCTTAGGTTCATTTGGTCTAAAGTATAGTTCAACTCCAGTGTTTTATTATTGACTTACTCTCTGAATGATCTGTTCATTGTTGAAAGTGGAGTATTGATATCCCCTACTATTATTATATTGTTGTCTCTTTCTCCCTTCAGATCTGTTGGTATGTGCTTAATATATTTAGGTGTTTTGATGTTAGGTGTATATATATTTGTGATTATTATATCTCCTTGATAAGTTAACCCCTTTATCATTACATAATGATTTTTTTTGTTACAGTTTTTGGTGTAAAATCTATTTTTTTCTGAATAAATATTACTAGCTCTTCTCTCTTTCACTTCTAATTGCATGAAATATTATTTTCCATCCCTTCACTCTGAGCCTATGTATGTCGTTAAAGTTAAAGTGAGTCTCTTGTAGGCAGAATATAGTTCGATCTTTTTTTTTTCAATCCATCCAGCCTCTCTGTGCCTTTTGTTTTGAGTATTCAATTCATTTACATATAGAGTAATTATTAATAGATAAGGACTTACTAATGGCATCTTATTGTTTTCTGACTGTTTTGTAGTTCCTGTGTTCCTTTCTCCCTCTTTTGCTGTCTTTATGTGTGTGTTGATGATTTTTCCATAGTGGTGTGCTTTGATTCCCTTCTCTTTGTTTTTTGTGAGTGGACTGTAGGCTTTTGCTTTTTGGTTACCATGAGTATTACATAAACACTTAAATATATGACAGTCTATTTTACACTAGTAACAACTTAACTTTGATTGCATACAAAAACTCTACCCTTTGACTCTCCCCTTTTTTGTTTTTGATGTCTTAGGTTAGTTATTTTTAATATTCTTGTTTATTAACCTTTCTACTACAGTTAAGTGGTTAATACACCACCATGTTACAATTTTAGAGCATTCAGAATCTGACTACATACTTACCTTTACCCCATGTATTGTGTATTTTCATATTACTACTTAGCATTCTTTCATTTCAGCCTGAAGAACTCCTTTCAGCATTGTAAGGCAGGTCTAGGGGTGATGAACTCCCTCAGCTTTTGTTTGTCTGGAAAAGTTTTTAGCTCTCCTTTATTTCTGAAGGACAACTTTGCCAGATACTGTATTTATGATTGGCAGGTGTTTTTTTTTTCTTTCTTTCTTTCAGCACTTTGAATCACCTCACTCTCTCCTGGTCTGTAAGTTTTCTGCTGAGAAGTTCATTAATAGCTTTATGGGGGTCCCCTTGTAAGCTACAACTTTTTTTTACTCTTGCTGCTCTTAAGTTTCTCTCTTTGTCTTTGATTTCTGAGTTTTATTATAATATCTCTTGGACAGGATCTGTTTAGATTTTGTTTGTTCGGTGATCTATGAGCTTCATGAACTTGGATATCCAAGCCTCTCTAGATTTGGGAAATTCCCAGCCATCCCTTCTTTACTTAAGCTTTCTATCATCATGTTCCTCTCTTTTTCTGAGATTCCAATAATTTGCGAGTTATTGCTTCTGATAATATAGATCATGTAGACTTTCTTCACTCTTTTCATTCTTTTTTGTCCTCTGACTGGATGATTTCCTGGTTTCTGTCTTCTAACTCAAAGATTCTTTCTTCTGCTTGATTCATTCTGAGAGTGATGCTCTCTAGTGCATTTTTCTTTTCATTCATTGTATTCTTCAGCTTCAGAATTTCTGTTTGGTTCTTCTTTTTTTTTTTTTAATGACTTCTGTCTCTTTGTTAAACTTCTCATTTTGTGTGTGTATTGTTTTCCTGATTTTGTTGAATTGTCTTTCTGTGTTTTTTTTTAAAGCTGTACATATTTTAAATTTATTTATTTATTTTAGGCTGTGTTGTGTCTTCGTTGCTGTGCATGGGCTTCCTCTAGTTGTGGCAAGCGGGGGCTATTCTTCATTGTGGTGCATGGGCTTCTCATTGCAGTGGCTTCTCTTGTTGTGGAGCATGGGCTCTAGGCATGCACGCTTCCGTAGCTGTGGCATGCAGGCTCAGTAGTTGTGGCTCACAGGCTCTAGAGTGCAGGCTCAGTAGTTGTGGTGCACGGGCTTAGTTGCTCCAGGGCTTGTGGGATCTTCCTAGACCAGGGCTCGAACCCGTGTCCCCTGCATTGGCAGGCAGATTCTTAACCACTGCACCACCAGGGAAGTCCTGCCTTTCTGTGCTTTATTGTAGCTCATTGGGCTTCCTTAAAACAGGTATTCTGAAGATTTTATCAGGCAAGTAACAGATCTTCATGTCTTGGGATCAGTTACTAGAAGATTATTGTGATCCTTTAGTTGTATCATGTTTCATTGATTTTTTTTTCATATATCTTGAAGTTTTGTGTTGCTGTCTTCATATTTGAAGTAGAACTCACCTCTTTTCTTCTTTATTAACTACCTTTTGGAGAGAAATATCTTCCATCAGCCCTGCTAGGGACTCCGGGGTTTCTTAGAACTTGTATGGATATACCAGCTTCACACTTCTTGCTCCCTCTTCTGGCAGAATTCTTAAATTTGTATGCCTTCTCTTGATCCTGAAATGCACCAGGCTGGATGCTGACAGCTTGCCTTTTGCTTTTTCAAAGATGACGCTAAAGCTCAAGTTTGTGGTCTCTCCCTGGCTCACAAATTCTTGTTGGCTTTCTGCACAGGCTCACTAGCCATTTGCCAAAACTTTCTCTCACTGCTGCCATTGGGAATGCACACAAGGAGCACACGGGGTGAGGCACATGGTGTGTATGTGGGTGAGGCATGTGTGAGTACTGGTGGTGCCCCTGGGCTAGTTGAGGTGATCCTCTGGTGAGGCATCCCCAGCAGCTCATGAACAGGCTTCTTGATGGAGTCTGTGACAGAGATTTTAGGATCTGTGTCCTTTTAGTGCTCTTATCTGCTTCTTTCCCAGCTGTTCCCACTCTCTAGTCATGCAGCTCACAATTCAATACTTTGAATGTAGTGAGAGAGAAATGGGCTTCTTTGGCATCATCCTGCAGTGCTGCGGAAGCCAGGTGCTCACTCACAGACTTTCACTTTCTCCACTTGGGAGAAATCACAGGCTGAGACTTGGTCCCCTTAGCTAGACTCTTTAACGATCTATTTTTTAAGTGAGGGTGTCCTAAAGCAGCGGTCCCCAACTTTTTTGGCACCAGGGACCAGTTTTGTGGAAGACAGTTTTTCCAGGGACTGGGGTGGGGGGGTGGCTGGTTTTGGGATGATTCAAGCGCAATACATTTATTGTGCACTTTATTTCTATTATTATTACATTGTAATATATAATGAAATAATTATACAACTCACCATAATGCAGAATCAGTGGGAGCCCTGAGCTTGTTTTCCTGCAACTAGATGGTCCCATCTGGGGGTGATGGGAGGTAGTGACACCTGAAGTGTGTTGTTTATGTCCAGTCTACTCCGTCATCTCATATTGGTGGCTGTCACAGCAGAAAACCCTGCTTCACAAAGATAGGGTGTTGGAAATGGAAGCAGGCTTTTCAGTGCTTTTGTGCAGTCTCAGGATATTCTGCCTCGACTTTAATCCAGAACATATGGAGATTTGAAGTTGTCTCTAACATACTTTTAAGGCCACCATCATTTGCGACCTCAAGCAGTTGATCCTCTTCTAGCACGGACAAAGTCGATTCACCTGGCTTATTCACAAATGGGTCACAGATCCATTCCTTCCCAGTTTGGGGGTCTTTTGTGGTTGGGAAGTAATGCTCAAACTCTTTGGAAAGCTGAGATAGGTGATCATGCACCAGGTGGGAGAAAGAAGGCCCTGGCTCAGTCTCTTTCAAAATCTCTGCTAATGTTTGAAACATGTCAAAAATCCCAGTGTGTTCACTAGTCACCCCCATAATTCCAGTTTGGCTTTGAATGCAGCCACTTTATCTGCCAACGTGAACACAGTCGTCGTTCTCCCCTGAAGTGACAGATTGAGTTCATTGAGAAGGTTGAATATATCACCCAAGTAAGCAAGTTTTTTGACCCATTCTGTGTTACTGAAATGTGCTGCCAGTGGTGACTGTTTTTCTAAAAGAAATCTCTGGAGTGGCTCTTGTAATTCAAAAACTCTGGCCAGTGATCTACCTTTAGAAAGCCATATCACTTCTGTGTATAAGAGAAGACGTGTGTGCCCTATGTCCATCTCCTCACAGAGCTGTGTGAACAGATGTGAGTTAAAGGGATGTACTTTAATGTGGTTGATAATTTTAATCACATCCTGCAAAACGTTGTTAAGTTCAGGTGACATTTTCAGTTTGCATTTCTCTATGGACAACACAGTGCATAGATTCACATTCAGAAGCGACCTCTTTGACCTGAGTAGTGAAACCAGAAAGCCGTCCAGTCACGGCAGCTGCTCCGTCCATGCATATACTGGCACAAAATGACCAATTCAGTTTTCCTGATATGTAATCATTCAAAGACTTGAATAGTTCTGCAGCTGTGGTGTTGGTTGGCAACAGAAGTGTATATAACATATCCTCATGCACATCATCCTGAAAAATACATCACACAAAAACAAGCATTGTTGCCTTGTTGTGAACATCAGTAGATTCGTCAACCTGGATTGCGTACCATGGCAACTCATTAATCCTCTCTAACAATTGTGCCTCAATATCCTCTGCTATTTCATCAGTTCATCTAGTTATGGTGTTAGCTGAAAGAGGAACACGTACCGCCTTTTGAACTTCAGCCTCCTGAAAGTTCATGACAAATGTCCTTAGCGGCAGGCAGGATCCACTCTTCACCAATAGTAAAGGACTTCTTAGCTTTAGCAATGCGGTCAGCCACTAAGAATGATTCTCTCAGTGCAGACACATTTGATGAAGTGGTGGCCTTCAGTAATTGCTTCTGTCTTCGTGTTCACGTATTTTTGTTTTGAAAAACTGCAAAGGCTTGTCTTTTATTTATTTATTTATTTTGTTTGTTTGTTTTGTTTTTTTGCGGTGCACGGGCCTCTCACCGTTGTGGCCTCTCCCGTTGCAGAGCGCAGGCTCAGCGGCCATGGCTCACGGTCCCAGCCGCTCTGCGGCATGTGGGATCTTCCCGGACCGAGGCACGAACCTGTGTCCCCTGCATCGGCAGGCAGACTCTCAACCACTGCGCCACCAGGGAAGCCCAAGGCTTGTCTTTTAATGCAGGGTGCTTGGTCTCCATGTGGCGAAGCACTTTTGAAGGTTTCATGGCTTCCTTGGATAGCCGGTCTCCACATATTGTACAAAGCGGGCTTGGAGAATGTGAATCACCTGTTGCAGTGAACCCCTAATTGAAGTAGGACTCTTGGCATTCTCTTTTAAATGCACTTTCTTTTTGTTGGCCGTCTTAGAGTCCTCCGCTGTCTCATCATTGGGTCTTTCCCCCTTTTCAAAGAAGCTCTCCAGTGACGTTTGTTTTTTACTCATTTTGGCTAGGGTAGCTTGTGGGCTTACCAAAACTGTGACTGAGACAAGTGCGCAGTATGGGAGAGAGGCACAGACAGAGGTGGTAAATAAAATGGGTGAAAATATAAAATAAAATAATGGGCGGGGCACGTGCAGACTAAAATAAGGGTTGGACTCTGACTTAAAGCCTGCCACCAGATGCAGCTGTAGAATTGAAGTACATCAACTCACTTGCCACTATATAAAGCCTGCCACCAAATGCAGCTTAATTGTCACTTGCCTCTCACAGATAGGGTTTTGATATGAGTCTGCAGGCAATTGATTTATTATGGTCTCTGTGCAGTCAGACCTCTCTGCTAATGATCATCTGTATTTGCAGCCTCTTCCCAGCGCTAGCATCATCGCCTCAGCTCCACCTCAGATCATCAGGCATTAGACTCTCATAAGGAGCACGCAACCTAGACCCCCGCATGCGCAGTTCACAGTAGGGTTCGCGCTCCTATGAGAATCTAATGCTGCCGCTGATCTGACAGGAGACGGAGCTTGGGCGGTAATGCGAGCGATGGGGAGCGGCTGTAAATACAGATGAAGCTTCTCTCACTCACCTGCCCCTCACCTCCTGCTGTGCGGCCCAGTTCCTAACAGGCCATGGACAAGTACTGCTCTGTGGCCCAGGGGTTGGGGACCCCTGTTCTAAAGGGCCTCATCCTTTCATCTATTCAAAGTCTGTAAGCTCTCGGGTGATACCATTAATATTTATATATAACAGTACATTTTCTATGAATTAATATGCTGATGACTCTAAATCCATAACTGCAGCCCAGACCTTTCTCCTGTGTTTCATGTGCTTCTAAAACTCTGTGTATGCTACACATCTCTCCCTCCTCTCACACATTCTCCTATCTTTATGAATGCCAGTAATACCTTCCTACTTGGAAACTGAAGAATCAGCTGCAACTCTCTTTTCTCCTTTATCCCAACATATTTGTTTGTGTCCCAATCCAGTAACAGATACCATTTCATATCTAAGCATCTGTCTCTTTGTCTCCGTCCTCAGTGCTACTTTTTTATTGCTTATACTCACTATTTCTATCATATCTTAAGTTTTCTCCATTTTGCAGTGTCTTATCCTTCATATACACTTCGACATTCCTGATGCAACTGTCTTTCTAAAATATAAATAATTAACACTTCTCTGTTTAAAACCCTGCCAGTGGCTCCTTATTGCTTACAGTTAAAGTTCACTTTTCATAGGAGGTTACAAAGTCCTCCATGATGTAGTCCTTACTACTTCCAGCCTCATTTCTTGCTGCAATTTTTCCTCTCCTCTGTCCTCCACATTTGCACTCTGAAAAGTATGAAGGAAGTAGATTATATTCTTTGTCTCCTTATATTCTTTGTCTCCTTCCTCCGTTCTCCACAATCCCAGGATCTTGGGCTTAGGCTTCCTCATTTTCTTAACACAACGACGTCTCTAATCAGATCTGGCAAATTCAGTCACACTGAGATGCAAATTACTACTCAGAATGAATATATTATCACTTCCTAGGGTTTTTCCTTTTTAAAGAGTGCATTATTTTTGTCTTAAAAGAAAAACAGTTCTAATTTTGGAGTTGTAGGCCCCAGGAAGGTGACTGAGGAAAGAGAAACTGACTGAAGGGACTTCTTACTTTTCAATCATTCATTCATCCATGAATAATTGAATGCCTACTGTGTGCCAGGCAATATTCTAGGTACTGGGGATACACCAGTGAACAAAACAAGTGTGTGTGTGTGTGTGTGTATATGTATGTGTGTGTGAAACAGAGAGCACACGGTCTCCTCACAGAGCAGTGAGCTTACATTCTAGTTGAAGACAGATAATAAATAAAAAATAGAATGCATAGTATTTCACATGGATAAAAATGAAACAAGGAAAGGGGACTAGAGTTAAGGACGTATAGATAGGATTCTGCTTTAAATGGAGTCATAAGAGAAGGATGAAAGAAGGAAGAGAAAAGAGCCAGCCATACCCATTTCTGGATGAAGAGCATCATAGGCAGAGGGAACAGGCATTGTGAAGGCTCTGGGAGAGGAGCTTGCTTGAGGTAATCCCAGAACTTGGGGGAATAAGCAAGGTGGGAGATAAAGTTGCTGAGATAGATAAAGACTGGGAAGATCTTGTAGACCCTTGTAATGACTTTAGCTTTTACTCTGTATGAGGCCATACGTTTTCAAATGGTTTGAGCAGAGTAGTGACACGATTTGACTTTTAAAAGGATCATTCTGACAATTGTGTTGAGAATAGTCTAAAGGGAAACAAGGGTAGAAGTTGCAATCCAGGACCAAGATGACGTTGACTATGCCCAGGATGGTAGCAGTGGACGTGCTGAGAGGCAGCCAGGTGTTGTTTACCATGTTTCTTACCTTTTGCTTCTCTTTATCTCTAGTGGATGAATGGATGAAGGTTAAAATTGATGAAAACCTAGAGAAGGGATATGGAGGAATCCTTAGATCTAAGTGATGGGACTAGAATGGAACAGAATTCTCTTCATTCTTTTCTGGTTTCATCTCAGTCTATTGACGAGACAAGTGGAAGGTGAATCCATATTTCTCCTCTGTCAGTTTAGTGCATAACAACAATTAGAAAAGACATTTATGCCTGACCAGGGATAGCAGGCCTATTCGCAGGTTAAAACAGGCCAAGAATTTCTGTTGCTAGTTTTTGGTAAAAATATAAGCAATACTTTTTTTTTTAAGGATAATCAACTTAATTATTTTATAAGCATTTTACTGATTTTAGAAAGTATAACAATGATTTAAAAATACATTTTTAGGAAAGTATTAAGTGACTTAAATGCATTTAAAAAAAGAACATTGAAAGTACAGTAAGAACGTAGAGTAGTATGCAAAAATACTATGTGAAAGTAACTTGCTTAATTTGAAGTAATTGTGTGCAGTAATTTAAAATACCTATTAAGTGATTCAGTATTTAAAAATAATCCTGTTGTGAATTATCATGTTTTTAATGAAGAATTATTTCTCTAATAGAAAAAGAAAACAAAACAGAAACCACTTATCTCAGTGTTGTATACCAGCTAGAGTGACCAACACTGTCTTAGTTTGCCCAGGACTCTCCCAGGTTTAGCACCGAAAGAGCAGATTCCTGAGCAATCTCTGAATCCCAGGAAAACTGAGATAGATGGTAGATGACTTGAAAACATTTACCACATTATTGCACGATATCTCTTAACTGTAACTAAGGTTTAACTATTCGTATTCATTTTATTTTATTTTATTTATTTTTTTCTTTTTGTGGTACGCGGGCCTCTCACTGTTGTGGCCTCTCCCGTTGCGGAGCACAGGCTCCGGACGCGCAGGCTCAGCGGCCACGGCTCATGGGCCCAGCCGCTCCGCGGCATGCGGGATCTTCCTGGACCGGGGCACGAACCCGCGTCCCCTGCATTGGCAGGCGGACTCTCAACCACTGCGCCACCAGGGAAGCCCCGTATTCATTTTAAAAGAATTTTTAAATGGATGTTGTATTAAGTTATAAAAGGTCAGAAGAAATACAGTTAAAATGCTTCCACCCACCTAGAGAGATGGTCAGTTGGTTTCAATTTTAAAGGTGAAAATTGGTGGTGTTGAAATCAGCTGTATTTACTTTACAAGTTACCCTTTTACTAGAATTTGTTTACATGTGGGGTATTAAGTAGAGGCCCATTTCCTAAAACAAATGGGATTGAAAGCTAAAGTGTAGACTTTGGAACTGAAATGTAAGTAAGTACTTAAAGTTATGACTTATGAAAATCTTTCATGAAGGATGAGAACCAAAATGATAGGAAAATAAGGAAAAACTGTCTCAGAAGATCTTCCTGACCTTCCTTACATCAAGTTTCTGTAGCTTCTTTATCATTGAAAGTAGATATTGGAACATGTTTCAGAATGGGAGATTTAGAGTAAATATTATTCATTTCACCTGTCATTCTTTATTCATAAATTCAAGCATTTACTGAAGAATTGATATGAACCCAGCATCATGCTTATCTCTTGGGGATTCAAAGATGGGTTCTACACAGTTGGGACCCTCAGGAGTTCACAGTCTAATAGGAGAATCAGACAAATTTCAGTCAGACATGATGAAACCTATCTTAGAGGAAAGTAACAGGATGCTAAGGAAATACATAGAAAGAACACACAACTCAGCCAGTGTTGGGTAGAGAGGAGGTGGGATGGGGGCCCAGGGAAGAGGCTATTCAGGAGAGACTTCCCAGAGGAAATGATGCCAGGAGGTATAATTTATTTATTTATTTATTTATTTTATTTATTTATATTTTTGGCTGCATCGGGTCTTCATTATGGTGTGCAGGATCTTCATTGTGGCATGAGAGGTTTTTTTTGTTGCGGCATGCAGGCTCTTCGTTGCAGCAGGTGAGCTTCTCTCAAGTCGTGGCATGCGGGTTTTCTCTCTCTAGCTGTGGCACGCGGGCTTGGTGGTTCTGTAGTTTGTGTCACACATGCCCTCTAGTTGAGGTGTGTGGGCTTTGTTGCCCCACAACATATGGGATCTTAGTTCCCCAACAAGGGATAGAACCCGCGTCCCCTGCATTGGAAGGCAAATTCTTTACCACTGGACCACCAGGGAAGTCCCTGGAGGTATAATTTAGACAGTAAAATTTGCCTAGGTAAAGAAGAAATCCTGTTTATCACAGTAGGGTGAGAGAGCATGGTTTGAGCTGGCTTATAATGGGAGATCAAAGCTCCTACCATCTGCCTTCACTATTACTTCCCTCTGAAAAGTCTGGATCTTGTGCAAGATACTACACCTGTTCTTTTTTACTGTCTTCGAAATCTTGCATTTATTTTATAAATATAAATCTTGCATTATAAATCTTGTAAATCTTGCATTATAATATAAATATAATATATTATATAATAAATAATATAAATATATAAAATAATATATAAATAATATAATAAATAATATAATAAATAATATAAATATAAATCTTGCATTATAAATCTTATAAATCTTGCATTATTTTATACTTAGAGCACATCTCAATTTAAACTAGTCACATATCAAGTACTTAATAGTCACATGTGGCTGGTGACTACCATATTGGACAGTGCAAATCTGGGCAATTCCAGTAGACCTTAGTTATGAATAAAGGACCTTCTCCCATAGTCTAGCTGGGATTGTTGGAGTGCTACACTGGGTAAACAATACAAACAATAAAGTGTTATAATGAATACTTTTAATTCCTTTGTACATATTTCTCTCAGGTACTTTAGAGAGAATTAGCCAAAGTCTTAGGTAGGAGTCAGATCTCTTGGCCAGAATATCATTAATCTATCTTACCCTAAGTTCTCACTGCGTGCTTCACTGGACCATGCAGTTGGGGGTAGGCAAGGGCCAGATTAGAAAAGGCTTTATAAATTATACTAAAGGGTTGGGATTTAATTCCAGAGGCTGAAGGATGGGAAAGAGGGAGGAGTTACTGAGTTTTCAGCAGGGCCATTATGTGACCATTTTTGCATTTTAGAGAAGTTAATATTATGATAGTGTGGAGGACCCATAATAGGTCAGCTTGATTAGAAGCAAAGAGAAGGTCCTTATTGACCTGAAACAAATAGACTGCCAGATATTTCTCTAGCAGGGATGGGTTTATTCAGGATCAGCAGAGAATTGCAATTTGGAGTCTGCAACCATGGTGAGCCATGTGCAAATACACAAACGGCAAGGGAAAGAGAACACTTTTATAGAGAGGAAAAGGGAAGTGGGAGGGGTATAGTAAAGAGTCGGTGGCTTTTCATTAACTGAATCCTTGCCAGGAAAGAGGAAGAGTCTTTCTGCCTTTTGGGCTCTGCTATCTTCACAGGGAGTGAGAGCTCCCCCTTCTGGTCTCCCAGCTTTATTTGAGGTTTCCATTTGGTTTTTTTTCCATTGTTTGTTTTTTTTTTTTACATCCTATAAAAATGTGGATAAGAAGTGATGAAGGGATAAACTAAGGTAGTGGCAGTGCAGACAGAGAAGAGAGGTCAGGTTAAGAGATGTTAAGGAAGGCTATAGAATCCACGGTGCTTGGTATCAAGTGTGGTATAAGAAAAACTATCAAGGATGACTCCTAGCTTTAAAAAAAATTTATCTTAAGCAACTTGGATTATAAGTAGTAAGTAGTACCATTAATTGAACTAGAAAATATAGGAAGAGAAGCCAGTTTGAGATGAAATGTTGAATTTCATTTTGGTGCATACTGACTTTGGAGTGTAGAGAGTAGAGTTTGAAAAGTATCCAACTTAACATGTCGGGAAACCTGATGAAAGTGGTAAAAGTAATTACAGTGGAATAGTGAGGACGAAAGCCAGGCTATAAATGTGTTGAGGAATGAATGAAAGATTTTGAGAAAACATAGTGTATTCAATTTATTCTTATAACAAATATTAATTATTATTTAAGATGCATTGGAATGTATATTGGGAATACACTCATGAATAATATAGTATCTGATCTCAAGCAGTTTTCTGTGGGGGTGGGAGAAACCACAAATAAACCAACATTTAAAGACATGAATAGTTAAGATAGTCACCACATGGCTCTGTGAGAGCATACAGAAAGGTCATTGACCTCTAAGGGGTTACAACCAGTCTTTCAGTGAACTTGTGGTAAAGGGGCAGGGAGAGTGACCGGAGTGCTAGACATAAGAATGAATTATCTTAACATGGTTTTTTTTCTGTTAAAAGGTTATTTAGGGTCCATGTTGCATCCTGTAGAGCACATGTGGAAAACTTTTCCCTCTTCTAGCCGAGTCAAAAACTGAAGAAGGAAAATCATTTCAACCCCGTGTTAGTGGTGCTATCAGATTTTTTCTTCCTTGCAAGTTAGAGATTTGTGAAGGCTGCCAAGGGGCCACAGTTAATAAAGGGCTGCAGTAGAAGAAAGTGCCTCCTCTGAGCCCTGAACACAGGCTGTGGGAGCTACTTCTGTCTACAGATACGTTGTCCAGTACAGTAGCCACCAACTAGCCACATGTAGCTATTTACATTTAATTACAATTAAATAAAATTAAAAATTTAACTCCTCAGTCACACTACCACATTTCAAGTGCTTAATAACCATATATGGTTAAGGGCCACCATATTGGATAGCGTAGACTATACAACATTTCTTTTGTTACAGAAAGTTCTATTAGACTGCACTGGTGTAGAGAACTTGTTTTATTTCTGTAAGTCTAAGGAATTTTTAAAATCCATGGGTTATATGCTGTTACCTACTTGACCTTTTATCCCTCTAGGGTTTTACTCTACATCCTATGGTTTTATAAATTATACAGTTATTTTTAGCTGTATATTGTTTGTATATTCTTTTCAGCTTACTTTAGCCTGCTATTTTTATTGTTTCATAACTTCTATATTTATAGCTTTTAACCCCTTTTCATGTCTCTTGTATCATTTTCATTTTCATCTCCTGTTGTTGACCCTTTAGCAGCCTGACGGTCTTATAAGTTACTTTTCTTTTTTGAATTCTATTTAGTTATTTTCTATACAGCAGGTTCTTATTACTTACATATTTTATACATATTAGTATATATATATGTCAATCCCAATCTCCCAGTTCATCCCACCACCACCACCATCACCCACCCCGGTTTCCCCCCTTGGTGTCCATACATTTGATCTCTACATCTGTGTTTCTATTTCTGCCTTGCAAACCGGTTCATCAGTACCATTTTTCTGCATTCCACATATATGCATTAATAAATGATATTTATTTTTCACTTTCTGACTTACTTCACTCTGTATGACAGGCTCTAGGTCCATCCACATGTCTACAAATAACCCAATTTCATTCCTTTTTATGGCTGAGTAATATTCCATTGTATATATGTACCACATCTTCTTTATCCATTCATCTGTCAATGGGCAGATTTAGGTTGTTTACATGACCTGGCTATTGTAAATAGTGCTGCAATAAACATTGGGATGGATGTGTCTTTTTGAATTATGGTTTTCTCTGGGTATATGCCCAGTAGTAGGTTGTTGGGTCACATGGTAATTCTATTTTTATTTTTTTATTTTTATTTTTCTAACCCTGTATAGTCATGTACATCTCCTTCCCTCCCCAGTGTGTTTTTTTTTAAACATCTTTATTGGAGTATAATTGCTTTACAATGGTGTGTTAGTTTCTGCTTTATAACAAAGTGAATCAGCTATACATATACATATATCCCCATATCTCCTCCCTCTTGCATATCCCTCCCGTCCTCCCTATCCCACCCCTCTAGGTGGTAACAAAGCACCAAGCTTTGATCTCCCTGTGCTATGCAGCTGCTTCCCACTAGCTATTTATTTTACATTTGGTAGTGTATATATGTCCATGCCACTCTCTCACTTTGTCCCAGCTTACTCTTCCCACTGCCTGTGTCCTCAAGTCCATTCTTTATGCCTGCGTCTTTATTTCTGTCCTGCACCTAGGTTCTTCAGAACCTTTTTTTTTTTTTCAGATTCCATATATATGTGTTAGCATATTGTATTTGTTTTTCTTTTCTGACTTACTTCACTCTGTATAACAGACTCTAGGTCCATCCACCTCACTACAAATAACTCAATTTCGTTTCTTTTTATGGCTGAGTAATATTCCATTGTATATATGTGCCACATCTTCTATATCCATTCATCTGTCGGACACTTAGGTTGTTTCCATGTCATGGCTATTGTACATAGAGCTGCAGTGAACATTGTGGTACATGACTCTTTTTGAAATATGGTTTTCTCAGGGTATATGCCCACTAGTAGGATTGCTGGGTCGTAGGGTAGTTCTATTTTAGGTTTTCAAGGAATTTCCACACTGTTCTCCATAGTGGCTGTATCAATTTACATTCCCACCAACAGTGCAAGAGGGTTCCCTTTTCTCCACACCCTCTCCAGCATTTGTTGTTTGCAGATTTTCTGATGATGCCCATTCTAACGGGTGTGAGGTGATAACTCTTGGTAGTTTTGATGTTCATTTCTCTAATAATTAGTGATGTTGAGCAGCTTTTCATGTGCCTCCTGGCCATCTGTATGTCTTCCTTGGTGAAATGTCTGTTTAGGTCTTTTACCCATTTTTGGATTGGGTTGTTTGTTTTTTTAATATTGAGCTACATGAGCTGTTTATATATTTTGGAGATTAATCACTTGTCCATTGATTCATTTGCAAATACTTTCTCCCATTCTCAGGGTTGTCTTTTCATCTTGTTTATAGTTTCCTTTGCTGTGCATAAGCTTTTAAGTTTCATTAGGTCCCATTTGTTTATTTTTGTTTTTATTTCCATTATTCTAGGAGGTGGGTCAAAAGAGGTCTTGCTGTGATTTATGTCAAAGAGTGTTCCTCCTATGTTTTCTTCAAAGAGTTTTATACTCTTTGGTCTTACATTTAGGTCTCTAATCCATTTTGAGTTTATTTTTGTGTATGGTGTTAGGGAGTGTTCTAATTTCATTCTTTTACATGTAGCTGTCCAATTTTCCCAACACCAGTTATTGGAGAGACTGTCTTTTCTCCATTGTATATCCTTGCCTCCTTTGTCATAGATTAGTTGACCTTAGGTGCATGGGTTTATCTCTGGGCATTCTATCCTGTTCCATTGATCTATATTTCTGTTTTTGTTCCAGTACCATACTATCTTGATTAATGTAGCTTTGTTGTATAGCCTGAAGTCAGGGAGTCTGATTCCTCCAGCTCTGGTTTTTTCCAAGATTGCTTTGGCTATTCAGGGTCTTTTGTGTCTCCATACAAATTTTAAGACTTTTTGTTCTAGTACTGTAAAATATGCCATTGGTAATTTGATAAGGATTGCATTGAATCTGTACCTTGCTTTGGGTAGTAGAGTCATTTTCACAATATTGATTCTTCCAATCCAGGAACATGGTATATCTCTCCATCTGTTTGCATCATCTTTGATTTCTTTCATCAGTGTCTTATAGTTTTCTGCATACAGGTCTTTTCTCTCCCTAGGTAGGTTTATTTTTAGGTACTGTATTCTTTTTGTTGCATTGGTAAATGGGAGTGTTTCCTTAATTTCTCTTTTGGATTTTTCATCATTAGTGTATAGGAATGCAAGAGATTTCTGTGCATTAACTTTGTATCCTGCAACATTACCAAATTCATTGATTAGCTCTAGTAGTTTTCTGGTGACATATTTAGGATTCTCTGTGTATAGTATCATGGCATCTGCAAACAGTAACAGTTTTACTACTTCTTTTCCAATTTGTAATCCTTTTTTTTTTTTTTTTTTGCGGTATGTGGGCCTCTCACTGTTGTGGCCTCTCCCCTTGCAGAGCACAGCCTCCGGACGCGCAGGCTCAGCAGCCATGGCTCACAGGCCTAGCCGCTCTGCGGCATGTGGGATCTTCCCAGACCGGGGCACGAACCCGTGTCCCCTGCATCGGCAGGCGGACTCTCAACCACTGCGCCACCAGGGAAGCCCTGTAATCCTTTTATTTATTTTTTTTCTCTGATTGCCGTGGCTAGGACTTCCAAAACTATGTTGAATAATAGTGGTGAGAGTGGACATCCTTGTCTTGTTCCTGATCTTAGAGGAAATGCTTTCAGTTTTTCACCATTGAGAATGATGTTTGCTGTGGGTTTGTTGTATATGGCCTTTATTATGCTGAGGTAGGTTCCCTCTATGCCCACTTTCTGGAGAGTTTTTATTATAAATCAGTGTTGAATTTTGTCAAAAGCTTTTTCTGCATCTGTTGATATGATCATATGGTTTTTATTCTTCAATTTGTTAATATGGTATATCACATTGATTGATTTGAGTATACTGGGGAATTATGCATCCCTGGGATGAATCCCACTTGATCATGGTGTATGATCCTTTTAATGTGTTGTTGGATTCTGTTTGCTAGTATTTTGTTCAGGATTTCTGCATCTATATTCATCAGTGATGTTAGTCTGTAATTTTCTTTTTTTGTTGTATCTCTGTCTGGTTTTGGTATCAGGGTGTTGGTGACCTCATAGAATGAGTTTGGGGGTTCCTTCCTCTACAGTTCTGGAAGAGTTTGAGAAGCATGGGTGTTAGCTCTTCTCTAAATGTTTGATAGAATTCACCTGTGAAGCCATCTGGTCCTGGCCTTTTGTTTGTTGGAAGACTTTTAATCACAGTTTTAATTTCATTACTTGTGATTGGTCTGTTCATATTTTCTCTTTCTTCCTGGTTCAGACTTGGAAGTTTATACCTTTCTACGAGTTTGTCCATTTCTTCCAGGTTGTTCATTTTATTGTCATAGAGTTGCTTGTAGTAGTCTCTTATGATGCTTTGTATTTCTGTGGTGTCCGTTGTAACTTCTTTCTTCATTTCTACTTTTATTGATTTGAGTCCTCTCCCTCTTTTTCTTGATATGTCTGGCTAAAGGTTTATCAATTTTGTTTATCTTCTCAAATGACCAGCTTTTACTTTTATTGATCTTTGCCATTGTTTTCTTTGTTTCTTTCATTTATTTCTGCTCTGATCTTTATGACTTCTTTCCTTCTGTTAACTTTGGGTTTTGTTTGTTCTTCTTTCTCTGGTTCCTTTAGGTGTAAGGTTAGATTATTTATTTGAGATTTTTCTTATTTTTTGAGGTAGGTTTGTATTGCTATAAACTTCCCTCTTAGATCTGCTTTTGTTGATTCTCGTAGGTTTTGGATCATCATGTTTTCATTCTCATTTGTCTCTAGTTTTTTTTAATTTCCTCTTTGATTTCTTCAGTGATCTCTTGGTTATTTAGTAACGTATTGTTTAGCCTCCATGTGTTTGTGTTTTTTACATTTTTTCCCTGTAATTTATTTCTAATCTCACAGCATTGTGGTAGGAGAAGATGCTTGATATGATTTCAGTTTCTTAAATTTACCGAGGATTGATTTGTGCCCCAGGCTGTGATCTATCCTGGAGAATATTCCGTGCGCACTTGAGAAGAAAGTGTAATCTGCTGTTTTCTGATGGAATGTCCTATAAATATCAGTTAAATCTATCTGGTCTATTGTGTCATTTAAAGTGTGTTTCCTTATTAATTTTCTGTCTGGATGATCTGTCCATTTGTGTAGGTGAGGTGTTAAAATCCACACTATTATTGTGTTACTGTCAATTTCCTCTGTTACAGCTGTTAGCATTTGCCTTATGTATTGAGGTGCTCCTATGTTGGGTATGTATATATTTATAATTGTTATATTTTCTTGGATTGATCCCTTGATCATTATGTAGTGTCCTTCCTTGTGTCTTGTAACATTCTTTATTTTAAAGTCTATGTTATCTGACATGAGTAGTGCTACTGTAGCTTTCTTTTGATTTCCATTTGCATGGAATATCTTTTTCCATCCCCTCACTTTCAGTCTGTATGTGTCCCTAGGTCTGAAGTGGGTCTCTTGTAGACAGCATATATATGGGTCTTGTTTTTGTATCCATTCAGCAAGCCTGTGTCTTTTGGTTGGAGCATTTAATCCATTCACATTTAAGGTAGTTATTGATATGTATGTTCCTATGACCATTTTCTTAATTGTTTTGGGTTTGTTTTTCTAGGTCCTTTTCTTCTCTTGTGTTTCCCACTTAGAGAAGTTCCTTTAGCATTTGTTGTAGAGCTTGTTTGGTGGTGCTGAATTCTCTTAGCTTTTGCTTGTCTGTAAAGCATTTTTTTTATTAAAAATTTTTTTTTAATTTATTTTTGCTGCCTTGGGTCTTCATTGCTGTGCATGGGCTTTCTCTGTTTGCGTGGAGCAGGGGCTACTCTTCATTGCAGTGCATGGGCCTCTCATTGTGGTGGCTTCTCTTGTTGCAGAGCACAGGCTCTAGGCGCGCGGGGTCACTAGTTGTGTCTTGCGGGCTCTACAGCACAGGCTCAGTAGCTGTTGCGCCCAGGCTTAGGTGCTCCATGGCATGTGGGATCTTCCTGGACCTGGCCTCAAACCCATGTCCCCTGCAGTAGCAGGAGGATTCTTAACCACTGTGCCAGCAGGGAGGTCCCTGTAAATCTTTTGATTTCTCTGTCCAATCTGAATGAGGTCCTTGCTGGGCAGAGTAATCTTGATTGTAGGTTTTTCCCTTTCATCACTTTAAATATGTCCTTCCACTCCCTTCTGGCTTGCAGAGTTTCTGCTGAAAGATCAGCTATTAAACTTATGGGACTTCCTTTGTATGTTATTTGTTGTTTTTCCCTTGTTGCTTTTAATAATTTTTCTTTATCTTTAATTTTTGTCAGTTTGATTACTATGTGTCTTGGCATGTTACTCCTTGGATTTATCCTGCCTGGAACACTCTGCGCTTTCTGGACTTGGGTGGCTATTTCCTTTCCCATGTTAGGGAAGTTTTCGACTATAATCTCTTCAAATATTTTCTCTGGTCTTTTCTTTCTCTCTTCTCCTTCTGGGACCCCTATAATGTGAATGTTGATTCACTTAATGTTGTCCCAGAGGTCTCTTAGGCTGTCTTCATTTCTTTTCATTCTTTTTTCTTTATTCTGTTCTGCAGCAGTGAATTCCACCATTCTGTCTTCCAGGTCACTTATCTGTTCTTCTGCCTCAGTTATTCTGCTATTGATTCCTTCTAGTGTATTTTTCATTTCAGTTATTGGATTGTTCATCTCTGTTTTTTTGTTCTTTAATTCTTCTAAGTGTTTGTTCTTTAATTCTCCTAGGTCTTTGCTAAACATTTCTTGCATCTTCTCGATCTCTGTCTCCCTTCTTTTTCCGAGGTCCTGGATCATGTTCACTATCACTATTCTGAATTCTTTTTCTGGAAGGTTGCCTACCTCCACTTCATTTAGCTTTTTTTCCTGGTGTTTTATCTTGTTCCTTCACCTGGTACATAGTCCTCTGCCTTTTCATTTTGTCTGTTTTTCTGTGAATGTGGTTTTCGTTCCATAGGCTAAAGGACTGTAGTTCTTCTTGCTTCTCTTAGAAGTTACTTTCATTGATCCTCCATTTCTTTCTTTGCTGATTCACCTAAGTAAATGTAAAGACTCACAGAATAAAATTCCTTCTTGGGATCAGGAATATTACATGTACTAATAGGTTCCCTCAGTTACTAGAAATATTTTTTCTTTGTATCATACATCAGTCTAGTTCCTTTGTTAGAAGATCTGAAATTATCAGTTTTGTTATATTTAAAATATTTAAGTGAGCAAGCCATTTGAACAGTTGTGACTTTCTAAAGGGGACAGGTATGGTAGATACTATCCATTGTTTATTAAGCATTTGTATTTGCCTATCCCTGTGCTAAAAACCATTTAATCATTTAATTCTCTCAGCAATCCTATGAGATCATTATGATTTATTCCAATGCACTGATGAGAAAACTCAGGTCCTGAGAGAATGTGAATGTGTGACCTAATGTCACACAGTTAAGTGACAGACTTGAACTCACAGATTTGAACTTTAATTCCAAAGCCTACATATTAAGTAGGAGGTTCCTCTTAGGGAAGGACCCACAGACATAATATCTCTGGTTCAGTCATGGCAAGAAACTTTATGGTATTGAATCTTCTCATATGTTTTTATGAATATAGTTGCCTTAGAACATCCATGGCCAGGTTTCTGAAGTTTTAATAAATCAAGTTGTCCTCCCATGTGCTGATAATCCTGATCAATATCAAATCACACTGAATTTTGAGTCTTTGTTGTTTTTAGTTATTTTATACTGGTCTTTAAACAAGCAAAATATCTGCGGCAAATGGCTGGGTATTCCTCCTGTGACATCAACATGATATGAGAGAAGTCTCTAGGCCAAGCATGTGACATCTGGATCGGGTTCCTCATATGCTCAGCCCTTTATCCTGGTTGTCCTTTCTGCCTATAATGCTGTTCCCACATGTCAAACTGCCTCAACTTCTTCAAGTCTCCACTCAGATGTAACCTTCTCAATCAAACTTACCAGGACCATTCTATTTAACTGTAATATACCTCTCCCATATAAATTCTTCATTCCCCATTCTACTCCCAGTAATTTATTAGCATGTGATTATTATTCTTATGGGCAATAAGCTCTAAGGTTCTTCATGTTCTTTATGTAGCTATCCGAGGGCTCTGGTCAATATTATCTTCTTTTTGGGCTAAGGCCTTAGCCTACCTTTAGAACTAACTTCCTCTTTGCTTCCCAGTTGTGTTCCTACTTTCTAAAGCTCAAAATATGGTTCTAAGCTAGTATTCCTAAATTTGAAAAAAAATGAGTCATCTCTTTCTTTGTTCCAGTTTGACATTAATCCTATCACTTCTTTATACCACCTCTGTATGTTCACATGGACCTGGAGAAAGTTAGGAAGACTTCTTTCTCTGCAAATAAAATAATCCGAAGAAGAAAGCCTTATCTAATGTCCAGGGGTCTTGTTTCCTAGTCAAAAGGCTCTTTGATGTTGTTAAGATAATTTAACTTGGATCTCTTTTCATTTTTTGAAATGGTAGAAAAATCACATAAAAGCTTTGGGTTTTTCCAAATGAATAGAGGAGCCAAGGGAGTTGGAGGAGCCACTGCAGGTTCCATAGTCATGTTTTCAGACCAGGTTGTCCCCTTCTTCACCAGGCTCAGGCTCAGAGAACACTTTGGAAAAGGATCTGCCTATCTTTTTAAAAGGAATAATGATGGAGAACAATATTGAGGCTCTTTTTCTAGGGCTTTTGCCCAATTTAATTCTAATCTCACATATAATTCAAACCACTTGCTTCTAGCATATTTCCTAAGTTTCATCTTGGAGAGCCCTTTTTCACCCAAATCCTCTATGCTTGGTTTGTCTCACAGCTATCAAAACCTAATGAGGAGTAAGGTTCTCTTATCTCATAATTCACTTTTGAAATTCTCAGATGATAAGTAGGACTGCTTATATAGATCGTCAAGCGATACACTACCAGAAAGTAGCTTACTGCTATGGATGTCTGTGTGCTTGTACCACCAGTCAATGTGTATTACAAAGGGAATGAGTGTATAGCATTGGGAAATCTGGACAGTCTTTTAACTGGAGATTAGTTAACAGAGTTTCCACTGTGTGTGTATATATATTTTCTTTCAAGGAGACTTTACCATTTTTATGAGATGATTATATTGGCAAACAACTGAAATCATTTAAACTCGGACCTCTGTCTGACCAGGATGGGTATCTCTTGGCTAGGTCTAAACAGTCGTCTAGATCACTTTGGACAATCAACCAGGGAAATTTCTTCGGTACTCATTCTCTGTTAGATATATTTAAAGATTAGTTGGTTATAATTCCATACTTGAGGAAGACAAAACAACGGGGAACAATTCACAGAAAAGATGCCTATTTCATATAACATATGCTTAGCCTTATTAATCAGGGAAATGCATATTAAAACAGAATAATAGAATTTTCTTAAACTGGTGAGTTTGACAAAATATAAAATGATACATAAGATCCAGCATTGGCAACCATGTGGTAGAAAAGGCAGTCTAGGTTGTAGTACTATGATTGAGATGTTTTTTCATTTTTCTACAGTTGATTCTTATTATTCACAATAGTTATGGTCTGTGAAGTCATTATGAACACTGAATTAGTGAATACTGAAATATTGCCTAGTGGAGAAGTACAGGGTTAGGTTTCCATGAGCTTCTAGACACATTTTTGTCAAGCGGTCAACACATAACCTTGTTTTTTGTGTTTTCCTGTTTACCGACACCTTATTTAACATGTGTTGTTGATTCAGTAACATTGAAGTCACAGCCAAGAGCACTGTAACTTATTCTTGAATGATGCTTGTAGTGCACATGTTTTTCTCTGTAAGGCACATCACAGTCTTCTTGCACTTAGGAGCACTAGACAACACTTAAGTCCTATGCTTAGGCGCCATTGTAAATAGTGAAATCAACAAAAAGTACAAAAATGTAAAAAGTGTGGCACTAAATAGGCTGCAGAAAGGATACTTAATTATAGTATGAGAGCTAAAACAAGAAGGCATACTGTTGCTTTGTTCAGCCTTAGCTGGGAACTTTCATGGCAGGTGATTCAAATTTTTGCCACTCTCTGCATGTCCGTGAATGACAATGAAAGTACTCCAAGTATTAATTTGGAGTTACATATTTTAGTGAGTAAGTGAATTTGCAAATATGGAATCCATGAATAATAAGGATTGACTGTATTTTTTACATTTTTAAAATAATAAGCTTGAATGACTTTCATAAAAGAAGGATAGAGAAAATAATTAGCAATGCCTGATTAATAAAATATCCTGGCTAAAGAAAATAATTTTTCATGATGAGTAGATAGTGTTTAATATAATTAGCTCAAAGTACAAAATACATAGAAAATTCTTACATTTCAGAATAACTATTGTTTTGGTATCAAATAACACTCAGCTCAAAAACTTGGCAAAGATAGTAACTCTCTATGTGATTATAAAAAGATGAGGGGCTTCCCTGGTGGCGCAGTGGTTGAGAGTCCGCCTGCCGATGCAGGGGACACGGGTTCGTGCCCCGGTCTGGGAAGATCCCACATGCCGCGGAGTGGCTGGGCCCGTGAGCCATGGCTGCTGAGCCTGCACATCCAGAGCCTGTGCTCCGCAACGGGAGAGGCCACAACAGTGAGAGGCCCACATACCGCAAAAAAAAAAAAAAAAAAAAAAAGATGAGGACTTGCCTAGTGGCGCAGTAGTTAAGAGTCTGCCTGCCAGTGCAGGGGATGCAGGTTTGATCTCTGGTCCGGGAAGATCCCACATGCCGTGGAGCAACTAAGCCTGTGTGCCACAACTACTGAGCCTACACTCTAGAGCCCACGAGCCACAACTGCTGGAGTCCGCACACCACAACTACTGAAGCCTGTGCACCTAGAGCCCATGCTCCACAACAAGAGAAGCCACCGCAACGAGAAGCCCGCGCACTGCAACCAAGAGTAGCCCCCACTCACTGCAACTAGAGAAAGCCCAGGTGCAGCAACGAAGACCCAGTGCAGCCAAAAATAAGTTAATTAAATAAATAAATTTACTTTTTAAAAAAGATGAAACAATGTGATCTAATAAGAGAGTAATAGAAAAGCAGTTGACATTAAACTACTGAAATAAAACAATATTTTATAATACTTTTCAATGACAAAATAAAGCTTTATTCAAATATATTAGTATTACTGGTTCAAGCAGTATTTTCCTGAAAAGGCAGGAGATGTAATTCAAATTTACAAGTAAGATGTTTAAAATTATTACATATCTTTTTCTGGTAATGTGTAGATTTTTCAACTAAATTAACATGAAATATTTTCTCCTCTTTTTTTTGTTTTTGTTCCAGCCATTAAGTGTCAGAACTGGGATTCAAATCTTTGAACTGGGATTCAAAACTTGCTCCCAAGTTCATGCTTTTAACCATTTTATCAATATTATACAAGTCTTATTACCTGTCTGCGAGACCCTGTCGCATTACCAAGGCATTAAACATGTACAAATCAAATGACTTGAAAATTAGATACAGAAGTACTTTCTTCTCTATAAAGTTTTAAAATGAGAGATTGTGTAGTCCTTTTTCTGAGTGATTTAGCTATAAGCTGACCCAAAAGCCACAAAATAAATGACAGTGTTTGCCTTATTTCACATGTATCATAGTTACTTATATTACGAATAGATGCCCAAAACCCAAGAAAACAGTAAAAAGTTGGATTAAAGACAAAAGGAACTTTACACTATCTCACTTTAACTCCTAGCTATTACATATTGTATATTCAGAAATAAAATAATGTTTTCCCCTGTAAAACTATTTAAACACCATTTTTATATTTTTATGATGAATAGTGTTCATGGTTAATTCTTTTCCAAAAGTTTCTTTTTAATATATCCAAATGTTTCTCTAGCATCTGCATTGTAAGTCCACCAAACATGATTGGGCTAGCTTAGCTGGTGAGAACTGTTCATTGTCTGATTCTCTAGGGGTATCACACTGTCCTTTGATCATGAAACCTCTTCCCCCCACTCCCCCTTTTTCCCCCCATTTTATTTGTGATTATAACATAACTGGGAAAGTCTTTTATTCTATAGTAACATTACAATTCTTGTTTTCGCACATTACATTTAGAGTACACTCTTTTATTCTGACAGAAAAAATATATATATTGTGATATTGAGAATGATATTTTTATAACAGTTAATATCTAAAATATATAAAGAACTCATACAATTCAATAGCAAAAAAAATTCTGATTAAAAAAATGGGCAGAGGATCTGAAGACATTTTTCCAAAGAAGACATGCAGGTGGCCAGCAGGTATGTGAAAAGGTACTCAACATCACTAATTATCGCTAATTATCAGAGAAAAGCAAATTAAAACATAATGAGATATCACCTCACACCTGTCAGAATGGCTACTATCAAAAAGATAAGAAATAACATGTGTTGACAAGGATGTGGAGAAAAGGGAACCCTTGTGCACTTTGGTGGGAATGTAAATTGGTGTAGCCACTATGAAAAATAGTATGGATGGTCTTCCATATGATCCAGCAATTCCACTTCTAGGTATACATCCAAAGGAAATGACACTAACTCGAAAACATATTTGCATCCCCATGTTTATTGAAGAATCATTTACAATGGCCAAGACATGGAAACAACCTAAGTGTCCCTCGATGGATTAATAGATAATGAAAATATGGTATGTAGACACAGTGGAATATTATTCAGGAAAAGAAAAAAAAAAGGAAGGAAATCCTGCCATTTGTGACAAAATGGATCAATCTTGAGGGCATTATGCTAAATGAAATTGAGTCACACAGAAAAAGACATATACCATACAATCTCATTTATATGTGGAATCTAAAAAAAAAATTCATCCAGAGAATAGATTATTGTTTTACAGATATACATCTCTATCTCTCTGTCTGTCTATCTTCTAGTGGCATGGAGAATATAGGAAAGTATCCTTTGTGAATAAAACTTCTAGAGATTGACTATGGTGTAGACTTAGGGTATACTAGAAATAAATCTCCCTTTAGGAGATTTTTACCTTTTACCTACATTTTTGGTGGATTGGGATTTACTTTGTTTAATTCAACTAAAATTATTGAGTACATTGTGTGTGGGGGTGGTATTCAGCAGTAGGATGATAGATGTTAGCTCTGTCAATGTGGAATTGATAGTCTAATGAGGAATATGGCTGTTAAACAAATGATTATATGAATATGTATGTATTAGAACTACATTAAGTGCTATAACAGAGTGTCATCATTGTGCAAGTGCGTATAACAGAAGGCTGTAGCTTAGTTGAAGTGGAGAGATTCCTGAAAGATTCTCATTTATTCCAAATTTGAAGGATAGAGAACAGCCATGTGTGGAGACCCTAAATCTGGAGAGAGCCTAGCATATTCTAGGAATTCAGAGAAGTCCAGTTTGGCTCTACTTACAGTGCAACGAGGAGGGTAGCCTACGGTGTGACTGAAGAGATAGTTTAGGCAGGTTATGAAGGCCACATTAACTAGTTGGGTTTATTCAAGTACAGTGGGTAGTTCTATGGAAAAGTTTAAACGAGGGGTCAGTATGATTAAATTTGTATTTTAAAATATCACTCTGACTACCATGTGGAAAATTGGTTGGAGCAGGGTAAAATAATTCTGACTAGAGATTATGAGACCCTGGGCTTATAACCATCATTGGATGGTGACAGTGGGAGGTTTTGAAATATACTATTGGAAAGGAGAGCTTGCAGAACTTGGGTATGAAGAGTTAGGTAGTTTATCTACTATAGATAAATTAGTGATAGAAGGGACTCATTTTATTTATTTTTTAATTTTTATTTTATATTGGAGTATAGTTGCTTAACAATGTGTTAGTTTCAGGTGTACAGCAAAGTACAAAGATTCAGTTATACATATATATTTTAGAAGAGATACAAAAACAGTGATTAAAACACCAAAGCCTATTTAACTATTCATTATTTAAATGTTCTTCCTGAGCTATCAATTTAAATTTTAGGTACACATAAATAGCTTCTACTCTCAAAAGTAGGAGATAGGAATAGAGAAAAAGCATTCAATCTTGAGTTTAAACTATGTTTCTTAGACATCTATCAGCTTTTAGTAAATTTGGAATCCCTTGGTAAAGTTCTTGAGTCTGTCCGGTTTTTTGTTTTTGTTTTTTTTAAATAAATTTATTTATTTTATTTATTTTTTTAGCTGCGTTGGGTCTTTGTTGCTGCACGCAGGCTTTCTCTAGTTGCTGTGAGCAGGGCTACAATCGTTGCAGTGCACAGGCTTCTCATTGCAGTGACTTCTTTTGTTGTGGAGCACAGGCTCTAGAGTGCAGACTCAGTAGTTGTGGTGCACGTGCTCAGTTGCTCCGCGGCATGTGGGATCTTTCCTGGACCAGGGCTCGAACTGCATTGGCAGGTGGATTCTTAGCCACTGTGCCACCAGGGAAGCCCCTGTTTTGTTCTTAAAGAAAGTAGTCTGGCAGTAATGGGCCCTTATTCAGCTTCTTCAATGTTAATTCTAATTTTGAAGATTTTTTTTTGAACTCGGGTTTGGTAGAAAGAAAAATGCTACATATCATCCTGCTGTAACCAGCAGATGTTGCTTGCTTGTTAGTTCTGCTTTGGGGAATCAGAAGTGGGTGGAATTAGTTGATTAGGATTCAAAAACAGAAAGACTATGAAAAAACATTCTTTAAAACCTTATGGAGTTGAAAGCCAAATACTAATAATATTTTTTTTTCCTAAACCTGTAACTCTGTGGACATCTATTTACTAATTTATTATCTCTTATAAATGTGATCCAAGCCATTAAAGATTACATTTATAAACTATTTGAGATTGGTCCCAGTTTTGGCCTTTAAGCCTTCCTATTCATTACCATAATTTATTGCTAGTAAATGTGACACTTACTGAGATGTCACAATTAATCTTGCATGGAATGCAAATGAGATGCTGATTAAATCATTAATGACGTAGTCTTTCTAATTTCAAAGCTGTGGAAATGATTAGAATAGAAATGTGCCTTCCTTTTCTTAACTGAGATTTCACTATTATTTTAGATTAAATATAACTATGCATGTTGACTTTTACTGATAATAGCCACTGATCCTTTGTTATCCTCTCCTGCTGTTAACCTTACTTCGTCAGGCTTCTGAAGGTTCCTTACAAGAACTTGGCTCAAAGCATTTCTTTTTATTTCTCTGATTTATTCATTCAATCAACCCACCCACCAGCCACCAAACAACATTTACAAACCATCTAGGTGTCTAGAATTCTTAGGCATTGACAATGAGAAGATGAAAACACATTTTCCCTGAGCCAAAGGAACTTATGTCCTAGTGGAGGGAAATCTCTGCACAATCAATAATTGCAATAAAGTCTTATAATTGCCATGATAGACATATGTATCAAATGGAAAAAAGTCTGTGATCAAATAAGATTGAGAAATACTGAAACACTAATTTGAAAAGATATATCACCCCATTTTCATAGTGGCATTATTTACAATAGGCAAGATATGGAAGCAACCTTAAGTGCCCATCAAGAGATGAATGGGGGCTTCCCTGGTAGCGCAGTGGTTGAGAGTCTGCCTGCCGATGCAGGGGACACAGGTTCGTGCCCCGGTCTGGGAAGATCCCACGTGCCGCGGAGCGGCTGGGCCCGTGAGCCATGGCCACTGAGCCTGCGCGTCCGGAGCCTGTGCTCCACAACGGGAGAGGCCACAGCAGTGAGAGGCCTGCATACCACAAAAAAAAAAAAAAAAAAAAAATAGATGAATGGATGTGGGCTATATATACAATGGAATATTAGCCGTAAAAAAGAATGAAATATTGTCATTTGCGACAACATGATGGACCTAGAGGGTCTTATGCTAAGTGAAGTCAGACAGAGAAAGACAAATACTGTATGATTTCACTCATATGTGGAATCTAAAAAACAAAACAAATGAACACATACAACAAAACAGAAACAGTCATAGATACAGAGAACAAACAGGTGGTTGCCAAAGGGGAGAGCGGGATTGGGGGAGGACAGAAATAGCTGAGGGAGATTAAGAGGTACAGACTTCTAGTTATAAAATAAATGAGTCATGGGTATGAAATGTACAGTGTGGGGAATAAAGTCAATAATTATGTAATATTTTTGTATGGTGACAGATGGTAACTAGACTTATTACAGTGATCATTTTGAAATGTATAGAAGTATCAAATTTTTATGTTGTATACCAACAACTAACATAGTGTTGTAGGTCAGTTATACTTCAAAAACAAACTCATAGGCTTCCCTGGTGGTGCAGTGGTTACGAATCTGCCTGCCAGTGCAGGGGACATGGGTTCAAGCCCTGGTCCGGAAAGATCCCACATACCGCAGAGCAACTAAGCCGTGTGCCACAACTACTGAGCCTGCGCTCTAGAGGCCACAAGCCACAACTACTGAGCCCACGTGCCACAACTGCTGAAGCCCGTGCTCTGCAACAAGAGAAGCCACCACAATGAGATGCCACACACTGCAAAAAAGAGTAGCCCCTGCTCGCCGCAACTAGAGAAAGCCCACGCAAAGCAGTGAAGACCCAATACAGCCAAAAATAAACAAATTAAATAAATAAATTTATTTCAAAAAAAACTCATAGAAAAAGAGATAAGATTTGTGATTATGAGAGGCAGCAGGTAGGGGATGAAGGATAGTAGGATGAAGGTAGTCAAAAGGTACAGTTATAAGATAAAGAGTACTAGGAATGTTAATGTACAACATGATAAACATAACTAACACTGATGTAAGTTCTATATCAAAGTTGAGTATGATTCCTAAGAGTTCTCCTCACAAGGAAAAAAAAATTTTCCTGTTTTTAAAATTTTGTATTTATATGAGATGACGGATATTCACTAAACTTATTGTGATAATCGTTTCCAGATATATGTAAGTTAAATCATTACGCCGTACACCTTAAACTTGTACAGTGCTGTATGTTAGTTATATCCCAATAAAACTGGAAGAAAAAATTGATAAATTTCCAACAACTGAAAAGACAAGCAAAAAGATTGGGAAATACTGGATTAAATGACGTTAAGCAAATTTGTCTAGTACAGGACTCTAGAACATTTTGAATGCTAACATAAATTGTGAATCTCCAAAAAGGGCATCTAGCATGAAGTATTTTCCAACTTTGTTGCCAAAAGTAAGAGATGACAATCAGGATAAGAAGAAATTGCAAACCATAATTCTTGCTAAGCTGCCTGCAGGGACCATGAAGAGAACATAAAGAATTTTGAAATATAGCTTTTACTTTTTAGGGAAGAGAGAAAGGTAAACAGGGCTACATAAATCTAACTTTCAAAATTTCTCTTCTTTCTTTCCCGCTTACTCATCCCAGCACACTCCCTTCCCCGTGCTATGGATTTTTGCACTGATTTTGAGTCTCCCGTGCTTCTGTGCTTTTGAATTTCTCGTGAGTGTTAAAAAGTAACCATTTGTACTGTTTTTGAAACTCATTCATCCTGATATTCTAACATTCACAAATTCTTGCATTTTTAGGTCTATTCTCTAAGCATGGAATGAAAAGGATTATCTACAGTTAAAGGAATTTGGAAAAGTAGTTTTGTTTTGCTTTTGTTTTCTCCCCCCCCCCTCCTCTGAGTTTCAGGTGCTGAGAGGACAGAAGGGTACTTAGCTTTTATTTTATTTTATTTTTAAATTTATTTTATTGTAGTTGATTTACAATGTTGTGTTAATTTCTGCTGTACAGCAAAATGATTCAGTTATATATGTATATACATTCTTTTTCACATTCTTTTCCATTATGGTTTATCACAGGATACTGAATATAGTTCTTTGTGCTACACAGTAGGACCTTGTTGTTTATCCATTCTGTATATAATAGTTTGCATCTGCCCCAAACTGCCAATCCATTCTTCCCCTACTCCCCCTCCCCCTTGGCAACCACAAGTCTGTTCTCTATGTCTGTGAGTCTGGTTCTGTTTTGTAGATAAGTTCATTGGTGTCATATTTTAGATTCCACATGTAAGTGATATCATATGGTATTTGTATTTCTCTTTCTGACTTACTTCACTTAGTATGATAATCTTTAGGTCCATCCATGTTGCTGCAAATGGCATTGTTTTATTCTTTTTTATGGCTGAGTAGTATTGCATTGTGTGTATGGAGGGGTACTTAGTTTTGATCCTCTCCTTCCCCTTTGAACGTAGCCTGAGACTGAACCTAGAGCAGGGATTCTTATCCTGTTGTCTACAGACCCCTAAAGTTTTGGGGAATAGAATTCAGGAGTCTGTGACCTTGGATGTGAAAAAAAATCATGTACTTATTTTCACCGATCTCTGAAAGTTAGAATTCCTGTGAATACAAGCAATAAACCACTGTAATGGCTATACCTTGACTTTGCAATCATTAGAAATTACAAACATTTTTGTATCACATTACAATTGTAGAGATCGTAGAATATCATTTACAGCCATTGCTACTTTAAAAGTATAGGAGTTGTTAGAAGAGCTGCTAGATCTTAATAAAGATGCACATTATATTTTTATATTACCACTTAAAAACTATTTTGATAATTATATTTCAAAATAATGTTTCCTTTGTAATCCTATGTGTTTTATGCATTTAAAGGCATTGCTCTGAGAAGGGTTTTTAGACTTCATCAGGCTGCCAAAAGAGGACCCAAGCATAAGACAAAATGAAGGACTTGTTCTAGAGGAAGATACACAGGGTCAAATAAAGATAAACAAGGAGCCCTGAAGTTAGAAGACAGAGTAGTACCCAAGGCAGCTTCTTTTATTTTATTCCTTTTCCCAGCATGAATCCTCCCCATCCTTGCCACTCTAAGCTTCTGGGAACTTACAAGACTTGTAGCCCATACTTATTGTTCATTCTCTTAACACCTGCTCCAACTTCTATACAGATATTTGGATGAATTCACTCATTCATTCAACAGATATTTGGGGAGTACCTATTATGTACTAAGTAGACTATGGAGATATAGCAATAAACAAAACAAGCAATGAACCTTGTCCTCACAGACATTACGTTCCAATGGAGGGAGATAGACCACGAACAGAATAAATAAGTAAAATGTTTAGTATGGCCAATGATGGTAAGTGCTGTAGGGGGAAATCAATCAGGGAAGGAAATAGGGTTCTCCAGGAAGGGGAGGAATTTGCAGCTTTTAAAGGGAGTGGACAGGGAAGGCTGTAACATTGGACACAGACTTGAAGGAGGTAAGGGTAAGAGTCATTTAGCAATCTAGGTTGAGGGAACAGCAAGTTCCAAAGTTGCAGAGTGCCTCGTATGTTGGAAAAAGCCAGGAGCCCAGTGTGGCTGGAGCAGAGTGACCACGGGGAGAACAGCAGGAGGTGAGGTCAAGTTGGTAAGGGATGGGAAGGAATACCCAGGTTGGAGCATTGCATACCACTGAAAGGACTTTGGCTTTTACTCTGAGTGAAAGAGAGGTTGTTGACGAGTTTGAGCAAAGGACCAACACGATCTGACATGTTTTGGCAGTATCTCTAGTTTCTACGTGGAGAATAGATGAAAGCGCAAGAACAGAAAAAAAAACAGAAAAATCTTGAGATTTTCTCCACTTCCTGACTATTTTAGACAATAACCTTCTACCTAGTCTCCTTGCTTTCAGAATTACCTCCCTCCAATTCAGTAACCACACAGCTACCTGAGTAATTTTTTTAATGTAAATCTCATCACGTCATGCCCCTTCTTAAAACCATTCTTTTGCTTCCAGTGTTTACTGCGTAGTTAAAAACTCCTCAGCAAGACAGACAAGGCCATACACTATCTTTCCCCCTTTCTAGCTATGTAGTTGCACTTACTGTGCCTCTGTTTTAAAATGTAGGTTTTATTATTATTCAGACATGGTGAAGTCCGCAGATCAGGAGACGATTGCTGTTGAAAGGTATTTACAGTTCTCAAGTGGAAGGGGCGTGCTATCCCACACAGAGCCACAGGGAAAAGCACCAGGGTTAGTCAGGAAGCAGAAGGAGTCGGGTGGCAGTGGGGTACGTGGGCAAGAGCCTTTATTGTGGCTTCTGTGGAAGGATAGGCAGGACAGGGTAAGCAGGCTTTGTATTGACTGGTTTTAATAATTTTAGTGGGACCTAGGGTGTAGGCGGCTGTTCTGAGTTGTCTGGTACCTGGCCCTGGGGTGATAAGGGCAGAGGAAAATTGGCCTGGAGTATAAATGTGATAGAGGAGGTGAAGGTGTGTGGGGGGCTCTGGATTGGTTGTTCTTTCCAGGGTCAGTAAAGCCCCAGATGTCAGAACATCACAATAAAGAGACATGCTTAATACAGTCTCCCACTCTCACTGGCTGTGCTCCAATTAATCCTAAATGACTTGCAATTTCTGACCATTCCATGCTAAAGTTCCTTACCCTCTTCCTGGGAAAGAAAATGTATCTCTTAATGATTTTCTTGGTGAAGGCTTCATTGACCTTTCCAACAGACTCATAAGGCCCTGCCATGTTTATTCAGTGTTGCGTATCACATTATATTGTAATTATTAGTTTACATGTGTTGCTTAAGACCACCTACCCTCCTAGTCAGACTATGAGCCCCTTGAGAGCTAGAACTGTCGTATTCTTCCTTGACTTTCTGGAGTACGTAACCTAGCACATAGTTGACATTTAATATATATTTGTTGACTGAAATGAAAAATGACTAAATGAATAAGTGAATGAATGAATGAGTTCTAAATCAGTCTTAACTGTAGGAAAGGCATCATTAATGAGATTTCTTTATTTTGTAAGAGTTAGGCAAAAGTCCCCAAATCCTCAGGTTTTATCACGTCCATGAAATTGTCATCAAACCAAATGATTTATGCTATTCCTTCCAACTGTAAAATTTTGATTTTTTTGCTGAACTTTTGGTGAATTATACCTTTCCCTTTCCCTTTACATGGCTTAGAAGTATAATTTACAGTTTTAAAAGTTGAAACTCTAGGAAATATGGTACATGATTTTTATTTGTATGTATAATATCCAAGAAGTATATCAAGGTGGTTAAGAACTTGGGTTCTGTTATCTGAGTTCACATGCCACCTACACCAATTGCTCTTGGTCCAAGTAGGAAACCTCTCAAAATTTTAATTTCTTCATCTGTGAAATTAGGATAATAATGATATCTACTGCTTGGGATTATTATTATAAAGAATAAATGAGATTATTCATGTAAACTCCCTAGCATAGTGAACACGTAATTGATATTAGCTAGCATTATTACTGTCATTGGTGTAATGGAGATTATTATGATAATCACTACTCAATCATATACTGCACCCTTACAGTATGATACTGGCCAAGGTTTAAAGGGTGCAGTGGCATTATTTTTGAGAAACGTGGAAGAAAAAAATATACATTTAGCTTTAAGTATTTAGCTTTAACCATTTTTAAGTATTATTATCTGTCACATTTTGCATAATCAAAACAAAGACAATGAAAGAACATCTTTTTAAAGAAATAAATATCTTAATAGGCTGTCTGGTAAATTAATTCTTTCAGAGAGAGGTTGAAAAAAGGGGGTGAGGGGAAGAGAAAGACAATCTTGTGAAGTTTGTAAAAAACTGAGTAAGTTATATACATTTGCTTTTTTAATAGCACTATTGACATATAAATCACATACCAATACAATTTACCTGTTTTAAAGTGTACGGTCCAATCGTTTTTAGTATATTTACACATATGTGCAACCATTATCACAGTCTGTTTTAGAACATTTAGAATATCACCTCAAAAAAAACCCCATACCTTATGCTATTTCCTTCCTACCCTGCAGCCCTATGCAGCCACTGATCTGCTCCCCGCCTCTGTAGATTTCCCTGCTCTGGACATTTCATATGAATGGAATCATTTAATACGTGATCTTTTGTGACTGGCTTCTTTCTCATAGCATAACGTTATCAAGGTTCATCCATGTTGTACCATGTATTCAGTACTTTCTTTTTATGGCTGAATAACATTCATTTTATAGATATACCACATTTTGTTTATCCGTTTGTCAGTTGATGGACATTTGTGTTGTTTCCTTTCCTTGGTCATTATGAATAATGCTACTGTAAACGCTGTGTACAGGTTTGTGGGGATGTATGTTTTCAATTCTCTTGGGTGCATGCCTGAGATGAGTATTGCTGGATCATATAGTAACCCTATGTTTAATTGAAGATCGGCCAGACAAGTTTTCCAAAGCTACTGCACCATTTGACATTACCACTAGCAGTATATGAAAGTCTTGGTTTCTCCATCCTCACTGATACTTGTTACCTGACTTTTTTTTTCCCCCAAACCTGTTTGCTTTTATTTTCATTTTAACAGAAGCAAATTTAAATCCGAGTTATTATACAGAATTAGTTGTTCAGGAAAGAGTGTTGAAAATCTGTAGGGGAGCACAGACTTCTACCATTACATACACCATTCTTATGATTAGCTGTTCATACAGAAAGGTCTCACTGGTTAGGTAGTTCCAAGATCCAAAAATATTACCAGGTAAACATTTTGAGGAAATGTAAAATTTCTATATACAAAGTTTCAATCTAGCATATTACTGATTTTTTACAAGCTATTTGTGTGTGTGTGTGTGTTTCCAAAATAAAAACCTTTATTTACCATAAACTTTCATTGTTTCCAAATAAAATTTTCATGTTTATTTTATATTTTAAGTTTTCCTTCTCCGTCTTTTTTCTCCCTTCACTCCCCTTTCCTTCCAATAGTCAGCTCTCATTTCATCTCAGCTTTTATTTCTTTTATTTTTAATTTTTTTTTTTTTTTTTTGCGGTACGTGGGCCTCTCACTGCTGTGGCCTCTCCCGTTGTGGAGCACAGGCTCCGGACGCGCAGGCTCAGTGGCCATGGCTCACGGGCCCAGCCGCTCCACGGCATGTGGGATCTTCCTGGACCGGGGCACGAACCTGTGTCCCCCGCATCGGCAGGCGGACTCTCAACCACTGCGCCACCAGGAAAGCCCTATTTCTTTTATTTTACTTATTAGTCATCAATTTTATACACATCAGTGTATACATGTCAATACCAATTGGCCAATTTATCCCACCACCACCGCCCCCCCACGGCTTTCCCTGCTTGCTGTCCATACGTTTGTTCTCTACATCTGTGTCTCAACTTCTGTCCTGAAAACTGGTTCATCTGTACCATTTCTATAGGTTCCACATATATCCGTTAATATACGATATTTGTTTTTCTCTTTCTGACTTACTTCAGTCTCTATGACAGTCTCTAGATCCATCCATGTCTCAACAAATGACCCAGTTTCGTTCCTTTTTATGGCTGAGTAATATTCCATTGTATATATGTGCCACATCTTCTTTATCCATTCATCCGATGATGGACACTTAGGTTGTTTCCAGCTCCGGGCTATTGTGAATAGAGCTGCAATGAACATTTTGGTACATGTCTCTTTTTGAATCATGGTTTTCTCAGGGTATATGCCCAGTAGTGGGATTGCTGGGTCATATGCTAATGCTATTTTTAGTTTTTGAAGGAACCTCCATACTGTTCTCCATAGTGGCTGTATCAACTTACATTCCCACCAACAGTACAAGAGGGTTCCCTTTTCTCCACACCCTCTCCAGGATTTGTTGTTTGTAGATTTTCAGATGATGCCCATTCTAGCTGGTGTGAGGTGATACCTCATTGTAGTTTTGATTTGCATTTCTCTAATAATTAGTGATGTTGAGCAGCTTTTCATGTGCTTCTTGGCCATTTGTATGTCTTCTTTGGAGAAATTTCTGTTTAAGTCTTCTGCCCATTTTTGGATTGGATTGTTTGTTTTTTTTAATATGGAGCTGCATGAGCTCTTTATATATTTTGGAGATTAATATTTTGTCCATTGATTTATTTGCAAATATTTTCTCCCATTCTGAGGGTTGTCTTTTTGTCTTGTTTTTAGTTTCCTTTGCTGTGCAAAAGCTGTTAAGTTTCATTAGGTCCCATTTGTTTATTTTTGTTTTTATTTCCATTTCTTTAGGAGGTGGGTCAAAAAGGATCCTTCGGTGATTTATGTCGTAGAGTGTTCGTCCTAAGTTTTCCTCTAAGTGTTTTATAGTGTCTGGTCTTACATTTAGGTCTCTAATCCATTTTGAGTTTATTTTTGTGTATGGTGTTAGGGAGTGTTCTAATTTCATTCTTTTACATGTAGCTGTCCAGTTTTCCCAGCACCACTTATTGAAGAGACTGTCTTTTCTCCATTGTGTATCATTCCCTACTTTGTCATAGATTAGTTGACCAAAGGTGCATTGACCATGCATTTATCTCTGGGCTATCTATCTTGTTCCATTGATCTATGTTTCTGTTTTTGTGCCAGTACCATACTGTCTTGATTACTGTAGCTTTGTAGTATAGTCTGAAGTCAGGGAGTCTGACTCCTCCAGCTTGGTTTTTTTCCCTCAAGACTGCTTTGGCTATTCAGAGTCTTTTCTGTATCCATACAAATTTTAAGATTTTTTGTTTTAGTTCCGTAAAAAATGCCATTGGTAATTTGATAGGGATTGCATTGAATCTGTAGATTGCTTTGGGTAGTATACACATTTTCACAGTATTGATTCTTCCCATCCAAGAACATGTTATACTTCTCCATCTGTTGGTATCATCTTTAATTTCTTTCATCAGTGTCTCATAGGTTTCCGTATACAGGTCTTTTGTCTCCCTAGGTAGGTTTATTCCTAGGTATTTTATTCTTTTTGTTGCAGTGGTAAATGTGAGTGTTTCCTTAATTTCTCCTTCAGATTTTTCATCATTAGTGTATAGGAATACAAGAGATGTCTGTGCATTAATTTTGTATCCTGCAACATTACCAAATTCATTGATTAGCTCTAGTAGTTTTCTGGTGGCATCTTTAGGATTCTCTATGTTATCTGCAAACAGTGACAGTTTTACTTCTTCTTTTCCAATATGTATTCCTTTTATTTATTTTTCTTCTCTGATTGCCGTGGCTAGGACTTACAAAACTATGTTGAATACTAGTGGTGAGAGTGGACATCCTTGTCTTGTTCCTGATCTTAGGGGAAATGCTTTCAGTTTTTCACCATTGAGAATGATGTTTCCTATGGGTTTGTCATATATGGCCTTTATTATGTTGAGGTAGTTTCCCTCTATGCCTACTTTCTGGAGAGTTTTTATCATAAATGGGTGTTGAATTTTGTCTAAAGCTTTTACTGCATCTATTGAGATGATCATATGGTTTTTCTTCTTCAATTTCTTAATATGGTGTATCACATTGATTGATTTGCATATATTGAAGAATCCTTGCATCCCTGGGATAAATCCCACTTGATCATGGTGTATGATCCTTTTAATGTGTTGCTGAATTCTGTTTGTTAGTATTCTGTTCAGGATTTCTGCATCTATATTCATCAGTGATATTCTGTAATTTTCTTTTTTTGTAGTATCTTTGTCTGGTTTTGGTATGAGGGTGATGGTGGCCTCATAGAATGAGTTTGGGAGTGTTCTTTCCTCTGCAATATTTTGGAAGAGTTTGAGAAGGATGGGTGTTAGCTCTTCTCTAAATGTTTGATAGAATTCATCTGTGAAGCCATCTGGTCCTGTACTTTTGTTTGTTGGAAGATTTTTTATCACAGTTTCAATTTCATTATTTGTGATTGGTCTGTTCATATTTTCTATTTCTTCCTGGTTCACCCTTGGAAGGTTATACCTTTCTAAGAATTTGTCCATTTCTTCCAGGTTGTCCATTTTATTGGCATAGAGATGCTTGTAATAGCTGGTTTGGTGGTGCTGAATTCTCTTAGCTTTTGCTTGTATGTAAAGCTTTTGATTTCTCCATCGAATCTGAATGAGATTCTTGCCAGGTAGAGTAATCTTGGTTGTAGTTTCTTCCCTTTCATCACTTTAAGTATATCATGCCACTCCCTTCTGGCTTGTAGAGTTTGTGCTGAGAAATCAGCTGTTATCCTTATGGGAGTTCCCTTGTATGTTATTTGTCATTTTTCCCTTGCTGCTTTCAGTAATTTTTCTTTGTCTTTAGTTTTTGCCAATTTGATTACTATGTGTCTCGATGTGTTTCTCCTTAGGTTTATCCTGCCTGGGACTCTCTGTGCCTCCTGGACTTGGGTGGCTATTTCCTTTCCCATGTTAGGGAAGTTTTCAACTGTAATCCCTTCAAATATTTTCTTGGGTCCTTTCTCTCTCTCTTCTGCTTCTGGGGCCCCTATAATGCGAATGGTGTTGCTTTTAATGTTGTCCCAGAGGTCTCTTATCCTGTCTTCATTTCTTTTCATTCTTTTTTCTTTATTCTGTTCTGCAGCAGTGAATTCCACCATTCTGTCTTCCAGGTCACTTATCTGTTTTTCTGCCTCAGTTATTCTGCTATTGATTCCTCCTAGTGTAGTTTTCATTTCAGTTATTGTATTGTTCATCTCTGTTTGTTTGTTCTTTAATTCCTCTATGTGTTTGTTAAACATTTCTTGCATCTTCTCGATCTTTGCCTGCATTCTTTTTCCAAGGTCCTGGATCATCTTAACTATCATTATTCTGAGTTCTTTTTCTGGAAGGTTGCCTATCTCCACTTTCTTTGGTTGTTTTTCTGGGTTTTTATCTTGTTCCTTCATCTGGTACATAGCCCTCTGCCTTTTCATCTTGTGTGTCTTTCTGTGAATGTCGTTTTTGTTCCACAGGCTGCAGGATTGTAGTTCTTCTTGCTTCTGCTGTCTGCCGTGTGGCCTGTTACCTGACTTTTTTTTTTTTTTTTTTTTTTGCGGTATGCAGGCCTGTCACTGTTGTGGCCTCTCCCATTGTGGATCACAGGCTCCGGACCCACAGGCCCAGCGGCCATGGCTCACGAGCCCAGCTGCTTCACGGCATGTGGGATTTTCCTGGACCGGGGCACGAACCCATGTCCCCTGCATCAGCAGGCGGACTCTCAACCACTGTGCCACCAGGGAAGCCCTCGTTACCTGACTTTTTGATATTAACTATCCCAGTGGTTTTGATTTGCATTTCCCTGTTGAGTAATGATGTCAAGCATCTTCTCTTGTACTTACTGTCCATTTGTATATCTTCCTTGGAGGAATTATCTATTTAGTTCTTTTGCCTATTTTCTAACTGGGGCATCTGTCTTTTTATTACTGAGTTGTAAGAGTTCTTTGTATATTCTAGATACGAGTCTCTTATCTGGTATGCAATTTGCAAATATTGATATTGTTTTTCCCATTCTGTGGGTTATCTTTTTACTTTCTTGATGGTGTCCTTTGAAGCTTAAAAACAGGTTTTTAATTTTAACAAAGTCTAATTTATATATTTTTTCTTTTGTTGCTTGTGCTTTTGGTGTTGTATTTAAAAATCGTTTTCCACATCCATGGTCATGAAGGTTTTACCCGTATGTTGTCTTCTAAAAGTTTTATAGTTTTAGTTTTTACTTTTAGGTCTTTATCTATTTTTAGTTAATATTTGTATTTGGTGTGAGGTAAGGATTAGCTTCATTCTTTTGCTTTTGGTTATTCCGTTGTTGTAGAATCATTTGTTGAAAAGACTGTTGTTTCCCCATTGGTTGGTTTTGGCACCCTTGTTGGAAATCAGTTGACAGTAGATGTATCGGTTTATTTCTGTGCTCTCTCATTGATTTATATGTCTGTCCTTGTTCCAGACATACATTTGATTTGATTTTGAGACATTTTATTGTTTTATTTTTTGTCTTGTCTTTCTTTTAAAGAACGTTGACATCCAAGAAGATATATAAGATTTGTTTGTTTGCCTGCTTTTTACAATTTTTGAATAATGTACAATTTTATAGTCATGATGATGGAGTTAATCAGACCTGAGAAGTAATGATTCATTCAAAATTGTATACTTAAATATAAATAAGAATACAAATTCCAGGTATTGCATAAACCTGGAGTTTTTCTGAATATTAATCATAGTTTTTATTTTGAGAATTAATATATTTTTCCAAAGTTCTTTTTCAATTTTTAAAGCAATTAAATATACATTACTTCACTTGGTCCTAAAAATAAATATGTGAGATATAAGTATTCTTATTTACTGATATTACTGTCTTTTCATTTTTATCTATGAGGAAACTGCATTCAAATATGCAGTGACCTGTCCAGGGTCACTCACTAAGTTCAAGCCATTTCTATACTCTGACCAGTTGATCAGGCTGCTTCCATACGGTTAGATTAGGGACCGGAATTTTATTATATTAAAAGCTCCTTGTAAAGTAAGAGGGCTACATCCTGAGATCTTGACTTTCCAGTTCTTGCACCACCCTAGCAAATAACTTGCTCCATACAGATGTGCTCAGTCACTAGTAGAAAATGACAAAGCCACCTTTCATGTCAAAGGCTGAGCAGCTCCCTTGATAAGTGATTTACTCCCATTCACAAGCCTCTGCAATGTTTTATTGCATGTCACGCACCTTCAATATTTTAAATACTCGAAACCACAAATGTTTAATCTCTGAATTCCAAGCCTTTTGTTAATTATGGAAGTATCCTAATAATTTACCAAATGGCTGTTCCTTTCTAAAAACAATTCTTAATTACTTGCTTTCATTCATTCAGCCATTTACCAAGTACTTTTTATGTGTCAGGCAATACTAGGCCAGGGGATACTGCACTAAAAAAAAAAAAAAAACTCCCTGCCTTCACAGAGTTTTTGTTCTAATGGGAAGACAGACAACAGAAGATAAGTAAAATAAGACAACAGGAAGATGGGGAGCACTTTGAGGACAGCTTCTGAAGACTGACAGTGAACATGGCCTTAATGAGTACTGTTGCTACAAGGTCAAAAGAAATGGTTGTGCTTTACTTATTTTTAATTAAGTATTTTAATTCAAGTATAGTTAATTTACAATATTAGTTTCAGCTATACAACATAGTGATTCAATGTTTTTATAGTTGTACTCCATTTAAAGTTATTATAAAATACTGGCTATATTCCCTGTGCTGTACAATATATCTTTGTAGCTTATTTATTTATTTATTTATTTATTTTAATTAATTAATTTATTTATTTATTTATTTTTTGCGGTATGCGGGCCTCTCGCTGTTGTGGCCTCTCCCGTTGCGGAGCACAGGCTCCGGACACACAGGCTCAGTGGCCATGGCTCACGGGCCTAGCCGCTCCGTGGCATGTGGGATCTTCCCGGGCCGGGGCATGAACCCGTGTCCTCTGCATCGGCAGGCGGATTCTCAACCACTGCGCCACCAGGGAAACCCTGTAGCTTATGTATTTTATACATAGTACTGTGTATCTCTTAATCCTCTACCCCTGTCTTGCCCCTCCCCACTTCCCTCTCCTCACTGGTAACCACTAATTTGTTCTTATATCTGTGAGTCTGTTTGTGTTTTGGTATATTCATTCATTTGTTTTATTTTTTGTATTCCACATATAAGTGAAAACATATAGTATTTGTCTTTGTCTGACTTAGCTCACTGAGCATAATACCCTCCAGATCCATCCATGTTGTTGCAAATGGCAAAATTTCATTCTTTTTTATGGCTAATATTCCATTGTGTGTGTGTGTGTGTGTGTGTGTGTATACACACCAAATCTTTATCCATTCATCTGTTGATGGACACTTAGGTTGCTTCCATATTTTGACTATTGTAACTAATCCTATGAACATTGCAGTGCATACATCTTTTTTTTTTTTTTTTTGGTACGCGGGCCTCTCACTGCTGTGGCCTCTCCCACTGCGGAGCACAGGCTCTGGACGCACAGGCCCAGCAGCCATGGCTCATGGGCCCATCCACTCCGTGGCATGTGTGATCTTCCTGGACCGGGGTACGAACCCATGTCCCCTGCATTGGCAGGCAGACTCTCAACCACTGCATCACCAGGGAAGCCCCATATATCTTTTTAATTAGTGTTTTCATTTTCTTCATATTGACAAAAGAGAAGTTAAGAATAACATGAAAAGTGGAATATAGTTGTTAGAATATTTCAAGGTGAAATTCTTAAAGCATTTATTTAAGACTTTGGATAACAACAATACCAAAATGCCATCCATGTATCAAACACAATTTGCTTACAAAAATCCAAATTGGTTCTTTGTTACATCAGTTATTTGTGCTTAGTAGCACTTGTACTTGAATGTCTCATGTAAAAGAGGTCTAAAAAAAAAAGAGGTCTAACCTGCCCCAACCCCCCTCCCCTTTACAGTTGCAACACCCTGACATTCTCCATTGCTTATCTTTCCCTATTTTGTTTTACTTTTTTCTGTAACAAGTGTTAGCTTCTAAACATATGTTATCATTTACCTATTGAACACATGTATTTTTTGTTTTCTCCCACTAGCATACAAACTCCAGGAAGGAAGGGATTTTTTATTTTCTCACCGATATATCAGGAAGAGTGTCTGGCATATAGTAGGTACTCATTATACTTTTTTTTTGAAAGATAAATATTAATTATATTAATTACATTTCCATTTTCTGTTGCTTAAATACATATTTTACGTACTATTTATTGTGGCTGCTATATCTAGTCATTGCTATATGACATTAGCTTTATGACATTCCAGTTCATTTTGATAACACATCATGAAACTGTCACCCATAAAATTTTAACTTTTTTGAAGACCCTTGCCTATGTATCCTTTTGGGTTTGGCACTTTTTCTGACGCTCCTAGTATTTTGAATTTTGATTTCCCTGCAGGGTTTTTGGCTTTGCTTGCTCCTCTGGCCCTAGCACCTTCTATCATGGAGAAGTACTGTGTCCTCTTCTCTATTTCCACCCCCCCCCCAGCTTCTTGTCTTTTATTCCGTAAGTGCCACCTTGGTCCCCACAGGGACTGGAAAATTTGGGTAACTATCTTTTTTCTTCCCTAATGGACCTTTCTCCTTTCTTTCTTTCTTTCTTTTGTGTAATTTTGGCATTTGACTTGTTTTCATTTCCCTCTTCACATATCAGCACTTTTTTCCAGTACGTTTTTCTGAATGATTCTCACAAGGAATTTTCCCTTTTAGTCTTGTTTTCCTCTCATTTATTTTCCTTTTTTATTTCAAAAAATATTCCTCCCTAGGGATTCTTTTATCTCCCTTTGGCTGCTTTAACTGTTTTCTACCAGACAATACTTTTTCCATTGAGATTTCTTAGCTTAACATTTTACCTCTTTTTTTTCTTTCCATTTTCTTATTCATAGAGGAGATCCCTTGTTTTGGAGGTCTTCAAAAATAGCCGTATTACAATCAGACGTCCCCATCACAGTTAGAAGGAGGGGCTAGTTTCCCCAAAGCAGCAGTGCACACTGGGGAATGGGGCACAGCCACCAGCTGGAGCTGCTAGCATTCTAAAATCCCAGGAGGCTACAGCAACATGTGCCAGGCCTTATCTCCCTAATGCACATGGGCTACTTGTCAGTTTCAAATGTCAGCGCTAGTGGTACTACTTAAAGACAGTAGTCTTTGTGTTGAGATGGAAGGAAGATATTTTTAAACCTTCTTGAGTCTCTGGGGAATTACCATTTTTGGACACGTAAGAGCCTTCCACCTTACCAGTTTCTCAATAGGTAAAAGGCACTGACACGAGCGCCAAGCTTGAGCCCAGGATCAGTTACAGTTGGCATGAATAGTACTGAGCCATGGTGTTCTCAGGATGTTGTTAGTAAAGCATTTTATTTATATCTCAGTGAGACAGTCCTACCACTTGCAAGGCCAAAGAGAGGGATTTTAGGGGCCCTTAAAAATCCCATGCAAATAAGTGCCACCCTTTCTCCTGTGCATATTGATTTTTGATTGGTGACACTAGTTAGCAAAACAGTAATCCTTGCTCCTCTGTAGTAAGTACAAGCATGATCTTTTTGAAACCAATTAAAATAAATGAAAATATTAACTCAAAGTACATATAATTTAGGAATTGACTATGTATATCATAAAAGGATTCTGTACTTTGCAGTAGAACCCTTTCAGTAGTGCTTCAAAAAGAGGTTTCCCTACATTTTAAGTAAAACTCGATTTTTTAAGACATTTAATGTAAAAAGTAAAATATATATGGATTTTTAAAAAAGCTTGTTCTCACTCACAGAAGGTTGTACATTTCAGAATAAACCAATGTGATCTCTCAAGATTCCTCACTCCATTATCTTCTGAAGCTTTGCTACCTGATTGGTATGCTATTTTCAAGCATATTTTGCTGTAAGTTACTCAGACTTAATAGTTTCTCTCTTTGCAGGACATTTGGTCCTCTCTAAAACATCCATTAGACATTTGGTCCATACAAAAAGGCCCCTGATATTTGCAGAACCATATGGTCCTGTCTAAAATGTCCATAAGGAATTTGATCCATGCCAAAAGGTCCTTGCTATTTGTCCTGTCCAGAACCATTTGGCATGAACCAGATATGCTCATGGACATTCTGGACAGAACCGAATTTCAAGGACCTTTTTGATGTGGACCAAATGTCTTATGAAGTAAATGTCTTATCGATATTGTGGACAAGACCAAGCGCCTGCTGACTGTTTCTCTCCTGACCCTACTCAGTCCTCAGCACCCTAGTTATGTCATAGTTACAAAACTTCTAGAGAGTAGATTTACCCAAAGTTGGGTTGAGTATACCATATTCACTTTTTCCTTCTTTTCCAAGTATTCATTTTCCTTTAAGACACCACAAACTGCCCCAACCTTGAGTGACTTTTGCCTTCCTTTGAACTCCTATATCACTCATTGTCTACACTTGTTATCTGGCAGTTGGAATATGCTCCTTGTATAATTTTCTTTTATGAATGTTCCTCACCTCCTGGTCTAGATACTAATTAGAGGACCTGTGTTACACCTTTTCATCATCACCAGTACCCCCCCAAATACTCTAACACAGTATTTCTCCAACTTTCATGAACGTAGGAAACCCCTTGGGATCTTGTTGAACTGTAGGTTGTGATTCAGTCGGTGTAGGGTGGGGCCTGAAATTCTCTATTTATTACATTCTCAAGTGATGTGGTACAGTTGGTCTACAGATGACACTTCAAGTGCCAAGTGTTTAACAGACTTTCAACAAATGTCTGTCAATGATGTTATTTGTTTCATAAAAGGACAGAAGATTTAAATTTTGTTAAATGCTTCATTTGCCTGCAATATTAAAACAGCACTAAGATGTAAACATAGATTTAAGTCAATTTCTGTGAATAATTGAAGGTGTGAGATGTCTTTTTTTTTCTTTTTTCTGATTTGTCTGCCTGATCAATGGGAATGGACTTTAGCTTACTCATTTTAACAGATACCAGACTGGTTGAGATTGTATGTGAATGCCTTCTACTTCTGGCTTCACTTAATTTAGGCTTAAAAGCAAAGGCCTTTATAACACATTTTCAGTCATCTGAGTTATCCAGTCTTTTTCTAACTTTTGCTCTTACTTGAGATGTCTAGCTTTGAGGAGCAGATGCAGTTTTCCTGGTAGGCTCAAATCCTATGGGTATCACATTTCAGGGTCAAGAATTATGCATCAACTTACTCTAAAATTTATAAAATTTCTCCTTCCTTTTTTTGATGGAATTCAAAAGTGGACCATTAAGAATTATCAACAAGCAATGACTGAGTCCCCAGGCTATAATGGCAACCAAGAAACTCATGTTCATTACCACAGAGTCTATTGTTGATTTCCCTTGTTTCCCCAAATAAAGAACACACTAATCTAGGAGATTATGTGCACTTCAAACTTTGATTGCTAATATTAAAGTATCCACATAGGACTCATTTTTCTGGTTATTTTGGTAGAAATAGTCACTTGTTTCCTTCCTGTGAAATGTAAGTGCCAGATGTTATTTGGTGTGAGTCTTCCTGGCCTATACTTTTTTATATTGCCTCTCTCCCAAGGCCCCAAATCTACTTCAGTATAATTCCTCACAAGTGAAATCAGGCACACTAAAATTGAAGACACCTCTGTTCTGCAACTAGTGAAATGAATCATTTTTTAATGTAATTTTTATCATTTTTTTCTGAATTACTGAAGTAGTTCATGTTTATTACCCCCACCCCCCCAAAAAAAACACAAAAATAAGGAAAATTATGTAAAAGAACCAAGAGCCAACTATAAAAAAATTTAAAAACTACTGTTTCTCTACTTTCCAGAAATAAACACATTTTGGCCTCAAACCATTTTTATGCATATTATAAAAAATTACGATCATACAATATTTACAATTCTGTAGCTTCCTTATTTAATTAAAAAATAAGTTGTGATCTTTTCTAATGTCATTAAATATACTTCCATAACCTGGTTATTAAGACTTGCATAATATTCCAGCATATGGATTAGTTAACCATTCCCCTAGTGTTGATTTATTCTTACATCAAGGGCATTGCGGAGATCAGATTTATAAATAAATGTTTGCACAGGTTTTTATTATTACCTTAGAATAAATTCCTACAGGTGAAATTACTGGGTCGGAAGATAAAAGGTATTTATTCATTTACAACTTCTGTCCTTTCTAAAACCACAGTAGTAGCTTAATAGACTTTGACTTAAATGATTACATGGTTTCCTTTGTATTTTCTTTGAATAGCAGGGCTTATGTTGGTTCCTGAAGTGCGTCAATATACACGAGAGTTATGTAATATTTAGAACACTAATTAATCTGAGGAGATAGTAAACAGTAGGCATTACAGTGAGCAGCATTCATCTATTTGACTTACCAGCATAGAGTGCCTAGTTCTGTTATGGTCTTGTCACATTTGAGTCTTTGGGTTGTACAAACAATACGCAAAACAACTTACATATGAATTTTAACTAAGAATGAATGGCTGTGTGCCAAAGCAATAATTTGTCTTTGAAGTTTTTTCCCCCTTATGCAGAGAATTCTATTTGGTAAACACACTGTATATACTATTTGTTGCCTTTCAAAACCAGCTTTTTATCATGTTTTAAAAGCAGAATCAAATATATAAATGATTATATTTTGAAAATGGCTGAGTTACATGAGCTGATGTACCACAGCATTGATTTAAATATAAGACTCCTTTTGATACAGCTTGTTGAATAAATAAAGCAAATGGTCATACAAGTATTTTATGAGTTTAGTTTTATAAAAGTAAATAAATCTTTCAAAAAGTGAGATATTTAGCACATGAATGGAAGTTTTGTGATTTTTAAACATTCATGGTTTGAGTGCCTGCAACAAGAATGCCTGCAGTTACATATCAATATAATAGTTGAAATTATATATAAACAGATATTTTATTATAAGTTAACACCGTCTTTTAAAAAGCATACAACATTGGCATTAATACATTCATTTATTTATTTATTTATTTTAAATTTCCTTTTTTCCAGTTATGATTTAAGGTAGTTTAGGAGCATTTATGCAAGATGACAAGGTAAATTAAAATGAGTGAGGAAATGAGACTCCACATGATAAAATGCATGCCACGAAATCCTGTACTTTTGTTACAGGGCGCCACAATGTGGCTCTTATTTTTTAGACATCCAGGCAATCAAATTATATGACTGGCAGTGTCCATGAGATAAACTAGTTTCTTAAAAAAAAAAAAAATCCTAACTTTTCCTGATACCTAGGAGGAAATTCCTTCATGGTTCCCAGAAGAAGGCACTATGTGATCTAGCACTCACTGTCTTAAATGGCAGCAAGTTTCATAGTCTGTTTCTTATAAGAAGCTGATGGCATCACCCAGTGGGCAACAAATGTATGAGAAATCAGCGTGATTTCTATTCCTATACTGTAGGATGTGGTGCAGTATAGGGATAGAGTTCTAAAAGGAAGGATATGTTGTTTGTATTTTCTTGAAGCGATCTTTATACATTTTCTTCTTTAAGTAAGTATTTTGGTAATACTGAGTGGCACCAAGTTCAAGGTTAAACTCCCTGGAAAATAACTGGAATGTGGTTATTCTGTGTCCCTGGGCAAGTACAGAGGGGTGTGCTTCACCTCTTAGCCAAGCCAGGTGCACTTCTTGTGGAGTTTAAGGAGAATAACCTGGACATTTACTTGAATGGAGGTAAGCCCATAATGAGACAGGTCCAGGAAGTACCCACAGGCAGGGCCTGGATTTATTTCCCGTCATTTGTTGCATAGAAACTATTGGAAAAATCAAGTCACCAAAGCTCTGTAGCATGAAGCATGACTGTATAGTTTTAGTCTGGAATGCTTTTTTTAAAAACATGTGTGATCAAATACTTATCCTTGCCTGAGATAGAACACACACATCCAAACAAAACAGAACAAAAACTCTAAGTACCCATAGAACATTTGTCCTTGAATCTTGTTTTATTCTAGTGTACTCTTCAGGATGCACTTGTTACAAAATGTACCTTTAGGTCTTTGAATGAGTTCACTCACCACATAGGGTATGGAATCAATAAAACCTCTGAAATAAGTAAGAAATATATTTCACATATCCAAACCCAGAGAGCAATAAAATATTCAGATCCCCGTTCTGTGGGTTCTCATGAAGCTCCTCCAAAAAGAGCTGCAAAATGATGTCTAGAGCCTGGGGTCCTGTTTGTGGTGACATTTTGTTATTTGTACAAGTCCCAGGTTTCACTTTGCACCCGGTAAAGTGTCTTCTAAAAGCAATAGCTGGAGACATGGTCACAACTCTTCCCCCGTGCAGTAGAAATATTCTAATTTTATTGAGATTCTCCAGTGTAAATTCTGGTTGGTCTCCTATCTATATTGCCCAGGCTTCATCTTCACACCTTTAGAAATTCAGTTTGTTGGTGTACTTTCTGCATATTTTTAGAAATACTTTTATTTCATAATTCATGGAATATGGTTTTTTTTAATTTTTTTTTTAATTTTTGTGTGTGTGTGTGTGGTAGGCGGGCCTCTCACTGCCGTGGCCTCTCCCCTTGCGGAGCACAGGCTCCGGACACGCAGGCTCAGCAGCCATGGCCCACGGGCCCAGCCGCTCCGCGGCATGTGGGATCCTCCCAGACCGGGGCACGAACCCATGTCCCCTGCATCGGCAGGCGGACTCTCAACCACTGCGCCACCAGGGAAGCCCTGGAATATGGTTTTTGATTACTTAAAAAAAATGAAATTCCTAGAGAAGATTCAAACCAACTCTTTACTATTATGGCAAATATATCCTGGGTCCATGCACAAATATTTGCTTCTCTTTCATTAGCCTTTTTCATTTCTAAACATTTTCTAAAGCATACATTATACAGATATGTATGAAGTGATGAGACTAAAAGAGGACCTCAGGGCAAAGTTGAAGCACCCTGAATTACCACACCTTATAACTTTGAACTTATTTTGTATGAAGTGGGGAGCTATCAAAGGTGTTTTTTTTTTTTTTTTTGCTGTACGCGGGCCTCTCACTGCTGTGGCCTCTCCCGTTGCGGAGCACAGGCTCCGGACACACAGGCTCCGCGGCCATGGCTCGCGGGCCCAGCCGCAGCGCGGCATGTGGGATCTTCCGGGATAGGGGCACGAACCCGTGTCCCCTGCATCGGCAGGCGGATTCTCAACCACTGCGCCACCAGGGAAGCCCTATCAAAGGTGTTTGAGTCAGGGAAGAATCTGTCACGCTATGAGGGGTTTTATAGTGGTGTGTTGGAGTCATTTGCACGAACTTGCAAAGATACAGTTTAGCATCACTTCCCAACTCCATGTTCTGTCCCAGTGGGCATATTTACACCATGGAAATGGGCAAACAATACAAATCAGTTTGTTTTTTGATAGCTGGTGGTTAAACAATTCTTGACACATCACTAGTTGTTTATTTACCTCTCTGACTTCCTTTAAGACTGTGATCTCTTAGAGTAAAAATGTCTTATTAATCTTTATTTCCTTACTTTGGCACCAGTGCTTCACATATTATAGGTATAAATAAATAATTGTTGAATAAATGGAGGGGCAGATTAACAAATGAGATTAGCAAATTAGGTAGTGACCAGTTGGTTGTGGGTAATGATGAAATTGTTAGAAATAGCTCTAAATTATCTAACCTGAACATTTGGAAAGATAGTGATGCCACTAGGAATGAAAGAAGTGAAATGGCATTAGCATTGTCCGGGATGGGGGGTTGGGGAATTAGTGAAAGATAACTGTTTGGGGACATGGGTTTGAGTACTAGCAGAAGATCAAGGTTGCAGATGACCAGCATTTATTCCAATTACTATCCAATGACAGTTTTGAAATTATTTTTTCTGGCATTTTCTAAAATACTCAACTCTACAGACTAAAGTTCAAAGTTATTTGTTTAAAAAAATTGAGGGCCTCCCTGGTGGCGCAGTGGTTGAGAGTCCGCCTGCCGATGCAGGGGACACGGGTTCGTGCCCCGGTCCAGGAGGATCCCACATGCCGCGGAGTGGCTGGGCCCGTGAGCCATGGCCGCTGAGCCTGCACATCCGGAGCCTGTGCTCCGCAACGGGAGAGGCCACAACAGTGAGAGGCCCGCATACCGCAAAAAAATAAATAAATAAATAAATAAAAATAAAAAAATAGATTGCTTCATTCCAGAGTATAAGACAAAATAAAATTTCTATAATGCATTCTTAATATTGCTTTGGCAGAGAAAAGAGAATGAGGATTTTTTTTTTCTTTTTAACAATGTAAATTTTGTATTTCAAGATGATAGTTTACAGTAATCCTGGGAAGAGAAAATGAATTTTGGGGGAGGATGAAGTTATCTTTTAGAATATAACTCCTGAAGAAAAAATTTTCTTTCTAAAAAAGCTATTATAGTTAAAGACTAAAGATGAGAAAAAAACGTCTTTGTACAATAAAGACTTGGGGAAGGAAAACAAGATACTTCTGAGGGCAACAACTTGAATCTGAATTATCTAGATAAAGGGATAGTCTGATTTTGAAATATTCTCATTAATAGAATAATTCAGTATATTCTGTACACAAATGAGCGGTTTTAAAATATATAACCAAGTAAATGTTGATATTGCAACTATGGTAAACAGAGTTTATTGTTTCATTTTTAAATGAGGATCTTGCCTCAAGATCATATTTAAGAATGTGAGTTATTGCATTATAGAGCAATGGAGGAGTATATATCTTAAAAATAAGTAATAGAGAAGTTAAACAAATATAATGAAAGATCATTTACTATAATGTGAACTCTAATGTTTACAGTGAGTTGGTCTTTTCTACGCTATGTATATTCACCATAAGATTCAATAGCTCTTCAGGGAATTAGGCATGTCTTTATATCCCCACTGGAAAAGTCACTTATAAGCTTGCACTTATAAATCTAATGCCATGCTGGTGGATTGCTCCCATCTCATTTTATATTCACCACATGGTGTTTCATATCTGTGATAAAACAGTAATATTATCCTCAATCAAGGTCACAGACCAAGTCACTATCAGAGCTTTGAGATCAGTGCTTATGGTTTTTTATTCCATTCTCAGATAGGTGTGCCCTAGTTTGAAAAAGTCTGATATACAAAACTATCAGTTCACAAAATAGATAAATTAAGGGTGATTACTTGCATTTCAAAAGGATCTGCTTCAGGGTTCCTTAAAATAGGCACTTCTGAAGAGTGTAATTTAGCCAAAGGGAGCTGGACTATGGGTAACCAAGAGGCCTAATTTCACTGCCTATCATTAACCAGGTTAATGAAGTGTATAAATTTGGGCATGTTAGTGATTTCATTCATTTATTCTCTCCTGCACTAAATCATTACTACTGTTACTCAGTGATTCTTTTTTTTTTTAATATTTACTTATTTATTTGGCTGCGCTGGGCCTTAGTTGCGGCACGCAGGATCTTTTAGTTGAGGCATGTGGGGTCTTAGTTGCAGCATGTGGGATCTAGTTCCCTGACCAGGGATTGAACACGGGCCCCCTGCATTGGGAGTGTGGAGTCTTAACCACTGGACCACCAGGGAGGTCCCTACTCAGTGATTCTTTTATGAGCATTCTCTGTGTGTTGGATATGAAAAGGTCACAGTCCTTGTCCTTAAGGAGTTTACAGATTACAATAGTAAAACAGATATGTGAACAAATAAGTGGAATTTTTGGTGGTAGAGGCAAGCTGGCTTGTTAGGAGACCACTATGGTGGTCTCATCACAAGATGAGAGGGTGAACTGTGGCAGTTGGGGTAGACTAGGAAAGTTAAGAAAAAGATGCTTTGTTAAAGAAATAAATCCATGTGATTGACATGGATTGGCTATGGGGCCCAAGGGGGAGAGAGAGGAGTCTTAGGATGACTCCCACACTTTTGGCCTAGAAAACTTGGTTGAGTGGTGGTGCTATTCATGAAGAGAAGGAATTTAGGAGGAGGAGGATTTGTGGGGGGGAGGGAGATAATGAGATTAGTTTTGGACAAATTGAATATAAGGGTCCTGTGGGATAACCAGGTGATGTTGGTTAGACAGTTGTATATTCCAGTTTGGAATTTTGGAAAGAGGACTGGGCTGAATTTAGGGATTAAAGAGTCCTCTGAAAATACATGATTAGTAGTGAACGGATTGCCCAGGGAGAGCCAAAAGATAAGAAGAGAGCAAAGAGAGAACTCTTGGTGGGAGGAATGTGTAAATAAAGGAGGCTGAGGAGGAACAGTCAGGAGGAGAACCTGGGCTGTGGTGTCATGTGGGCTGAGTAAAGGGAGAGCTTCAGGAATAAGGGAATGGTCCACAGTGCTAAAAGCTGGAGAGAAGTTGCGAATGCAGAGATTCTATGACCAATTAGATTATTGGTGTCCTTTGCCAAAGCAGTTTAGGTAGAGTTGTGGGGCACAAGTTTAAAGAGTAAATGGGAGTAGAGATTATTAAGACTTCTAAAAAGGGAAGGGAAGAGATGGGGGAGTAATTAAAGCTGTGTGTGTGTGTGTGTGTGTGTGTGTGATGGGAGAGACTTGAGCATTTATATAGGAGGCAGGAAAGAAGCTATTGGAAAGAGAAACGTTGAAATTGTAATGGAGCAAATTTCCTGACTTAGAGTGGCCAAGGAGGGTTAATTATTAAAAGGAAAAGAAATACTTCTTCTTTTGACATTGAATAGGAGAGAAGGAGAGGATAAAATATATACATATATATATGTGTATGTATATATATATATATATATATATATATATATATATATAAAACTGTGGGTATAGGAATTTTAAGGAGATGATTCTTGATAATCTCAATTTTCTCTTTGAAGCAGGAAACAAAGTTGTCTGCTGAGAGAAAAGATGTAGCTAAGGATACAGGCTTGAGGATAATGGTGTACATTTGTAATGTTAGCTGTGGAGGAAAGTGGGCAACAGACATGATTAATTGATAGGTAGATAGATAGATAGATAAGATTAGATTATAGCCTAGGATGGCAGTGTGAGTAGCATGGCTAGATTGCCCTAAAGGTTATGGTCCTGTATAGACTAAGGTCTCCTTTAGGTCAGAAAGGTTAATACTATAGATATTAGCAGTCTTGGCTCAGCTTTTAAGTAGAATGTTGCTGAGAAGTTAACCCTGGGTCAAAAAAGAGAGCTACCAGTCTCTAGATACACCCAGGACTTTGAAGATGTAGTATGAAATAATGGAAAATAGCTCATTAATAATTTTTATATTAATTACTCATTGGAATGATAATATTTTGGATATATAGGGTTAAATAAATTATATTATTAAAATTAATTTCACTTGTTTTTACTTTTTAATGTGGCTCCTGTTACATTTCTGTTGGACTGAGCTGCTCTTGGTAATCACAGGAGGCAGTTAGATGGTTTCGGAAGTGCTACTAACCCCAGTCTGGAATCTTAGCTGCTCATAGCGACTCTAAAGGGAATTATAGCGGACCTGGGGCAGTTTAGGAAATTAGCCTTTTGAAAAGAGTTTGCCCAAAGTGGTTGGATCTTTGACTACACCCTTTCTTTAGTGCTGGATAGGAGATCTCAGACTGTCCATAGAACCCGTTTATCCATATCTACAAAAGGTGAAAACCATCTGCATTGTCAGCCCAATAGGGAGTTGTGAGATTCATAGGAAATACTACCTGCTTTTTAAAATGAAAAGACTATGTGAGTGCCTCATGGTTAGCTATAGTTTTAAGTTTATTTTTAACAATATGAAGATGAATTTATCTACTGCTGTGTGCCTCCAAGTTGGCCAGACAGCATTAGACATTTTATGGGCATTACCTCCCTTAATTCAGTCTAGTAGGTTGAACCTAAGCCTTTAAGACACCAAGATATTTCCACTAACTGTTGAGATGTATGTTGCTTCTGGGATCAATAATCTTAAATTTTATAAACTCTCTGTCCTATTTTATAAATTGAAGTATACCCATACTAAGATGCTACTTCTGATGGTACTTTCACAACTTTGCTGCTATATAAGAGATTTCAACAAGAAGACAGATTATTGAAGGGATGTGGGAACAGATGTATATGTATGACTGATTCACTTTGTTATAAAGCAGAAACTAATAAAAAAAATAAAATTAAAAAAAAAGAAGACAGATTATTATAGGTGACTTTTGAGAGAGCAGTTTCAAGAGAGTGGTGGTGAAAGCCAGATGGCAAGAAGGCACTTACTAAATAGCAGCAGGGATTGTCCTTTTGCGTAGAGATGAGGAAGAGAGATGGAACCTCAAAGTATCACTGAAAGTTCAGAGCAGGAAACAAACCAGCCTAGGGATTTTTTTTTAAGGGATTTAATAAAGGGAAGAGGTTTACAAAGTCATTAGGAGGGCTGCAAGGCCTGAGTCAGGAGCTGCTGTTGGAGTTATTGATTTTAAGGGCATTTCTGCCTCTAGAAGCCAGAAGTTGCTGCTGCTACTGCCTCCACTGCTGCCACCATCACTGACTCTCATTCCCAAGAATCTGGTGACTCAGGCACTGAGTCTGGCTACCACAGCTGCCTCCAAACACTCGTCTCCTACCTTGTCTGCCTGTGGCACCATCAGCAGAAAGATGGCCCCTGTTCAGTTCTGCCTTCCAGATCTCACTGGTGGAACATAATATGCATCAAGAACGCTAGCCAGAAGGGTGTCTGGAGAATGTAGTTTTTAGATTTCTAACTTCCAACTAGAAGGTGGACAGAATGAAGGGTTGAGAGAGCCACTCTGCAGAATCTACCACAGCTGATTTACGTTGTTTATTCTGAACCATTTGTAAAGAACATAAACTTCTTGAGAAGAGGGAGAAGAATTTCTGAGCCAGAATATTGAGAGGGAATCATATGTGTTTTCATGCTTGAAGTAGGAAAGAGCTTGGTAGCTTTGAAAAATTGGAAGAGGTTGTTGTGACTAGACCATTTCAGGTGAGGGTAGAGAGGTAAGCAGAGATCAGATCATGCAAGACTGTATAGCTTAGGTTAAAATGTTTGGATTTTCTCTTAAGAAGGAAAGCATCAGAGGGTGTAAGGTAGGAAAATGGTATAACTCAACTTTTGTTTTATAAAGGCCACCCTGACTATTTTGTGGAGAATATATTTATCAAAAGCAGTGGAATCTAGGAGACTAGATAAACCAGGAAGGAACCAATAGTCTAGGTTTGAGAATATGGTGGCAGAGTGAAGATAGAAAGTAGACTGATATGGGCCATATTTCAGTATTTGTAATGACAGGATATGGCAAGGAATTGGGTGTTAGAGATGCCAGGAATGGGTCCCAGCTATTTCATTATTTTATTCCTTTAGAGGGGTTTCTGAGTATTGAGCTGTACGTTTCTTTAGGAGAATAGAGAAAGATTGAGCGGCAGTTATTTTATCAGGGTGTGGTAGACCATGCAGGACACTTTTTTTGTAGTGGGGAGACTGAGAACACCTCTCAAGTTTCTCAGTAGTTATGTGTCTATACAGGCATACCTTGTTTTATCGTGCTTCACTTTATTGCACTTCACTAACATTGTGGGGGGGGGTTGTTTGTTTGTTTTAACAAACAGAAGGTTTGTGGCAACTCTGCCACAAGCAAGTCTAACAGCACCATTTTTCCAATAGCATTTGCTCACTTCTTGTCTCTCTGTTACATTTTGGCAATTCTCGCAATATTTCATATGTTTCAGTACTGTTACATTTGTTATAGTGATCTGTAACCAGTGATCTTTGATTTTGCTATTACAGCTTGCTGAAGGCTCAGATGGTGGCTAGCATTTTTGGCAATAGATTATTTAATTAAGGTATGTTCTTTTTTTTTTTTTTTTTGCGGTATGCGGGCCTCTCACTGTTGTGGCCTCTCCCGCTGCGGAGCACAGGCTCCGGACGCGCAGGCTCAGCGGCCATGGCTCACGGGCCCAGCCGCTCCGCGGCATGTGGGATCCTCCTGGACCGGGGCACGAACCCGTGTCCCCTGCATCGGCAGGCGGACTCTCAACCACTGTGCCACCAGGGAAGCCCTATGTTCATTTTTTTAGACATAATGCTATTGCACACTTAATAGACTACAGTATATTGTAAACATAACTTTTATATCCACTGGGAAATCAAAAAATTCATGTGACTCGCTTTATTGTGATACTCATTCTATTGTGGTGGTCTGGAATCAAACCCACAATATCTCCCGGTAATGCCTGTACTTCAAAGGTTAAATCTCCTAAAATGCAGTGTTTGGGAAAATCAGAAAAGCACTAGGAAAATGTTTACCAAAAAGGAATTTCATTTTCCTCTATACTAATGTTTATGTTCTCAGACTTTACTTACATAAGCAAGTCCTTGTGGGTTTTGCCAAAATACGAAGTAATTCACATAAAAAGCAAGCAAAAAGATTTGCCCAACAATTTAAAAAGAGTAGAACCAGGGGATCATCATTTTACATTTAAAAATAATACCTCTGTCAAATGAGAGTTTATTTCAGCCAGAGCCTATTATTGACTGCAGTAGCAAACAGCTCATTAAGAGGCAGTGATTACTATGACATGTGGTCTGCTGAGACCTAGTGGAAAAGATAGGGTTGAATTGTCTAAATGTTTCACCTGAAATTACATTTAATTATGACCCTCTTCAGGTTCTATAAATTTACATTACAGCTAATTCCTACTTAATTAAAGGAGAGATGTGAAGCTTGTCAGAGTTCACAAGCCAGATTTTAATGATTCCTTATATAAATAATTCATGTGGTCTCCAGAGCTAACAAGATAAGAGTATTTACTGTGAATTCTTCAACAGCTCATTCAATGAGACTAATACATAAGTAGTTGAGTTCAATTTTGTAGTTCCTCTTTCTGAATCCTATGCGTAGGTTCTAGAAGGATCCTTAGAATTAGAGAAAGTGGACGTTGGATCTCTTCTTTCATTTCCTTTCCTACTTCCAATACCTTCCAGTGTTTCATTATCTTCTCTTAGTTGTGAATTAGTTTGATATTGCTCTTCTCCCAGGAATATAAAACTGTAACTGCATTAGTTAATACAGAGTTGCATGTAACTGGGAAAAATGGTTGGAGCATAAGCTTTGGTAAAATATTTTTGGAGTACTAGAGGAGTCAAGAAGAGGACTAAGCATGTATTTTTTAATATTATAGGACTCTGCCAAGGGGTACCAGTAACGGCTAGAAACATGGGTGTTTACTGTTTTAATTATAGTGGTTGCTTCATTGGCCTTTGGTATTAAATTCTGTTACCCTTGTTGCCCATAAAATGAAGGCAATGATTGTAACATGATTTTTTGTTTTGTTTCACAGCTCCTTTAGGGTTGCTAAGACTGGAGCCATGCTAGTTCCTCTGTTAAGATTTATCCACTTATCTGTATCACTGCTAACATGGTTATCCTATAGATTAGGCAAGACTTTTTTTCCTTTTACTTAGAATTTTCCCAAAATTAGGCTAATGACCAGGTGTGATTCTGTACCACATGTCACTCATTATATAAATATATTCTAAAGTTGATCACAAAGTTGTCTTTCTTCAAATTTCCATAATCAGTAAATTTTACAAATCTCTTCCAAATTTAATTCATTTCTTAAATGGAAGGTCATTTTCATTCTTGCATATATCTCCTGTATCATGGAGAACTGAAACAGAATAGCTTTCCAGGGAAGCAGTTTGTTTTCTTTGTCCAGACATATTTTATCGGTCTAATAGACCTATTATTCAGTAAACAATAATATTCTTTATAATGCACACGGTAATAGAATAGCTATATAAACTTTCTCTTCTTTGTTTTCAGTATCCTGCTAATTACCATTCTACTTAGTGCATTTTTTTCCTCCATGTCTTAGATTTAGAGGTCATTCTCTAAGCCAGATTTCTTCCTTCCCCTGCAGGATTACCCGAGTGGAATTTTTAGTACTTAAAATGAGCTGTTCAATAACCAAGCATTTGACTTGACGGAACTGAGAAGGCGAGGTTGTAGTGGGGGATGGGTATGCCAGGAATTTGGTAGAGTTTGAAAGGCTTCTGACCTTTTAAGTACAAATAATTATTGCTCTTTAAAGAGTCTTATTTTCTCAGCATAACCCCTCACTTATTAATATTGTGGTAACTTAAAAATTATTTATCATATTAAATTTAAATTGCATTTTTGGTGCTTTTATTTACCCAGTACTCCTCTCTGCTTCATTATGGGAGTGGGACTGTGCATAGTAGGATGACTTTCACCGTACAATGTAAGGAGCAAGAGCAGCATGGATCTATTGGGAATAATTAGGGAAAATCTGCCAGGAAAGGAAGAGGGGAGATGATCCATGGAGGATTTTTCTAGGCTTTAAACATTTCAGTATTTTTTACTTATATAGGCATATTTGATATTTTACAATGGTCAAAACCAAAATAAATGTATTACCTTTTTAAAGAAGATGATCCAAAATGAAAGCCGAAATTTTAACAACAGATGTAAGAAAATACTTGTTCTATTCTTTATCATTATCATTTACCTAAACAAAATACATTATACATGTAAAACTACTTCATATTTTCTGAGGTTTGTTTATAGATTAGTATTATCAAATCTAAATGTCTTATTACTTGATTATTTAAACTTTTACCTTGATTCTAAAACTATCAGTAATATTCTTGAAAAATGTTATATATTTATTAAAAGATACATGATTGTTTGGTTGAATCATCTTCGACTATATCAAAACATACCGTTCTTTATCTCTTTAAGAACTCTCATCTTAATTTCCTTTTAATTCTAAGGCTACATTAATAAAACTAATAGCCATTATCTATTGATTGTTTACCATATGACAGACACTGCTCTAAATACTTTTACTTACTCTAATTCTCACAACAACATCATAGTTAAGTCTAGCTAAGTCCCATTTTTATCCCTGTTTTGCAAATGAAAACCTTACAATAGGCAGAAAGATTAAGCAATGTGGCATGACCACACAACTAGTAAGTGACAGGGGCCAAATTCAAATCCAGAGAGCCTTCCTTCACAGCCCTTATTCTTCATTCTGCTCCATCTTGGCTCCTTAAATAGAAGTTTGTCATTTTATGTCAGTCAAAAACTATTTAGCAAACATTTATTGTGTGCTCATAATAAGGCATAGAATATTAAGGAAGTTTTATGTTGTGTTAAAGGGTTGAGAGTCTAATGGAAACTTACTGAAGTAGGCACACAGAAAAACTATATGAATTGCAAGTCAGGGGTTACAATAGGAGCATAAATTCCTATAGGAGCAGTGGGAAATGAAGGATTACTCTGGAAGGAATTCAACTTTTAGACACAAAATGATAGCAGCTAATATGAATTGAAGGTAACTTACTGAGTTTGGGGAAATGGAAATGTCAGTAAGATGAGTTTTCATCAGTGTGGCAGATAACCATATGTGCCCATCATTCCCTGCCTTTCCAATCCTTAGAAATTATGGGAGATATATTTTATTTTATCTTGTTTTATTTTAAAGAGTAAATCTCCAGCCACTCTGGAAAACAAGAAAGAGTGCCTACCATTAGCAGACCATTAACTTTGAAAGGCAAAAATCAGGTGGGATTGGACTGATAAAGAGAAGCATATTCTAAAGCATGCAGGAGAGGATTGCTCAGAAGGGGCAGGGGGTCTGGCTGCACATCAACCACAGTGGATGCAATGCTAAGGAGGGACCTGGAGCCGTCAGCAGGGTGATGAGTGAGGAGACTGCATAAAGAGCAGCAGAATAAATCAGCCCTTTCCCCTTTGCTTGCTATGCTGAGTAGAGGACAGCTGATGCTGTTAACTACAGCCCAAGGCCGTGAATGTGGGGCTTCAGCTAGAGGCAATGTGGTGGGTAGGTAGCTAGTGACACCCAGGAAAAAATGGGAAGCCCCACTTCCTTAAGAAAAACAACCAGCATACCCTGCCTGTCAGTATGTCCCTGACCTCTATGACGTAAACAGAAAATTCCAAAGAAAGATAAAGAGCCAGGAATTACCAACCATTGGAAGTTAACCCATACCATAAAGAAGACACCAAACACAACAAACAGAATCAGTATGTAAGGAAAGCAAATTAATAGAGCTAACAAAAGTCTTTAAAATAATATAGTCAGTATCCCCAGAAAGAGAATACTGGATCCATAAAAATAATTATAGAGATGAAAAACTTAAAAGATAATTTTTGAAATATTAAAAATACTCAGTAAATGAGTAGAATTGTGCAGTGGACCTAGTGTGAAAACAAATTAGTGAGGTGACAGATCAAATGGAGGAATTCTCCCAGAATATAACACAAAAAGACAGTTAGATGGAAAGTATAAAAGAAAAGAGAGAGGGAAGATAGCACCAGAAGTTTCAATATCTATTACATAGAAACAGCTAAAGGAGAGAAGAAATAAAATGGATGAGAGAAAACAATGAAAGAAATAACAGACTGAAGGTGTGTATCTTCAAATAGGATTGGACTATTGAGTACAGAGCAGAATGACCAGTAAATGACCAATGCCTAGATAGAGAGATAATACAAAAGCTTCCAGAAAAAAATAGTTACCTAAAAAGAATGGTCATCAGATTGCAATAGTCTGCAATGCTGTATTTGTCATATATGCTATATATACTGCATGTATCACACATGCATGTGCATGTGTGCATGTGTGTGTGTGCATGTATGTATGTAATTAGTAGATGCTGTGGAGGGCCACTCAGATTCCCCTCTGCCCTTCAGGACTGCAATGCCCATTTCCCAGCTCTGGAAGTGTTGACTGCTGACTGTAATACAATAAGTCCCTCTCCAGAAATTTCTCTCTGCCAAAGAAAGTCATCTGCCCAAGGGCATGCCCCCTTCCCTGGAATGTCATATGTCCAGTGACTTGTCAATTTAGAGAGATAAAGGTCTGACCCCTTTGCTTCAATTGAGGACTACTCTGAAGCTCCAGGGCTTCTTGTAGGATGATCTGGGGCAACCGTTATAACTGCATTGAACTTCAACTTCTCTCTCTGCCTAATCCTGTTTTCCTCACTTCTCCACAATAAACTTCCCTGAAGCCACTCCCCAACGAACTTCCTGCATGCAAATCTCCACCTCAGAGTTGGTTTCCTGGAGAAATGCAGCCTGTGACAATATTCTTTTCCACTACCCATGAGACATTCACTATACTTGACTATGTATTAGGATGCAAAGAAAATCTCAACAAATTCCTTCAAAAGAAGAACAAAGAGACTGCCTTCTCTGACCACAGTACAACACCCACCCACCGCCTACACACATGAACATCTTTTGAGTTCAAGTGCTGTGCATGTAGCAGACACCTACAAGAAAATAATATTTTAATGAACAGGGTGATTTCCAAATAAAAGTGGGTAGAGAATAAGTTCTTATGAAGCAGTTTAATCACAGTGAGTCACTTTAAAGTTTTTCCCCTAATCTGAAACAATAAGGAAAGGAAACTAAGTACTCACCTTTCATTCACCTTTCATAATTTTACAAAGTACATCTTTCTTCACAGAATGGCAGCTTACCACCACGTAAGTGGAGTAGGTGTTTAATATTGGGTACTTCATTCCCAGGAAAATTATGGAGAATAGAATGAAAGTAATGAATATGAAATAAAATATAAGGTCATCCTTATTCCCTAGTTTATCAAAATGTTTTTCTTAAACTTGATACACTTATAACTGACATTTGATAGAAACCTTGGAAGTAAGACTTAAGTAAATAAATAAACCCATGCCTTTAAAATTGCCTAAGTGATGGAATCACAGGTGTGAATGCTGCTCAGCATCCTTGCACCATACGCTACACCTGTCATAATTTCTGGTGATTTCCATATTCATACGGGCAATCCATTCCATACGTTACCTTTCCATCTGTTGTCCTCCTTTCTTCTAACCTTCTTGCCCTCCACCTGACCTCAGCCATGGTTATACCTTAAAACTGGTCATTATAAATATCTATAACCCCCTCTCTGTGCACCTCCACTAATTCCAATTTCAAGTATCCTATCTCTTAACTTTCCAGCTCACTTCTTATAACACACCGATTTCCATAATCATCCCATCCCACTAGGAACTCTAATCCATTGATCTACCTTTTCATTATCTCTAACCCCCCCTCCACCCCCCAGGACCTCACTTACTTTCGTCCTCAATTAAAATTTTTTTTGTCTATCATTATCATTGTTTCCTTACATACACTTCCAACCCCCTTACCCCTCCTCTCACTTTGTTGTTTTCTCTTGGTAAAACCCCAACCCTCATTAAATTCAGCTTTCTACCTAACCTTTGCCTGCACCCATGACTGGCGAACACTCAGCTGTCCTGAACGATCTCCCTTTACCTTCGTGATCATTAACCTCAAGAGGGCCCTTAGTGCTGCTGAGCAGTCACATTCATTTTTCTAGTCCGTTCACTCTTCTGCTCTCTTAAAATGTCTCGTAACTCCTTTTCTGTCCTCAGATCCCCAAAACCTCTTCCTCATCCTTCCTCTCAGCTGATGACAATCTTGCTAACTTTTTCACTGGAAAATAGAATGAGTCAAAAAAATAAAGTCTAGAGGGAACTTTAGAGATGTTCTATATCTTGTTTAAGATGGTGGTTGCTGAGTATATACATTTGACCAAATTCATGGGGCAGTGCACTTAAAACCTGTGCATGCTATCGTATGTAAGTCATATCTCAATAAAAGCTAAAAATAGAGAAAGAACTTCCATAAGTTCCAGCTACTACATAAACCCACATAGCTATAACTGGGCCCATGTACTGTCTTGATGCTCAGGGTGAATGTTCCACACTCTTAGATATAAGGCCAACTCCTCTACTTAGTCACTTGCTTCCATCACTCCAGCAATTCTCTCTTCTCCTTTCTGTTTCATCAGTTTTTCCCCTTGTTGGATGATTCCTACCAGCCTGGAAAGGTATTATTATTTCTCCCATTTTAAAACAGCATCCCCTCCCCCTCAAAAAAAAAAACCTCTCTTTTTTAAAAATATCTTTATTGGAGTATAATTGCTTTACAGTGTTGTTAGTTTCTGTTGTACAACAAAGTGAATCAGCTGTAAGTATACATATATCTCCATATCCCCTCCCTCTTGAGCCTCCCTCCCACCCTCCCTATCCCACCCCTCTAGGTGGTCACAAAGCATCAAGCTGATCTCCCTGTGCTATGCAGCAGCTTCCCACTAGCCATCTATTTTACATTTGGTAGTGTATATATGTCAATGCTACTCTCTCACTTTGTCCCAGCTTCCCTGTCCTCCCCTGTGTCCTCAGGTCTGTGCTCTACATCTGCATCTTTATTCCTGCCCTGCCACTAGGTTCATCAGTACCATTTTTTTATATTCCACATATGTGCATTAGCATATGGTATTTGTTTTTCTCTTTCTGACTTACTTCATTCACTCTGTATGACAGACTCTAGGTCCATCCACCTCATTACAAATAACTCAGTTTCATTCCGTTTTGTGGCTGAGTAATATTCCATTGTATATATGTGCCACATCTTCTTTATCCATTCATCTGTCGATGGGCACTTAGGTTGCTTCCATGTCCTGGCTATTGTAAATAGAGCTGCAGTGAACATTGTGGTATGTGACTCTTTTTGAATTATGGTTCTCTCAGGGTATATGCCTGGTAGTGGGATTGCTGGGTCATATGGTAGTTCTATTTTTAGTTTTTTAAGGAACTTCCATACTGTTCTCCATAGTGGCTGTATCAATTTACATTCCCACCAACAGTGCAGGAGGGTTCCCTTTTTCCACACCCTCTCCAACATTTAATGAAAAACCCTCTCTTGATTCTACTTCTCTCTCCAGTTACTACTCCATTTTCCTCCTCCCCTTTGCAGTAAAATTCATCAACGTAGTTGCCTGTATTCACTTTTGCCTGTTCTTCCTCTCTCATTCTCTCTTGAAACCACAATAATAAGTCTTTAGCTTTTCTTCACTCCTCTGAAACTGCTATCGTCAAGGATATCAGTGACTCCACGTGGTCTACGTGGTCTAGTGGTCAGTTCTCAGTCTTTAACCCTATGTGACTTTTTTTTTTTAATTTATTTTCTTTTTGGCTGCATTGGGTCTTGCTGTGTGCAGGCTTTCTCTAGTTGCGGCGAGTGGGGGCTGTTCTTCTTCATTGAGCTGTGTGGGCTTCTCATTGCTGTGGCCTCTCTTGTTGTGGAGCATGGGCTCTAGGCACGCAGGCTCAGTAGTTGTGGTTCACAGGCTCTAGAGTACAGGCTCAGTAGTTGTAGCACACGGGCTTAGTTGCTCTGTGGTATGTGGGATCTTCCCGGACCAGGGATTGAACCTATGTCCCCTGCATTGGAAGGCGGATTCCTAACCACTGTGCCACCAGGGAAGTCCTAACCCTATATGACTTAACATTTGACACTGTTGATAACTCTCTGTCCTTGACATTTTTCTTCACTGTCTCCTAGGAAAGGATGCTGCTGCATTTCTTCTTACCATGCTGGCCGTTCCTTCTCAGTCTTCTTTGTTCATCTCTCCTCATCTCCTTGACTTTTTAATGACATGGTGTCCCTGTGCTTCCTCTCCTTTGTCTATACTCACTGCCTTCATGATCTCATCTAACCTGTAACTTTACGTACCATATATATGCTATTGACCCCCAAATTGTTATTTGCAGTGTGGAACACTCCTCTGAACTCTAGACTCAGCCAATCATGTATCTGACACCTTCACTTGGATGTCTAATAGTCAACCCAAACTTAGTGCATTCAAAACCAAAATCTGGGGGACTTGCCTTACCAGATGAAGACTTATTATAAAGTTATAATAATTAAGACAGTATAGATGTAAAAATAGACAAAAAGTCCAATGGAATCAAATAGCAAACCAAGAAACAGACCCATACACCCAGGGAAACCTTTTATATAACAGAGCTATCATTGGAGATTACGGGGGAAAGAGAGAAATAACTCAAAAAATGATGCTAGGGCAATTAAATATCCATATGGGAAAAATGAAAGTGGACATCTTCCTCACATGATAGCCAAAGTCAGTTCTAGGTGGATCAAGAACTTAATGTGGAAGGCAAAACTTTGAAGATTTTAGAAGACAATAGAGATGAGTATCATTATGCACTTGGAGTAGGGAATAATTCCTTAAGAAACAAAAAGCACAAATCGTAAATGAAAAAATTGATAAATTTAATTTCATTAAATTTTAGTATTTCTGGTCATCAGAAAACATAAAACTCAAAGACAAGGTACATATTGGGAAAAGATATTTGCATCATATATAACTGACAAAAAATTAGAATTCAGAAGGTATTAAGAATAACAAAAAGAAAAAGAATAACCCAATAGAAAAATGGCAAAAAGTCAAGAATAGGCATTTTACAGAAAAGGATATATATGAAAAGACACTCAGTTTCTTTAGTTATCAAGGAAATTCGTACTAACACAATGAGATACCATTTCACGCTTGCCTAATGGCAAAAGTAAAAAGTCAGCCACTATCAAATGCTGGCTTTGATATGGATAGTGGGAATTCTTGTGCATTGATGGTTGAGGGCAAATTGTTACAGCCATTTAAGAAAATAGTCTGACAGTACTTAGCAAAACTGAATATGTATGTGCCCCCAAGATTCCAGATAAACTCTTGCACATGTGCACCATGTACAAGAATGCTTGTATCAGAATTGTTTGTGATCGTGTGTGTGTGTGTGTGTGAGTGTGAGCATGAGCATGTGTGAGCTAGAGAGAGAGGTGGGAGGACAGAGAGGTGGGGAGAGAGAGAGAAGAAATTAATTGAATGTCAATCATCAGGAAAATGGATAAAGTATGCTCTGTCATACATTGGAATATATATGGTAATAAAAACAAATGAATTACAGTTACACATATTTACATGGACAAATATGAAAAACAATGCCTTGAAAACTAAGTAAAACAAGGGAATATTTAAGTAAAATTGATATTAATGGTAACATCTGGGTGGAGATAGGGATAGGATGGAATGAAGATGGAGCACACTAGGGCCTTGAAAGTTATTGTAATATTATTTTAATTCAGCTTAATAGTCGGTACACAGGTATTTGTTTCATTATTATTTTTAAATATGTGTAGTAAATGCCTTTTTTCTATGTATATCAAAATTAAAATAGTATTTTAGAAAATTTTTAACTTAGAAAAACAAAGACTATTAAGTAGGTCATTGATACTCGCACATCTTCAATTTTTTTAACCTCTTGTTTCTTTTACCCAAAATTTTATGTTATTTGTAACCATTTTTTTCCCTTAAATGTGAGATAGCACTAAACTGATACAACTGTAACATTTTAAAAAGTCTTTTGCAATCAGTGCCATCAAACTAGTTCATTTTATATTAAATTGGTAGGATCTCTATTGTGTTTATAAAATACAAATCTTTCACAATAATAAACTGGGTTCATATTTATGTGATTCCCATAATCTGTTGATAAAAAGAGATATAATTATTATTGCCCTCAACATAGATTACAGTGGACTTTACATTGGGCCAGAGAAAAAGCTTTATGAGTGAACTGAGAATTTTCATTGCTCAGTTTTCATGCATTCATCCTGTTTCCAGGAAAAATCATTACCAACAATGTATATATGTACATATAATGAATAATTAATGAAAGTATTTCGTAAGCTGGTGATTTTTTTTTAAATTGACACTACATGGCTGACTTTAATCTGTATGTGAATGTGTCTTTATTTAATAGGAAATTGCCCGGCATTTACGCCCTGGAACCCTCCGAGCAATCTTTGGTAAAACTAAGATCCAGAATGCTGTCCACTGTACTGATCTACCAGAGGATGGCCTATTAGAGGTAAGATAAAGAAGGGTAAGCATCCTATTTATATTTCAAACTCATAAATAATCTCAGCAGGTCTAGTGTGTAAGGAACCTTTTAATACTCTTGGTTTACAATGTTCTTTGGCCATCTGATAACTTCAGACTGCAACTTTAAAAGACCAAATTGTAGGATGCTGTAGTAATGGGGTAGTCTTCAAAGAACTAAGGTATTTTTCTGATTGTCATATAGCGTGGTTTAAAAACTTAAAAAGTAAGAAGCTATAGCATTGATTAAATAATGTGAAATTTATTTAAAAATCAGGTAAAAACACCATTACCTTAGGTTTCTAGTCATGGGGATTTATCAATGAAATTGTGCAATGTGATAGCATTAAAAGTAATAGCTACCATTTTAACTTAGAAAAACAAAGACTATTTTGACTTTTTATATTCCGGGTTCTGTAATAAATATGATAAATGCTTTATATAAATTATTTTTTAAATCTCCACAGCAACTCTAATAGGTTGGCATTGTCATGTCTGTTTTATCAGAAAAGTGAAATTGAGACTCAGAGAGGTTACGTAACATCCTCAAATCAAACAGTTAATAGAGGACGAGGCCATATTTTGATTTCTCATCTGTGTAACTAACATAAGAAACAATGAAAAGAATTATAAGAAGATATAAGTGAAAAATTGGTGTGGTTTGGGATTATGAAAGTCACTTCACAGCCAAGGGAAGGAGGCCTTAAAGAAAAGATTGGTATTTTTAACTTCTTATAGTTTGACTTCTTATAGTTTTGTGTCAGGAGGAGCTAAATGAAATTAAAAGACAACTGATAAATTTAAGTGATTAAAGCATGAATGACGGAAAAATGATTGATATCCTTAATACATATTTATTTTAGTGAGTAATATATTTTATATCAAATCTATCAGTCTTTTTTTTTTGGTATCTTTAAAGCCTTTCCCAATATTTCATTTTCACTTTCTTGCACTGAAATATTCAACTAGCCTGGAATTAATTTGCTGAATGGTGTGAGGTATGGGTCTAGTCAGCTGTCCCAACATTGCTTATTAAATCCTTTTATTCTTTCATTGTTATTTCTCATTTATTGAAAACTTATATACACCTGTTCCCGTTTCGAACTTTCAGTTTTATTCTATTGATCTGTGCCAGCAAAATACTATATTATTGTATTTTATACTTTTAAAAAGTTTTCTTGGTTATTCTCTGAAATTTATTCTTCCAAATGAACTTTACATGAGTTTACCAAGTTCTTTAACATAGCGGTCCCCAACCTTTTTGGCACCAGGGCCTGGTTTAGTGGAAGACAATTTTCCAATGGACTGTGGGGGGAGGGGGAGGATGGTTCAGGCTGTAGGGCGAGTGATGGGGGGCGATGGTTCAGGTGGTAATGCTAATGAAGCTTTGCAGGCTTGCCCACCGCTCACCTCCTGCTGTGCGGCCCGGTTCCTAACAGGCCTCGGACAGGTACTGGTCTGTGGGCCAGGGGTTGGGGACCCCTGCTTTAACCCATACCCACAAGATGCCAGTGGAACCTTGACTGACATTATAGTATGTTTATAAATTAATGTGGGTGTGACATAACTATAATAATAGTTCTCCAACTGCATATATGGTATGCCTCTTCTTTTATGCCTCTTTTTTTATATGGGTCTTAGACATATAGCCTATTAAATTTATTTCTATGAGTTTTGTTTTAGTTGCTATAAAGAGTGACTTTGCTAGCTCCATTAAGATTTTCTGTTATAATCCAAGATGTTAATCTGCTAAAATCTTATCCAAACTGCGCCGTAGTATGAAATGTAGACATGCATACTTCTGAAACATAAAAATGTAACAAATTTTATTTTTATTACACAAAGGATTAAATATTTACTTTATACTTTAACCTATTTTATAAATATTCCCTTTACCTTCTGATAACTTAGGACCTATAGGTGAGGCTTGAATTCAGACTGTTGTTGTTCAGTGAAATTGAACAATTATTAACCGTGAATTTTATGCCCATTAAAAAATGTTACTGAAGGTATGCCTGTGATTTTGCTCATACAATTTGAAATAGATTATTACTGCCTGCAGTTTACAGAGCCATTAACTAAATGATTAAAATCTTTCTAACCAAACTGCACAGGAGATTTAATTGCAAATTAATGCCTGTGTGGTTCAGAGAATTAATCAAAAAATGGAAGTTGGAGCTCCAACAGCCTCCTTTTACCTTGCTGATGATTCATACTTGATGTGCCCTGAAATAAGTCACTTTCCATGCCTCCCTTCTCTTATCAATAAAATGGAATTAAGAGTGCTGATACCATCAAGGGATGTTCTGTTAGGGATTAACTATTTGCAGATTATCACTTAGCTTTAAATTGTAAAATTTTATTAAAACAAAACAAAACACTATGAGGCCCAAAGAGTTATCTGCTCATAGGTTTTTAAAGTGAAATTTAAAATGACTCAAAGACAAGCTCTCTGATCAGGGAAGCACTTTGTACTTAGATCTACTATTCATTAAAGGAACATCCTTTAGATGTAGAGTGACCATGAAATGTATTGCCCAATCTAGAATTAATCGGCCAGGATGTTAGGACAAAAGGTATAAACAAGAACTGTCATCAGCACACTGGTGTCATGGGTTCCCTAATTATATGGCAAGAAGAGAAAAAAGGGAGCAGCCTACTTCTCCTTTTTCTCATGTGATGTTTACTGACCTAGGTTTTTTGTGTCATATGTGTAGAGCTCAGAAAGTATGGTTTCCATTTATATTTTGTCACCATCCATGATTTTATTTACTTACTCTTACAGCAAACAGTTATAGAATGTGTTTTACTTGCTAACATTGTGATAGGATTTCAAAACCAAGATATTTCCTCTGTCCTCAAAGAGCTCACAGAGTTTTAGAGGTCAAGGATCTTAGCATGAATATTGAAATCTGATTTCATTACGTGCTGCTGTTGTGACACAGCCACTTTTGTGGTTATAGGGAAAAATGACAGCATCTGTATAGTATGAGACATTCTAAGATGTTATTTTGCTGGTAACATGCACTGAGACTCTATTGGTAGTAATTATGAAGATCTTAAATTTGTGCTTTAGAGAAAGCATCAATGGAAAAAATATTTAGCTTAACTTGTAATAAAGAAATATTCATTTTCCACTAATGGAAAAGAATTTTTAAAGTATCAGTGCCCACTTCTGGTAAGGTTACAGTAAAATAGATACCCTCATATTGCTGGTGACAACTATGTGGCAGCAGATATTGAAAGCCATGGGGTTTTTCCATACACGTTGTCCCAGAATTCTTAGAATCTCACCAAAGGAGTAGGAATAGCAGCAGGACTACTAAGTGGAAAGTTTTCTGCACAGATGTTTATTTAAGAAATATTTGTGGTAATTAAAATTGGAAATAGGGTGCATGTCTAAAGATATATCTGATGTTGTTTCCTCTGATTAGGCTTCCGTGACACCCATAGTCTGCATCGGAGGTTCATCTCTGTGTTTTCATAGCACTTTGCTTTCCTCTAATACAGTAGTGTAGTCAAGAGTCAACATAGTTCTGTACTCCAGGGTGAGTTATTTATTTCATTGTGCCTAGGATTCCTCATTCTGTAAAAAGAAGATGATAGCGGTGCCTGACCTTTCAGATGGCATAGTGTCTAGCACACAGTAATTGCTGAACAAATGATAACAGTTATATTATTATTATTATTACAGCACATTTTGTTTGCTTGTAGATATTTCTCCATGAGACTTAGTGCTCATAGGGAAGAGATTCTGTCTTGCCTGGCCTATAAAAACTCTTTAATAAGTCATTTTTGAAGGAAAAGACAGAAGAGTTTGGTTAAATAAATTGTAGTTCATGTACTCAGTACAAAAGTATGTAAACTTTTTTCTTTAAGGTTGATAATGAAGACTCTGTAGCAGTGGTTTCTAGCCTTGGTTGCATGTTAGAATCACCTGAACAGTTTTTAAAATACTGATGTCCAGACCCACCTTTAAAGATCCTAATTTTTTTTAAAAAAGTAATTTCAAGCTTAGTATACAAAACTTTAAAAAAATAAATGTCTGGGATTAAGTTGCCAACATAATGTCCCATTTTTCTGAGTACTTTAGTGTGTATTTTTAACATAAAGGGACATTTTCCTACATAACCACATCACAAGCATCTAAATTAGGAAATGAATGTTGATAACATTACCACTATTGAATCTTCAAACTCCATTCAAGTTTTGCCAGTCAATAACCAATGGATCTTTAATAGCAAAAGGGTTCAGGTCAGAATCATGCATTGCATTTAGTTTTCCCCTTACTTTCTTACAATCTAGAGCAGTTCCTCAGATTTTCCTTGACTTTCGTGACCCTGACACCTTTGAAGATAATAAGTAGAGATTCTAATTTAATTGATTCATTCATTCCTTTGCTCATCAGAAACTTTTCTAGATGGCTTGCACCTACAGTTCTAACAAGATACTGACATATTTATTTTATTGTATGGCATATATTCTTTATGTAAAGTCATTTGTTGGCTTTCCGTTGTCCATGAAAATGCGTGATGCCTTTTTGATGTTGTGACTCCGCATTGTGTCTTCCTTCCCTCTATCCCCTTCAGCATTAGTCCTCCTCTCACCCATGTCACTGATGATACTTCTGAGGGGCAGTTTTACTTTCTCCTTGCTTTCTTTATCTCTCCCAAAGCTTTATTGAAAAAAAATATATATTCCTCTGCCTTTCATTTCACTTCTGTAGTCTGTTCCCAGGACTGTCTTTCTCTAATTATCTTCAACACTTTACATGTACTGTAACTGAAATTCTCAAAGTTGCCTAATAGGTATATGGTAGAAAATTCAAGTATGTTTGGATTTTGAATTCTGTACACCAAAATGATGCATTGGTCATTCATCCAGATTCATCAGTCATTCATCCAGATATTTACATTTTTTTAAAACTAAAAACACCACTGGGGACATAGCAATAAACAGGGTATGCGTAGCTCTTGCCTTTATGGAGCTCACCTTCTAGGGGATAATAATCATAATAATTGTTTTCTAGAATGATGAAAATATGGGTCTTTCCTCTGTTTTTCTTTTCCAAATGTTCTATAACTTGGTTATATCACTTCTGTGGTTGTAAAATAAAAATTTAAGAAATATATAAAATATTTAATTGTATGTATGACTAGTCAATCAAAACAAGTCTGAATTTGGATATGTAATTATTTCCACATTGATTCTTGTTCTGGTACACTCTAGAAAAAAAAGAATCAAGCATTTACCAGAAATAAACATAGGTGTATAGTTTATAAGATGATTGGACAGGCCTGGATTTCTTGGCTGTGGTTGGTGTAGGCCTCTGAACACCAATACTCATAATTTATCTTTAGTTTTAGTTTCTGTGTTGAACGAAGAGTTATGATTTTTACTAGTACATTGTCCAAGAGGGAACAACTTGTACAAGGACAAGAGCAAATAGCTTCCTCTTAGAGATCTAAAAATAGTTTAGTAAGGCAGGGGCTTTGTTTGACCTTGACATGGAAAATGACAAGAGATAAGGGTTGAAAAGCCAGCAAGGGCCTTGTAAAGTCATATTAAGACGTCTGAACTTTATCCAGAGGGCAATAGAAATGTTTTACACAGGGGATTAGTGCAATCATCCCTATGTTATAGGCGTCACTCTGGCTGCAGTGTGGAGAGCAAATCAAAGTAGGGTTGGGAGGGAGACAGACCGGGGAGAAGGCTATTAAGATAATTCAGGGAAAGATTCTGGTAGTCTGAACGGCTATGACAGTATGGATAGCCACAAGCAGGAAGTGTCAAAAGACTTTTAGGGGGATAGACGTGACAGCCCCAGAGACTGACTGGATGTGAAGGATTAACACATCCAAGGAGAAGGAGACTAGATTAACTCCTATCTCCAAGTGAAGATGGTGGTACAGAGACTGCCATCCTTGTGATGCTAAAATTTCTGGAAACCAAAGTTTTTTCATACGTTTGAGGGCAAAGCCTAACCTGATCCTCCCTCGGTATCCACAGGGGATTGTTTCCAGGATACCAAAATCTGTGGATGCTCAAGTCCCTTATGCAAAATGGCATAGTATAATCCACCCTTTGTGCCCATGAATGCAGAACCCACATATATAATTTTTATATAACCCATTTAATGTGACTGTTCACACTGCTGCAGAAATATTAATGTATTAAATAGTGGGGGAACTTCCCAGATTCTTTGTATAATATATCCCAGGATGGTTGTGAGAACTACAGTTCTCACTTCTGTGTTCCAGGCTTGAAAAAGGGGAAGAGCAGGGGGCAAAAGGTGGAAAGTGCCAGCTCAGCCAGCACCCTCCTCCCCACCCACTTTAAAAAGCTTTTCCAGAAGCCCCAGCCAACAACTTCTGCTTATGATTTATTGGCTGGAATTTAGTTCTACAAGCACCCCCTTTTTCAAGGGAAGCTGGTAAATGGAGTTCTGTTAGTTGAGAGTCATTAGTACCTCCAGCGAAACCAAGTTTCTACTAGAATGCAGAAAGGGAGAACGAGCAGTGGGGAGGTGACGAGCAGTATCTGCCATAGGAGGTCAACAGGGTAACAGGGATATTTAGCCAGGGACCGGCTTTCTGGTAGAGTTGGCCCCTGCCCTTCCCTAGTTCGGGTCGTTCTCAAGCTCCTCCCCTGATCAGTAGCATCTGCATCAGCTGAGAACTTGTGGGAATGAAATTCTCTGGCCCCACCATAGAGCTACGGACTCAGAAATTCTGGGGGTCGAGCCCAAGAATCTGTATTTTGATTCTGATGCCCCTAATGTTTGAGAACCACTGCCCTAGTGCAGTGGTTCCCAGCTGATGGCATGCATCAGTATCACCTGCAGAATTTTTAAAACTACATGAGCCTGGAGCTCCATCATAGAAAGTTTTGGGTTAAGTAGGTCTTGGATGAGCTTCCTGTATCTGTAGTTTTTAATGTTGCAGGTGATTTTGATATAGCTAACAATTAAACTAGCATTTGGAAACCACGGCCCTTCAGACTTTTTGGAAAAAGTTGGTCATGATTCTGCTTTTGAGGGAAACCTAGACCCTGTGGGCAAGCCAGCAAAGGGATTATTTTGCTTGGAAGATTCAGTGAGAATTGGAAATAGGAACAACCTCTGAAATTTGAGGGGATCTGTAGCCTCTGTCAATGGATTCAGCTGCAGCCAGGGGTTATTACACTCCCAAGGGAGTCCCAGTCTCTGATTAGGGACATCTTTGGCTTCTCGGGAAGAAGGCAGCCATGACTTGGTTGAGGACCTGGGTTTCTTGGGAAAAGGCTCAATGTTGAGGCTGCCAAAATGCCCCTCCAGGAGTAACTAGAGGCCTGGGGTACATGTGTGTGTACATGTGAACGTTGATTCATGCTAAGGCTAACAAGGACAGAGGCCCTGGGTCTCTCACAGCTGAAAACAGTTCTTAGATCCTTCATATCTGCACTCACAAATTAGCTTGGGCATGTGGTTCACAGTTGTGCCAGGAACTAAGTCATGTCTTTGCACACTGCTGGTTGTGTAAGTGCCTTGAGGGCCTGGACCTCTCATAGATTTTTGTCTCTGTAGTACCTGCCTTCCATACTGCAGGCTTTTAGTCAATGTCTGTTGAGTCAGTGCAGGGGGGAACTGGGAGAAGGTATCATGAATGGGGTCAGTGCACCTTCATCCCCTTTTCTGTCTTCATATGGCTAAAAAGTCACAGCCTGATGAGGGTGAGCCCTACTTTCAAGGGCCACATCCCACTATTCCCTCCACTTAACCAGTTGTCAGAAAAGTCTACTGCTGCCAGCATCTTTTATTGCTGACTGTGTATGCAGGTCAAACCTGATACATGTGCATGTGGAAAGCTGATGGTTTGCATAGAATTTTCTTCCTTCTCAAACATAATATTTCAAAGTCTCTACATTAACTTTAAAAACATCCTGAAAATATAAGAAGCATTAGGCTATCAAATTATAATTCTTTACAGTCCAGTTAGTATTTCATCAGAATTGGTTATTTTCTCGGATAAAAGAATCTGTAAGGCACAATTTCACGTTCCCTCCTGTATCCTACGTGGAGCTCATGTTCCTTGCTAGATTACTTCAGTTACTTTCACCCCAGACAGTCCTCACACTATCTCAGTAATAAATGGATCTCCAATATTTCCCTCATTTAGCCTAGGTAGGAGTTTAATTTTTTATTCAAGACAGCAGATCTCTATTAATAAAGTGCTGGAATAATTTATCCTAAACAGTCGTAATACCTGTTTACTTCATAGAAATTTCTATAGACATTAATACTATAATAACCATGCAGTCATTATAATGACTGAAATGACATTGCACAAAGGGAGTTCACAGGTCCACAGGTCTTTCAGTTTCTCAAATACAGCCTCAGCTCCAACTTTCTTTAGATTGACTGACTTCTCATTCTGAAGAGTAATTAGCCTAATCACTTAAGGTCTATATTTAGCATTATTTTTCCCACTTTGAATAGGCACTTATGAAGTCATTCACTGTAGACTCTAGGAAATAAATCTAGATTAATTCCTTTGGAAATATTGATGAATTAATAACTATGGCAAATCCATACAAAATAAATTAGATGAAGAATCACTGGACATTACAGGAGCATTTAAAAATCTCCAGGCATTTTGTCTAAGCACCTTTTCATCTTCCCTACCTAGTTGGAAAGTTGAGTGGTTCTCAAACTTTAGCAGCAGCAGAATCCACTAGAGGGCTTTTTAAACACACAGATTGCTGGTCTCCACTCCAAAGTTTCTGATTCAGTAGATCTAAATTGCATTTCTAAAGAGTTTCCAGTTAACACTGATGCAATCGGTCCAGAGCCCCACACTTTGAGAACCATTGCCCTAGGCCAAAAGTCACTGCACACGCATACTCTGTAAGGTCAAGTTGTTGTCTTGGTTAATTGTTCTCAGACATGGAATTTCAAAGACTAGGGACATTTCCAAAAATAAACCAAGCAATGAGCAACAGTAACAAAGCCCACATTGGGGATAGGCATAACAATCAACTTTAAAAAATTGACCAAATGAGGATATTTAAAAAAATTGTTTCTGGGAATTCCCTGGTGGTCCAGTGGTTGGGACTCCACACTTCCATTGCAGGAGGCACAGGTTCCATCCCTGGCCAGGGAACTAAGATCCCATAAGCTGTGTGGTGTGACCAAAAAAAAATTGTTTCCCATCATCACCATCATTTTGTTTTGAAAGGACATTTAATTGCCAACATCACTTAATTGCACAATAATGGCCTGTCTCTTCAACTGGATAAATTTAGCTTTACTCAAAGCTCACTTTATTGCTATGACACACGAAGGGCACGATAGTAGAAGCAGTCTGCTACAGGTACAGACAAAATGTGGTTGCATTTTCTGTAGATACTTTTAAAACAGTAGTAGAATCCACTAAAAGTTTGTCTGCTTTTTATTTACCCTGTACAGGCAGTTCCAATGTCAGTAAGAAAATACTGTCCCCTCAGAGTGGACTACTCCTGCCAGCCCTTGGTTCATCACTGCTTTAGTGCCCTGATTTCTCCCATTTTGCTAGACAGCAATGAAATGTCATCCTGGCCCCATCCCATAGCACCTGCAGAGTGGTGACAGGAGCCACTGGGCTAAGTTACATGTGATTATGGAGCCTTTGGATTCCTAGTTTTACTCAAACCCGATATGAGAAACATGTATCATGTTTCTGAGGTCAAAGAGGAATATAGGGGCTTCCCTGGTGGCACAGTGGTTGAGAGTCCGCCTGCCGATGCAGGGGAGATGGGTTCGTGCCCCGGTCCGGGAAGATCCCACATGCCGCGAAGCGGCTGGGCCCGTGGGCCGTGGCCGCTGAGCCTGCGCGTCCAGAGCCTGTGCTCCGCAATGGGAGAGGCCCGCGTACCGCAAAAAAAAAAAAAAAAAAAAAAAAAGAGGAATATAAATTATTTGAGATTTCTTTAGTACTGAGTGATGATTTTATGCATGTTAAAGAAAACTGCACAAATTGTAAAACCACATATAAAAACAAAAAACAAAAAGCCTTTCTAATTTGTTTGGAGAGGTAGAGTCTTCTTCTAACACTTATACTACATAGGCTCAAATATTATGATATAGGTGTGAATGTAAAAAAAAAAATCTTTAAGTGTGACTAGCAAAGGAAGAATAATCTAATTCAAAGTAGAAAGCCAGAGATTTTTCTTATAACATTGAGTCCTTCAACATCATATGAAGAATTAAAAAATAATTTTCTCTTCTTAATGCATGACTCATTTTTAAGTTAACTGAAACACATGTGCGTACATTTTATTTCATTCATTCACTGATGATAATGTGCGATCATTTGATTAGGTATTATTTTGAGGACACAAGTATTATATAGTCCCAGCCTTTTAAGGAGTTGAAGCATTGGTGATATAGTGGTTAGCATAGCTGCCTTCCAAGGAATTGAAAATTTAGCTAGGAAAACAAGATAAATACACATATACAGTTAAATTGTAATATAAAATTAAACATCAGCATAAGAGAATGTGGTCAGGCAGTGAGGGTATGATGAAATGTCAGGAACAGACAGTAAGTATGGTGAGAGTATAATGGAGAGCAGTGTGACTGTGGCTGAAGGGATCAGGGGAATTTCATTAATGAAATTGCACTTCAGAAGGGTCTTGAAGAATAAGACAGATTTTGATATGCAGAGAGGAAGATGGAACGGCAGGCTAGTTTTGGGAGAACAATGAGTTACCCAAATCTAGTTAAAGTGGAGCGTTCCTTTAGTAGGTTATGGGAGATAAATTTGGAAATGTAAGTTAGAGCTAGATTATGGAGGTTTCTGAAGGCTTTTTTTGGTGATGGCAATAATGAACATTAGGATTATGGTGATAAAAATAGTAACTGCAGTTTACTGAGCAATATATACCAGGCACTATGCTAAATGGCTTAACTGCATTACCTAAAAACCTGATTGGGTAGTTTTTATTATTCCCTCTTTACATGTAAGGAGAGTGATGCTGCCACAGGTGAAATGACTTGGCCCAGCATCACACCACAAATAGGTGGCCGAGAGCTGAAATTTAAACCTGTTTGTCTGAGTCCAGAACCAATACTCTGTCCAGCAAACTGGGTCAGCAATGGCAAAAAGGTTTCAATTCAAGTGCCAACCCTTGATTTATTATAAGATTGCAAGACCACAACTAAAGAGAAAAAGATATGCCATCATGGAATACTAACATCTGCCATAAATGGAGGATGGGAGTTTGTTGGTATGTATGACACACAGTGGCTACTTAGGCTCTACAAAACTGGAAGCGATCAAAGGTTTCTGAATAGGGCAATGACCTGACAATGTGGAGTTTCCAAAACTTTAACCAGGCAGCAGAGTTTAAGTGAATAGATAATAGGAGTAATAGAAGCATATGCTTTAATCATCCAGTATAGCAGTCTAAAATATTTATTTATTTATTACTTTTTTTTTAAATTGAAGTATAGTTGATTTACAATGTTGTGTTAGTTTCAGGTGTACAGTACAGTGATTCAGTTATATATATATATATATATATATATACACACACATATACATATATATGTTCTTTTTCAGATTCTTTTTCCTTATAAGTTATTATAAAATATTGAGTATAGTTCCCTGTGCTATACAGTAAGTCCTTGTTGTTTATTTTGTATATAGTAGTGTGTATATGTTAATCCCAAATTCCTACTTGTCCCTCCCCTACTCTTTCCCCTTTGGTAACTGTAAGTTTGTTTTCTATGTCTGTGCGTCTATATCTGTTTTGTAAATAATTTTTTTTTTAGATTCCACATATAAGTGATATCATATGATATTTGTCTTTCTCTGACTGACTTCACTTAATATGATAATCTCTGGGTCCATCCATGTTGCTGCAAATAGCATTATTTCATTCTTTTTTATGGCTGAGTAATATTACATTGTGTATATATACTGCGTCTTCTTTATTCATCTATTGATGGACATTTAGGTTGCTTCCATGTCTTGGCTATTGTAAATAGTGCTGCAGTGAACATTGAGATGCGTGTATCTTTTCAAATTAGAGTTTTCTCCAGATACATGCCCAGGAGTGGGATTGCAGGTCTATGGTAGCTCTATTTTTAGTTTTTTAAGGAACCTCCGTACTGTTCTCCATAGTGGCTGCACCAATTTACATTCCCACCAATAATGTAAGAGGGTTCCTTTTTCCCTACACCCTCTTCAGCATTTATTATTTGTAGACTTTTTCATGATGGCCATTCTGACTGGAGTGAGGTGATACCTTACTCTAGTTTTGCTTTGCATCTCTCTCATAATTAGTGATGTTGAGCGTTTTTTCATGTGCCTGTTGGCTATCTGTGTGTGTCTTTTTGGAGAAATGTCTGTTTAGATCTTCTGCCCAGTTTTTGATTGGGTTGTTTGGGTTTTTTTTTTTTTGATATTGATCTGTATGAACTTTTTGTGTAATTTGGAAGTTAATCCCTTGTCAGTTAGTGGTCTAAAATATTTAGAAATATCCTTCTACTTCAAGTAATCATTTCTGCTTTACAGAGTACAATTCTCTGAATAATATCTATCTCCTCCACTAAATGCTATACTTAATGAGAATGGTGACCTTGCATTTTTTTTGTCGTTGCTTACTTTCCCAGTGCTTAGGCACTCAATGCATTTTTCTTAAATCTAGTAATGTTGAAAGTAATGGTAATAATATTAAACATTCTCTTTCTGCCATGTACCATGCTAAGTGTTCTCAGTACAGTGAGTACATCTGGCACCAGACTACCTGGGTTTAAGTTCAGCTCTGCCACTTACTAGCTGTTTAAGGAAGTTGCTTAAAATCTTGTGGCTCAATTCCCTCACCTTTAAGATGAACATAGTAATACTTATCTCCAAGGGTAGCTACAAGAAATAAATTAGTTGATATATGTAAATCAATAAGAATAGGAAGTATTCAATAAATATTATTAGTTAATATTATATTTATCATTATTATCATAATCTTTACCATTACATTTTGCTGTTGGAAAATAAATATATCAGAGTCAACAGGAAGACTATAAGTTTTGTTATGTTGTGCCCATTAAGTGTTAGACTCTTTCACAAACAATATCCCAGTTAAATTAAAACTATAAGGGGGAATTCCCTGGTAGTCCAGTGGTTAGGACTCAGCCCTTTCACTGTCAGAGCCCGGTTCAATCCCTGATCTGGGAACTAAGATCCTGCAAACCGTGTGGCGGCGTGGTCGGAAAAAAAAAATAGCTAACCCTCTAGGTATAATTTCACTGTCAGAAACCACTTAATTCTGTTTTTACCAAATACAAAGCACACACAGATCTAGTTTCAAATAATACGTTTTTAAGTATAAATAAAAGAAGCCTTTCATTTTTAGTGTAGCTCTTTATGACTGAGTATCAGATTGTATTCCTTTGCAAGCAATCCAAAGGTCAGTACCCAGGTGCTAGCTAGCCTCAGTGCCATAGCAGCTAAACTTGGTCCTCTTGTTTTTTTGTTTTCCAACCTCTTGTCTCATTGTATAAACTCTGTCATCTACCACCTGGCAGTAAAATGAAACTCATGGATGATTCCTTTTTTAGCTGAGGTTTGAGAGGCCAAAGCTAGATAAGCCAATAGCGATGGAGTGAGAATACACACTTTATCTAGACAAGCAAAACTTCCCTTTGCCAACTCTGTTAAAAGCACAACATTGTTAATCAGCTATACTCCAATAAAAATTTTTAAAAATTAAAATGTCCTTCCATTCCCGCTGAGTGGTGCTTGTCTCTAGTTTATAGCCCTTCATCGTGATGATCTTCAGTTATGTTGACATATGAATTTGAATGAGTATGGTCAGTTCTTGGTCATTTACCAGAATGGAGAAATGAAGAGGTTAGCAAGGGCACTTGAAATCCAGAGAGAGACCAGCAACCATTTGTCTATTAAGTGCAACCTGTTCACCATGTGACATTTAACTTTTTTGGTAATAAATATCCAAGTGGAATATTTGCTCTTTTGCTCTTAAATTTGTTATTTTTAGCCATCTTCTTATAGAGCACAAATATACTTGTTGTGGGCTTAAAATAAATATTTTGTGATCAAATGAATGTGATTAAGAATTATGAAGGGACCCAAATAAGTCACAAACTAGAAGTTAAAAGACTGACTCATCCCAGAATTATATAATCTAGATTTGATAAGGTTACATTATCATCAAGTATAATCCTCTAGTGATAGAAATGTGTAGCTAAAATAGTAACCTCTCTGAATTAAATATTATTTAAAACTAATAAATATGCTCACTGCTACTCTTATTTCCAGTAATCCTAGAGTCAAAAGAACTTCCAGAATAGCATTGGCATGGTGTCTGCTTTGTGTACAGGCATCCTGTAAAAGAATAAAGTACCAAGCTCAGCGCTCATAAGGGTTTCATGGCTCTGACCCTGATCTCAAGTAAGGGAAACAAAGTGCCCTTTTTAACTGGAGGTATTTGTGTCTTCACTAGCACACCTGATATTGCATTCACATTAGTACCTCCAAAGGCTGCCTGGTCGCCTCATTTCCCTGACTCTGAAAGAATGAGGAGGAAGCTATAACCATCCACTCGTTGTCCTTTGCTCTCTGCAGTTTGACCCTGAACTCTTGTCTTTGGTCTGCATGATCCTTCATTTTTTTAGCCAGTGACTAAACATGATCTGAGTTAATAAGTAACTCTCAGGTGACTAATTGAAGGTCCTTAGAGAGGGCCTAGAAAGGAGCCTAAAACATTGTTGACCTAATCAAATTCATCCTCTTTTTCATTCATAAAATATTACTACTACTCCCACTTTGGTGTCAGAGGAAAAGTTGCTAAACCCACTACTGTTCCTTGCCCATTAGACAGTTATGGACATTTCTGTTTTAACAAGAGAGAAAACAGAGGAATAATCTAACAGAAGGAAAATATTCCTCCTAATGTTTTCAAGAACAAATGTATTGAGATTCTAAAGATTATAGAAAGCTTCTGAAGAAACCTGAAAGGAATTTAATCTTCAAAGGTCAAATACCTCCACTATCACATAAATACTAATGTTGTGTAAGCAATTTCCTGTGATAATTCTGTAACTTTCTGTGAAAGAATGACAGTGGTAGCTATTTCCTGTTCTCCTTTAACCTGAACATTCCTTTACCCACAAAGGTAAAGACAACATCGTGAAAGTATCTTGTTCACAGCAAAGTCGCACATTCTTTTCTTGCTGCATGTATAGATGAAATCCAAACTACTATAGTTACTTTTTAAAAAAATCTTATATTGGACAAATCTTTATGTCATAATGAGTTAAGAACTCAGTACAATCATGTTTGAGGCTAATTTTAAAAGATAACCTATGTTATGAAATTTATTTGTATTAACTCCTTGGTGTCATTTGCTTATTAATTTTGTATTTTTATGTATTTATATGGTGTCAATATTAACTAGCTTCAGGGGGTACTTACTGTGTGCCAAGCATTGTTCTAAGTGTGTTACATGCATTAGCTTATGTATCTCTCAGTGACATAAATGTTACTACCTCATTTGCAGCTGAGTAACTGAAGCACAGAAGGGTTAAGCAACTTTCCCAAAGTCATGCAGCTAGAACATAGCAGAATTGAGATTGAATCCAGGCAGTCTGGGTCCAGAATTTACACTTTCTAACTTCACCACCTTTATATTACAATCTTAAATGTAATGAGTATTACTTCTATGGAGTTCGCGATGGAATGATGGGTGAGAGCAGAAAATCAAGCTTGGGGGGAAGAATATTTGGCCTCCATCAATAATTAGGATAATTGGATATTTACTTATGTTTTATCTTCATTAACTTATATTTTTATTCATGAACTTGTCCCCCCTCAGTTTTAGATGAAAAATTAAAATTACTTTTTCCTCAAAAAACGTACAACCAACAGGCTGCTTACTTTGTCACCAGGGCTTTGGCAGAACACTTGGTGAATTCATATGTGATTATTGATAAGCACATTCGTTTTTGCTTAATTTATACAGAATGCCTATGTAGGTGCCCCCAAATCGTTGCAGCATCCAAATTTCTATCTCATAATGTAGGAATAGGCTAGGAAGTCTGCCTTAGAAAATATGGCTGATTCTTTGAAAAACCACAGATTTATTTATTATTTGAGACAAATGTGCAGCACTGGGTGTTTTTTTCTCCCAATAATGTCAGATACTCTCTCTCTCTGCTTCCTTCTTCCCTTTTCTCCCTGTCTCGACCATACTCTCATATTTCACCACATTTTAGTTCGTATCACTTACGTTTTGCACTGTGTACCCACAATTGTGCTGGACACCATTTTTGTTTCTAAGGGTTTTAAAATGTTCTTTCTTCCTACATAATTCAATTTGTTATTGTTGTTGTTGTTTTTAAATTCAGCATAAATGACAGCTCCCATCTTTGTTGTAAGCCCACTCTTGTTTGGTGTTTTTCTATCTTTGTTACTGCTCCTGGCATTTTGTATACAAAACATAGTCTGATGTTGAGCATTCTTTCATGTGTTTGTTGGCAATCTGTATATCTTTTTTGGAGAAGTGTCTATTTAGGTCTGCCCATTTTGTCCATCAACAGATGAATGGATAAAGAAGATGTGGCACATATATACCATGGAATATTACTCAGCCATAAAAAGAAACAAAATTGAGTTATTTGTAGTGAGGTGGATGGACCTAGAGTCTGTCATACAGAGTGAAGTCAGAAAGAGAAAAAGAAATACCATATGCTAACACATATATATGGAATCTAAGAAAGAAAAAAAAAGTCATGAAGAACCTAGGGGTAAGACAGGAATAAAGACACAGACCTACTAGAGAATGGACTTGAGGATATGGGGAGGGGGAAGGGTAAGCTGTGACAAAGTGAGAGAGTGGCATGGACATATATACACTACCAAACGTAAAATAGATAGCTAGTGGGAAGCAGTGCATAGCACAGGGAGATCAGCTCGGTGCTTTGTGACTACTTAGAGGGGTGGGATAGGGAGGGGGGGAGGGAGGGAGACGCAAGAGGGAAGAGATATGGGAACATATGTATATGTATGACTGATTCACTTTGTTATAAAGCAGAAACGAACACACCATTGTAAAGCAATTATACTCCAATAAAGATGTTAAAAAAAAAAACAAAAAAACAAAAAAACATAGTCTGCTCCATCAATGATATCTCTCATTCTCCCAGCGGTTTGAGTGGGGTGGGGACTGGAATGAGGCTGAGAGAGGAAATCAGCATATCACCTCTCAGCAGGGATGAGGGGGTGTTAAAAGATCGTTATTCTCTGAATCCTCTGATAATGCTTCCGTCCCTTGCCTCCACCCCCCAACCCTGTGCTGCAATATCTGACTTATGACAGCCCGTGAATCTGGCATAAGAGAGGAGTTCTAGAGCCAGTGAAACAGAAATGTGTGAATTGGCCATCTCATTGGACCCTTCCCAATCACATTCTGCATTATGCTCATAGTCTATTGTGTCATGAATGGTCATCCTTCCAGTGATAACTACTGGTCCCCTTTGGTATCAGCTGTAGAATTACAGATCTGTTGGGTAAATGAATAACAACTGCAGGTTTAAAACAGCAAAACGAATTTCTTTCCTTGGAATATCAGTGTACATAACTTTCTGTGCAAAGTTCTCCTTTTTGCTTGTTATACATTAACTTTTTGTTACTGTACAGTCACCATCTGAGAGCTGAAATCTGCAGCTTACTATTTATGGGGCAATGAGAATTGTAAAACATTGTACAGCAGTAGCACGTAGCATGGTACTGAACCTTTCCATGAGGGCGTCATAATGATACATTTTCTGAGTATTACCTTCAAACTATTTTAATAAAGAATCCATTGTTCTATTAGTTGTATGATGATTTTCTGTAATTGACACCCATACTGATACTGATATCTTAGACTAGATATTTTTTTAACAGTAAAATAACTTTGTTATGCGTCTTTTGTGTTAATAGCCTTTGTTGATGATTATACATTGTAGATGTTCAACTTATTTATTAGTATTACAGTTTGTCCTCTCAATTGAGAGATATTATCTATGGGTTCTCGTAGCTCTTCTACTATTGTTCCTCAGCAGTTCAGATTAACATACATTTATTGAAGACCTGTTTGTGTCATTCACTGTTCCAAACGCTGGGGTGCGGGGAGTTGGGGGGTTTAAGACGTGGTCCCTACACTCAAAGAATTTAATTCTGCAGGAAAGACTATAATTTTGACATTAGGAAGTAAATGCTAGGAGGCTGATCTCTACCAGGTGTCATGGTAAAGAGGTACCCATTTCCCAGCATGGCAGTCAGGTGAGGGTCCTGGAAGATACAAGCTTCGTTCCAAGTATTGGAGGATATGTTAAAAAGAAAAAGTGAGAATGGAATTCCAGGAAGGGAAATGGTATATATTCTGGGAAACCACACGGACTGTGATATATTAGAGTTCAAAATAATATTAGAGAATGGCAGGCGAACTTGGAAAGGTATCAAAGGATCAAGTCAAATCAAGTCAAAAGGATCAAGAAAAAGTCATTTTATGCCATATTTAGGCACTTGAAATTTATTCATAGGGTTAGTCTGTGGACTAACTGCCTGAGGTTGTTCGCAAAATGTTGTGAATGTATCCATTTTCTTGAAAAAAGTGTCCAAAGCTTTTAAGTATTCCACGATCCAAAAATTAAGAATATTTGCACTGAAAGCTTTTAAGTGAATGACCATACTGTTCATTAATTAGAATAAAGCATCACCATATCCATATTTCACATCATAAGAAATTTGATGTACAGAACTATGTCAGTTCAAAGATTAGAGTTGCCAGGAAGACTCCTACATATAGCCCAAACAAAACCATAAATTTATTCATTAAACAAATATTTAATTGAAACATACTCTTAAATCATTTGTCCTGGCATCATGGAAAATTTTCCAGCCTTCTCCAGTGAGAGTGTCAGATCTTGGTAACAATTATTCATAAATGGCCTGTGACACTGCAGTAGGCACTGAGGAGACAGTAAAAGCAAAAGAGATGCTGGCTCTTTTCAGAGCTTAGAGTCTAATGAGGAAAGCAGACGTTAATCAAAAATAGCAAAAAGAAATGAGCGAGTTCAAAATGTCATCAGTGCTGTGTAGTAAAAGAAAGGATGAGATGTAGTAGGGGAACCTGATGTAGAAGGGAGATTAGAGAAGGTTTTCTTGAGGAAATAACACTTGAACTGAGATCTATCGAAATGAGTTAAGTGTCAGCTAGGGAAGAAAGTAAAAGGGACCCCAGAGTCTAAAGTTCTGATGCAGGAAAGTGCTTGGGCCGTTTTAGGAAAGGAAAAAAGGGATATAAAGTGCAGTGGGAATAGTGTGAGATGACCCTGGAGAAATAGAGGTTGGGACATGCAGGGCCTAGTGGGCTATTTTACTATGATAAAGAACATGGGTCTTTATCCTAAGAACAGTGAGAGGGAAAGTGGGGACTGACGTGATCAGGTCTGTATTTTTTAAGAGAGCTCCCTGGTTGCTGTGTAGAAAATGAACTGAAGGGGGGACAAGTTGGGGAAAAATTATTAAATAATATATGAGTGTAACAACTGATAATATACATCGATACCATATACTTTAACTTACAGGTTGTTGTAAAGTCACTTTAGTTTCTCCACATGGAAACTGATGAGGCTGAACTGGTGGTTCTCTAAGCTCAGACTTCTCCACAAGTGAGCTGAGAAATTGATCCTCGGAGGCCTACGAGCAGTTCCTTCAATCCTGAACTGCTTCCTTCTGTGGCTTCAGTATGTCACACAAGAATTAGCATTTTCTCTGTGTGCCGTGAGGTGACAAAGATTGAGAGTCCCGCTCTAAACCCCTTTTGTGTACTAACATTTCATGATTCTAGGTTTTGAGGAACTCAGATTCCAATCTAACCCCCTTGTTTTCCACCAGTGAGGAGAGTGTGGCCTAAAGAAGGAAGTGGCTTGCCTGAGATTGCATAGCTCGGTGTATAGAACATTTAGTCTCCTAACCAGGAATGCTGGGTTTTTCTAATATGCATACTGTCTTTATATTCTTTGTGATCAGGTAATTGGTTATTATTATAATTATCAAGATTGCAGGTGTTTTTTTCTTTCCTTAGTTAGGTACAGAAATATATTTTATATTTTTTTCTATGACTGGTAAAAATGTATTACTCTAAGATATCAAATATCATTTTACTAAAACTGGAAGCTTGGAAACTTCAGAGAAGTGACTTCCCAGGAGAACACACTTTTTATTTTATTCTGACTAAGCTGAAACTATTACAGGACCAGCATTTCTATTTTTAAGTCAGTCCAAAGTCTATAAGCATACAGAAATGATGAGTAGAAAGAGAAATTAGCTGAGCTTTCAAATAGCTTTTTACTTGATTTGAACTTGCATTCAAAGGTGAATCAAAAGTTTAAAGTTGAATTTGAATCTAAAGTATGAAGCGGGCTGAGGAGTATAGTGCTTCTGAGCACAGGCTCTGGAGTCGAGTAATCTGAGTCCAAACCCCTAACTTCTCCACCTACCAACTTTGTGACTGAGGAAAAATTATCTTTCTCAGACTCATTTTCCCCATTTGCAGAATAGAAATAATGACATTTCACAGTAAGCACTGAATGAGACAATATATAAAAAGGACTGTTTCATCAGAGTTCAGTATAGAAAACAGAAACTAGGTGTTTCAATAAGAAAGGGGTTTAATACAGGGGAAATCAATGGAAGGAAGGGGATGCCACGGGGCCACTGATTTCACACCACACTACTCTGCAGAGGTCAGGCAGCTGCTCTTGGTGCCACCTCGGCCACAACTGCTGACATAACTGCAGTCTCACAGCCGTGAACCTGATGACAAGACACTGGAAGGCTGAGTCCAGCCACTACAAACACTTATCTCTCTGACTTGCTTGCCAGTATTCAGAGCAGTAAGGAGATGGCCTTTGTCTTGCTTCTCTCTTCCAAATTTCACATGGATGCATCTGATTCGTGGAGCCTAATTTGTAATAAGAGCTTTAGCTGCAGGGGAGTTTGGGAAATGTAGTTTGTAGTTTCCTAGCTACCAAACAGAAGGAGGATGAAATAGGAATTGAGAGACCCAATCTAAGTATCTGCCACAAGGGTAGAGCCCGGGGTGTGGCATACAGCAAATGCCCAATAAATGATAGTTACTGTTGGTTTTGTTGCTGTTGGTATATTAGTAGCAGGAGTACAGGTATCACTAAATCTCAATACATAGTTTACTTGTAAACTTTTATTAACCTTAAGATGTTGATTTGCTTCTATTCTTAGGGATGCACCAAGGATGCAATTAAATATAAATCTTCATCTATGTTGTAAACCCATTATTCATAAGATCCCTTTTTCTCCCTGTCAAGATGGCAGTACATAATAAAGCAAATTTCTATGTATTGTCTGATTCAGTTAACATAATCACTGAATTAAAACAATAGGACTCAATTCAGTTAACTGTTTTGTGACGGGATATGCCTTGCTGCATTCAAGTGTAAACAGCTGATTGATCTTATTGGGTGCCTAGACAGAAACTAAATCTTATTTCCTATAATAAACTGTCAATGGTACAATCATTTTGAAATTATTATTTTCTCATACTAATGAAAAGGTATAATTGTATCAGTAGTGCCATGCTTTCGCCACCATTATTTTCATTTCTCCCCTCTGTTATTTATTTATTTTCCCTACTCATTTCCTTCTATTCTGATAAGCCTCTGGCACCCAGAAACCCTAATAACAAAACCTCTGTGTCGCTCTTTCCATCGTCATTTTAGGATGAGAACAAACCCACAGAATGGTAGGACAGTTACAGACTTGCCTGGCTTTTCTGACGTAAGGACACCTGTTTTCCAAATGCCCCTTTTCACCTAGATATGCTTAGATTGTACTCTGTTCTTGCTTAAGGAAGGGAAGATTTAATCAGAAGTGACTTACAGGAATAGCACTTACAGCACTTTTGCAACTAACTGAACATACCTGGAAGAGTAGTTTAGGCATCTGACCTGTCTTTTGAAAGTCAAGCAAAGGGTAATGTAACATGCCTTTCCTCCTACATTTAGTTTCTGGCATAAATTTTTCTTAAACTATTTTTATTTCATTCTCTGTTTTATGTTTTCCGACCAATCACATTTAGAACGAAGGATGCTTATCTTCAGAATCAGTATAAGAGACTGAAATTTAAATGTTTAGAGCCAGTAAAATTGAAAACACCTTTTATTCCTTCATTTATTTATTTAAGAAATATTTCTTGGATACCTGCTTAACTACATTTAAAATCCAGAAAACTTTCTACATTGTATTATTTCTTTGCATCATACTTTAAGGACTTTAAATGTAATTCCTTTGCTAAAATATATATATTTACCTTTAGACATATCACTAGGGAATGACTATATAAGCTACAGTCCATGACCTCATGGAGCTAACCTTCTAAGAAGATGAAACAATTACACATAACATGACAATTGGCAAAACAGTATTGTATATAACTTAATAGATTAAGTGCTGCTAAATAATGAGTTAATGATCTAGCATTATGAACATTATGCTTTTTGTTTTTGTTGTTTTCTTGTTTAATAGACTCTTTTTCAGAGCAGCTTTAGGATCACAGCACAATCAAGGGGAAGGTACAGGGATTTCTGAAACACCCCCTCCCCTGACACATGCATTGCCTCCCCATTATCAATAGCCTTGACCCAGAGTGGTACATTTATTACAACTGATGAACTCACACTGACACATTATTATCACTCAAAGTCTGTAGTTTACATTAGAGATCACCAAAGTTTACACCTTTGGTGCTGTACATTCTGTGGGATTGGACAAATGTATAATGACACATAGCCACCATTACGGTATCATACAGAGTAGTTTCACTGCCTTAAAAATCCTCTGTGCTATTTGTATTCATCTCTCCTTCTCCCCAGCGCCTGGCAATCACTGGTCTTTTTACTGTCTCCATAGTTTTATCTTTTCCAGAATGTCATATATTTGTAAGCATACAGTGTATAGCCTTTTCAGATTGGCTTCTTTCACTTAGTAATAAGCATTTAAGGTTCCTCCGTATCTTTTCATGGCTTGATAGATCATTTCCTTTTAGTACTGAGTAGTATTCCATTTTCTGGATGTACCATAGTTAATACATCCATTCACCTAGTGAAGCACATCTTGGTTTCTTCCAAGTTTTGGCATTTATGAATAAAATGCTACAGACATCTGTGTGCAGGCTTTTGTGTGGATATAAGTTTTCAACTTCTTTGGGTAAATACCAAAGAGTGCGATTGCCGGATCATTTGGTAAGAGTATGCTTTATCAAACTCTCTTCTAAAGTGGGTGTATCATGGACACCAAGGGGGGGAAAGCGGGGGTGGGGGTGGTGGTGGTGGTGGGATGAATTGCAAGATTGGGATTGACATGTATACACTAATATGTATAAAATGGATAACTAATAAGAACCTGCTAGCTGCATGTAGAAGAATGAAATTAGAACATGCCCTAACACCATACACAAAAATAAACTCCAAATGGGTTAAAGACCTAAATGTAAGGCCAGGCACTATAAAACTCTTAGAGGAAAACATAGGCAGAACACTCTATGATATAAATCACAGCAAAATCCTTTTTGACCCACCTCCTAGAGAAATGGAAATAAAAACAAAAATAAACACATGGGACCTAGTGAAACTTAAAAGCTTTTGCACAGCAAAGGAAACCATAAACAAGATGAAAAGACAACCCTCAGAATGAGAGAAAATATTTGCAAATGAAGCAACTGACAAAGGATTAATCTCCAGTATATACAAGCAGCTCGTGCAGCTCAATATCCAAAAAAACCAAACAACCCAATCCAAAAATGGGCAGAGGACCTAAACAGACATTTCTCCAAAGAAGACATACAGACTGCCAACAAACACATGAAAGGATGCTCAGCATCACTAATCATTAGAGAAATGCAAATCAAAACTGCAATGAGTTATCATCTCACACCGGTCAGAATGGCCATCTTCAAAGAATCTACAAACAATAAATGCTGGAGAGGGTGTGGAGAAAAGGGAACCCTCCTGCACTGTTGGTGGAAATGTAAATTGATACAGCCACTATGGAGAACAGTATGGAAGTTCCTTAAAAAACTAAAAATAGAACTACCATATGACCCAGCAATCCCACTACTGGGCATATACCCTGAGAAAACCATAATTCAAAAGGAGACATGTACCACAATGTTCATTGCCACACTGTTTACAATAGCCAGGACATGGAAGCAATCCAAGTGTCCATCGACAGATGAATGGATAAAGAAGATGTGGAACATATATACAATGGAATATTACTCAGCCATAAAAAGAAACGAAATTGAGTTATTTGTAGTGAGGTGGATGGACCTAGAGTCTGTTATACAGAGTGAAGTAAGTCAGAAAGAGAATAACAAATACCGTATGCTAACACACGTGTATGGAATCTAAAAAAAAAAAAATGGTTCTGAAGAACCTAGGGACAGGACAGGAATAAAGACGCAGACATAGAAAATGGACTTGAAGACATGGGGAGCGGGAAGGGTAATCTGAGAAGAAGTGAGAGAGAGGCATTGACATATATACACTACCAAATGTAAAATAGCTAGCTAGTAGGAAGCAGCCACATAGCACAGGGAGATCAAAGCTTGGTGCTTTGTGACCACCTAGAGGGGTGGGGTAGGGAGTGTGGGAGGGAGACGCAAGAGCGAAGGGATATGAGGATATAGGTATATGTATAGCTGATTCACTTTGTTATACAGCAGAAACTAACACAACAATGTAAAGCGATTATACTTCAACAAAAATATTAAAAAAAATTTTTAATGCTTTGGTATTTAAGTAAAAATAAAAGACACATTTTTCATTTTCACCAAGAACTTTATTAAACTACATACTCACCCTTTTGTTCCACTACCTTCTACCATTTTTCAGGCAACTTCATAATTTCATCTTCCCAAAACTTTTTATCTTTTTGAGCAAAGAACTGTTCCAGGTGCCGTTTACAGTGTTCCAGGGAATTGAATTTTTTTCCATTAAGAGAATTTTGTAAAGAACAAAATAAATGGAAATCTGAAGGTGCAGTGTCTGGGGAATATGGCAGGTGAATCAGAACTTCCCAGCCAAGCTGTAACAGTTTTTGCCTGGTCATCAAAGAAACATGCGGTCTTGTGTTATCCTGATGGAAGATTACGCATTTTCTGTTGACTAAGTCTGGACACTTTTCGCCAAGTGCTGCTTTCAGTTGGTCTATCTGGGAGCATTACTTGTTGGAATTACACGTTTGGTTTTCTGGAAGGAGCTCATAATAGAGGACTCCCTTCCAATCCCACCATATACACAACATCACCTTCTTTGGATGAAGACCAGCCTTTGGTGTGGTTGGTGGTGGTTCATTTCACTTGCCCCATGATCTCTTCCATTCCACATTACTGTACAGTATCCACTTTTCATTGCCCATCAAAACTTGTTTTATAAAGGGAACATTTTCATTACGTTTCAGTAGAGAATCACATATGGTCAAGAAGGTTTTTTTGTTTAACTTATGTGGAACCCAAACATCAAAGTGATTAACAAACCAAGCTGGTGCAAAGGATTTTCAATGCTTGATTTGGATATTTTGAGTATGTCAGCTCTCTCCCACATGATATAACATTGATTGTTCTCAATTAATGTCTCGATTTGATCGTTATCAAGTTCAGCTTGTCTACCCGACTGTGGAGCATTGTCCAGCGAGAAATCTCCAGCACGAAACTTCTCATACCACTTTTGACGTGTTAGATCAGTCACAGCACCTTCTCCATACACTGCACAAACCTTTTTTTGAGTTTTGGTTACGTTCTTACCTTTCTTGAAATAATAAAGCATAATATGCTGAAAATGTTGCTTTTTTCTTCCATCTTCAATATTATAATGGCTACATTAAAATTCTCCAATTTTGGTAAGTCTTTTTTTAAGTGCACGCTGATATGACAGCTGTCGCATACAGTCTAACAAAATTGTTTCAAATGAAGTTAAAGACAACTAAGTGCTACTAGAGCCATCTTATGGAAAAAAACAAATGAAACTTTTAGCCAACCCAATAGAAGTTAGCTTCATTACTTAAGGGCTGTACTACAAAATACCACTGAGCATTGATAACAGCATTATAATTTCAGGTCAACAATATTTTAAATGAAACCTACTTAAGAAATTTTTATTTGTAGTCTACACCTTTCCAGTGCCATCCAAATGAGGATACAGTTTGTTTGTTTGTTTGTTTATTTATTTATTGGCTGCATTGGGTTTTTGTTGCTGCACGTGGGCTTTCTCTAGTTTGCGGTGAGTGGGGGCTACTCTTCGTTGTGATGCATGTGCTTCTCATTGCGGTGGCTTCTCTTGTTGTGGAGCCCGGGCTCTAGGCATGCAGGCTTCAGTAGTTGCAACACTCAGGCTCAGTAGTTGTAGCATGCAGGCCCTAGAGCGCCTGGGCTTCAGTAGTTGTGGTGCACTGGCTCTAGGGCATGCAGGTTTCAGTAGTTGTGATGCATGGGCTCAGTAGTTGTGGCTCGCGGGCTCTAGAGCACAGGCTCAGTAGTTGTGGTGGGTGGGCTTAGTTGCTCTGCACCATGTGGGATCTTCCCAGACCAGGGATCAAACCCGTGTCCCCCGCACTGGCAGGTGGGTTCTTAACCACTGCGCCAACCAGGGAAGGCCCAAGGATACTTTTTAAAAGAAAGATATAAATAATTTATAAGCTAAAGGAAATGAAGCAAAGAATTTTTTTTCTATTCATAGTAGTATAAATAGGGATTTTCACTCGTCCTTTGGAAATGATAGAAAATCAAGTGATAAGCATTTTACAGCTAGAGATTTTATGACTAATTTCATTCCACTGAGATGAATACATATTAGTTTTCCTCATTCAGGTACACGATATTTTAGTCATTCAGTAACTGTCACACTGGCCTGTGGGGCATTTTTTTTCTAACATATTCAGAGGTTAGATTCAGATTTCCCCAACTTAAAAATGTTGTTTTACATTTAAATTAATAAATATAGGCAAAAACAAAAGGGAATAACCTAGGCAAGTAAAGAGCAATATTTTTGATTTATTATTTTGTATATTAGTTTCCAAATTAGAAGCAAGGCAGAGTTCCACAGTGTCACTGAAGGACTCAGAAAGTTCCCTCCACTACTAATTAAGCTGACAAATAAAAGAATCATTAAATTAGTTAATCATAAAATTATAAAACTGCATGGATTAGTAACTTTTCTCTGAATATTTTATGACTCTAACAGCCATCAGGACTAATTTGAAAGAGTATATGTTTAATGTCAACTTCATTGTCCTTAAACCTTTAGTTCATAATTAGCACTAAATTTTAAACTGTAAATTAAGTTTCTATATGATCTGAAGAACTTCAGTTTTAAAAGGAAGTAAAAGAAGTTACAGTAAAATCTTAGATTTTTATGGCTTGGTTTTGTTAATTAAAAGCTCTATTCTCATTATCTCCCATAGTTTCAAGTTTCAATATAATGCCCCTTGTTCACAAAAGAAGTTATTTTAGGAGGCGGAGTCAAGATGGTGGTGTGGAAAGACATGGAGTTAGCGTCTCCCCACAACTAGGGTGCCTGCTGGCCGCTGGTCAGGGACTCTGATGCCCAAGGAGATGGGAAGAACCCCAAAGTGAACTGGTAGGACGTAAGGGGACTGAGGGGGGTGGAGAAGTGGAGGCCAGACAGGATTGGCGCCCCTGAGGCCAGGGAGATCAGGAGAGGCAGGCAGGGGTGGGGGGGACTCTCCAGGAAGAGCAGGAGAGGATTGGAGGGTGATCACCTGTCCCACTTGGGCCGGGGAGCCTGCTGAGCTCCAAAGCTGGTGCCCCTCCTTCAAAGCCCCATCCAGGCTGCATGGGTCCTGGAGGCATAGGAGGGAGGCTGGGGAGATCAGGAGAGCCAGGCAGGAGGGGCCCTCTGGGAAGAGGAGAGGAGCAGAGGGCGATTGCCCCGCTCACTTGGGCTCGGGGAGCCTGCTAAGCTCCCAGGCCGATCCCCTGCTCTCCAGAGTCCCCTCCGTGTCACAAGGGTCCTTGGGGACATAGGAAGGAGGCCAAGGGGAGAACAGGTGAGGCAGGAGGGAGGGGCCCTCCCAGACTGGAGGAGCAGGAGAGGAGAGAAGGACGTTTGACCCACCCACTTGAGCCCAGGAAGCCTGCTGGGCTCCCAAGTGAGATCCCCTGCCCTCTAAGACCAGGAGTGGGGGGCACGCCTGGACCCCTTCTCTTCCTTGACCCTAAGCCACAGCCCCCAGGGCCTTTTCCAGCCCTGTGGGTCCTGAGCATTGGCCCCGCCCACTGCCCAAACCTTGCCCTTGCTTAGGCTCTGCCCTCCACAGCCAAGGCCTCCCCCCCCCATTTTTTTTTTCCATCCTCCTCGTTTTTACTACTGTGGTACTGATATACCTTCCAGTTGTTGATTTATCTATATTTTTATTTTTATATTCTTCCTAACATATCTGTTAGTTTCCTAGTCTAATTTTATTTTTTACTTTGTTATTGTTCTCCCTTTTTTTTTTTTTTCTGCCCCACGTGGCTTGCAGAATCTTGCTTCATGAGCCCAGGGTCACGCCAAAGCTCCTGCAGTGGGAGCTCCAAGTCCAAACCACTGAACTAACAGAGAACCTCAGACCCCAGGGAATATTCATCAGAGTGAGGTCTCACGGAGTGCCTCATCTCAGCACCAAGACCCAGCTCTACCTAATAGCCTACACACTCCAGTGTTGGAAGCCTCGGGCCAAACAACCAGTAAGACTGGAAAACAATCCCACTTATTAAAAGAAAAAAAAAATGAGATGGCAAAAAAATATGTCACAGATGAAGGAGCAAGATAAAAACCTACAAGACCAAATAAATGAGGAGGAAATAGGCAATCTACCTGAAAAAGAATTCAGAGTAATGATAGTAAAGATGATCCAGAATCTCAGAAATAGAATGGAGGCACAGATTGAGAAAATACAAGAAGTGTTTAACAAAGATCTAAAAGAACTAAAGAACAAACAAATAGAGATGAACAACATAATAACTGAAATGAAAAATACACTACAAGGAATCAATAAGAGAATACCTGAGGCAGAAGAATGAATAAATGAGCTGAAAGACAAAATGGTGGAAATAACTGCTGAGAAGCAGAATAAAGAAAAAATAACAAAAAGAATTGAAGACAATCTCAGAGACCTCTGGGACAACAATAAACGCACCAACATTTGAATTGTAGGGGTCCCAGAAGAAGAAGAGAAAATGAAAGGGTCTGAGAAAATATTTGAAGAGATTATAATTGAAAACTTCCCTAACATGGGTAAGGAAATAGTCACCCAAGTCCAGGAAGCACAGAGACTCCCATACAGAATAAACCCTAGGAAAAACAAACCAAGACACATATTAATCAAACTAACAAAAATTAATTCAAAGAAAAAATATTAAAAGCAGCAAGGGAAAAACAAAAAACATACAAAGGAGTCTCCATAAGGTTATCATCTGATTTTTCAGTGGAAACACTGCAGGCCAGAAGGGAGTGGCAGGATATACATGAAGTGATGAAAGAGAAAAACCTACAACCAAGATTACTCTGCCCAGCAAGGATCTCATTCAGATTCGATGGAGAAGTCAAAAGCTTTTCAGACAAGCAGAAGCTAAGAGAATGCAGCACCATCAAACCAGCTTTACAGTAAATGCTAAAGAAACTTCTCTAAGTGGGAAACACGAGAAGAAAATGAGCCACAAAAACAAACCCAAAACAATTAAGAAAATGACAATAGGAACATACATATCAATAATAACCTTGAATGTAAATGGATTAAATGCCCCAACCAAAAGACACAGTTGAATGGATACAAAAACAAGACCCATATATATGCTGTCTACAAGAGACCCAGGGACAGACCTAGGGACACATACAGACTGAAAGTGAAAGGATAGAAAAACATTCCATCCAAATGGAAGTTAAAAGAAAGCTGGAGTAGCAATACTTGTATCAGATAAAATAGACTTTAAAATAAAGACAGTTACAAGAGATAAGGAGGGACACTACATAATGATCAAAGGATCAATCCAAGAAGAAGATATAACAATTATAAATGTTTATGCACCCAACATAGGAGCACCTCAATACATAAGGCAAATGCTGACAACCATGAAAGGGGAAATTGACAGTAACACAATAAGAGTAGGGGACTTTTACACCCCACTTACACCAATGGACAGATCATCCAAACTGGAAATAAATAAGGAAGCACAAGCTTTAAATGACACAATAGACCAGATAGATCTAATTGATATTTATAAAACATTCCACCCAAAAGTAGCAGGATACACTTTCTTCTCAAGTGCACATGGAACATTCTCCAGGATAGATCACATCTTGGGTCACAAATCAAGCCTCTGAAAATTTAAGAAAATTGAAATCATATCAGGCATCTTTTCTGACCACAGTGCCATGAGATTGGAAATCAATTACAGGGAAAAAACTGTAAAAAACACAAATACATGGAGGCTAACCAGTGCACTACTAAATAACCAAGACATCACTGAAGAAATCAAAGAAGAAATTTTCAAAATACATAGAAACAAATGACAATAACAACACAATGACCCAGGGCTTCCCTGGTGGCATAGTTGTTAAGAATCCGCCTGCCAATGCAGGGGACACAGGTTCAAGCCCTGGTCCGGGAAGTTCCCACATGCCGCAGAGCAACGAAGCCCGTGTGCCACAACTACTGAGCCTGCACTCTAGAGCCCGTGAGCCACAACTACGGAAGCCCACGTGCCTAGAGCCCATGCTCCGCCACAAGAAAAGCCACCACAATGAGGAGCCCGCACACCGCAACGAAGAGTAGCCCCCACTCGCCTCAACTAGAGAAAACCCACACGCAGCAAAGAAGACCCAATGCAGCCAAAAATAAATAAATAAAATAAAAGAATAAATAAATTTAAAGAGGAAAATAAAAAAAAAAATGACCCAAAACCTGTGGGATGCATCAAAAGCAGTTCTAAGAGGGAAGTTTATAGCAATACAATCTCACCTCAAGAAACAAGAAAAATCTCAAACAATCTAACCCTGCACTTAAAACAACTAGAGAAAGAAGAACAAAGAAAGCCCAAAGTCAGTAGAAGGAAAGAAATCATAAAGATCAGAGCAGAAATAAATGAAATAGAAATGAAGAAAACAGCAAAGTTCAATAAAACTAAAAGCTGGTTCTTTGACAAGATAAACAAAATTGATAAACCCTTAGCCAGACTCATCAAGAAAAAAAGGGAGAGGATGCAAATCAATAAAATCAGAAATGAAAAAGGAGAAATCACAACTCACACTGTAGAAATACAAAGGATTATAAGAGACTTCTACAAACAACTATATGCCAGTGAAATGGACAACCACGAAGAAATAGACAAATTCTTGGAAAGGTACAATTTTCCTTGGAAAGGTACAATTTTCCAAGACTGAACCAGGAAGAATTAGAAAATATAAACAGATGTATCACAAGTAATGAAATTGAAACTGTAATTAAAAATCTTCCATCAAACAAAAGTCCAGGACCAGATGGCTTCACAGGAGAATTCTATGAAACATTTAGAGAAGAGCTAACACCCATCCTTCTCAAACTCTTCCAAAAAATTTCAGAACAAGGAACACTCCCAAACTCATTCTATGAGGCCACCATCACCCTCATACCAAAACCAGACAAATATACTACAAAAAAAAGAAAATTACAGAACAATACCACTGATGAATATAGATGCAGAAATCCTGAACAAAATACTAGCAAACAGAATCCAACAACACATTAAAAGGATCATAAACCTTGATCAAGTGGGATTTATCCCAGCGATGCAAGAATTCTTCAATATACACAAATCAATCAATGTGATATACCATATTAACAAATTGAAGAATAAAAACCACATGATCATCTCAATAGATGATAGAAAAAGCTTTTTACAAAATTCAACACCCATTTATGATAAAAACTCTCCAGAAAGTGGGCATAGAGGGAACCTACCTCAGCATAATAAAGGCCATATATGACAAACCCACAGCAAACATCTTTCTCAATGTTGTAAAGCTGAAAGCATTTCCTCTAAGATCAGGAACAAGACAAGGATGTCCACTCTCACCACTATTATTGAACATAGTTTGGGAAGTCCTAGCCATGGCAATCAGAGAAGAAAAAGAAATAAAAGAAATACAAATTGGAAAAAAAGTAAAACTGCCACTGTTTGCAGATGCCATGATACTATACACAGAGAATCCTAAAGATGCCACCAGAAAACTAGAGCTAATCAATGAATTTGGTAAAGTTGCAGGATACAAAATTAATGCACAGAAATCTCTTGCATTCCTATAAACTAATGACGAAAAATCCTAAAGAGAAATTAAGGAAACACTCCCATTTACCAATGCAACAAAAAGAATAAAATACCTAGGAATAAATCTACCTAAGGAGGTAAAAGACTTGTACTCAGAAAACTATAAGACACTGATGAAAGAAATCAAAGATGACACAAACAGATGGAGAGATATACCATGTTCTTGGATTGGAAGAATCAATATTGTGAAAATGAGTATACTACCCAAAGCAATCTACAGATTCAGTGCAATCCCTTTCAAACTACCAATGGCATTCTTCACAGAATTAGAATTAGAAAAAAAAAATTACAATTCATATGGAAACACAAAAGACCCTGAATAGTCAAAGCAATCTTGAGAAAGGAAAATGGAGTTGGAGGAATCAGACTTCCCAACCTCAAACTATACCACAAAGCTACAGTAATCAAGACAGTATGTTATTGGCACAAAAACAGAAATATAGATCAATGGTACAGGATAGAATGCCCAGAGATAAACCCACGCACATATGGGCAACTAATTTAGGACAAAGGATGCAAGAACATACAATGGAGAAAAGACAGCCTCTTCAGTAAGTGGTGCTGGGAAAACTGCACAGCTACATGTAGAAGAATCAAATTAGAGCACTGCCTAACACCATACACAAAAATAAACCACAAATGGATTAAAGACTTAAATGTAAGACCATATGCTATAAAACTCTTAGAGAAAAACATAAGAAGAACATCCTTTGATATAAATTACAGCAAGATTTTTTTTTTTTTTTTTTTTTTTTTTTTTTTTTTTTTTTTGCGGTATGTGGGCCTCTCACTGTTGTGGCCTCTCCCGTTGCAGAGCACAGGCTCCGGACGCACAGGCCCAGCAGCCATGGCTCACGGGCCCAGCCGCTCCGCGGCATGTGGGATCCTCCCGGACCGGGGCACGAACCCGTGTCCCCTGCATCGGCAGGCGGACTCTCAACCACTGCGCCACCAGGGAAGCCCCAGCAAGATATTTTTTGACCCACCTCCTAGAGTAACAGAAATAAAAACAAAAATTAACAAATGGGACTTCATTAAACTTAAAAGCTTTTGCACAGCAAAGGAAACCATAAACAAGACAAAAAGACAACCCTCAGAATGGAAGAAAATATTTGCAAATGAAACAACAGACAAAGCATTAATCTCCAAAATATACAAACAGCTCATGGAGCTCAATATCAAAAAAACAAACCATACAGTTAAAAAATGGGTGGAAGACCTAAATAGACATTTCACCAAGGAAGACATACAGATGGCCAAGAGGCACATGAAAAGATGCTCAACATCACTAATTATTAGAGAAATGCAAATCAAAACTGCAATGAGATATCACCTCACGCCAGTCAGAATGGCCATTATCAAAAAATCTAGAAACAATAAATGCTGGAGAGGGTGTGGTGAAAAGGGAACCCTCTTGCACTGTTGGTGGGGATGTAAATTGATACAACCACTATTGAAAACAGTGTGGCGTTTCCTTAAAAAACTAAAAGTAGGGGCTTCCCTGGTGGCGCAGTGGTTAAGAATCTGCCTGCCAATGCAGGGGACACGGGTTCGAGCCCTGGTCTGGGAAGATCCCACATGCCGCGGAGCAACTAAGCCCGTGCGTCACAACTACTGAGCCTGCGCATCTGGAGCCTGCGCTCCGCAACAGGAGAGGCCGCGACAGTGAGAGGCCCGCGCACCGCGATGAAGAGTGGCCGCCGCTCGCCGCAACTAGAGAAAGCTCTTGCACAGAAACGAAGACCCAACACAGCCATAAATAAATAAATAAATAAATAAATAATTTATAAAAAAAAAAACTAAAAGTAGAACTACCGTATGACCCAGCAATCCCAGTACTGGGCATATACCCTGAGAAAACCATAATCCAAAGAGAGACATGTACCACAATGTTCATTGCAGCTCTATTTACAATAACCAGGACATGGAAGCAACCTAAGTGTCCATCGATAGATTAATGGATAAAGAAGATGTGGCACATATATATGATGGAATATTACTCAGCCATTAAAATAAATGAAATCGAGTTATTTGTAGTGAGGTGGATAGTCTGTCATACAGAGTGAAGTAAGTCAGAAAGAGAAAAACAAATACCATATGCTAACACATATATATGGAATCTAAACAAAAAAAATAGAATGGTACTGATGAACCTAGTTGCAGGGCAGGAATAAAGAGATAGACATAGAAAATGGACTTGAGGACACGGGGTGGGAGGGGGAAGCTGGGGTGAAGTGAGAGTAGCATCGACATATATACACGAGCGGATGTAAAACAGTTGGCTGGTGGGAAGCAGCCGCATAGCACAGGGAGATCGGCTCGGTGCTTTACGATGACCTCGAGGGGTGGGATAGGGAGGGTGGGCGGGAGGCTCAAGAGGGAGAGGATATGGGGGCATGTGTATGCATATGGCTGATTCGCTTTGTTGTGCAACAGAAACTAGCACAGTATTGTGAAGCAATTATACTCCAATAAAGATCTGTTAAAAGAAAAAAAAGTAAAATTTCACATGTAAATATTACCAGCTGAAAAATAAATGAGCACTTATTAAAAAAAAAAAAACAGAAAACAAAAATAGAAGTTATGGGCCTCCCTGGTGGCACAGTGGTTGGGAGTCCGCCTGCCGATGCAGGGGACACGGGTTCGTGCCCTGGTCCGGGAAGATCCCACATGCTGCGGAGCTGCTGGGCCCGTGAGCCACGGCCGCTGAGCCTGCGCGTCCGGAGCCTGTGCTCCGCAACGGGAGAGGCCACAACAGTGAGAGGCCCGCGTAACGCAAAAAAAAAAAAAAAAATAGAAGTTATTTTACAGTTTCCAGGCTCAAAGATTTAGTAATGCCCTGCTTTGGTGCCCAGGATCATTTGTTCATGGGAATAAGCTCTATTTTTAAATATAATCACTGTGGCTGCCTATTTAATTAATCTTTTTTTTTGCTGAGTTTTAAGACATGGGGGTACACAATCATTATTCATTAATCCCATCTACTCACTTTCTTGTATGTTTCAACAACATATGGAGCACTGAGAGGATGCAAGTGGTAATTGTAACTCTTTAAAAAATGTTACCAACACAGATAATTCAGTAAATTGTGGTTTTGACCCAACAATATAAATAAGTGAAACATTTATTCAAAGTATTTTAGTCACCGTGACTCACTGGGGAATCAGGCCATTTATGAATTACTGTTACCAAATGTGACACTCTTGGAGAAGGCTGGAAAACTTTCCATGATGCCAAGGCAAATGATTCAAAAAGGTGGTATTTAATTTTACATATAATTGACATTTTTATCCCTAACCTACTCCAATGCAATATTTGCACTCTATGTTAAATGTAAGTCTAATATCCTCTTTACTCGGTGGAGTTGGCATTCTCAAAAGTGCCAGATTCTGAATAGCTCTCATTGAATTTGACATCACAGATGTCATTTACAAGAGTGAACAAGTCTCAAAATAGCAAAGCATTTTCCATTTTTACTTGTACTGTAAGATGTTTTAAAACTTTTCATAAGAAAGAGGGTCCCGAGTGACAGAGTTTTATCTCTTTCTGCATTTGGTGTAGAAGTGTTATTTTCTTTCTGATGTTCGGTGTCCTTAGGTGAACCTTTTACCTACCAGGCTCAGGCATGGACTTAGGCAGATCCCAAATGACCATCACAACCTGAGCTCCCAAAGTGGCAAGCCCTGTCTCCAGCCTATCTTTGTTTCCCCCCTCTCTCCTTCTGCTGTGTTCCTTTCCACTCTTTGTAACCTCTGATTTATTCGCTTGCCTCATGCACCTTAATCATTTTCAGAGTAGCTAGATTAGTTTACTATATCTGCCATAATAAAGTGCCACAGACTGGGTGGCTTTAACAACATAACTTTATTTCCTCACATATCTGGAGGCTAGAAGTCTAAGATGAAGGTGTCGGCAGTCTTGGTTTCTTCTGAGGCCTTCGTTCCTTGGTTGGTAGATGGCTGTCTTCTCCCTGTTTTCACATAGTCTTTCTTCTGTGTGTGTTTTTGTCCTAATCTCCTCTTCTTACAAGGATACCAGTCATGTTGGATTAGGATCCACCCAAACAGCCCCAGCTTAATTTAATCACCAGTTTAAAGATCCTTCTCCAAATACAGTCACATTCCAAGATAATTGGGGCACATATGAATGTGGGGGGAACACAGTCCCTCCCATAACAGTAGCCCAAGATGGATATCGTAATACTTGTCAGTTAGAGGCAGGATTCAATTCTTCACATCCTATTGACCTCCTTGGGTGATCAGAGGAAGTATGGTGGGAGGAAGGTAATCCAGCCTCAGAGGCATACCCCAAGACTTAGGCCTTCCATTCAGCCAAGTTCTTGTCATGATGCCTCTATAAGGGCAACAAAATAAGATTTGCTGGTACAGTTATGTACCAACACTGTGCTAGGCATTTTACATACATTTGTCTAACTGAATCCTTAAATAGTCCTGAAAGGTAGGAGCTGCCCGTATTCTCATTTGGGAGCTGAGGAAACCAAGTTTTGGCAATACTAAATGATTTGCTCAAGATCCCACAGCAAGTAAACAAAAATGCTGGGATTCAAATCCAGATCTACATCTGACTCCAACAGTGATGAGTTTTCCATAACACCTGTTTGCTTCTCTCTGTAGAAAACAAATGTGTTGATTGATCACTTGTTATAGGTAATCCCCAAATTACCCTATTCTGAAGATCTAGTTTTTCACTTCGTGGCCCTCTTGGCCAAGTCAAGACCAGGTCAGTAAACTTTCTTCAGGAAAAAAAAATTTTTTTTTCTTTTTTTACTAACTCCAGGTGGAACTCTGTATGGTTAGAATATTCACTGCAATGATTCCCAGAAAAGAAACACTGTTAATATATTCTTTTTAATCATTTCAAAGTATTTTGATTATCTATATTTCTGTGTTATAAACTACCCCAAAACTTAGTGGCTGAAAAAATAATCATTCTCTCTCTCACACTTCTGTGGTTTACTGGGTTCTGTTGGGTGGTTTATTTGTTCTCTGTGAGGCTGGCTGGAGTTGCAGCCACCTAGGGGTTCAAATGGGCTAGAATGTTCAAGATAGCTCCTTCACATCTCTGACATTTTGGAGGAGAACCACAAGAGAGCTTAGCTCAGACAGCTGAGCGTCCCTTTCTCTCCATGTCAGCTCAGAGCTGCTTCTTCACATGGTCATCTCTCCAGCAGAGACTTCTTACATGGCAGCTTAGGACTGCCAAAAGCAGAAGCTGCTAGGCCTTCTTAAATCTTAGGTCAAGAACTGGCATAACATCCCTTCCATCACATTCTCTTGGTTAAAGTGAATCCCAGGCCCATATTCAGTGTAGGGGGGATACCCAAGGCCACGAACACTGGACAATGTGACTCATAAAGATCATCCTTAGAGACTAGCTGCCACCCAAAGTGTGCTAAAGAAGAGAAATGGGGGAAAGAAGGCATTAACTTCATATTAAATATTGAGTGATTTAGCAATACAGAACTAAATGGGAAATAGTTTTGAAACACTTAAGCCCTTTTTCCAAAAGCAAGGAGTGTTTTTTGGATTATAGTATATCAGTGAAAAGAACTTATACAAAGGCAGCATATTTAATCTTTGTAGAAAACAAATAAGACCTCTTCCTTAGATCACTGCTGTGATGAGAACCTACAAAACCTTGAATATCAATTGAGAAATATAACATCAGTTTCACTAGTACCAAATTCTCCATCCTTGCTCTCTCTAAGCTACAGTTGTTACGGCTTTGCAGTGACCACAGTTGGAGTGGGTTTTTGGCTCCTTCTCTGAGTCAGAAATTTTTTTGAAGAAAGGAAAAAAAGGGAAGGAGGAAGTCACATGAAAAAACAAAACAAAAACCTTGCACAATTCACCACTAACAAGGTGAATTTGTATTCTGTTTGGGTTCAATTAAGCATTTGTTAAATACCAAGAAGTGTTAAATGATATAATGTACATTATATCATTTACTCAAGTATAATCAATAATCCCTACCCTAAAAAATTAGCTTTCATGGGTTTTAAAATTATTATTATTATTATTATTTTTTGCGGTACGCGGGCCTCTCACTGTTGTGGCCTCTCCTGTTGCGGAGCACAGGCTCCAGACATGCAGGTTCAGCGGCCATGGCTCACAGGCCAAGCTGCTCCGCGGCATGTGGGATCTTCCCGGACCGGGGCACGAACCCGTGTCCCCTGCATCGGCAGGCGGACTCTCAACCACTGCGCCACCAGGGAAGCCTCTAAAATTATTTTTAACTAGATTTTTTGGTAAGAAATATGAATGCATCCCACATGGCAGATACAATTTGTAACAAAATATCTTCTCTTGTGTATGATCAGTATGATTTTTCTATTTATGAATATACTCATGGAAAATCATGTATGTTGCCAGCTAGAGATATGTGCGCTATTTAGACATAGCATGCTTTAGATGAGGGTCAGCAAACTATGGCCCACTAACCAAATCTGGCCCTCTGCCTGGTTTTTTAAATAAAGTTTTATTAGAACACAGCCACACTTTATTTATATAATGTCTATGACTGCTCTGCAGCTACATCAGCAAAATTGAGTAGTTGCGACAGAGATTGTATGGCCCACAATGCCTAAAATATTTACTACTCTGTCCCTTAACAGAAGAAGTTTGGTGACCCCTGATTTAGATGATTAGTTTGGCTTTTATCAGTTTTTTTTTTTTTAAGTTCCACAAGGGTTTTTCCTTGTTTTCTGTTGGTTGATTGGTTGATGGCTTAAAGTAGAGATTCTAAGGTCACAAAGTGAAAAGTGGGGGCTTCCCTGGTGGCGCAGTCGTTGAGAGTCCGCCTGCCGATGCAGGGGATGCAGGTTCGTGGCCCGGTCCGGGAAGATCCCACATGCCGCGGAGCGGGTAGACCCCTGAGCCATGGCCGCTGAGCCTGTGCGTCCGGAGCCTGTGCTCCGCAACGGGAGAGGCCACAACAGTGAGAGGCCCACGTACCGCAAAAAAAAAAAAAAAAGTGAAAAGTGGGATGGGAGGAAGAGGGTACAGGAAGAGCATTTGGGCAGAGGAAATTGCATGCCTAGAATCCCAGATATATGCCAGAAGATGGAGTATCCAGGTAATTGTTTGAAATGAGTGTGGCTAGAGTTTAAAATATGAAGGGAAAAGTGGTTATGGTAGAATTTGGACTAGTAGACTAGGTCCAGGTTGTGATGGGTTGTGTTTTGTTTTTTAAATAAGGAGCAATGGAAGAAAACTCTAGTGGCAGTAGAGAGAATGGGTTGGAGGAAGATCAAAAGTAGAATATCTAGAAAACTGGGACCTCCTACCTCTAAATGAATTTTGTCATAAGCATCTCTAGTTTTACATGTTCAAAATGTATTCTAATTAGAAATGTTAAACATCAGCATTTTCTGCTATTATTCATCTTTAGGAGATGGAAAGTGCATAAGAAAGAGAAAGCAATATAACTGAGAAGATTGTACAAAATTCTTTTGGTACTCAGTGCTTAATTTCTGTGATTCTGATTTTCCAAGCAATTCAATTAAGTTTTAGTTGGCCTAACCATAATAACTAGTATCGCAGAAGTTCCCTCCAATTTACTGTTGTTATGGCTGAGTCAAAGAGCAGTGGTGATCAGAAACTGCTTGGAAAGGGCCTCTGAAAAATCTTCTCAGGAAATATCATAGGCAGTTCTGGAGTGGTTTGCTTTTGGTTTTGGTTTGTTTTTTTCCTAAGTCAACCCAAGTGTATCCCGCTGAAGGTAGATCATTTCCACTTGGGTTAGGGGAGTTATAGGTCCCAGGAAGTAGGCATGCTGCCTGCACTAAAGAAAACAACCACTGAAGTTGGCATTAAATTGCTCCTTTGGTATGATTTCATCTGAAAGGGTAGGGATGTAGTAAATCAATGAAGATCTCATCCCAGACTCTTAGAAGGTGAGGATGACGTCTGGCTAAAATGCTCAGGCTGATGAAGTGTAAGGGAGTTGACAGGCACAGGGCAGGTAGTTCTGAATCCTCACATAGGGAAGATTTTCTTCTGGAAAATCTATTTGATCGAACTTTACTCTTTTTAAGCATGAATTCTGTATGTTTTAGGAATCTTTATTGGAGATGCCTAGATAAGAGATGTGTGTATTTGGCATAAAGGAGCATAACAATGGAGAACAGCATCCATGACCCCAGAATCTCAATTGAGCTACTTGCTGTTTTACTTCACTTAGTAGGGTAATAGAAATCACAATACAAACAGTTAAAATTAGATTGCCAGGGTTTCCCTGGTGGTGCAGTGGTTAAGAATCCACCTGCCAATGCAGGAGACATGGGCTCGAGCCCTGGTCCGGGAAGATCCCACATGCCACGGAGCAACTAAGCCCGTGCGCCACAACTACTGAGCCCGCGTGCCACAACTACTGAAGCCCGTGCGCCTAGAACCCATGCTCCACAACAAGAGAAGCCTCCGGAATGAGAAGCTCGTGCGCCGCAATGAAGAGTAGCCCCCGCTCGCTGCAACTAGAGGAAAGCCTGCGTGCAGCAACGAGGACCCAATGCAGCCAAAATTAATTAATTAATTAATTTAAAAAAATTAGATTGCCAGGGCTCAAATCCTAACTCTGCTTCTTAGCTAGCTATGGGGCCTAAACCTCAGTTTCCTGAACTGTCATACAGAGATAACAGTCATAGATCAGTAAGTATTAAATGAGATAATGCAAAGCATTTAGAACAGTGCTGTTGTTATCACCATTATTATTGTAGTTATTTTTTTTAATTAATTTATTTATTTTTGCTGTGTTGTGTCTTCATTTCTGTGTGAGGGCTTTCTCTAGTTGTGGCAAGCGGGGGCCACTCTTCATCGCGGTGCGCAGGCCTCTCACTATCGCGGCCTCTTGTTGCGGAGCACAGGCTCCAGACGCTCAGGCTCAGTAGTTGTGGCTCACGGGCCTAGTTGCTCCGCAGCATGCGGGATCCTCCCAGACCAGGGCTCAAACCCGTGTCCCCTGCATTAGCAGGCAGATTCTCAACCACTGCGCCACCAGGGAAGCCCTGTAGTTATTACTGTTATTTATATCCGTTAAGAATTTGGCTGCTAGGAACAGAAGTGCCAAAAATAGAACAAATCAGAGGTTTTCTTACTGTGAAACAAGAAGTGAGGAGGCAGGCTATGACAGGCTTTGGTTTAGCTGCTCAACAATTCAGGCCCAAGATCTCTGCAGTAATCTTGACCTTTCCCTCATGATTGCCCCTTAGTTCCAAGGTGGCTACTCTGTCTCTAGCATCATGTGCTCATTCCAGGCAGAAAGAACTGAAGGGCAGAGGGCAACAGGATACTACCAGCTGAGTGTGCCTGCTTTTAAGGAGCTTTCCTGTAAGCCCTACCCAACAACTTTTGCATATGTGACATTAGTCAGAAATGAATCACCATCCTCCCCTCCCCGCCCCCCACCTGTAACAGAGGCTATGCACTTTGTTATGTGCCAACAAAATCAAAATCCTCTTTATAAAGGAGAAAGGGAGATGAGTATTGGGTGGGCACTGGCAATCTCTACCCCGTTATTTTCAGTGTTGTTGTTATTGCTGCCGTCACTGCTGTATCTTGAAACACTGTCATCTTTCTCTGCTGTAAATTTCCCAGTGATAGAATCATGGAAAATCTCTCTCTTTGTTTTAAAACACTTCTTCAGTCTGTCAATATTATTCTTGAAAATAGCACCAGAGGAATATGCCAATAGTAAGTCACCTATGTCAATAGTAAGCCAATAGTAAGTAAGTTTGCCTATATTTTAATTGATTGGGTTCTGTTTCAGCCTTTGACATCACTGTTCTGTTCTAAGTAGTTTGAGAGAATATGAAACATTAAATAAAATAAATTATCTAGACTTTTGATAGGACCAAGACAGGGTTACACCATTCAAAGTAAGGCTTAGAAACTAAGATCCAAGCTACTCTAAATGAAATCTTTAAACTGATAAGGCTTTAAATAATTCATTGTTTTGTACTATTCTAGAAACTTAAAGAACTTTTGGAGTATTTATGGGCCACTGATATTCTTGTTTGAAAATAAATTAATTCATGATATTTTGCCTGAAGCATGTCTCTGTCATAATTGCCTCTTTCTAGAAGCCTATTTACTCATAGTCACTATAGTCACTCATTTCTTACCCTCCTGAAATCCTCTCCAGTTCTTTACTACCCTAAATTGTTCATTGCAAACCAACCATGGTCTTTGCTGGCCTAGGGACAGAGTTCTTTCCATTCTGTTCATGAATGGCAGTGTTGTTATATCAGCGTGATTGGCAGAAGCCAGTGATGGAGATTGTGCAAGAAGCTTCTTTTTCTTTTTTAATGTATTTTATTGAACTATAGTTGATTTATAATGTGTCAATTTCTGCTGTACAGGAAAGTGATTCAGTCATATATACATTCTTTTTCATATTCTTTTCCATTATGGTTTATCACAGGATACTGAATATAGGTCCCTGTGCTATACAGTAGGACCTTGTTTATCCATTCTATATATAATAATTTGCATCTGCTCATCCCAAACTCCTATACCCTCACTCCCTCCTTGGCAACCACAAGTCTGTTCTCTATGTCTGTGAGTCTGTGTCTGTTTCATAGATAAGTTCATTTGTGTCGTATTTTAGATTCCATGTATCAGTGATATCACATGGTATTTGTCTTTCTCATTCTGATTTATTTCACTTAGTATGATAATCTCTAGGTCCATTCATGTTGCCGCAAATGGCATTATTTCGTTCTTTTTTATGGTTGAGTAGTATTCCATTGTATATATGTCCCACATCTTCTTTATCCATTCATCTGATGATGGATATTTAGGTTGTTTCCACATCTTATTCACTATTGTGAATAGTGCTGCTGTGAACATAGGGATGCATGTATCTTTTTTTTTTTTTTTTACAAGGGGACTTTTAAAAAAAATTATTTATTTATTTTTGGCTGCACAGGGTCTTCATTGCTGTGTGCTTGCTTCTCATTGCAGTGGCTTCTCTTGTTGTAGAGCACGGGCTCTAGGTGTGCAGGTTTCAGTAGTTGTGGCTTGCAGGCTCTAGAGCACAGGCTCAGTAGTTGTGGCACTCGAGCTTAGTTGCTCCATGGCATGTGGGATCTTCCTGGGCCAGGGATCGAGCCTGTGTCTCCTGCATTGGCAGGCAGATTCTTAACCACTGTGCCACCGGGGAAGTCCCCATGTATCTTTTTGAATTATAGTTTTGTCCAGATACATGCCCAGGAGTGGGATTGCTGGATCATATGGCAATTCTGTTTTTAGTTTTTTGAGGAACTTCCATACTGTTTTCCACAGTGGCTGCACCAATTTACATTCCCACCAACAGTGTAGGAAGGTTCCCTTTTCTCCACACCCTCTCCAGCATTTGTTATTTGTAGACTTTTTAACGATGGCCATTCTGACCAGTGTGAGGTGGTACCTCACTGTAGTTTTGATTTGTATTTCTCTAATAATTAACGATGTTGAGCATCTTTTCATATGCCTATTGGCCATCTGTATGTCTTCTTTGGGGAAATGTCCATTTAGGTAAGAAGCTTCTTTTTGATCTATAGCCAACTTTGAGAAAGAGTGGGTGATGAGGGTGTGATAAAGAAGAGAAATAGAGAACACAATACAGATATTTTAATTATCAAGTCTTTATGGACACTGTATATGAAGAATTCTGATATATAGAAAAGAAGTAAAAGGAGCATCCTTTGCCCTGAAGCATAAAATCCCTTGCCCTGAAAGAATAAAAGAAAGGACATTTGAAGTGGTAAAGTCCTTTCTTTGTCCCTGGGCATCAGGAAAGGAAGAATGACTGGAGCCAAAATCATGCTGGTTTTAGGGGGCTGTAACGTTGGGCTTTATGAAAGCCAAGCCAAGAAGGTTTGCTGTAATACAGTGGGAAACAGGGAGCCAGCGGAGGTTTCGAGCTGGGGAAGGTGTGTGAGGTTCAGAGGTTGCTTTGGGCAATGACAGTGGTGGTGGCTGGAGCACAGGTGGAGATGGGAGCCTCCCTGTCTTCTTAGAATTAGTGGCAACTCATCTCTTTCTTCTCATGCAGCTGTCTCCCAGGCTGTTATCTCCCCACCAGGCGTACTGGCCATCTCAGCTCAGGGCCATTGTCTCAATTCATCTTTCCCAGGAACTGTGCAACAAGCTCTTTAAATACATAATAAGGAGCTTGAAATTTCACTGGAATATATTTAGCCCAGAATAACTTTTTTGGTAGTAACAGTGAGGAAAGTTTTATAGAAAAATATGGCAATTGCCTTTTATAACATTGTTATCAAAAATTAAAAATATTCCTTCCACATCTCCAATTTGCCCTTCAAAAGATATTATTAACATATGATTCTAGCCATTTTGACCCTTTAAATCTTTGGATGTAAGGAGGTCTTTTTTTCTTTAATCTTAAATTATCTCAACATTTGCCCTCTCCAGTTCTTTCTGGATTTAGTGGAAAAGTCCATCCCAACTATTCCCCTCATTAGCTAATTGTATATTCTGATTATATATCTATCTGCTTTGATCTAATTTAAGAGCTTTTTAAACTTTTCTAACATGTCTTTTATAATAAAGTGATGCCATATCTTCTAAATAACTTTAGTTGCTATTTTCTAATTTAATCTTTTTCCTCTTGGAGCTTTTCAAACTGAAATGTGTGTGAAGTATAGCAACAAGAACTTCCCAAGAAACAAATACCTGTGGGTTTTTTGTTTTTTGTTTTTTTAAGGGTACTGTACTTCCTTGGGTTTTAATTTCCAGTATCCTTTATGAGGTCAGTCTGCAAAGATGGCCTCCCAGACAGCATTTGCCCCTTGGACCCAAGTCTTTAGGGGACCACCAGGCCACACTCCAAGATCCCTTTCCCGAGTCACCGTTTATTGTTATAGAACTCACTCTGAGGCTACTTTGATTTCTTTCTCATAAATACCCAAGATGAGCCTGTTGAAGTTCAGTCTCCTTTTTTTGCCCATATTCCCCATTTCATCGTGTGAGGCCTTACCCATCTCTTGGGCATATTATTCAGGTTGAGAGCCTCCAGTGTACTAGGGAAAGCCAAGTTAACTGGGAGATTTCATTCTTTCCTTCAGATCACTTATGGCAGTATCAGATGGGCTTGGTTCCAGCCCCAATTTCTAGGGCACCTACTTTTACCAACTATCTAGGGCAGTGGTTTGCAAACCCCGTGAACATCAGAAGTATCTGTGGAGCTATTTGCAGTGCGTATACCCTGGACCTTCCCAAGACCTAATGAATCATACTCTCTGGGAATGGGGTCCAAGCATCCATTTGTTGTTTTTTAGAGATCTAAAGGGTGATTCTGATCTACAGCCAGATGGAGAATCACTCCTTCTCTAATTGATCGTCATATTTACATTTCCTTTTCTTACTTGAAGACATTTTTTAAGTTTTAAGGACAGAATATGTTCCCTATCAAAACCTTTTTTTCTGTAGGGGGGTCAGCAAAAATGAATTTCGAACATGAAATGACAAGTTCACCTGAGTTTTCTCCCCTTCTTGACTGATATTCCCAGGTGAGCCTCTTAGCTTCACTGTAAACTGACTTGTAGCAAAGCCCATCCTGAGCTGCAAATTTATAAATCCACTCATCAACTTATATACACATTCATCCCAATGAGGTAGATCTTATTGTTCTCAATGTTTAGATTTAGGAATGAAACAGGAGGGAAGGGGGCGGGGCACAACTTTTAGAAGAATGATGTAGCCCAAGGACACGACATAAACTGATTAGAACCAAATAGGTCCAAGATGGCAGATGAGTCAATGACTTCCACTAGACCTTGACCCTCAGTATACTCTCATTGTAACACATCAGCAGATCCAAGGCTGACCTTTAAGGTTAAAAAGTGGGTGGTGGCCCAATTCCTGGAAATCCCCGCCCCTTCCTAAAATAGCTGGAATACTTCTCCCACTCATTAACCTATGAAATTACCCAGCCCTATAAAAACTGACAACCCCATACCCTGGTGCCTTTCTCACCTTCTGACATGACCCACACTCTGTCTGTGGAGTGAGTGTGTTTCTCTCTAAATAAATCCACTTCTTACCTATCACTTTACCTCTCACTGAATTCTTTCTGTGACAAGACATCAAGAACCTGAGCTTCATTAAGTTCTGAGACCAGGTGTATTATCTCAGTTGAAAGACTGTGGGTTCGGGCTTCCCTGGTGGCGCAGTGGTTGGGGGTCTGCCTGCCGATGCAGGGGACGCGGGTTTGTGCCCCGGTCCGAGAAGATCCCACATGCCGCGGAGCGGCTGAGCCCGTGAGCCATGGCCGCTGGGAGAGGCCACAACAGTGAGAGGCCCGCATACCGCAAAAAAAGAAAAAGAAAAAAAAAAAAAAAAGACTGTGGGTTCAAGTCCCAGTCTGAGGTCCACGGTTTCAGGAACAGCCTGAGAGAGTTTACATGACTTGCCTAACAGCACGAGGAAATAGTGACTAGAATCAAACAAAGTTCTTCCAAGTCCAAATTCAGTACTCTTTCACTATACTAGGCTGTTTTTTCTACTGATTAATATTTTTATCATTTTATTTTGAAATAATTTTAGACTTATTTTTAAAAATTACGAAAAAATAATAATTCAAGGAACTTCTCTAAACCCTTTACCCACATTCCCCAAATGTTAACGTTTTACCATGTTAATCATTCTCTTTTCTCTCCTTGTGTATGTGTGTATTAATTTATTTATTACATATATGTGTATATATTTGACAGTAAATTACAGTTATGATTCTCTTTTATCTCTCAATACTTCAGTGTATATTTCCTAAAACACAGATATTCTCTTCCTTCCCCACAGAATAATGATTAGAAATCAGGAAATTAATACAGCACTATACTATGTACAGACATTCACATCTTACCAGTTTCACTCACAAATGTCTTTTGTAGCACAAGCAAAAAAATGTTTCTGCTCTAGGATCCATTCAGGGATTACATGTTGTGTTTGGTTCTGTGTCTCTTTACTGTCTTTGTTTGCAAAGGTCCTCAGTCTGCCTTTGTCATTCATGACGTGGTTAATTATGTAGGCTGTCCCCTAATAAGCTGGAATTACCCTGGCAGTTTTGGCTCTCAGAGCCGGCTGGAATTGCTCAGAAACCCATGGTTTCACTGACATACAGCAGGACAGACCACAGCATTGTGAGGATATGGGAGAACCGATAATGATAATTATTTTGTAATATTTACTATATGCTGGGCACTGTTTTAAATGCTTTCCGTATATTAACTCATTTAATCTTTACAACAACCTTATGTAATCGGTATTATTATATTAGAGATGCGCAATATGAGAAACCAAGAAGTTATGACTTCCTCAAGGTCAGCCAGCCAGGAAATGGCAAGGCCAGGAGTCAAACCCATCCCCGCAGCCAGACTCTGTCTTTACCTTGAGCTCTTCAATAGCGTGAGCAAAGCCTGAGGCACTAAAGTGAATCACGCGTCCTCAGGCAAGCTGCTAGCTCTAACAACCTCAGTCTCATCAACTGAAAAATGGGACTAATACATCTGTTTCAGTTGTAAGGATTACACAAGATAATTTATGATAGCATTTGATATGTAACAAGGACTCCACTTTTTAAGAGTAAGTACAATTTTAAATGTAAACATTGAAAAGTTATCAGTGGCTCTCATATGGTGACCCTCAGAGAGTACTTTTTTAATCATTGAGGGTAGGGAGAAGGGAACAGAAGTTCCCTATTCATACTTTTAGAATTTTTGAGGGACTGGGGAGGGACTAGTTGAAACCAAAACCGCCTTCAGGGCAGAAGAGGCCAGATAAGAATGAGTCACAAAACACAATTTTAGAATGAATTTCTAGAAGGGACTCCTGCATCTTTAGATATATTAGAAAAAATGGTATATATTTCCTATAGAGAGAAAGGTCAGCACCACTCTATTCTGGGCTGAGGTGTAATTTCCTTCTAGCTTTAAAAAGACAGTTGTTCTCATTAGTGGGTGGCAGCAGAAGAATCAAGAGGTCTTTATAAGAAAACTCTGAGAATATTGGGTTTACAGAATTACTGAAATGTCTAGTCATTTCAATGTGAAATTTTCATTTTGTCTTAAAAGACTTCAGGTGTATAGCAAAGTGAATCAGTTATACATATACTTTTTTTTTTTTTTTTTTTTTTTTTTTGCGGTACGTGGGCCCCTCACTGTTGTGGCCTCTCCCGTTGCGGAGCACAGGCTCCGGATGCGCAGGCTCAGCGGCCATGGCTCACGGGCCCAGCCGCTCCGCGGCATGTGGGATCTTCCTGGACCGGGGCACGAACCTGTGTCCCCTGCATCGGCAGGCGGACTCTCAACCACTGCGCCACCAGGGAAGCCCTATACATATACTTATATCCATTCTTTTTTAGATTCTTTTCCCATATAGGTTATTACAGAATATTGAGTAGAGTTCCCTGTGCTATACAGGAGGTCCTTATTAGTTATGTTTTTATCTTTTTAGTTTTTTAAATTAATTTTTATTGGAGTATAGTTGATTTATAATGTTAGTTTCAGGTGTACAGCAAAGTGAATCAATTATACATAGACATATATCCACTCATTTTTAGATTCTTTTTCCATATGGGTAATTACAGGGTATTGAATAGAGTTCCCTGTGCTATACAGTTGGTCCTTATTAGTTATCTATTTTATATACACCTGAAACTAACAACATTGTAAATCAACTATACTCCAATTTAAAAAAACAAAAAAGACTTCAAATATAGCCTCCAAGCCCATGGAGAAGATAAACATATATGAAGGAGATAACTACAGTAGGTTCAACTTTATTATTAATATTTTATAGCCTATAAATAGATTTGAGGGGGTACCTCTGCAGCCCAAGGACTTTCTGGGCTCTGTAGCTGAGACAATAAGCAGGAACAGAGTTTTCATCTCTCTTTTTTTTTTTTATCAAGGCGAGGATGTTTCCTCTGAGACCTTCTGTCTGGAGAACAGAGGTCCTTTACCCACCACCTTTTTCCTCACAACTGTTTACTTCTGAACTCCATTATCTGGAGAGCTGAAAACAAGTGGTGACTTGTAGGGAGAAGACAAAGAGGGAGAGAGGGGGCGTGGGAAGAGTTCAGAAAGGATTCAGGCTCATATGTTCAAGGCCTGCTGGTAGCCTCCTCCAGCCATCCCCACAGCAGAGCCCCCCCCCGCCCCGCCTCAACCCTGCCCCGAGGCTTCGGCCTGCCCTCCTGGGCCTCTGTTTCTCTCCTAGCAAGTCTGCCGGCTCCCACCTTCCACAGCCAGCCTCACCTTGCACCTTCCCCAACCGGCCACCTCTCACCATGGATCTGTTCATTGCTTATTTTACAAGCAGCCTTTTCAACCACATTTTCCACTCAGCCGATAGGAAAACCAGGCCAAAGTAGCCCTAGCACAGAGGCCCATGGCTGTAAGCAGAACTGTTACAGAATGGAAATGTAGGGCCCCTGGTTCAAGAATTATTAAGAATTTCAAGAGAGAGACAGTGGAACACTAAACCAGGCATAGGCCCTTCTAAGCATGTGGCCCTGTGTGTCAGCACAGGTTACACGTCCATGAAGCCAGCCTTGGCTATAAGGGCCCCAAGTGAGTAGAAAGTTGTTTCCCTTCTGAATAGGCTGATGTATTTAAAAATCAGTGTATTATTGGAACACTAACAAAACTGTACCTCAATCAAATTCAGAGTGACTAGATTTTATCTGAAAATCTATCTAGTATAATGGCACAGGTACACATATTTTAGTTTGGTGCTGAACTCCACGACAGTAGGATGGATAAATTCTGTAAATGTTCGAGCACATCTATACTCTGATTTAAAAGGAGAAAAAAAAAAAAAAAAAAGAAAACTCCACAGGCATTTTTGTTGCTCAACTAACGTTAAGAACCACTGGAAAACAGACACCTGCACTCCACCTCCAAAGTGTCTGATTCAGCTACCTGTGGTGGAGCGCAGGCATCAGGAGCACTAAGCTACACTAGAGACTCTGATACAAAGCCAGAGTTAATAAAACATGCAAGGAGATTTCACGCTTGCTGCATATACTAGAAGTTCCTCTGGGAGAGTGGTGGACAGGGAATCACTAGCATTGAGACCCGTTTTTTTTTTTTTTTTTTTTGCGGTACGCGGGCCTCTCACTGCTGTGGCCTCTCCCGTTGCGGAGCACAGGCTCCGGATGCGCAGGCTCAGCGGCCATGGCTCACGGGCCCAGCTGCTCCGCGGCATGTGGGATCTTCCCGGACCGGGGCACGAACCCGTGTCCCCTGCCTCGGCAGGCGGACTCTCAACCACTGCACCACCAGGGAAGCCCCCAGAGAGACCCGTTTTCGTTATGCACTGTACTCAGGGCAAAGACGAAACATTCTCTGGAAGCTTTCCTTGAGTCTACACTTGAAGCAATTACAGAAAATTTACATTTATTTGAATTACATGCTTACAGAATTGGCAATAATTTATATCCGGTCATCAGCAAAGGCAGGGACTACTCCATGGGAAGTCACGGTGCCACTGTGGCTTAGAGTTGGAAGACAGAGATTCAAGTTCCAGCCTTGCCAACTGAGCAAGTTCCTCAGCTTACTATGTAGGGAAGTCATGGACCTCTGAGTCTCAGGATCCTGCTCTGTATGGGGATAAGGGGATCAGCTTCACAGAGCTGGTGTGAAGGAGATGGTTTATATATGAAATTAGACCGTACACTGTGAAGTAGTTAATAAATGTAAGCTGTTGTTCTTATTTAATAGTGTTAAAGACAGAACAAATCCTCAAGTTAATCTTATTATTAAAGTATCATTGCCCATTGGCATAGCAATTGTATATTCAGCTAAAATTTGCTGCTCCTTCCTCTATGTCACTTCCAACTCATCCTAAGGACTCCAATGTTAACCACTTTATGAAACATTTCGTGTTCCCACTGGCAGTTAATTATTCCCACTTATACCTTAGCACACTATAGTGATTTTATTTGATTACATGGGTTTTCCTCTTTTCAGTCTATAAGCTTTCTGAGGACCAGGTCTCACCCATCACTGAATTATCATGAATGGGATGTGCTCAATATGTTGAATGCATGATTGACAGAGGAGGGAAAGAATGAATGAAGTATAGGTGAGAGTAGTTTAGGGCATTTAAGACATTTAGGAGCGTGAAGGCAAAACTTTCATAAGAACAGGGATCTTGTATGCCTGAACCCTTCCCTCCCCCACTTCATAGTCGGTGCTGGGCACATAGTAGGTAGCTTGGAAGAAATTTGCAAATCAAAGAAAAGGAGAAAGGCCAGCTCTAGGCACAGGTTTCCGTCAGCATGGACTTCTCATGCCATGTTTCACTTTTGGTAGTACAATCCCAAAGTGTCTGCTAACCTTATTCTATTCCCTTGCCCCCCAGAAGTTCCAGTGCTGAACACCTCCCCAATGCCTGATCCTCACCCACTAGTCATTTTAGAACCCCCGTTCCTAGGTGAAGGAATAGATCCTATATCCCATTGCTATAGGACTGTTCCATGCTCCTCCAGTACTTGCTAATTTAGTGACCATAAATCCCTGTAACAAGTTATAGGCACTAAAGGGCCACCTTACAGAGGAATGAAATATTTGATCCCTGAAGCACTTGAACCAAAGGATCTGTCTAATACTGAGTATATCAGACATTGTGGATAACTAAATAGGTGGGTTTCAAATCACTCAGTGCCTCCTCCTACCTGGCCTGTATGGTGCCAGCACTAGAGGAAGAAGATGAGCATTTCCTTGGAAAAGGTAGTGCTTTACAGACTGCTTGTAAGGGTGCCAATTTTATGAAGTCCCAGTTTTTTAAAGGTTTTGTGGTAAAGCAAGCTGGAGATAGTAACTCACAGTTTTATTACAATGTGGGCCTTTTCTTAGGGTGTGCGATTCATTTGTGGCTAAATAAAATAGCTGGGTTCTGGGCTTCCCTGGTGGCGCAGTGGTTGAGAGTCCGCCTGCCGATGCAGGGGACACGGGTTCATGCCCCGGTCCAGGAGGGTCCCACATGCCGCGGAGCAGCTGGGCCCGTGAGCCATGGCCGCTGAGCCTGCGCGTCCGGAGCCTGTGCTCCGCAACGGGAGAGGCCACAGCAGTGAGAGGCCCACGTACCACAAAAAAAAAGAAAAAAAAGCTGGGTTCTGTAGTCAATAAAAATCAGTACCTTCATGAGGTACTTAATCTCTCAGAACAGACCAATGCTGACAGTCTCTGGGAGAAAAATAGAGAATTAAAATATGAACCAAAATATCTGCCTTTGTCCAATCTCTTTGTTTCACATTGGGTAGGCTATGGATGCTGCTGATTGCAGGCTTCAGTTGGGAGAATAACAGGTTTATCTCTCTATTTCCTGTTCATCTTTTCCAGTGCAGAGCCTAGAAATGGCGGATAACATGTCTGGCTAATGCTAGTTTCCTCTTGAAGAAGAAAAGACAGAGTCACATTTTCTCTGAATTTGAAACCAGGATCACTTTATTCACTTGATTACAGCTGTTCTTAAATGCTCCTTGGATAGTTTCCCTCTGTATTATGTTTCCCTCTGTCCTTAGTCATGGATTTTCGAAGTAACCTCACTTAGTTCTCCTCCATGGGCCAAATATATACTGATATTGAAGTGTTACTAATCCTTTAAAATGCCAGGAGTTTGAGCTTTCATTGGACTTTGAAAGATTTTAATAACTAGATTTTCGTCTCTGATCACTGATAATGTTTTTAATTTGGAGTTGGAGCAGTTCCCTCTGGTAATAAATGCAGCTTGAGCAGACAGGGCGTGCTATTGTTCTAAAACAGAGCTCAGATTAGATTTTGCCCAAACAGGTACAGAACCGAAAACCTTGGCTTCCGTTAATGCTGTATTTTGGGGCAAAGGTTCCTAAAGTCTAGTTGGCCTTTATTACCTTCATGAGTTTTACCATATCTGAGTACCACCTGAAATTGTATTTACTATTTTTCTTTAAATTCATTCACTGTGATACTTGAATACGTTTATTTTCCATCATGGAAATATTTATGTAGCATAAGTGGGAAACTAGTATTACTTGTCCTTAATTGAAGGTAATAAATACAATGAAAAGTTATTAAATTCTAGCTAGATACTATTGCTTGCAAAAGGTTCTGAGCCCCAGGCCTATCTCCCTTTATTTGAAAGGGTAGTAACCTGGGTTGAAGCCATACTAGCACCACATTGAAGCTCTCCTTCGGGAAATGTGATGGATTGAAAAAAAGAAAAGAGAATCCTTTTTCCTCTATTCAGTAATTATTCCAGTGCTTTTGATTCCAAGTGGTACTTAGCCAACGTGTGAGAAACACTGCCTTTGAAAAACTCATTCCTTTTATATTCTGTTTGAGGAATTCAATATTTGATTGACTGGACTTGTATGAAAACCCCTTTTCAGGATATAAGGACACCCCAAAAGTAGATGGCACTGTTCCTACACCCAAGAAATATGTCCTCTAATAATATGAGGAGAGCAAATCATGATAAATGTGTAGCAGCAAGAGTTCCAGAAATATGCAGGTACTTCATACTAGAATATGAGTGGCAGAGGGTCACTCGAGGGTCTTTCCGGGGCAGTTAGAAGAGTACTTAGCAGACTAGGCAGCCAACGAATACCTACGGAGCCAAAGAACAGTAACCACTACCCCAGTCTCCTAGTGGAGATATAAGCACTCTCACGGGCAGGGAATAGGTTGGCACCATCTGGAAAGGCTACAGGGAAGCAAGATTTGGACAGAATCTTGAAGGAAGGAGTAGGCAGAGAGCACACACATACATACACAGGTGCACATGCACACGCATATATGCACATACACACAATGTCTTAGAAGGTACAAGGTTCATATGAAAGCAGGGGGTTAAATGTGTCTGACCGAGGTTGTGACCTGAGAACAGTCTCAAAAATACAAACGACCTTCCAATTTGAATAAATACTCCCCTTTCCTCAGATGTAAAGCCATTCCCCACTGCTTGTTCGTAAACATCACACGTTTAAGACTCGTGTACATTCTGCAAAGTGTCGATGTTTCAGCAGAACAAACCATCTTCTGTTAAAGGAACGATACCTTCCATTTCAATGTACATGGAGGTTGCTTTTTGAGAAACCCAGCTTTAGGTAGATATGTTTTCCGTTTACGGATTTTTGCCGTATTTCGTCAGTTGTTAAGGAGGGCTCCTAAAATCTTTGCAGCTAAGCAGTTGTGCCATTTCTCACAGTTCCCTTTGCTGTTTTTTTGTTAAATGGAGTCATTGTTTCTCTGGTATTAATTTGCCATCACACGATTTGCTGCTCTAGAGATAGCAAAGTCTCAGGTAGTATTTTTAAAGAATAAACAAGAGAAGCAGATTGGCAGGGTAATAAATGTGGGGCAATAAGGTGGGAATTTAAGCTGTTACTATTTCTGAACAAGTTGTGCTGTCACAGAAATGGCCATGGGCCTCTGGGTCTGTTTCTGTAAGAGGACAGCCCAACTGAGGAGGCATTTCGCATTTCAGGTCCCAAAGGATTTCTCGGGACCAGCCTGAAGGCAGGAAGGGTTGATGTAAGCGTTGGCTGCACAGGCTTTGTGAAAGGTTTCCATTTTCTGAAATACGATGATGCCAAGATTTTAGTTTGGGTACTTCCCATGTGGGTTAAGGGATACTAAATCTTCAGCTCCGTTATACCTGGAGAATGTTTTTCTGAAAGCTCATTTTCATCTCCTTTCACTCTAAGGCTAAGTTTTAAATATATGGCTAAATATGGACTTAGGCCAAACCATGAACCAAAAAGCAAGGTATAAACCTTCTTAATTTACTGAACCTCAAACCTAACCTTTTTTTTTTCTTTTTGGCACATGCTAATTTTTTCAGTTACACATATATATGTTATTTTTCATATTCTTTTCCATTATGGTTTATCACAGGATATTGAATATAGTTCCCTCTGCTATACAGTAGGACCTTGTTGTTTATCCATTCTATATGTAATAGTTTGCATCTGTTAATCCTGAACTCCCAATCCATCCCTCCCCCACCCTGCCACCCCTTGGCAACCACAAGTCTGTTCTCTGTGAGTCTGTTTCTGTTTTGTAGGTAAGTTCATTTATGTCCTATTTTAGAGTCTACATATGTGATATGATATTTGTCTTTGACTTAACTTCACTTAGTATGATCATCTCTAGGTCCATTCATGTTGCTGCAAATGGCATTATTATGTTCTTTGTTATGGCTGAGTAATATTCCATTTGTATGTATACTACATTTTCTTTATTCATTCATCCTCGATGGACATTTAGGTTGCTTCCATGTCTTGGCTATTGTGAATAGTGCTGCTATGAACATACGGGTGCATGTGTATTTTCACACTGCAGTTTCATCAGGATATATGCCCAGCTGTGGGACTGCTGGATCATATATGGCAACTCTATTTTTAGTTTTTTAAGGAACCTCCATACTGTTTTCCATAGTGGCTGCACCAATTTACATTCCCACCAACAGTGCAGGAGGGTTCCCTTTTCTCCACACCCTCTCCAGCATTTGTTGTTTGTAGATTTTCTGATGATGCCCATTCTAACCGGTGTGAGGTGATACCTCATTGTAGTTTTTTTTTTTTTTTTTTTTTTTTTTTTTTTTTTTGCGGTATGTGGGCCTCTCACTGTTGTGGCCTCTCCCGTTGCAGAGCACAGGCTCCAGATGCGCAGGCCCAGCGGCCATGGCTCACGGGCCCAGCCACTCCGCGGCATGTGGGATCCTCCCAGATCGGGGCACGAACCCGTGTCCCCTGCATCGGCAGGCGGACTCTCAACCACTGCGCCACCAGGGAAGCCCCTCATTGTAGTTTTGATTTGCATTTCTCTATTAGTGATGCTGAGCAGCTTTTCATGTGCCTCTTGGCCATCTGTATGTCTTCTTTGGAGAAATGCGTATTTAGGTCTTCTGTCCATTTTTTGATTGCTAACCTCATTTTTTTTTTTTTAACTGAACTACTAACAACTGTATCTCGTGAAGCACTAGCAGGAACCAAAATTTCATGTTTTCTAAACTGAGTATCACTGCAAAATATTTCTAAACTTGAACTTTAAAACTTTGCTGATTGAGCCTGTGCCTCCAATTATTAACCTGGTTGTCTCACTGGGAAGGGGTGTGCACCTTGGTGTCCAGAGTCCTGACCCAGCTCTTGGCCTCTGTTGGGTAGAAAAGGCTGAACTTCCATGTGAACTAATGAAATCACGTGTTTATCTTTCAGGTTCAATATTTCTTCAAGATATTGGATAACTAGCAGTGTAGAAAGTAAAGAAGTCACAGGTTGTGGTGTTTAGACAAGAGTGAATCACACATGAGGAATGTGTTCATTCTTTTATTGTCCATTGTTTTAACCTGACTGAATACAAGATCAACAAGAGCACTGTACTCCTGGCAATTATGACATATGTTAGAACATGGATTTTGCACTGCAGACAACATTTAACACCAGTCTATGGGGTACTGCATTGCTTTTTATAAAGTCCAAGATAAAGATTTATTTTCAAACAAGTGACTTTGGTTTATTTCATACATTACACTTTTTCTCGCAGAAAAAAATAAAATTGTACAACTGCATAAATATAAAATTCTTCCACCATGAAAATGGTTAAAACATTCATAAAGACACAGCACCAGCAGGTGATGCCTCCAGAGAAAGGAAAAAAGGGAAGTGAAAGAAAATGTACAAAGCAAATTAATCAGCCCTATCACTAGCCAAAGTGACAGGCGCTCCAGATCTCATACACAGCTTCAGAACAGACTGGAGGACAGGGGAAGAGAAGTCAGGACAGCATTCAGTACAAAGCACAACACAACCCATCACCTTTGTGTGTGTTTCTGTAGTGTCACTTAAAATTTAAAGGGCAGTTCCCCCATAACAGCCCACCCCACTCCCCCAACCCAGACCCAGGAAAAAAAAATAATAATAATAAAGACCTAACAAACACCACAGGGAAAGACTATGGAGTGTGTTAAAAATGCTCATCGATGGGCCGTTATCATCTTTGAAAGAGCCAAACCCAAAAAGGAAAAATAAAGTACCATGCCAGTTTTATTCCCATTGAATATTTACACCTTGGACAGCAAACTTTGCTCACGTTAAGTAGAAAACAGATACGATAAAACATGGCTTGAAAAATGACCAGAGTGTGTGCACCGAGAGTACTGTACACTAAATAAAATACACAAGGCAGCAATACTTAGGGGCCAGAAACACTGCTTACTATAAGTCAGTTATGGAATCATAATTTACAGTAAAAATGGGCATGTCCCAAGGCTCAATTTTTATTTTTCTTTTGTCATTTACAGTAGAATAAATATTTTGTTGCTATTGCTACACTTTAAATTTACATTCTAACCTATTAAATGCAGAAAGCTAGTGTAAAGCATATAGATTAAGTGTAGGTCCCATACGTATTACGGTTTGTTCAAGACTAGTAGGTTTTTGTATCTTTTTAAACTTTTTTAAATGGCTAGTGGGAAAGATTTGTGCTTGTGATCAGCTCTTAACTTCAATTTTTACATCAAAGCGTCCCTGAAAACGGTCTTTCTCACTGTACCCAATGTTCTCACCGTACGCCTTACACTCTATGCGGATTTCCGTGTCCATGGTGAGGTTGGTGAACTGTACAGCCAGCAGGGGCTGCAGGTACTTGGGCTGCAGGAGCTTGCCGTAGTAGGGGTAATACTGCAGCGGGAAACCAGGGTAGCTGCCCAGTCCAAAATACTCCACGGTTCCAATTTTCTCCTTATCTTCGTCTCGCTGGAAACCAGAGAGGAAATGAGATTTTTCACGGCTCACGTCCTGAATGACTATTTGTACTCACATACAAATGAGACTCTCAGTCCCACAAAGCAGTCTGCAAGCTACTGCTGGAGGAAATGGGTCATCCGCTGACATGCCAGCTCAAGCCCCTCGCAGGAGGAGGTGAGCACCAACCACTGGAGAATACGGGTACCGCACCTCCCGCGAGAGAAAGAGACACTCAGCCTAGTCCTTAGTAGCCTTGAGAAATGGTCACTAAAAGGAGGCTTTCCTCACTGTACAAATGGGAAACTGCAGCAAAAGCCAACTAAGCCTTTCTTCAAGCCAACACAACCTCCTAGAAATAGGGCCAGCACTGAAAGAAACTCTTCAGTGTTGGCCTAGTGGGTATTTTCAATGACATTACCTCCAAAAGTTTAACTATTTGCCTTTCATTTTCTTGTGTCCATTTCCTTTCTTGGTGCCAACATAAATTTGAACTGTTTGGAGATTTCCCTTTCTTTATTCTGCTCCTCTCTCTAAAGAATCCATCAGGTACCTGTCTTCAGATTTAAAGGGAATACACATTGATGGTTACCTTAATATTTCAATATATTTTTTAAGAAAAGCCAGAAGCAATTTTTCAATGTAGAATTGTCAATTAAAAAGAAAAAAAAAAAGTTGGCCTCAAGTTTTTAACACACCATGTGAGCCAGAGAAGCACTCATGGGCTAGTTCACCTCTCAGTTCTGTAAACCAATTTTCCAACTGATTAAATTCAGATATTTCAGTTTCTTGTTCCAGTGGAGAAACTGACAGATGTTTTTATTTTTGTTACATCTTTCTGTTCTTTTAAGAAGTTCTACCCAGTGTAGCTACAATTCAATCGGCTGAGACTGTTTCCTGGAAGCAGTGCTTCTTATTTCCCATGTCAAAGTTTTACCTCTAATTTAAAACCATCTCATTCATTCTTCCCTCTCTCCTGCCCCACCCTCAGCAACTCTATAGGTCTCCTTACCTTGCCAGTGCACTGAACAGGCAGGACATATGGATTATACTTCATCACTGAGTAAGTCTCCAAGGACTCATTCTTGGGAGGCTAAAAATAAAACCCATGTTGGTCAATTAAGTTTGTAAATGATTCCTTTAACTTCTGAAAAATAAAACTAGCTTGTAGCCCAAACAAGTACACTTTGGTCAACTGAAATAATAACCAAACACTTGAGGACAGCAGAATGAATGACTCTCCTAACCAATCTAGGAAAGGTCATGCTGTGATTTTCTTGAAAATAAATGCCCAAGTTTTGTGACCACGACAATTAAGCTGTGATGCAGCCCAGTACTAAATGGAACTTCTAATGGCAACCCATTATCAGCTTTATTCAAGGACAATGAAAAATAAGAACCAACTCAGAAATAATGCTCTCTTCTCATTTGCTAAGATTATAATTATATGGAAAGGTTGGTTGACATTTCTGTTTTTATAAAACTTGGGCTTTCCTCCCAAGCCATAAATAAACAATGCCATCCTTCTCCCTCAGGCATGCCTTCTTCAAGTAAGCTTTCCTTTTTTTTTTTTTTTTTCCTTTTTTCTTTTTTTAAATCTCCAGTGGAGGCCCTGTCATTTAAGTCCCAGTTTTGTTAGGCAAGTCCAGCATGTAAAATAGGTAAAAGTGGCATTCCCCTCAATGAAGGGGTCTTGTGAAGGGGTGACTCCATCAAATGGACCCATAGTACACGTTGAAAATTACTGCTGTAGTGAAATATGCAGGGCCTGCCTTCCTAGATCCCTGGCTCAAATCCATCTCAGGAGAAGTGTGATGGACATCTACCCACTGGAAGACAGACAGTCACTTGCTTACTCACATCAGCAGAGTATGTGAGTCCTGACATGAGATGTAACACATACATAGCCTAATCAAAGTCAGATAAAATGCACAATTCTCTATATCAGTAAAGGGCTATTTTTGGTACTGCTCTTTCTTTTGGAATATAAGAAAATGATCATCTAGATTTGATTCTTGGAACTTTCTGCCAGCAATAGATTTATCTTTAAAAATATGAAGAGAAAATACACATTGATAAAGAAGTTACCAGAATCTATCCTCAGGGAGTGAGGGAACGGGCACATCAAGTGAGATGTGGAGTAATCTCTGTAATTCCAACAACCAAAGAGTTGGGGATTTGGGATGCAGGGCTGAATCAGAAAGTGGCAATGGATAACCAAGGGGACTCCAAAGGAAAAAAAAAAACAAAGACTGAAAAGAAACAGTAGCTGAATTCATCACTTTAACAGAATATCTTTATAAATATGGGAAGAGATATGAATCACAACAGACTCTGTAGGGGACAAATATCATTCAATGTCTATGAAAAGGAATTATCAGAAGTGAGGGATTCGGAGAACAAAGATCACGATTAGTCCTTTGGATACACTGCACCAATTCCTTTCATTGCCAAATAGCTTGTTTATCTTGGTGAAGAGTTTCCTAGCAATATGAATATCAACTCTAAGTGTGACATAATGGCTCTCACCATTTTTCTTCGATTACCTCCTAGTCTAAGTGGAAAGATTAAAATTCTGTTGAGAGGTACATTAATTTCTGTAGGAGATCCAACAAGCCAGCCAGGCAAACATCCATGCACCCACTCATCCATTTTTGACTCTGGTGGCAGTAAAGGAGTTTTGATGTATCCTTCAGTTATGTTAATAAAACTTTTCACCTCTACATTGATTTTCTTTTGAAAATATTATTCATGGGTAACAAGCATTGTGGAAATAAAGAGCATATAATAGTTAATGAACAGAAGAGCCAGATTCCAGAAATGAAGTAAGTTTGTTCATATAACTCTGTATACTGCAGTCAATTCCTATCAGAACCAAAAATTACCCTCTTAATGGCAATGCTCTCGTGAGCAAATGGGAGAAATCTTCTGTAAGAATCCACACTTAAGAGAAAAGGACAGCATTTTTACTTCATGAGCTCGGAGACAGAATGAAATAAGCAGTCTTATAAAAACAGAGATAACACCCATACAATTTTTTCTTCTAATTTTAAAGAATTGCTACCATCCCACCAAATGGTGAGCAAAGGCAATTTGCAATTTTTCAATGACCTCTAGTAGTATTTGCCCATTATAAGTTGCAATAATGGCAAAAGCCAATGGCATGGTTATAAAAGTTCAACCTAGGCAGTATTCAACTTCTAATTTTGCAACGAAATCTTCATTCAGAAAAAAACAAAAAAACACATTTTTTCTGATGACCAGGTAATTATTTCAGATTACGAGATGATTTTTTTTTTTAAATACTGTGGCTCCTAGAGTACCAAAACCTGAATATGACTGTACATACAGGTAGGTTTTAACTTGAAAGACATCTTTTTCTCTTTTTTACTTTTAAAGAGTTTACGTTATAGAATTACATTATAGAAATCCAGAACAGGGCCACAGGACTTACTTCAGAATTTGGCTTTGCCACACAGAATTTCTCTAACTTTAGGAAATGAGATTAATGACCTAACCTTAAGAATTCCAAGGTGGCCACAGAGGTTTTCAGTGTTACTCTACTGATCAGGCTTCAAAACTGTCACTGAGTATCCTTTAAACGTCTGTTAGGGTCTCTTTTCATACCAATTAAGGACTACATCGAATTGTGAATGGCTCATCTAAATTCTATGATTTAAAATATTACTTGCCTTAGGTTTGAAGCCCAAAACTCGGTTGAGCTTTATAATGACACATGGTTTGCCCTCTCTGTAGCCATAAGTTTCATCATTTATTCCAGAGCAATTTCCCAACCATTCAAGCTTGAACCTGCAGACTTTTCTCTCTCCTCTTTCGTTGTTAAATTCTCCTCGCTCTTTGAGTTCGCTGGGCACACCTGAAAATGCAAATGCCATTTTCACATTGTACCAACAATTCCCTGTGCACCACTGAGAAAGGACAGGGCTCTCTCTTCCTTGTCACAGTGACTTATTCTAAGACAGGGCTATCCTGCACTTAATGTATTATATCACCTGAATTAAGAAAGGATTTCCAGCAAGCCATCTCTCATCTCTCCACTGACCTTAAAATGGTATTTTACCAAAAGCAATAGCCAGTACCAAAGCTTCACAGTGCTCGATGAACAGCACATGATGTTTGGTCTCTGCCGATATTTCTTTCTTTAAATAATGGATGACTCCACTAATTAGAAGACTGAAAGGAAACTGGATCTCTCTTCAGGAGTAGCATCGTTTGCACAGGTCGACATCAGCTCAGCTCAATAAAAGGGACATTACAATTAGAACACAAAAGGACTGCCAATAATTTTCAGAACTGGAAGTTTCATGGTCGGGATTTCTCGGAGCTATGCCTCTAATTTAACATGTTAAACAGTAAAAAGGGAGTAGGAAAGAATTGTTTTTCCTTTTCAACCACCATTCAAGGTTTAAAAAAATTTTTTTTTGAGTTTTTGTCTTTTAACACTGAGTTCTTATAAGCATTTGTTCAACTGAGAAATTGTTTTGTTGCATTTTTTATTTCAAAGCCAGAGAAAGAATAAATGAGAACAGAATTCAAGGTTAAAACAAAGCATCCTGCAGGAAATGGATGCAAATACCATAAATTATATACATATTTTTAAGTCCACCAACTATTTTCCCTTCAAATAGTAAAGTGCCTCAATTCAGTCCATCTCCTGAGAAGTGATTCACTCTAAGTATCTATCATACGGGCCTTTTAATTACTACAAAGTAAGATGAAAACCTCATTTAAATTCTAATGAGAAAAATTTAGTGAAAGAGTTTCTTTTAAATTACTAAATCTTTTCAAAATTACTTAAAATGGCAATTCACCCCATATTACACAACGGTCTGCCATTTAAAGAACTGGAGGTGATAAATGCTTGAAGTGAATCAGAAAAACTGGTATCACCTGGTAACTCAGAGTGGCATCTTGTTTTGGTAGGCATGACAACAAGGCTGGGAAATTCACACTCCAAGTAGCAAGGAGGGGGATGTGCGTTCCCGTCAATGGCTTAATGAAACTAAGAGCCATTGTTTACATTCATCAGTCATTCCCTTATCCATATGATCAGCTGTCTAAGACATATTTCATTATCCGTCCCGGCCAGGGTCTCTAAAATATACCCTGACCATAAACCCTCCTCCATCAGTATCAGTGTGGTTATAGCTAATCACACCAAAGGTTCATTTTGGTGACAGAAGGTCCTGTGAACTCTGTAGGGGACAGGGGTTTGATGGGGGAGGGGGGTGGCGCGGCAGAAATCTGGAAATATAAGCAATTGTATTTCTCAAAATCAATTGATGTAAGAGAATCAAATCTGTAACTGTGGTCTTTGAGTCTGAGTAGTAAAAACAGAGATATTTGGGAGTGTTCAAAAGTAAGACACCTTTCAAATACAGGTAAAAGTAATACTTGAGGCTATACTGTTTATTTCATTGTATCCAAGCCTAACCCATCAAGTGTTTCTGCTTTAAAAAAAAAAAAAAAAAAAAAAACAACAACTATCCTCTCAGTATGGCCAGAGTTCAATATTTTAATTATTTCACGAGTATCTTTCAATCATTAAGTAACAAATAGAAACAGGAAATCAAAATTAACCAACCACAAACATCCAAAATATGTCTACTTACTGCCACAATCTTCAAAAATCATATCATCCTTCTGGGCCGAATCTTTGTACTTCTCCAGGAACCTAACTATGTTCAGTACATATGCCTCATAGCTCTTGGGATCATTAGGACGAAAGGCAATTTCAGTCTTTTGGATCTGAGGAATCTGTGTTAATCCTAGAGCAGGAAGAAAGTTAGAAAAACTCAGAGAAAATCATGAGTGGGAAGGCAGTCAACCAAGATACTTCAAAAGCTGACTCTCCACAGTATAAAACATAACTTTGCTAATCCCATCTGACTAAAAAGAATGGTTTAAATTCTCTCTCCTGTGAAATCCTTTCTCTGGCATTTAGGTTAAATACCTAAGTACCAATGACTATGTCTTGATTATCAGATGTCATTTAAGTTCCCCAGCAACATTTCATGATAAACATATCTGTTTTTTTATGAATGAAAACATTTCTTGCACAGAGAGGTTAAGTACCTGACCCAAGGTCACAGAGGAAGTGGTGGAACCGGAATTCTATCTAACCCAAGCACATGGTCCTCTAAAGCCTGTTATCTTTCCAGTCCTCCCTTGTGCACTGCTAGCAAGCATCTCATGCAGGTGGCTTTTCCTTTCCTAACTACGTAAGACTGAGCACAGACATCGTCTTCCATACTCCTTTTAATCAATTAACTTATGACCACTGAAAATGCTACAGACTCAAGACTACTCAGTAGAGACGTTTCTTTGGATCTTTTAACCTAAACTGGAGGAATATGGAATTTATGTGCAGTTACTACTCCTGCCTTCCATTCCAAACATAAGTGGTTATTCTGAGCAAATCAAATGCCAGCCAGGGTAAAAACCAAAGTATGTGTACCTTGGATTTCCACTCTTCAATGGACCTTTTAGATTCTTTAACTTCTAAAAGCCTCTGTCATTCACAAGACTTCCTAAATAGATATTTGAACAACACTACACAAGCTAGTGGGTGGAGAGTCAATCACAACGGCATTCCATTCCAGGACGGCCAGATAAAATATAAAATGCATGGTTAAATTTGAATTTCAGATAAACCATGAAAAATTTTTTATATAAGTATCTCTCGTGTAAAATTCAGGACATACTTACGTAAATTATTCATGGTTTATCTGAAGTTCAAACTTAATTGGGCCTCCTGTATTTTTATTTGCTCATCTGGCAACTCTATTTGAATCCCCACTCCCAGACCAGCCCTCTTTGTGTTAGGCATGAAAGGTGCCTCATCCTCACAGTCCTTCAGGGTACCTCCATCACTCACCTAGGGGCTTGTTCAACACGTAGCCTGGCAGACTGCACTCAGGACCTGCCAAATCCCCATCTCTAAGGGTGGGACTTGGGAATCTCTGCTTAACAAGCTTGAAGAGATCCTAAAGCACCCTTGGTTTGAGAACCACTGCTTTAGAGAAGAAGAACCTGAGGGTGGCAATCGTGAGGTGGGTATGAAGATAATGACCTAATCAAAGTGGAAGTGATGACCAGAGTGAGACCAGAGTTCAGTAGGGCCTGGGCTAAATGGCCGTTATATTTTCTCGTCATTAAGGATGGCTTTGAGCTTCAAAAGTAGTTAAATAGGGCTTCCCTGGTGGCGCAGTGGTTGAGAGTCCGCCTGCCGATGCGGGGGACACGAGTTCGTGCCCCAGTTCAGGAAGATCCCACGTGCCGCGGAGTGGCTGGGCCCGTGAGCCATGGCCGCTGAGCCTGCGCGTCCGGAGCCTGTGCTCCGCAACGGGAGAGGCCACAACAGTGAGAGGCCCGCGTACCGCAAAAAAAAAAAAAAAAAAAAAAAAAAGGAGTTAAACAATGAGGGGAGGGGGGGCCAGCTCAGGGGCCTGAATGGGCAAGTTCTGTGTTTGCAGTTCCCTAGAGGAATGGAGACGATGGGAGATGAAGACAAGCAACGTGAGGGTCTGGAGCCAGGCAGAGAGGGTGCCCGAGACAAACTACAAGTGACATTAAGAATCACCTCGGACAGGGTAATGGAGAACCTGAGGAATTTCAGGGGGAAAAAAGCTGTCAACAGTGATGGAAATGAGTCAGAGAGGAAGTAGCAGAAAATCTTCAGTTAAAAATAAAGGTTACTACAATTAAAACATTTTTTTATGATGCTCACAAACTGTAGAAAACTGTATGACTTAAGCAATTTAAATATACCCTAAAAAATGTTTTTCTACATTATTTAGTTAGAAAACTGGCATTGTGATTATTTATTGTACAAAGAGGTCACATGATAAAGATGATAGATACGTGCAAACATAAAGTAAAATAAACAGAGGTGAGGAGAAGCTTTCACTGGGGTTTCCTGTCTGAGCTAGTAGGGTAAATAGGGCTTCCCCGGCTGAAATGCAGCATGTCTGGGAAGGAGGGTCATCGCTGGTTTGGGTTGTAAACAAGACATTTAAGCCAAGGTGACTTGCTTGGACCTGGGGAAGTGCAGAGACAGTCCCAGAGCCAGAGGTTTAACAGAATTCAGGGGGATGGTATGTTCTCCCAGAATAGCCCTGGAGTCAGGAGAGAACAGAGCTTTGAGGGACATTCCCATGCGAGGGGCCAGAGAAAGGTAGCGCACAGGGCAGCCAGAGAACTCGGAGGCAAACGCCTTTGAATTTGTCAGGCAGGAGGTCTGCCTCGAACCTGGTGGCGAAGGTGGTGGGTAGAAATGGACTCAGAGAAGATCTATGTGCAAAGGGTTAAACAGTGTTTCCAGGCTTGGGAAGGAGAAGGCGGGAGAGCGGTAGACAGATGAAGGGTGAAGAAGATGAGAGCAACTGTCAGAAGCCAAAGAGCAGTCTCGCCTGATCTTCAGGTAGGAAGAAGGTGGGGAAGGACCGTCTGGCTGAAGGCAGGGACATCAGTGTGATGAGTCACAGTCGTGCCAGCCATGGTCCATCTGCAGAGCAGGTGACGCAGCAAAAAAACAAAATGCTAACAAAACGTCAGTGAGCCTGGTGTGAGATTTGGAGCATCTCACCCAACAGGTTAAAAAGAGGAAAGTGACCCTAGAAGGTCACACTGAGAGTAAACACGGTAGGACCTAAATGGCAAGGTGAGGGTCACACGGGTCAGTGTTCCCTCTGGCCTGGCTTCAGCTCTCCTCCCCAGCAGCCCGCCTCTCCCTTTTCTGGCCGCTTCTGCATCCCTCTTCCAGCGGCTGTTCTATCTCCCGGATGTGTGTGTGAGGACGAGTGATGTACTTCTCAGATTCTCCCAGAGAGAAAAGGATAACAGCAAGAGGAGGTGGGATTCTGCAGCGTGCTTTTCATCCCCTCCCAATGCCAAGTGCAGGGTCTCCACTATTAAAGAGACCACGTGACACGTGGGAGACCCCAGGCATTAGCTCCTTTCACTCAGTGCTGTGGGCCCTTTACTACCGAAAGGGTACTGCTAGTGAGTGAATTCTTCAGCAGACTAACGGAAATATGGATACTATTATTACATGCACAGTGGTACCCACCGGCCCAGAAAAACGTTATACACAGTTGGTCTTGTGTCTACCAGTTTCCAAGAGCCCAAATCCTTCAGAGTTTGGCTTATGATCCAAGCCCTGTCAAGCCTATATGTTACCACATGAGAGAAAAGCAGATCACGCACACTTGAAGAATCTCTACTGTGCTCTGTACAGAGAAGCATCAGAAACGGGTGAAACTGAGAATGCAAGAGGTGAAATGGACAGTTAAGCACTGGGTCTTACAATCCTGTGACTTGCCCAGCTGGATTAGACCCTGGGCCAAAGTCTCTGCCCCATCCTTTGCATTTTCAGTGACATACAACCTTGGCAAAGGGAGCCCAGGAATGATGGGTCAACCCAGGGAGCTCGGCCGTGTCTCGCTCTCTTCTGTAAAGTTTCCCTCTGGAATCTCTGAAGGATTGCAGAACTAATATAAGCCTTAGTGACTATCCTTTTAAGATACCTAACTTTCTGATCTAAATGTTGCTTATCCAGAAAAGCATGAACCATTTGGGTCGAGGTCACGCAATCAGCTTCTCTCGCTAAACCCTCACCTATGGAGCACGTATGTAAATAATACACAAATATCCAGGAGGCCGCCCCACAGTCCAGGGTGGCTGTTGCCTCCTTGGTGTGCTCTTCAGCCCCTCCTCACATTTCTGAAGGTCCCTCACTCTTTCACCCACCGTCTCTGCCTCCTCTCTTTCCTTTGTCCAGAACCTGCTGACCTGAGAATTCCTCTTCCTGGAAGCTATCAGAGATCAGTCCCCGCTGGGAAGGTTCTGTTCTGGATAATCTTAAAATCTCTGATGAGACTTTCTCTAAACCATTAGGAAAATTCCTAGTCATTTCCCTAAAGCAATTAGATACTTACAAGAGGCAGATGAAGGACCCTTGCCCTGATATCTAAATCCTTTAAACCATTTACTTTACATTATCAGACTAATGGAAAGAAGGGATAGAAAGAATTAGGATTGGATTTGGCACCTTCTTTATTATCTTGAGTCCACAGGCAAATTCCTCAAGCCTGACCCTCTCCAAGGACACACAAATCCCATCTTGCTGACTGGCCTTCTCATTAGTTGTTTTCACACTAGGTCAGATACTTTCAGCTGTCCCTCTCCACACTGCTCACTCCTTAACAGTCCTTAGTTATAGCTCTGGATAAGGACGAGCTTTGTTTGCAGTGGTAACTCCCAGAGGCCAAAGATAGCAGAACACCCAATCACTAGCTTGTAGTTTCAAATTATGTTCCAGGAAACAGATCTATCTAACCTTTTGCTTCTTCAGTCTTCTGAACTTGAACCGACATTAACCACGCTGAGCTCTCTACAGCTTTGCCCTGATCGGACCATTTGCCTTAAATTACAGATTGATTATTATCAAATAAAGCCACCTGAAAGGATTGAAATGAGAATCTGGATATGTGAGATTTTAATATTTGGTTTTTAATGAGTAAGTCAGCTTAACATAAGATTTGAAGTTAAAATAATAATTAAACAAACAAACAAACAAAAACCCTTTGGCTCTGCATTTGTTTTTTTTTTTTGTTTTGTTTTTTTTTTTGCGGTACGAGGGCCTCTCACTGTTGTGGCCTCTCCCGTTGGGGAGCACAGGCTCCGGACGCGCAGGCTCAGCGGCCATGGCTCACGGGCCCAGCCGCTCCGCAGCATGTGGGATCTTCCCGCACCGGGGCACGAACCCGCGTCCCCTGCATCGGCAGGCGGACTCTCAACCACTGCGCCACCAGGGAAGCCCCTGCATTTGCTTTTGAGTTACACTGGCCTCTCCTTGGTTCCCCATCTCCTGAGAAACAAATAAGGAAAACACTCAATCTTTGGCTTTAGTAGGTGTTCATAGCAGGAGGGGTCAGGGCAAGTAAAAGAGGGAGGGAGAGGAAAGAGAAAAGAAAGGCTTTTCATTAAGAAAGAAGTATTTTGCTTCCAATTAGGTTTATAATGTTAGCAGGCTTATAATTTCTCCATCTACTTCTGAGTCTGAAGTACTTAAACTAGAATGCATTCATTTTAACCTTCTAACAGTTACTCAAAGGGAATCCCACAGCACAGCTGCTTGTACCTGTCATTTACTACATCCAATAAATCACTAGCCCAAATACTCCAAATAGATATCATTTTCCACAGAAACCTCCAGGAGGCAAAGAAATGCTTATAAAGGTAGCCATGCACACAATACATATATATCATGTGTCTCCTGTACATTCCAAGAGGAAAAGTAATTTTCAATTAAAAAAAAAAAGCTGGGGGTGTGTGATTTTATACACACAGTCATACATTTCTAGGCATACATATATACACACATACATACACACACACACATACAAACACACACACATACAAACACACACAAATTTTACCCCTTCAAGTGCCACTAAGATATTTATGGGTTTTGATTGTTGTTTTTAATTTTAATTTTAATTTTACCTCTGCATGATTAATATCAATTTACCTAATAAAATACAGGGAGAGCACAGGAAAAAAGGTGCCTGCCACTTGCCTTCTGGAAGCCGGTAGCCTAAGCCTCACCTTCTGCCTCAGGTTCAGCTTTTGACTGTGGCCTGGGATCAGCTGACGTCAACCCCCCTACCTCCAGGCAGGGTCACATCTACTCTCCCAAACCCTCAAGAAGCTGCTCTTTTTGAAGAAAAGTCTTAGAAAGATGGGTTGCTGGGCTTTCTCTACAGCCTATTTGGATATTCAACAACCCTTAGTGTATGGAAATCTTTTCTCCTAAGCTAAATGCCATGCACACTGGTTGAAGGCCCTTCTCTGTTTATGGAATTACCCTTTATCATCAGATTTTTTTTTCCTGTAGTTGTATGATCATCTTCAGATGAGCAGAGAGAGAATTATTTAGTTCAGGGGCTCTATCTTAGATGTGCACAGAATTTCACAGGGACATATCTTCGATATTTTGTATAGCTCATTATTGTGCTTGTTCCCAAGAAGATAAATGACAACCCCTTTTATAATGGGAAAATATAAATAGTCAAATCCTACTATTTTACGTTAATTATGCTTTTTTATCCAAGGCCAAACTGAAGAACAAGCACACATAGTATTTTGACTTGAGATATAAAATTTGCTAAGTGACCAATACTATCCCAAAACAAGACACCATGTTATCCAGGATATTCGATGATGTCTATTCATGTGTGTTATGTGGGGAAAGATACTTTTCTGGTCGGAAGCCACTAGGTGACACCTCCCCGCTCCCCTTCATCTCCCCAACTTCCCTCTCGTCTTGTCTGTGTCGGATAGGCTCTGGAGTCCTGAGATCACTAGAATGAGAGCACTGAACAAGCACAGACATCAAGTGCAACCCAAGGCATCTTACCACAGACATGGAGATAGACATGGAGGCCGTGAGGCTGGTGCTGTTTCCACTGCCGTCCTCCCCGAGCCCTTCCCTCAAGTGAGCGCAGTGGAAAAACCCTACGTGAAGCTTCACAGATCCATCTCCCCCTACACCCACCCCCACCTCTGCATGAAATTTATTACCTGGTCCTATTCATCACAGGGCTCTGCTCACTCATCTAAAATGAGCATATGAATGAAGACACATTTTTTGTGTGGCTCCAAGAACAGTTTTAAGTTAATTATAGACTTCCCGTGTACCCGAGCTGACTTATTAGTTGTACCCTTGTCTTCAGACATGAAGAAGTGGGTGAGTTGTGGAGGCCAAACAGCGAGGCTCACCGAGGAAGGGAACTTGGAGTTTGCTGCTCTCAACCCTTTATCAAACTACAACTCTGGGCAGTAGCTTCCAGAAAAATCCTAGCGCCACCAATGCCAGCTCATCCACAGCCTTAAACTCTGGGAGTAGGTTGGCAGGACGCATCTGAGGGAGGGAGGAGAAGAGAGGGAACCGAGCGCCAGGCGGGCCTGGAGGGCATCACATATTTATCGTGTCAGCTCACAGATCAATGGAATCTAACAAAATAGCTGAAAAACACCTTGTTGGCACTTTGAAGGAACAATTCCTCTGAAGCATAAGGAAGCCAAATATGTCCAATTCCCCCTTTGAAATTTAAGTGAAAGAGAGTAACATGGGTGTAATGTAGCTTGAAAAAGAAAAAAAAGCAATTCTGAGCTCGATATGATGACCTCTCAAAGATGTTATGGAAAAACCCAAATGAACTTTTTCGGCCAACCCGATACGATGAGACTGGAATTACAGTGCCTTCTGGCTTAATGGATTTGAGGACAAGATGTTTCCCTCTGCCAATCAAGATGAAATGGAGTCTGCTGGTGGTGGCAGTGTGGGCTGCGGTCTTCCCACCCTGTTTATTCTTCTGCCTTGATGCTGGTTACCATCTCACGGTAAATATGACCCTTTAAAAATGAATTCTAGGGCTTCCCTGGTGGCGCAGTGGTTGAGAGTCCGCCTGCCGATGCAGGGGACACGGGTTCGTGCCCGGGTCTGGGAAGATCCCACATGCCGCGGAGCGGCTGGGCCCGTGAGCCATGGCTGCTGAGCCTGCGCGTCCGGAGCCTGTGCTTCACAACGGGAGAGGCCACAGCAGTGAGAGGCCCACATACCGCAAAAAAAAAAAAAAAAAAAAAGAATTCTTCCTGCACTGAGCCATCTTTACTTCAAAGCAAAACAAAAAACCTGTCCACAACTTAACAGGAAGAGAAGAGTCCACATATTCATACCTGCTTACCAGGAAGTAAGGCAGCTGGGAATCTCCCTGGACCCCCTGACTGACACACACACTTTGGTTCATCCCACTGTGGCTCTGTGAGCAGCAGGGATGGAAGAGGAGACTTTTCCATTATACCACTGGCCAGGCAGCGAAAAGTGCATGGTCAAACCAGGGACGGGGACTTGTGAGCATGACCGTGGGGTGGGGTGGGGGGGGAGCGGGCACACTCGTGTGCCTCCTGCCCTCTCCAGCATGCTGACACCCATGTCTCTCTCCAGATCCAGCACCGTTAACATGGTGAGAAGAGATGCCACTGCCCAACCGCTGAGGACTTTCCTAAGAGGGTCCCTCAGGGAGGAAAGCTTGGCAGGGGCTAACCCAACAGATGTGGGTATTTTAGAGGGAGAGATTACAGAAGCAACACAATGTCACTTGAACATTTTTCTTCAACATGTTTCCTAACCCAACTTCTCCCGAACACTTTTCATGGACAGCTAAGATTCTATTACCTTCATGAAAATCTAAGTGTCATATCATCTAAGTGTCAAAGCATCTCTGTTATATCATCCAAAGCCTGGAAATACTGAATTCAATATCCAAAAAGAAGAAACTGCTGCTTCCAGTGAAATGACAGGGCTATAAAAATAGAGATGGCTGTTAATAATGCCACCTAATGCCACTAGGTTTGCAACTATAAAGTACTATTCACTTTACAGATATTTATCATCTCTTTTAACCCTTACAGGTATTATTCCCATTTTATAGATCTGAAAATTGAGGCTTAGTGAAGTTAAGTACTGTGTAGAATGGTAGGATTGTGTCCAGCTCCACAGCCCCTGCTTGTCATTCTCAGGTCAATTTTACTGGGAACCTCTGTGTCGTGGCTTAGGACCTCAGGGGCTGCTTTCATATTTAGGCTTAGGCAATGTGAAATTGCCAACACGTAACCATTTTTGACATACAAAAATAGCAAATTAATATGTTTCGACATAAAATCTCAGTAGCCCTTGCCTTCCAGGTTGAGTAGGCAGATCTGTTCCAGTATCTCATAGCAACACAACTCTGTAAGACATTATAAGCAGTGATGGCCACCACTGCTCAGGGCAAGAAACCGTACATGTCATCCATTTTTTCTTACATTTTTCTTCCGTTTGATGATTTAGTCCTTACTCTGAGACTTTGGGGTTTAGCCCAGCACCTTGTCCATTGTTACAGACATAGCGACCCAAATGCACTGACTGCACAATTGCCACTGCTTCATTTGGCCACATTCACACATGTTATTTAGGAGAGATCTGATTACTAGGTATTCCAGTGTGAAAAGGGCAGTCAAAACCCGGTCTGGCCAGGTTTGTATTCATGACTCAAGTTCAGTTAATAATAGCATTAATAAGTCTTTATATCTTTAAAGGATGGACCAGCTCTTTCACTCTCACTAGGTCCACTTGACTTAAATATACACGTTTCTCCCTTTAACTGTCATGAAAATACAGGCTTAGAGATATTAAGTTGAAGTCAAAAAATTGCCAGGGTATCCTTCCATATATTCCTTCCGTTTGTGGCCTGAAGGAATAGTTCCTGCCTACCAAAAATACAAATTCTTAAGATTTGCTCTGGAAGATGCCAGGAGGAGAGCTCGGAGGGTCCCTCAGAGCAGTCAGGGTCCACGGGCTGCCCTTGTGGCAGCACGTGCTCTGCCGACCTGGCCTCCCGGTTCAAAGGCCACTATCATTTTCAGATTAATGCCATGTCCCTTGGAAAGGCGAGGGTAAAAGGGGGCTTGACCTAGACTCTCCTGGCAAGGTGATGGGTGAGGGGATGATGAAAAGGAGAGACAGAGAAGTGACAAAGAACCCAAGGGACAGGGCAGGGAGGATGGAGGACTGAGGAAGCACTTCTCCTGTGACTCAGACCCAAGGACAGGGACGCATATTTCCAAGATGAGCCACCAGCATTCCTCTGGAGAAGTGACGGTTTGTCAGGTCAGTCCAACTGCTGTGCGGACACTAAATATAGGTACTCAGAATGTGTCTTTTAGGAAGGGGCTGGAAGGAAGGGGACAGAGGGAAACGGAGAGGAGGCACCTCGGCCAGTAGAGTTTCCAGGCAAGGTCATTTACAAGCCCTTACTTAAAAGGTCCAGCTCTTTGGCTATTTCTTTTCGAAAGTGAAACTTCCCTTTCTGCAAAGAACATGAAGCATATTTTTAATTTTACTAAAAAAGACTGATACCCTAAAGTCAAACTAGTCAAGGACTAGTTTTTAAATCTAGGAAATTAAAGAAAATGCTTGACTTTGGGGTCACCTTTGACTTCGAGTGTAAGAATTATTAGAAAATGGCATCATGATTGAAAATTAGCTTTTAAATGGCAAAAAAAGAGAAAAAAATAAAAGGTCTACACAAATTTAAATTATGACTAATGCTACCATAAAAACTCTAGCAGAAGTGAATGTGAGGGACTTCCCTGGGGCGCAGTGGTTAAGAATCCGCCTGCCAATGCAGGGGACACAGGTTCGAGCCCTGCTCCAGGAAGATCCCACATGCGGAGCAACTAAGCCCGTGTGCCACTACTACTGAGCCTGCGCTCTACAGCCCGCGAGCCACAACTACTGAACCCGTGTGCCACAACTACTGCAGCCCGCGCACCTAGAGCCTGTGCTCTGCAACATGAGAAGCGACCGCAATAAAAAATCCACGCGCTGCAGCGAAGAGTAGCCCCCGCTCAACACAATTAGAGAAAGTCCACGTGCAACAACAAAGACCCAACACAGCCATAAATAAAAATAAATATATTTTAAAATATATTAGGGGCTTCCCTGGTGGCGCAGTGGTTGAGAGTCCGCCTGCCGATGCAGGGGACACGAGTTCGTGCCCCTATCCCGGAGGATCCCACATGCCGCGGAGCGGCTGGGCCCACGAGCCATGGCCGCGGAGCCTGTGTGTCCGGAGCCTGTGCTCCGCAACGGGAGAGGCCACAGCAGTGAGAGGCCCACGTACAGCAAAAAAAAAAAAAATAAAATAAAATAAAAAAAAAATAAAATAAAATAAAATATATTAAAAAGAGAAACCACTGCAATGAGAAGCCCGCGCACCACAACGAAGACCCAATGCAGCCAAAAAAATTAATTAATTAAGTATTTTTAAAAAGTGAACATGAAAAGACACACTATGCTTTACTATCACAAAAGCCAGAGTCCAACATGTTTACTTAAGAGCCTACGTTTCACTGTACCAACCAGAATTCTTGCTTCAACCTTTCCACAGACCCACCTCTTTTAGGAAACAGTTGCTGGAAACTGGGGATTATTAAGCAGTCATTTTATATACTTACATGTTCTCTGTTTTTCACTTCCAAAACCCCCTAGATCTAAATTTATCTGGAAATATTTAGGGGTTTTCTTACAGTAGAGGACTCCTTGACTTGGGGCTAAAAACCAGTGTTTTCCATCTCCATATTCTGAAGATTTTCTTCCGAGGGACTTTCTCGTGCCCAAGGAGGAGGCAGACACGACAAGGCTGTGACTGGCGGCTGCACCTGATCAAGGCTGCTCAGTCCCATGAAGATAGCCTCAAGATTGTCACCTCAGTACAGCTGTTACTAAACCGTTGCCCAGGGAAAGTGTAGAGGGGACGCGTCATTGCCACCCCCAGCAGCAGGCAGCCTCAAGGTCACTGACAATGTGAGAACCCGGAAGTTATGCAACATCTCCTCTCTCCAGGTCCCAACAAAGACTTTTAGATGAGCCAGACAGTACAGTCACAAACAGAACAATCGGTTGTGGCTGCTGTCTTGTCCTTCTGTCAGCGTCAGGCATGAGGGCAGTGGGTCTCCCCAGGGTTTAGTGACCAGCGTGGACATGCATGCGTACAAGGCAGGTCACTCAACAGTGACAGCACCCACGTCACCGCAGGGCACTCATGCGGCCGTTTCTCTATGATAACCTCTTTGTTGCCCTAAGTTTTCAGAGCTAAAGGAGACAGTTAACCTGCAAAGGGGGCCCAGAAAGCCAATAAATAAGACTCCTATTAAACAAACAGGCATATATATTGAGAAGTGAAAAGAGAAAGTGTCTTTGTTCAAGCTCAAGTTGACCGTGAATAGCAGGTGGAAGAATGGACCCCTGAAGTCAGGGTTCCTCTCCCTGGGAGCGGATGGCCATTTCAGAGCTTCTCATGATCCCTAAAAATAAATTAACCTTTAAAAATGGGAGCCAGGGCTTCCCTGGTGGCGCAGTGGTTGAGAGTCCACCTGCCGATGCAGGGGACACGGGTTCATGCCCCAGTCCAGGAAGATCCCACGTGCCGCGGAGCGGCTGGGCCCGTGAGCCATGGCCGCTGAGCCTGCATGTCCGGAGCCTGTGCTCGGGAGAGGCCACAACAGTAAGAGGCCCACGTACCGCAAAAAAAAAAAAAAAAAAAAAGGGAGCCAGAGTGGTTTTTTACAGGATTTATCTGAGTCATAGGCCCCTCAAGCAAGTGAAAAATGTGCGTGAGAGCTGGAAAGGCCCCGTAATGATCCCACTAACCAAGCCCTTGGGTGGGAGGCACGAGGAGAGCAAGACCGTGGTTGGGAGTCACGGAGGCGGTGAGTGGCAGGCTGGGTAGAGGACCAGGGCTCTCCTCGCTCCCAGCAGAGCTGGGAAAATAAGATGTCTGCAACCCTAGGAGCTTTGCCTGCAGTGCAGGTAGGAGAGCTGGCTGCAACAGACAGAAGTCCCGATTTTTCCTTCCTAGGCTGGGTTTAAGACCACACGATAGACAATTTTCTCGCAATTGAAAAAGTGACGCGCCTTTTACCTCCAGAAAAACTGAACTTATTCACGTTCATTTTACCTGGTGGAGCCACTCGGTCCTGATACGTGGGCTTAAATTCACTGATGGTGAGCAGCATCACTTGGATGGTTCCAATGAAGATGCCAGCCAGGCAGCCATAAAATATTACGTAGAACAGAAGGATCTTAACTGCAAGGGGAACAGACAGAAACAAAAAGGCTGTGATGCAGTCACATGCTCAGAATGCAAGGCAAACCTTCCCAGAGACGAATGCATTTCCTTCCTGGCTTCCCCTCCAAGCTGTCTTCAGAGCTTCCTTTTCCAACATTGATCAAGAGAGTGCATCTCATTCCCAGACTGTAGGGTAAAAACAGGGGAATGGGCAGCCCTCCATTATAGTGCATGTGTGTTCCGGGTAGGATGAATATTCAATCAGAACTAAGGTTCTTTATAGGAAATAATTTTATTCCCTAAATTAAAAACAAAATGCCACAGGACTTCCCTGGTGGCGCAGTGGTTAAGAATCCGCCTGCCAACGCAGGGGACACGGGTTCGAGCCCTGGTCTGGGAAGATCCCACATGCTGCGGAGCAACTAAGCCCGTGTGCCACAGCTACTGAGCCTGTGCGCTAAAGCCCACAAGCCACAACTACTGAAACCCACGTGCCTAGAGCCCGTGCTCTGCAATGAGAAGCCACCACAATGAGAAGCCTGCGCACCACAACAAATAGTAGCCCCCGCTCGCCGCAACTAGAGAAAGCCCGTGCAGCAGCGAGGACCCAACACAGCCAAAAAATAAATAAATGTTCCTTTAAAAAAAAAAATGTCCTGAAGATCATCAATAAAATCTAGGGCTGTGTTTGTGTGCTTATGCAATGCATTTCAAATATGACAACATACTTCCTTAGAGACTGATGTTTTCTTTGCTTGCTTATCCTTTGACGTTTCAATACTACAATCCAGGCTCTGCTGCTTCTCCAAACATTCAAACACCTGTGAGTTTTTATGCTGAGAAAGAGCAATGAATGCTGAGAAACCCAGTGAAGCTCTCCTGACCAAGTACATTGTCTTTCCTTTCAGGGGCACCAAACAAGAAAAAAAAAAAAAAAAAAAACAGGAAGGAAGGAACTGCTATAGTAAAAATGGCAAGCGCATTTTTATTTCATCTTCTGACTAGACTCAGACTAAGGACTGACTTGATAAGCTGCATTTTCCTCTCCCCCTAGTTCACAGGACAACAGAATGGAGGCTGAAAGAGCTGCAAAAGCCAAAAAAAATAAATAAGAAACCGAGAAGCCCATGGACTGGAATGAGGCTATCAGTTACTGGTTTACAGGGATTATCTCCCCAATTAGCCGCATAGTAACAGGCTGTACTAGGCACCACCACCGGGCAGCCCTGTGCCAGCCACTCAATGTGAAGGCAGCAGTGGGAACAGTGAACCGTAGGGTTATCAAATCTGAAACATGACTGCACAAGGAAGCTTGAGCGTACTTCTCAAAACGTTCAGATCTCCTGCATTACAGGCTGGGGTCCTTGGGAGATAGCAACAGAACAAAAGCATCATTGAAAAGAAATGTAAGTGAGTGTGTGTGTGTGTGTGTGTGTGTGTGTGTGTGTGTGTGGGAGGGAGGGAGGTCAGGGGGCAGTGGGTTCACTGTGGCTGGAATCGGCCAGGTTTGCCTTCTCCGTACATTTAAAAGTTCAACTTTTCTATCAGCAAATAAATAGTTCAGGGGAAAATCACACTCTAGAGCTGTTAAAACAAGCAAAACACACCAAAATGCTTAATCCTTTTTCTCCTCTATTAAAAAAAAAAAAAAGAAGGAAAAGGGCAAAGACACAAGCGAAGATAAGGAGAGATGAACAGACTGTACAGTCCAGAACTACAGCTACGCAACTCAACCAGTGCTTCCCCGCAGGACAAGGGTTAAGGGCTGCATTCTGTATCCAGGCAGCAGTAGGCAAATGGCAAGGCTGTGACGTCAAGAGATCTGAAAAAATTTTCCAGGGCATATGCTCCTAAGAGGTACAAGAGTTGGTATAACATGGTCAGAAAGAGAACCGTTGTATCCTCTTGTTTGCTGCCCTCACCTCTTGGCGCTCACAGGCCTAACCACGGAAGCATTTTTATACTCATTCCTTGGACTCCAGATACCTAATTCTAACATGAGGAGGTACGTAATTGAGGCTACGATTTAAAATACAAATATGATTATGGAAAAACAACTCCTTCTGCAAGCACGCTGATTAAATTGAAGGAGATACAGCCTTTCCTATCTGCCCGACACTATACGCTAAGGGTGGTGGGGGGATTCTTCTCTTTTGCTCAGAGACGTTACTTGGCACAGATTGCCCCGTTGGTACTGTGAGGTCACTTGGTTAGAGTGGACGACGCAGGTGTGGCAGGCAGGGCCTATGCAGTGGGCTCACCGACACACAGGCTCAGAAAGAAAAGCTGGGCATACTGTACCAACCAGCCAGGGTGGCACAGAGGTTAAACTTTAGAGACGCTTTTTTCCTTTGAAGCAATGTTTCTTCCTTTTAAAAAATACAAGTAATATCGAGGTTTTCCAGTGAGGAAACAAACAAACAAAGAACGAGTACCCTTCAAAAGGTCACAGGCAGGAGGGAAAATGGCCTCTGGGCCCAGCAGTAGACATAAAACACTACCAACGCCTGTATTAACTTAATAAAAAGGGAGAGTGGGCTTCCTTGGTGGCGCAGGGGTTGAGAGTCCGCCTGCCGATGCAGGGGACGCGGGTTCGTGCCCCGGTCCGGGAAGATCCCACGTGCCGCGGAGCGGCTGGGCCCGTGAGCCATGGCCGCTGAGCCTGCGCGTCCGGAGCCTGTGCTCCGCAACGGGAGAGGCCACAACAGTGAGAGGCCCGCGTACCGCAAAAGAAAAAAAAAAAAAAAAAAAAGGGAGAAAGCACCAGGTGATCTGTGTGCTGCGCTTTCTCCAGCAGGTGACAGGCGAGGCTCCTGCGTCCACCTTGGTGAAAATCTACCTACAAGCAGAACTGAACCAAGGGCAACCTGCCCTGGTCCCAAGGGCATCCACGTTGGGCCCAGTACTAGAAAGGTGGCATTTTCTCCATAGGAGACACAGCTGCTGCCACCCTCTCTGCCTGTGAGAGGCTCTGTCGTTTCTTACATTGCCAGAAAGGAGTAAATGTATTAGTGCAAAATAAAAACCGGATTTTTTAACCCAGCATCTTGGAAAATGGAAGGAAAGATGAGACAAGAGCACCAGTCCTGATGTCTGCATTCATTAATCAGTGTATTAACACTTTGCTGTATGTGGTATCAAGACACAAACATCAACACACTCTCTCTCTCTCATATGGAGGTGCTGCCTTATAAAATGTCAGCTTACAAAACAAGTCGTTTCCTACTGCCTTACCCTCTAAAACAAGTATCATTCTGGAAATGGAATGAGGAACGAAAGACATTTTCTGAGAGGGAAAAACACTAGAGGGCAAATTTTACAATATGGCTGGGGTCAATGCAGCCCCTGGCCCGTGACGAGGCTGGGGTCAGATCATCGTGGTAGGAACCTCCAGTGAATCTGGGGGAAGAGGGCCCATTCTGCAGTGCACCCCTCAGGCCTCACTTGAGTTACCAGGAGTTGCTGGGAGATGGCCCAGGCCAGGAGCTGTTCACCCTACAAAACACCCAGAGTTCTTCAGGCTTTCCCTTCCACGTTAAAAAAACAGAGAGCTATCTTTCTGCATGAGAAACTATGGCAGTAATCTCACTGAAGAACAGAGTCTTCCCAAAACAAAATATAGAATACAAGCTAAAAGCCATCCCTTTAAAGACCTACACTTAACATGGCTCAGGGATATCTATGCTTCTCAGCACAGGTATGGGACGAGGTTTCACCTTGACTAACCTTGAAATGTGATGCATTATTAACCCTTTACTTTTCAATCAAAGAGACCCACTACAGGCTGCCTTTTTTTTTTTTTCTCTACAAAAATTGTATATTCCAGCTTCTTCCATTTCAAAATGTCAGCCAAGCGTTATTTCCCTGACTCATTCTCCTGCCGATGCTCACAGATCCTTCCAATCAGGAGCACCACATCAGCACCTACCCAGGGCTCCCTTAGTGGCTGCAGTGGTGGTGCTAGTGGTGTCTATGATGATGATGATGGTGATGATGATATTAGAGAAGAAGGAGGGGGCAGTGATGCAGGAGGAGGGTTCCCTCCCTCTCTCTCTCTCCCCAGCAGTCACGACTGTTACAGATTTGCCTACAACTCTGCCCTTCAAAATGACCTTAAAAAAAAATGTCACCCTTCCCGTGTAGAGAGGTGGAAGACAAGTAAGGTATCTAATTTTCAATGGGGGGAAAAAAAAAGTCTATCCAGCCAAGCAACAGGCTGCCCAAAATCTTATAAGATAACCTGCTTCTGCCTTTGTGCTATTTATTTCTTACACTAACCCTTCACCATAATCAACCCAAGCTACTGATTCTGCATCTCTCTGTAGACATTGAAAACAACCAGACTTTGCCATGTTTTGGGGCCAAGGCTCAGAAACGAAGTCCTGACATGGTCCTGGGCCATTTCTGGGCTGTGATGACTCCAGGGTAGGTCATCGGGGGAAACTCTGGGCATCGCTACGAAATACTGCAGTGTATGGATTCTGCCACCATCACCGCCGCCCTCCCACACCCGCCTTTTGAGGTACATATTTAGACTAGAAGAAAGCTGCTATAATACACAACCTCGCCTGCATTCGATCCGATTACCCTCATGCGGTTCTCTCAGAGCCTCAGATCTCATTTTTAAGGACTTGGGACATGTCTGTAGGGAGAGGCATATCTAGTCTCCCACAGTCTGACCATTCCCAGGACGGAAGAGCTCAAGCGACGCTCCGACAGACTTCAAATTACCAAGACCGCTAAAATATACATAACCCTCTGCCTGGCGCGCTCCTATCCCCACCCCGCGTCTAGCCCGGGGACTCCGCATTCCGCACAGGATGACAAGCCCAGGCCGGCGCAATCTGAGCAGCGCTCACCACCCGACCCCCTCCGTCCTCTCCAGCGCGCAGCGTGCGGAGCGGTCCGCAGAGCCTGCGCAGGGGATGCGCCTACCAAGAAAGACAAGACGCTAGGAGCGAGAGCTGCGGACCCCGTACTTACACCAACTGCCACCGGTTCTGCCCAAAAACTCCTTCTTCTCCGAGTTCCAGATGAATTTCTTCCAGCTGCCCTCCTCCTTGGCTTTTCCGCGGGCCATGGTGGCGGGTCAGCAGCTGCCGCGGGGACTGAGGGTGGGAGACTGCGGCGTGCGCCCTCGCGTCCTCCCCGGCTGTCGGTCGGCGTCCCCGGCCTGGCTCTCCGCAGGCTGCACCCGCCGCTGCCGCTGCGGCTCTCAAAGTGCCAGACGCGCGGTGGAAGAGCAGAGGCAGGAGGGGGAGGCGGCGGCGGGGGCGGGGGCGGAGAGAGGAGGGAGGGACCGCGCACGCTGGGCGGCTCCGAGCCCCGCACCTATTGGTGGGCTCACGGCCGCTCGCGGGCTCTCTTTGGTCCGCCACGCGCTCCTCTCGCCCGTGGGGGGTTCGGGGGCTCCACGAACCCGCAGCTGCCGCTCCCGCTGCCGCCGGGGACGCGTGCTCGGCCCCCACCTCCTGTGACCTCTGCAGAGACAGGCAGGGGACAGGAGAAAGTCAGAGGCAAGAGGACGGACAAATGGGCTGCAGGCCCAGGGACCAGCCACGAGCCGAGAAATTGGCTGAGGGCGCACGCCCTACCTTTACTATATACCGCGCCGAGGCGGCCGGGCGCCCCGCCCACTAGCGGCCCGGCGGGCCAATCGCCGGCGCGGAAGGGGCGGGGCCTAGGGTCCGAAGGGGCGGGCGCGGGGCCGGCACAAAGGAGCCGGGGCGGCAGCGTGAGGGGCGGGCTGGAGAGCGGGGGCGCGGAGAGGGGCCGGGGGAACGGCGAGCGGCGCGCGGGCAGCAACACGCAGCCCCCTCCTCGCTCCGGGCTGGGCGCATACTCGCCCTTTAGTGAGGTGCCCGGCACCTGCGTCGCCCGGCGCCCGGCAGACGCTCGGGGACCCCGGCCCGGCTGTCCCGATCCGATCCCTCTCGTGCGCTCCCGGCCTCCTTCCGCCGCAGGTCCACCCCTTCTAGGCCCTGGCTGGGTGGGGGAAGGTCACTCCGGGACGCCTGCGAGTCGGCGACTCTGCCCAGCTCAGCCCCGCCTCTCCGCTCCTGCACCTGCCGCCCCCTCCGCGCTCCCAGCCCCTGCGTTTGCAGTTCCGGCCCGTCCCTCTCCTTCCAGGCCAGCCCAGCCGGCAGCCCCGGCTCGTGACTGCCGGGCTGTGCTCCCTGTGGGCGGCCTGAACCACCTCAAGCAGGACGATTGCCAAACCCACCCAGGGCGGCAGCCCGGATCCGGGGTTCGGAAGGGGTGGGAGGTGTAGGAGGCCGACCCGCCAGCCCCCAGTGAGTCTTTGCTTCGGAAACCAGTCGCACTGCCTGGTGGCTCACACCAGTCTAGACCCGGGCCACAATGTCTGCACATGACCCAGCCACCGAGGACTCCCCTTGGCGCCGAATCGGTGGCTGGTATTATCACGGACGTGGTTTTATGCCCCCTCGGGAGTACCGACCACTTTGTTCTTCTATAAAACGCCTGGGGCCAAACAGGATACGGGAAACCCAGCTCCGATGGCGAGAAGGTGCAGTGCGGCAGTCCTTGGTACCCTTTATCCCTTCCCCTCCTTTATCCCCTGTGCCTGAAAACCCAAACTCCTTGGTTTCATCTCCCTCCGCTAAACACCTAAACAGCTTCACACGTCCCTCTCAAGGGAGTGACACAGCAGAAATCAGCAGGGGCGCCTCTTCAGTCACTGCAGAGAGGTCCCATCCCCAGGGGGCAACATAGCCCATCCTGGAAAAGGAGATTTCCCCTCCCCATATCCAGAAAGCCAATACAGGGGATGCTTGCCGGGGGTCACCTTTCTGTCGCCAAGGTCAACCTGGCAGGTCTAAGGACAACCTTGAACTGATGTAGTATGAGCTCTTTCCCACTAATCCTTCTCAAGGCCCACCTACCAGACCTGGGCAAACCTGAAAATTCCTGAAATGCAGAAGCAGCCACCCATCCACCCAGCCCCCAAGGGGCTGCTACATGTAGGGCTGGGTCAAGGGCAACCTTGAGAACTGCAGTGTTGAGAAAGGAAGCCACCCCCTGCTTTGCCCCTGCAGCGTTTATGTTGGAAAAGCAAGTTGGTAGTAGAACTGCAGGAAGAGGCTGCACCTGCAGATATGATGCCCCTGGTCCCCTCCCAACAGAAGTTACCTCATGGAGGAGTTTCCAGCAGGACAGGTCACTGGGAAGGGCATGTGTTATATTGAGTGCCCACTATGTATAAGACAGAGGAAAACTTGTGAGCAGAATCAGCAAAAAAGGATGAGTGGAGGGAAAGGTGGAATGGGAAGGGGTGAGGGGTTTGAGGGAGGGTGGGGAGCCCGCCTTTGTGCACACTCCCCTTTCCCACCCTTCACATCCCCACACCTATATTCCCCTCCCTCTCTCTCTCCCCCTCTCTCTTTCTCTCCCCTCCCCTTCTCTCTTTTCCAGTAGAAGTAGGTAGTACAACAAAGTATGCAGAGAAAGACTCGCATTGCCAGTTTAAAAAAAAAAATTTTTTTTTTTCTTAAAAAAGCGGTGTCCTACCTTAGCTCTCTAGAGCTATGGCAAATGCCAATTGGTCTGATCCTGTGTCTGGCAAGGATGACCTTCTCCTGTTGTCCTTGACCTGCTATCTTCCTCTGGGGGATACACCCCCCCCCTCAAATTCTACCTCCCCAGCTTTGCTCATTCTCCTTCCCCTGCATGTAAACTCTTCCTGGGTTCTGACAAGCTTCAAGGGTCATGCCTTCACAGTAGCATCTCATTCTAAACCAACCTCCCCTTGGCTTATAGGAACCTCCGTGTTTCCACCCAAACCTGGTATTGCCCCTGGAGAGCATGATCTCAGCTCTATGGGAACCAGATTCAAACTCCACCTTCCACTGTAGACCATCTAGAATTGTTTCACTCATCTAACCATGTCACCAAAAAGAGCAACCTGATGAAGGGCAAGACAGGCCTGCACTCAGTCTCCCAGCTTCAGTACTCACTAGCTGTGTGACCTTGAGCAAGTCACTTGCTCTCTGCAGGACCCTTCTCTCCGTTGTAAAATCGGATACATTGTTGCAAGGATTAAATGGTAGTTGTGGGAAGCGCTACTAAGCACAATGCCTGGTGCATAACAAGAGCTATTAAGTAGGTAGCTTAATTATAATTAGCAGTTTCCACTTGACCTTGTCTAACCTTGGGGCTGTTGCTAGGACCTTCCCACTCTGATACGCCCTCCTGCCAGGCTCTGAATTCCCTTAGAAGGTCACCCTGACTAATTCCCCACTCTCCGTGCCACCTTTCACCTTGCTTTCCAGTGTGCTTCCTGCTCTGTGACCGCCTCTAACTTGAGTAATGAATAACTTGAGCACACGGTGTCCCTTTGGGCTTTGCTGGGCTGGGCTTGTGTTCTGAGGCCCCTTCAGCGCAGGGTGCTGTAGCATCAGGTTGAAAGCGGAGAACGTGTGGTTCTCCAGAGGGAGGGGTGCTTCTGGCAGGTGGAGCGTGTGGCTGGGGGGGTGTGACGGGGGGAGGGGTGGACCACAAGGAACTCAGAAAGCCGTCCAGTCTGTGCCTATGGAGGTCTGGTGTTTCTCGGCAGAAAGAAGGAAGAAGGAATTCTTCAGCCCAGTTTCAAGGCTCAGGGTGAAAAGAACAATTTTTCAATCTCTTTTTCTGTGCAAGCTAGGGAAGTGGAGTAGTTCTGGAGTACTGTGGTTTGTTCTGCCTGAGACTGGTGCTGGGGGGAGGGGGTGTGGAGAGAGGGGAAGCCGAGAGCAGGGATGGCAGCTGCGAGGAGTGGAGGGAGGTTAGGGACCTCTGTCCAAGCGAGGAGGATGACAGGTCTAACTCAGGAAACAACCAGATGCACACTGAAGCAGAATCTACCCAGGGGGCAGAGATAGGGGTCCAGAGATAAAAGCAGGAAAGGGCGGTCTAGTTTGTAGCAACATGACCAGTCAGAAGCCGGGCTGGGAGAAGAGGCAGAACCGATCAACCCCAGGCTGTCAGCAGCTACTTCTGCTCAGATCATGGAGGCTAACGTGTAGGTTTACCTGCCTGTGAAAGAGAGGCTGCAGCTTGGCAGGCTGCGTGAGGGAGATCCAGATCTGAAAAACAGAACCGCCCCCAGGCTACTGGCTCTCTGAACCCCTTGGGCAAACATAACACAGTCTGCTCTGCAGAGGGCTCAGCCTCCCCATCCCAAGTTCATGCACGTGCTCACGGACAGCAGGGTTCTGTTCAGCCAGGCCTAGAGTATTTTAAGTCCAGAGTGGAGGGGGTGAGGGTATGTGTTGCATGGTGACTCATCCTGGCAGCAGAAACTGTATGCAGTGTTGAGGAAAATGGCTCAATGGCAGCTCTGTTTGCAATGGAAAGCAGCAAGGATGCACAGCTCTGCAATGAAGGCCAAGGTCTGGGAGAGAGAAGCACTGGGCAATGGCCCCGGACTGGTCACAGTGGCGGGGACATGGGTGGATGCCTGCTTAACACCTCACACAGCCCACCCAGCCCCAGGATGAGCACCCTGACCACCCATCATAGCAACCTGAGTGTTCCACAAGGCATCATTCTGTGCTTCACCATGGACTCTGCGTGTTTAATAGAAGAACATTCTCTGGAATGGTTCTGAGACCCTGAATGGGGACTGGAGTATAACAGTCTAGAAATATCCCTCCATTACTTTCATTTAAGGTCATTCTGGCACTTTGCTGTTTCAGTGGGTCTGGAATTGAATTCTTGTCCTTGTTGAGAACATAGTAAGAAAATAATGAAAAGGGATTTTTTTTTTTTTTTTTTTTTTAAGCAAGACCCATCTGGGTCTGTTCCTGACATCACTGGAAGTGACAAGTTACCTGTGTCACCTTGGTCACCAGGCCCTGGCAGGCAGACTTCCAAAAGTTGCTTTCTGTTACACTGTTTCCTAACTCGTAAGTAAGGAAACTTAAATCCAGAAAGCGTGCATGGTGTAATGAGACTTGCCTGTTTTCTCTCCACCACCCCTGTCCTTTGCCAAGTTGCTATTAGGTGTGTAGATGGTGGAGGTGATCATAGTAGAGAGAAGAGGACACAGAGAACATGATTTTTTGGTTTTTGCTCTGGCAGGACCACAGAGGTTCATGGTCTCTGCAAATATTCCTGATGTGGTGGGCAGTAGGGAATGAAGGTCTGGGAGGTGTACTGCTAAACTATTCTTAGAGCTTTCAGAGTTTACTTGTTCCTTTGTACTTCCCCAGTGCGGGGCAAGAGGTTGAATTTTCTTTTACCTTGGAAAAATGTCTGGTGCCAGCCAGTGCATCCCAGGCTTTAGAAAATAAAATTCCTTTCCTGTATTTTCCATCTACTTAAAAGGTGACAAGTGGACACCCCTCTGAGAGCCTAAGCTCAGTGAGGGGAGGTCCCATTGCAGCATTTTACTGTCAGAGAGGCATGGTCTAATTGGCCTTGGGGACAGGTATAGATGGGATGAGAATCTGGGGCATGTTATGATCCTTTTTTTTCACTGGACCACTTACTTGAAGTCTTCCAGGGATGAGAGGGAATGTCTATTTTATGGTCTGCTTAATTTTCAACTTCTTTCTGCTCCTTAATTGCAGACCTCGCAGGCAGGTCCTCAATTGGGGAGGCATCACGGATGAATTCACTGTGCATAGTGCTTCTGAAAATAATGTCCGAAGTCCTTGAGTCCAGAATCCCTTCTCCTGGAGATAAGGTCAACAAGCCTCTAGTTCAACAGCTCCAGGGGCCGCGTCCTCCCTCCCCTGCAGTGGAACGGTCCACTGCTGGGAAACTCGGAACTAAAACCTAGCTCCTTGTAACTCCTGCCCAATCCTGGTTCTCTCCTTCAAGGGACAGGATGCAAGTCGGGTGCATCTTCAATGTGTCAGCTCTACGTATACTGATACCTTTCACAGTAAAAAGTCCCCAGTTTCTTCAGTTCATGTAGGAGCTGGTTTCTGATCTCCTCATCATACTAACTCCTTTCCCCTGCACAATTTCCCATTTGTTGGCGTCCTTTTTTAAAGCAAGTACCCTGGTTCCAAGGAGCGCAGAGTCCAGTGGAGATCATTTTGGATTGTGATCAGGACACTATCATTTTTTTAATCAATTACTATCCTCCCGACACTATGCCTTCATGGTTTTACTGAGCTAGGTTTTTTTTTTTTTTTTTTTGGGGTACGCGCGCCTCTCACTGTTGTGGCCTCTCCCATTGCAAAGCACAGGCTCCGGACGCACAGGCTCAGCGGCCATGGCTCACGGGCCCAGCCACTCCGCGGCATGTGGGATCCTCCCGGACCGGGGCACGAACCCGTGTCCCCTGCGTCGGCAGGCGGACTCTCAACCACTGCACCACCAGGGAAGCCCCTATGAGCTAGGCCTTTTTAACACTGAAGTCAGATAAACGTTTTAGAAAAAGCTCTTGCAAAAAAAACAGAGACACCCCCTCCCCTTGAAGTCTAGCTCAAGGAAAATGGCTACACATGGAGCAGTCAGGGCAGGGGGACACCCGACCCTGGGCTCCAGGGCAAAATGCTGCAAAGGCTGACCTTGAAGGGACTGTTCTGGGCAGGTGCTGGGCCGGAGTCTGGAGGTCTTTATTCTAGCGTCCCCATCGAAGTGACTCAGCAGCATTCTGTAGGCTTTCTCACCACCACCTGACTTCCTCAGCGGCCCCCAGTGCCCAGTTTTGGCCCACAGGCAGGTCAGCTGGCTAAGGCTTTTATGGTCCTACGTTTCTCATGCTCCTGAAGCTGCAGTTCCCACTGCTAACTGGCAACGGCTTACTTTGCTCTCAGTCTTAATCCAGGTGGGGGAGTCAGGTTGGCACAGATCCCGTTTTCACAGGTCAGAGGTTGCTGGGAAACCTCAGCATTGACCGTCTTGGCCTCGGTTCCTCCCCGCTCCCCGCCCCCCATGTGGCACCTGCTGGTTGAAGGGGCTGCATAGCTGTTGGCTGGCATGAGACAGACGCACATGCCCAGATAGGCAGGCAGACAGGTAGGCAAACAAACGCATAGAAGAACCTTAATACACCCTATAAAATTTGCCAGATTTTTTTTTCTTTTAGAGGTACTGTAACTTTCCACACCATTCTAGAAAGACTGCATTTTAATGTGGCTATTTTGTAGGAATCAAACCAAAGGGGAGAAATGAAAAAAGACTGTTTTGCATTTATTTTACTTCGAGAAGGAGCTGGGAGGCAGAAAAAATGCAAAAAAAATGTATAAACTGGATTACAATTTCATTTATTTCATTTATACTCATTTCTACACCGAGTAATAAGGAGCAGATCCTTTAGGCAAATGGGCTGTTTGCAGCATCTGTATCATAGCTAGCTAAGAGCTTGTTTTTTGCATTAATGAGTGATAACATTCAGTCTATCATACCTACCATCTACATGGCCTTGCACCCACCGATCATGGAGGGTAGGCCCCCTTTGCTGGAGTTTTAGAAATGCATCCTGAGTACCAGATGGCCTTCTGTCCAGTCACATGACATGACACTACCTGCCAAGGTGCTTGACTTCCTGGTTCCAAAAGTTATTGCCGTGTCTTTCCTCACAGTAACACATAAATGAGTGGAATGATGACCAGGGTCACTGAGCCCTGGCTTTCCCAAGAGCTCTTGTTCCCTTTAAAGCTTCTGGCATCATATTAGAAGCTACACTGGCTAATAATAACTCTGTTTATCAAACATGATGTCAGCCACTATGCCAAGTATTCAATATGGATTACCTTTTCTACTCTGTATTACCTGTTTAAGAACTTCATGAGGTAAGTCCTATGATGGTTAATTTTACATGTCAACTGGACTGGACTAAAGGATGCCCAGATGGCTGGTAAAATATTATTCTGGATGTGTCTGTGAGGGTATCTCTGGAAGAGATTAGCATTTGAATCAGTAGACTATGTAAAGAGGATCACCCACACCAAAGCAGGTGGGCATTGTCCAGCACGTTGAAGGCCTGAGTAGAAGAAAAAAGCAGAGGAAGGGCAAACTCCTTCTCTTTGCTTGACTGGGACATTTATCTTTTCCGGCCCTCAGGCACTGGTGCTCCAGGTTCTAGGGTTTTTCAGACTCAGACTGGGACTTAAACCTTTGAGTTCAGACTGACTTACCGCTGGCTTTCCTGGTTCTCCGCTTGCAGATGGCAAATCATGGGACTTTTCAGCCTCCCAAAACAGAGTGAGACACTTCCTATAATAAACCTCCTCTTATAGATATATCTATATATATCCTATTGGTTCTGCTTCTCTGAAGAGCCCGGACTAATACACTCCTATTATTGTTATCTTCATTTTACAAACAAAGCAACTAAGTCTCTCATATAGATTAGATCCCTAAGGCTAGCAAGAAGGAAGCCCACATTCAGACCCAGGCAGCCTGGCTCCAGAGCCTGTGCTCTGAACCACTAGGCCTAACTGCCTCTTCAGAAGGAAGATGTGTACATATAGAAAGTACAAGCGTACCTCATGGCACCAAATGGGTGGAATCATGTAAAGCTTCTTCTTTTTTTTTTGTACATGTCAAAAGCTCTCCGAGATAATGTAAGTCTCATTGGGTCACAATGTAAAGAAGCCTGTCTTGGATTCATGTACTTATTCATCAATCATTCATCGATTGCCTACTGTGTATATAGCATAGCCTTAGACACCGAGGGAGTCACAAAAGACAGAGAGGATGTCTGGACCTTTTAGCAGCAGACCATCGAGTCAGTGAGGCCAGATACACAGGAATGAGCAGATAACAATGCAGGGTAGTAAATGATCATGTTCCACAATGGATACCACAAACAAGAGGGACGATAGAAATTCAGAGATGAGAGATACCCCTTTTGGAAGAGGTGGGCCCTGAATAGGATCCCAACAACACTGTGAGAAGAAGCAGAAAAGAAGGAACACTCCTTCACTCATTCACTGAATATCGGTAACCTTACCGTGTGCTGGGTCACTTTGCTGGTCACCAGAGGGTCGAGATGGTTAAGCAGCTTATTCTCTCATGTGGGGACAGCCTGATATTTGCCAAGGGCGCTAGGAGAGAACACAAGAGAGGGACCTCCTGAGAGCTGGGAAGGCTTCCTGCAGATGGTGGCATCTGTACCAGGAAGAGTTAGCCTGTGAGGGGAAGTGAGGGGAAGGCCATGGCAGGCGGAGGGGAAGCCTGTGCAAAGGCATGGAAATGTGGGCTATGTTTAGGAAGGGTACATGGAGGGAATGCCTGGGACAAAGATTTTTTTTAATAGAGAAAAGATGCGACTTAGAGGTTTAGGGTCTGGACTGCCCTTTCTACAGGAAGAAAAAGAGCGGAGCAGATCAGAGTCCATCGGAGAATTGTGACTTCATTCCCAACACTCTGACATTCATCAGGGTAGGAAGGAAAAGCTACTCCTTCCGTCCCTCCAGCATCTGAAATCAGGTCTGTCCCTCACTGCGTCTTCATTGCTGAACTCCCTTGGTTGAACTGGGTGACGCCCAGGCTCTGTGCCACTGCATCCAACAGGAAAAGTCAGACTAAATTTACCATAAGGCATCATTTCCTTAAAAGAGAGCACCCTTCCTCCCTTTACCTCTCCCAGGGCCTCTGCATAATATCTACTTAAGGGAATCTGGACATTCCCAGAAAATGGCCTTTCTTTTCTCTGCAGGACAAACTTTTCAAATGAAATCAGAATTAGACTGAAGAAAACCAGGCAGCAGTCTCAGAGGTGTCATATTTGACACCTACTGAGACTCCCATTTTCTTTTTTTAAAATTTATTTGTTATTTTTATTTTTTTATCATGTAAATTTTATCTATTTTTTTATACAGCAGGTTCTTATTAGTCATCCATTTTACACACATCAGTGTATACATGTCAATCCCAATCGCCCAATTCAGCCCACCACCACCACCGCCCCCGCCACTTTCCCCCCTTGGTGTCCTTACGTTTGTTGAGACTCGCATTTTCTTATTTCAGAGGAAGCGGGATGTGAAAGGGAAGCGCTGTTACTCTGAGGTGATTATTCTCCCCAGCGAACACGGGGCTGAGGGAGGGGGTGTGTCCTCCTCTCTGCCAAGGGTGAAGCAAAAGACATTTCTGTCCCTCCTCAATTAGAAATTGAGCACTTCCCCCCCACACACACACCAATCTTTTACATATTGTTTTGGTTCTCTGACTCTCCCCACACTACGGCTGAACGGAAAGTTGTTTAAATATCTTTCTGGAGTTTGCTCGAGACCCTAAACTTCATGTACATTATAGACCTGTGGAAAATTGTGTTGCAAGTTCCAAACAAGTAATAAATAGACTTTAAAAACACAACCTGTTGTTGGTTAGATGAAAACTCTCCATCCTAATAACAATTTCCCTTGACAGGCAGAGTGGGCACAAGGCTTGGGGGAGGCCTAGCATGTCTGGTCTTAGAAACTCTACGATTTGTGAGGGAACTTAGAGGTTATTTTTCAGGTGAGGAAGCAGAAGCCCAGTGACAGAAAATAGCAGGAGAGCCTGTGGCTGGACGGGCTTCAGGCCAAGGCCTCGTGCCCCTAGTCCATGTCCATTTTCCATCTTATAATTCAGCTTGGGTTGGCCTGAAGAAGCAGCCACACATGAAGATGGAGAATATTGTTGCCTACATTTGAGGGACCCCAAGAAGCAACTTCACTGTGATCCTCCATTAAAAAAGAAAAGAAAGAAAAATCTTCCATGATGGTTTTATCAGTTAGAGTTAGGTTTGGCTGTGAGTAACGGAAGCCCAAAATAACCATGGCCTCAACAACGTAGGATTTGTTTCCCTCTCACTTACAAGTCCGGAGGAAAGCAGTCCAGGAATGGGGACATGGCTGTATTCTATTACATCCTTAGGGATTTGGGCCTCTTCCAGCTTACCTTTTTACTATCCCTCCTATGTGGCCCTCGCTCTCACAGGCCAAAGTGGTGCCTAGGACGGCAGTCTTCCCAGCCAGGCTAGAAGAGAGGACAAAGAAGAAAAGGCAAGATGTAAGTGCCAACTTCCCTTTATGGAAACATCCATCCAGCAACTGTAACATGACATGCCTGCTCCCATCTCACTGGTCAGAATTTGGCCTCAGGGCAATACTTGGCTATAAGGAAAGATGAGAAATATAGTCTTTATTTTGGGCACCATGGGCCCAGCTAAAAATTATAGGGTCGATCCCTGTCTCCACCACAATGATACAGAGGAATTTGACACATATTGATTTGTTCTTTTGAGTTAGTATTTTCCAGACCTTTTTCAAAATACAAATCCTGGGATGGCTGCCATTATCTATGTTGTCCAATGAGAATATCAAATCTCTTTCTTTTGTGGTAAGAAAGGCAAGCCATTGTAAGAGCAAACCATTAGAAAAGTCCAGGTCACTGGGATCAGAGGAAGTGGCTCTGGAAGAAGCAGCAGGGGAGCACAGCTGGAAAAGATCTCAAAATGAGTGTGCAGAAAACAGATGCATATAGAGAGTGCTATGGGCATGATCTGTGACTCTGCCCTATTGGCAAAGGCTGGATCTGTTGATATTCTGCCCATCTCCTTTCTCTACTTCCTATGGCAAACAGTGGATTCAATCTCCTCCAGCCTCTTTGGGGGCTGTGGGATTTAGACAGCTGTTGCCTAATCTTAGTATGAGTTGTGGTGGCACAGGGTGTGTGATTTATCCAGACCCAGCATGCCAGCCGCCCTGCCAGTTTTAGCCTGTTAACTGACAGTGGGTCTTAGAGCAGCTCACATTTGGCTGCAAATTAAGAGCCACTTCCAGCAAATCCATAATTCTTCAGTTTTATCAGCCTTCTGAAAGGATGGCATGTTAGTTTTGAAGTCTTGATTGGGGTTGGCCAACATTGGACTACACATTATTGAGTCCCCAGGGTAACTTTTGGCAGCTCCTCAGACTTTCCAAGCTTCCTCTGGCCTCAAGGCTTTTACACACGCTAGTCCCTCTGTGTCTGGAGTGTTTATCTCTCCCCTTTTGGCTAGGTAACACCTACTGAGCTTTCAGGGGAAGACTTCCCGGATGTCTGAAACTAGGGAAAACATCTTAGCCACAGGTTTTCATGGTACTGTGTAACTCATTTTCTGTGCCGTTTGTTGCAGAGTAGTTCTACGTTCATTTGTGTGATTATTTGCTTACTTAAGTTTCATAAGAACAGCCTTGGTCCACCATGGTATCCCCTCTACCTAGCACAGATGGACACATAGTATATGCTCTAAAAATTTAGCTGATTGAGTAAAGAGGTCCCCCTGCACATTTGTCTCAAACCCTAATACGACCGCACAGATTTTCTCAATATGTTGATCATGAATCCTCTGCATCAGATTTACCTGGTTGACTCCTTTAAAGGGCACATTCCTGGGCTTATCCCTATCGTCCTCCTGAATCACTACCCTGGATAGGGCCCAGGAATCTGCATGCGAACAAGCTTCCCCAGTAACTACTAAGCACCAAGATGATTGAGAAGCCCTACCTTTGGGTGTGTAGAAGTTTGGGAAGAGAGCACAGCTGGTTATAATTAAGACCCCCATGCTAGGCACTGGAATGTGTCCTAGGATGAGACTGTTGTATTCAGGAACTATCTTAATATGCTTAAACTTGATGAAGAAACACATAAGACAGCTTAGTTCTTTGAGATTTGAACACACACTAGAAAATTCGGAGACGGCTGCTTACTGTGCTTAGATCAAGGGTATGTGGAAATAAAACAATGTGTGCCCATTGTAGCACCTTTGCACAGAGGGATTTTTAAGGAGTAAAAACAAAGATCCGATTGTTACCAGTAACTTGCTGTCTTCTCCCCCCACACCCCCAAGCCCCCATCCCCAGATGAAGTGGTGACACAGAGCTCTAGCTGGGCCTTTTGAATGAAGAACTGAGTCCTCTGTGGAACCCTCGGTCTGATTTCAAGCCTCTGAACTTAAGAAGACATACACTGTATTCACCTATTAAAGACATCCAAACCTGTGAGCTGACAAACTTTAATCCTTGTTTTCTTTGAAAAAACTGAGGTATACTATACCCTGAAGTTGACAGTGCACATGGGCAGCCATACTCAATGAAGTCCAAGTATGCAATTCAACAAAGGGTGGGAAAACCCTTTAAAGGAAGAGTTCTACTGAGTGTTCTTGTCTTTCTTTTGCCCACCTAGTTGCACTTTTTACTCCACTACAAAGATTTCTTTTTCCTCTTTTAAGACTCTCTTCTCCTCTCTCTCTACTTGAGGGTAAGTTCCTATCTTTTTCTAAGGATCATAGATTCTTTAACTTCCAAGAATTTTTCTTTTCTCCCATCACTTCAGGACCCACGTCCTCTTTTTAATATTTCCCCAAGATCTTGGATAATCACTGTCATTTCTCTTTAAAAAAAATAATTCACTATATTGTCTCACCAAATACCCAACTCCTCTATATAAATAGCTCCACTAAAACAAATAAACAAAACCAAACAGCACAAACTGATGTATGAATTGGGATTATGAATAAAGATAAAATGTTCAAAGTATAAAACAGAAGACAAAAATTACTGTCCCAAAGAGAACCCCAAATGCAGTAGCTGGAGGAGGGCCAGGAAGAAGCCACTACACAGTAGGTCCCCTACATACGAACCTTCAGGTTGCAAACTTTCCCATCACGTAAGTTAGTTCACGTGTCTGACGTACATTGTCACGTGCAGCTTGCCCTCCATGTCCTGTTGCTGACGATCCTTCAGCTCTACCATCTCCCACCTCCTCTCCCTCCTCCAGTCAGTAACTCTTCTTGCCTGTTCACTCGATGCCAGCCCCTGTATCCCAGCTGTTGTACTGTACTAGTGTACTTTTCAAGGTATTGTACTGTAAGATTAAAAATGTTTTATTTTTTTGTGTGTTTGTTTGTTTTTGATGTATTATTTGTATGAAAAGCGTTATAAACCTATTACAGTACAGTACTATATAGCCAACTGTACTTAGGCTAACTTTGTTGGACTTATGAACCTGCTCTCAGAACGGAACTTGTTCGTATGTAGGGGACTTACTATACTTACATTGTAACCTGCTTGAGAACAGAAACAAAGTCGTACCTCGAATTCTCCACACTTCCTAGCACAGTGCCTGACACACAGAAGTTTCAAGAAACATTTACTGAATAAATGACTGAAGGAAGAAAAGATCTCCAGTTTTAACTAGGGACCTGCTAGTTTTAATGTACAGTTGCTGTTCAAAGTAAACTTCTGAACCCACAAAAACTTTACTGTGGCCCTGCCGTTAACTTACCTGGCCGGATGATCCAGTGTGTTATAGTCAAGGGTTAGGAAAACTATCCCTTCCTTGCAGTCTATAATATTCCCATCCAGCCCTTGTGATCCTACACTTGAAGGTCCCCAATCCTTCAGAGATCTTTCCAGGCCATAGTAGTGAAAAAGAAATCCTTTGCTGGCAAATATAGGGTATTTCAACTAAAAATCCCTGTGTAGGAGTGTTAGCCAACTATATTTCATTGCGGTGTCATGGAAAGTACATGGGTTTTGGAGACAGAGACATTTGATTCTGTGAGTTACTTAACGATAATGAGGGTCAACGTTCTCATCTTGAAAATGGAAATAAAGACACCTATATTTTATTGTCTTTGTGGGAATTAGAGATAATTAATGAAAAGGGCTTAGGACATAACAGAAACGCAACAAATGACAGCTCTTCCTGTTCAAATTTAAGCTCTATAGGGACTGGCATTTTTGTCTGCTTTGTCACTGCTAGCTCCTAGTGCCTGGTCGACAATAAAATCACTTGTTAATATTTGTTAAACAAATGATGTATTTGTTTACTTACCAAGTCACAGAACAGAAATGCATCCTTGCATTTTGAATAAGCTAAAATACCATGGTGTTTAGTGTTTCTATTAGCATCTGGCTTTAAGACTCTGTGTAGTATGCCAGCAATAGCTGTGTGGTTTTTTTTAAATTTTTTAAAATTTTGTTCTTGTTTTTGCTTTTTTTATGTGTTTTTTCTATACAACATGTAGGACAGTGGTGGATGATGTGTATCAGTGGATCTCAAAGTGTGATGTCCAGCCCAGCAGCATCAGCATCACCTGGGAACTTGCTAGAAATGTAAATTCTCAGGCCCCACTCCAGACCTAGTGTATCAGTAGGGGGCCAGTAAATCTGTTTGAACAAGTCCTCAGTTGATTGTGATGCATGCTAAAGTTTGAGAACCAGAACCACCGGCGTGTGTAAAATTCTCCTGTGCTGTGATTAGAAATGATATGAGCATAGATGACTTGTACCTAGAAAATATAATCCATTGGAGATTTTAGAATATGGTGCTTACAGAATTAATATCTTCCAGGTATTGAACTTTCAGGAACCTCAACTGAGTGACAGATCATGAGTTCAAATGCTTATTCAGCTGACTCTCCTCACTACATGATCTGTGGACGTGTGCTGTAAGGGCTTCTGAAACTGCTGTTTTTACTGTGGTGCCTATTATAAACTGAATGTTTAGGTCTCCCTCCAAAATCCTATGTTGGACCCCTAACCCCAATATGATGGTATTAGGAGATGGATCCTTTGGGAGGTACTTAGGTTTAGATGAGGTCATGAGAGTGGAGCTCCAAGATGGAATTAGAGCCCTTATTAGAAGGAGACACCAGAACTCTCTCTCAGCCAAGCAAAGATACAATAGGATGGTTTGCCAGCCAGGAAGAGGGCCCTCACCAATTACCCAACCATGCTGGCACCCTGATCTTAGACCTCCAGCTTCTAGCATTGTGAGAAAATAAATATCTGTTCTTTAAGCCACCCAGTCTACGGTATTTTGTTACAGCAGCCTGAGCTGATTAAGACAGTGCCCCTTCCATCCAATTATGGCAGAGTAAACCAGGGTGGCTGTGACTCAAAGGAAGCTCCATCTATGGGCTAGCTCTCAATTCTTGTATTAGTTAAGATGTGAGCCAAGCCACTGTAACAGAGACCCAAAAAGAGAGTGGCTCAAAGAAAAGAACAGTTGGGCTTCCCTGGTTGCACAGTGGTTGGGAGTCCGCCTGCCGATGCAGGGGACACGGGTTCGTGCCCCGGTCCAGGAAGATCCCACATGCCGCGGAGCGGCTGGGCCTGTGAGCCATGGCCGCTGAGCCTGCACGCGTCTGGAACCTGTGCTCCGCAACGGGAGAGGCCACAACAGCGAGAGGCCTGCGTACTGCAAAAAAAAAAAAAAAAAAAAAATCGAAGAGAACAGTTATTTCTTTCTTCCCTAACAGCCTGGAGGTGAATGGTCCAGGCTAGCAAGGTGGTTCTGTTACATGAAGTTATCGAGGGACCCTTGTTTTTCCATCTTGTTACTCTGGCGTCCTCAGCGGTATTGTCCTTCTTTGCATGACTAAGGCTGAGTCAATACCAAATCTGCATTCCATCTTACTGCAAGGAGCAAATCTTAGACAATGTCTTTGGCTTTAAGAAGACGATGCCAAATTTATACATCTCACTTCCATTTATACCCCCTTACTTACAATACTGCACCCAGCTGCAAGGCAGGCTGGGAACTGTAGTGCCAGACTGGCAGCCATGCACCCACATAAAGCACAGAGGGTTCTGTATTAAGAAGAAGAAGAGGGAAGTGAACCCTGGGAGATGGTTACCAACCTCTGCCAGAGCTCTGAACAGCTTCTCAAGTTTCTCTTCTCATGGGGCCCAGCTGTTTCGTGCAGACTCTCCTTGGATTCCTATGAGATTTCTGTATCTTTTGATGAACGCTCCCCTTTTCTTGAGTTAGTTTGAGATTATTCTTTGTTACCAAGTGCTCCAGATTAGAACAGTGTACCTTAAACCCCTCAGATCTTAGTGAAGGTTAAACTAAACATAATGTGACAACAAGTGATGGGCTCAGAGCAAGCACAAGCACCAAGTGAAAGGGTTGGACAGCTCTGGCTACCAGGAGGGCCGTAAGGTGAGATGGGATGAGAACATCCCCCATGCCACAGCTGTGAGCTGTCCTGAGCACTCTCTCCGTTGAGGACTCTGAGCCCAGGCAAAACCTTATTGTCTTTGGCAGCTCTCATTCTCTTTCTGCATTTTTTGCCAGTGGGATCTCTGCCATCGGAACTCCCACATCCCGTGTCTATTCCCTTAAATTTCTGTGTTCTTCTGTGTGCATAGGCACTAGGGACTCCTTGGGGCTCAGAGTCTTATTATTAAATGTGACCCTCTAGTAGTGGGGGCATTTCAGGCCCACTGGGGGTATTAGTTTTGGTATATTAGGGGTTCTTGTTACCCCGTGAATAACACGCAAGCCCCATCCTTCTGGCATGTTGTGGCAACATCTCCCTGGCCTCACTTCAGGATAATAGTCTGGTGAGAGAAATAGCATCTTTTTTCTTGCTTTAGTTTTAATTTATTATATAAACATCTAATGAGTCCACTGACTAACAGCTCAGCAACACTTGAATCCATTCAGGCCTTCCATTTCCTGGAAGAAATAGGTAGAATTCTTGGGGCTCTTCTCTCACAACCTTGTTTCGTTTTCCTCCTTTTAAAGTTGACTGTTTGGGGCTTTCCTGGTGGCGCAGTGGTTGAGAGTCCGCCTGCCGATGCAGGAGACACGGGTTCGTGCCCCGGTCCAGGAAGATCCCACATGCCGTGGAGCGGCTGGGCCCGTGAGCCATGGCCGCTGAGCCTGCGCGTCTGGAGCCTGTGCTCCGCAACGGGAGAGGCCACAACAGTGAGAGGCCCACGTACTGCCAAAAAAAAGTTCACTGTTGGACTCTGATGTGCAAATGCCTGGACCAAATAAAGTTCCAGGATTTCACAGTTGTGTGTCTAGTGAGGGGTTATAGTAAACTGAGGAAAAGGACAAGAAACATTCAATGGGATTTTGCACATTCAAGGCTGAAAATGAAGTCAATGTTTAGACTTAATCAACTCAATACCCGTCTTTGGCCTCATCTATCCTGGGCTACTTGGCTTCTTCTCTGAGTAGTTTGTTCTTCCGTGGGCCATGTGTCTCAGTGAAATAATGGGACAGTTACAGTCCCATGACATTCTGTTCATGGAGGTCTTTACAGGAGGAATGGAAGAGGGAGGGGTAGGGAATGGGCTCAACATGGGATGAACAGCCATTATGTTCCAGGCACTGATGGATGCTTTTAATTCTCAAATAAACTGGAGAGGAATTAATATTTCAACTTATGAGGAAATGGAGGCTTGAAAAGTTTAAGTAATTCGCCCAGGTCCCTAATAACTGATAAGTGGTGAAACCAGAATCTGAACAAGGTTTGTCTGGTTTTTAAAGCCTGCACTCAAAATTGCCTTCAACAGCTTTACGCAGTCTTTCATGAATAGTTATACCTTGGCAGCAAGAAAAGGAAGATGGCCCACTTTAATTGCATTCTTTATTAGTGGATGGAGGGTGCAGGGGGAATGGGGACCACTGAAAATTAATTCATAATTTATCAAGGGGTTCTAGGTCCTGCCACCATCTTATTATTATTTTTTTTTTAATTTTTTTTTGTGTGTGTGGTACACAGGCCTCTCACTGTTGTGGCCTCTTCCATTGCGGAGCATAGGCTCTGGACGCGCAGGCTCAGCGGCCATGGCTCACGGGCCCAGCCGCTCTGCGGCATGTGGGATCCTCCCGGACCGGGGCACGAACCCGTGTCCCGTGCATCGGCAGACGGACTCTCAACCACTGCGCCACCAGGGAAGCCCTGCCACAATCTTATTATTTGACTCCAGGAAAATCCATTTTCTTCCCTGTGACTTAGTTTTACAATCAGATTTTTTGAAAATAAAAAAATAAAAAGATAATGCTCCCAGTGTTTGAAGGGATCAGTAAAAATTGAGGTGAAAGACCATATAAAAATCCTAGTAGGTAGGAGGTCCATATGTATGAGTATAAATGATAGCTTTTAAAAACTCCATTTAAAAGCATTCTATACAGAGCAACTTCTATTTAGTTTCCCTATTGTACCAGACTTGTTTCTTTCTTTTTTTTTTTTGTTTTGCGGTACGCGTGCCTCTCACTGTTGTGGCCTCTCCCGTTGCGGAGCACAGGCTCCGGACGCAGAGGCTCAGCAGCCATGGCTCAGGGGCCCAGCCGCTCCACGGCATGTGGGATCCTCCCAGACCAGGGCACGAACCCGTGTCTGCGCCACCAGGGAAGCCCCAGACTTGTTTCTTAAAGGTAGGCCCCATATCTTCATCAAGAAATCCTAAAATTTTAGAACTGAAAGTGACTTTGGACATCAGCAAGGCTGACATTCTCATTTTTTTTTGGCTGAAGATAATCTTTTTCTGTTTCCCTTACATGGCCTAATGCCTTGACTTGATATGGTAAGGGCTTATTAAATAGCCGTTGAATAAATAGTGAATATCTTGTATATGCTTTGTTGTTTGACCTCACTCCTGCACCTCTGTGAACAAGGATACAGGAGCAATCTGAACCTTGGAACATATTTTATACAATCATTAATCACCCCTTTAAGAGTGTAGTTGTTTTTATGAGTTTTCCCTCTGGAAATGATCTTTACTACAGCATAGGTTTAGTTTAGAATATGAATTTAGCATATTCAAGTGTTTCGCAGCAAACATTCCAGTGCCCTGATTGTATCAGACCTACAGTGATGACAAAATCAGCATTTGGGTAACACTGTGACACTGTTCCCCTACTTATTTCATCAGTATGATGATCTCTAGCAAGCCTGGGAACTGTAATGGCAAGGTCCCCTGCACCTGTGGCTCTATAGCTGGCTTTGTGGCTTTGTAACACATGCAGGTATGTGTAACCCATGCAGGTGTGTGTAACCCATGCAGGTGTGTACAACCCATGCAGTTGAACAAGGTTTAGTGTTCTGCCATCACCCTCTTGAAATTCTTAATAATTTTTAACAAGTGGCCCTGCATTTTCTAGATATTTTTTAAAATAAATTTATTTTATTTATTTATTTTTGGCTGCATTGGGTCTTTGTTGCTGTGTGTGGGCTCTACCTAGTTGTGGCGAGCAGGGGCTACTCTTCATTGTGGTGCGCGGCCTTCTCATTGCAGTGGCTTCTCTTGTTGTGGAGCACAGGCTCTAGGCACGCGGGCTTCAGTAGTTGTGGCACGTGGGCTCAGTAGTTGTGGCTCATGGGCTCTAGAGCACAGGCTCAGTAGTTGTGGCACATGGGCTTAGCTGCTCTGCAGCATGTGGGATCTTCCCAGACCAGGGCTTGAACCTGTGTCCCCTGCATTGGCAGGCAGATTCTTAACCACTGCACCACCAGGGAAGCCCCAGCCCTGCATTTTCATTTTGCACTGAACACTGCAAATTATGTAGCCAGTGCTACCTGGCTCCCTGTGCCTGCTTGAGCTGTGTGTGCTCTTCCTGTAAGTTCCCCACCCCCTTTCTCAAAGGCAGAGCTATCACTTACCCCTATCTTGCTGGGATCTGAAACATCAGCCAGACCTTTAGAATAAACTAGTAAGTACATTATTCAAAACAAACTGTGTTAGATGGCCAGGAGGCACATGAAAAGATGCTCAATATTGCTCATTATTAGAGAAATGCAAATCAAAACTACAAGGAGATATCACCTCAGAATGGCCATTAGCAAAAAGTCTACAAATAATAAATGCTGAACAGGGTGCGGAGAAAAGGGAACCCTCCTACACCGTTGGTGGGAGTGTAAATTGGTGCAGCCACTATGGAGAACAGTATGGAGGTTCCTTAAAAAACTAAAAATAGAACTACCATACGACCCAGCAATCCCACTGCTGGACATAGATCCAGAAAAGATGAAAGCTCTAATTCAAAAAGAAGCTTGCATGCCTAGAGCCTGTGCTTGGCAACAAAGAGAAACCACTGCAATGAGAAGCCATCCATGTGCTGCAAGGAAGAGTAGCCCCTGCTCGCCAGAACTGGAGAAAGCCTGTGCACAGCAACAAAGACCCAACGCAGCCATGAATAAATAAATAAATAAATAAATAAATAAATAAATAAATAAATAAATTTTAAAAAACAGATACATGTACCTCTATGTTCATTGCAGCACTATTTACAATAGCCAAGACATGGAAGCAACCTAAATGTCCACTGACAGATGAATGGATACAGATGTGGTGTATATATATATACATATATATATATATATATACATATATATATATATATACACATACACACACACACACACACAATGGAATACTACTCAGCCATGAAAAAGGATGAAATAATGCCATTTGCAGCAATATGGATGGACCTAGAGATCATCATACTAAGTGAAGTAAGTCAGAGAAAGAAAAATATCATATCACTTACGTGGAATCTAAAAAAATGTTACAAATGAACTTATTTACAAAACAAAAATAGACTCATAGACATAGAAAACAGACTTATGGTTACCAAAGGGGATACTGGGGGTGGGAGGAGAGACAAATTAGGAGTTTGGGACTAACATATACACACTACTATATATAAAATAGGCAAGCAACGACCTACTGTATAGCACAGGGAACACTACTCAATATCTTGTAATAACCTATAATGGAAAAGAATCTGAAAAAGAATATACATATGTATATATATGTATGTATATGTATAACTGAATCACTGTGCTGTACACTTGAAACGAGCACAACACTGTAAATCAACTATACTTCAATTAAAAATTAAATGACTGAAAAAAAAACCCTAATTGTGTTCTTCCTGCATTTTGGCAAATTAATGGGACGGAATGAATATGTGTTAATCATTCACTTATTTCATTTCACCGTCACCTCAAACCTGTGAGATAAGAGCTATTATTTGGGTTTTACAGATGGAAATATTGAAGCTCAGGGAAGCTGGTAAGTGGCAGGACTCACACATTGAATTCTGATTTGTCTGACTCCAAAGCCCATCCCATTTCTCTACCTTTGCTCATCTGAGGCCTGGCAAGCTTCCCCTTGAGATCACAGCACTGCCTGAAAGGACCAATGACTTTTTTCATCGTTCTTACACCCTTACATTTTGCACAAGACCTACAGTTGTTTGGCTAACAACTAGGATATGTTATTCTAGACTCGCCCATATCAGGTTTTCAGTTATACATCAACATTCCCAGGACCACCTATGGAACTAGAATTAAAGTGGCCACATTGCTCTCACTGGTGGGAGTGGGGAGCAGAGAAAGCAGACAAGCAGCTTCAAGAACGGATGTGCTCTGGGATCTTGAGTCCAAGCCAAAAGGCATATGCCTTACTCGGCAACACTTTCAGCTGTGTCATAGCAAACGGCACTTATTCATTTCTTTTTACAAACCTCTGTCCAGCATTTGCTATGCGCCAGGCACTGTACTAGGCCCTGCAGAGACTATAATGAAAAAGACACAGCCCCTGCTTTCCAGAAGGTCACAGGCTGGCAGAAAGGTGCAGACTCTTAACTCTCTTTCCTCCAACATTTTGCCAGCCATGGTTCTGAAGCTGAGGAGTCAAGAGTCAGAGAAAATTTAGGAAATGGGTGATATTATTTCTGAAGCTCACTGGAATTCTCCCTTGCCTGAGCCTTGCTGTAGATGAGGGTCTTTGATTGGGTGGCATACCTATACCTGCCATAATTTGCATCCTTCGATTAATGGCTGACTCTGGCCAATCTTGTACCTTCCTCTACTTTAGTAAACAGAAACACAAGTTCTGAAAATTGACATGAAGAAGAGTTGAATAGCAAACAAGCTCTGCCCTGGGTCCCCACCCTCTACCTTGCTGCTGTGCTTTGTGAAACCACTGATTGTTTAATAGCCTCAAGAAGCCAGCAGGGCGAGAAGGCCAGAATTATGCTCAGCAAATGCAGGAATGGAGTATGGTTCTCTGTGAATGTTTCCATGGTAACAGAGATAACAGCTTATATTTATAGACCCTCTATTTCCAAGGAGCTCAAAGCGCTTTATAGACACATCGTCTTCATCTATGGGGCCGGGGGAAGGGGAGATAGAGAGAAGGGGATGGGAAGGGAGGAGGAGGGAGATGTAAAAGGAGGAGGAGGAAGAAAGGGTGGGAGAGAGGGAGGGTGAACGTGAGCAGGAGAGGGAGGAGGAGGGACAGGACATGACGTGCTATTTATGCACATTTCACAGGTGCCACAGAGTGCGTAAGTCAGTGACCCAAGGAGGCACGTAAGTCAGTGACAGATGGCATATTGGATGGCCCTAGTGGCTCATATAACTCCTGGAACCCTTGCTGCTGGTACTGGGCAGATGTCAGGGCTGAGTTGCCATGTCCCAGTCATCCAGTTCTGCTCAGTGTCACCTGGGTGAGCAGATAACTCCAGGATGTCAAAGGCAGTTTGGTTCAACTATTGTTGACATGAAACACAGGACAATTTTTCCATGGAGAATTGGGGATAATGTCGAGTCCTTACAGCCAGAGAGCCACCAGACAATCCCAGATGGCATGCCCAGGAGTGAGAGGCTTTCACGTCCTGATAACCTCAGATGAAAAGGACTACACACACAGAGAAGGTCTGCACATGCTGATGGAAATGGTTCTTTCAATGGAGCCCGTTTCAGTGTCCCCAGGACCTTTGGAGGGAATGCTTCTCGATAATTCCCCCCGAGACACACATCCATTCCATTAGATGTGTGATGTAGCTGAGAGTTATTTGAAAGCAGTAGCCTATAAAATTGAAAAGGAATCTTGTGAATCCCAGATCTACCATTCCTTGTATAAAATACTTCGTATAAGTGAAGTCAACATCCTCTGGGGGAGGCTTAAACTCTGGGGTGGGTCGGAATGGCTCTCAAACTCCCTCATCCTGGAGTGATTTCTGTCCCCATCCTTCTTTAGTCAGAAGTTGCCAACCCTGGTCCGCATTTCTTATCCTCATAGACCTTCTGTTTCCCCACTTCTTACTGTTAGCTCATTACCTATTTGGCCTTTGGAAAATAGGATCTATTTTCTTTTTTAAAAGAGCCGTTATCTGCAGAGTATCCACTAACCCAGCCAGCAGTCCCCATGGCAACCCTGAGAGACAAGGGCCATTCTCCTCCGGGTCATCAGGGGTCTTTATGAACAAATCATGCCAGTTCCTGTAGCCCGGGACCTCAGGCTTAAGCAAAATGTGACCTTCTTACTTGCCCTCAGTCTGTTTAGGCTGCAGGGACCCTTGGATTAAGGGGTTGGTAGTTTGGAAGTTCAGCGGGTGAGCCCCAGGAAAATTTAAATGTTTGATTTACAAATAGGTTCTGACCCCCAAAGCAAAAAGAACTTAAATAAGGGACACTCTGAAGAAGAAGGAATGGTTTGCTGCGCCTTCCCGTTTATAGCACCATATTAGGTACTTGACGTGTATCCATTAGTGCCCTGAGGTTGACTGTCCAGGAGAGTGTGTGGGATCCTCTTCTACACCCCCAGGATGGGCTTCCTCACACTGAATTTCTTTATGTTCCCCCCAAGACACCGAGCTCCCTCTTTCCTCCTGGCCTTGGGCTCCATGAGGAAGGAATCCTGTTTCCTTTGCTAGTGTCTCCCCAGCCCCTAGCTTGGTGCCTGTTACAGACTCAGTATTTGTAAGTGAATACATTTCCTGGGGCTCGGCCCTCCTCGCTTCCATCCTACACTTTTTTTGGTTTACCTGTTCCTCTTATAACAGACCTCTTCCAAACTGTCAAATACGGTCCCTCTCCTTGTTCTTATAGCATATGTTATCCTTCCCCATTCACAGCACTTTTCATACACTATGACATTTGCTTATGTTCATATGAGTTTCTAGATGCCATTGAAAGGGACTTTTGAGTAGAAAACATTATTCAAAGGTTTACTTTTTGTGACAGATGAATGGATAAAGAAGATGTGGTACATATATGCAATGGAATACCACTTAGCCATAAAAAAGAACAAAATAATGCCATTTGCAGCAACATGGATGCAACTAGAGATTATCATACTAAGTGAAGTAAGTCAGAAAGAGAAAGACAAATACCATATGATTTCACTTATATGTGGAATCTAAAATATAGCACAAATGAACCTATCTATGAAATAGAAACAGACTCATGGACACAGAAAACAGAATTATGGTTGCCAAGGAGGAGAGGGGGATGGGGAGGGATGGACTGGGAGTTTGGGGTTAGTAGGCGCAAACTATACATATAGAATGGATAAACAACAAGGTCCTACTGTATAGCACAGGGAACTATATTTAATACCCTGGGATAAACCATAATGGAAAAGAATGTATATAAGTTTATAACTGAGTCAGTTTGCTGTACAGCAGAAATTAACACAACATTGTAAATCAACTATACTTCAATAAAAAAATAAATTAAAAAAAGAAACAAACCAAAACACCACAAAGGTTTACTTTTTGGATTAAATGTTAATATTCCACTTATTAAAGTTAAAATTTGAAAAACATAGCTTTTTTGGCTCAGCTTACATGTGTAATTATTTTATTTTTTGGTCTAGCTGAGTTTAGTAACCACTTCATATATAACTATATATATGTGTGTGTGTGTATATACATATATATATACACACACACATATATTCAGAGTTTGCCAACCCTGGTCCCAATTTCTTATCCTCATAGACCTTCTGAAATATATGTATATATATCTGAAATAAATAAATAAATAAATAAATAAATAAATATTATATATATGCACACACATATTTCAATTAACAAAACTTTCTGGAGTACTCCAATATAAGATGCAAGAGGGAGGAGATATGGGGATATATGTATAGCTGATTCACTTTGTTATAAAGCGGAAATCAACACACCATTGTAAAGCAATTATACTCCAATAAAGGTGTTAAAAAATAAAAAAATATTTATATACATTTAACCTCTTAAATTTATAAATATAGGGTCCTAAACTTCTCTTACATGTTTCAGTAAACTTAATAAGAATTCAACTTTCAATTTAAAACACAAAACTCCACATCAACTACTCCACATCAATTACTCATCAAGTATTTTAAATTGACATTTCAAGGCTATGCCTCTAATAGGCCCAATTCTCTTAAGAATTATCAATACACGAAGAGCAAATATACACAATTTCTTTCTTAATACAAAATTATCAATACTATGGTTTGGTTCTCTCATATCTTTCCATACTTACTCCTCAATTTTCCTGGTGTTAAGAAACACACACCCTCCCTCAAGGAACACAGTTGCCATCTCAGTTACTTAGGAGCAGGGTTTTGGCCAGGACATGGGCTTGTGCATGACCATGATGGGCTTTATTTAATGGTTATAAACTTGTAGGCTTTCACACCAGAGAGGTTGGTCATCTAGGCTCCTGGCCATTTCATCTAATTCTTTGTTTACTCAAGAAATCTGAAGCTCTCATTCTTGCTGCTCACTTGACTGGATTTTGTACTTCTTTGGTACCTTAAGATTTATAAATACATTTATAAGTATAGTAACTCTAACTTGAACTTGATGGAATTAGAAGATCTGCAACCATCATCTTCTTGCTAATAATAAATAAGTTTGGCTTTGAGGGAGTTTTCTATTCTTTCATATTCTCAGTAGCATACCACCCTTAGGGCTCTTTAATTTGATATTCTGTTGAATTTTGTTTGACTCCTAACGACTCTAGAGGTTAGAGTCTCTGCCTGCTGCGCCCTTGTCTCCTCCGTCAGATTGTGAGCTTCCTGAGGACAGGATGAGGTGCTTTGTTTGGAGCTGTAGGCCCAGAACTCAGCACACAGCTTGGCACAGAACAGACCCTATTGTCACTTCGCCTTTCAGGTGAAGACCAGCAGGACTCATCTGTGGTTGAACAAGTTGAGTTTATTGCTCCTTGCACAGATGGAGCACCTCACAATGGGCAACCAGAGGGTGTGTCAGTAAGAAGGTGTTAGAAAGGACTTAGGATGCAGCTACATGGATGGACCTAGAGATGATCATACTAAGTGATGTAAGCCAGATAGAGAAAGACAAATATCATATGATGCCATTTATATGTGGAATCTAAAAAAAATGATACAAATGAACTGATTTACAAAACAGAAACAGACTCATAGACATAGGAAAAAAACTTATGGTTACCAAAGGGGAAGGATAAATTAGGAATTTGGGATTAGCAGATACACACTACTATATATAAAATGGATAAACAACAAGGACCTACTGTATAGCACAGGGAACTATATTCGATGTCTCGTAATCACCTATGATGGAAAAGAATCTGAACATTTTTTATATATTAAAAATATATTCAGATATATATATCTGAGTCACTTTGCTGTACACCTGAAACGAACACAACATTGTAAATCAACTATACTTCAATTAGAAAAATCAAATTTCGATATAACTACCCAAAAAAAGAAAGGACCAAGGAAAGGACTTGGGCTTGCTTGTGTTAGATGATTTGGGGTAGGGGTTATAGAGGTAGGGCTTTGCTCTGAATTGAATGCTGCCAGGAAGCAGAGGTAATTCTTTGATTGAGGAGGCTGACTAGAGAAGTGTTAAAGAGGTAATCAGTAAAGAAATAGCAGTCATGCATATTAGTCGGGATAGGGGATACTGAGTCATTTTGAAAGTTCTGGCAATGTTCACATTTCCGTCTGTTCAGACATGATCACAGAGTGTTCTTATTCTGCTCTAACTGCATCATAGTCACAGAGTAGCCTCTCTGCTCATGTGTGAAATTGATTCTGTTCCACAGGAGGACACCAAGACCTGGCCATGAGCGCTGGGCCAGCTTGTAGCAAAGCCAAGGTTTAGGAGTACCAGCCTGGCTCCAGTGTGGACGTTAGGACACCTCTAGTTGATCCAGGGTCCTGCTCCCGTGACACCTCCTTCAGATTCTCTAGACCTCAGGGAGTGGCTTACACAAAGCCTTAGGACCCGATACCTCTTTCTCCCTCTCTCCCAACCACCTCTGTCTTTTTTTGTTTGTTTGTTTGTTTAGAAAAGAAAAGTTTAATGAGATGGCATGGTCTTTAAACACACTTTCAAATATATCAGTAAACCACAATAATAAAAGCAGTGTCAAACTGATACATGAATTCCCAAACACTAGTCTGTGGCCTAAAATACTTATACACACAACAGGTACAAAGTCATAACATAATACCTATAAATTAAGTGTATGGTAAAAACGTGGTTCACTTACAACCTGAGGCATTTGGAAGGAGCTGGACCAGAACCAGAATACATTTAGACATGGCCTGGAAAATTACTGCCAAGAGTCAAAGGACACTGATTTTGAGAAGAATTTCATTCAAATGGAAATGGTGTGGTTCTAAGAATTTAATTTCTAATTTTTGAAGCCAGTAAGAAAAATCTCAGTGATAGCTAAGAGATAAATATACATGTAGAAACGCTGCTGCCCACATACCCCTGCCCACTCATAAATTAAGGAAGGGCCAACTCCTCACTTCAGAGAGCAAGATGAAAGACATCAGGAGCTTGACAATTTTCTTAAAGGCAACTCTCCTAGCTCCAGTCTGTTAAATCTTCCCCTCCCCACTTCCCGTGCAAGAGTCCTGAGGGACAGGACTACAGAGAAGGGAGAAGTCACAGACTCCTCAGGGCTCCCTCACAGCTCTGGCAGCAGAAGATGAGGAGAGCAAAACTTCTTTGTTCAGGAAACTCAGTCTTGCCCAGTATGCACTGCAGCCCAAACAGCTCATTGTTTATTCCAAGAGTCTTTATTGCATGGACTTTCTCTGGGGGTGGAGTTGGGGTACAGAGAGGAAACAGAAATTTACCTACTTTATATTGAAAAGGGAAGGAAAGTAGGAAGGCAAGGCAATGAAAGGGCACAGAGTTGGGGTACAGAGAGGAAACAGAAATTTACCTACTTTATATTGAAGAGGGAAGGAAAGTAGGAAGGCAAGGCAATGAAAGGGCACAGGGAGAAGAATGCTTTAATTTGATGCAGATGACATGTCCATTTGCTAGGAAGTTCTCTATCCCATCGCTGAGATTGTGAACAAAGCTCAGTTGGAATCTGAGTCAGAGGAGTCCCCTGAGGTAGATGAGCTGGAGCCACTGTCCTCAGACTCACAATCTTCATCTTCATCCCCACGGCTGTGGTCTGAGGAGTCGCTGCCTTCCTCCTCTCCCTCATTTTCTTCTGATCTCCCTGAGGCAGGAGAATGTTCTCCAATAGTGTTTGGTGATTCTATCTCTGGAGGCTGAAACCCCTGCTCCAGTTTAGGCCCTCCTTGAAGATTCCCTGATGATGGGAACTGCAGATCCATCCTTCTAACCTTGGGGTTTGGGCCCCTTGTCACGCTCATGTTCTGATGCTTCAAATAGGTTGTCTCTCTGTAATAAGCATGTTCTTCAGGAGACAGACTCTTGAGCCAGAGATCAAGGTCAACCTTGTACTGTTTCTGCAGTTCCTCAGCCTGCTTCTTATAATGTTCCTTCTGGTTCTGTGGGACACGCTGCCAGCATCTACTAATCTCCACCATGCGCTCCCTCTGGGGCAGCACTTGAAGCTCCCTACTCGACCACAAATCCTCGTGGAACTTGTGATATCCATTCATAGGTGGCTTCTGGGGCTCTCCATGGAATTTTCTCTTCATGGATAAATTGTTTTCTGGGGAAGACTTCACTTTTTGCATACGTTCCCTGAAACTTCTTTGGTGCTTTGGTCTGGCTTCCTTTGGGGACATCAGATTTCATGGAGTTCTGGACTAGATCAGGGTGCTGTTCTCTGAATAGTGCAATTTTCTCCTCAAACTCCTGTTTCTCCTTCTGGAAATCTTGACGATATTTCAACTTCAGCTGCTCTGGAAGCTTCTTGTATTCCTCAGCCAGAACCTTGGTCAGCTCCCAGTTGCTCATCTTAGGATATTTTTGGCTGTACTGGGGTTGCATCTCTTTGAAAAAGCGCAGGTAAGCTGTCAAGGGCTTCTTGGGTAAATCAGGATGCTTCTTGTGTTTTCTGCATTTGTAAGGATTGTCAACATTTTCCTTTGCTTCCAGGACTAATTCTTTCAAAGTGCAAAATTTCCTCAAGTTATAAGAAAGCTCTAACCATTTGAGTTTGCACATTTCCCCAGAAAAATCTTTAAAAGCTACTTTTTCCCAGTCCATCTGTGACTGGGTTGTTTTGAACGTGCGCCTGTCATTGGATGGAATGTTATTCTCCATACATTCCAATAACTTCACAATGTCTTCTTTGGACCAGTCATCTTGACCTTTAGGCAACACCATTTCTAGGTCTTTGGGACACCTGTATGATCCCAGCAGTTCAGACATCTCAGCAAAATCTCCAACTCCTTCACACTCAAGATTCAGGTGAGTTATTTCTGGAATCCTGTAGTTTGTGAGATTCTATGTTCCAGAAGATGGGTCTCATCAATGCTGGTAGGAAAATCCATCCAATCAGGTCAGGGGTTCTATGTTCTCTGGGTGGGTCAGCAGCTGTAACTTTCAGAGTTTTCCACAGTCCAGCCAACTCCAAATGACTTTAATTTTTTTCTTTTTTTTTGTGGTACGCGGGCCTCTCACCGTTGTGGCCTCTCCCGTTGCGGAGCACAGGCTCCGGACGTGCAGGCTCAGCAGCCATGGCTCATGGGCCCAGCCGCCCCGCGGCATGTGGGATCTTCCCACACCGGGGCACGAACCCGCGTCCCCTGCATCGGCAGGCGGACCCTCAACCACTGTGCCACCAGGGAAGCCCCCAAATGACTTTATTTTAGAAATAGAGTCTTTGCAGATGGAATCAAGTTGAAGACGTCAAGATGAGATCATCCTGCGTAGAGTGGGTCCTAAGTCTACTGATTGCTGTCCTTTGGGAACAGTTAATGAAATGTTCCACTCTTGTTCAGTAAGTAACTCTGTTAAATTCAGTTCAGTGATTGGTGCTCCCCTCCTGGTGGCAGTAACTTTCAAAATTCTCCACAGCCCAGCCAAGTCCAAACACGACAGCTCTGGGCTCCGGAGAAGAATGAGTTTTGCTCTTTGCTGGATGTTTCATATATTTTCCGAAGACCACGCCCACTTCCTCCAAGTGATAAGGTTCTCAAACCCGGTATTCCTCAGCCATCCACAAAGTGGAAAAATGCCTGTGAGCCACATGCTCCTCAGACTTATAACAGGGTAACCAAAGCACATCATTGGTGACCTCACAAAAGTTCTTTGTTTTCATGTGTATCTCGCGTATCTGTTCTTCAGAGCTTGGTAAGTCATAGGTTCCTGCCCATCTGGCAAGGAATGCCTGTGTCTTCAAAATGATATTGGTGGTCAAGTTCATTTAATGGGATGTTTCCCTGCACACAAGGCAGCAAGGAGGATGTTGGGATTCCTCCTGGCAGAGACAGAGACAAGGCATGCAAAAGCTGTGCCCACAGCCTAGGGTGACTGGGTCTGTGAGATACTTCACACATAGGGAACAGGTGGATTCATTCTGGAAGCTGCTGGAACTCATGTTTCTGCTAGTGTTGGAGGGTCACCTGAAGAGGCGGGGGGTGGCTCTGTCTCACCGTGAGGACAAGGACACTGGCAGCAGAAGTTCTGGGAAGTACTCCTTGGCGTGAGCCCTCCCAGAGTCTGCCATTAGCCCTACCAAAGAGCCAGGAAAGCTCCAGTGTTCAGCCACCTCTGTCTTTAACATGCATTTTTCAGTGTAGCAACTCTCTATATCTTAAGAGTCAAGGGAGCAGACGGGGGAGACCCGTGGCTAAAACAAGCTGCCTAGCCACCATCTGTCCTTCCTCGTGTGGGATCTGTCTAACCAGCTCTTGCTTCTTCTTCTCCAGCCCAGATTTTCCACCCCTGGTTGCTGCAGTCAGCAAAGCCGGCACAGACCAGGCTCTCAGCCCCTGCTGTTGACCTGCCAAAAATATTTCTGCAACTGGAATTCAATTTGGAAAAGGTTTTACAAATAGAATAGCTTGGGAGAACATTTTCATTTCCCTGATCAAAGTATGATGTGTTATTCTTCTGGATAATAGCTCTCAATGCTTTGGAAATGGAGATTTTAACTGGTTGATCTTAGTCCTTGATTTTATCCCAGTCCCTTAATCTGGACATCTTTAAAATTAGTGATGCTCTCAAACATAAGAACACTTGGAGTGTACATAAATATTTAAGATCCTGACTCAAGGAACTTGTTAATTCCCCAAGGCCTTTGACTAGGGGGAAAAAAGTTCACAGCTGGATTGTTTGTCATTTACACTCTGACAAATCTGTTCCCCCGTTCCATTCTCACCAGTCATTCTGAGTCGCTTTGAAAAACATACGTTTTGAAGAACTAGTCCAATATTTAGAAGGCAAGAAGGCATATATATATATATATATGTGTGTGTACATATATATATACACACACACACACACACATATATATCTTATATATCTTCTTTCTCATATAACTGATGTTGTGATTATGTTAGTAATAATAACAGCAATGACCTTCCTTTGGGAATGCTTATTAAACTTACAGAATAAAGAAGACTTTGACTATGTCTTGGTCTTTACATTAAATTGCAGGGTATCTTTAACCAGTTAAATTAACCAACCGATAAGTAAACTGCTTTCCTTATAAAGACTACTGAAATGAACATGTAAATTGCTAGAAGTGGAAAAATCTACCAATTGGTTGATTTATTGTTGGTGGACATTGGCCTCTTTCTACACTTGTTTTAACTTTTATGTGACTATGTCGAGGGCAAAGTACGGAAGCCAAGTGTGCAGTAGGATTTTGGTATAATGGAACATTAACTGTTCTAAAAAGTCAAGAGACCTTAGAATCCTAGTATCACCTTAGTACTTAAATGTTGACCTTAAACAAAACATGCAAACAAAAGTATCTAGATCTCAGTTTTTGTAAAATGAGAGGAATTGTACTAGCTGATTTAGTAGGTTCCTTGCAGCTGAAGGATTCTAGCTTTTGAAGGTATGAATGCATTCAGTCAGTCATTTAATACAGGCAGCTCACAAAAACTAATAGGCCCGTAATATAATTAGTGCGTGCTGCCGTGGGCTGAAGGTGATGTACCATAGGTCATGTACCCCAAATGGTAGCTTGTGCCATAAAATGTGTTGTATCTGAAACATATGTTACATTCCCACCTTTCACCTCCTTTAAAACAACTGTTTGTTTAAACATTAAGCTTAGCCATTGTCACATACTTGCTGGCCAGACTCACGATCCGCTCAGGATCTGATGTCATCTATTGTCTGTAAGTTATATTTCGTGTGTCGCTCTGCTTCCCAGCCTGGCAGTTTGGGCTGGGCTCTTGGTGAGGAGAACACAGTGCATATCTGTGCCGCTAAAATCATGAAATAAAACTTTGTCCAACCAGAAAACAGTCATATCCTCACTCCTCCTAAGAATGGAGGTGCTTTGCAGGATGATCCTAGATATTTTGCAGGATGATCCTAGATATTAACAGCTTAATTAGGTGTTTACTAGAAATGTAAACTTTACAGCAAGATTTTTTGATAAGGAAATTTTAGATAGTTTCCTTAGTGATAAATTTTACTTTAAAAACCTGCCTAGGAAGTGAATTATTTTAACAATATCTCACCTGAAACTACTTGTCTATTTCTATTGTTGGGTACTATATATTATACAAAATAAAAATATAAGTTTACAGGGTTTTTCAATAGTATAAAAGGGTTTCAGGGTTTGGTTTGAGGACCCTAAACTTAAATCCTATGACCTTCCATAGCAAGATTATAACCACAACATGTGGCAGCTGGGGACCAAGAAGGACATTAGGGAACATTCACAGGTCAGGATGTCTGGCATTAAAACCTCCATTGGCACCAAAGCCTGCCTTATGCCTTATGCACACAGACCTACTGTATTGACTTTGGCAATGTGTCTACCTTGTCACGCCAATAAAGTTAACTGAAGTTGAAAACTGATTGATACCACAACCTAGTTCTGTCTCTCTTTTCATTTGGGTTGCGATCTGGTTTAGCTGAATGTGGCAGAACCCTCTCCCCCTGCGCCCATACTTTTCTCTCTCTTTGGGTCAAGACTGGGGCAGCCCCGTCCCCTGGGAGAGGCAGGCTGCCTGAGGAAATCACTCTTCCAGGCTTCACACATCCTCAAGCACTTGATGTCTGTTTAAAGAAAATTAAACTTTTATTTACTCTGGAAATGTATTCAATGGAGCTTTGTCTATAGACATATGTGTGCCTTGTTAATCCAGTTAGGAAAAAAAAAATTAACATGACTCTAGCTAAATGGTAGCAGCAACAGGGGAAACGTTTCAGCACCTGCTCGGGCAGCCCGGGGAACACCCTTCTGACCTTGTATGGCTTGGAGATCACAGGACAGGTGTGCCCAAGAGAACCATGGACCGAGGGAGGATAGAGGGGGAAGAATGCCCCAAAGGATTAAACCTGAAGAGACAGGGAAGGGGAGGGTGTGAGCTAGTTAGAAACTCTAGGATGTTTGATCTGCAGAAGCCCTTGTATATTTTCTAGTAGAACCTCCTCGTGTCGTGCACGAAGAGGAACGGTCCCGAAAGGGTAGGTGGTGACAAAGCCAACTCTGAAACTCAGGTTTCCTGACTTGTCAGGTAGTCTTTTCATCACACCACACTGTGTGCTTTACTTATTAGAGCCTCCAGCACTTTGGGAGACAAAGGATTCTAATCATAGCCTCACCACTGATTTTTGGCATAACGGGGCAAGTCGCCCTTTCTGAGCTTCAGCTTCATTCTCTCTTGAGGTGGGGACAGGGCCAGGCCGAGCTGACCCACGTTTAGAGCTCAGGTTCTCTGGAGAACAGTGCACTCTAGATGCTTTTATTTCTTGTCTCCATGAAGGAACGTGCTGAGTGTTAGATTTTACCCAGATGTGCCTGCTTTCTTTGTTTTTCTCTTGGACAGGGAGATTGCTTTGTTTCCTGACCAGGGTCTGTTAGAGGCAGATGAAATCTGCCTGCTTATGTAGACGAGTTTCAGTTACTCCAGCTAAGCACGTGAATCCTTCCCTTTTGGGCTGTTCCCAGAGTGGTTGAGAAGGTGATGGTACCCTGTAAATAGGGTAAGTAAAACACAACACTGACCTAGGGCTTTCTTAAAATGATTGTGATAAATAACTTGACCAGGACGTTACAAAAGAATAATGATTTGGGTATTTTCTGTTTTAAGCAATACTAAAAGTTAAAATGATGTGAACTTCTAAGACAGAAACATGAGGTGATAGTTACTCACATGATCAAATGATTCTTTACCTTTCTTGCAGATTTTTCTTCCATTAGCACAATGGAAAGTGCAACCTAGTGTATACACATCTATTGCATAAAGTAGCGTGCACCAAATTTTCAGAACTCACAAGAACCCCATATTTATCACATGTACCATATATGTACCACAGTCCTGATGATCTCTGTCTTTTCCCATTATTAACTCATTTTAAAGATTTTGAAATATACACACACACACACACACACACACACACACATATCTTTTGTAAAAGGTACATGTAATTTTTGTGAAAGAGTAGAAAGTTACCCTCATAATCCTACCACCCAGAGATACCTACCCTTATCACCTTGTTATAGATCCTTATGGAAATCTCTATATGGTACTACTACTACATACTACTAAAAGTACTATACAATAATACTAATTATTCTCTTTTCTGCATATTTTCTCCAACCTTCTTTTTCTATTAATATATTGTGAACCACTTTCCATGTTGATAAATATTAATTTACAACTTTATTATAATAGCTACTGTTTGTACACACATTCATACACATTTATTTCAGTCATATGCTATGGATGACATTAAGTTGCTTCCAACTTTTAACTATTACAAATGACCATTCAGTTCAACACATATCTTTAAATCTTTGTGCACTCCCTCCATTATTTTCTCAGGGTAAATTTTACTAAAATGGAATTTCTTGGTCAGAGAGCATCCTTACTTTAAGGCTCTTGATATATATCATTAAATTGCTCTGAAGAAAAACTGTACCCAGAAATCTGTAAGTGATTATTTTTCTCTGTACCTCAATAGCCATGTGCATGATCTTTCTGAAAGCCATTATTTTTTTTAGAGCATTTTAGGTTCACAGCAAAATGAAGAGGAAGGTACAGATATACATCCCTGCCCGCCCCCCACATTTTAGCCCCCATTATCAATGCCCCCCACCAGAGTGACACATTTTGCTACAATTGATGAACTTACATTGACACATCATAATCATCTAAGGTCCATAGTTTACGTAGGGTTCACCGGTGGCTTTTCACATTCTGTAGGTTGGGACAAATGTATAATGACATGCAGCTAGCTTTACAGTATTGTACAGAGTATTCTGACTGCCCTAAAAATCCTCTGTGCTATGCCTATGCATCCCTCCTCTGCCACTCCCCCCATCCCTCAACAAAAATCCTGGCAACCACTGATCTTTCTATTGTCTCCACAGTTTTACCTTTTCTAGAATATCATATAATTGGAAGCACACAGTATTAGCCTTTTCAGATTGGCTTCTTTCACGTAATAATATGCATTTAAGTTTCTCATGTCTTTTCATGCTTAATAGCTCATTTCTTTTTAGCGCTGAATAATAGTCCGTTGTCTAGTTGTACCATAGTTTATTTATCCACTCACCTACTGATGGGCATCTTGGTTGCTTCCAAGTTTTGGCAGTTATGAATAAAGCTGCTGTAAAATATGTGTGCATGTTTTTGTGTAGACGTAAGTTTTTAATTTCTTTTGGTAAATACCGAGGAGCTCAACTGCTAGATCATATGGTAAGAGTATGTGTATGTGTAGATTTGTAAGAAACTGTCAAAGTGTCTGCTAAGGTCTACTAACTGTCTGCTCAGCTCTTGGGCCATTTTTTGATTAGGTTGTTTTCTTATTGTTGAATTTTAATTCTTTATATATTTTGGATAACAGTCCTTCGTCAGATGTGTCTTTTGCAAATATTTTCTCCCAGTCTGTGGCTTGTCATCTCATTTTCTTAATGCTGTCTTTTGCAGAGCAGAAGTTTTTTTATTTTAATGAAGTCCAGTTATCAATTATTTCTTCCATGGATTGTGCCTTTGGTGTAGTATCTAAAAAGTTATCACTACAACCAAGGTCATCTAGATCTTCTCCTATGCTATTTTCTAAGAGTTTTATATTTAGGTCTATGATCATTCTGAGTTAATTTTTGTGAAGGGTGTAATGTCTATGTCTAGATTCATTTTTTTTTGCATGTGGATGTCCAGTTGTTCCTGCACCATTTGTTGAAAAGAATATCTTTGCTCCATTGTACTGTCTTTGTTCCTTTGTGAAAGAAAAGTTGACTGTATTTATGTGGGCCTATTTCTGGGCTCTCTATTTTGTTCAACTGATCTGTCTATTCTTTCATCAGTAACACACTGTCTTGATTACTGTAGCTTTATTGTAGGTCTTAAAGTCAGGTAGCTTCAGTCCTTGAACTTTGGTCTTCTTCAATATTGTGTTGGCTATTCTGGGTGTCTTGTCCCTTCATATATACTTTAGACTTATTTTATAGATATACACAAAATAACTTGTTGCAATTTTGATTAGTATTACATTGAATCTACAGATGAATTTAGGAGGAACTGACATGTTGACAATATCAAGTCATCCTATCCAAGAACACGGAATATCTAATTATTATGTTCTTCTATTTCTTTCATTCAGAGCTTTGTAGTTTACCTCATATAGACCTTGTACATATTTTGTTAAATTTATACCTCAGTATTTTATTTTTGGGGGTGTGACTATAATTGTATTGTGTTTTTAATTTCAAATTCCACTTTTTCATTGCTGGTATATAGGAAAGTGATTGACTTTTGTATATTAACATTGTATCCTGTCATCTTGCTATAATCACTTATTAGTTCCAGGAAGGTTTTTTTTTTTAATTGTTTTGGATTTTCAACATGGATGACCATGTCATCTGAAAACAAAGACTCTTTTATTTCTTCTTCCCCCATCTATATACCTGTTATTTCCTTTTCTTGTTTTATTGTATTAGCTATACTTCCAGTACAATACTGAATGCATTATCTTCTTACTCAACAGTTTATTGAGGTATAACTGGCATACTATAAAATTTACTCATTGTAAATTAACAGTTCAATGATTTTTAATAAATGCATATGTTTCAACCACCACCAAAATCCAGTTTTAGAATATTTCTATCTCCCCAAATTTCCCTCAGCATTATTTTTTTAAATTTGATTGATTTATTGAGTTATAATTGAATACAGTGAAGTGGTCAGATTTTAAGTGTTAACTACTGTCAATCAATTTTCATGAATGTATATCAAGACACAGGATATTTTAGTCCTACCAGAGCATTTCCTTGTGCCTCTTCCCAGTCAACTCCCTTTACCTCCTAAGAAGCAAATATTGATCTGATTTCCATCACTGTAGGTTCTAGAATTTCATATAAGTGGAATCATACACTATACACTTTCATTCAGTATAATATTTTTGAAACTTATCCATGCTGTTTCACATATCAGTAGTTTGTTACTTTTTTATTGGTAAGTGTTTTGCCATTGTATGACTATATCAAAGCTTGTTTATTCATTCTTCTGTTGACAAACAACTGGAGGGTTTCCAACTTTGGCTACTATGGGTAAAGCTGCTATGAACATTCTTTGGTAGACAATTCTTTTAATTTTTCTCCGACAAATAGGAGTGGAATTCCTAGATCATAGGATAGACGTTCATTTTAACTTATGAAACTGCTAAACTGTTTTTCAAAATGGTTGTACCAATTCATACACCTATCAGAGTGCTGCTTATTCTAAATTCTTTTCAATATTTTGTGTTTAAAATCTTTTAAATTTTAGATGTTCTTGTGGGTATGTAGTGGGATTTCATTGTGATTTCATATTATCTTTAAAAATTGTATCACTTCCAATAATTTGATACCAGTCAGGTTGACTAATTTTTATATATTCATTGGTCATTAGATTTACCCAATTCTCTTAATAAATGCAAATTCCCTGAAAACTTAGCACTCATGAAACATAAAGAAAATTCAGAAAACAGTTTGCCTCTTTTAGGATCAATGTTTAACTTGCAAATTAGCTTTAGATTTCAAATATATGGGCCAGTCCCGGCATTCAGTGTTGAATTATCTATGTAAAAATCTTCTCTTTCAAATTTATTTTATATTCAATAGGGAAGGGATACAAGTTTAACCTTCCTTTTTATTCAAAAAAATTTTTGTATTATCTAACAAATAAGTCTAAATAGATGAAGAGGGTCACTTAAATTATGGGACTAGTTATATAACCAGTACATGATATGTAAAAGTACTTAAAATTTTTTACTGAATGATGGAATAAATGAATGAATGGAGGATTAAAGATCTTGGATTCTTTCTTTACATCTTCTCTTCCTTTTGCTTATATTTGGTTTCTTCCATCTTTTTCTTTGCTAGAGTTTCATTAAAAGGTATTAATGAGGTATTAGAACATAGTACCTGGGGTTGAGAGACCTTAGAGGAAGTCAGAGTCTACACTGCCTATTTATCTTCATTGGCCCCCTCTTCTGCCTCGTACTATTTGTATTTTGTAATCGTGTGTGTGTGTTCTTGTAAGTTGTCCTAAAACCTTTCTGGAAGAGTCATGGAACAAACAAAACACAATGCATGGGGAAGAAAAGGCCTGGCCTGGGCCCTACAGCAAAACAGTCTCTTTGGGGAGAAAGATCCACCCACAGAAAAGCTAAGAGCTCTGGCAGGTGGTCCAGATAGTAATCACAGAAGCAGTTATCAAAGCCAGCCAGGACTTTGGGGGAAGGAAGTATGGAAGCTAGGCCCTAGGAACACCTAGGATTTAAATAACAAATATTGCAGAAAACTAAGAAAATATACATGGGCAAAAAGAAGAAACTAAATAGGGGAAGGTAGAGTTCAAGTAGATGAATGAGTAAAGGAGAAACCAACTGGTAAGGGTATAACATGAACAAATTTTGGAGTAGGAGATAAGCGTGCACTGTCCAGGAGACAATGAAGCAGGAATGGAGTAGAATATGCAAATTATGGAGAAAGGCAGGGACCAAGCCATAGAACGGAGGTAGGGCCATATTATAAAGTAAGATAGTGAAATATCAGGCTAAGGAGCTGGAGCTTTCATGTAGATAAAGACTCCTGGGAATTCTTGAGCAAGGGAGCAATACGATGAAAACCAATATATTAGTAGGATTAATTTGGTCATATTTTCCAGGCTGTCTTGGAAATAGGAGAGACTGAAGTCAAAGAGACTGATTCTGTGATAACCTCTCAGAAATCCTTCTGTTCTTCAACTATTGGTCTGCCTTCCTGTAAATGGGGAGAATTTTATCACCTTCCTAAGGTATTAATCCAGTGTTTCAAATATTCTTCACACTAAATGCTTGTACCTCATTAGCACAGTTTTCTCCAGAGTTTTGTCTTCTTTTAAGATAATATGCTACACAAAATTCAAACTTATAGAAGAAATTAAATGGTTGTTATTTTCTAATTGAAAGTATACTTCACAAATGTCTTAAGTAAGGAACACAACTGAGAATAGAACTGGAGCCATTATAACTCAGCATTTCTATGGGGAAGGGGGAGGTTTATACTTTTACAAAGCACTTTCATGTCCATTATCTCAGGTGATTCCAGAACTTAATTTTTTAGATAAGAAAATTGACATTGAGAGAGGTAAACAATGTTGCCCAAGGTCACAAAGATAGAAAGAGATGAAGCCCGACCATTATTTAAAGAAAAGATTGAATTTATCAAAATTGAAGAGAAAACATTTCTGGAATAACAATCTAATAGGAAAACATGTTTTAATTTTAAAACATTCAAATGCAGAGAAGTTCTGACAAATACAACTTCTGTGGAAAGAAAGCTTCCCCTGGGACGCTCTTCAAGGTTTTGTCATATTTTTCCTGTTTTTTTTTTTTTGCTGATAATGGCTAAAATACCACCACCATTACTATCACCACTTTTTCCATGGCATATTACAAATCCTATCACTTTTAACAATATTAATGGCTATTATTTTTTTCTGGCTTATCACAAATTTCACCACTAATATAATACTAACATTGAGTGCTAACTGTGTATAAGCGCATTTCCTGGATCACCTCATATATTTCCTTTGAAGACCCTGTAGGGAAGGCATTATTATGATTATTATGCCCATTTTACAAAAATGGGAAAACTGAGGCTTAGCAAGAGAGGTTAAGAACCATGGCCAAGTTGACACAGCTAAGAAGTGGAAAGCCAGGGATCAAATCCAGCTTTGTCTTACTGGAGAGTCTTAACCATTGAGAAATTAGCTGAAGGCATTTCTCTGGTTTCATATCCTGGGAAGCTCCTGGATACTCTGTCAAGAGCCAGGGAGTGCTTGTTTTTCCTCAGTCTCTTCATCTCCGGTGAGTGACAAGCTTTGAGCGGCTCAGCCGGCAACCGATCCTCAGGGGAGAGGTGATATTTCACTCAGCCTGTTTTGTGTGTTTTTTGTCCCCTTCTCTTTGCCAATATAAGTTAGTGCCAATAAAAGATCATCGGATTGTGAAAGAGATGCCAATAAAGCTGCTGTAGGAAAGCGTCCTTGATAATAACACCCTGTGCTTGGCCAGTGGTATCTGAAAATCTCCCAACACAGCGCAGCCTACAGGTACCTGAGTCACACGCTCACCCCAAAAGATTTCATGTGTCAGGGGAGGAGGGTGAAACAGAGATGGGGTTCTCAAAGTCTTTCCAAGGCTGTAAACCGAGGCTGATCAGGAATATATCATTGTCAGCCTTACCTTTATAATGTGCAAGATCACGCAAAAGGCATAGGCTAGTCCTTGGGGAGAGCCTGGAAAGAAAAGCTCTGCCGAACTCTGCCAAGCCTGAAGCAGAGAGAGGCAGTGGAAAAGCTAGTTGAAGCACAGATTCCAGAGTCAGATTTATTGGCTAAAGCTTAAATAACCAAATAATTCTATGCCTCAAATTCCTCATTTGCAAGTTGAGCTTAATATAGGTAAGTGCCTGTTTTGCAGGATTATTGTGAGGATGGTGAGCTAGTGCTAGAAAGATGCTGAGCAAAGTGGCACAGAAATTCCCAGTTAGTGGGAAATATATGTGTAAAGCTCCAGTGGGAACAAACCTCTTTTAGTAGAAGCTGTTGGTTACCAGGAGGGATCACAAAGCCATAAGAAAAAGAGAGGCGTCCTGTTGTTGTGGGGAAAATATATTAATGAGCCCCTATGCTGTGGTAGCAGGTGTTTTAGATTGAGTTATGTCTTATTGTCCCCAGTTTGCAAGGGAAAATCTGAAAATTTAAGTAATTTGCTCAAGGTCAGCTGGGAAAGCCCTGATTTTTAACTCAGGTCTGTCTAACTTTCAAGGGTTTCCACTACATGGTATCATGTCTCAGGCATAGAGTTTTCAGACATGAGATATAAAGAGTGAAGATGTTTCCATGAGTGAACATGCTTTCCATAAGCATGAGTAGCTCTGCTTCTACTCTGCTTTGCTGATGTCAGGAACCTGAGTTAACCAAAGTGGAAAATTCAAATGCCTACAGGGGCCAGGCAGGGGACTCTTACTGGATGTAAGAAAATGAGCTGGGCAGGCTGGATAGTGAATAGCAGAGAAACCTGAGCCTAGGTGATAGGGAGATGATAGGGAGTAGTGAGGACTGCGATGAACTGACAAAGGCATGCCCAAGCTTGAACTGCAGCTGCCGCTCCACACCAGCCCATTTTACCCGCATGTGGAAGTGCGTCAGATCTTGTGATTTTTCCAGAGATTTCGATTTCGATTTTTATGTGAAATTACATGAAAACCTTTTTTTAAAAAAATTAAACTTTTTATTTTGAAATAATTATAGATTCATGTGTGGTTTTAAGAAATAATACAGAGAGATCCCTAGTATCCTTTTACCCATTTTCTTTCCCCCAACCGTTAACATCTTGCAATATTACAACCTGGATTGATACTGATAGAGTCAAGATGCAGGACACCTCCATCACCACAAAGATCCCTCATATTGCTCTTTTATAGCCACAGACACTTCCTTCCCACCCCACCACCTCCTTAACCCTTGGCAACCATGAATCTGTTCTCCATTTCTCCAATTTTGACTTTTCTAGAATGCTATATAAATCAAATCATACAGTATTTTGGGATTGGCCTTTTTCATTCAGCATGATTACCTGGAGATTTATCCAGATTGTTTCATCTATGAATAGTTTGTTCCTTTTTATTGCTTAGTATTCAGTGTAGCATGGTTTAACAATTCATCCATTGAAGGACATTTGGGTTATTCCTAGTTTGGTGCCTTTATGAATAAAACTACTTCAAACACTTTTGTACAGCTTTTTGTGTGAGCATAAGTCTTCATTTCTTTGTGATAAATGTCCAAGAATTCAACTGCTGGGTTGTATGGTAGTTCCATGTTTAGTTTTTTAAGGAACTGCCAAACTGTTTTCCAGAGTGCCTTTAGCATATTACATTCCCATCAGCATTGCATGAGTGACCCAGTTTCTCCACATCCTTACCAACGTATAGTGTTGTCACTATTTTTTACTTTAGTCATACTTATAGGTTTGTAGTAGTGATATCTCCTTGTGGTTTTAAATTGCATTTCCCTAATGGCTAATGATGTTCAACATCTTTCCATGCTCTTATTTATCATCTGTATATCCTCTTTGGTGAGAAATCTGTTCATGACATACAGATGGCCAATGGGCACATGAAAAGATGCTCAACATCACTAATTATTAGAGAAATGCAAATTAAAAGTACAATGAGGTATCACCTCATACCGGGCAGAATGGCCATCAACAAAAAGTCTACAAATAATAAATGTGGGAGAGGGTGTGGAGAGAAGGGTATGCTCCTACACTGTTGATGAGAATGTAAACTGGTACAGCCACTATGGAGAACAGTATGGAGGTTCCTTAAAAAACTAAAAATAGAGTTACCATATGATCTAGCAATCCCACTCCTGGATATAGATCTGGAAAAGATGAAAATTCTAATTCAAAAAGATACAGGCACCCCAATGTTCACTGCAGCACTATTTACAATAGCCAAGACATGGAAGCAACCTAAATGTCCACTGACAGATGAATGGATACAGAAGATGTGGTATATATATATATAGTGGAATATTACTCAGCCATGAAAAAGGATGAAATAATGCCATTTGCAGCAATATGGAGGGACCTAGAGATCATCATACTAAGTGAAGTAAGTCAGAGAAAGGAAAATATCATACGATGTCACTTATATGTGGAATCTAAAAAAATGATACAAATGAACTTATTTACAAAACAGAAATAGACTCACAGACATAGAAAACAAACTTACGGTTACCAAAGCGGGGAGAGGGATAAATCAGGAGTTTGGGATTAACACATACACACTACTATATATAAAATTGATAACCAACAAGGACCTACTGTATGGCACAGGGAACTATACTCAGTATTTTGTAATAACCTTTAAGGGAAAAGAATCTGAAAAAAAGTATATATATATGAATCACTTTTCTATACACTTGAAATTAACACAACATTGTAAATCAGCTACACGTCAATAAAGAAAAAAGAGAAGAAAATGGGACTGAACACTGATGTATATAAGACTATTCTAGTAAGATGTTAAGAAAACTCATGTTTTAAAATAAACAGATTGTATTAAATAGTAAGAAAAAAATCTGCTCATGTTTTTTGCCCATTTTCTAGCTGGAATTTTTAAACTGAGTATTGAGAGTTTTTTATTTTATTCTAAATACTAGTTCTTAGTCAGATGTGTGATTTGCAGATATTTTCTCCCACTTTATAGCTTATCTTTTCATCCTCTTAACAGGGTCTATAGCAAAGCAATTTAAAAAAAGTTTTGATGAAGTCAATTTATCAAGTTTTCCTTTTATGAATCATGCTTTCATTATCAAAGAACTCTTTCCCAAGTGTTAGATCCTAAATATTTTCTGATTTTTAATAGTTTTATAGTTTTACATTTACATTTAAATCTGTGATGTGTTTTGAGCTAATTTTAGTCCAATTACTCCGGCCCCATTTGTTGAAAAGGCTATCATTCTTCCATTGATTTGCTTTAGCATCCTTATCAAAAATATATTTCTGTGGGTGTAGTTCTGGATTCTTTATTCTATTCCCCTAATCTATGTGTTTATACCTTTGCCAACTCCATTTAAGTAGGTCTTCTTTGATATCCTCCATCAGCACTGAATAGTTTTCAGCATACAAGGCCTATACACGTTTTGTTAGATTTACACCTAGGCATTTCATTTTTTTTTGAGCAATTTAAAATGATACTGTATGTTTTCCTCTAGGAGGTTTATAGGGTCCAGTCTTACATTTAGGTCTTTAATCCATTTGGAGTTAATTTTTGTGTATAGTGTTAGGTAGTATTCTAATTTCATTCTTTTACATGTAGTTGCTCAGTTTTCCCAGCATCATTTATTGAAGAGGCTATCTTTTCTCCATTGTATGTCCTTGCCTCCTTTGTTGTAACTTAGGTGACTACACGTACATGTGTTTATCTCTGGGCTTTCTATCCTGTACCATTGATCTATATTTCTGTTTTTGTGCCAGTACCATACTGTCTTGATTACTGTAGCTTTGTAGCATAGTGTGAAGTCAGGTAGCCTAATTCCTCCAGCTCTGTTTTTCTTTCTCAAGATTGCTTTGGCTATTCGGAGTCTTTTGTGTTTCCATATGAATTGTAAAATTTTTTGTTCTAATACTATGAAGAATGCCATTGGTGGTTTGATAGGGATTGCACTGAATCTGTAGATGGTTTTGTGTAGTATAGTCATTTTCACAATGTTGATTCTTCCAATCCAAGAACATGGTATATTTCTCCATCTGTTTATGTCATCTTTGATTTCTTTCATCAGTGTTTTATAGTTTTCTGAGTACAAGTCTTTTGCCTCCTTAGGTAGGTTTATTCCTAGGTATTTTATTCTTTTTGTTGCGATGCTAAATGGGATTGTTTCCTTAATTTCTCTTTCTGATTTTTCCTTGTTAGTGTAGAGGAATGCCAGAGATTTCTGTGCATTAATTTTGTATCCTGCAACCTTACCAAATTCACTGATTACTTCTAGTAGCTTTCTGGTGGCATCTTTAGGATTTTCTATGTATAGTAACACGTCATCTGCAAACAATGACAGTTTTACTTCTTCTTTTCCAATTTGTATTCCTTTTATTTCTTTTTCTTCTCTGATTGCCATGACTATGACTCCCAAAACTATGTTGAATAAGAGTGGTGAGAGTAGACATTCTTCTCTTGTTCCTGATCTTAGTGGAAATGCTTTCAGTTTTTCACCATTGAGTATGATGTTTGCTGTGGAGTAATGAAAATAAAAACAAAAAGAAACAAATGGGACCTAATGAAACTTAAAAGCTTTTGCACAGCAAAGAAAACCATAAACAAGACAAAAAGACAACCCTCAGAATGGGAGAAAATATTTGCAAATGAAAAACAGACAAAGGATTAATCTCCAAAATATACAAGCAGCTTATGGAGCTCAATATCAAAAAAACAAACAACACAATCAAAAAATGGGTGGAAGACCTAAATAGACATTTCACCAAAGAAGACATGCAGATGGCTAAGAGGCACATGAAAAGATGCTCAACATCACTAATTATTACAGAAATGCAAATCAAAACTACAAGGAGGTATCATCTCACACTAGTCAGAATGGCCATCAACAAAAAAGCTACAAACAGTAAATGCTAGAGGGGGTGTGGAGAAAAGGCAACCCTCTTGCACTGTTGGTGGGAATGTAAATTGATACAGCCACTATGGAGAACAGTATGGAGGTTCCTTAAAAAACTAAAAATGGAACTACCATACAACCCAGCAATCCCACTACTGGGCATATACCCTGAGAAAACCATCATTCAAAAAGACATATGTACCCCAATGTTCATTGCAGCACTATTTACAATAGCCAGGACATGGAAGTAACCTAAATGTCCATTGACAGATGAATGGATAAAGAAGATGTGGCACATATATACAATGGAATATTAATCAGCCATAAAAAGAAATGAAACTGAGTTATTTGTAGTGAGGTGGATGGACCTAGAGTCTGTCATACAGAGTAAGTCAGAAAGAAAAAGAAATACCGTATGCTAACACATATATGGAATCTAAAAAAAAAAAAATGGTACTGATGAACTGAGTGGCAGGGCAGGAATAAAGATGTAGACATAGAGAATTGCCTTGAGCACATGGTGGGGAGGATGAAGCTGGGACGAAGTGAGAGAGTGGCATGGACATACATACACTACCAAACGTAAAATAGATAGCTGTGGGAAGCAGCAGCATAGCACAGGGAGATCAGCTTTGTACTTTGCGATGACTTAGAGGTGTGGGATAAGGAGTGTGGGAGGGAGGCTCGAGAGGGAGGGGATATGGGGATACACGTATGCCTATGGCTGATTCGCTTTGTTGTGCAACAGAAACTAGCACAGCATTGTGAAGCAGTTGTACTCCAGTAAAGATTAAAAAAATAAAATAAACAGCGAGCAAAAAAAAGAAAAATAAAATGATACTGTATTTTTGATTTCAGTGTCCACATGTCCATTATTAGTATACTGAAATATAATTGATTTTCATATGTTTATCTTGAATCCTGAGACCTTGCTGAACTCACTCATGAATCCTAGCAAGTTTTTTGTTTTGGTAGACTCCTTGAAATTTTCTGCAGCAATTATGTCATCTGCTAAAAGAGAGAGTTTTAGTTCTTCCTTTCTGATCTCTCTGTATATATATCTTTTCTTTTCTTTTCCCTTTTCTTTTTGTTTTCCTTATTGCCCTGGCTAGAATGTTCAATACACTGATAAATAAATGTGGTGAAAATGAACATCCCACCTTGATCCCAATCTTAGGAAAAGCATTCAGTCTTTTTTCACTATCAGGTATAATGTTAGTTGTTCTTTATAGAGGTTCTTTTATCAAGTTGAGGAAGTTCCTCTCTACTGCTATTTTTCTGAGAGTTTTTGTCATAAATGAGTGTTGAACTTTGCCAAATACTTCTTTTGCATCAATTGGTATGAACTTATGATTTTTATTTTTAGCCTGTTAATATGGTAGATTTCATTGATTTTCAAATAATGAACTCTGCTTGGTCATAGTTTATAGTTCTCTTTTTATATTGCTGAATTCTTTTTTTTTAATGGAAGTGATTTCTTTTTTGAATTTATTTTTTTATACAGCAGGTTCTTATTACTTATCTATTTTATACATATTAGTGTATACATTTCAATCCCAATCTCCCAATTCATCCCACCATTTCCCCCACCCTGCCCACCGCTTCCCCCCCTTGGTGTCTATACGTCTGTTCTCTACATCTGTGTCTCTATTTCTTCCTTGCAAACCGGTTCACCTGTACCATTTTTCTAGATTCCACATATATACGTTAATAGACGATAGTTCTTTTTCTCTTTCTGACTTATTTCACTCTGTATGACAGTCTCTAGGTCCATCCATGTCTCTACAAATGACCCAATTTCGTACCTTTTTATGGCTGTGTAGTATTCATTTTATATATGTACCACATCTTCTTTATCCATTTGTCTGTCATTGGACATTTAGGTTGCTTCCATGATCTGGCTATTGTAAACAGTGCTGCAATGAACATTGGGGTGCATGTGTTTTTTGAATTATGGTTTTATCTGGGTATATGCCCAGTAGTGGGATTGCTGGGTCATATCGTAATTCTATTTTTAGTTTTTTAAGGAACCTCCATACTGTTCTCCATAGTGGCTGTATCAATTTACATTCCCACCAACAGAGCAAGAGGGTTCCCTTTTCTCCACACCCTCTCCAGCATTTGTTGTTTGTAGATTTTTTTGTATTGCTGAATTCTATTTGCTAATATTTTGTTAAGAATTTTATATTTATGAGGCATTTTGATATTTGTCTCTAGTTTTCTTTTTTTTGTACTATCTGTAGTTTTGGTGTCAGGGTAACACCAGCTTCAGAAAATGAATTGGGAATATTCCCTTCTCTATTTTCAGGAAGAGTTTGTGTAGAATAGATGTTAATTCCTCTTTAAATGTTTGCTAGAATTCTCCAGTGATACCATTTGGGCTTGGGAAATTTTTTTTTAATTTTGTACTAATTCAATTTCTTTAACAGTTATAGAGCTGTTGGACTCCGCCCCCCCCCAAATTCTACAGATATGAAACAGGCTGATAAAACTATTCAGCTGCAAACAAGTACTACCTTTCAGGAGAAAGAAAGGTTAACCCCAAGACTGAAGCTCTGAGCTTAGAAAATGGAGCCTTGAGCCACAGAAGCCTTGAAACCTAATGAAATTTGCCCAGGTGGATTTCAGAATTGCTTGGGACTGATGACTTCTTTTCTCCTTCCATTCTTCCTTTTGAATGGGAATGTCTTTAGCTGCTATTCTATGCCTGTCCCATCACTGTATTTTAGGAGCTGATATCTTGTTTTCTAGTTTTACAGGTTCACAGATGGAGAGGAATTTTGCCTCAGGCTGGATCACAACCAGGGGCTTCCTCATACCTATTTAAATGACTTAGATGATGAGATTTGGGACTTGTAAGCTGATGAGAATTTGGATTTTGAGTTGATGCAGTAATCTATTGAAACTTTTGACAGCTTTAGGATGCGGTGAATGAATTTTGTATGTGGGACAGGCCTGAATCTTTGGGAGCAGATTGTGGTAGGCAGAACAATGGCCCCCTCAAAATTTTCCACATCCTAATCCCCAGAACTTGCAATTATATAACCTTAGTTGGCAAAAAGGACTTTACAGATGTGATTAGAGATCTTGTGATGGGGAGATTATCCTGGATTCTCCCAGTGTACCCAATATAACCACAAGGGTCTTTGTAAGTGAAGGAGAAAGGCAGCCACGTGATCATGAGGGTAAACAACAGATACACTTACAACCATTCTGTACCCATACAGCCGTTCTGTTTTTCACTTTCAGCACAGTATTCAAGAAATTACATAAGATACTCAACACTTTATTATAAAATAGGCTTTGTGTTAGACGATTTTGCCCGACTGTAGGCTAAGTGTTCTGAGCACATTTAAGGTAGGCTAGGCTCAGCTACGATGTTTGGTAGGTTAGGTGTATTGAATACGTTTTTGACTAACAATACTTTCAATTTATGACAGGTTTAACCTCTGGGTCTTTTTTATATTATATTGATTATATTGGGTCCACTGGGAGAATCCAGGATGTAACCTCTTCCTAAGTCGAGGAATATCCCTGCTGTGCTGTTCCTCAGGTCCCAAGATCCCTATCTAATCTGGCTCTTCTTTTCACTTTTTAGTAGTGTTTATTTTGTATATAATGTTCAGGGTTTTTAGTTGTACTTAGTGGGAGGAATAGGGAAACATATGTCTATCCCGTCTTCCTGGAAGTGAAAATCTCTCCTTATCCTGTAATGCTGGTAACTAGTTAAAAGTAAAATTAACACATTTTGGGAAGGGATGTCAAAGAAAAGAAATCCATAGATCTTACTTGGCCTAGGGCTGTCAGTTTATGATTTCTGTGTTAACAGAAGGGAACTGAAGGAATGGAAGTGTTTACGTGTGTGTGTGTGTGTGTGTGTGTGTGCACGTGCGCACGCGCGAGCACCTGTGGTAGGAAGAGGTGGTGGAAAAGAGGGAGGGATGATAGAGAGACACTGTTGGAGTTTGGGAATCCATGGGGCATGGCCTAGAATCAGGCCTCCAAAACACAGACCACAACAGGTCTCTGGAGGGAGAACCCCTGGCTTCTGAGAAGGCTCTTCGTACTTGAAAGTTCCTGTGATCAAGTTTGCTAGAGGTAACTGCTTTGGAATTTTTTTCTTTAATTATCTACTTAATAGAAGAAAGTTTTTCTGATTGTAACATTAATGCAGTTTTGTGTGGGAAAATTAGAAAAATTCAGACAAAGAGAAAGTGGGAATAATACTTCCCTAGACCCTTTATCCACAGACTGCTGTTAATATTTTTGTGTTTCCATTCAGTCTTTTTATCTATTCATCCATCTATGTGAATAAAATTGCAGCTATTCTTTTTTGTATGCCTTTAATCACCTTTTCCTCTTCATTTTAATTTAATTATAAATGTATTCCCGTCACTGAATATTTGGGAAAGTATGCTTTTTGACCACTCAATTGTATTCAGTTATTTGAAATTTAGCAATAATTCTCATACTGTTGAATGTTTTAGTGTTTATTATTTCTCACTATTATAAATAGTGCTGTGATGAGAATGCTTGGCCACATGTCTTTTTAATTCCTAGAAGTGGAAATATTTGAGCAAAGGACATTTGAGACTTTTGATTCCTATCATCAACTTGTTCTCCAGAAAGACTACCAATTTACATTCCCACCACCAGTACTGGAAAAGTCTTGCTTCACTCTAGTCTTGCAGGCATTGACTGTTATCATTTAAAAAAATGTTTGTGAATCTGAAGGCAAAAAAATGTCTTACGGTCATTTAATTTGCATTTATTTTATTACTAATAGTGTTAAACACCTCTTCTCTTTTTTGCCTTTTTTCTTTTGAGAACTGCTTTTGTTATTTGCACGTTATTTTCTATTGTAATTTTCTCCTTAATGGTTTGTTAGATGTGTTACAAGACTATTTTTCCAGTTTGTCATTGCCTTTTAATTTTTCATATGATGGTAACTGACATAGAACAGTCTACAATTTCAAATCTGTTCTTTTTTCTTTTCTTTTTTTTTTTGATTCCTACCAAGCTTTTGTGCTTAGAAGGTCCTTCTCCACACATTCCATTTATCTACTGCTGCATAACTCATGGCACCAAAACTTAATGACTTAAAACAATAACCATTTCATGATATGTTATAGTTTTTGTAGATCAGGGATTAAGATAGGCTCAGCTGGTGATTTTTTGCTCCATCTGATGTTGACAGAAGTCATTCAGTGGACCTCAGCTGGCTGATCTAAGATGGTGTCACCCACATGTCTGGAGCCTTGTGGGGATGGCCGGAAGGCTGGGTTCAGCAGGGACTGTCCCCTGAGTGCTTCCATGTGGACTGTCTGACATGGTGGCATTGGAGTAGTTAGAATTCTTACCATGGCAGCTCAGGACTCCAAAAAGGGGCATTCAAGCAAACAACTGTTAAGGTCTTTTATGACACAGCCCTGGACTTTGTCAACCAGTCTATCAGTCAAAGCAGTCTCAAGCCTGCCCAGATTCAGGTGGCCTTCATGGGAGATGTATCATAGAATCTGTGGTTCTATTTTCATATTGCCACTCTATCCCATGATAAGTTAAATGCACCCTTACATTTTCTTCTATCTTGTTTATGCTGCTTTTGCCACTGCAGCTGCTGCTTCTTTTTCTTTCTTTTTATAAATATAAATCCTCAATCCATCGAGAAAATGTTTTTATATAAGGCTTATAATGAGGTTTGAATTTGAATATTTCCACCTAATAAATGATTTCACTATAATCTTTTCTTGAATAACCCTCTTTTTGCTGATGGCTAACTATTAGAGACACTAGGGCCTGTGTGAGTATTTTGTTAATGGAAGAAAAACACCCTTCACCTTTCTCTTGACTTTTCTGGCACTCTCCTCCTCTAGATAAAAGTGGAACCTCCTGGTTAAGTGTAGCTGTCAGTCTGAGGGGCAACGAACCACACCACCGATGCCAGGTTGGCCAGCAAGCATCTTTCCAGAAGGTCGCTCTCGGCTAGAAGGGCTCTGTGACTCTGCGCCTGGTTGTTGACCTAACTCAGAGGGGGTCCTACTTTTCAATCTACTTTTTACAATAGCAGTTTCTTCCACTGCAGCAGAGTTGTGTGCCTTGGGCTGCTGCCCTGGGTGTGTCTGAGGTACTCTTGTTGTTGTGATTCCAAGTGTAATAATTCCCAGGGAAGACTGCTTCTGAGATGAAGTAACTTGACTGCTTCTAATGGGAGATGCATTAGCTCACCTTTATTAAGGTACTTAGCTCCGCTAAACAGGGAAGGAAACTCCAGTACCATGAGGTGGTTTTTCCACGACCTCCCCCTCTCTCTCTAGTTCTTATCTCATGCTGGCTCCACCCTACATTCCTCCACCTCAGAGGGATCTCTGATCTGGCCTCTAGTTTCCTCACTGACATCTCTGCTTCCTTCTCTCTACCACACAGAAACGCAGAGCCAAGCCCTTTGTCATAGGTCTCACAGTGCTGTATTCTTCTGCTTGGTCATCCATTTATTAATAACCTCCCACACTATTGTTGCAGTTGCTACTGCTATGCACATCCCTTATATAGCCGATATTCTGGTAGCTTTACTACCTTATTTAATTCCCCCTAACACTTTGGTGGTGTAGCTATTGATACTATTATTCCCGTTTTAGAGATAAGTGAATGTTTGCCTAGAGATAGGAATGCACTCACCTGTGTAGTTAGTAAGTCCCAGAGCAGGAATTTTAACCTTGGTAGTTTGCTTAATTTTTAAACACTATGTGATACTTCCCCTCTTCTTTCATCTTAATCCCCAGTTCCTAACTATGGATCTGTGTTTCCACTTCTCCCTGAAAAAGAGCACACACAGCTGATACCAAGGGCCACAGGAGAAAGACACCTGCTTGAGGACATATAATCCTGTCTGGCAGGAACATTTGAAACTCAATCCTCCTGAACGTTTACTTAGCTCATCCCTCTGATTCTAGCCAACTCTTTCTGACAGGTAGGAACCTCATCCTCTTAGACAAGGCACAACAGAGATGACCACACTTTAGCTAACTGGCCCGCCCTCTGAAAACTCCTGGCTATTTCTTCAGGGGAGTTTTCTGTGTAACTTCACTCTGCAGCTTCATGACTCATTTCTTCTTTTCGAGGTTGCTCCAGAGGAAATTTACTTCTGTGGTCCGAGCCCAGAACACACTCCAGCCCTCTCTGGAGAGAAGGAGGGTCAGAGAAGGAAGAGATTTTATAACTGGGGTAGCATTTGTTGTTCACTGCTGAGGAATCTGAGCGTTGCCTTGCGCTTATCCTGGGTGGAGGGCCCAGCAGCTGAGGAAGGCCTGCTGTAGGGGGAGGGAGGACTCAGTGGGGAGCACTTCCGGAGAGGAAGGGGGTAGAAGAGTCAGCGGAGGCTCCCAGAGGCTGTGCCCTTTGTTCTCCTTTGGCCCTTCTGATACCAAAATTGAGTCCTGAGCTTTCAGCACCTGTGGTCCTGCCAGGTTTCAGAGAGTATGACTAGGAGAGAGACCGGCCAACCTTAAATCAAGTGAATGAATAATGAGTGATCAGTAGGACAGCAACTTGATCATCCAATTTAATGCTTAATATAAACCTTTTGAGAGGAAAACTTGCAGTCACGTCTTCAGGAGGACTAGAAGATTTCAAGTTTTTCCAAAAGAACCTTTATAAAACCCCCAGAAGAGTCTCCAGGCAAGTTGTGAATTGTATTTTTTTGATCATGAAAAAAAGCATTGTATTCTTCAGAGGGAGGCATTGGTCAATTTTGTAACAGAGACGGAAACTAAAGCCAAATATCACCGTTCCAGTGTTGACATTTATCTGGAACTGGGATGTGAGTACCATTAAACCATGTGACTCAGCATGTGCTACAAGAAGATTTTGTTTTCTTTGCACTAGTGAGCCTACTTTAGTATTTTGCATAGTAGAAGATTTCAGTGGGGCCTTGTTACTGTTTCATCCCACACAGATAATAATGGTAGAGCCATTCTGAGTTAACACTTTCGGAAGTCTTTATCTCTTCAACCAGATTGTGGCTCTGAGTAAGCAGGATCCTTGTCTTACAATAGTTTGATTTTCCCACACTTAAAATTAAGATACTTGGGCTTCCCTGGTGGTGCAGTGGTTCAGAATCCGCCTGCTGATGAAGGGGACACAGGTTCGTGCCCCAGTCCGGGAAGATCCCACATGCCGCGGAGCGGCTGGGCCCGTGAGCCATGGCTGCTGAGCCTGCGCGTCCGGAGCCTGTGCTCCGCAACAGGAGAGGCCACAACAGTGAGAGTCCCGCGTACCGCAAAAAAAAAAAAAAAAAAAAAAAAATTAAGATACTTTTACTCATTTCCTTCCTAGAGAGGCCAAGGGACCAAACCTCTCTGTTGCAAACACTGTTGGTTGCCTGCCAGGGAGCTGCTTCCTTCTTTCTACCTTGCTGTCAAGCCCTGACTTTTGTTGCCTTCCTTTAAAGGGTTCTGTCCTTTTGAGGAACTTAGACTCTACCTAATCACATAGGGTGAGACTTCATTGGTCTAGACCAATTTTGGTGGCCTCACCTTGCATAGTGATTGTCTAAGCATGGGCAGATTGGGTTGATTCTGGCCAGTGAGACATGGGAATGTCTGATGGAGGGACCAGGATGGGGACATTCCCTCTTCTTTCAGTGTCTGAAGCTCTTTGACAGCGTATGAGACAGCGTATGAGGCTTGACCTACAGCAGATCTTAGAACTGTGGGGGGAAGCTGCAGAAAAGGTAAGCTAGATCTGTGATGTTTGTGTGTCAATGAACTGACACACTCTGAAACTGTCTTACCTCTAGATTTCACGTGATGCAAAATATCAACATCCTTATTGTTTTCAGCGGCTCATAGTTAGATCTATCCTTTGCTATCCAAAACATCTTACACTGCCTTTTTAAAAAAATTAATTAATTATTTTGGTTGCATTTGGTCTTCGTCGCTGCGCGCAGGCTTTCTCTAGTTGCGGTGAGTAGGGTTTATTCTTCGTCGCGATGCACGGGCTTCTCATTGCAGTGGCTTCTCTTGTGGCCCAGCACGGGCTCTAGGCACACGGGCTTCAGTAGTTGTGGCTCGCGGACTCTAGAGCACAGGCTCAGTAGTTGTGGCACACGGGCTTAGCTGCTCCGCGGCATGTGGGATCTGCCCGGACCAGGGATTGAACCCGTGTCCCCTGCATTAGCAGGTGGATTCTTAACCACTGTGCTACCAAAGAAGTCCCACAGCCTTTGTTTAAAAAGGGAAAGTTGATGTTGGTTGGGGAATCAAGGCAAAAAGCTCCTTCCTCACTCATGTTTGAGGAGGGAGCCATGTTTGCCTGGCAGTTCTGGCCAGTCTATCTCCTAAGGCAGCTTCTCTGCTAAAGACCTGATACTGGTGGGAAGACTAATTCCTAAGGTTGAGCTGGTTCAAAAATAGAATACATTCAAGAAGTAGCAAAGAAAGGTTTTCTCCCATATGACAGGAGGCAGAACTCATTGTCGACACCTTTCTGCACAGCAAGAAGAGTTCATAACTGCTTGTGGCTAATTTTGCACAAACATGATTTCAAAGTGAATCTCCTCTTGCCAAGTTGAGACTCAGGTGAGGATCTGGTGAGGGATAGAGAGTATGTGGTAGTCGGGGTGGAGTGGGGCAGGTGCTCTCTAGCTTGGTGCAGGGCCAGGCTGATAAGCATAGATGAGACACCAGGGAGCAATATGAGCTTCCTATGTTGGAGTTTCCAGCATGAATACATTTATCAATTTAACTGACATTCACTGAGTACATGGTACATGTCAGGCACTGTGTGAGGCACCTGAGAAAGAAGAAAAAAATGTTCTTTGACCACAAGGAACATACAGCCTAATATACAGTCCAGCCTTTAGGTAACCACTCCCAGCCCCCTCTTGCCTTAGCACTCTGGCGGTTTGAACATCTCCTCCCACTCATAAATTATGGCAACATTGGGCTGTAAATGCATGCATACCAGCTGCTCTTACAAATATCCCACATGATTTCCTTGTTATCAGGATTAAGAAATGTAACATTTTAAGTCTGTGAGGAGTTACCAGTTCTCCAAAGAAGAAATACAGATGGCACATGAAAAGATGCCCAACATCGCTAATTATTAGAGAAATGCAAATCAAAACTACAATGAGTTTGACCACAGTGGTCAGAATGGCCATCATCAAAAAGTCTACAAATAATAAATGCTGGAGAGGGTGTGGAGGAAAGGGAACCCTCCTACACTGTTGGTGGGAATGTAAATTGATACAGCCACTATGGAGAACAGTATGGAAGTTCCTTAAAAACTAAAACTAGAGCTACTATATGATCCTGCAATCCCACTCTTGGGCACATATCTGGAGAAAAGCATAATTCAAAAAGATACATGCACACCAATGTTCATTGCAGCTCTATTTACGCTAGCCAGGACATGGAAGCAACCTAAATGTCCACTGACAGATGAATGGATAGAGAAGATGTGGTACATATATACAATGGAATATTACTTAGCCATAAAAAGAATGAAATAATTCCATTTGCAGCAACATGGGTGGACCTAGAGATTATCATACTAAGTGAAGTAAGCCAGAGAGAGAAAGACAAATATCATATAAATTTGCATATATGTGGAATCTAAAAAACAGGGTACAAATGAATTTATTTACAAAACAGAAATAGAGTCACAGTTGTAGAAAACAAACTTATGGTTACCAAAGTGGAAGGAGGGGGAGAGGGATAAATCAGGAGTGTCGGATTAAAATATACACACTACAATATATAAAATAGGTAACCAACAAGGACCTACTGTATAGCACAGGGAACTACATTCAAAATCTTGTAATAACCTATAATGAAAAAGAATCTGGGGACTTCCCGGGTGGCGCAGTGGTTAAGAATCCGCCTGCCAATGCAGGGGACACAGGTTCGAGCCCTGGCCCAGGAAGATCCCACATGCTGCGGAGCAACTAAGCCCGTGCACCACAACTACTGAGCCTGCGCTCTAGAGCCCACAAGCCACAACTACTGAAGCCTGCGCGCCTAGAGCCTGTGCTCTGCAACAAGAGAAGCCACCGCAGTGAGAAGCTCATGCACCGCAATAAAGAGTAGCCCCGGCTCGCCACAACTAGAGAAAGCCCGTGTTCAGCAACAAAGACCCAATGCAGCCAAAAATAAATAAATAAAATAAAATAAATAAATTTATAAAAAAAGAAAAAGAATCTGAAAAACTATATATAACTGAATCACTTTGTTGTACACCCGAAACATTGTAAATCAACTATACTTCAATAAAAATAATTTTTAAAAAAGAGTTATCAAGCACCACTACTATGAGTCAAATGGTGTGGGGCATTCAAAAGTAACTGAGAAATCCTGTACTTTCAGGAAACCACAGCTCAGGTGGGAGTATATAATTTGCATACTAAAAGTCAGAGCAAGCAACTAGGTGAAAAGCAGGCATTTGAATGGTGCAGATAATTAGTGCTAGGGAAGTTGAATTCAATTCCACACGTATTTGTCGAGCCCTTCAGTGTGTCAAGCACTGAGTCAGGCCCCTGGGACACAGGAATGAATAAGTTCCATTCCTTCTCTTCCTGGAGCTAACTCTGCAGTAGTGATGATACAGTAATATTAGTCATATCAAATAACATTTATGAAGCCCTAATTATTATTATACATTTCTATGTGCTTTCCATATAATAGCTCATTTATTGGTTAACTCTATGAGTAGGTATTAATATTATCCCCATTTTAGAGATGAGGAGACTGAGGCAAAGTAACTTTCCCAAGATCACAGAGTTAGTACGGTAGATAAGGGATTAATGAAGACTCTTAACAGTTTATCAATTTTACCCGTAATAGATCTAGATATGGGTAAACTAGGTTCTTTAGGCAAAGGAGACATGGTAACAAATGGACCGCTAGCCCACTATGAGACAAGTAGGTAAAATTGCCTACACATTCCCCCAGCACTGCTGGAACCACAGAGCCCCAGGGATGTCACTGGCACATAGTTGTGCCTGCCGCTATGGAAAACAGAGAAGTCAGGAAAGAAAACTAGCAGGGCACCAGCTTTCTTCCATCCACATGTGCTGAGCTGAACTGCGGTTTACTGAGGACATTTGGGACATTCTGGGACACCTGGAGTTAGAATCCCATGGAAACTTACAATTGAACCAGGGTGTAACTCTCCCTAAATATGTAATCTAGTTAAAGCCATCAACATCAGCCAATGAAAGACAGGAGGGCTGCTTGGCATTCTACATCAGGCCCTGCCTCCCATGGACCTGTAGGTAAATTGAGAAGTGCGGGGAAGGCAGTTTCTCATCTACGTGATCTTCTCCTCTTGAGGGACCGAATACATCCCTCCGGATCCTGGGTCATCTTTTAAAAATGATAGGACCCATTAGCAGTCTTACCTTGAGGTGGCTGTGATACTGTGATTTATAATAATAAATATATATTCAGCCTTCATCCCGTTTCCTGGCAGAAAACCCTTGGAATTCCCCAAGTGATAAGAGTCATAAAGATGAAAAGAAAGTGTTCGTTATTCACAAGGAGGTTCTTTTGACCACACCTGAATTTGTTAATGAGATGAGCTTGGGGAAAGCCCCTAGATAACCACTCAATAGGTGCTGGTTGTCAGGAAAACTAACCACCTGATTAGAAGTTTGGAACTTTTAGCCCCTTCTCTACCTCTGTAGAGAGGAGGGTCTGGACTTTGGATCAATCACCAGTGGCCAATAATTGAATCAATTATATCTATGTCATGAAGCATCCATAAAAATCCCTAAGCATGAGATTCAGAGAGCTTGGTGAACAAGAATGCATCCACATGCAGGGAGAGTGGCATAGCCCAAACTCCCAGAGGACACAAGCTCCTGTTTTAAGAATTGTTCTGGACCTCACCCTATCTCTCTCTTGATATCTAAATAAGTCAGTAATAATAAACTGTCTCCCTGAATTCTGTCAGCTAGTCTAGTAAATTATCAAACCCAGGGTTGGGGGGTGGGTAGGTCAGTCAGAGCCCAGGTGAAAACCTGGGCTTGTGGCTGGCATCTGAAGTGGGGGCAGTCCTGTGGGACTGAGACCCTAATCTGTGAGATGGGATGCTGTCTCTAGGTTGAGAGTCTCAGAATCGAGTTAAATTGTAGGACACCCAGCTAGTGTTGGAGAACCAACTAGTGTGGGGAAGAACCCCTATGTATTTGGAGTACAGAAGTCTTCTGTGAGTAGAGAAGGAAACAGCAGCATATGACCTACATTTGCTAGAGATTACAACCTGTCACCCATACTAAACCACGGATAGCTCTAAAATGAGTAGTTTCTTTAGGCTGTAAGGATGGATTTCTGCCCTAGGAACTGGACTCTTGAATTCAACATGATGCCCAACCTACATGCTGTACATTTCTCTTCATTTCTGGTATATTTCATACCTCATTCTGCTGGAAGAAACCAATTAACCCCCTACCCCTACCTCATCACCACCCCCCAAAAGTAACTTATCTATATCCCTATGTTTCTAGAGTCTTCTGATTAGAAGAATATGTTCCTCAGCCTCCTGGAAGTACCTGAGATGGACAAATAGGAAGGAGATTCAGAAAGCAAGTGATAAATTTCTCTTGAAGCTTCTATTCTTCCCTCCCTCCCTCCTTCCCTCTCTCTCTCTCTCTTCCTTTCTCTCTCTCTCTCTCTCTCTCTCTCTCTCTTTCTTTCTTTCTGTTTAGTGAGGCCCTACTTGGTGTGAAGCTCTGGGCCAGGCAATAGAGACACAGAGAGGAATAAGGTTAACATGGTCTGTGCTCTCAGGGGTTTTCAGTCCACTGAAGGCAACAAAATATTCAATTATAAATTAAAATAAGTGCTGCAAAGGATAAAATATAGATAATATGACAGAGACAATGAATGGGGAGCAAACCAACTATACTTTTGTGGTCAAGGAAGAAGGTTACATTTAAAGCAAGACCTGAGACTTGACTGATCAGTTTTGGAGCATCTTTCCAGGCAGGGGAAACACCTTCCTTTGAGACACTGTGGTAAAGAGAAACTTGAGTGTTCAAGAAGTTAATTAAGATGGGTTGAGGGGAAGGAGAGAATGAGGAAGTGAGACTGAAGAAGCGGGCAGGAGCCATGAGAAAGATTTTGCATTTTATTCCAAATGCAGCAAGCAGTCACAGGAAGGCAATGTGTAATGACAATTCTTCCTTCTCAGAAACTATATAACATCACTTCTAGAGTGAAGGGGAGAATGCTTGAGGGGAGAGTGATGATGGAGGAATAGCTGGTTTCCTTTGAAAACTCTGGGATTTTGGAAGAACTCTGTCTGGCTATAAATGATGTTGTCATGTGTGGGGTTTACAATTCCAGTATTAGCACTATTAACGTAATGAGATGGCCTTCAAAGGAGAACTTGAAGAATGGATGTTTTAAAAGGAAGTTCTGAGTGGAGTAATTGTGACATCTTCAGGTATGACTCATTTCCCACTGAGCTTCCTCCAGTGGACAGCCAGAGTGAGAGAGGGTTAAAATAAATGCATATTTATTGAGCAATTACTCCATGCTGAGCACTGTGGTAGATGCGGTGGTGGCTCCAAAAAAATGGTCCCCGTCCTCAAGGACTTTAAAAGATAATTATAGGAAGGATGGTCGAAAGAGTCCATCAGAACAATCCCATAAACAATCAGCCAAAATGCGTATAACCTCCACTTTGGGTTTCTATTTGACATCTCACAAGACAGAATTCAAAGTGGTCAAGGGATAAGGATCTCTGGAGGAGTAGTTTGCAAATCATTAGGGAGGCTTGGCCAAGCAAACAGGTAAGCAAGGATGCTAAGGTGCTCCTCACAGGCTCTTATTCTTTCCCACAGGATTATTCCGGACATCTGGAAGAGAGCAGCTAACTGGGGTGTCCTTTCCTTGCCCACCCTATGCTTTTATCATTAGTGGTAAACTTGTGCAAACATTGGGAATCCTGGCTGTCATGGTTACTTCCCAAACTCTGAAAGGCCAAAGGGAACAATCACTTTAGATTTCTCATAGGGATGGGGACCTGTTTCCAGTGTCATACTGCCCATTTTTGATACCAACTCAGGATTAGGAAGAAGAAGAGGGTTGCACAGAGCTTGTGTAGAGAAACTTGGGTGCTCAGGCCTTAAATGCCACAGAGGTTGTAGGCTGGCATGGTAGAAGTCAGAGTCTGGGCCTGTCATCTCAGGAAAGACATTTGATCTTATTCTTATTCAAATGAACCATTTGCACCTGATAAACTCAAGCCAATGATGTCTCACTCCAACTAGTTCCAGATTCCAGGAGAAGTGGGGTCAACTGCTTTTCCCCTCTCCTGGTCATGAAGTAGAAACCGCAGGAGATGGCTGTTAACAAAGAATTGAAGCTGTGACCCAAAGCACACAGTTGAGTGTTAAGACCTCTCTTGGAATCTGGGTTCCTTCACGTACTAGTTGTGTGATGCTGAACAAGTTAACCCCTTTGAACCAAAGTTTCCTGATCAATAGAATTAATTCATTGTCTATCTACTAGTCTGTTGAAGAGGGGAAAATGAAATAAAATACATGAAAGATCTGAGTAAGGCACAGAGTACTACACAGATGTGAAGTAGTCCTATCTCACATAGCGCTAAGGTAGGTGACAACTGTAATAGCTACCTTCCCCAAGTCAACTACCACCAGCTCTCCATGTGGAGGTCCAGGGTCTAAAGATCCACGGTTTCTCATTTTACCCATCTGATGCTGCAGGCATAGGGCCTAGTGCTTAGAATTTTTCACAGGTCTATTAAAATATTTGAGACGAGACATGGAAAAAATATACCTTCGAGACATAAAAAGTGCAATATGGGAAAAAGGAAGTGAATGTTTCAGTAAATGTCCACAGAAATGATTCTTTCAATTAGTCAACTGCAACACAACCTACTGCAAACAGAGTTGTATATCAATTGTTTAACATGTGATAAAGGTGCATCTTAACATGCTTAATATGATGTAAGGTAGGATCTCTAAAGGGAAGTTCTTAGAGCCTGTGTGATATCCAGGCAGCCCTGTCTATGTCAGTGGAGAATGTGAACCAGGAACAAAGGCCTTTTTTTCTTTCTCTAGCTAAAACCCACATTCATCTGTTAAAATCTGGCATCACATCTATTTTTAACTGCATCATAAATGCTCTTTTCATTTCTTTTCTTCCTCTAGTGCCCTGCAACTTATCCATAGAAGCTACAGAAGATGAACCAACTCCAGTTTTATTCAATCCAAGATTAGGCACGCCCACTTTCTGTATGTTTTCAGGAAGGTCACCTCCAATTTCCTTCTCCCCATCACCCCCTCTTGTCCTCCTATTCTTATGGTATGTGGTATCCATGGGACTCTGGTTATTTGCAGGTATTTATTGAATTGTGAGAAGGCTCATTGGTTAGGTGGGCCTGAGTGGGAGCTAAAAAGCTTTGTGAAAACAGGTGGACAACATACCAGGCTCCCTTCTTACCTCTGACACTTCACTGTCTGACCTTGGGCAGGGCCTCTCCCTGTCGGCTCTTCCATTGGCTTATCTGTGTAATGAGATGTGTAACATCTAAGAGAGTGGATGACCAACAAATCCAGCTTTCATGTACTGTGCTTCTGATGGCAGTTCCGAATGACTCTGTCACCCAAGCGTGTGTCACAGACCCTAAGTAGGTAGACATTTCCATAACCTGCTCCATGGAGGAGGTCAGGCTTCAGCTGACCTCGGCTTGTTTCTTTCTTCCAAGTTGACAAAATTTTTCAAGTTTGGAAAGCACTTTCAAGTTTGGAAGTGTTGCTTAAATTGTATGATTAAACTCCAAATGTAATGAAACTTTTTCATCTCAGGAACAGAAAGCCACTTGACATTTGTTTTTCCCGAGTTAATCACCCACTTTTCCTGCAGGGCTATCTGTGATGGGAGATGAGGGAAGATGGGAGTTCTGAGTTAGCCACACCATTGGCGGCCTCTCTGCTGATACCTGCTAGCTAGCTGCACTCTGCCTTGCTGACAGACCCCTGATTTGGTTCAGGTATTGGTGTCTACACTCTTCAGGGGGAAGACAGGTCCCTACCTAGCCCTGGGAGGTGGGAGAATATGGATTAGATAATTCAATCATAGTAATTCCATTTCTTTTGTCTGTAATTTTGTGCCTTAATTCCATCCAGTGCAATGTGAAGGGAAATCTGCTAGGGTGGGGGAAACCTACAGGGAAAGTTTCTCTTGTTTTTTTTTTAAAAGGGATGCAAGGTAGGATGCTCCCGCTTTTCCTGCCTTCCCATGTCACTGTGTGAGTCTACAGGGCTTGGAACTGTACCAGTTATCTGGATACCACAAGCACAAATACCTACAAGCTGAGGATGGTAGAGAGAAAATGGAAAGAACCTGGGTCCTTGGTAATATCTTTGAACCACTCATTTATGTAACCTTGGGACTTCTGCTTTGGAAGCTCTTATGGTGAGAGAGAATAATTTGTCCTGTTGCTCAGGGCCATGTCTGGTTGGGTTTGCTGTTACAAAAGCCTGCTAACAGCTGAATGAAGCTGCCTCCTTGGTGCTCACACTTCCTTTTCTGCTTGGAGAGGGTTTGGAGAAGGTATCCCAAAGGTACCTCAGTGGGCAGCCTCACACCAGAGCTTTTCAAACCAGTCCACAACGTAGGACTAAGGGGAGAGAGTCTATATCCCTTATAGGATTGGGAAGTAAAGCCTAAACCTGCAACCAAAAAGCTGAAATTTATTTGACCTCTTATGTCTTTAACTTTGAAATTCATGTGAAATTTTCATTCCGTTTCCTAATACCATTTTTTCCATGTAAAATTAATATTTTACCTACTTAAATTATTTAACTTCTCCTACCCTGTGAATTTTCAATGTAAATTAAGGCTGGACTGACCCCGGCAATGTGTCTCACATGATGCCAACAGGCAGAGCATCTGCTTCCAGAAGGTATATGTGGACAGAACCTGCAAAGGCCCATGGGATTATTGTTGCAAACGTGGACGAGGTTAAAGCAAGAGCAAGTACATGGGGAAGCTGTAGCAACTTTCCCTTCCTCTGAATCCTCAGCCTAGAAACTCTAGGCAGGCGATGGTGACACAAGCCACACACGGACCGCATTCCTGCCTCAGATAAGGTGCGTGTAGGTGAATTCCTGGGCTGCGCAGGTGACTCCTGAGAGGCTTGACTCATTAAGCCCAAGAACCCAAGTGACTTGCCCCAGGTTGCTGCTCAATTTCAGGGACAGTGTCTCAGTCCACTGTGCTTCACCCATCCTGACAGGCTGTCATTTCAATCAGATGTGAAAGGGCACATCACTGAATCATTTTGGGTAAGTTGTTCCTGTATCCCTTCCGCCCGGGTCTAAACTCTCCTTTTGTGAAAGGCCCCTAGAATATCAGCTCAGGGAAGCCAGGGACTTTGCTTCTCTTGTTCCCTGCAGGATCCTCCGTGCCTCTTACTGTGTCTGGCACATAGTATGCTTCATAAATATTTTTTGAATGACTGTCTTTGAAGAAATCGAATTAGGAATACTTTGAAGGCCATTCTATAGTAGGAGAGAGGAAAGTGCTTTGAGAGTTGAGAGGCTAGGAATGGAGAGGGACAACCAAAGATGGGACCCTGGAAACCCAGGAGCAGATCTCAGAAGGCATCCAGGGAAGGAGCTGCTGGAGGAGGTGAGGGTGTGAATCGAAGGGTGCCCAGTGGAAGAGGTGCTGCGCAAGTTCTCGTGAGCCACGCGGGAGAACACAGTTCGTCTTTACTTGTGTGAGAACCTCCGTGGGCCTGCATGGAGGGTCTAAGCCAGGCAATGCTTTTGTGGCCTAGGACAGAACTGGGATCCATCCCCTTAGCACCCCACCCATGGCCAGGCCAGGAAGATTGAATGTGATGACAAGATTTTCCTTGGTCTCTGTGCAATTAATTATCTCTTCCTCTTCAATTACCCAACAAATTCCCAGAACACCAGTCAACTCAAAGTGGGTGGTTTCCACACCCTGGCGGAAAGGTTGTGGGGAATTATTGTTAGAGATTGTTTGCAGGCCCTCTGCGCCAGCCGCCTGCTGCCTGGCTGTCTGTGTGTGGCCTTTACTTCCTCGGCTCTCTATCAGCAACAAACTGGCCTTTCTCTTCCCGGGTTCAAGAACCTCTTGAATTCTTTGGTTCTGTTCCATCTGCTCCCTCAGGTACCTTACTTCTCAAATTATATTAACCGAAGGAGGGAAAAATTTGGTCAAAGGTTCTCAGCTGATTATCCCAGCTGAGATTACCTAGGCGGTGGGCACAGTGGTTGGACACACAGGCCGTGGGGTCAGCCCAACTGGCTTCCACGCCTCCTATGCCTTTCTAGCTATCAAACCCTAGGCAATTCACTCAACCCTGGGTAGATTTTAGAATTCTTCTCCATAAAAGAGATAGAACCTTACAGGGTTGTTCCAAGGTTTAAAAGAGATAATGTATGTAAGGCATTTAACAACAGGCTTGGCATGTAGCAAGTGACCAATAAATGTCAACTATTTTTATTTTTCCTTCTCCTTTTCATTCTTCCTTTTAATCTCTTGCCTAAATTGATAAATACTTTCACCTCCTCGTGGGAAGAGTGTGTTTGTGAGGAGTGAAGATAAGAATGGTGGGGGGGCAGAGACATTATTCTGTTTAATTTTTAAAGTTTTTTTTTATGTAGACCATTTTTTGAAGTCTATTGAATTTGTTACAATATTGTTTCTGTTCTATGTTTTGGCTTTTTGGCCCTGAGGCATGTGGGATCTTAGCTCCCCCATCAGGGATTGAAACCGTACCCCCCGCATTGGAAGGCGAAGTCTTAACCACTGGACTGCCAGGGAAATCCCTGTCTTATTTTTTAAATCATCAGATACATTAAAAATAATAATAATAATAGGGAGGAAGATCAAGATGGCAGAGTAGGAGGATGTGGAACTCACCTCCCCCAACAAACACATCAAAAATATTGGGTCGGCCAAAATGTTTGTTTGGGTTTTTCCTAGGATGTTACAGAAAAACCCAAACAAACATTTTGGCCAACCCAATACATCTACATATGGAACCATTCTCATGGAAAACTAACTGGGAACTGGCAGAAGAAATCCTACACAACCAAAGCTGCGAGAAAGATCTCCATGTAACTGGGTAGGATGGAAAGAGGGCATTGGGTTGGGACCTGTGCCCTTGGGAGAGGTCTGAAAGGAAGAGAAGGTCCGCATGGGTGGACCCTCACACCCTGGGGAGCAAGCAGGTTGAGCCACAATCTGGGCATCCCAGTCCTGGAGTCCTTTGTGGAGGAGACAAGCCACCTTGGCTTCTAGGAGAACCACTGGGGGAATTCCCCGGCAGTCCAGTGGTTAGGACTGCACGCTTTCACTGCCAAGGGCCTGCATTCGATCCCTGGACGGGGAGCTAAGACCCCACAAGCCGTGTGGTATGGCCAAACAAACAAACAAATGAAAAACCAAAAAAACAAAAAGTGGTGAACCACTTGAACAGACATAAGGGCTGAAGAACTTAGACTCTACTCACGAGGAGTGCACGTGGGCTGGTTTGCCAACAATCAGGATGGAGAGAGCCTTGCACTGGCAGCGCCTCACCCCAATTCCTGAAGCCATAGCACCTTGGCTACTCTACACCACAGCATTGCACTAGATGTGGGACTAACACAACAGGGGAAGGGACACAACCTTGGGCTGCCTCTGAACATAATCATGGACACTTGTACAGGTGGCATACAGGTCCTCTGTGATTGCAAGGGCCTCACTTCCTTCAGCAATTACCTCCTTTGGGGCAGGGCACACACTCAAGGGCAACAGAGCCTGATTAAGGCTGACCCTTAGGGCTTCTACATCAACAACTGGAGAGCAGGCCTACCCCTGACAGGACAGTGAAGCTACAGAGCAGAGAGGAGGTCCCACCTCACACCTTGCACAGGCTTTAGATGCCCCCAACACCAACCATACCCACTATCAAGGGCACAACAGCCAGCACACCCTGAAGAAAGAGGTGGTTGGCATCCATTTTGAAACCAGCCCTTGCACCAGAGATATTGGACACACACAGTCTACACAGGGACACTGTCACATAAAAACACCCCTTGAAGACCACAGTGGGGTAACTGTTTCTCCTAAATTCATACAGACAAAGTTAAGTGAAATGACAAGGCAAAGGAAACCATCAGTAAAACAAGACAACCTATGGAATGGGAGTAAATATTTGCAAACGATGTGACAAGTAAGGGGTTAATATCCAAAATATACAAATAGCTTATGCACCTCAATATCGAAAAAACAAACAACCCAATCAAAAAATGAGAAGACCTAAATAGACATTTTTCCAAAGAAGACATACAGATGGCCAACAGACACGTGAAAAGATGCTCAACATCACTAAGTATTAGAGAAATGCAACTCAAAACTACAATGAGGTATCCCCTCACACCGGTCAGAATGGCCATCATGAAAAAGTCTATACACAATAAATGCTGGAGAGGGTGTGGAGAAAACAGAAACTTCCTACACTGTTGGTGGGAATGTAAATTGGTGCAGCCACTATGGAAAATAATATGGAGTTCCCTTAAAAAACCAAAAATAGAGATACCATATGATCCAGCAATCCCACTTCTAGGTAGATATCCGGAAAAAATGAAAACTCTAATTTGAAAAGACATATGCACCCCAATAGTCATAGCAGCACTATTTACAACAGCCAAGAAACAACCCAAGTGCCCATCAACAGTCGATTGGCTTAAGATGAGGTGTGTATATATATATATATATATATATATATGCTATGTAATGGAATATTATTCAGCCATAAGAAAGAATAAAATATTGCCATTTGAAACAACATGGATGGACCTAGAGATTATTATACTTTGTGAAATAAGTCAGAGAAGGCAGATACTGTATGAGATCACTTATATGAGGAATCTAAAAAATACAAATGAATGTATACGCAAAACGGAAACAGACTCACAGACATAGAAAGCAAATTTATGATTGCCAAAAGTGGGAGCAACAAATTAGGAATATGGGATTAACAAATACAAACTGCTACACATAAAATAGATAAGGAACAAGGAGTTACTGTATAGCACAGGGAAATATATGCAATAGCTTGTAATAATCTGTAATGGAATATAATCTACAAAAAAAAATAACCTGAATCACTATGCTGTACACCTGAAACTAACAAAATATTGTAAATCAACTACACTTTAATAAAAACAAAATAATAATAATTGTCATCACTTATTGAAGACCAGGCATTTCATATGCTGCAGTGCTTTTGAAGCACGTCCAGAAAATTTTGCCACTCCTTCTAAAGGAGGAGGGGTCTAATCCCTCTCCCGTTGATTTGGGTTGGCAGTTGTTACTCACTTCTAGTGCAAGTGATATTGTATGACTTTCGAGGCCAGACCAGTAGAGGCGATACAATTGCACCTGTTTCTCTCTCAGGACATATGCCTTTAGAGCCCTGTTCTGCCCTGTAAGAAATCTAGTGACCCTGCAGAGGCTGTGCAGGAAGGCCAGGTGGGTAGGTCCCCTGGGGGTAGGGGGATTTGCCCAGGGAACCCCAGCTGCTCCAGCCCCTGCTGTTTGTCTTCCCAGCCCCGGCACCAGACGTGAATGAGGAAGTCTTCAAACTGATCCCAGCTCTAGCCACCGACTGACTGCAACCTTGAGGGAGACCCCAAGTGAGAATAGCCCAGCTTAGTCTCTTTCAAATTCCTGACCTGCAAAAAGCACTAGAGCTAATAAACAGATATTGCTGTTTTAAGCCACTAAATTTTGAGCTGATTTGTCATCCATCGATACATGACACCCATGGTATCAACTAATAACACTGGGTGATAGGTATTGGAATCTCAGTTTTACAAACAAAGAAACTAAGGTTTAGAGAACTTAAGAAACACATGTAAGACACCACTTGGAACATGCAGAGCAGGGACACAAACGTATGTCCATGTGAGTCTAGAGTCCATGCTTGATCCACTGCACTGGGACTGCTTCATTTGACTGATCCTGGAGGAGGTGGAAAATAATGGGCAAAAATGCCTTTTCCTGTATCTGCCCTACAAGCTTCTCAATATTCCAGGATGAAACACATGATCATATTGTGTTTGGAAGATCACCACCTGCTCCACACTCTCTTGGCTCATCGAAGGTAACTGGCAAAGTGAGTTTCCCAGAAGTAAACTCTCTCATTGTCAGGCGTTGATCTCAGGTAAGCTTCAGAGCAGGGCTGCTAGCGGTAGTCTGCCGACCCACAGGGCCCAGGGTGCCCCGGGGAGGCTTGTGGACAGTTAGGAAGCCTGAGCTCAGGGCAGGCGAGGAAGAGCCAGATGGTGTGTGGTGGAGGAAGACAGTACAAACAAGGCGAGGAGTGGGAGAACAGCTGAGAAGGAAATGAGAAGTGACACACTGTGACAGAAGTTCCAAAGAGAAAAGAGAAAAATGTTCACGGAGAGAACTGATGAGTGTCCCCTAGAGACAAACAACAAGGGCTCCTGCAGCTGCCGAAGGGACGTGATTGGCTTGATATGAGCCCCACGAGGATGTACATGCCACAGACTGCTTTAGAATCACCACCCTGACCCTTGCACCTCTAAGATGCCGCATCTCTAAGAAACAAATGTTTCTGAGAAGACAGGGTCTATTCATTCAGGTTTGAATGTCTATAAAGCACCTTTTGCACGTCAGGGACCCTTTGACAATGGAACGTATATGATATAAATAAAAGATGTTTTCTGCCCTGGTGGAGCTTGAGGTCTGGAGGGGAATAATACTTTTTTGAGACCTGTTGTGTGCCCGTCCCTATATTGGATGACTTACTTGTTATCTCATATAATCTTGACACCAATCCTATAAAATAGGCATATTACCCTTACAAGAAAATGGGTGTAGAAAAATTAAATATCATGCTTAAAGTTATATACAGCAAGCAAGTGCTTGGTGTTTTAATCCAGGTTAGTTGAATTCTAAAGCCCATGGTCACTGTACTATAGACACTGCCTGCATCTCACCTGTGGGTTCATATTACGCGTCTGTGTAATAGGAACTTTCAGACGGCAGAGGGGGAATAGGTTAGTTCTGCCTCAGAAGAGACCTAGGGAAGCGGTGCAGGGGTTTCACAGAAGTTATGAGATCTGGGCTGTGAAGCATGAGAAGGAGTTAAGTATTTAGAGAAGGGCATTGCAGGCAGAGGGAACAGTGTGCCAGGGAAGGAATGGAGGGAGACAGACCTGCAAAGACCAGCCGGGGCCAGGTTGTGAGGGACTGTTTCTTGTTAAAGGAATATGGACTTAGTCTGCAGGCAATGGGAAGCACGGAGGTTTTGAAGCAGAAAAGTTCCTTGATCAGATTTGCCTTCTAGAAAGGTCAGTCCCATAGCCTGTGGAATACTGTTAGGAACACAGAGTGCCTCTGAATTTTTACTTGGATATTGCACTGATCCCTGAACTTCAAAATTCTCACAATGAAGTGCACGGTTCTCTTTCTCTTGCTTGCAAACCCTCACCTCCTCCTGGGGCCCCAGCTTAGTGAACAGATCATATCATTCCTCTGCTTAAAACCCTGCCTTAGCCATCATCAAAAGTCTGTAAACAGTAAATACTGGAGAGGGTGTGGAGAAAAGGGAACCCTCCTGCACTGTTGGTGGGAGTGTAAACTGATACAGCTGCTATGGAGAACAGTATGGAGGTTCTTTAAAAAACTAAAAATAGAATTACCATATGATCCAGCAATTTCACTCCTGGGCATATATCTGCAGAAAACTATAATTCAAAAAGACATGCACCCCAATATTCATGGCAGCACTATTTACAATAGCCAAGACATGGAAGCAACCTAAATGTCCATGAGTGGATAAAGAAGAAGGGGTATATTTATAGAATGGACTATTACTCAGCCATAAAAAGGAATGAAATAATGCCATTTGCAGCACATGGATGGACCTAGAAATTATCACACTAAGTGAAGTAAGCCAAACAAAGACAAATACCATATGATATCACTTATATGTACAATCTAAAATAAAAAGATACAAATGAACTTATATACAAAACAGAAATAGACCCACAAAAGGGGGAAAGGAGGGGTGGGGGGATAAATTAGGAGTTTGGGATTAACATATACACACTACTATATATAAAAGAGGTAACCAGTGAGGATCTACTGTAGAGCGCAGGGAACTATGCTCAATATTTTATAATAACATAATGGAAAAGAATCTAGAAAATTATATATATATATACATATTATATATATATATATATATATATATATATATATGCTGTACACCTGAAACTAACACAACACTGTAAATCAACTATATTTCAATTAAAAAAAAAAAAAAGAACCTTGCCACAGTTTTCACTGAGAGCAAACCCCAAAATCCTTAGGATGGCCAATCCAGCAGGGCCACACTGCTCCAACAGTACTGGGCTCCATGCCGTCCTTCACCACTGCAGGCGCACTCCCATCTCCCATCACAGGGGCCGTGCCCTAGCCTTTCCCTCTGTCTGCAGTGCCCCTCTCTCTCACAGTGCTCACCTCTTGCAAGTCTTTGCTCAAGTCTTCCCTTGTCAGTGGGGCCCATCCTCACCACCATTTTTAATACTACAGCCCTCCCTTTCCTTTCCCCTGCAGTCCTGGTCCTCTTTGCCCAACTCTGCTTTTTTTCTCCATTGCATCTATCACCTCCGACTTGCAATATAATTTGCCGTTTATTATGTTTCTTATTCATTATCCATCTCTCCTCTCACTAGAATGTAAGCTCACGAGGACATGGATCTATTTGTTGTGTCTGTACACTGAGGCAGGCATTATCCTTGATTTTTCCCATTTTCTTTCTCCTTCTATCCAATCCATCAGCATGTCTATGGATTTTGTTCTCAAGAGCCTGGAACAGTGCCTGATTCTTGACCATCTTGCTTACAGTTTTGTTAGAAATTTTTATCTGACTCAATCACAAAATGGTGCCCACTTATGAAGCAGATAGCTGCCCTTGGGGCCAGTGGTTAAATGAAAAGGAGAAACTGCTCCAGTGGGGTTCAGCTCTCAACCCTGGCCTGAGATGCACAGGAGTTCACCATCATACAACAGCAATTCAACAGGAGCTCCCTTCTTCCCACCATCGTCTTCACCCATCCTCCGCCTTTCCTTCCCACAGTGTATGCAGCATCCTCATTCTTATCAAGGGCCAACCCCTCCTTGCTGCTCTGGGTCCTCAGGCAATGACCCCTCTAAACACTCTTTTTCTGTCTTCTGGGTGGAGTGTCTCCCTCTCACAGGGTTGCGGCCATCAGAATGCAAACTACTTTCCATCTTAAATGCATATCTCGTATACTACCATATACTTTTTTAAAATGTTTTTTTATTGTGGTAAAAGTCACAGAATATAAAACATACTATTTTAACCATAGTTAACTGTACAGTTCAGTGGCATTAAGTACCTTCACATTGTTGTGCAACTCTCACCATCGTCCATCTTCCGAATTTTTCACCTTCCTAAACAGAAACTCTGTCTCCATTAAACGCTAACTCCCCATTCCCCCTCCCAACCCCTGGCCCCTGGCATCTACCAATGTACTTTCTGACTCTATGAATTTGACTATTCCAGGTACCTCGTAAAAGTGGAATCAAACAGTATTTGTCTGCACCAAATGTACATTGGAATGCATTTTTAAGGTTAACTTATGTCCTGCAAGCAGATTGTACCTTCTTTTTTCCCCCGTGTTATACAGTAGGCCCTCAGCAGCCTTCTACTTCATTCATAATAGTGTACATACATCAGTCCCAATCTCCCAGTCCATCCCACCACTCCCCCCCGCCCTTGGTGTACATACTTTTGTGCTCTATGTCTGTGTCTCTATTTCTGCTTTGCAAATAGGTTCATCTGTACCATTTTTCTAAATTCCACATATATGTGTTAATATACGATATTTGTTTTTCTCTTTCTGACTTACTTCACTCTGTTTGACAATCTCTAGTTCCTTCCATATCTCTGCAAATGGCACAACTTCGTTCCTTTTTATGGCGGAGTAATACTCCATTGCAGATGTGTACCATATCTTCTTTTCCATTCCTCTGTTGATGGACATTTACGTTGCTTACATGTCCTGGCCATTGTAAATAATGCTGCGATGAACATTGGGGTACATGTATCTTTTGGAATTATGGTTTTCTCTGGGTATATGCCCAAGAGTGGGATTGCTGGGTCATAATGGGCCAAAGACCTAAATAGACTTCCCTCCAAAGAAGACATACAGATGGCCAAGAGGCACATGAAAAGATGCTCAACATCATTAATTATTAGAGAAATACAATCAAAACTACAATGAGATACCACCTCACACCGGTCAGAATGGCCATCATCAAAAAATCTACAAACAATAAATGCTGGAGAGGGTGTGGAGAAAAGAGAACCTTCCTTCACTGTTGGTGGGAATATAAATTGATACAGCCACTATGGAGAACAGTATGGAGGTTGCTTAAAAAACTAAAAATAGAACTACCATATATTACCCATATACTTTTGGGTAAGACACCAGGAAAAAAAAAACTGACTTTAATTCATGTGTCCATTTCCTCACCTCCTTGTGTCTCCTTAGCCAACTCCAATAAAGCTTTGTCCTCCCCACTGCATTGGAACTGCCCTTGTCAAAGTCACCAGTACCCTGCATCTTGACAAATGCAATGATCACTATTCTATCCTTATTCTATTTTACCTTTTGGCGGCTTCCTACACATTTGTCCCTCTTTCATGATAAACCCTCTTCCTTTGCTTTCTGTAAATTTATTGACTGAGTTTTCTCCTTAAACACTGGCCATTCCTTTCCATCGCATTTCTGGGATCCACTCCCCCCTCCTTCCATCAAACCTCTAAACGTTAATCTCCCCTCCCCTCTTTCCCCTCCACTCTCTCATCTTCACCCTTTGGTTCTCCTCTTTCCACCCTCCCCACCTCTTCTCTTATCAACACCTTCTCCTTAGTAATCTTATCTAATTTGGGTCTTCAGATACCATGTATGCGCCATTAACTGCCTGACCAGGCCATTGATCTCCAGAGCAGTTTATCCAACTGCCTTTCTGACCTATCCACCAGGTTGTTTAATAAGCATTCCAAACTTTTCTTAGGCACCTTCACTTTTCCACTGAAACTCTTTTTCCCCCCCATTTTTCCTCCATATCAGGGAATGGACTCTACCATGCATTAAGATGACTAAGCCCCAAACCTTGAGAATCAAGGCATAATTTTTGATTCCTCATTTCCTCTCTCCCTATATTCAATCCATCAGCAAGTCGAGTTGATTCTACCTCCAAGATGTAACCTGAATCTGTCTGCTTCTCTCCATCTTCACTGCTGCCAGCCGGACCCAACTTTCACCATCTCTGCTAGATCACTCCAATAAAGGCTGAAACTCCAATAAGGGTTGATCTCTACTTTCTCTTTTGCCCCATCGGGAATCTAGTCTCTACTAAGCTGCTAAAGTATCATCTACAAATTTAAATCAGATCCCACCACTCACTGCTTAAAAATACATGAATGGCTTCCAATAGTACTATGAATAAAATATAGACCCGTTGGCATGGCCTACAAAGCCACATGAACTGTCCCTGCCTCTCCCTGAGCTCACATCACTCACATGTCCCTGAACTCCGTGCTCCAGTAATCTGGCCTTCTTTCTTTTCCTTAAACACGAACAGGTTTATTCCAGCCTTAAGGCCTTTGAGCTTGCTGTTCCCTCTTCCTGAAATTGCCAAATCCTTTGCAGAGTTCAGACTTCAGCCTGTCTTTACCTCCTTTGGGGAAATTTCCCCCAACACTGTAACCAAAGTAGCACAACACCAGATCCCCGACCCCTGGAACTCTGTTTTTTATCCTGTTTTATTTTCTTTAGAGCACTTATTGCTCTCTGCATTTGTCTTCTGTGTTTATTTATTTACTCTCTGTTTCAAAGAGTAGAACAGAAGTTTTGTGAAAGCAGGGATTTTGTCTGCCTTGGTCACTGCTGTGTTCTCAGTTCCTAAAACAGTGCTTGGCACTTATTAGAGCCTCAGTGGTTTATGTGTTGAATGAATGAATAAATGAAAACAGAGATAGAAGAATACATAGCTGCTTGTACGGATGGTGAAAAATTCATAGCTGCTTTGAAGGATGGTGAAAAGACCTTTCTTTCCCCACAAATCTTTCCATCTTGCCTCCAGCTAACACCTGAAGTTCCATTTTTATTTTTATTTTTTTTTAATTAATTAATTTATTTATTTATTTAGGGCTGTGTTGGGTCTTCGTTTCTGTGTGAGGGCTTTCTCTAGTTGTGGCAAGTGGGGGCCACTCTTCATCACGGTGCGCGGGCCTCTCACCATCGCGGCCTCTCTTGTTGCGGAGCACAGGCTCCAGACGCGCAGGCTCAGTAGTTGTGGCTCACGGGCCTACTTGCTCCGCGGCATGTGGGATCTTCCCAGACCAGGGCTCGAACCCGTGTCCCCTGCATTGGCAGGCAGATTCTCAACCACTGCGCCACCAGGGAAGCCCTGAAGTTCCATTTTTAAAGAATAACAACTGACTTTTATTTCTGGTTATGACTTAGCTATATAGGACTCTCATGCCAAAAACATACATAAAACCTGAGTAAAATTTATAAAGCAATTTTTCTCTCTCCTCTTTGGTATTCTTTGTGTATCCAGAATCTGAGGATCCATGCTTTTCACCAATTCTAGAAAAATCCTTGGTCATTATCCATTAGACACTGTCTTCCCCATTCTCTCTATCCTCTATCTTATCGGACACATGTCGAAACTTCATATCCTAGTATTATGTTGTATTCCTTTTCTTTCATATTTTTAAGCTCTTTCTCTGTGCTGAATTCTGGATTTTGTCTTCAGCTCTATCTTGGTTGACTAATTCTCCCTGCAGATGTGTTTAATCTGCTCTTTATTTTAGCTTTAAATTTAATCATACCATTTTTCCCTTCTAGGAGTTAAATTTTTCTGAAATTGCTTGTTTCTTGCTAGTTATTTTTTCACGTTTTAAATGTTATCTTTAATTTATTAATAATTTACAAACATTTTTATAATTTAACCGATAATTGTATTATCTCAATTCTTCGGAATCAGATTGAGCTATTTTTGTTCTTTGCCGACTCTTACTCATGGTGGCTTAGTCACTCATGCTCTTCACAGTGTTCACTTTTTTTTTTTTTTTTTTTTGGTGCTACGCAGGCCTCTCACTGTTGTGGCCTCTCCCGTTGCAGAGCACAGGCTCCGGACGCCCAGGCTCAGCAGCCATGGCTCACGGGCCCAGCCGCTCCGCGGCATGTGGGATCTTCCCGGACCGGGGCACGAACCCATGTCCCCTGCATCGGCAGGCGGACTCTCAACCACTGCGCCACCAGGGAAGCCCCTCACAGTGTTCACTTTTGAGCTCATGTTCAACGTGGCTTTATCTGTGGGATTCCTGTGGAAGCTGTGTTGAGTATCTATCCCTCCAGGTATGATTTATTTTGGCATTTGCTAAAAGTTTGATTTTGTTAATAACCTAGGATCATTTTATATTCCTTTCTTATCTTGGGGTTTCTGAGACTATACAGATAGTGTAAACATGAACCCCTAATCCACATGAGGGCAGGTTGGGGTTATGAATTCTCAGAGGAGACTTTTTTCCAAAGAGTCCCGGACAATATGTCAAGTATTGTTTTATGCCCCCTTTGTCGGTGGGCAGATATTTTTCTTGTTCCCCTTCATTGAGGATATTTCAATGTTCCTGGCTTTATGCAGGGGTCTTGGATTCATCCCTCCACCTTGTGCGCGTTTCAAGGAATTATCTCCTGTTCTCATGTTTTTCCATGGGTAAAGAGAACGAAAGTTATCCTCAGGATACTCTTTTCTTCAGTACTCTCTGGGGAGTTCCCTTCTTTCCATGGAAGGTCAGCTATACATCTGAGAGCCTTGCCATATGTGATCCAGAAATTTTAAGTGCTTTTTGTTGGGAAGATTTTTATAGTATACAGCCTACCATATTTTCAGAGATGGAAGTCATACATTTTCTGTAACCCATGTGTTAGTTAATTCTTCATGTCTTTATATACTGTCTACCAATTTTTTTTTTTTTTTTTTTTTTTTTTTTTTGCAGTACGCGGGCCTCTGGCTGCTGTGGCCTCTCCCGTTGCGGAGCACAGGCTCCGGACGCACAGGCTCAGCAGCCATGGCTCACGGGCCCAGCCACTCCACGGCATGTGGGATCTTCCCGGACCGGGGCATGAACCCGTGTCCCCTGCATCGGTAGGCGGACTCTCAACCACTGCGCCACCAGGGAAGCCCACTGTCTACCAATTATTGATAATAATCTTATCTCTTTAGATAATTTTAAAGCTCAAATCCTTTTCATACTTATTCTCCCATAGGAATCATCTTTTTCTAAATATGAAAACTGGGCTCAGAGTTAAGTGAGTTGTCTAATAATAACTACCATTTTTTCTGACATCTACTCTGTGACAGGCACTATAAATATATTATGGAAAATACTTATAGCAGACCCATGAAGTGGTTATTGTTTTCTGTGGTTGAGAAAGCAAAGTGTCAAATGTGTATGCAACTGGACTAAGGTCCCATAGCTCATCATACTCAGGCCTGCCTGATTCCAGAGCCTGTTCTCTTTCTAGTGCTGTCTCTGTTTACTCCATTTCCCCAGGCTGCTCTCCTAGATGTGGGCTTAATGAGGGCATTTATGCATTTTAGTGAGAATATTTACTTGGCAAGTTCTTTACTAATAAATGTGTTTATTAGTAACAATGGTTCATTGGTTAGTTGCAACTGTGCACTATGTACCTTTTCAATCTCAGTTACATCTTGGAGATAAGCTCTTTTGGAGTCTTAAATGACTCAAAATGACCCCAGATACCCATTTATTGTTGTTACCTGCTCATGGTGTAGATATCTTGCCTAAAGGTTATTAGCTGGTACCTCAAGCTGTGGTTTTTTAATCCTTTTCTTTCTGAGCCATGAATTTATTTTTCAAATGATGTTTTACACAGAATCCTAATATAAATCAGAGAATTAGCGGCCCTTCCTGAGGAGTACATATAGACCTGCCATCACAGTTTACTTCTTGAAAAATTAGTCACCTTGTAAAAAACATGTATAAACAAGTACAAAGAAATAAAAATCATCAGCTATGACAAATAAATTCAACAATCTGTTAATACAGCTCTTGATTCTTTGTTTTCAGTTTCCATTATTTTTGTCCATATAATTATGGGAGGCTGTGCTATTGAAAAACCACGTCTCTAAGAAAAAAGGAATTGTTTGTACATTGAACCTGATATGCTGTACCAGCTCTCTTCAATTCAGTCCAACATTCTTAATTTGTCAGTTTCAATGAAACAACATAGTATCCATCAGCCAAAATCAAAGGAAGGGAATTTGAGACTTCAAAAGAAATCTCTCCTCCCAGTAGCCACTTTGTATTTTCTCCAGGAATGCATCTTTTCTCTGCCAATCTGGGTACTTCCACGTAAAAGCTCTAGGAGGGCCTGCCTCAGGTTGGAGGTTTGAACTCTAAAACCAGGGGTCTTTCCACTATACAACAGCCTTCCCTGGTCCTCCCTCTTTCCTCCAGCCTGGCCAAAATAATTCCATTTTTTTATTTGAAACAAAAATCAAGTCTCATTTTCTTTCAGAAGCAACCCTTGGTTGTCTCTGTTCATAAAGATTTTTCCCTCCTTTGAACTTAGAGCTGATATATGATTACAATTCCACTCAAAATATATATCTTGGACACCTTTTCTATCTATCTACCCCATTCCTTTAAAGGCTATATGGTATCTTATTATTTGTATAGTATACTTTGTTTAGTTCCATACTGAAAGACTTTTATTTTGTTATCACATTTTGGTATTACATATAATTTTGTAATGATTTCATGGTACTTTCATCTTGGCATATTTGTTCCAATAGATATGTAAGATAAATTCTTACTATCAAAGCTGTTGGGTTAAAAGGTATAGACATCACATGTTTTTGATAGTTATTAGCAATTGTATGAGAATGACTGCACATCCTCACCAACACTGGGTGTCATAAAAATTTAGATAGAATATATTTGGTTTACCTATGTTAGGTTAGGTACGTACATAGCTAGTGAGGCACTTAACAAATATATGTGCACCCTTCTCTTTTCTTCTCTAGAGAAAGAGATTTTTAGGTGTTGTGGCATTGAACAAATTTCATCTAAGTCTCCATTTTCTTATCTGGGAAATGGAGTTAACAAAACCTTAAGAATACATATAAAGTTGTTGTCAGGATTAAATCATACAAAGCAAATAAAGTACTTGACCCAATATTTGACAATGCTCACTACATGGCAGGAACTTTCTCTTTGTGTTTTCTGTAGTACTGGGTACATATGACACTCAGTGAAAATAAGGGGAGGAAAATTCCTTCATCATCATCATACCCAACATCTGCTAAATACTGACCACAACTGCTACCACTGTACTTCTTAAATTTTTATCCTATTTTACACCAATTTAAAGGTACAAGTTAATTAGGTGTGGATGAGAGATTTAAACTTACCCAGTCTGAATGTAGAAAGTGTTCCACCTTTTGGAAATCAGATGCTGTATGCAACAGGTTGCTCACCTCTTGTTTCTCTTCGGCCGATGTGCTGTCCCTGGAGCTGCCATCTTGCTAAAGCCAGTCGGCTTCCTCGGCTGGCTCTACCATTCCTGCCTGGACGTGATAGCGCGTTTATAAGGGTCACCTGTTGTGGCTCAACAGAAACACTGTCGTTAAAGAGGACAGACAGAGAAAACAATAAGCATGTTTATTTCAACAAAGTAAAAAAAAAAAATCACAATTTATTTATCCAAAGACTGGTTTGATTTCTACTGAATACTACATAAAGCCCTACATCTAAAGATAAGCCCAGGTGGATCTCCAACAGCTAAAATGTTACACTAGGACTTTATCAGTGTGCGTTTAATAAGTCATGGGTTTTGTGTTTTCAGGTGAGTATTTAAAATCGTATTTTGAAATAAGTGTGAGTATTCATTGTTTGGCTTCACTTTTTATAATTTCTGTGTTGATATCAACAGTGAAGGACTGTAATAAGAACTGGGCACCTTAATTTTGAAAGAGAAAACATCCCTTAAAGTCCAAAGGATATAAGTAATTTTGTTTTATATAAAGGTAGGCTGATAGACAATGGTGATCTTCTCATTTTACAAATGAACATTGAGGCTAGGAGTGTCAGAAACGTGAACTTTTGCTGTGCTATTAGGACAAACGGGTAGGTCTGTGGGGTGCAGCCTTGGGCTTTCAAAAGGGGTCCTGCTTTGTGCATTAAAAAAGTGTATAACAATCACACAGAGAAAAAAATCTGGAAGGTTATACAGCACAATGTTAACTCCATTTGGTGGGATTAGAGAATATTTTTACATTTTAAAAGTTTCTTTCTAAATAGCCTGAATTTTTTTTTTTTTTTTTTTTTTTTTTTGCGGTACATGGGCCTCTCACTGTTGTGGCCTCTCCCGCTGCGGAGCACAGACTCCAGGCGCGCAGGCTCAGCGGCTATGGCTCACGGGCCCAGCCGCTCCGCAGCATGTGGGATCTTCCCGGACCGGGGCACGAACCCGCGTCCCCTGCATCGGCAGGCTTACTCTCAACCACTGCGCCACCAGGGAAGCCCTAGCCTGAAATTTTTAAAAATGAAAATCTATTCTTTTATAATCAGGAAAATGAAGAAGCCATTAATTAATAAAGAAATAAATCTGATGGAAAGCAAAGAAAGCTCTGCCTTTCCTGGTCCCTCTGAAACTTGGGAATCCAGGCTGGGCTCCCTGCTCTCCTGTCCGTCCTTCCAGATCTCATCCAGATTAGCGGGCATACTTGGGCTCTTCCTCTCACTCTGGCTCAGATGTGGTGTCTTGTTTTCCTGCTTCATTCTGTGAACCGAGGTGGGTCCTGGAGTTATCATTCGAATGGAGTTCTAGTCAGTTGTCCTCTGCTATCTGACCTTAGTCTATCTCTCCAGTACTCCACACAATATCTCAGATGAATAACTTTTCATGCTGCTGCATGGAACTGTGGAGAAGGAAGCTTTCAGAATTGGATAGTTGGACATTCAGGTTATCTAACTAGCCTGAGTTTCAGTTTCCTTATCTGTAGAGTACAGATAATAATCCTACCCTCTTTTTGTTTGCTTTAAGTACTAGAGATGATATAAAAATAGTGTTCACCAAAGTACCTGTCATTCACTCATTCAACAACAGCTATTTATTGTGTACCTATTTATGCCATGCACTCCTCTGGACACTGGTGATACACAGAGTCTACATATTTTTTTAGATGAATATGTGTTTTTCATCTCTTTATTTTAGTATAGAAATCCTCTATGACTTTTCAACTTGCTAATTTTATAGATACAAAGCTATGCATATAAACTCTGCCCCCACCAACAGATGTTATTAGCAGAACCCTGTGGCCATTATAGCTTTGCCATCAGTCATGGCTTAAGGTGCATTTGCTGGGTTTTGCTTTTTTTGAAAGGCAAAGCAAAACACAAAGAGTGAGCTAAAAAACTATAGTATCTAATACCACTTTGATATTATAGCCATTAAGTTTTACGAAAAAGATACTTTCACTGTTCAGATATCAGAATCCTAACTTTATGAAAATGTCCATAGTTGTTGAGTGATTTATGTAAATGTCCACAGTTGTTGAAGACCTAGCCTCTTATAAATTTTATATGCAGTGAAAATAAAGATAAAATAAGAGCATCTTTTCAAGAGATCTGAAATAAAGAAGAGTTGGAACTGAAGCCATCAATATCTACAGTTCTCTGAAGAAATTTAAGTTTGTATAGCTAACAGTGTTGACAATTATTGAACACTTTTTTTTTTTTTTTTTTTTTTTTTTTCGGTACGCGGGCCTCTCACCGCTGTGACCTCTCCCATTGCAGAGCACAGGCTCCGGACGCGCAGGCTCAGCGGCCATGGCTCACGGGCCCAGCTGCTCCGCAGCATGTGGGATCTTCCCAGACCGGGGCACGAACCCGTGTCCCCTGCATCGGCAGGCGGACTCTCAACCACTGCGCCACCAGGGAAGCCCTATTGAACACTTTTTAATGTGTTAGGTACTGTTCTAAGTGTACGAATGCATTTAATTCTCACATCAAAGAGCTATTATTATCATTCCCTCCCCCCATCTTAAAAATGAGAAAACTGAGGCACAGAGAGTTTATGTAGCCAGGTTACAGGTAATAAACGGCAGAGTTGGGATTTGAACCCAGGTAGGTGGGCTCTATTGTACTGATATATGCACATTGGTTACTATGTAGCTTCACTGTAGACTTATGTACAAATGGACTTATTAACAATTCTTTGAAATCTAATCTGCTCAGTGGTAGAAAAATTCCTGACTAGACACTTAACTACTAACTACGGTTGTGGGGATGCCAGAGATGGAATTGCTGGGTCAGAATCATTCATGGGAAACCCAATATTCTATTTTTTAAAGATCTCCTGATACTCAGAAAATCTGAGGAAGAAAAGAGAAGAATTCGCTCTCAGTGGGGAATCTATTTCATACCTCTATTTTAAAATGTTTTATCAAACATTGGCTGATGTTTAAATTGAACTGAAATGTTAAACTGAAAAGAGCAAAGACCCTTTAGGATGCCTGGAAGGGACTGGTAGTTACTCAACTCACTGGTAGTCTGGGACTGAGAAAGAAGTCAAAGGAGTGAGAAATAAAACATAAACTGAGTTACCATGAGTAGCCTCTTTCTCACTGGTGAGGTAATCAAGGGCAGGTTCTGCCTCTCTGACTCCAGGTTCTTTGCTTTTCTTCCACGACTTGAACCATGAGGAGGGAATTTTTCTAATACTGATAGTTTATTCAATACTGAGTCTATTGGTACCTTAATTCTGATGCTAGTAAACAGCTAAAGAGCTAACATAATTGTGACCAGCTGGTCAAAGTCTTGTGACCCACAAGCAAAACCAACTCTAGTTTTGATGTCCCATCAGATTTGCAGGACTTCCGCAGAACTGGGTTTAGGCTTAATGCACAACTCAGGCTTAGCAGACTTACTGAATTGTGGTTAAATTAGTAAATCTAGTGACAGAAAGCATTTGACCTAGATGTTTGTATTTCTTTAGTTCATTCTCCAGGTTTGATCTCTATGTTTATATTTTGGGAATAAATTAAATAGCTCATTGCCTTAGGTAAAAATGGAGGAAATCTGAATAAAGCACAGACTTTAGTTAATAATAATGTATCAATATTGGTTAATAAGTTGTAACAAATGTACCACACTAATGTAAGATATTAGCATTACAGGAAACAGTATAGGCTATCTGGGGGGCTCTGCATTATCTTTCCAAATTTTCTGTAAATTACAAGTTATCATAAAATTAAAAGATTACTTTTTAAAACAAACAAAAAACTCATTGCCTTATCCTTTATATAAACATTGAGCTATGTCTTAAAAAACAGTGGAATTTTTATTAAAATTTTTGACTTCAGAGGTAATAATCACCAAGCTTAAGACGAATATACCTAGAGAGCATGACTTACTTAAAGAAACAACTCTTAACTATAATTAAGTACTTTCCCCACAAATCCTTAATCTAATGATTCTAAATTATTTCTCTTTCTTTCTTTCTCAACATAAGCCATCCATTTGGGAAACTTCTGAGACTATGGTAGTGTCAAATCCATCATGGCTCAGAGCAGTTCCATTACAAGCACTGCATAATTATTCACCCTCCGCTCTCTTCCTCCTGTCACTGTGGAAGAGATGTTTCTTCTCTAGTTCCTGGGTTTGGACCCTCTTTCTTCCCATACTTGCTGGGATGCTGTCTCATGCCTACTGTCTTTTCTGGATTGTCCGTCTCTCCTTTTTTATTGATTTATTGCCCTGGTTTCATGCAGGCGTCTCCACTCTACTCTGAGCAACTTGGGAGAAGGGATGTGGATCACTTATTTCTGTATCTCCCATCCTATCTAGCACACTGTAGGAGCTCAAAATAAAATTGTTTTTAGAATTAAGATGTAATGATAAAGACCATAACCTTTGCTATATTTTTCCTCTTACTCTGACTTGATGAAGAAACAACAACGAATCTTAAGCAGAGCTTGGCTCCACGGTCCACTGAGTGTTCAAGTCCCTTCATGAGGATAGTTATGACTTAGTTTTAGCTCCTTTGCTACCACAGGATTGACTGTGTTGGTGTGGACATCAGGAGGGACAAGTAGACCAACCAGATCATTCCTTGCTGTCAATCTTGTGCCTAAATTTTTCCCTGAGGCAGAAGCAGAAAGAGAACTAACATCTCCACATTGTCCATCCATATGTTGGCCACACAAGTCCCATGCACTCTTACCAGTCAGATTTCTCTGTCAATTCACCTTTTCAGGTCCTCTATTAAGTGCTCACTGTACCACTGTGCTCCCTGCAATGTAGTTTTGCTTGGCGAGGAATCCTGTGAATATACCGGGCAAGCCAGGCAGTCTAGGACTGAGCAAGAAGTCAAAGGAGTGAGAAATAAAATGTAACTTGAGTTACCATGAGTAATCTCTTTCTCACTGGTGAGATAATCAAGGGCAGGTGCTGCCTTTCCGGCTCCAGGTTCTTTGCTTTTCCCCTGCAGCTTGAGCTGTGAGGAGGGAATGTTTCTAATACCGGTAGTTCTGGAGTCTACTGGTATCTTTATTCTGATGACGGTAAACTGCTGTCAAGACCTTGGAGTTAAAGAATCTCAGCATATACCAGCCTCTGTTTCCTAGGACAGTTGGTATCTCTTCCACAACAAGCTATTTTAGTTAGGCTAACTGGAAAACAGATTTTCTAAAACTACTATTTAATGTATCACACATAAAATCACACATACGCCATGAGTTGTTAAAGCAAACTTGAAGGTAATCACCTCTGACTAAAAGAAGCAAGAAGAGAAAAGCGCAAACCTGATTTCTGAGTCTGGGAAGACAAAATGGGGATTGTAATATTTGGTTCACTTGAGAGAGAGAGGGAGGACTACAATAATCTTATCTGTCTCTAACAGTCAGTCCTGTTCCTCAAGGTCATGCACATACAGAGATTTTTTTTTTTTTAATTCCACAGAACTACACAACACCCTTTCAGCTCCACAGTGTCCTGACTGAGGCCACCTGTCTAGGCTACTCTCCCCAGGATTTTAAGTCACAGTGAGATTTGCCACAGGCATGAGATCAGGTCCATAGAACCTGAGCTGAGCAGTGACCCACAGGTGCCGGATTGCTGGGATTTGCATGAGATGGTGCATGCAGGTGATAAACGAAGGGAAGGAAAATGTGTCCTGAGGGACGCTGAAATCTGAGAATTGTTCTGCTCTAGTGACTCCCTAAATAGGTGGTTGACGGCAGTTATTCCTAGCAGCGCTAACCCCTTGTCTTGCATTTCCCTTGGCCGAACATCAAAAGAATGAAGAGAAATGCCAGAGAATGTCAACTTGAATTCCATTATCTTAGCACACCTAATTTCATTTAATTAATTTATTTTTATATCAATATATTCTCTTCCAGAACTCATCTTTTAATCTACTGAACACACTAGTTAATGATATAAAAAGAAGCAGAATCCCTTATTTGAATTTTCCTATTTAGTCAAGGATGAAGAAGATATTTTCATGTGGGTAGGAAAATTTTGGAAATTTGGGGGTGTCTGAATCTTTGGCTTTCTGGCTTCTGATTATTTGGTACCCTATTTAACATTTTTCCTTGTGACCTTGGGAAAGTTACCTCATCTTGCTGAGCCTTGCCAAAAATGGATAGTAAAAAGATTTGTTTCAGCCTGCAGAAAGGATGCCCCAACATATCTGGGGGAGTTTTGATATGAATAATTAACATGGTACATACTACCCATTCTTTATAGTTGCGAATATTTTCCGTAACCCTTTCTAAAAAATTCAAACCTACAGAAAATTTGCAAGAATAGTACAATGAATGCCCATTTACCCTTTATCTAGATTTACCAATTAACATTTTGCCACTTTTTTTTTTTTTTTTTTTTTTGCGATACGCGGGCCTCTCACTCATGTGGCCTCTCCCGTTGCGGAGCACAGGCTCTGGACGCACAGGCTCAGTGGCCATGGCTCACGGGACCAGCCTCTCCACGGCATGTGGGATCTTCCCGGACCGGGGCATGAACCCGTGTCCCCTGCATCGGCAGGCAGACTCTCAACCACTGTGCCACCAGGGAAGCCCCATTTTGCCACATTTGCTTTATCTCTTTCTTTCCACACGTATGCACATTCACACAAATATATTTTTGGTAAGCCATTTGAGAGTTCTTTTCACAGAGAATTCAGTTGCTATTATTCTAAATATCTTAACACATGTTTTCTAAAAAAAGGACATTCTCCTACATGACAACCATAAAAGTATCACATTCAGGAAATCTCACAATTGAAAACATATTATCTAATATATAGACCAAATTCAAACGTCCTCAACTGTCTCAATATTTAGAAAAGATACATGCACCCCTATGTTAATTGCGCCATTATTTACAATACCCAAGATATAGAAGCAACCCAAGCACCCATCAACAGATGATGAATGGGTAAAGAAGATACACACACACACACACACACACACACACACACACACACACTGGAATATTACTCAGCCATAAAAAAAATTAAATCTTGCCATTTGTGACAACACAGATGGACCTAGGGGGTATTATGCTAAATGAAATGTCAGACAGACAGAGAAAGACAGATATTGTATGATTTCACTTGTATGTGGAATCTAAAAAACAAATGAACAAATGAAACAAAACAAACAGTTCTAGATACAGAGAATAAACAGGTGGTTGCCAGAGGGGAGGGTGTGGGGAGGAGGGAAGAAAAAGGTGAGGGAGATTAAGAAGCACAAACTTCCAGCTGCAAAATAAATGAGTCACGGGTATGAAATATACAGTGTGGGGAATACAGTTAATAACTATGTTATCTTTGTATGATGACATAGCATAGCTGGACTTCTTGGGGTGATCATTTTGAAATGTACAGAAATACCAGATCACCATGTTGTGTAACAGGAACTAATAGTGTTGTAGGTGAGTTACACTTCAAAAACGAACAACAAACAAACAAACAAACAAACTCATAGCGAAAGAGATTATATTTGCAGTTACCAGAGGTGAGGTGTGGAGGGAGGGGAAATTGGATGAAGGCAGTCAAAAGGTACAAACGTCCAGTTATAAGATAAATAAGTACTCAGGATGTAATGTAGAACATGATGAACATAATTAACACTGCTGTAAGTTATATATGAAAGTTGTTAAGCGTGTAAATCCTGAGTTCACAACACAAGCAATTTTTATTTCTTTAATTCTGTATCTATACGAGATGATGGATGATCACCATGCTTATTGTGATAATTGTTTCATGATATATGTAAGTCAAATCATTATGCTGTACACCTTAAACTTTTACAGTGCTGTATGTCAATTATACCTTAATAAAACTGGAAGAAAAAAAATTTTTTTTCAATCCAGGATAGAATTAAGATCATTCATTCTATTAGTTGTCCTGTTTTTTTAAAAAAATCTAGATCAGTTTCTGAACCTTTAAAAAAATTCTCTTATCACCTTGATAATTTTGAAGAGTTCAAGCCAGTTGTTTTGTAAAATGTCCCTCAATTTGGATTTACCTGATTGTTTCCTCATGCTTAGATTCAGATTAAATTTGGGGGGTGGGGCAGGAGTACTGCATATGTAATATTGTATCCTTTTCAGTACATCATATCAGGAGGTGTAAGATGGCAGACAGTCCCATTATCGATGCTGTAAACTTTTATCACTTAGTTAAGTTGGTATCCATCACATTTCTCCATTTAGAGGTTTTTTTTTTTCTGTTTTTAATAAATAAGCAACTTGTGGAGTGGTATTTTAAAATTGTTCACTGCTGGTGGATTCTCGTATGCTCATCTTTGTTATTGGAGCCAATATTTCATTAATTATTTTATTCATAACAATACTGTTTTCTTCATCTACAATTCCAACTGCAATTCTATATCTATTCTCACTAGTGGCACGGCTTCTTGCGTGCTTGGTCATCTTCATTAGTCCTCTACTTGAGCTTAGTAAGAGAGTCCTATAGTCTAACTTGGTGAAACTTCACTCCAAAGAGGGTTTGACTTTGACTTCTGCCCACAGAAGTATCACTTCCAGCCCTCCTTGTGGCTTTTGACTTTGAATGGAAAGGTGGGCTCAGCTTCCCGACCTCACTCCTCTTCCACGATTCACGACCCTCACTGCAGAGAAGCTCTTAGAATCTTGCCTCTTTCTCTGTTTAATAATATGGCTTAAAAGAGTCTTAAGGGTGTTGCCCCACAGCAGCCTCACAGGGAGCTGAAGGTCAAGAAAGACTTATCTCCAAGGATTTGTGGCTGTGGCTTTTTGCCTAGTGGAGTAAATTATAAATCGATACCCAAAAGTTCACAGAGTTTTAAAAAGAATTGTATTGGCTTGGATTGAAAGTGACAAGCAGTGTGAAATGAAAGAACTCTGGACCCCTCAATCACTATAGACAAGGAGCTGGTTGAGAAAACTACTCAGCTGCTAACTCAGGCCAGTCTTATTGCAACGGAATGATGACTCAAAGGGCAGAACCAAGAGCCTCGAGGGAAGAGCTAAGAGCCACAGAACAAAGCAGCAGAGCTGAACCCGCAACAAAAACTGGCCCCATGTGCCCAGCTTGATTTCAGGATTGCTTACAGACCTGTGATTGCTGTGTGCCTCTTGTTTTCCCCCCTTTTGAACAATAGTGTCCACATTGGTTAGAGTCCTCTCATTGTATATTGGCTGTGTAGGGGCCAAAGCTGATTCTCTGGTATTTAGATTGGAGAAGTGGAGCCTAAATTGCTGCATCTGGGGAATTCACGCACACATGGACCTGATTGAAATGACTTGAGCTGGTGTCATGATGAGCTGGGACTTGGTGGTCTTGGGGGAGGCGATCGGTATAGTGGGCAGGTGGGAGGATGTGAATGAAGTATTGTGGTCTGAGGATGCGCTGCGGTGACTGTATTTTCCAAAGATGACGACAACAGTATTTCCTGTCTCCCTACAACATGATCTTGCCATTTCTCTTGTTGGAGGGACAGGGTCTATGTTCCCTTTTCTTGAATTTGGGCAGATTTATGACCACAGCGGAAGTGAGGCTAGATCATACATGGTGATATAGTGTCCTGCCTGGTTCCCTTGGGATCTCATTCTTAAAACCCAGGCACTTTGCACTGAAGTCCAAGCAGCCACATGGAGAGGACACGTATAGGTGTCCCAGCCAACAGCCAGTATCAACTACAAGACATGTGAGCCTTCAGAAGGTTGACTGTTCAAGTCTTCCCAGCTGAGAGTCCAGACAGTGTTGTACAGTGATAAGCACTCCCTCTCTGAATTCCTGACCCACAGAATATGTGGGCATAATCAAATGTTTTTGTTTTGTTTTGTTTTTGCCATAAGTTCGGGGTCATATGTATCACAGCGAGAGTAACAGGAACATGGACTAGAGCTTGCATCTCACTGGGGAATATTCCGTGTTGTCTCTGCAGTTACTCTTGTTCTCCTCAGTGCCTCCAAATAGAAGGTAGCTGGGGGAGCGCTTTCATTTTTAGTAAGCAAGGAACGAGGCATTCCGGAGATGAGGCAGGATGCCAGATACTGCCTGAAGAAAAAAAAGTTGCTGGGAGGAGCAATCTTATTTCAAAGCTGGACTCAAGGAGTTTATCTCAAACATTTTGCTGAGCACCAGGGCGTGGGACAAAGGGAAGGGACGAGCCTGGGGACATATATCAACAGTTCAGCACTTCTTCCTATGTCCAACTGCCTGCTTCTTTTTTGTTTGTTTGTTTGTTTTCTTTTTTTGCGGTATGTGGCCCTCTCACTGTTGTGCACAGGCTCCGGACGCGCAGGCTCAGCGGCCATGTCTCACGGGCCCAGCCGCTCCTCCCGGACCGGGGCACGAACCCGTGTCCCCCACACCGGCAGGTGGACTCTCAACCACTGTGCCACCAAGGAAGCCCCCGACTGCCTGCTTCTTTTTTTTTTTTTTTTTGTGGTACGTGGGCCTCTCCCTGTTGTGGCCTCTCTCGTTGCGGAGCACAGGCTCCGGACGCACAGGCTCAGCGGCCATGGCTCACGGGCCCAGCCACTCCACGGCATGTGGGATCTTCCCGGACCGGGGCACGAACCTATGTCCCCTGCATCGGCAGGCGGGCTCTCAACCACTGCGCCACCAGGGAAGCCCTGCCTGCTTCTTTTTATATTTTCCACTCCAAGTTCTCAAGAAGGAATATGATTTTTTCTATGTAATTACCATTATTCTTCACTGGACAGAGTTTTCATATCAAGCCACTTGATGGCCTGCTGACTAACCTATGGATTGTCTGCCTTTGGGTCAGCCATCCACCCACTTTAAGCTTTTGTGATTGAGGTGATTGGAACTGTTTGGGGCTGAATTGTATCCCCTCAAAATTCATACATTGAAGCCCTTTATTTGGAGATATTTGGCATGTGACTCTATTTGGAGACAGGACCTTTAAAGAAGCAATTAAATAAACATGAGGCCTTTAGGGTGGGCCTTAATCCAACCTGACTGGTGTTCTTATAAGAAGAGGAGATTTGGACACACAGAAGGGCACCAGGCGTGCAGCAAAGAGGAAAGGCCATGTGGGGACACGGTGAGAAGGTGGCCATCTGCAAGCCAAGGAAAGAGGCTTTAGAAGAAACCAAACCTGCTGACACCTTGATCTTGACTTCTATACTTTACACATACTTTAAAACACAAATCATCTTCTTTGTAAGGAATTAGAGATACTCAAATAGAAAGGTGTGAAATATTACACATGTAACGTAACACATTGACATCAACTTCAAAGTAGGTCGTAAAGCATAAAGTTCGTTCTTAAAATGTGCCTTTAAACAGGCAAAACACTTCTCCTGTCTAACATGTATCGATAGAGGAGGAAGGAATTGAGGGCAAGGTTTTTGGTCTCTGAAAACAGAATCTATCAGCTGGACCAGGATGGGCATCACATTTCAGGAGAACAGAAGGATTCTTCCAGGTGAAAGGATCCTTGAAGATTGTCTGACTTAACCTTCCACACCACAGATGAGAATCCTGTCATTCAAGGAGCCTTTGCCAGCCTCCCAGATTCCTGCAGAATCAGCCCATCACTGGAGCCCAGCTTTTGCGGACATGGTCCAAGGCAGTTCAGTCCCAAAGCTGAATATTTAAAATGTCAAATTCTGAGGGTAACTGTCTCGGAGTTTGCTGTGCCACAAGGTGCCCCCCTAACAACAAGGGACAGCATTTCCCAACATCTTCATCAGAAGCTCTTGGGCCGCTTGTTTAAAAAGAACACCAACAAAACGGATTTCCAGGACACCTCCCAGATGTAAAGACTCAGAACTCTGGTATAGGAATCTGTGTTTTAACAAGCATCCCAAGTGATTTTTATTCACATTAAAATGTGAGACCCACTAGCCCAGGACAAGTACAGAAGTTTGAGATCGTCCCTGGTGATCATCTTTTCCTTTTGGTCGCCAGCCCCGACGTCTTTGGCTCAATGCTTTGCTGGGCCTCCCCAGACCACACGCCCCCTGCAGCGTTCTTGCTCCCCCCATGCTCCTCTTCAGCTTTCCACTGCCCAGGCATTTTCCTGTTCCTCTTCTCTTTCCTCCTTTTCGTTGCTCTCCTTTGCTCTTCTTTGCTCTTCTTTTTGTCTCCCTTTCTTCTTCCTGTGTTTTATTTCCTCTCTCCCTGGCTTCTACCCACCCTACTCCCTGCCCCATCCAGCCCCTTCCAAAGTGATGCTGGAGCACTGACAGCATCTAGAGGCAAGGGAGCTCCAGGTCACAGAGAGCAGAGTTCTGATCAGAGATGACAGCTCAGGAAGCACCTGGGGAGGCCAGAGACAGACTCTGTATAGCTGCAGGGGATGTGGGAGGGAAGAAGGGAGGGAGGGAGGGTGCAGATTTATGGCCCAGGAAATGCCAGGAGGAAGTAGATCGAGGATCCTACAGTGCTGGGCAGGGCTGGGCAGAGAGGACTTGTGCACACCTGCTCACTCTCTTCCTAGTGACCTGTGTGTGGGTGAGCTGATGAGCAACTGAGAATCAGTGTGAACTGCCTCATAGCCCCTTCACCAGACATGTTCCCAAGTGCTCACTCTACCTGCCAGGAGGGGTTTGTGTTCTCATTTTTCAGATTCAAGATTTTTTGTCTTTGTAGATATGTTGATTTGTGTCGTATATTTTTAATAGATTTTTAAAAATTAATTAATTTATTTATTTTTGGCTGCATTGGGTCTTCGTTGCTGCACGCAGGCTTTCTCTAGTTGCGGCGAGCAGGGGCTACTCTTTGTTGCAGTGCACGGGCTCTAGGCACGGGGTTTCAGTAGTTGTGGCATGTGGGCTCAGTAGTTGCGGCTCTTGGGCTCTAGAGTGCAGGCTCAGTAGTTGTGGCACACGAGCTCAGCTGCTCCGTAGCATGTGGGATCTTCCAGGACCAGGGATCGAACCCGTATCCCCTGCATCGGCAGGCGAATTCTTGCCACTGTGCCACCAGGAAAGTCCCAAGATTTTTAAGGAAAGGCGTGAACACACTTTAAAGATGTGGGACCTTAAGCATATGGCAATTGGAGGCTTTCTCCAGGCATCCCTCACGCACAGAGGCCTGGAAGGCAGAATTCTACCTGAGTGTCCGACGCACTGTGCCTTGGGTGAGATTGAGAAACGAAGTTTGTCTTGTTTATTCAATATAATCTAACAAGCCAGTATAGAAGCACTTACAACTATGTGTATGTGAATAAATATTACTTACACTTTGGCACGGAGTAAGTAAGCACTCACTACATGTTGGCTATTATTTATTATTTGCAAATAAGTCTTACATCTGCCATAGGCCGGCATTTACTTCTCACTCAGGGTGGCGGTAGGCCTAGTATTTTGAAAGCCCTCACGAGGGTGTCCAGAACACCTGGAAGGACAACTGGAGGCCGTTTCTCCTTCTACTGGAGAGACAAGATGCCATCCCCATTGGGTGTGGGCTGGGTTCTTCGGAGGCCCAGGAAGCGCCACCGCTGACAAAAGAGACCTGCACCTGTTGCGGGTAGGTGTGGCATGTTCCATAAACCCCATGGGGCAGGACGGTGCCTCGGGAGCAGAAGGGTCCTCACCCAGGAACCCTCCTCTCCAGGATGTAGCTCCCCCAACAAGGCTGTCTGGGTAGATCAGCAGCACCTCTCCTCTCTTGTGTGTCTGGAGGAGACAGAAAGCAGCCTCATTTCCTTATTTCCTTTCTTTGGATTCCCAGGTATCTCCCCTCCGAGGGTTGTATTCCTTAAGGCTAGAACACCCTTGGTGACAGGGGCTGCCCTGTCATCCTGTTCTCGTCTTCCAGGGCAGGGAATTTTATTGGGCATTTCTTCTAGAGGCTGTATCTGGATTTGAATGTGAGTTTCTCCATTCATTCATTCCTTCTCCTGTGCCTGCCCTGATCACCCTTCCTAAAGCAGGATCCCCCTGCTGACGTTGATCAAAGTACCTTGCTTCTTTTCTTCATGACCTTACTACTGAACTACAATTATTTGTCTGTGTGTTTATTGTCTGTCTCCCTCATTAGGATCTAGGTTCCTTGAGGAAAGAGATCTCATCTGTCTTTGCTCTCGTGCCTTCAGCACCAAGTACAGTGCCTGCTCCAGTATTTAGGGAATGAACCAATGAGTGAGCAAACATACATTTCACTGGTTCTGTGTGTCTGACTCTGGGTAAAGGACAGGAGGTACAAAAGAAGTAAGCCAGAACTTTTGTTTTCAGTAGGCTTGCTCGCAAGTGAGGAAGCTGATTATACCACAAGGCAGGATGATAAAAGCTGACAGAGCAGAACACACAGGGGCTCATGGGAAGGCGGAGGACTAACCCAGACTGTGGAGGAGGTGGGGGTGGCTGGGAAGTGCCACATTTGTGTGGGGTCTTGAACACGAGCAAAAGTTGGCCAGGCCAATGGGGGTTGGGAGGGCCATTCTACGGAGGTGAAGCACATGTGCAAAAAGCGCAGTGGGAGAGAATGGGAGACGGAAGAAGTGCAGTAGTAGGCCACAGAGGAACTGGCCTCTTGCAGGGTGGTTGGCTGCTCTGGGTGGGCGTGACTTTACTTCCTTCAGCTCTGGGCCAACATGCAGACATCAAGGCCTGAAGAAAGTGAAGTGCTGCATGCCTGGATAACCTCAGTCCCTCCCCACTCAGGCTTTTCTCTCCGTGGGATCCCAGGAGGCAGAGGAGAGAAAGGCAGTTCTAGGGCAACCCTGCCTAGCGGCCGTGAAGGCAGCAGGCTTTGCACAGGACCCTCCCTGAAGGGCACACGGCTCTGAGGAAGCTGGTCCAGGAAGGGCAGTGTTTGGCAAACTGTGCTGAGTCAGCAGGAGTAAGAGAGACGCAGAGGAAGAACCGGGGTTCTGGTTCCTGAAAGAAGGCAGAGGACAAACTCTAGGAAGCTTCTTTTCAAGACTCTGTGGGATATACACACTACTATATATAAAATAGCTAACCAACAAGAGCCTACTGTAGAGCACAGGGAACTCTATTCAATATTTAGTAACAACCTATAAGGGAAAAGAATCTGAAAAAAATAATGTATGTATAACGGAATGACTTTGTTGTATATCTGAAACTAACACAACATTGTAAATCAACAATACTTTGATTTTTTAAAAAAAAGATGGAAAGAAAAAAATAAATAAATAAAAGAAAGTAGGGGGAAAAAGTCTTCCGTGGATACTTTTGAGCTAGAACCTTTGGAGGCGCCATTTGAGATGCAAGAGAGGGAGGGTGACAGCTGGCCTGTTTAGTCCCCTCCTTTCTTCCTTTCCACTAATACTGGGTGTCTATTATTTGCAGGGAATGTTCTAGTCATTGGAAAGAGGACATCGAGCCAAGCAGTCAAAGTCCATGCTCTCACAGAGCTCACATTCTAGATGTGTGTGGTAGACACATATAATAAAAAAACCACATGTGTAATGCATGTCAGGTGATGAGAGTGATGAAGAAAAATAAAGGAGGATGAGAGAAAAAGGGTGATGAGGATGGGTGTGTGCTGTCTGAGAGACGGGGCCACTGGAGAGGTGACATTTGGACAGAAACCTGAATGAAGTGAGGGAGGGAGCTGTGTGTGTTCCTGGGTAAAGTGTGTAACTGTTAAATGAGGGTCTTGTTCTCTATGGAGGTGTCTGGTCTAGCAGGGTGAACAGGGCTGGAAATACTCTCCTGTTCATGAATGACAGAGAAATATAATACATGATATATATATATATATATATATATAAAATACATGTGCTATTATAGTATTATAATAAATAATTATATTAATTATATGTGATATAATACATTATCATATGTTATGATGATATATTATTATACAACATGGTAGTGCTAAGATTTATTTATTTAGTTATTTTATTGGAATATAATTGCCTTACAGTGTTGTGTTAGTTTCTGCTGTAGAACAAAGTGAATCAGCTATACGTATACATATATCCCCATATCCCCTCCCTCTTGAGCCTCCCTCCCCCGCCCCCAATCCCACCCTTCTAGGTCATCACAGAGCACCGCGTTGAGCTCCCTGTGCTATCCTGCAGCTTCCCACTAGCTATGTACTTTACACACAGTAGTATATATATGTCAGTGCTACTCTCTCAGTTCATCCCACCCTCCCCTTCCCCCCCTGTGTGGTAGTGGTAAGATTTAGAATAAAATACTTGAGCATTTTTCTCCCTTTGCAATTCCTGGATTTACCCTCTCTTCATTCAGTAGTGTGATTATATTGGGCAGGGATTTCCCAAAATACAGACAGCAGAGAATCAAATTCTTGGCTTTTGTGTTCCAAAATGGGCTGACTTCATTCTTATAATAATTTCCCTGTAAAAGTAAGTATAATTATGTCCATTTTTTTTGAGGCAAGAAATCAGAGGCTTAGGAATTCTTAAAACTTAAAGCAGAAACAGTGGTCTTAAAAGCCACGGTTTTGATTTGCAAGAGTCGAATCACTAAATCATCTGCTCAAAAACAACAGATTGTTAAGGGAAGCACTGAGCCACGAGGGGTCCTGGCCCTGGCCTGGAGACTAGTTGAGAGGGGAGTGAGATGGGAAGCAGGAGACCTGAGAGGCAAGGTCAGCATCCCCGGAAAAGGGCTCCGTGTTGGCCTTCCCTCTCTGGGCTGAGACGGTGCCAGTGGCTGGGAGTCTGAGAGTCAAGGCCACCTTTTGCTGTAGGAGGCGGCCACCAAGCCTCTGCAGGGGAAGTAGAGGGAGAGAGAGGGTTTGCATAGCATCACAACTGATGGGTCTGATGCTGCATTTCAGTCTCCTCCTGCCTGGAAGGTCCATCAGGAGGAAGGGCTCTGATATCCTTTGGGGCAGCGAGGAGGGGCTCAAACGTGCTGAGTGATGGCCTGTGTACCTTGAAACCTGGATGAGGGAAAACAGAAAGACTCCTTGTGGCCCAAGGACTGGAAACCAGATGGAGTCTGAGACTTTCCAGCAAGTGCCTGTGAGAACAGGTGCCCATGATGGAATGATGGTAGCATAAACAGCTGCCACTTAGGCATGAGGAAGATGGGGGAGGGGGATGTGGAAATGACTGTTTAAACTTGAAGTGAATACCATTTTTCCCTCAAGGGACTGGACTGAGGTTTCTGCCAATGGCCAGAATCAGTGCATGAAATAGAAGTTGAGTCATAGGAGAGTAAACAAAGCTTTTCTGTTGTTGCTTTTTGGGGGCACAATTGAATCCTGTAGTTTGCAGACTAAGCATTTTTACCCACTCCGCTAATGCTGACAAGGTAGCAGACAGATACGCAGAGTTCTCTAGGAGATTTTCCAGCTGAAAATCCATCATCAGTCTTTGTGTCCTCTGAACCCAGAAAATGTGATCAATTCTCCTCTGCTGAAAAAATTGTGAGAGTTTCCTCAGGCTTAAAAGCCTTGTGGTTCAGAGAGGGAAGTCGGTCTCCTTGCTTTTCTACAAATACTGTGATGTTATTTATACCTCATCTGACTTCAGCAGCCCTGCTCAGTCTTGTGCCTTTGAAATCCCAGGCACAGGTTTTTATGTGACGTTCTCTGCTACTATTTCCATTTTCATGGGAATCTCCAAGCCTGGTGTTTTGGAACAGGGCACAAAGGAAGTGTCAGCGTTAGAATCGAGTGTGGCCTCAGGGGCCAGGTGGGAAGAAAAAAGAGAAGCTAGAATCAGATAGATTTTGGCTTCGCCACTTGCTGGCTGTGTGACTTCTGGAAAGTTACTTTACCTTTCTAAGCCTCTGATTCATCACCTTGAGAATGGATATTTATACCCACTTTTACAGAAATATTATAAAAAAAAATGAGGTAGTATATTAGTTTGCCAGGGCTGCCATGACAAAATACCACAGACTGGGTGGCTTAAACAGAGGACACTTATTTTCCTCACAGTTCCTGAGGTTAGAAATCTGAGACCAAGTTGGCAGCAGGGTTGGTTTCTTAAGGCCTCTCTCCTTGGATTGTAGATGGTTACCCATCAGTCTGTGTCCAAACCTCTTTTTTTTTAATTAAAAAAAATTTTTTTTAATTGAAGTATAGTTGATTGACGATGCTGTGTTTCAGGTGTATAGCAAAGTGATTCAGTTATACATACATATATATCTATTTTTTTCAGATTTTTTCCCTTATAGGTTATTACAAAATATTGAGTACAGTTCCCTGTGCTATACAGTAGGTCCTTGTTGGTTATCTATTTTATATATATAGCAGTGTGTATATGTTAATCCCAAACTCTGAATTTATCCCTCCCCCCTCCTTTCCCCTTTGGTACCCATAAGTTTGTTTTCTTTTTCTGTGGGTCTATTTCTTTTTTTTTTTTTTTTTCTTTTTCTTTTTGAGGTATGCGGGCCTCTCACTGTTGTGGCCTCTCCCGTTGCGGAGCACAGGCTCCGGACGCACAGGCCCAGCGGCCACGGCTCACGGGCCCAGCCGCTCCGCGGCACACGGGATCCCCCCAGACCGGGGCACGAACCCGTATCCCCTGCATCCGCAGGCGGACCCTCAACCACTGCGCCACCAGGGAGGCCCTGTGGGTCTATTTCTGTTTCGTATATAAGTTCATTTGTATTGTGGGGGTTTTTTTTGGTTGTTGTTGTTTGTTTTTTGTTTCTGTTTTAGATTTCACATATAACTGATATCGTATGATATTTGTCTTTCTCTGTCTGGCTTACTTCACTTAGTATAATTATCTCTAGGTCCGTCCATATTGCTGCAAATGACATTATTACCATCACATTAAAAACAATAAAGTACCTAGGTACTGGGAAAACTAGACAGCTACATGTAGAAGAATGAAATTAGAACACTCCCTAACACCATACTCAAAAATAAACTCAAAATGGATTCGAGACCTAAATGAAAGACCGGACACTATCAAACTCTTAGAGGAAAACATAGGAAGAACACTCTTTGACATAAATCACAGCAAGATCTTTTTTGATCCACCTCCTAGAGTAATGGAAATAAAAACAAAAATAAACAAATGGGACCTAATGAAACTTCAAAGCTTTTGCACAGCAAAGGAAAGTATAAACAAGACGAAAAGACAGCCCTCAGAATGGAAGAAAATATTTGCAAAGGAATCAATGGACAAAGGATTAATCTCCAAAATATAAAAACAGCTCACGCAGCTCAATATTAAAAAAAACAAACAATGCAATCAAAAAATGGGCAGAAGACCTAAATAGACATTTCTCCAAAGAAGACATACAGATGGCCAAGAAGCACATGAAAAGCTGCTCAACATCACTATTAGAGAAATGCAAATCAAAACTACAATGAGATATCACCTCACACCAGTTAGAATGAGCATCATCAGAAAATCTACAAACAACAAATGCTGAAGAGGGTGTGGAGAAAAGGGAACCCTCTTGCTCTGTTGGTGGGAATGTAAATTGATACAGCCACTATGGAGAACAGTATGGAGGTTCCTTAAAAAACTAAAAATAGAATTATCATATGACCCAGCAATCCCACTACTGGGCATATACCCAGAGAAAACCATAATTCAAAAAGACACATGCACTCCAATGTTCATTGCAGCACCATTTACAATAGCCAGGTCATGGAAGCAACCTAAATGCCCACTGACAGACGAAGGGATAAAGAAGATGTGGTACATATATGCAATGGAATATTACTCAGCCATCAAAAGGAATGAAACTGGGTCATTTGTAGAGATGTGGATGGATCTAGAGACTGTCATACAGAGCGAAGTAAGTCAGAAAGAGAAAAACAAATATCGTATATTAACACATATATGTGGAACCTAGAAAAATGCTACAGATGACCCCATTTGCAGGGCAGAAATTGAGACACAGATGTAAAGAACAAACGTATGGACACCAAAGGGGGAAAGCCATGGGGGTGGTGGTGGTGGAGGTGTGATGAATTGGGAGATTGGGATTGACATGTATACATTGATGTGTATAAAATAGATGACTAATAAGAACCTGCTGTATAAAAAAATAAATAAAATTCAAAAATTCAAAAAAAGTTACAAGGATATATTGTACAAAATGGGGAACATAGCCAATATTTTATAATAACTATAACTGGAGCATAACCTTTAAAATTGTGAAACACTATATTATACACCTGTAACATATAATATCGTACATCAACTATACTTCAATAATAAAAAAATTTTAATTAAAAAAAAAGAAGTAAGGCCCTTTTAAAATAGCTAGTGGGAAGCAGCTGCATAGCACAGGGAGATCAGCTCGGTGCTTTGTGACCACCTAGAGGGGTGGGATAGGGAGGGTGGGAGGGAGGGAGATGCGAGAGGGAGGAGATATGAGAATACATGTATACATATAGCTGATTCATTCTGTTATAAAGCAGAAACTAACACACCATTGTAAAGCAATTATACTCCAATAAAGATGTTTAAAAAAAAAAGAATAAAATACCTAGGAATAAACCTACCTAAGGAGGCAAAAGACCTAACCTCTTCTTATGAGGACACCCATATGACCTCATCTTACCTTGATTACTTCTGTAAAGGCCCTATCTCCAAATACAGTAACATTCTGTGGTATACTTGAAGTTAGTCCATTAACATATGAATTTAGTGGGGACACAATTCAGCCTTTGGCCATACAAGTAGTGTATGCTCTACCGGTAGTGTATTAAAGGGCTCAGCATACACAAGACGCTCAGTTAATGTGAATTCCTCTCACTGTCTCTTCAGGTTGCAGTATGAGACTCAGACTATTAATGACATCTGCTCTAAAGAGATGTTCCCCTCTGAGGTTGCCCATGGGCAAATGGCTTGGAGGCAACATAAGGAATATAGGAGATTTAATAGTTTTAACAGAAAATTTAATTCCACGGATACTCTTTAGACGTTTGAATTTGAACCAAACCCATGATTTCTCCGATTCACTTCCTGACAATAATAACTAGCTAACAGGCTGGATATCAAAATTATAACAAAGCAATAGCTCTGAAAGTGCCTAGTACACTGCTTGACTTCTGTTAGGTGTGTCATAAACATTTCTTCAGTTGGACATGGAGGTTTTTGGTAAAGTCCTCAGTGTTAAACAAATGTGAGATACTATATGCTCCTGGCACCATGACTTTTGAGCTCCACTTTGGGAAGTGGAAATATCCACAGGTTATAATAAAAAAACCCAGATTTGCTTACTTCTTTCATGCTGTTTCTCAGGCGACTGGCTCCCTAGATGTTTGGGGCTGGGTTCGCTCCCCCATAGGTACTACCTGAAACGGATGTTCCAGGTAGCTGCTGTTCTCCAAGGTTCTGAGGGAGAAACTGGGGTGCTTGTTCCTTCTGTTTTCACTCCTATTGTGTGGAAATCAGTGGGAGAGCCCTGCAGGCCTCCTCTCGTGTTTCTCTGTACCTTCTCCTAAAAAGACACACACAATGTTCCACGCCCCTAGTAAACAAATGTGCTTCAAGCTCCCATACTGACTGGCTTTATTGAAGGCAGAGCCAGGTGTGGACTTCCCACCACAGGTACCTGTCATCCTGTCTGACAAATGGTTCGTGCTCAGTGTTAACTAAGTGGATGCCACCTTTCCCTATCCTCAGCTGAACTGCCTTCACAAGGAGTAGAAATCTCTCTCGGGCTTTCGTAGTTCCCAGAACCTTCTCCATCTCCATAGAGATATTGTCTTGGTGAGGGCTCCCCTCAGCTGTCTGATCCCCATGGGAATGGGGAGGGTTCATGGAAGAGAGAAATTTCAATTTGTGTGCTTCAGCAAGAAACCGCGGGGACAAGAGTCGGCCTGTAGTTGTTTGGTGATCTCATTTCTTTCCAAGCCAGCTCTTTTTGCTTTCTATTTTTGTTTTCTTTGTCCTCTGAGGCCTTACCCATCCAAATGCTCTTGTTATGAAGTCCAGAATGTGAGTCAAATGGCTGTTTTTGGTCCATAGGGGATTGCCTGCCCTTTGTTGATGGGAGATCAGTGTGGGGAATAAATCACAAATTCAGTTCTCCTGCCTGGAAAGGCTGGCGTGGACATTCAGTGAGCAAACGCATTTGAAGGATACGATTGACCAATCCCATTTGTTGAGGTTTTCTTTTACAGTCAGCAGAGATGCTTTTAGGCTCCCAGAACCATCTGGAAGGCCCAGTGACGTCAAAAGGAGAATGATTTTATTGGATTTTTCCCTTCAAAGGAAAATTTGGTTTATGTGTGGTATCCTAAATAGCACTTCATTTTTATTTTTAGAAAACCTCATTTGGTTATAGTGATTCCTCTGTAGTGGTCAATATTGACTCTCTTGAGTAGACAGGTGATTATTTTAATTTGTTAGCACAGGGGAAGCCATTTTTCCAAAAAGTTGGTTTAACTGAGGTGATGTTTACATGCTGATATAGTGTTTCTAGGGAAAATAATGGGTCCCAATGAGATTTCCTGACACATGGTATATATAGATTATTGCTGTAGCTGGGTGGCCCTGCTTCTGCTCTGGAAATAGGTGTCCTTATTCTGAAAAGGAAAGGGATTTATTCCTATAGTGATAATAGCTAAATAGGAGGGCATATTATGGCTCCTTGCAGACAACGAAGGATATTAATGGCTACTTTGCTTTTAATATATTTATTCCCTGCAATTACTCAGTGAGTCCTATCAATTTTCCAATCACAGGCATATCTCATATATTATGGGTTGGTTCCAGACAACCCCAATAAAGGGAATATGGCAATAAAGTGAGTCACATAAATTTTTTGGTTTCCCAGTGCATATAGAAGTTATGTTTACACCATACTGAAATCTATTCAGAGTGCAATAGAATTATGTCTAAAAAAATCAATGTACATACCTAATTTAAAGTAATTTATTGCTAAAAAATGATAACCATCATCTGAGCCTTCAGTGAGTCATAGTTGTTTGAGGGTGGAGGGTCTTGCCTCAATATTGATGGCTGCTGAGTAATCAGGGTGGTGGTTGCTGAAGGTTGGGGTGGGTGTGGTCATTTCTTAAAATAAGACAATGATGTTTGCTGCATCAATTGACTCTTCTTTTCACAAATGATTTCTCTGTAGCATCAATGCTATTTGATAGCGTTTTACCCACAATAGAACTTCTTTCAAAATTGGAGTCACTACTCTCAAGACCTACTGCTTCTTTGTCAACTGTTTATGTAATAGTCTAAATCCTGTTGTCATTTCAGTAGTCTTCACATCTTCACCAGAGTAGCTTCCATCTCAAGAAACCACCTGCTCTGCTCATCTGAAGCAATTCCTCATCTGTTAAAGTTTTATCATGAGATTACAACAATTCAGTTACAGCTTCAAGCTCCATTTCTTTTACTGTTTCCACCACATCTTCAGGTACTTCCTCCACTGGAGTTGTGAAGCCCTCAAAGTCATCCGTGAGGATTGGAATCAACTTCTTCCAAACTACTGTTCATGTTAGTATTTTGACCTTTTCCCATGAATCATGAATTTTCTTAATGGCATCTAGAATGGTGAATCCTTACCAGAAGGTTTTCAATTGACTTTGCTCGGATCCATCAGAGGAATCCTTATTTATGGCAGCTATCACCTTACAAAATGTATTTCTTAAACACTAAGACTTGAAATTGAAATGTCTCCTTGATCCATGGGATGAAGAATCGATGTTGTGTTAGTAGACATGGAAACAACATTAATTTCATTGTACATCTCCATCAGAGCTCTTGGTGACCAGGTGCATTGTCAATGAGCAGTAATACTTTGAAAGGAATTTTTTTTTTCTTCTGAGCACTAGGTCTCAATAGGGGGGCTTAAAATATTCAGTAAACCATGTTATAAACAGATGTGCTGTCATCTAGGTTTTGTGGTTCCATTTACAGAGCACAGGCAGAGGAGATTTAGCATAATTCTTAAGGGCCCTAGGATTTTCAGAATGGTAAATAAGCACTGACTTCAACTTAAAGGCACCAGCTGCATTAGCCCCTAACAAGAGAGTCAGCCTGTCCTTTGAAGCTTTGAAGCCAAGCACTGACTTCTCTCTATCTATGAAAGTCTTAGATGGTATCTTCTATCCAATAGAAAGCTAATTCATCTACACTGAAAATCTGTTCTTTAGTGTAGCCACCTTCATTAATTATGTTATCTTCATCCTCTGGATAACTTGCTGCAGGTTCTACATCAGCACTTGCTGCTTCCCCTAGCACTTTTATGTTATGAAGACAGCTTCTTTCCTTAATGCTCATTGTTAACCTAGTTTCCTTGAAGGAACCTCTGCTAGCTTCAGACTTTTCTTCTGTTGCTTCCTCACCTCTCTCAGCCTTCATAGAACTGAAGAGAGTTGGGGCCTTGCTCTGGATTAGACTTTGGCTTAAGAGAATATTGTGGCTGGTTTAATCTTCTATCCAGAACACTAAAATTTTCTCTATATCAGCGACAAGGCTATTTATTTCTTATCATTCATATGTTCACTGGAGTAGCACTTTTAATTTCCTTCAAAAACTTTTCCTTTGCATTCACAACTTGGCTAATTGGCACAAGAGACCTAGCTCTTGGTCTATCTCAGCTTTTGAGACGTCTTCCTCACTAAGCTTAAGCACTTCTACCTTTTGATTTACAGTGAGAGTTGTGTGACTCTTCGTTTCACTTGAACACTTAGAGGCCATTGCAAGGGTTACTCATTGGCCTAATTTCAATACTGTTGTGTCTCAGGGAATAGGAAGGCCCAAGCAGGAGAGAGACAGGGGAAGGCTGGTGGGTGGAGCAGTCAGAACACACACAACATTTATCCATTAAATTGGCTGTCTTATAGGGGCACGATTTGTGGTGCCCCAAAACAATTACAATAGTAATATCAAAGATCAATGATCACAGATCACCATAACGAATATAATAATAATTTAAAATGTGAAATATTGTGAGAATTACCAAAATGTGATACAGAGACATGAAGTAAACAAATGCTGTTGGAAAAATAGCATCAATAGACTTGCTTTACGCAGGGTTGCTACAAACCTTCAGTTTGTAAAACATGGAAAATATGTGAGGTGCAATAAAGTGAAGCACAATAAAATGAGGTGTGCCTGTCTACAGATGAGGAAACCTGCTTAAATACCCACAGCCAGAATATAAAGGAACTGAAATTCAAACTTAGGTCTAATCTGATTTTAAAGCTTTTGCCCTTAACTGCTACATTCTCCTGCATCTCAATTTAGGGGTTATCTAATCAGAATGTCCCTATAGTAGTTCTCAAAGTATGGTCCTGAGGCCAGCATTATTCGCATTACCTGGACACTTGTTAGAAATGCAAATTCTCAAGCTACCTCAAATGATTAAATCAGAAATTCTGGGGGCTCAAGCCTGAGTATCACTGCCCCAAAACATTCCAAACAGGTAGTTATATAACCTCTCCGTGTGGCTCTTACATCCCATAATGCAGTCATTCTCTCTGCTCTGCTTGTTTAACTGCACGAATCATTAGAAAGTTCTTCCTTATACTGGAGTATAACTTGCTTCTCTTCATTGTTCACCCTTTGGTTCTGGTTCTGCTGTTTGTCTCATCAACAAAATAGCTGAATGTAGCTATTGAAACTCACATGATCAACAACAGGAAATTGCTAAGGTATTAAAAAGAGCTTGTCTGATGGAACATGTGCAGTTTGAATGCCAGCTTCCTTTTTTTGTACATTTACCACAGATGCTTTATTCTTTGTGTCACAAATAAGATAGAAGGGGAACATTTTTGAAAAGGGGAAAAAAGAAAGACTGAGGAGTCAGGGTTCAAGGCTCCGCTATGTCTTTAGGATGTAGCCCTTCTAGTAGCTCTGGACCTGGAAGATGTTCTGTTTCCTCCAAAGTCATAGGTCAGATATAAAATCTCTCATGATGAGCAAAGTGGATCACTGAAACTCGAGGGAATTTCAGAGCAGGGTGAGACTAGGTTGGTTAGAGTTGCTGTAGGTCAGAGTGGAAGGAGAGTTTAGAAGACCAGAAATCGTATGTGATGAGCAGATGATTGAATCTTTGCCCTTGGAACTAAAGGTGAAGTTCATGTACTTCTCTCTTAACTTGGCTACCCCAGAAAACAAAGCTTCCACGCTATGACTGCGTTACATGCTATCTTGCGGGGGAAAGGAGTGAGGGGAAAGGGATGTGAGCCAAAAACAGAGGGAAATCCAACACAACAATGCATCACTGAGTGGTCTTCTACTCCGTACGAGTACCTGCTTGATTCTGCTGGATCAGCTTTTCAAATCCAGATTGTTATTCTTGGGGGAGAAAGAAAATGTATTCACTGGTTTCCATCTACCGTCTGTCAAAGTTCCACCCACAGAGTCTTAACTTCCCCAAACTCTGGGTCATGCGTGTGTGGGCTCCATGTTGGGTCCTACACCATCCCATGCCTCATGGTCAACGGGATGGGAGGCAAGAGGCATTTGGCATAGGCATGAGATGAGGTGCTGCCAGGTTTTATCTGTGTGAAATTGGTCAGAACCCAGGCAGAACTGGTGGCCACAGTGGTGGCTAGAGCAAGAGTCAAGTGAGGCTGAGAGGCTCTGAAATTACACAGAAGAGGTTCCTGATATAACACCATTAAAGTAATTTTGAAAAAAGAAAGAACATCCTTTTATGTTATAAGGTTGATGTCTATTTTTTTTGTCATTAGTTTAAATAATGGCAAAGGATAGCATTCCTAGCTTATCATAAATGCTGATTAACATTTTAAAACAAAATTGGGTTCTGGTTTCAGGTATGATGACTAAGACTCTACTGGATGACCACTCAACTTCCATCCACAGAGAAAATAGCTGCAAAGTCTGGACCTAACACCAAACCAGACCAAACCAAACCAAACAGCCAGAAAATCAGTATCTGAAGGTCCTGGAGAGCAAGCAGAAGTATACCAACTCTGGTGTTAAGTTCATACTTGTTTGGAGAGGGAAGACTGAATTAAATAAATAAATCTCTGTCTCTGCGGCATTTAGCTTGAGACTAAGTACAGTTTGCATGTGGCAACAGCACACGTGACAAAACTTGCACTCTTTCAGGCCTGGAGAATAAGGAAATTGAAGTTAGGGAACTTACTAACCTTAATACTAAAGAGCGTGGGTAAATTCTGGAAGGGAAGAACCAGAGTGGGGACCCCCAAATGCTATCTATCCACATCTCTGACTGGACTCCTGAACTACGCATGGGCAGAGAAGACTCAAAGCAGCCAGCTAAAGATGAAAAAGATCTGAAGAGACCCAAGTTGCCATATAAGAAACAGAGTTTGCAATTCAAGCCCAGCCAAGGAAATATACCTACCAAAACAAATTTCCTCTTTGGAGAAAAATAACAGAATCCATATTTTCCACACTATGGCATTCATAATGTTCAGCATAGAATTCCAAGTTACGTTTTACATGAAGGAACAAGGAAATAAAGCATATTTTCAAAAGAAAAGAACATGAAGCAGATCAGACGCTGAGATTAAATGGATGTTGAAACAGACAATGATTTTAAAGTAGCTATTATAATTATTCTCAACGAAGTAAAACAAAATGTTTTTAATAAAGGAAAATCTCAGTAAATACAAAATTATTATATCATTCTTTTCACCATATCCATTTGAATTTTAATATTATAGTGATTAAATATTTAAAAATTGGGGCTTCCCTGGTAGCGCAGTGGTTGGGAATCCGCCTGCCGATGCAGGGGACGCGGGTTTGTGCCCCGGTCCGGGAAGATCCCACATGCCGCCGAGCGGCTGGGCCCGTGAGCCATGGCCACTGAGCCTGCGCGTCCGGGGCCTGTGCTCCGCAACGGGAGAGGCCACAACAGTGAGAGGCCCGCATGCCGGGGGGAAAAAAAAAAAATGTTCATGCAATTTTTTAATTTTAAAAAAAAAATTTTTTTTTGCGGTACGCGGGCCTCTCACTGTTGTGGCCTCTCCCGTTGCGGAGCACAGGCCCCGGACGCGCAGGCTCAGTGGCCATGGCTCACGGGCCCAGCCGCTCCGCGGCATGTGGGATCTTCCCGGACCGGGGCACAAACCCGCGTCCCCTGCATCGGCAGGCGGATTCCCAACCACTGCGCCACCAGGGAAGCCCAACATTTCTTTTTTTTTTTTTTTTTTGCCGTACGCGGGCCTCTCACTGTTGTGGCCTCTCCCGTTGCGGAGCACAGGCTCCGGACGCGCAGGCTCAGCGGCCATGGCCCAGGGGCCCAGCCGCTCCGCGGCATGTGGGATCTTCCCAGACCGGGGCACGAACCCGTATCCCCTGCATCGGCAGGCGGACTCTCAACCACTGCGCCACCAGGGAAGCCCCCAACATTTCTTTTTTAATGGTCAGAAATTTTACATTTTTTTCTCCTTGAAATAAAAATTTCATTTTACTACTCCCATAGAATTTTATCTAAGTATAAAATAATAGGGTTCGAATATTTTGATTATCATCATAATTCTCTTAAAATACATTAAAAATGTTTTTGTTTGTTTGTTTTCTTTTTTTTTTTTGTAGTTTAGAATCTTTACTTAGTCGCACAACATCAAGAATAGGTTAGTTCCAGGGCAGTGCGCCATTCCATCACCTGGGACTTTCTCTCCCCCTGCACACTCCACAACGCAGTATAATCAAACGGTGCCTTCGTCTAGAATAGAATGTTTAAATGATACCTGTTCAATAACTGTCCTTGCTTCTTTGTGGTGTTGGGAAAGGAAAAAAAAAGAAACAAAAACCAAAAAAATAAGAAAGCAACAGAACCCAAACCCTTTGCAAGCCGCTTGGTACCTATCTTCCCAGGGCATTTTTAGTGGAGTTTCTGCTGGGCCCTGACCTCTGCCCTACTACATCAGTGAGGACAGAGGCCATGGGACAGGTCTGGGCATCCATACTGGAGGAGAAAGAGAAAACAAACACAAGTCGGGCCACAAGTGGATTCCGGCACATTTTTAGATGAGGTTAAAAATGTCATGGTGTGCACAGGAAGCAGGCAAAGGACTTATCTGTGGGAGGTAATGCCTGTAGGCAGAATAAACTGTCCAGTCTACTCTTGGGGAGGAGCTCCCTGCGGTAAGAACAGAGGAACTAGGGGGCCTCGAGGAAGGTGTTGGCTCGGAAGATGGAGGACATGATCTTGCCGGTGGCATTGATGGTGCCTTCGCTGTCTGAGCTGGACTCAGAGTCGCTGCTCCCAGAGTAGGCGCCCAAACCTGGGAGGAAGCCGATACAGATGCAGCAGAGGGGCAGTAGATGCAGGGAGGGACCACTCAGAGATGTGCTTCCAAGAGACAAGCAGGACGGGGCTTATTGATTACCACCTGGGTCAGGGTCCGATTGCAGTCTTTTCACACTGTTGCCACTCTCTGAGCTCCTGCTGACAGCTTTGCCTGGGAGAACTTGGTCTTAGTTTCTGTGGGTTTCACAGCCACTTTCTTCTCCACTTCCTTCTTGTTTTCTCGAGAAATTCCAACCTTGTTGAGATGACTTCTGTATTCCTTCCGTTCTTTCACTTCTTCTCTTCGCTGCTTTTCTACTAGTTCCTGCTGCCGAGAAACCTCATCAAGGAAGTTGGTCTCGTCTTCGTCTAAGCCTCTTACCATGTTTTTGAATTTGAACTGTTCTTCATTCTCTTGCTGCTTCCTATCTTTCTGTTCCTGTTAGCCTTTCATATAGGGACCGAGGGTCATAAACCTCCTCCGGGCATTCTTCTGGATCTTCAGGTTTTCGAACTTTCTCCCATTCTTCTTGCCTCCTTTTGCGCCGTTCATCTAATTCTGCCTCAGACACAAACCTCTTTTTGATAACAAGGTTACCATCATCCCCTCCATCCATAATGGAACAATCAGTCTACCAGCGTGCAGGAGGCGAGACCCCCTCACCTTGGCGGTGCCCACCCCAAACCGCCACCGCAAGGGCCACTCGCTCTTAAGGAAAAAGAAAAAGAAAGGAAAAACAGCCATTTAAAATTTTTGTTTTATGTACTAGCATAAGGTTCTAGGTGTTAAAAGTCTATTTTAAATTGAATCATTATTCTATATAGTATTACTATAGAATTGGTCAAAACAATGCAAGTATATTACACATTTTGATAGCTATTCAATGGAATAAAATTTTACTGCAAATGTGTATCTTGATAAAACAGATGAGGTTATTTTATTTTTTCAATGTGTTTCTGTATTCTTGGATGGATATTACTTACTGCTAGTGTAAGCTAATGTTTTTATTTTTTACAGGTGTAAATATTGAGAAACTGCATTCATATAAGTAAGTGGATAGAACTGAAAGGGGGAGTATATCAGTAGCAGTCAATAGTTATTGTTCACTAAAAATGATTCTTAATGATCCATCAACTAACATCTTCAATTTTGTAGAAAGCAAAGAATTGGAAACCACCTGATTTGTGAATATTATTTTCCCTAGTTCATTAGAGACACTCACTTTCTTATCACAAACACAATATTTAATTGTTGCATTTTTAGCGCCCTGGGTTTTTTTGTTTTTTTTGTTTTTAACACTCTGGGGCAATGCATTGAAGTAAGTTTAGAATGGATGAGAGGTGAGTTTTTCTTTCATTAAGTTGGACAGGGATAATTAGTGGTCCAGGAAAACTCCGCTTGAGCAACCATGTTGTCACCCATATCAATGAGGAATGAGTTTAAACAGAAATGGAAAATCTAGATACTGATCCTGTTGAAATTGTGCACTAATGTGTACTTCCTGGAAACTCTTTACGTATGTGAATGAGTGCTCCAGTTGGCAGATCACTTATTTAGATAATCAGGGCGCTGGAAACCACCCACTGGTTAAGAGACCTCAAAGGGAGGGAGTTTAAGAATCAGTTTTGTTTTTCTTTTTTACCTGAAAAGGTGAGAAAGGATCTCAGACTAACACTAGCCAATAGATTAGTGTAAAACAGGGAAAACTTGAGGTGGTACAGACTAACACAGTATCCAAAGTGCAGCTAACAACAGTGAAATCTTGGATTTCTCAAGGAGTTGGAGGAAAAAAATGCTCATCTGAGCAGTGTAATGCAGTGAATAAGTGCATAAAAATACAAAGAAACAGAGATGGAGAGGATCATCAGATGTGATAAAAGTAGCAGTACCAGCAGCACTCGGAGTTAAGGATAGAAAGTCATTTTTAGTAGATGCTGGATTTGAGTGAGTGCACTGGAGTCTGAGGAAGCCTGTGGAAAGAGCCTACTTCTAGAGGTATTAATAATAACAGAACAAAACCATCAGTTTCAGGCAGGTTCAACTGAGGACTTACTTAAATACAAGGTGAAATAAGAAGCTGTTTAGAACTGAAGTAGTGATGGCACGTGACGGAGTTCATTAAATGTAGTTAATTTTGACAGCACTGGTGCTGAAAGCAGGGGTCAGTCTTGCGCCGTCACATCCTTTCGACACCTGCCTCTTGCTGTATCATGTGACCAAAGAGTTTAATGGAGATTAGACCAGAGAACTGCTAACTTCCTTCTAGTTCTAACATCCTATGGAAGAACACTCTGCAAATGTTCATAGCAGCGTGATTCATAGTAGGAAAAACGTGAAAATAATGAATGGGACAAAAATAAAAGTGGGATAGTGAATGGACGAATAAACGTGGTATGTCCACTCAACGGAATATTCTTTGGCAATAAAAAGGAATGAAGTACTGATATATGCTACAATATGGATGAACCTTGAATACATTATAATAAGTGAAAAAAGCCTGACAAAAAAGACCACATATTGTGTGATTCCATTCATGTAAACTGTTCATAACAGGCAAATCTATAGAGACAGAAAGTTGATTAGTAGTTGCTTCAGCTTAAGGGTTGGAGAGAAATGCGGATGACTGCTAATGGGTACCAGGTTTGTTTCTAAGATGATAAAAAGTGATTGTGATTATTACACAACTCTGTGACTATAGTAAAAACTACTGAAATATACATTTAAATGGGTAAATTTTATGGTATGTGAATTATATCTCAATAAAGTTTTAATTTTTTTAAAAAAGAACATTATGAAAGAATTTTTAAGAGAAAAGAGCTTGGATCCTGGCACAGACATAGGACTGTTCTGTTTTGACAGAGATTCTAAAAGGAGAAAAAGGCCAGGAGTAAGTAGAGATGAGGGGTTAATTAGGGAGGTTAGGGCAGACAGCCAGTAAGTAGCCTGAGGAGAGTGGGCATTTGGTGGTAGGGGAGGATGCTGGTGAGATGTCCTGAAATGGAAAAGGAGGGTATCTTAAGGCAGACTCTCTGCCTCAAGTCTTGTCTTTTGCCAGATTTGCACCTGGGCATGTCTTTCTAAATGGACCCCGCTTGGCCCTCTACCCCCATATTCATATCCAGGCAGCTAAAGATACAACTTTTCTCTCAGTTTTTTTTTTTTTTTTTTTTTTTTGCGGTACACGGGCCTCTCACTGTTGTGGCCTCTCCCGTCGCGGAGCACAGGCTCCGGACGCGCAGACTCAGCGGCCATGGCTCACGGGCCCAGCCACTCCGCAGCATGTGGGATCCTCCCAAACCGGGGCACAAACCCGCGTCCCCTGCATCAGCAGGCGGACTCTCAACCACTGCACCACCAGGGAAGCCCTCTCTCAGTTCTTTTAAACTCTTGTTAAAATGTCTTCATCTTCCCTAGCTTCTGCCTCTTTTGACATAAAGTCCTTCTCCTCTTTTCATTGGGTGCATACCAGGTACTTTCTCTCTCCTAGGCATAGGCTGTTTCTTTTTATTTTTTGTTATTAAAATGTCAGGTTTTGACTTTTATATTTCATTTATTCTTCACTTGGGTCTTTTGTGACCTTATCATAAAGGTTTATTACATATAAATGGGAAGATTCACTAATACACTTAAGATGAGGGAAACCAATGTAGCAGTTGCTGGTAAGATGAAACATTCTATACCATAAAAATAAGAACAAAGCTATCTGACATTTATTTACAATAATTTACACAATAAAGAAATTGAGAGCCACCTTAATTATTTTTTTCTGTATTCTCACTTATTCTTTAACCAGTAAGGACAGTTTTATGTCTTATCCAGGGTTTATCCAAAGTATCATCTAACTTTTTACACAACTAAAACTAATGCTAGATTTCCCATTCATTCATTAATCTAATCATTCATTCACTCATTTAACAAATGTTTATTGAGCATCTACTATGGACTAGGCATCTCGCTAGATGCTAGAAATATAATGATGAAAAAAGGGCCAGAGTTCTCCTGGCTCTTGACACATACAATCCAGCATGAGAGACAGATGTTAAGCAAATAATCACACAACTTTCATAAATAATTATATAATTTAAATTATGATGTTTTATAAAGGATAAATATAAGGTAATGTTATATATTGGGTTGGTCAAAAAGTACCTTCAGTTTTTTTAAAAAAATTAATTTATTTTTATTTTTGGCTGCCTTGGGTCTTCATTGCTGCTCGCGGGCTTTCTCTAGTTGCAGTCAGTGGGGGCTACCCTTCGTTGTGGTGTGCGGGCTTCTCACTGTGGTGGCTTCTCTTGTTGCGGAGTACGGGCTCTAAGCTCACGGGCCTCAGCAGCTGTGGCACACGGGCTTCAGTAGTTGTGGCTCGCGGGCTCTAGAGCACAGGCTCAGTAGTTACAGCACAAGGGCTTAGTTGCTCCATGGCATGCGGGATCTTCCCAGACCAGGGCTCGAACCCATGTCTCCTGCATTGGCAGGTGGATTCCTAACCACTGTGCCACCAGGGAAGCCCAGTGCCTTCGGTTTTTAAGTAAAAATAAAAGACACATTTTTCATTTTCACCAAGAACTTTATTGAACAATGTATTCACCCTTTTGTTCCACTACCTTCTGCCATTTTCCAGGCAACTTCATAATTTCATCTTCCGAAAACTTTTAATCTTTTTCAGCAAAGAACTGTTCCGGGTGCCTTTTACAGTCTTCAAGGGAATTGAAATTTTTTCCATTAAAAGAATTTTGTAAAGACTGAAATAAATGGAAATCCAAAGGTGCAATATCCAGTGAATATGGCAGATGAATCAGAACTTCCCACCCAAGCTGTAATAGTTTTTGCCTAGTCATCAAAGAAACATGCGGTCTTGTGTTATCCTGATGGAAGATTACACATTTTCTGTTGACTAAGTCTGGACACTTTTCATCGAGTACTGCTTTCATTTGGTCTAACTGGGAGCAGTACTTGTTGGAATTAATCATTTGGTTTTCTGGAAGGAGCTCATAATAGAGGACTCACTTCCAATCCCACCATATACACAACATCACGTTCTTTGGATGAAGACTGGCCTTTGGTGTGGTTGGTGGTGGTTCATTTCACTTGCCCCGCAATCTCTCCTGTTCCACATTATTGTACAGTATCCACTTTTCATCGCCCGTCACAATTTGTTTTAAAAACAGAACGTTTTTGTTACATTTAAGTAGAGAATGGCATGTGGAAATATGGTCAGGTTTTTTTTTCCCTTAACTTATGTGGAACGCAAACTTCAAAGTGATTAACATAACCAAGCTGGTGTAAATGATTTTCAGTGCTTAATTTGGACATTTTGAGTCAGCTATCTCCTGCATGGTATAATGTTGATTGTTCTCAGTTAATGACTCAATTTGATCGCTATCAACTTCAACTGATCTACCCGACCATGGAGCTCTGTCCAGCAAGAAATCTCCAGCACAAAACTTCACAAACCACAAACCACTTGTGACACGTTCGATCAGTCACAACACCTTCTCCATACACTGCACAAATCTTTGCATTTTTACCTTTCTTGAAATAATAAAGCATAATAGGCTGAAAATGTTGTTTTCTTCCATCTTCAATATTAAAATGGCTACACAAAAATTCACGAATTTTGATGTTTTTTTAAAAAAATGCACGTTGATATGACAGCTGTTGTAATAAAATCTAACAAAATTGTTTCGAATGAAGTTCGAAGAACTAAGCACTGCTAGAGCCATCTTATGGAAAAAACTGAATGAACCTTTTGGCCAAACCCAATATAATAGGGCTCCTTCTTTCTTGATTTTCTTCCTGCACTTATTTGGTAAAGAAGCCCATGAAAATACTGGAAGGGATTTTCAAGTTACTGAATATTTTAAAAGATATTAAAATTTAAATCTTTCAAGTAAGTGCTTTAATTAACTCAAGTAGAGTTGTCCCTCGTTTAGTGAATAGATCACTCACTTGTAAAGCAACATTAAAAATTTTTAATAACTTTTAATTTAAGTATAACCTATGTAGGGAAAAGTGTGGAGATCATATGTATACAACTCAATAATTTTTTAGACTGAATACACCTGTGTAACCAGAACCTAAATCAAGAAACAGAACATCATTAGAACCGCAGAAGTTCTATACACGCCTACTTTTCTTCACCAAATTCAGTTTACAAGAGGACTAGTAGTTTTGAACACTTGTTATGTGCTAGGCTCAATGCAAAGTCTTTTATAGACCCCATATTATGTGAAGAGCAATTTTTTTCTCTTTTGTGTTAAATTATTCCCTGGGAATCTAACTGACACCCATCATTTAATTAGCAAATTCATCCTTTTCAGATAGCCAGAACAGTATCCTTCAGCCCAGCACAGATAGGACTCTGCAGTTCTGCTTTCCTGGAGATTTTCCACAAGTGCAGGAAATTTCCATGATGGCAGTGGCCTTGGAGCCCATGAATAGAAGCAGGGAAGTAGCAGTTTCTCTGGATGGCTGTGTGCCAGGCCCTTAAGCAATCGGGTGCCAGGATTTCTTAATTTGCTGTTCCATATCTCTTCCTTCCCCAAGGAGAAGAGTCAGCTTGCGTGCCTCTCTCCAATTCCCTCACCATAAAGTCCTCCTTAAGGATAACTAAGATTGATTTGCTAACTTCTCTGAATAGTGAAGGTCACTGTAAGGTGAGCATCTCTTAGCCAACTGTAGTCACTCAAAGCTCTGAAGAAATTTATATCTAGTATTTGGGACACCATCTCTTTGAATTCTAGGGGCTTGTGGAAGGGGATTGCAGTGGGGTTTTAAGGAGTCTGGCTGGAAAAGAAAAACAAAGGAATCCAAAGGACTCTGGGAGAAACAGAGACAGAAAAAGTTACCTACGGCCCAAAAGAGGGTTGGACCTCTAGGAACAATACTAAGAAAGTTTACTAGCAGCTTTTTTTTTTTTTTTTTTTTTTTGCTTTAGAGACCAATCTAGATGAGAAAGCAGAAACAGGAACCAAGAACTTAATATTGTTATCAATTATCCTAGGAACTATAGGGGACAAAATGTATTGGTGAGGTTACACCTACCAGAAACTGTGCTGGTGAGACTTGGCCTATTTAGATGATAAGGTGGCTGCGTACTTATTATTATGGTACATGCTAGGTTGGGAGGAGTAGTGTGATCTCTGGAGATTAATAAAGTACCATGGGCAGGACATGCCTTGGGCACTGGTGAAAGGGAAAGCCACCTCTATGGTTTCTCCAAGAGATAATAAACATCTCCTTATTATAAAAACAAATATGTGAACAAACAATAATAAAACTACTTCTAACTGATCCTGACAAGTTCCAAAGTCCCCAAATAATTTGCCTCTTTGTGCGAGGCATTGAAATCCCCAGAAACAATGTGGGTGTCTTGTATCTGGTGAGATCTCAGAATTTCTGACTAGGCCTTCTATAAAACCTAGGCTCCCCCTAGGCTCTTGGTGCTTTTTGGGTATGTGCTGATTTTCCACCATTGTTCTTTCTGGCGATGTGAAAGGCTGTGTCGTATCTCTCCCACCTCCACCCCAACCTCAATCTCATGTTTTTTCCATTGTGGGGAGACAACTTTGCCTTTCCTTTGCTGAGAATCTTGAGGTCACCATGCAAGGTCTTCCTTACTTTCTCTCACTTCCCTCCTCTGCCCCTCAGCACAGTCTCTTCACATGGCCTTTGCTGATTTTTCTCCTGTTTCAAAGGACAAAACTCCTTCTTGCATCCCAAAGCCATTCTCTGTGCTTCTTCTCTGGGACTGTGTTCCTCAGTAATTTCATTTCTCTCATACTTTTGTTTTAAACTTGTATTACAACATATTCCAAACATATACAGAAGTAGAGAGAATAGAATGATTCCCTCATACACCCTTCACCCACATTCAAAAAATTATCAACATTTTTGCCGCTTACTTTATCACTTTTTCCCTTCTCTCTTTGCATTGTATTTGGAAGCAAATTCCATCATTGTCTCAGAATGTCTTTTTACAATTGGTTTGTTTAAATTAGGATTCAAACAGGGCTTACATATATTTGAGTGCTATGTCACTTCATTTTAATCTAATCCAAACATTTCCCCAGCCCCCTTCTATTTTCTGCCATGTTATTGACTAGTGAGGAAAGCAGATCAGTTCTACACAATGTGCCACAATCTGAATTTTTCTGATTGCTTCTTGGTGTTATTTAACTAGGTGCTCAATCGCCTGTATTTTCTATAGCCTGGAAATTAGACTTAAAGGCTGATTAGTTTCAGGGTCTCCCCTTCCCTCTTACTTCTTTTGTTTTCTGATCTCTGTCATGCACAAATAGGTCGTGACTATTCATTATAAAGTGTTTGCTTTTCTCTGTGCCCAGATGGCCTCTGTCCCATCACTGCTCCATATATAGAGCAAAGAGTCTGCATCAATTTTCTCCCCTATTCACATACGTTTCCCCCCCTAACACTATGGCCTCTGACCCTATCAACTACAGAAATAGTTCTTTCAAAGATCACTGAACATTCTTTAACACAAAACCCAATGACTTCTTGTTAGTATTATAATTAATGATTATCATCATCACTAGTTGCCAACTCCCATTTGTAGCCTTGTAACAACCTATAAAATGCTTTTTGTCACTACTTTTTTTTTAGTCCTCCTCCTTCATGACCTCATTCCTCTTTCTTGACTTTTTTATTTGCACTGTTTAATACTATTTATTTCTTTTTATATAACGCTAAGGGCATTTTTTTCTGTTTTCCTTTACTTATTGCATTTTCTCCTCCCACCAACAAACATCCGTGATTGTTTTTCAAAGTATTGTCTTTTTCCATTACTGGTTTCAGGAACCTCAGGGCTTCATTGCTTACCTTCACGTGATGGCTCTGCATCTCTATCTGTAGCTCTGACCAAATCTAATGAGCTCCAAGCCCACATCTCCTTTTTCCTAATGGGCAATTCTTCCTGTAAATGATTCACCAACACTTGGAACTCAGTTGATTTCAGTCATGTCATTTTCCCCTCAAATGAACTGCTTCTTCTAATTTCTCATCTTTCATAATGATATCCTTGTAAGTACTTCTGCTTAGAAGTCATTTTTTACTTCTTCCTTTTTTTTTTTTTTTTTTGCTGCCATTTCTAATCTATTGACAGCCTAGCCCAGCCTCATCTGCAATATCTGTCCCAATCATTTCTTATTTTCCATTTTTCAGGGCCCATTTTCTCCATTTAGTCTTCTCTACCTAGTTAAGGCATTATTAATCTCATGTCCTGCACATTCTATTGAAAATTGAGCCACCACTATATTTCATATCTTTTTCCATGCTTAATTTTTCTCCATAGCATGTAACAAATTTGTTTTACTATGTATTTTGTATATCTGTTTTTTAAAATTGTCTGTCTCCCTTGACTGGAATACAGGCAAGGTAGGATTTTTGTTTCGGACAGAGAAGAGGTACTCCACAAATATTTATCAAAAAGACAATGTAGAGCCTGAATCATATAATCGGATTCAATTTAAACAATCTTTATTATGTAAACTTATGATAATGCTAATCTGATTTTCTGAACCGTAAGCTCCTTGAAGATAGAATTCATATCTCATACATTTTTGGTATTCCATCCGACCCTCTCCTCCCTCATCCCCATTTAAATACATCTATATCTCTATGCTTTTTGGTGGTTGGCTTGGCAGATGTGACATAGGTGGTCTTCCAGACCACCTATGGTCTGTAGAGAGAGAACCAGGAGTGAAAGCAGGAGCCACAAGAAGGAAAAAGGGATAATGATGGAAGTCTTATCAGCAGGAATGAACTGGAGAAGGGCCTTGAAGACTAGTGTGTGTGTTGGGAGATGGTGCAATACAGAATCTACAGAATGGCAATTTTATTTTGAAAATGGAGTTTCCATCTGAATAGGTCCACATATCTTGTTATTTTCTAGCTTATTAGTCTCATATAATTAACATTACTCAAATTGCAGAATAAGTCTTTGGGCTGTGCCAGTAAAGCTGTTTGCAAATTAATCTAAAAAGAAAAGAGTGATTAGAAGCCTCTGTTGATTTCTCTCTTGTATCACTTTCATCCTGACTAAAAGACTTCTTGTAACATCTCTTATATCATGAGTTTGCTGATTATAAATTCTTTTAACCTTTTTTTTTTATATATCCAAAAAGCTTTTATTTCATCATGATTTTTTGAGAGATATTTTTGCTGGGTATAGGATTCTAGGTTGACAGTTTTTTATTTCAGTACTTTAAAGATATTGCTCCATTGTCTTGTTGCTTTCACTGTTTCCATTAGGAAATCTTCTGTTATCCTTATCTTCTTTTTTCTCTATGTGTAATATGTCTCTTTTCTCTGACTCCTTTTAAAATTGACTGGTGTTTTGGTTGTTACAGGATGGTAAGTTAAATCCTTTTATCTAAGAGAGATATTGTCCTAAAGCAACTTTTTGCAAATTTTTCTATTTGGAGATTATGTTTTAGAATTAGGTATTTTTGCCCAAAAGATCAAGGATAATGACATTTATATTGATTTGGTGATATGACATTTAGTTAAGAATATATATTTAATAAATGAATTTAATTCAATAGGCATTCTTACTTTTTATAATGCATTGTGATATATGTAATGCAAAGAGAAATAAATCCTTATCTCTGTCCTTGAGGATATCTTGGAGTTAATATATGCACAAAAATAACAATGCAAGGAAAAAGTATTAAGTGTCACAAAGGCATGACATATACTTTTGTGGGAAACATATAATTGAATCTTCTTATACTAGGAGGACTTTGCTTCTAATTGGGAGAATGCAGGAGACTTTGTGGTTTTGAGGTAATCTTCTATGATAGGTTATTTGGAAATGAAGTGGTTTGTGGGTATATGAGGAGGGTGATTCTAGAATTGATAGAAAATGTTGATCAAGTGCCACACAACAAGAAATACAGGGCATGTTAAAAAGCACATAGGTCAGTTTGGACTGGATCCTAGGGTGTATGTAGGAAAGTAAATCAGGTTTGCTTGCAAGGAAGGTTAGTACCAATTCATGAAGGATTTTGAATGCCTAAAGGCATTTTCCCTTTTATTTATTAAGTATGGGGCATCTTTGAAAGCTTCTGGGCAAGAGAGTGAAAAGATTAGAGAAATGCTGTGGAATTCTTGAAAGTAGTGAGAGTGGATGGGAAGGGCAAATATGGAAACGAATTAAGAGGCAATTGTTTAAGAGGTCATGAACTTGAACTAATGTAGTGACCATGGGAAAGAAGTGGGGATTGAACTTATTTTCAAGTGATGTTTCTTGGATAATATCCACAGTGTATGGAAACAGAACAAAAGGGTGAAAGAATTTGAATTCTCAAATCTTCATAATAATAGCTAATATCTGTTGTTTACCATGCAATAGTTTGAGTGCTGTACATATCAGTCTGTATTCTCTGTATCTCCGCTTGGATATCTAACAGTCATCTCACAGTTAACATGTATATAACTCAGCTCCTGATATTTCTTCCCAAATCTGCCTCTCTGTGTCTTTTCCATTTCAGATAATGGGAAATTGTTTTATCTAGTTCTCAAACCAAGATTCATCCTTGACTCCTCATTTTTTGCTCATACCTCACTTCTAACTTGTCAGCAAATTTGTTGATTCCATTTTCAAAATATATCCAGAATTCCACCACTTCTCACCACCACCACTGTCATCACATCTCACTAGGGTTGTTTCAGTAGACCCCTAACTGGTCTCCCTGCTTCTGTCTTTGCTTCCCTTAAGTCTATTCTCAACACAGCAGAGTGATTTACTTAAAGCATAAATTATTTTAAACCTGTGCTCAAAAACTGTCCAATAAGAACTAGAGTCCATAGAGTGTCCCATGGTGCTCTCCATGACCTGTTCCCTGCCCACTGCATTACTGCACAGATATTTTCTTTTCTTCTCTCTTTCCCTCAATCCATTCTAGCCACACTGGGGGTCCTTGTTCCTCTAGTTTGCCATCTCAGGGCTTTTGCACTTGTGGTTTCTTCTGCCTGGAACAATTTTCCTCCAGTATCTGCAAGGTTCACATTCTTATCTTTTGGAGCCTTTGCTGAAAGTCACATTATGAGTAAGGCCACCATACTTAAAGTTACAACCTATCCCTCTTGACTTCACATTCTGTTTCCCCCATTAAACTGCTCTGCTTCTCCACCCTCACACCCTTCAGTGAACTTATTACATTGGGGCCCCCAGTGGGAACATGCCCTACAAAGGAGAAGGAGGACATGCCTGGAAAAACAGGTGGAGAGACTCTACATATTTCCCTCTGTATTTATGGAGTCACAAAAACAGAAGTTTCCCACACCTGTGCCTCATCTTTAGCCTGCCTGCTTCCTTATGTTACCATCTTGGAGTGAATAAGATGGGAGGACAATGAAAAATTTCAACACAGAAGAACATTTGGAGGAGGAATTTGAATCACAGGTTCTTCTAAGGTGTGATCTTCAAAACTTCTTTAAACTCTGGATACCCCTGCTACTCTACCTAGAAACCATTTCTACATTCACGCCTCTGATAAGACATATTTACTCTGTGCCTTTGCAGCTTTTACTCAGCTCTTTGAAAAGCAGCAGTAAAAATCTCTTAAGTGTCAAAGAAAATTGGTCATGGCCTCCCAGCCTGTGGGAGCAATGCTGCTGAAAACAGTCAAATGGTGTGGCACACTGCCTGCAAACAAACACACACAGGGTAGCTTTCCTGGTCACTGCTGTGCTGCTTGCAGCTGAGGCTCAGGGAAAATTACAGACTGTCCATCTCAGCGCCAGGTCCAGAGGAGGCTGATGAATTCACCTTGGCCATTACTGTCTTGATGACTGTGCACAGATGTCTCTGGTCTGGGCGCTACCAAACATACCCACACAGAAGAATCTCTTTGGTGAGTTCCCTGGTGGTCCAGTGGTTAGGACTTGGCACTTTCACGGCTGTGGGCCTGAGTTCAATCCGTGGTGGGGGAACTAAGATCCCACAAGTCTCGCAGTGCAGTAAGGAAAAAAAAAAAAAAAAGAAGAATCTCTTTGGAGTCTTGTTAAGCATACTGATTTCTGAATGTTCTGAATCTGAATCTTTGGAGGTGGTGGGTCTAGAAATCTGTATTTTGTCCCAAGCTCCTCAGGTAGTTTTCTACAGCCCCCTGATGACTGCTCCACAGACTAATGTATGGGATTCAGTGCTCTTCTCATATTTCTTTAAAGGTTACTTATATGTACTTTTTTTCTTTTTATTGGAGTATAATTGCTTTACAATGTTGTGTTAGTTTCTGCTGTACAATGAAGTGAATCAGCTATATGTATACCTATATCCCCTCTCTCTTGGACCTCCCTCCCCTGCATCCCACCCATCGAGGTCATCACAGAGCACCAAGCTGAGATTCCTGTGCTTTATAACATGTTCCTGCTAGCTATTTTATGCAGGGTAGTGTGTACATCTCAATCCTAACCTCCCAATTCATCCCACCCTCCCCTTCCCCCACTGCGTCCACATGTCCGTTCTCTACGTCTATGTCTCTATTCCTGCCCTGAAAATAGGTTCATCTGTACCATTTTTCTAGAGTCCACATATATGCATTAATGTACGATATTTGTTTTTCTCTTTCTGACTTACTTCATTCTGTATGACAGACTCTAGGTCCATCCACATGTCTACAAATGACCCAATTTCTTTCCTTTTTATGGCTAAGTAATTGGCCGAGAGGCACATGAAAAATGTTCAACATCACTAATTATTAGAGAAATGCAAATCAAAACTACAATGAGGTATCATTTCACACCTGTCAGAATGACCATAATAAAAAATCTACAAACAATAAATGCTGGAGCAGGTGTGGAGAAAGGGAATCCTCTTGCACTGTTGGTGGAAATGTAAATTGATACAGCCACTGTGGAGAACAGTATGGATGTTCCTTAAAAAACTAAAAATAGAACTACCATATGACCCAGCAATCCCACTACTGGGCATATACCCTGAGAAAACCATAATTCAAAAGGACACATGGACCCCAATGTTCACTGCAGCATTTATATGTACTTTTGACATTTGGTTTGGTGTGAACTAATTCTTAACCACAAATAACCTTGTCCTGCATGAGTTGGAGGTGGTGTTTTCTCCTAGTTCCTGAAAACCTGTCTTGTGTGGAAGATCCATCCCTCGGGTATACTCTGTGTACTTACCCAGCGAGTGCCCACAGTCATCATTGTCTCCCTGACATGACCCCCAGACATGGGCACTTCCATTTCCTCTCTGTAACAGTGGGATAGGGGTGTGTGGTGCTTGGGGTGTGACAGCTCTGAGAGGCATTCAATTAAGAGAGAACTTTAAATATGGCAGTGTATGGAACAAGACCATGACTTGTGTTAGGATTTAATAAGGGAAGTACAAAGTGTAGTTTGAAAGGTTATTTTGGTAAGTGGCCCAGGAAGAGGGTGACACTCTTTAGAGTCAAGCTCCAGTAATAACAGATGTTTATCAGTTGCATTCTTAACGGTTGGGGCAAGCTTGGATACCTTCAGGGTTTGGGTGGAAAACTGCTGTGTGGAATCTTCATGTCCGAGGCTTGGGTCCCATTCATTAGGGAATGAATGGGTCCTTTCTCTGACTCCCTTTCCCCACGTGGCATTCATCATTTGTTCTGAATAGAGGTTGAACAAATACTGTCTGCCAGGTAAGCCACCCCAGTAGGGACTCAGACAATACAGATTTTAGGTCTGATCTCACTGTCAAGTCTCCTTGGTGTTATCCTCTCTAATCTTTCCAGGAAGAATTAATACCTCCCTTAGCATCTCATACTACTGTTGTATGGTCTTCTACAAATTGACTCTTGTTATAGTGGGTTGCATATGTGTCTGCTTCTCCTACAGATTGTGAATTTCTTGAGGACAGGACTCATGTTTCATGTACCAATTTGTTAATTAATTCTATGTGTTATTTGGTGTCTGCTATAGTCAAACACTATACTTGTGGCCTTTGGATTTGAAACAGTAAAACCATAGAACAGGCAAAGGGTCAAGGGAGCAACAGCAACAGTAAACATGAGCTAACACTTATTAAAATTATTTCCCCTTTAAAGGATTTTAATTCAAGTTTAATTCATTTGATCACCACTCTAATCTTATGAGGTAGTTACTACTATTAGGTTATTTTACAGATGAGCAACTGAGACACAGAGACATTAAGAGAGCAGCCAGAGGCCCAGAAAGACACAGGAAGCTGTCAGGCAAGGCATTTCTCCCTGGCCATCAAGTGGAGGCTGGCCTTCAGTAGAGTTGAGAGAAGAGACATATTTTTAGAAATCAATTGATGAGGACACTTAAACTAGAAAATTATAGCAATTAGGGAAGCAGAGACCAAGAATTTAATTTTCTATAAATTGTAATGTAATACTAAGAAGTTCAACCACCTTCGGTGGTATTTTCATAAAGTCCTTAGTTAAAATACCCTTCAGATAGAATTATAAATAACTTTATGAATCTGTTGAGCTCTAACTGAGAATTATAGTCAAAGTTTTATCCAGAGTGGGCAGATCAAGAAGACGACCCACTTGGAGAATGCAATTTCAAAAGATGTGTTCTGTATTGTACTCAAGGTTCGGGGCTGAGAAAGGTGACAGAGGGAACACAGAAGAGAAATTTCTGTGAGGGATGGGATTTTTGTTTTGTTTTGTTCACTGTTTTATCAATTGTTCTTAAAGAGTGCTTGGCACATGGTATGTGGTTTAACCAAGATTTGTGAATGAATGATTGAGTGACCGGGGAGAAATATAGATAGAGCATGGTGGAAATATGCATAATAGGTGCTCACTAATTATATGTGAGGTTGAATGGAAAAGACAGTTTACAGAGAGGCCTCACTAAGGCAGGAAATAAAGTAAAAATAAAAATAAAAACAACAACGACAAAAACCCTGAAAAAATTAACAGAGAGGTAGTGTAAGCCAGACTTGCTTGACTTCATGGGTACTAGTATGTAATAACCTGTGAAATATTTTAAATTCTGCTTCTAGCACAGAATCTCTTTTCAGATGTCCCCCCTCCATGCCCCTCACGTCATCCATTATATCATGATTCAAATGGCAAAAGCCTAAGGTTTTTGTTCTCATCAAGTTTCATCAAGGAGAGCTGGGTGATAAAGAGAAGAAAGAAGACTCAGTCCTTAGAACAGGACTTGGAACAGGCTGCTGAAGGAGAGAAGAGGTGGAAGCCTTCCCAGAAATCTTGGGCTCTCTTTGGCAGGACCTCATTTGAGTAAACCTTTTTTTATTTATTATTTACAGGGTCATGTCTCTTTGTGCCACCACTACATTTTCTGCTGTTTGGGTTCAGTTTTGCTACTTGACTTGCCTGCGATGGGTATACATTTGTCCTGCTGGCATTTTTCTGTACATGTGGGAAGGTATGTCTGCACATAGAACAAGACCTTTCCAGTCTCTTTTGGTGCCTGGCATGGGGAACCTCATCTCTTTAGAATGACTTCCCTGGGGATGATTTATACCTCTAAAAAGCTCTACCAGGGTGTCATCTCAACTTCAAAGTTCTTACCAACCTACTCAGGTAGAATTAATGACACTATTGCTATTCTTGTATAGAGCTCCATTTATTGTTACATCAATGGAGGAATGAATGAATGAATCCAGAACTCTCATCTTATTCTTTGTAACTCCACAGCTCTGCCCAGCACCTGACCCAATAACCACAATACCACGGCATATCGTGGAGGATCAACAAACGTGCAACTGTACTGAACTTCCCCTTCCATTGTTTCCCTTTTTTCCTTGATATGATGATCGTAAGAAATCAGAATTAGTGGGAACTTCAGAGAGCATCTGCTCCTTCATACTCATCAATTTAGAAATCCTCTCTAGAGTGGGTTTTATTGCCAACTTGAACATCTCCAGTGGTGGGATAGTCACTAATCCATAATACAGTGCGATCCAGGTTGAACCACTCACATTGTTAGAAAAGTGTTTTTATATTGAGCTGAAAGTTGCTTCCCTATAACTTTTACCTATTGGTCCTATTTCTCTCCTCTCCCATGCACAGGACTATCTAAAATAAGACTGAACTCCCCCTATATGGCCATTCTCAAGTATTTGAAAACAACTGTCATGTTCCATTGAATAGTCTCTGTTCCCAAATTGGGCCATTATATGCTAAATCAGATGTCAACACTCGCTCATATCATATGGTCCCTAGGCCATTTCTCTTCCTAGTCTTTCTCACTTGACATCCAGGTAGTCAATGTGGTCTCAACAACCGAATACCCAGGACAGGTACCATGGTACCAAAAAGTTCAAAGTTAGAGTTATGATCCTCGTTAACCTTTTTGAGCCTTCTGAATGCCAGGGCTGTGCTGGGGGCTGAGCATTCAGAGTTGGCAGGGTCTGCCCTCAACAAACACCTGAAGGAAAGGACAGACTTCTCACTGAAATTCTGCTCCAACACCCTGTTTGTTTAGCTCCTGTTGCTATGGCAGAAGCAAGGTGCTCATCTCTTGTTGGCCTTTCTTAACTGAGGTGATCTGAAATGAATGAGATTGCCTGGAGCGGATGAGGGAAGGAGTGGTCGGTGGTGATATGTGGGCCTTAACAACCACTGGCAGGGATGAGGAAGCTGTGTGTGAGGGGATGAGGTGAGTATCAAAGCCAGGGGATCCCTGGATGATGGGAGAGACTGGCATAACATTGGGTTGATTTCTGAGACTTATTGAAAGCGCACTGAGGTGGGGGTTCCTCACTTTGGGAAAAACAACTTCAGTTGTACAGACCCTGGGCTGCAGTCTGGGTGTTCACCTGCAAAGTGGTGGAGGCACACAAACAGTGTGGAGTAGCTGCCAGGTGTTAAGCACTGAGAAGTAAGTGGGAGAAGACTGGGGCTTCACTCTCCTTCCCCTCCCCTCAGTTTCTACAGTAGATTTACAGACATGCCAAGGGTTCGTGCCAGACAAGAACTGACCGGATCAAGCAGTGCTTTCAGAAAGGTCTTTCCTCCTTCTCAAAGTCCAGGTGGGACCTCACTGCCAAACATCTGGGGAAACCCAGAGGAGGGCAACATTTTCTGTTCCTCTGGGGTTCCTATTACCAGCTATCAGATTGTTGGCCTGAATTTATTATCAGGAATCTTCTGTAGCTGGCAATACATCTCCCAGACTCAGAAGTCATTCTCAGCTTAAAGACATGCACTCTGAGAACTCTTAAAAAACAAAATAGTGTGACAGAAGCAAGATGCAAACATAAAAAAAAAAAAGTAGATGAAAGGAAGCCGACTGTGCCGAATGGAGGTCATCTGATGAATACAGAACACAAAGGAGTCATGAGTTTCAATGATTGGGTCTGGCCCTGTGCCCAGAGAAGAGCAGATCAGGGGTTGGAGGACACAAAGAGAGAAAGACAGTGGGAAAAGGCTGAACTGGGACTCTGACAGAAGCTGTGGTGACAGATATTTTGTCATTCTTATTAGGTGTCGCATTTGAGGGCAAAGGCCCATGAGACAGGGCTTGTGTGGGACCCTGAGCAAGCTTGTGTCTGCAGGGAGAGGTATGGTGCTGGGCATTGTGGGGTTGTGATACTGGAGAAGGGGCGGGAGACAGGAGGCTCTGGCTCTGGTTTCTTCTTGGGTACTTGAGAGAGGAGGCATGGATAAGCTGGCCGTAACACAAAGCTCCTCCCAAGTAGGTCCCATGGGGCGTGAAGGGCCACGGCAAAATATGAGTGACTACCTCCACTGTTCACCTGCCAGGGTGGGTCCTGTGGGCGCAGCCAGATGAATGACCAAAGCTGGCAGCAGACTCTGTTGGTGAAGGACACACCCAGAGCAGTGCAGAATCCTACCTCAAGACCTTAGCCCCTGTTTCTACCTTCTTCTTCTCTGATTCTGAGTGAATCATTCTGTGTCTTTCTCAACCATGTCCCCAGGAACAAACATCCATTGGTTTGTGAACTGTGTCCCCAACTTAAGTCCTATAGCCTTCACAAGACCTATAATTCTCTCACCTCAGTACAATCACTCTGATCCTACTTCAAGTCAAGTAGGATCAACTGATGCGGATGCCAGTTCCCCCTAGTCTCAGTGTTCTTTCTTTTCCTGCCAATGATTTTTCTTGGACCATAAACTAGTGCCAAATGACCATTCCTTTTTCTAACTCACTGCATCCTTGCCCAGGAAAGTTACACTCGGCCCTGGTTAGTGCAGTTGAGAACAGTAGAAAAATAACTAAACTGTCTTTTGTGAAAACCATTTGATCTGGGGGACCTTCAAGACGGCAGAGGAGTAAGACGTGGAGATCACCTTCCTCCCCACAAATACATCAAAAACACATCTACATATGGAACAACTCCTACAGAACACCTACTGAACACTGGCAGAAGACCTCAGACTTCCCAAAAGGCAAGAAAATACCCACATACCTGGGTAGAGTAAAAGAAAAAAGAAGAAAACAGAGACAAAAGAATAGGGACGGGTCCTGCACCTCTGGGAGGGGGCTGTGAATGAGGAAAAGTTTCCACACATTAGAAGCCCCTTCACTGGCGGAGATGGGGTGTGGTGGGGGGAAGCTTCGGGGCCATGGAGGAGAGCGCAACAACAGGGGTGCAGAGGGCAAAGTAGAGAGATTCCCACACAGAGGATTGGTGTCAACTAGCACTCACCAGCCTGAAAGGCTTGTCTGCTCACCAGCCGGGGTCGGTGGGGGCTGGGAGCTGAGGGTTGGGCTTTGGAAGTCAAATCCCAGAGAGAGGATTGGAGTTGGCTGCGTGAACACAGCCTGAAGGGGGCTAGTGTGCCACAGCTAGCCAGGAGGGAGTCCGGGGAAAAGTCTGGACCTACCTAAGAGGCAAGAGACCACTGTTTCAGATTCCTGATAATAAATTCAGGGCAACAATCTGGTATCTGGTAGTAGCAACCCCAGAGGAATAGCAAATGTTGCCTCTCCTCTGGGTTTCCCCAGATGTTTGGCAGTGAGGTCCCACCTGGAGTTTGAGAAGGAGGAAAGACCTTTCTGAACTTCAGAGATGGGCGCGAGCTGTGGCTATCAGTTCAGACCCCAGAGATGGGCATGAAATGCTAAGGCTGCTGCTGCAGCCACCAAGAATCCTGGCTGCAAGCACAGGTCATTATCCAACACCCCCCGACCCTCACCCCCACCCCAGGAGCCTGTACAGCCTGCCACTGCCAGGGTCCCATAATCTATGGACAACTTCCCTGGGAGAACACATGGCGCACTCCAGGCTGTTGCAACATCACACTGGCCTCTGCCACTGCAGGCTCGCCCCGCATTCCAATGATAACTACCATACTTCTCCCTCCCCAAAGGCCTGATTCAGCAAGAGACCCCTAATCAGCCACTGCTTTAACCCCCTCGTGTCTAGGCAGGGAACAGATGCCTGAGGGTGACCTACACGCAGAGGTGGGGCCAAAACAAAAGCTGAACCCCAGGAGCTGTGCGAACAAAGAAGAAAAAGGGAAATTTCTCTGTGCAGCCTCAGGAGTGGTGGATTAAATCCCCACAATCAACTTGATGAAACTTGCATCTGTGGAATATCTGAATAGGCAACGAATCATCCCAAAATTGTGGCGGTGGACTTTGAGAGCAACTTTAGACTTGGGGTTTGCTGTCTGCGACTGACTTGTTTCTGATTTTTATGTTTATATTAGTTTAGTGTTTAGAGCTTGTTATCATTGGTGGATTTGTTTATTGGTTTGGTTGCTCCTTCTTTTTAAATTATTATTAATTTAAAAATTTTTTATTTTCATAATTTTTTTCTTTCTTTCTTTATTATTATTATATTTTTCCTTCATTTTCTTCTCCCTTTTCTTCTGAGCTGTGTGGCTGACAGGGTCTTGGTGCTTCAGCCTCATATCAGGCTTGAGCCTATGACGTGGGAGAGCCAAGTTCAGGACATTAGAACACCAGAGACCTCCTGGCCCATGTAATATCAATCAGCTAGAGCTCTCCCAGAGATTTCCGTCTAAATACTAAGACCTAGCTCCACCCAAAGGCCAGCAAACTCCAGTGCTGGATGCCCCATAACAAACAACTAGCAAGACAGGAACGCAGCCCCACCCAATAGCAGAGAGGCTGCCTAAAATCATGCTAGGGTCACAGCCACCCCAAAACACACCACCAGACGTGGACCTACCCACCAGAAACACAAGATCCAGCACAACCCAGCAATAAACACAGGCACCAGTCCCCTCCACCAGGAAGCCTACACAAGCCACTGAACCAACCTCTAACACTGGGGACAGAGACCAAAAACAATGGGAAATACGAACCTGCACCTGTGAAAAGGAGACCCCAAACACAGTAAGGTAAACACAATGAGAAGACAGAGAAATATGCAGCAGATGAAAGATCAAGGTAAAACCCCACCAGACCAAACAAATGAAGAGAAAATAGGCAGTCTACCTGAGAAAGAATTCAGAGTATTGATAGTAAAGATGATCCAAAATCTTGGAAATAGAATAGAGAAAATACAAGAAATGTTTAACAAGGACGTAGAAGAACTAAAGGGCAAACAAATGATGATGAACAACACAGTAGATGAAATTAAAAATACTCTAGAAGGAATCAATAGCAGAATAACTGAGGCAGAAGAACGGATAAGTCACTTGGACGATAAAATAGTGGAAATAACTACCTCAGAGCAGAATAAAGAAACAAGAATGAAAAGAATTGTGGACAGTCTCAGAGACCTCTGGGACAACATTAAATGCACCAACATTCAAATTACAGGGGTCACAGAAGAGGAAGAGAATAAGACAGGGTCTGCGAAAATATTTGAAGAGATGATAATTAAAAACTTCCCTAACATGGGAAAAGAAATAGTCAAGTCCAGGAAGCACAGAGACCCATACAGGATAAATCCAAGGAGAAACAGGCCAAGACACATATTAACCAAACTATCAAAAACTAAATACAAAGAAAAAATATTAAAAGCAGCAAGGGAAAAGCAACAAATAACATACAAGGGAATCTCCATAGGGTTAACAGCTAATCTTTCAGCAGAAACTCTGCAAGCCAGAAGGGAGTGGCAGGACATATTTAAAGTGATGAAAGGGAAAAACCTACAGCCAAGATTACTCTACCCGGCAAGGATCTCACTCAGATTCGACGGAGAAATTAAAACCTTTACAGACAAGCAAGAGTTAAGAGAATACAGCACCACCAAACCAGCTTTACAACACATGCTAAAGGCACTTCTCTAGGCAGGAAACACAAGAAAAGGAAAAGACCTACAAAAATGAACCCAAAACAATTAAGAAAATGGTAATAGGAACATACATATTGATAATTACCTTAAATGTAAATGGATTAAATTCTCCAACCAAAAGGTACAGACTGGCTGAATGGATACAAAAACAAGACCCATATGTATGCTGTCTACAAGAGACCCACTTCAGACCTATACCATACAGACTGAAAATGAGGGGATGGAAAACAATATTCCATGCAAATGGAAATCAAAAGGAAGCTGGAGTAGCAATTCTCATATCAGAAAAAATACTTTAAAATAAAAAATGTTACAAGATACAAAGAAGGACACTACATAATGATCAAAGGATCAATCCAAGAAGAAGATATAACAATTGTAAACATTTATGCACCCAACATAGGAGAACCTCAATATATAAGGCAAAGGCTAACAGCCATAAAAGAGGAAATCGACAATAACACATTAATACGGGACTTTAACACCCCACTTTCACCAATGGACAGATCATCCAAAATGAAAATAAATAAGGAAACACAAGCTTTAAACGACACATTAAACAAGATGGACTTATTTGACATTTATAGGACATTCCAACCAAAAATAACAGAATACACTTTCTTCTCAAGTGCTCATGGAACATTCTCCAGGACAGACCATATGTTGGGTCAAAAATCAAGCCTCAGTAAATTTAAGAAAATTGAAATTGTATTAAGTATCTTTTCTGACCACAGCACTATGAGACTAGGTATCAACTACAGGAAAAAAAAAACTGTAAAAAACACAAACACATGAAAGATAAACAATATGCTACTAAATAACAAAGAGGTCACTGAAGAAATCAAAGAGGAAATAAAAAAATACCTAGAAACAAATGACAATGAAAACATGGCAACCCAAAACCTATGGGATGCAGCAAAAGCAGTTCTAAGAGGGAAGTTTATAGCAATACAATCTTATCTCAAGAAACAAGAAAAATCTCAAATAAGCAACCTAAACTTACACTTAAAGCAATTAGAGAAAGAACAACAACAACAAAAGAAACCCAAAGTTAGCAGAAAGAAAGAAATCATAAAGATCAGATCAGAAATAAATGAAAAAGAAATAAAGGAAACAATAGCAAAGATCAATAAAACTAAAAGCTGGTTCTTTGAAAAGATAAACAAAATTGATAAACCATTAGCCAGATTCATCAAGTAAAAAAGGGAGAAGACTCAAATTAACAGAATTAGAAATGAATAAGGAGAAGTAACAACCAACACTGCAGAAATAAAAAGGATCATGAGACATTACTACAAGCAACTATATGCCAACAAAATGGACAACCTGGAAGAAATGGACAAATTCTTAGAAAAGCACAACCTTCTGAGACTGAACCAGGAAGAAACAGAAAATATAAACAGAACAAACACAGGCACTGAAATTGAAAGTGTGATTAAAAAATCTTCCAACAAACAAAAGCTCAGGACCAGATGGCTTCACAGGCGAATTCTGTCAAACGTTTAGAGAAGAGCTAACACCTATCCTTCCTAAACTCTTCCAAAATATAGCAGAGGGAGGAACACTCCCAAACTCATTCTATGAGGCCACCATCACCCTGATACCAAAACCAGACAAAGATGTCACAGAAAAACTACAGGCCAATATCACTGATGAACACAGATGAAAAATCCTCAACAAAATACTAGCAAACAGAATCCAACAGCATATTAAAAGGATCATACACCATGATCAAGTGGGTTTTATCCCAGGAATGCAGGGGTTCTTCAATATACTCAAATCAATCAATGTGATACACCATATTAAGAAACTGAAGGAGAAAAAACATATGATCGTCTCAACAGATGCAGAAAATTCTTTTGATAAATTCATCTTATTCATTATTTATGATAAAAACTCCAGAAAGCAGGCAGAGAGGGAACTTTCCTCAACATAATAAAAGCCATATATGACGAAACCACAGCCAACATCATTTTTAATGGTGAAAAACTGAAAGCATTTCCTCTAAGATCAGGAATAACACAAGGTTGCCCACTCTCACCACTATTATTCAACAGTCTTGGAAGTTTTTGTCACAGCAATCAGAGAAGAAAAAAAATAAAAGGAATACAAATTGGAAAAAAAGAAGTAAAACTGTCAATCCTTGCAAATGACACGATACTATACACAGAGAATCCTAAAGATGATACTAGAAAGCTACTACAGCTAATCAATGAATTTGGTAGAGTAGCAGGATACAAAATTAATGCACAGAAATCTCTTGCATTCCTTTACATGAATGATGAAAAATCTGAAAGAGAAATTAAGGAAACACTACCATTTACCAATGCAACAAAAAGAATAAAATACCTAGGAATAAATTTACCTAAGGAGACAAAAGACCTGTATGCACAAAACTAGAAGACACTCATGAAAGAAATTAAAGAAGATACAAACAGATGGAGAGATATACCATGTTTTTGGATTGGAAGAATCAACATTGTGAAAATGACTATACTACCCAAAGCAATCTAGAGATTCACTGCAATCCCTATCAAACTGCCAATGGTATTTTTCACAGAACTAGAACAAAAAATTTCACAATTTGTATGGAAACACAAAAGACCCTGAATAGCCAAAGCAATCTTGAGAAAGAAAAATGGAGCTGGAGGAAGCAGGCTCCCTGACTTCAGACTACACTACAAGGCTACAGTAATCAAGACAGCACGGTACTGACAAAAAAAACAGAAATATAGATCAATGGAACAGGATAGAAAGCCCAGAGGTAAACCCACTCACATATGGTCACCTTTTCTTTGATAAATGAGGTATGAATATAGAGTGGAGAAAAGACAGCCTCTTCACTAAGTGGTGCTGGGAAAACTGGACAGCTACATGTAAAAGAATGAAATTAGAACTCTTCCTAACACCATACACAACAGTAAACTCAAAATAGATTAAAGACCTAAATGTTAAGGCCAGACACTATAAAACTTTTAGAGGAAAACATAGGCAGAACACTCTATGATATAAATAACGCCAGGATCCTTTTTGACTCACCTCCTAGAGAAATAGAAATAAATATAAAAATAAACAAATGGGACCTAATGAAACTTAAAAGTTTTTGCACAGCAAAGAAAACCATAAATAAGATGAAAAGACAGCCCTCAGAATGGGAGAAAATATTTGCAAATGAAGCAACTGACAAAGGATTAATCTCCAAAATATACAAGCAGCTCATGCAGCTCAATATCAAAAGACAAACAACCTTATCCAAAAATGGGCAGAAGACCTAAATAGACACTTCTCCAAAGAAGATATACAGATTGGCAACAAACACATGAATGGATGCTCGACATCACTAATATTAGAGAAATGCAAATCAAAACTACAATGAGGTATCACCTCACACTCGTCAGAACAGCCATCATCAAAAAATCTACAAACAATAAATGCTGGAGAGGGTTTGGAGAAAAGGGAACCCTCTTGCACTGTTGGTGGGAATGTAAACTGATACAGTCACTATGGAGAACAGTATGGAGGTTCCTTAAAAAACTACAAATAGAACTACCATACGACCCCGCAATCCCACTACTGGGCATATACCCTGCGAAATCCATAATTCAAAAAGAGTCACGTACCACAATGTTCATTGCAGCTCTATTTACAATAGCCAGGACGCAGAAGCAACCTAAGTGTCCATCAACAGATGAATGGATAAAGGTGTGGCACATATATACAATAGAATATTACTCAGTCATAAAAAGAAATGAAATTGAGTTATCTGTAGTGAGGTGGATGGACATAGAATCTGTCATACAGAGTGAAGTAAGTCAGAAAGTGAAAAGAAATACTGTATGCTAACACATATATATGAAATCTTAACAAAAATATTTCTGATGAACCTAGGGGCAGGACAGGAATAAAGATGCAGATATAGAGAATGGACTTGAGGACACAGGGAGGGGGAAGGGTAAGCTGGGATTAAGTGAGAGAGTAGCAATGACATACATACACTACCAATTATAAAATAGATAGCTAGTGGGAAGCAGCTGCATAGCACAGGGAGATCAGCTCAGTGCTTTGTGACCACCTAGAGGGGTGGAACAGGGAGGTTGGGAGGGAGATACAAGAGGGAGGGGATATGGGGATATATGTATACATATAGCTGATTCACTTTGTTATACAGCAGAAACTAACACAACAGTGTAAAGCAATTATGCTCCAATAAAGACGTTAAAGAAAAAAAAAGAAAAACTCTTTATCCTCCTGAGCAGAGGTATGCCCCTTCTCAAACATGACGAGTGTTATTGAATGTTCTGACATTTACTTAAATTCTTATGGTTGTCGTGGGGAAGGTGTTTCGTCCATTCCTGTTTCTTCAAACAACACTGCACAGAAGTGTGTCTGCAGTATGTCTATATATGGGCTATGAAATCACTGGGGAGAAAGTAGAGACACAGAGAAACAGCTAGCTGCCATCCCAGTACACCTGTTTCTCTTTATAAAATTGCGAAGTATATAATATAAGAACAGCAGAGATAGTATTATAAATTTAAAAAATACAACCATCCTTCAACTTACTCTAGAATTTTTAAATGTTGACACTCTACCATATCAACTTCTGGGCTTTTTTTTTTTTTACATAAAGCAACAAAATTATACACACATACAAAAGCCATACCTTTCACATCCCCCTCAGTTCTTGTTCTCCCCTTCTTAGAGACAACATCACCTTGAATGTGCTGGTATCCCTCATGCATTGCTTTATGGTGTATATGTGTTCAAAAAATACATTGATAAAAGGAATCAACACAGCAGAATGGAGAAATAAAACATGATGTAACTTGCAAAAAAAAAAACATTTGATCTCAATCTCTTTGTGTTTGTGACCATTTTGCCAAGGTAATGCTCCCCTCCCCCTCCGTGAGATCTTGAATTACATAAGAGTTTAATATATGAAAAGGGAGGTACTGAAAATCAGAGGAGTAGGAACTGGGTCTTGTTCTCCATTGAATTCCCAATGAAAAGCACTGGGCCTTGTACAGAGTAGGCATGCAAAAATTATTTGTAGTACAATCAGGGATGAATGAACAATTACTCAACAAATAATCATGTGATAATTTTTCATTGGCATATAGTTGATTTACAATGCTGTGTTAGTTTCATGTATACAGCCAAGTGATTCATATATATATATATATATATATATTTGAAATTTGAAAAGAAAATCCATTCAGAGAGCCATCATCTCATAGTATACAATAACAGAAATTCCAGGTTAATTAATATTTTAAAGTAAAAAAAAATTAAATCTTAAAAAAAACTAGAAGAAAACATAGAACATTGTTTATTTGATATAAAGAAGGATTTTCTAAGCTTAAGGCAGTGGATGGAATTACACAGGAAAAGATTAATTGATTTGACTAATTAAAAAATTAAAAGCTTCTGTATTAAAAAAAGTGAAAGGTAAATTTGAAATAGTATTTGGAAAAATATTGTTGAGGTTTCAGGGGACTCATAATTAATATTCCTTTCTTTCCCTTTCAAGTTTGGAACCAATTTAGTAGTAGACACAGAAATTAGACTGATAGAGATCAAAATATCACGTTATTGGTGATAAAAAATCGATTGAAGTCTACAGTTTAGATTTGAGGCTGTACCAGATTTCCTAATACTTTACCCCAGAAATAAAGTTGTTTGCCTTGTTGCAGGCAGAACAGGATGGCTGCAGAACTCCCCAAGGGCAAAGCTTCTCTTGGTCAGTTTACTTCACGGCAGAGAGTAGGTAGATCAGAGAAAGAGAGAGAGAGAGACAGACAGACAGATGCGTTGAAAATATCCTGTTCCTTCTCTAACTCCTTATGAGTCAGATGAGTCAAGGGATGGAAAGAAGCCATGAGTGTTACTCCAGGGCAAGAATTGTTAAGTGTTTGGTGCCATGGATCATATTCACAGTCTGGTGAAGGCTATAGACTCCCTTTTCAGAATAATATTTTAAATTCATTTAATAAAATACATAGAATTATAAAGGAAGCCAACTGTACTGAAATGAAATTATACAAATATTTAACAATTTTTGTGGTTAAGTAAAATACACCCTTCTTAATTACCCCATTACATATCATGACCTAACAGCAGACCTAATAACTACTATAATTTTGGTGTGATAAATCATAATTTGATATATGCAATGTGATATAAAAATACCTATGATTTCTATTGGTGGCAAAGTCACAGGTACTGCTAACATTAGTTAAAGGAATCCTAATTTCAAGTAAGGGTTAATAAAAATAAAGATGTATTTTTTCCCATTCAAGTTCAAAAACAACACTCCCCCATCCTCTACTACTTCTATCACCAAACCTGATAGACTTCAGGCGAAGAATCCTTTCTCTGAGGAAGTGCCTTCATCATAACATGAGGTCAGGAACTTAAAAGTTCTCCCAGATATTAAAAATATAAATGCCTCATACAAATTAACAGGAAAAGCCCCAAAAGACGGACAGGGCATGGGCATGATGAATAGACAGACAATGATAAAAAAAAATTGAAGAAAAATTTAACTTCAAAACAGAGAAGCAGAAATTAAATTTTTTTGGCGTATTAAACTAGTCAGGTAAAAACATGCACCCACACAAACACTTACAAATTCTGCCAAATGGCACTGATATGACTATTCTCACTGCTGTTTGAAGCTGTGACAAAGCAAGAGAGAGGCATGGACATATATACACTACCAAACGTAAAATAGATAGCTAGTGGGAAGCAGCCGCATAGCACAGGGAGATCAGCTTGGTGCTTTGTGACCACCTAGAGGGGTGGGATAGGGAGCGTGGGAGGGAGGGAGATGCAAGAGGGAAGAGATATGGGGACATATGTATATGTATAACTGATTCACTTTGTTATAAAGCAGAAACAAACACACCATTGTAAAGCAATTATACTCCAATAAAGATGTAAAAAAAAAAAAGAAAATTGGTACAGTTATTTTTGAAAACACAAATTATTCACATTTTTGAATCAATAACTTATTAAATCAACTTGAATTATTGTCTTTTAATGGCTAAACTCTTAAGGTTTTTCTCATAATACTGACTACCCAAATCTTAAAGGACCCACTGGGTCATGTATACCAACAGCTCCCGCCATCACTAATATTTCCCCAGTCTCAAAACCATATACCTAATAAACCCCACCGCATTCTATTATATATGCTTAAACTTCAAAGGGGCTTGTTATGTATGCTGAACTCTCCTCTGAATCTGCTGAACTCTCAGAATATTCCTGGAGGAATGGCGAACTGCCTAGGAGAGCACGTACTTGGGTCCGATGGTTAATTTTATGTGTCAACTTGACTGGGCTAAGGGATGCCCAGATAGTGGGTAAAACAATCACTATTTCTGGGTGCATCTGTAAGGGTGTCTCTGTAAGAGATTAGCATTTGAATTAGTCATCAGTAGACTGAGTAAAGATTATCCTCAACAAAGCAGGTGGGCATCATCCAACACACTGAGGGCCTGAATAGAAAAAAAAAAAGGCAGAGAAAGGGTGAATTCGCTCTCTCTGCTTGAGCTGAGACATGCATCTTCTCCTGCCCTCAGACATTGATGTTTCTAATTCTCAGGCTTTCAGACTCAGATTGGGACTTACTCCATTCTCAGGCCTTTGGAATCAGATGGAATTATACCACTTTTCTTGGTTCTACAGCTTGCAGACAGCAGATCACAGGACTTCTCAGCCTCCATAAAACATGTGAGCCAATTTCTTTAATATATCTCCATATATATAATATATATTATAAATATTATATATCATATATGGTATATGGAGATTTATTAAAGGAATTATATATTAAATATACTAAATTAATATACTAATTATTAATCAATATTGCTTGATATATTAATTAAATTATATATTAAATATATTATATACGTATATATACACACAGCTCCTACTGGCTCTGTTTCCCTGAAGAACCTGACTCATTGGGCACGGATATTTGGGCACAATATTTAGTGGCCTATATTCAATTTTTGCCCAGATGGTTTTCTTTGTTCATATTTTTATTATTACCTTTGTTTTCCCTTTGGCCTTTCTACCATTAAGTCTTTTGCTTGATCTTGGCATCACTGTCCCATCCATTTAATAAGTATTTCTTGACAGCTTATTATGTGCCAGGAATTGTACTAGGTATTAGTGATTCGATGGTGAATAAAATAGACTTATTGCTGTCCTCATAGAGCTTACAATCGATTGCTGGGTCAGCAAACTACAGTCCATGGGCCAAATTCAGCCTGTCATTTTTTGTACATTTTAAAATGTAATAAAAATCAAAAGAAGAATAAAGTTTTACTGAAACACACCACACTAATTTGTGCATTATTTATGGCTGCTTTTACACCACAGCAACAGAGTTGAGTAGTTGCAACAGATATCGTATGGCACAAACCTGAAATATTTACTATCTATCCCCTTACTGGAGAAGTTCGCAGATTCCTGAATAGTGGGATAGATAGAAAAGAAACACATAATCAAATTATAAATAATCACGGATTGTGGCAAGTGATATGAAGGGGAAAATGAGGCCAAGACTGAGAATGTCAGGAGCACCTGTGTGGATGGGGTGGTCAGAGAATGCTTTCAGGTGGAAGTGACAGTGAAGCTGAGATGGGAAGGGTGAGAAGCATCCAGCTACGCTAAGAGCAGGGGCAGTTCTGTTCCAGGCAGTGGAGAGGGGGTGGGTGATGGCAAAAGGACTGATATGGGAAAGATGTCAGCCTGTTTGAGGAGGTGAGACGCCTTCATGGCTGGAGAATAGTAAGAGGGGAGACTGACACATAAGTGCATGGGAAACCAGTGAAGAATTTTAAGCAAGGGAATGACATGGTTTGATGTGCGTCTATCAAAGATCACTTCAGCTGCTCTGTGGAGAATGGATTTCAAGAGAAAAAGAAAAGAGGAGGAGAGAGTATTTAGAAAGGGAATGCTCTAGACTTTCCTATAAGGCCCCCTCCCACACCTTTCTCCCATGAACATGTACTACGGTCAACTCCATAAACCAATCAAGGTGAGATACTTCAGGATTCTGTAATGTTTTGCAATTATTTTTTTGAAAGTCGGTTATCGAGGTTAGATGTGTCAAATAGCAACTGATAAAAATTTCTGAAGAAGCGTGTGTTTTCTATCAGATTTTACTCTAATAAGAGCTCATTGAGGAATATTTTCTTGTGAAAAAATAGAGTTTTCAAATATGATGCAATAGAATATAAACAGTGCTATTAGCAACCATAACTAGTGGTAGTCACTTTAATCTCCTGGCAAGCTGTATAACGCTTCTCTGGAGTAGATACCCATACTGGGCAGGAAGATGAGGCTGACACTGATCGCTAAACATCTGTGCTTACTGAACAGTAATCTGTGGTTGTCTGTGGTTGATGCAATCAGGGAGGTGGAAAGAGGTTGGAGAGGGTAAGATAGAGGCTGAGAAACATGGCTGTGGAGACCAATGGGGAATTTCTGGAGGAGGATTAGCCTGAGGACTTTTGAGAACTCTGGTAGCTATTTTTTAATTGTGTTACATTTTGCAGTGCTGCCATTTTAAAACCTTCCTTTTTTTTCTTAAAAAGACTTCAGTGAATATCTTAAACAAGTGCACAGACTTGGGTTGGTGGTTTTCTGGAAGTAATTGGGGTGCTATCTCACAAAATATGAGACAGTATAGAGAAGCAATCACGTGTGTGGGGTGGTCGGGTGATCTATAAAATAAAAGAGTTTGGTGAAAGCAGAAATCCAGAGTCAGATGGACTAGGAGAAAATTTAAGAAATATAAGAATTCTAAGAAAGACCAGGTGAGAAAACAAGTTTCTCACCAAAAGTAATAGGGATTTTTGAGGTCATTTTATTTGACAGTTTAAGGACAGTATGGCTCCAGCTTACATGCAGGTTACAAATCATGGCCTCTCATTAGTTCTATAATTTACATAAGGTCAGTACTGTGTTCATTTCAGACACTGGGAAGAGCAGCCAGAGAGCTTAAATAACATCCAAGGGCACTGACATTCCCAGGGATAGAACCCCTGTTGTTCCTCTGGCCACTGGGGCCCTTGATAAAGCTCATGCTTCTGGCTACTTGGTATATGAAAGCCAAGGTCAAAGAAAATCCGAAAAGAACAAAAGTAAATGTTTATGGAAAAACACAATCCAGCATTTATAGGAAGTATTTGCTTCCTCGTGTCTCTTGTCCTTTCTGAATTCTGGGTTTCCCTAAAAGAAACAGTTCCATTTTTAGGAAAACACACACATACACACACACACACACAAACTCAGAAGGGCCAGATTTTGCTGAGCCTTTTTCAGGAAGCATTTTCCCACCAATCTGTTTCTGGGTTTCACACACCAGCTCAGAAAGTGTGAAGCATGATGTTTCCATAGTCTCTTCCAGTCAACTCGGTATCCAATAAAAAGACACAATTAAAAGGATAGTTTTGTAATTTAAGAAAGATGAGGTAATTTAGCCTTGAGGATCCCAGTAGGAACCTGCCTAAATCTGCACAACATGAAGAATAATGAGGACTTTAGTCAATTCAGTCTCATGAAGAGCTTCTTTGATATGCTTTGTACTTTCCTAATCTTAGGACTGACTGACAGTCTCCTGGAGACTAGAGTGGGCCTCTTGTTACCCAAGGACCTAAGCAAACGACGTTAGCTATGAGGTATCTGGTGCAATGGTGTGGATGAACCTTGAGGATGTGAGTGACTCCAGGGCCTTGCCTGGAATGGCCAACAGGAGTTGAACTGCCTCACTTCCTCTCTACTATAAGTTCTACCAAAAAATTCTGGAAGAGCCCCTCTCTCTTTTCCACATGTCTTGGATGAAATCCTGACCTAGACTCCTAGTAGAGATAGGAGCAGGCCAGATAAGAGGGCACAAAGCCCTCCTTCCACAGACCCATAGAAATGGGAGTCAATGCATGGATGAGAAATTGTCTTGGCTTTCCTGACCCTGCTTCTCTCCATTTTGCCAGACTCAAAAGAATGTTCTTCTTCCTTCTCTCTCAGAATGCAAGAATGAATAAATGTCTACAAAACCTCTTGAGTTTCTTGAAGAAAAGTACTGTTTGCATATAAAAGTACATGTGCTAGACAGCTATCAGAGCTCAAAGCAAGGAAAGTTGCAGACTGGGAAGAAACTTGCAAAGTATAACTTAACATGTCAAAGTCAAAATCTCGTACAAATAACTAAGTAGCATTTTTTTTGAGGTCAAGAGAATCTGCAGAGCCTGCCGTTCCCACTAAATAATAATAACCACCAATCCTTGTTTAGTGATTAATAGTTTGCAAAGCACTTTCAATACATGGCCTAATTTTTCATCAATGAGACATGCAAGTAAAACAGAAACATTGTGAGATAATATCTATTCTTACCACAAATTCAGATGAAGAGAACCTAAGACTCAGGAACGGTAAATTTTGCTCGTTTCCTCAGTTGATAAGTGGTAGAATCAGCAACTGAATCCAGATCTTGTGGAGCCCAAATCCGTGCCATTTCCACTACATGGGACCACTTCTCCAGAGAGTTAAATATCCCTTTCCCCTCCAACTTCCTGTCTTGTTAAGAATAGTCCATTAAAAAATGATTCCTGACTTCTTCAGTGAGGAATCAGCACTTTAGATACCAGAACCAGCCTAGAGTGGCTCACCAGTGCAATAGGGAACTAATTCTAAGGTGATTTAAGTCAGGTCCTCCAGATACAAGATATTCCTTCCTCTCCAAGCTGTAAAGTAAATTTAAATTCTAAGTCACCAAGTGAAATAAGTTCAAGTTCTAAATCACCAAGGAAAACTCTAGAAAGTCTTTCTTTTCCACAACTACCCCTCAGATATACCGTGTTTAGCTATGATTTATTGCCCCTTCTTGTGCTAGACATTAGCACTTTACATAAGTCGCCTCAGCCACTCTTTCAGCATTTGTGTTTATGAGTGTTTTGGGCATATTTCTAATTGCTGCACATAAAGTAGTGAACAAAATGGTCAACCCCAACCCTAAAAGGGGTGGGTGGGTGGGACAAACAATATGCAAAATAAACAAGTAAGTAATATGTCAGGGGGTAGATAAGCTCTGTGGATATAAAGTAAGTAATCAAGAGGGATAGAAGTGTCAGGGTTGGGTGGTACAGGGGTGGCAGTGGGATATTGCTGTTGGGATGTAGCTGGGTCTCTGACTTAAGCAGCTCTCCCAAGGACATGGGAAAGCAAACCACATGGTTATCTGGGGACAGAAATTTCCAGGGAGAGAGAAGAGAGTGTGAAATGTCCTTGGGAAAGAATGCTGGGTGTGTTTGAAAAACATGTAGTAGAAAAGTGTGACTGGAGCAGGGGGCTCAGGGGGAGAAAGGTAGAATATAAGATAGGAAAGATGTGGGGTGAGAGGTCCAGACAGCTTGGAGGCCATTGTCTGAACAGAGATTTCAGATGAATCTTCACAACAAATAGGTCTACTGACAACCCCCCGGCCTTTTTATTTTTTTTTACTATTTTTTAAATCGAAGTATAGTTGATTTACAACGTTTCAGGTGTACAGAAAAGAGATTCAGTTGTAATAAATACACATATATCTATTCTTTTTCAGATTCTTTTCCATTATAGGTTATTACAAGATATTGAATATAGTTCCCTGTGCTATACAGTAGGTCCTTGTTGTTTATCTGTTTTATGTACAGTAGTGTGTACCTGTTAATCCCAAATTCCCAATTTACCTCTCCCATCCCCTTTCCCTGATTTTAAAGTTAAAGACACTCAAAGAGAAACTTCATAGTTACTCAGGGCTACTGCAGGGTTGTCAGGAGTTTAAATCCAGAATTTCTGATTCCAAAGTCTGCTTTCTGTTCTCCTTTTTCTCTATCCTGAGGGTCCTTTTGCTCCCATATTCCTGAATATAGACATTAGGCAAATAGCTGTGTCCACAACACATAAATTTTGATGCACATTTCTAAAGTGTAAACATTAAGAAAAATTCATACAGGACATTTTAATGAGAGGCAAATTACATTCTAAGTTGTTGCATATATTGAGTTGGGATTTATAATCTAGGTAATCTAATGCTTTGTTTGTAACAAGAGGAAGAAAGGCAGAAGAGAGGAAGCTGTGGCTGCAAGTTTCAGAAATGTTGAGCACAAGGGCATACTGAACAATCAGAGATCAAAGAGGCCAGTGGAAATGCAGCCAGCATGAAATGCCAGGCCAATCCCCTGAGGATGAGACAGAGATGCTCTGCACCTGTTATCTAGGAAATCTTCTGAAATGCACACAGTGAAAATGCTGTCCCATGCTTTGGATTGAGTCCCTTTGACAATGACTACAAACTCTAGAAAGTGTCAAATCTCTCTTTCCCACATTATTTCAAAATTCCAGTAAATATGGTTGGTCATTCACATCGTGCCACTAAAAGCAGTGTTCCTGTGATTATATTTTTTGATGAGCCCTAGGGCCCCTATGCAGACCCTTTGGAGCATATCTCATTTGGGGTCTGCTCATTCATGTCCTGACTTCTGAGCTGTGTGGGACCGTCCAGACCAGGTGCATCCTTCATGTCAGATACATGCACCCCTAGGTATGATCCCCTGTAGGTCCAGGCGAAGTCACCTGGTTTCATGTGGAAACAGATGGACAGTAAACCTTATTGACCCACACAGGCAGGTTGGGTGTTTAGAAGACTGGGGCTCACTCCCTTCAAAGGAGCAACTTGATAAAAATCCTACTGCAGCATCGGCTCTCAGCAATTAGGATGCTCTGAGGAATTCCAAGGTAGTTCAGGAGTTCCATCAGAGCAGATGATTTACTGGAGGTTCTGTATGTCCTCATGCAGCTGTTCCCTGGCTTCCCGACAGCCATCATTCGCATGTGGAAACCAAGCAGAGTTCTGAGACCACATCCCTGGAGGAATCCCCTCACCAGCAGAGATGGAGAAGGTAATCTAAGGCTGATGAAAACAGTTAAATGGGAGTTGGAGGAGGTCCAGGAAAAAGAAAGGTATCATTCTGGTAGGGAGGGCAGGGTGCTGCTAAGGAATCCATCCAGACAGATCCTGAGAGACAGCCATGAAGTCTCGCTTGTAAAAAGGCTGACTGGACCTGTGGCTTCCTCTGTGGTATAATTTCAGAAATGCCAGGAAAAAAGCATCATGTTTTCAGAACACCTTCTCGCTCCTGACTGTTGCTGCCTACAATTTCTTTCACTTATAAGCAGAGGAGTGAATGTAATTTGAGGACAAAAACCAAAAAATCTAGGAACAGCAACATCTCAGTGTAAACTCACCTTAGGGTGCAACTAACTGACCCTACGAGAGGAGGTTGAATGAGAAGTAGTGGAATGAGGTGATATTCGTTTTCTATTGCTGGAAAACAAATTAGATCAAACTTAGTGGCTTAAGACAACACACATTTATTATCTCACAGTTCTGTAGATCAAAAGTCTGGGCAGCTTGGCTGGGCTCTGCTCAGGTTTCACAAGGCCAAGATCAAGGTGTTGGCAGAGCTGCAATCTTTACTGGAGGCTCTGGGGAAGGACCTACTTCCAGGACCTCTCAGGTTGTTGGCAGAATCCAGTTTTTTTAGGTATAGGACAAAGGTCCCCGTTTCCTTGTTGACTATAGGCCAGTGTTCTCAGCTTCTAGAGGCCGCCTGCATTCCCTGGCTAATGGCTCCCTCTTCATCTTCAAAGTCACCAGTGCTGGTTGAGTCTTCATGTTCCACATCTGTCTCATCTCTCCTCTGCCCCATCTCTCCTGCATCTTCTTCCACTGCATCTCTCTGATTCCAACTGGAAAAATTCTTTGCTTTTATGACTCAAGTGATTAAATTGGGCCCATCAGAAATTCAGGATAACCTCCCTGTCTTAAAGCCTATTACCTTAACTATATCTGCAGTCTCTTTTGCCCTATAATTTAACGTATTTATAGGAGCCAGGGATTAGAGTGTGGACATCTTTGGGAAGAGGGCCATCATTTGCTCTATCACAGAGGTGAAGGGGGACAGGTCAGGCTTTTTACACACATTATCTCTCTCTCTCTTTTTTTTTTTTTTTTTGCAGTATGTGGTCCTCTCACTGTTGCGGCTTCTCCCGTTGCGGAGCACAGGCTCCGGACGCGCAGGCTCAGCGGCCACGGCTCACGGGCCCAGCTGCTCCGCGGCATGTGGGATCTTCCCGGACCGGGGCACGAACCCGTGTCCCCTGCATCAGCAGGCAGACTCTCAACCACTGAGCCACCAGGGAAGCCCCACACATTATTTCTTTTAATCCTTACAATTACAATGAAGTACCAGAAGCTCAGAGATGTTAAGAAACTTAACCCAGGTAATATGTCTAAACCTTGGCAGTGTTAAAATCTGAATACAACTATGTCAACTCATAGACAAATAGACTGTTAGATATAGAAGGGGCCTTAGAAATGATCTAGACCGGAAATTTTTACCTTGGGTCTGTAGATTTGAAGTCCATGGGTCCATCAGGGAGTGAGAGAGCCAAGAGAAATTGAAAACAAGGAGGGGTATATGTAAAAGCATGTTTTTTTTTTTTTTGAAAGAAAGAGAGGGTTCATGGTTTTCATAAGGACCTCAGAGGACTCCTACACAAAAAAGGATTAAGAAGCACCAATCCTTGGGCTTCCCTGGTGGCGCAGTGGTTGAGAGTCCGCCCCCTGATGCAGGGGACGCAGGTTTGTGCCCCGGTCTGGGAAGATCCCACATGCCGCGGAGCAGCTGGGCCCGTGAGCCATGGCTGCTGAGCCTGCGCGTCCGGAGCCTGTGCTCCGCAACGGGAGAGGCCACAACACTGAGAGGCCCACGTACCGCCAAAAAAAAAAAAAAAGAAGCACCAATCCTCATGCTTCATTAATTGAGTTTATTTAAACATCGCGAACAACCCATTTTGTTGTAGCTGTGAAGAACAGACATCTAGACTCAGGAGATTTCCTCTGCAGATCTCCTTACATCCATCAGCATCTTTCAATTTCTATCCTAACATTCACTGACAGCAATGTAATCCTACAGGGTTATCTAAAGGTTGGTGTAAAGCTGAAAAGATATTAGCATCTCACCTAGGGCTTCTCTATCATCGTTATTCATGAATATTCATAAGCCCTGGAACACTGGAGATACTTTGGTAGAGGAGGGAGGTATAAGAAAAGGGAAAGCTGTGTGGTTGTGAAATTGTATAGAATCTCTTTCAAAGGTTATTAATTTTAACCTTCCTCTCAACCAAGCCTTTTAAGCTAATTTTCTTTGCTGTTCCTTTGTTGTTCTGTGCCAGCCTTCTGCACTTCATTCATTGCTTACCTTTTCCTACTCTGGATTTTGACACCCTCAAGGTCATGCCTACACTGTGCCAGGAACTGCACTTAAATCCATGAAACCAAAGAGACACGTTTTCCATAGAGCTTACAAACGAATGTTTCAAGAAACGTTTTTCTTTTAAACTGAATATTAAACAGTCAATATACAAATATTTGTTATATTATTACTACTGATAATAAAGAGATTGATTTAAATTGCTGACTAGAGATTTCAGCCACGATATTGATTCAACATGTTTTAACTAATTCAGCCAAAGAGTCAAAAGAATTATTAAAATAACGTATTGACCACTGAAATAGAAACAGAGGGCCATTTTCTATATTTGTTCAATTACGGAAGCAGAGGGGAAAATATTAAAATGTTATGATCCGTATAAATGAATTTCAAGATAATATTACATACTAAGAGAATAACAAAGCAGATTTTCTTTGATTTTTCTTTTAATTGAGGCAGAATAAAATGGAAAATAGACAATAGAAGAAAATACCCTATGGTATATGTATGAAAGTAAGAAAAGTCACAGCAAATGAAAAGGTACATTCAAATAAAATTATCAACCACTAGCTTTGCAGAGTGGAGACAAACAGAACTGTATGAGTTTAGACAAGTAACTTAAAAACTATGAGCTTCAGTTTTCTCATCTATAGAGTCATGACAACGATATCTGTCTTTCTATATTTTTAAAATAAATTTTAAATTTTAAAAATTAAATTATATTATGTATATTTATAAGTAATCACTATTTAAATAAGAATGCATATGCCATAGTAAAATACCTTGAAAACAGCAGATTTTTAAAAGTGTTGCTAGTGTTTGATTGTATTGTCTCTTTGTTTAAAACATCAGTGAAAAGAAAACTATGAAGGACCCAAGATGTATTATTGTTCTTAGAGGAAAAAAGAAAAAACTAACAAAAAAAAAACACTCAAGGCACCTGCAGTAAATGGTAGCACAGGAGGAACCAGACCATTTTTCAGTTTTATTGTAACTTTCTAATGGAGTCCTTGGCTTTGGGGATTTTAGCTAATCATTTGACTCATACTTGTGTCTACCACAATGATAAGGGTCTGGGTGTAAACACAGAAAACAAGTAATTAACTTAAGGAGGTTGCAGGGGAGCATGGCTGTGGTTTGTCCTAGCTTGATGTGCCTACGCTTTTGTGTGAGGTTTAAAGAATGATATTAGAGCATGGAGGCAGATGGAACTCAAAGGACAGACCTGCAACATTGCCTGCAGAGAACCTCCTCTTGCTATTGTCGCAGAGCCTGACAAAAATGTGAGAGCCTCTACTTCACATGTACTTATGAAAAGCAGTGACTGTGGTCCTCATTACCACTGCCTCAAGGAATAACCTCTCCATGGCATAACTCTGCAAAAGGCTGTCTTGTTCCTAACAATATACCGGAGTCCTACCACAGAGTTCAGCATAGGATAGGGCTCAGTAAGTATTTGTTGTATGAATATATGACTGAGCTTTTATGCAATTATTTGGTTCAAATATATTGAAATAATGCCAAAACATCTAGCTAGGCTGCAAAATGCTTTATTTGTCAATATGGTGACACGGCAGAGGAGCTTTGTTGGCTGCATAGAATGAAACATCTGCCATCATGGACTTCTATCAACATATTTTGTTCCTCAATTAAACCCTTTTCTATGTCCACAGTTTTCCCAAATAAAGAGCCTTTAGATGAGAGGAAGGGAAGGAAAGAGAGATGAAAAGAGAGACAGGCTGGTACAACTGGGTAAGTCATCACTACCACTGTATAAATGATTTATACATCATATATAAAAAGGAAGAGTTCAGCTTTTTTTTTTTTTTTTTACAATTTATTTTTTTTCCTGTCATATTTTAACCCTAGGAAGGTCAGACAGATCTAGGTTCTGCAACGTGCCATTTTGAGCACTAGGGCAAGTGACTCTGGGCTTTAATTTCTTCATATGTAAGACGAGAATATTCAAGGATGATGAGGAAGGAGAAGAAACCAAGGAAACATGAGTTTTAATTTGAAAGAAATTCTCTCTTTCACACACATAAACACACACAGAGCCTGTTTCTCGTTAGGACCTTTCGCACCCAGCATAGAGTTTAGTAGTGCTCAATAAATACTCCTTGAAGGTGCAAAATAAAAATCCCACTCTCCATTATATTGTGTCATCACAGACCCTAGTTTAGGCTAGAGAACACAGCAAACAGGGCAAGACCAAAGCAACTACCCAGTCATAAAGTTCAGAGCTCTCAAGAGGGGAAAGGAGTTTACCAGAGGTTGCTCTGGGTGGCCAGGGTGGAGAGGACAGACCACCCAGGTAAAGCTCATTCCAGGGTCTCCTGGCTTCCCAAGAAGCCTGGCAGGGAGCACTCCTCAGCGAGCATGCAGCCAAACGCCATCCTTTCCTGCTGGGACTAGAGTGCCTTGTGGGATGGGGATTGTAAGAAAAGTTTAGAGCAAGCCTGGCAAACTGGCAGTCCACCAGTCAGATGTAATTGTTGTTTTGGTTTGGTTTGATTTTGACTTTTTCATAGGGTTTTCCAAACACGTGATTTCAAATGCTCTATTTTTGATGCAACGGTGCAGGTGTGTCCCAGGGGACGCTACCCCACCTCTTCCTAGTCTTCTTCCCAGCAGTTTCTCTAATTCACATAAACCCCAAAACTTTTGGGCTTATAACCTATGCTTGGAAGGAAGCCATAGGGAACATTTAGTCTAATACTGTAGAGAAGATAATAAAAGTATTAATTATAGTAGCAAACATCCGGGTATGTGCCTACTCTGTGCCCGATTCTATCTTAAGGGCTTTATAGGCATGCATCGTCCAACCTTTAGAGCAGGCTGAAGCCAACACTGTGGCACTGTGTTCAGATCTCAGAACTTCAAAGAACTGCAAGGGAGATCAGCTGACATATTCTATTTCCACATTCACTGGAGTGACAACTAAGCTTGAGGCTGCTACAGAGGTGGGCTAAGGGCTGAGGTGGGGCAGTTGGGAGACAGGGCTTGGAATTAAAAGACTTCCAACGACCCCATAGCAGCATCAAACCCTTCTCTTACAGCCTTCTTTCAGAAAACAAAAGATACCAGCTGAATTCTCAGGAGTGTTTTGAAAGGCAAGGCAAATGGCACATTTGAGAACTGAATTTGGCTCCATTTGTTCAAGGGAAGGTGGGTGGCTTCAGCTGCCTAGGAAACAGGCTTTGAATATGTGCTTCCTGGAATTCTTTATGCTTCTCTCCTGAAAGGGTTCCTAGTGTTCCTGATAAAGGATTCTTATTATTTGGCATTTGCAGGCAGCCTAGTTTTGGCAACATTCTGTTCAATTCTTTATGTTGGTGAGCTCTTGTAAAGCCCCGTATCTCTTCAGTGTTAGGCCAGAATTCTCCCTTCTCCCTGCCTCTTCCTCCTTCCCTCTCTTTGCCTCACTCCCACCTGCCAAACTTGTGCATACTTTTATTTTATTTCCAATCTGAGAGCTGAAACTCTGGCACAGCTAGGTGAAGCTACACACAGAGCATCTGCTTCAGTGTTTCAGGCTGCTGCCTAGGAGAGTAAATAGCATATGCAAGGCAGGGCTGATGTATTGCAAGTGAAACAAGCATCACCGTGAATGGCTGAACGTTGACCGTGACACAAAACCCATGAACAAAACCTCTAAGACCTTGCACTCAAAGAAGCAAAAATAAGCCTTGGCCTGTCCTTTCATGTCATCCAGATCTAAGGTGTAGAAAACAAAGGGAATGAGAGAAGAACGTCTAGGAAGAATAGCTTCATTCTTCATTCATTCACTTGTATGTTCAGTAAATCTTCACCAAGCAAGTATGAGTTTCAGTATTGTTCACTTATGAGAGTCTGAGTAATCGAGCGATACACTTCAGTTAAATGAGATAACGTACTGAAGGACCCCGTAAAGCACTGGGCACATAGTAGGCATTCTATACATATTAATGATAGCTAACATATTATGGGCTTTCTACTTGCCAGGCACTATTCTAAGCATTTTATGTGTAATAACATATTTAGTCACTGAAACAATCTTTTGGAATAAAGTTACCCCAACGTTACAGATAAAGTTAAATAACATGTCCAGTATCATTTACTTAACTCCTTTGTCTTACTTATATGTAGTGTACATCTCAGGAGCCCTGCTCTTCTCAGCAAAGATTAGCTAAGCACTTGACCAGACTAGGGAAGCAGAACTTCTTTAGGAAGTTTGGGACTATGTATCTTGTTGGGAAAGATGAGAAAGAGGAGATAGCTGTAATCCTAAGAGACTATTACAGCCTAGGGGTCTCACCATAATCCTATTGGTTCAGCATGCTGGTAGAGGAAGGTAAGCCACAGTAAGTAGCAATAGGGGCAAAGACTAGAGATCCTGCCACTATTTCATCACACATACACATACACGCGCACACATGCATATGCACACACAGAGTTTCTGCATTCAAGAATCTTGAAATCTTTTGTGGATACAAATCACATATACCTGAAAAGACTTACAGGATACTACAAAACAACAGCTAGATTTACCATGCTAAATACTATAGGGATATAAACTGAAGTGTTCCTTTCCTCAAGAATTTTGTGATCTTGCTGGTTACATCTGTGCATCATTTGTAATTTTTGGAATTCAGACCAGTTGATGTCCACCCGTGTGAGCTATTCCTGCAGCCTGAGTGCTCAGCTCAATGACATTCCAGGCAAGGCTCAGGCACAGCTGTATTTGCCACATGGTCTTGTCAAAGAAACACAGTGGATGGTTCAGTAATAAGCTAATAGGCAACATATTGCATTGGGATCATGTGTTATAACTGATACTTTCATTGCATATTTTATGTTGGACTTGTTTGACTTTTATCTTCATGATAAGAAGTTCCTACTATTGTTAGAAATTGCTAGCAAAACACTATTACTCTTCTTTAAAGCTTTTGGATCCATGTAATTGAAACATAGCCTAAGACTGCAAGGGATGCTGTTAAAAACAAAATTATACTGAGGCTGATATAAAAATACAAATAGCATGGATCACCCCTGAATTAAAACTTTTGTGTTCGGGCTTCCCTGGTGGTGCAGTGGTTGAGAGTCCGCCTGCCGATGCAGGGGACACGGGTTCGTGCCCCGGTCCAGGAAGATCCCACATGCCGCGGAGCGGCTGGGCCCGTGAGCCATGGCCGCTGAGCCTGCATGTCCGGAGCCTGTGCTCCACAACGGGAGAGGCCACGACAGTGAGAGCCCTGCGTACCGCAAAAAACAAACAAAAAAAACTTTTGTGTTCATCATTAGTTTTTGTGTTGAACTTCTGTGTTCATCATCATGAATGCTCCATTGTTCTATTTAGTTGACAAGTTGACAATTTGCATTCAGCTTTATACAAAGAAATGCATACAGGGAGGGTTCAAAATAAAGGAATATTCTTTTGAAATCTTTTGTGCAACAAATGACCATCTTCTGATCTATCCTTTGTACAAATCTTTTATATATAGTGAATTTCATTTGAAACAATTTCATACCATAAAAGCAACTGAAAACCCCTGACATAGAGTATCAATTCTGTGGGAAAAATGAGAGAGAAGGCTTGAAAGGCAGACTGAAGTCTTATAAATCATAGAATGATATTAGCAGCTATGACTGTAGAGCCAGATATAGGTAGGAAATAGATGCAGAACACGATCAGTTACTTAACTATCTATGCAAAATATGGTCCTTCCAGAGAGGAGGAATGTGTAAAGAATTCTATGGAGTCAAGTGGCCGATTTATTAACTGAACCAGTTGGGTAGTAAATCAACCTGCACGGGCATATGGAATTTTTTCCCACATCAATCAGTCAACAAGACTAAAATAGATTATTAAAGAATTAAATTAAAAACATCATTAGAAATTTGAGAGTGTATTTGTGGAAACAACCGCATTTAAGGCAAATGGCCGGGACCTCCAATTGGCAAAGCATATTATGAATAGGTCTCAGCTTTCAAAGAAGTATGACTCTGGATATGGGCAGTTTTAGAATTCACACCCTAGCCAGAATCATTGGTTGGTAATCAACCTCTTTTAGTTGAGCATTATAATTGTCTCCTGTGAATTCTAGTTCACTTAGGTGGTATTCCTGTTTCTTTTGTGAGTTGTCTTTTCACTCTGAGAAAAATTATACAATATGTATAGATGAGACCCTATTTTCTATCCATCGAGAGTGGCAAAAGTTCATAAGCTTGACAAATTATATTAGTGAAGTTGGGAAACAGGCGTTTTCATACATTGCTGATGAAAATGTAAAATGTTACAAACTCTATAGGCATTGTAAATGTTAGTTTTTACCCTTTGATCCTAGGGCCTACCTTGAAGATATACTTCTAACAATAAAAAAACATCTATGCAAAAGGTTATTTATTGCAGCATTGTTTACACTGCAAAATTTTGGAACTACCTAAATGTCCAAGTATAGGAGATTGGTTGAGTGAATTATAGTACAGTCACATAATAGAACGCTATATGGCTGTAAAAAAAAATAAGAAAATAAGTCTCTATGAAAGTATTGAGTAGTGATTGCCAAGAGACAGTATTAAGTGAAAAAAAAGTACAAAAGAGTATATAAATATAGTATGTTATCCTTTGTGTAAAAAAGATGAGGAAATTTTTTAAAAAACATATGTATACAGCTTATTTTTACAAAAAGAAATGGGAAGAATAAACCAGAAAACAATAAAGTTGGCTACTTACAAGGGAAGGTGGAAGGGAAATGGGGTGGAAGGGATATGGAAGGGAGCTGCATAAAATTATTCTTAGAGAATAAAAATATCTTTCTGTTTAATTTGCCTTTTGGAAGTGTGTTTATGCACTACATATTTAAAATATGTACAGTTGTCCCTTGCTATCCACAGCAGACTGGTTCCAGGACCACCCCGAAGATATCAAAATTCATGGATGCTCAAAATAGCGTAGTATTTGCATATAACCTATGTACATTCTCCTGTATAATTTAAATGATCTCTAGATTATGTCATAATACCTAATACAATGTAAATGCTATATCAATAGTTGTAAATACAATGTAAATGCTATGTTAATAGTTTCCAGCATGAGGCAAATTCAAGTTTTGCTTTTTGGAACTTTCCAGAGTTTTTTTGAATTTTTAATCTGCGGTTGTTTGAATCCACGAATGTGGAAACTGAAGATGCAGGGGGCCAACTGGGTATAAAATATACATTAATTAAATCAGCAGGGATGGGAAGGGGGAAAAGAACCTAGCACTGAAAGCAAACTGAAACATATGAACCTTAAAGTATTTTGAAGAAATTCTGAAGCTACTTCAGGTGTATTCTAGGATTAAGCAAATGAGTAAATCTATAAATATATATTTTGTTGGGGTCCAGATATCTCATTATGGAGAAGGTACATATATGGAATGGGAGTAGGTAAGAACAAACCCTGTGGGGATAAATTGTATTTCATATTATCTGTGTGAACTCATTATTTCTAAACTATGTTTATGTATGCATAAATATATCATGTACACATTTATGTACATGTTTGTATATGCATATATATAAACATTCCTATATTTTCTAGCTTTGTCTGCAACAAGGATCTAGAAGCAAAGTCACCCCAACAGCACCTGTAGCAATTAGCTCATCTTGGTTTCTAAATACTGCTTCCCAATAAATGGAATCAGGGCTCCTTAGAGAAATGGCAAATCCCAGGGCTGGGATAGGGTAGGTAGAAAATGAGATATTTTGTTATGTTAGAAAGTAAGGAAGCTAAAACACACAAAAAAGACACAGATCCTACTTGAAGGGGCTCTCACTGACCAAATCTGGGACAATGTAAACACCAAAATAATTAAGGGCAATAAGAAGGTCACTGATAATCAATAGATGAGTAAACAAATAAATAAATGGGTGAGAAGAGAGGGCTCTTGCCTACAGTAAGTCTGAGCACTGACTGGAGGAAAGGCTGGAGTTAGAAATCTATCATTTTGCAAGCATCCTAGTCAAGACTGGTTCAGGCAAGAGCCAATAATGGATACTAAACCTAGTGCGGCACTCGGATAGGCCAGGCCTGGAAGTGGGGCCTTTGGCACTTCCATGTGTATTCTATCAGACCAAACTCATTGACGCGGCCACACCTAATTTCAAAGAAGGCTGGAAAGTTTGGCGTGCCCAAGGAAGACGAGGAGAACACAGATATTGGTGAGCACTAGCAGTCCTCATCAGGGTTTAGGAGGTTTTGGCATACTGGAATATTCAGCTGTGAAAGCTAGTCTCTAAGGAAGGTCCCCCAGTGAACCACACGTCCTGATACTTGATGCTCTTGTGTGGTCCTCTCCCACATTGAATCAGGGCTGGACTCCCGTTAACCAATAGAAGAAGGTGGAAGTGACTGTTCCAGTTCGATGTCTGCTTAGCCGTTAAGAAGACTTGTAGCCCTCACTGTTGGAACCCTCACTTTTGGAAGCCATGTGCTGTCGTGTAAGAAGCCTGGCTTTCCTGCTGGAGAGTCCATGTGGAGAGGCCACGTGGAGAAGAGACATGGGACTGAGGGGGAGGAAGGAGAGAAAGAGAAAGAGAGAGAGAGAGCGAGCGAGCGAGCGAGCGACATAGCTGTCTAAGCAAGTCCAGTGAAGTCTCCAGATGATACCAGACAGAGCTCTGGGCCCATAAGTATGACAGCATCTTTGGCAGATAGATCGTATGACCAAAAAAAAAGAGAGGAATTCCAGAAACCTGACCTCAGGATTCCCAAATTCTAAGTTAAGGATAAGATTTTCCATGACGGGTTTTGTTTTTTGGGGAAGTGGAGTTAAGCCATGAACGCTTTCTTAATAAACACTTTACAAAGTCTTACTCTGGGGCAGTTGAGGAGAAATGATCCATCTTTATGCATGATATGTAGGCGTGGCACCGTGCAGACTCAATCTCTGAACTGGTAGAAATATTTCAGGCAGCCAGCTCACAGATAAAGCAGGACAGGAAGCTGGTCCCTGGTCCGAATCCTCTGATTGGGTCATTCAGACCCAGGGATGGTGTGAAGGGGCCCCTGAGGCACAGATGACGCAGTCCTTCCAGGCCAACTAGGTTGATTAAGAGAAAGGCCCAGTAGAGATTCAGTTATGAAAGGAGGGTGCTGTATGCATCTTTGAGTTCTCCCAGTTTAGTCAAGAGAGAGAAGTGCTCAGGATGAAGTTAAATCCTGCTAAAAAGCTCACTGATTGTTGAAAGGGGTGGGGATGGAGGGTAGGAGTTGCAGATGTGCAGAGAATGAGAAATAAAGGAGGAAGGAGAAGAAACAGGAAAAGAAAGGAGGAGGAAGGAAGTTTTATGTTAAGCTCTGTCAATATCTAAATTTGGTGTCTATGTTTAGACAGCCAATAATTTATTTCCAGATCACTTATTCTGCCCTGCTGTCTATGTGAAATCTCACACACTCGTCACAGAAGTGGATTAGATTACTGCGGGTTGGGGTTTGGGGAAAGAGAAGATTTTAACCCACGCTCCTTGGCAGTGGAATGTATTTCTGTGTAGGAAGTACTCTGGATAGTAATGTAGTTGGGAAAGTGCTGGCTAGGAGACTTACATTGAAACTGTGCTCAAATGTGAGAACACTTTTTTTTTTTTTTAGCTTATATTATACTGCTTATTTGTGATGGATTGAAAAGGGGTCTAAAGTGTCCCCAAGTTTCCCAAATCTCCACCCCAACCCCATCCCTGGCACCTCTCACAAGGGACCATGGCAATTGCCAAGCTGTAAGAGTGCCTCTCTCTTTCCTTGGCTGAGCTGGCTGACAGCACTGGTGGATAAGCTGACCGCAGACTGGCAGCCATTCCCCCCGCACCCTCAGGATCTTTGTAGGTTCGAGAATCTCCCTTTCATCTAGTGACATAGATCCTTTATTCAAGCCACCCACTTAATTTGTTTTCCTACCGGTTCTTTAGTGATCTTTCTACTGTAGGAATATGGCTAACCTTAGCTTTTTACACGTTTCACTCATGTCATTTTCAAAGGCCCTACATTTATGTTGTGTCTAAGACAATGGACGGTTTACGTCAACTTGTCTCCATTCTTTGGGCATTATATTCTAAAATAATGCTACTGGAAGTGTAGTTGCTGGGCTATCAGCATCAGCATCACTTGGGAGCTTGTTAGAAATGCAAAATCTCAGCCTCACCCCAAATATACTAAATCAGAATCTCTGAGCCTAGGGTCCAGGAATCTGTTTTAACAAGTTCTCCAGGTGATTTCATTGCCATCCATGAGTTTGAGAAACACTATTCCATTTGTCATTTTGTATTTTTTTTCTTTCTCTACTGTTTATTACTGACTGAAATTTTATTTTTGAATATGGGGATAAAAAATAAATATCTGCTCAAGCAAGTTGATTTGAGAGGTTCCATAAAATTTTACATGCCCCAAAAACATCCTTAAAACATGATATTGCCACGGCACTGTCTCTGCTTTTGTTAGTTTCTGGACTGAGAAGGAGTGAATAAAAGAGAATCTCTAATATGCTTTGGATATCAAGATCCAGGAGGAAAGGGCATTGTGTTAATTAGGATTTTGTTTCAGCTCTGTAACAGAGAGATCCTAAGTAATAATGGAAATGGATTAATCATAGTAAAAGTTTACTTCTCTCTCACATACAAGTCTAGGTGGGCAGCATTGTAGTTCCACAATGATAAGGAATCCAGGCTTCTTCTGTCTTGTTGCTTTGCCATCCTCAGACTGCATCATTCATTTTGTGGTCCAAGGTGGCTGCTCCAGCCACTGTCATTATATCTGCATCCCAGCCCACAGAAAAAGAGAAAAGGGAAGGGAATACTACTATAAATAATACTATGAGACAATATGGCCAGAGCCACAGAAGATGTGGAGCCACACTGCACAGGATACTGTTTTGGTCTTGGTCCTCTTTGACCTTAGATCCTTTCCTCCTCTTTTTTCTGCTTTTTCTCTGTTTTGTCAAAGGGCTGACCCTTGGAGGCTGTATCTCCCAAGCTCCCTTGCCAGCTGACTTTCACTGGATTCAGTCATTGGGAAACACTGGTGAGAGATTAGTAGGTAGCAGGAAGGGAGCAACTGAGGTATTTTTTTCCTGTCTGCTTCTATCTTCATGCAGCGATTCCAAGGATGACTGTGTCTGTCTGAGGTTCCAGCTCCTACCGGCCCCTGGGCTATAGAAACACTACCTCCGTTCTTCATCTTTCCAGTCCTCTGGTGGTAGTGGCTTCTTGCTGGTGTTAATCTCTGGATTGTTTCATCAACCTGTTTGGTTTTTAAGCTCTTCCATCTCCTGAAATCAACTCCTTGCATTAAAATCCCCCAGTTGTAAGTAAGGTGGTCAAACGCTGTCCAGCATAGAAGGGGATACACTATCTAGGAGAGAATTCATAGGGGAAGTGACATTTGTTCTGGATCTTCAAGGTTTGCTGATTGATTTCTATTAATTAATGCCAATTTGGTTTTTCTGGACCCTGGGTCTAGAAAGGAAGAAGTGGTCTGGGGCTCAGATAATTCAGCACAGGATTAGTGGAACTCAGAGCTATGGGTTAGAACTGCTTCCAATGCAGGGTTTCTTGAGCGCCACACTATTAACATTTTGGGCCAGATAATTTTAGTTGGGGTGCTGTCTTGTGAACTGCAGGATGTTTAGCTGCATCCTTGGCCTCTACCCATTAGATGCCATAGAACCCCCATCCTGGTCAAGTTATGATGACCAAAAATGTCTTCAGATATTGTGAAATGCCCTTTGGTGGGGTGGGGGTGAGGGACTGTAGGTGAAATCACTCCAGTTTACAAACACTATTCTGTGCTGATGGCTCAGCATCTAAGCACTGTACTGGAAAACATTTTAATTCTAAAGGTCAGAAAGTCACTACCTTCCAGAAAGGGCAGCTGCCACCCTGCCCCTCTCCTTCATCTCTACTTCCCTCAGCTGGTGAGTGCCTTCAATTCTGATAAACACTGTCCACTAGAGAACAATGATCCCTTAGTCTCTAAGGGAGTGTCAGGGCCAAACCATTGTCTTCTTGCCAAGCAGTGGTGACACAGGAAATGGGGAGTCATCACCATTACAATATTATAATTCTTCTCTGAATTTTGAGATGAAAGTTGCAGAGCTCTGAAGGATATTTAATTTTATCCTTATGATAACCTTTCTTTCGTAGGACAAATTTTCTGTTTCTCTCACCCCCAAATGCACATCAATCCTGGCCTATTGAACAATAAAAGGAACAAGGAAAAACACATCCTCTCTGAGAAAAAAACAACACCCTTACTGCCATCATCATTCCATCAAGAGCTGCCCATAACAAGTCAGACAGCTTACATGCGTGCCAATATATTTGGTTAATCCTTATAACAGCCCTGTAATGTCAACATAGGTTTTTCCTATACTACAGATAAAGAACTAACTTGCGTAAAGAAATACAGCTAATGTTGGTAAAGGCGTTACAAGCTCTCCTACGCATTGAAGATAACAGCAATACTTTATATTTGCATTGTGCTTTCCAAATTTTTGTTGGGTTGGCCAAAAATTTCGTTCGAGTTTTCCATGAGGTGTATGGAAAAGCCCGAATGAACTTTTTGGCCAACCCGATAACTATTACTTTCCCATATGTTATCTAAGTTGTGCTTATAGCTTAAGTACTGTGAGAGTTCAGAAAAAGTTATAGAATGTTTGGTGTGGTTGGAGGGAGCTTCATAAAGAATTAGGAAGTGAGTTGGTCTCGGAAAGTGAAATGGGTCTGAGAATTGCTGCTGGTGTTACTGGTGGAGGTGGTCGTAGAAGGTTCATTTAGACAGAAAATGTGAGCAAAGACCCAGGGTTAAGAATAAGAGGGTGTACAGGGAAAAACAAGGGGGATAGGCTTCCCAACAGGAGCAGATGATTTGTGATGGCAAGGAGAGAGATGGGGTGGTTATGTCTGGTGGGATCAGATTATGCAGGACCTAGAAATCCAGACAGGGGAGTTAGGATATCATGAAACAGCCATAGACAGAGGTCGGAAGTTTATAAACACAGATAAACATGTTGCACTGTACTCAGTATCACCTCCCCTCCGATGCTCTGCTTTGGGTGTCAGTCTTTTAGTATCCTGGGGCTTCCCTTGATCATGGCCCTACAAGACTGTAAGCTCTTTGAGGGACAAAGTTCTGACTTACCCACACTTGTGTCACCAAGGTCTGGCACATAGGAGCCTTCGGTGAAGGGAGTAAGTGGACAGAGAACCATGTGCTTCTCAGTGCCCTTGGAAGAAGGATTCCAAGGAGGGAAGGCCACTAGACGTATGAAATCACAGATTTTGAAAGCAGGAAGGTATTGTGAAATACACAGACAGATTTCAAAGGGATTCACTTGCGGAGAGCACAGCTGGAGAGGAGATGAACTGATGAAACTACAGGCTGTGGGGGACAAGGATATGGATAAGAATCACCAAGGTAATCAAAATGTATTTGAGAAGCATGACCATCCAAAATATTGGAAATAGAATGGATAAAATACAAGAAATGTTTAACAAGGACCTAGAAGAACTAAAGAGTAAACAAACAGAGATAAACAACACAATAAATGAAATTAAAAATTCTCTAGAAGGAATCAATAGCAGAATAACTGAGGCAGAAGAACGGATAAGTGACCTGGAAGATAAAATAGTGGAAATAACTACTGCAGAGCAGAATTAAAAAAAAAGAATGAGAAGAATAGAGGACAGTCTCAGAGACCTCTGGGACGACATTAAACACACCAACATTTGAATTATAGGAGTCCCAGAAGAAGAAGAGAAAAAGAAAGGGACTGAGAAAATATTTAAAGAGATTATAGTTGAAAACTTCCTTAATATGGGAAAGGAAATAGTTAATCAAGTCCAGGAAGCACAGAGAGTCCCATACAGGATAAATCCAAGGAGAAACGTGCCAAAACACATAATAATCAAACTATCAAAAAATAAATACAAAGAGCAAATATTAAAAGCAGCAAGGGAAAAATAACAAGTAACACATAGGGAATCCCATAAGGTTAACAGCTCATCTTTCATCAGAAACACTGCAAGCCAGAAGGGAGTGACAGGACATATTTAAAGTGATGAAACAGGAAAACCTACAAACAAGATTACTCTACCCAGCAAGGATCACATTCAGATTTGATGGAGAAATTAAAAGCTTTACAGACAAGCAAAAGCTAAGAGAATTCAGCACCACCAAACCAGCTATACAACAAATGCAAAAGGAACTTCTCTAGGCAGGAAACACAAGAAAGGAAAAGACCTACAATAATAAACCCAAAACAATTAAGAAAATGGTAACAGGAACATATATATCGATAATTATCTTAAACATAAATGGATTAAATGCTCCAACCAAAAGACATAGACTGGCTGAATGGATACAAAAATAAGACCCATATATATGCTGTCTACAAGAGACCCACTTCAGACCTAGGGACACATACAGACTGAAAGCGAGGGGATGGAAAAAGATATTCCATGCAAATGGAAATCAAAAGAAAGCTGGAGTAGCAATTCTCATAACAGACAAAATAGACTTTAAAACACAGACTATTACAAGAGACAAAGAAGGACACTACATAATGATCAAGGGATCAATCCAAGAAGAAGATATAACAATTGTAAATATTTATGCACCCAACATAGGAGCACCTCAGTACATAAGGCAAATACTAACAGTCATAAAAGGGAAAATCAACAGTAACACAGTCATAGTAGGGGACTTTAACACCCCACTTTCACCAATGGACAGATCATCCAAAATGAAAATAAATAAGGAAACACAAGCTTTAAATGATACATTAAACAAGATGGACTTAATTGATATTTATAGGACATTCCCTCCAAAAACAACAGAATACACATTCTTCTCAAGTGCTCATGTAATATTCTCCAGGATAGATCATATCTTGGGTCACAAATCAAGCCTTGGTAAATCTAAGAAAATTCAAGTTGTATCAAGTATCTTTTCTGACCACAACGCTATGAGACTAGATATCAATTACAGGAAAAAACCTGTAAGAAATACAAACACATGGAGGCTAAACACACTACTTAATAACCAAGACATCACTGAAGAAATCAAAGAGGAAATAAAAAAATACCTAGAAACAAATGATAATGAAAACACAATGACCCCAAACCTATTGGATGCAGCAAAAGAAGTTCTAAGAGGGAATTTATAGCTATACAAGCCTACCTGAAGAAACAAGAAATATCTCAAATAAACAACCTAAACTTACACCTAAAGCAATTAGAGAAAGAAGAACAAAAAACCCCCCAAGTTAGCAGAAGGAAAGAAATGATAAAGATCAGATCAGAAATAAATGAAAAAGAAATGAAGGAAACGATAGCAGAGATCAATAAAACGAAAAGCTGGTTGTTTGAGAAGATAAACAAAATTGATAAACCATTAGCCAGACTTACCAAGAAAAAAAAGGAGAAGACTCAAATCAATAGAATTAGAAATGAAAAAGGAGAAGTAAAAACTGACACTGCAGAAATACAAATGATCATGAGAGATTACTGCAAGCAACTATATGCCAATAAAATGGACAACCTGGAAGAAATGGACAAATTCTTAGAAATGCACAACCTTCCAAGACTGAACCAGGAAGAAATAGAAAATATGAACAGACCAATCACAAGCACTGAAATTGAAAGTGTGATTAAAAATCTTTCAACAAACAAAAGCCCAGGACCAGATGGCTTCACAGGCGAATTCTATCAAACATTTAGAGAAGAGCTAACACCTACGCTTTTCAAACTCTTCCAAAATACAGCAGAGGGAGGAACACTCCCAAGCTCATTCTATGAGGCAGCCATCACTCTGACACCAAAACCAGACAAAGATGTCACAAAGAAAGAAAACTACAGGCCAATATCACTGATGAACATAGATGCAAAACTCCTCAACAAATTACTAGGAAAGAGAATCCAACAGCACATTAAAAGGATCATATGCCATGATCAAGTGGGGTTTATCCCAGGAAGGCAAGGATTCTTCAATATATGCAAATCAATCAACGTGATAAACCATATTAACAAACTGAAGGAGAAAAACCATATGATCATCTCAATAGATGCAGAGAAAGCTTTCGACAAAATTCAACACCCATTTATGATAAAAATCCTGCAGAAAGTAGGCATAGAGGGAACTTTCCTCAACATAATAAAGGCCATATATGACAAACCCACAGCCAACATCATCCTCGATGGTAAAAAACTGAAACTATTTCCACTAAGATCAGGAACAAGACAAGGTTGCCCACTCTCACCACTATTATTCAACATAGTTTTGGAAGTTTTAGCCACAGCAATCAGAGAAGAAAAAGAAATAAAAAGAATCCAAATTGGAAAAGAAGAAGTAAACCTGTCACTGTTTGCAGATGACATGATACTATACATAGAGAATCCTAAAGATGCTACCAGAAAACTACTAGAGCTAATCAATGAATTTGGTAAAGTAGCAGGATACAAAATTAATGCAAGAAGTCTCTTGCATTCCTATACACTAATGATGAAAAATCTGAAAGTGACATTAAGAAAACACTCCCATTTACCACTGCAACAAAAAGAATAAAATATCTAGGAATAAACCTACCTAAGGAGACAAAAGACCTGTATGCAGAAAACTATAAGACACTGATGAAAGAAATTAAAGATGATACAAACAGATGGAGAGATATACCATGTTCTTGGATTGGAAGAATCAACATTGTGAAAATGACTCTACTACCCAAAGCAATCTACAGATTCCATGCAATCCCTATCAAACTACCACTGGCATTTTTCACGGAACTAGAACAAAAAAATTTCACAATTTGTATGGAAACACAAAAGACCCTGAACAGCCAAAGCAATCTTGAGAACGAAAAACGGAGCTGGAGGAATCAGGCTTCCTGACCTCAGACTATACTACAAAGCTACAGTAATCAAGACAATATGGTACTGGCCCAAAAACAGAGATATAGATCAATGGAACAGGATAGAAAGCCCAGAGAGAAACCCACACACATATGATCACCTTATCTTTGATAAAGGAGGCAAGAATATACAGTGGAGAAAAGACAGCCTCTTCAATAAGTGGTGCTGGGAAAACTGGACAGCTACATGTAAATAATGAAATTAGAACACTCCCTAAGACCATACACAAAAATACACTCAAAATGGATTAAAGACCTAAATGTAAGGCCAGACACCATCAAACTCTTATAGGAAAACATAGGCAGAACACTCTATGCTATAAATCACAGCAAGATCCTTTTTGACCCACCTCCTAGAGTAATGGAAATAAAAACAAAAATAAACAAATGGGACCCAATGAAACTTAAAACCTTTTGCACAGCAAAGGAAACCATAAACAAGATGAAAAGACAACCCTCTGAATGGGAGAAAATATTTGCAAATGAAGCAACTGACAAAGGATTAATCTCCAAAACATACAAGCAACTCATGCAGCTCAATATTAAAAAAACAAACAACCCAATCTAAAAATGGGCAGAAGACCTAAATAGACATTTCTCCAAAGAAGATATACAGATCGTCAACAAACACATGAAAGAATGCTCAGCATCACTGATCATTAGAGAATTGCAAGTCAAAACTACAATGAGATATCATTTCACACCGGTCAGAATGGCCATAATCAAAAAATCTACAAACAATTAATGCTGGAGAGGGTGTGGAGAAAAGGGAACCCTCCTGCACTGTTGCTGGGAATGTAAATTGATACAGCCACTATGGAGAACAGTATGGAGGTTCCTTAAAAAACTACAAATAGAACTACCATTTGACCCAGCAATCCCACTACTGGGCATATAACCTGAGAAAACTATAATTCAAAAAGAGTCATGTACCAACATGTTCTTCGCAGCTCTATTTACAATAGCCAGGTCATGGAAGCAACGTGTCCATGAACAGATGAATGGATAGACTAGATGTGGTACATATATACAATGGAATATTACTCAGCTATAAAAAGGAACGAATCTGAGTTGTTTGTAGTGAGGTGGATGGACCTAGAGACTGTCATACAGAGTGAAGTAAGTCAGAAAGGGAAAAACAAATACCATATGCTAATACATATATATGGAATCTAAGAAAAAAGAAAGAAAGAAAGAAAATGGTGAGAAGAACCTAGGGGCAAGACGGGAATAAAGATGCAGACCTACTAGAGAATGGACTTGAGGAAAAGGTGGGGGGGTGGAAGGGCAAGCTGGGACAAAGTGAGAGAGTGGCATGGACATGTATACAGCACCAAACGTAAAATAGATAGCTAATGGGAAGCGGCCGCATAGCACAGGGAGACTGCTCGGTGCTTTGTGACCACCTAGAGGGGTGGGATACGGAGGGTGGGAGGGAGGGACACGCAAGAGGGAAAAGATATGGAAACATATGCATATGTATAACTGATTGACTTTGTTATAAAGCTTAAACTGACCCACCATTGTAAAGCAATTATACTCCAATAAAGATGTTTAAAAAATAAATAAATAAAAAACTGAAAAATATCCTTCCAAATGCTTCCCTCTTCCTGCATCCTCCACCCCCACCCATTCACATGGGTTTGTTGGATATATTCCCACCAAATTCGTCAGACAGGTTAGAATATTAGTCTATGTGAGCAGATGTCACTTTAAAAAAACAACATTGCTCCATTACACAAAGCTTACCAATAATGCCTGTCATGTAGCCATGGTGCTGATATAAAGAAAAAGAGTAATTTTGGAGAATTCAAAGGAGATAAGATTACTATACTTATGAGGCACTGCTTCTAGATAATCTCAGAAAAAACCAAGGCTGCTTTGTATCATGCTGAGATATGGGAAGGAGGAGAGAAAGCCTGGCCAGGAGGTGGGCTGTCAGAGGGGAGCCGGTGGGAGACAGCAGTATTTACTGGAGCTATTCTTGTGGCCGACTTAGCTCGCCGTGCTCTGAACACTTCCCCAAGAGAAAACAAGATCTCCGAAGGTCACTGGGGGAAGAATCCAAAGGGTTTGCTCAGAATAAACTACACCTCTCTCTCCTCACAGGTTGCCTAAATCAAACTCTTCTTTTTCAAAGCCCTGCTCAAATCCTTTCCCTTCTGTGAAACCATCCCATTTCACTTCAGTCTGCAACACCCTTTACCTCCTGAATGGCAGTACCAGTCATAGGGCAATTAATTGGGGTGAGTTTTATGACTTCAGTGGTGATGAACCAATATCTTCTATTATTATTTAATCTTTCTTGTGTTCACATACAGATTCCCTAACCATACTGGCATCTTTGTAAAGAAGGCATGGTGGCGTATCTCACCCTAGGGTCCCCCAGAGTGCCGTAAATAAAGTATATCCTCAATGCATCCTGGTTGATTGATTAGTTTGATAAGTTTCTGGTAATTTGTTACAGCAGCAAAAAGAAACTGATACATGAAGCAAGAATAAATTGGTGTTTGTTCCTGTTACAAGCCTATGGAAGATTGAAGGGCTTGAGGAAGAGAACGGGAATCCACTGAACTTACAAGGAGGTGGGGAGAAAGGATAACAAAAGCCAAAATAAAAGGGTATAGCAGAGGTCAAGGATGAGGATGGGAACTCCTGGAAGGTGGGAATCATGTTCGTCTGCCTTGGCATCCCCAGTGCCATGCATGGGGCCTGAGATATAGCAAAAATCATTGATTCAACAGAATGAATGAATGGGTGGAGGAAATGATGAAGGAAGGAAGGAGAGAATGACTGGAGAAAAGAAGGGAGAAAAGAAAGTAGGTAATGGGTATGGGGATGAGTGGCACCATAAGAGAGAAATAAGGTGGGCAAACAGCTGGACTGAAGGTTCTGGAATACACTTATGCTAAGGCTACCCCTTCAGTGAAGTGTGCAACCTATTCTGGAAACCCAATAAACAGTAAAATCCTTGTAAGCTTCTCACAAATATCATCACTGGCTCTGTTTCTTGACCCTTTATTTCTTTTTTTTTCCCTTTGTATCCTTATCTTTATTTTTTTTAACATCTTAGAGTATAACTGCTTTACAACGGTGTGTTAGTTTCTGCTTTATAACAAAGTGAATCAGCTATACATATACATATATCCCCATATCTCCTGCATTTTGTGTCTCCCTCCCACACTTCTTATTCCACCCCTCTAGATGGTCACAAAGCACCGAGCTGATCTCCCTGTGCTATGCAGCTGCTTCCCACTAGCTATCTATTTTATGTTTGGTAGTGTATATATGTCCATGCCACTCTCTCACTTCGTCCCACCTTACCCTTCCCCCACCCCATGTCCTCAAGTCCATTCTCTATGTCTGTGTCTTTATTCCTGTCCCGCCCCTAGGTTCTTCAGAACTTTTTTTTTAGATTCCATATATATGTGTTAACATATGGCATTTGTTTTTCTCTTTCTGACTTACTTCACTCTGTATGACAGACTCTAGGTCCATCTACCTCACTACAAATAACTCAATTTCGTTTCTTTTTATGGCTGAGTAATATTCCATTGTATATATATGCCACATCTTCTTTATCCATTCGTCTTTCGATGGACACTTAGGTTGCTTCCATGTCCTGGCTACTGTAAATAGAGCTGCAGTGAACATTGTGGTATATGTCTCTTTTTGAATTATGGTTTTTTCAGGGTATATGCCCAGTAGTGGGATTGCTGGGTGGTATGGTAGTTCTATTTTTAGATTTTTAAGGAACCTCCATACTGTTCTCCATAGTGGCTGTATCAATTTACATTCCCACCAACAGTGCAAGAGGGTTCCCTTTTCTCCACACCCTCTCCAGCATTTATTGTTTGTAGATTTTTTGCTGATGGCCATTCTGACTGGTGTGGCATGGTATCTCATTGTAGTTTTCATTTGCATTTCTCTAACATTAGTGATGTTGAGCATCCTTTCATGTATATCTGGCAATCTGTGTATCTTCTTTGGAGAAATGTGGTCTTCTGCCCATTTTTGGATTGGGTTGTTTGTTTTTTTTTGATAATGAGCTGCATGAGCTGCTTGTAAATTTTGGAGATTAATCCTGTGTCAGTTGCTTCATTTGCAAATATTTTCTCCCATTCTGAGGGTTGTCTTTTCATCTTGTTTATGGTTTCCTTTGCTGTGCAAAAGCGTTTACGTTTCATTAGGTCCCATTTGCTTAGTTTTGTTTTTATTTCCATTTGTCTAGGAGGTGTCAACCCATTATTTCTCATATATTATGTCAAAGAAAAAAACTAACTAAATAGAAATACAATTCTTCAGTATGACAGTCAAAGGGGAGTGGAGCAGCACTGACGAAGAACAATGGTTTTTCAGGCAATGGATTTTTTTAAATCTTTTTTTTTCCTGACATCTCAACTTTTCGCTCCAGTGAAACTTCATTCAGAACACATACCTGAAGGATCAAGTGATAATCTCCTTTTCACTTAGACTTGTCTTCATTAACCTTATTATTCTATTGGAAAGCTCTAAACATGATGTTAAAAGTAGATTCCTCATTGCTAATTCTTAAATCCTCTCAGTTCCCATAAAACTGGAGACAAGGTCTCCAAGGCTGACAATATCCAAATACATGTGTTAAGTCACCTGCCTCTCAGTGGTCTGTCCAACAGTTTTTTAAAAATATGCATAATAGGGCTTCCCTGGTGGCGCAGTGGTTGAGAGTCCGCCTGCCGATGCAGGGGACACGGGTTCGTGCCCCGGTCTGGGAAGATCCCACATGCCGCGGAGCGGCTCGGCCCGTGAGCCATGGCTGCTGAGCCTGCGCGTCCGGAGCCTGTGCTTCGCAACGGGAGAGGCCACAACAATGAGAGGCCCACATACCGCAAAAAAAAAAAAAAAAAAAAAAAATATGCATAATATTTATTGTCTTGAGCTGTAATATGGAAATCGATGTTTACAGACCCATTTTCTCTGAGCATTAGAAATATTGATTATATAAGAACCAGAGTCTCAAGTTCAGGATATGAAAGCTGGTAAATATTTGTTCTTTGTTACTGTTTCTTTCTCTTTAATCCTTTTATATTTTCATTCTTCTTCATTTTCTTTTTCACAGATACATGGGCATGCACATTTGCACACACACACATATATACCTCTAACACCTAAATTTTAATCTATGTGCATTAAATAATCCATAGAATAACCACAGTTAGGGGTCATCTAATCCAGTCTCCTTCAATAGATAATGAGATGTGATTCACAGCCAACAGAGATAACCAGTTAGTGATAACAAGAAACCCAGATCCAGGTCTCCTAATTCCCCTCAGACCCATGTGTTTTCCACTATAACAAACCATCCCTAAGTGCAATAAATCTGATTATGAAAATACCCAGAGCCCCTGTATCCAGTCTCTTCCTCCTCCTTTCCCTCCTTTCTCCTCCCTCTGCTAGACTTAATTCTTTGTTAGTTAATCAGGTCCATCATCGTTTTCTTTATTATTTTTTAAAATAAATTTATCTATTTAATTAATTTTGGCTGCATTGGGTCTTTGTTGCTGCACATGAGCTTTCTCTAGTTGTGGTGAGTGGGGGCTACTCTCCATTGTGGTGCGGGGACTTCTTATTGTGATGGCTTCTCTTGTTGCAGAGCACGGGCTCTAGGTGCACAGGCTTCAGTAGTTGTGGCTCGTGGGCTCTAGAGAGCAGGCTTAGTAGTTGTGGCGCACAGGCTTAGTGGCATGTGGGATCTTCCTGGACCAGGGCTCGAACCCATGTCCCCTGCATTGGCAGTGGATTCTTAACCACTGCACCACCAGGGAAGTCCCCATCATCATTTTCTAAACCAAGTAGGTGGGGAATCAGATGTCTTACTGTCTTGGAGTGGCCCTGCCAAAATGATGAAAAAGGATGAATGGGGCAAATGCTGATGTTGGTAGAATTAAAGAAAAAATTAAAAATAAAAATATTCACTAGTTGGGAAAACTGTTATGTGTATTATTATATCAATACTATGAAAATGAGTGCCTCAGTTAGAAATAATAAATTAGCTTTATACATACTGACATAGAAAAGGTGTCGCTGGTATGTTAAATGAAAAAATTTAATTGTAGAATGTGATGTATAGAGATATTTCTGTTAAAACAGATGAAAAATATGTGGAAGGGTATACACCAAATTGATTTTATTGGTTATATATGTGGAGTGGGATTATGGAAAAAGTGAACTTTTACTTTCTTACTTTAGGAACTTCTGTTTGAAGTTTTTGCAAGGAGCATGTCTTTCTTTTGTAACTTAAACAGCATTAACAGAGAAGTGAGTTAGCCTGGGGCATGGATCTTAACTGGACAAAAGGTAACCACAGATCCAGCAGTGGAGCTGCATCCTTGGTGACTACCATGATCAGGCTCATCCTGTGTCACATTCCCTGCTTTGGCATCTGAGCCAGTCCTCACAGAGTTGAGTCCAGATCTTTATTAAATGCTTAGTCCCCTTTTCCTTTGCTTCCTGTCTCTTCCGCCACTGTCTGGTAAATGAAGTCTTGCTCTAAGACCCAAACTCAAGTGACCCTGCCAAGATTTCTGGGAACCTCTGTTGTCTCCACAAGTCGGCTTCCCTGACACCCAGCCCCTGGTTCTGTATGGTTAGTCAAGGCAGGTGTGTGGGCCCTTACACAGCCCTTGCATATGGCCTTCTGCATTAGCCTCACCCACAAGCCTGGGCTTTTGTGGATGGTCTCCTCCTATCCTTGAACACCAGCCTGCTACATCTAGCATTGCTTATACGAGTCACCTCTTTGGGGTTGGATGGTTCCACCATAGCCCCAGCTTGAGGCTGGCCGCTATGCATGGACACATCTACGTAGAAGGTTGCCACTGTCTGGTCTGACCTCTTGCTGTAGCTCTACCTTACCTGCAACCTGGAGTACTTCAATGTGGTTACTTTCTGGAATTCAACAAATTACGTTATTGTGCCCCATTTGTGCCCTACACCGGGACCTTACAGTCACTTTTTATAAGGCCAACCTCCACTCTGTACTAGATTTTCCCATCACCATACCATGTGATATTCCTCCTTGACAACCATGGACTGGGACGTGACCTATAAAGCCAAGTTATCCCATCAGACCAAGCTTCAATAAAATGGTTTGGCTCAGTTTCACTCTGATGAATTCTTGAATAGCCTCTGCCTTCCATCTGGACAGGGTCCCAATCTGCAGGGTGCCATTGTAAGTTTCCAAGACTCCTGAAGAGTTTACACTTTGTCACTTGATTCTCTCCTCCAGAGGAGACTGAGTGCCCAGATATTGAGCTAGAGGACAACTGTGTCCCTGAAACATCAGAGCACTCCATCTCCCAATCCCGGCTGTAGTGAGACAGCATGTCATTCTCCATCAAGTCTTCACTGGATAATGGAAAAGCCTCTAGCTTTGGAGCTCAGGAAACCTGGCCTTGAATCCTGGGAGTTTTACTTGGTGAGCTTACGCAGTCACTTCGTCTTCCTGAGCCTACATTTTTTAGATTAAGATTAAGGATACCCCCTTGGCAAGGCTCTTGGGAGGGCTAGAGAGAATGTTTGTGTAAACTGACAGAAAGTAGAGCTGCTGAGGTTGCGGCAGAGGTTGCGATCCTGGAATTCTGCCAGCTTGGCCCTTATCTACTTTTCCCATTCATACCAGCTTCCCCGTCTCAGGTCTGTCCAGAGCTCTGTTACTGTACTACTTCTCTGGACACAGTGCAAAGACCACTGCTCTAGATAACATGGAGTCCCTGACATTAAGCTCAGAACTAGAAGCTATTAATATGCCTTAATACTGAGTCCATAAGATGCCTGTGACCTCAGAGATAGGTGAAGGTATCATGACTACCTGTCCTGATGTTCTTAGGACTATCCCAGTTTTGGCACTGTAAGTCCTGCATCCGAGGAAACTCCTCAGAACGAGGTAAACCAAACAGTTGGTTACCCTAAGAGAAGAAGGCAGATCCAAGGTAGGGGTCAATAGATAATGCCCAACTATTACAGAGAAGATCTGTATACAAGCATGTTGATCAGAGCATTTATTTAAAGTAGAAAGGAAAAAAAAATCAAATTCAACCAAAGAGGAATGGTTAAAATTACAGTGCATTTAGTTACATGGGTTATCAGGTAGTCACTAAAAAACATATTTTGATGTACATTTAAAAGAGAAATTTTCATGATATATTGCTAAATGGAAAAGCACAGGGAAAAATTATTTATGTAGCATAATGGGGGTATTATTGGTGATTTTTCTTCTTTATAAATTTTCAACAAGCAGTTTGTATTACTTTTATAATCAGACAAAAAGGTCAATGATCATTTTAAGATACTATGGGTAATGAGAAGATTAAGCTTAGGTAGACCCGATGCCTAGAGCATCAGGAGCCCCAAGAATGCCACCTGGGGTGACCAATCATTTATTTTACCTGGGACAAGGGGGTTCTTGGGTCACAAAACTTTCAGTGTGAAAACTGGGAAAGTCCTGTTTACACCAGGATAAGTTGGTCACTTTAATTTCACTATCTCTACCGACGCATGTCTTAACAGCTTCTCTATAATTGGTTGTTAGCAGTGTAAGAAGCAGCTGAGACTATTGGTGAGTCTACTGAGTAGACCCATAGCCTGTGGAAAAATAGCTGGACTTCTCAACTCAAGCATCTACTCAAGATTGCAAAGATCTCCTTAACTGGTAGAACCAACTAAAAAGCAGGTATCCTGGACCTTGGATCCCTAGGACTCCACCCAATACCTCAGCCAGGATTTATGGAATAGGTGAGTTTGGCTGGCTGAAATCACAATGCTAAAAGCTACAGACAGAGCAGCGATCCCAGAAAAGCCCCATTAGCCTCGTGGGAAGAGACTGTTCCCCAGAATTGGAGGCAGAATATCCACATGAAAAGGACTTGTTCTGATGATGAGTGCTGACCAGTTTCCATAAAATTTTCAGTTGGGCAATCGAAAAGGAGCCCCATGGAAGAGTTAAAATGGGGCACTGGATCTTCTGCACCTCTAGCCAATAAGTCCTTGAAGGACATTTCCATTGATGCTCCAGATGCTATGGTATTAGCTAAGCTCCATGGTAGCCCCATTCAGTATCTTCAGGTTCCTAATCCTTAGGAGCAAATAACATTAGTAGAAGTGGAACTCAGATGACTTGGACTGAGGAAACACTGCCAGCATCATCCCTGGGTGATTTTTGCCAAGCTCTTTTCCTAAAAATAATACATACACATGCGTGTGTGTAGTTTGAAATAAAACATATGTATATAATAAAACGTCCAAGTCTCAAGTATATAGGCTCAATAAATTTTGACAAATGGTCACACTCATGTAACCAAGATCAAGATACAGAATATTTCTACCATTCCAGAAAGTTCCTTTATGCTTCTTTTCCAGTCAAAACTCAACTACTCATCAGAGGCAACTGTTCTGATTTGTATTTTCATAGACGAAATCAAAATTAGATACACTCAGAAACGTGGGTACAGAACTTGGGAAAGAACTTGAAATAAAATTTAAAAATCATTCAGAGGGTCTTCCCTGGTGGCGCAGTGGTTGAGAATCTGCCTGCCAGTGCGGGCGACACAGGTTCGAGCCCTGGTCTGGGAAGATCCCACATGCCACGGAGCAACTGGGCTCGTGAGCCACAACAATTAAGCCTGCACGTCTGGAGCCTGTGCTCCGCAACAAGAGAGGCCGCAACAGTGAGAGGCCCGTGCACCATGATGAAGAGTGGCCCCCGCTCGCCGCAACTAGAGAAAGCCCACGCACAGAAACGAAGACCCAACACAGCCAAAAATAAATAAATAAATAAAAATTTTAAAAAATCATTTGAAAATGAAAACTAAACTAGAAGGAACACAAGAGTGGCTAAAACCAACATATAGTGAGAGAGTGGCATGGACATATATACACTACTAAACGTAAAATAGATAGCTAGTGGGAAGCAGCCGCATAGCACAGGGAGATCAGCTCGGTGCTTGGTGACCACCTAGGGGGGTGGGATAGGGAGGGTGGGAGGGAGAGAGATGCAAGAGGGAAGAGATATGGGAACAGATGTATATGTATAACTGATTCACTTTGTTATAAAGCAGAAACTAACACACCATTGTAAAGCAATTATACTCCAATAAAGATGTAAAAAATAAATACATAAATAAAAATAATAAATAAATAAACAGGTGAATGACTTTAAAAAATATAATACAGTCCCTTAATGTCAGGGACTCCATGTTATCTAGAGCAGTGGTCTTTGCACTGTGTCCAGAGAAGTAGTACAGTAACAGAGCTCTGGACAGACCTGAGACGGGGAAGCTGAAAATGTAGAAAAAATTAAAAATCAAAAAGAAATGAAAAGATAAAAAGGATTTGAGAGAAAGTGACAAATATTGAAAAGAGGTGAAGACCTAACATATGGATACTAGGAGCCACCATAAAAATACTAGCTATTTGCTTAAATAATTATGTCCCATCTCCCTAGCTCCTCTCTGGTGGGTTCCCTGTCTTCTTTGAGTTCATTCATTACCCACCACACAGTAAATACAGTACTTTAAAAATAATTTAAAATCGAGGAAAGGAAGGAATAAAAAATAAAAAGAATGTAAAGGAGGGAAGAAAATAAGGAAAACATGTAAAATCCCTTCCAACTCTGAAACTGGGTATATTTGGCAGGGAGAAGAAGGCTGGCCCTGAATGTTTCCATAACTCTACAGGTGACAGTCCCTAGAAAATAGTTTTCATTTTTAAAAACAACAGTCTCTGAGTCCTATAATCCCTTGGCATACCGTGCGCACAGCAACATTTGGATTGGAATAGTGTAAGATTTCGCTGTCATAAATAATGCCTCTCATTTATAAGGAAAGTTTTGAGAGCGCTGCTTGTGCCCCCACCACTGATGTAGTGGATCCAGGGCATTGATGGATACTTATATCTCTTCTCTCAAACTATCAATTGCCCATCTTGATCCTTGGTCCTAAAGAAGGCCCACCTATGTAACACATGTGTGATGGTGTTGGTATTCTGCCCAGGCTCAAGGTGAGGACTGACAAGAGGACCTTGTCTCAGCCTCTATTTTGCTGCTTCGCTTGAGCAGGCCACTTGACCTCTCTGCTCCACTGCTGACAGATGCTTCTTCTTGCTCAGACTGCTGAGCACTTGAACATTCTTCTCAGTTTCCACAGTGTCCTTTCCTTCTTTTGCTTCATTTTCAAATGGTTGTCACACTCCTGCTTAGCGAATATCCTGTGGTATATTGGTGGTCTTCGGGAACAGGCAGTATGGTGTAGAGAAAAAAGAGATTAACCAGATCTTCATTCAAGTTCTGGCTTTACCATTTTTAAGGTGTATGATCTCAGTTCCCTCATCTATTAAAGGCAATGGAATAACAATATCTACCTCTCAAGATCGTCATGGGCATTAACACAAGATAATGCATATGAAAGAGTTTAACACATAGTTGGTGCTCAGTACATGTCAGTTTCTTTTCTTCCACCGGATGGACTGTGGGCCGGTTGATCTCTAGATGAATTGATGTTTGTAGGATGACAGTATCTGTGCCATCTGTAGTAATTTAGCACTGATTAGGAACTCAAACAAAATGAAAAACACAAATGTATGGCACAGATTTGGTCTGAGATTTTTGATATCCCAGTTTTGTTTTGTTTCAGATTTAGAAAATGGATAGGTTTTGTTCAAATTTATACTACTTTTTAAATAAACAACCCCATGTATCTTTAATTTAGGTAGTGGCATAGGACAAGAAAAAATGCCTTCTTCTTAGAATTAATATTATTTATTTCACTTGATTTTGGTTCATATGATTTGTTTTTTGATTTTTTGGTTTTTTTTGCGGTACACGGGCCTCTCACTGTTGTGGCCTCTCCCATTGCGGAGCACAGGCTCCGGACGCGCAGGCTCAGCAGCCATGGTTCACGGACCCAGCCGCTCCGTGGCATGTGGGATCTTCCCGGACCGGGGCACGAACCCGTGTCCCCTGCATCGGCAGGCGGACTCTCAACCACTGCGCCACCAGGGAAGCCCCCATATGAATCTTTTAAATCCCCTTCTCCTTTATCACACACACACATACCCACACACCACACCAATACTGCCAAAGGTAAATATAACTGGATTTCTTATTGAACTGGTGCCTTCTATATAATGATTTTTAAATCAAAAGGAGTGATTGTCTTTGATGAAGAAAAGCCTGTATAGTTTTATCCTATAATAGTTTTTAAGAGATGAACTAGTCAGATAATCAGAGCCTGGATGCTTGGGGCCTCAGTAAGAGGAATGGTCAGATGGCAGGTATCAGGGTAGGTCAGTTGTCATCAGCAATTATTACCTGAAAATCGGCAATTTTCCTATGACAGGGAAGTCAGGATGATACCCTTGAAAGAGTGGTTCCAGTTCTGCTGCCACTCCTATGACCTTGGGCAAATCATATCACTTCTAAGAAGCTATAGTTTTCTATTTATAAAATGAGGCATTTCTTGTAAATGATTTCTAGGATCTCTTCCAGCTCTATAACTCCATGGTTCCTTGAATACAAAAGTGCTAATGCAACAAAAATCAACTGCTAGGAACAACAATGGAGGCCAAATGAACTAGCCTGAAAATACTAATGCAATGAACTTAAAATGGACCTGAAAAGCAAAGAAAAATATTCTATGGCCTGAGAATGGGTAAATTAAAAGATGAGGGAAATATTGATTCAGACAGAACAGTGTATAATTGGCAAGGGGGATATTTCATCATAATCTCTTCTAGCTTTTGATCTTTGTACTTTACTGTCCCACTATTGGAACCCAACAAATCTCATGGGTTGCATTTGAAGGTGAGCTACTGACATGCTGCTAAAGAGAAAGTATTAATATTATAGAGTGATAAATGTGGGAACAATGACATGTCCAAATAGGGTAATTAGAAAAAAAGCATGATGGGGTCCAAGTTACTCTGGACAGTAATGAGGCATGTACTAAGCAGAGAAGAGTCAGGAAAGATAATTTTCAGAACATGAAGCGAATATTGCAGCTCTTTTCCTATAGAGAAAGATGGGAGGCACTAGGGAAAATCATAGAACACATGAATTACATGATATCTTCATAGTACTCATGGCAATGGCAATTTGGCCCAGAAGTGTTGTGGGGGGTGTGTGTGTTTACTGACTGAGATGGCATCTCCATTAACAAGAATCTTCCTACCACCCCACACACCCCACACAACTCATTCCATTTTAAGTTGAACCTGGTTTTTAGTTGTTTCTTCTATGGGCTAAGACACAGGTTTCTCAACCACTGCACCACCGGGGAAGCCCCTAAACACATTCTTTAACACTTCCACAGATTAATTTGGCTGTATTACCTCATTACAGCAACCACATCATATATCTGGTACAGCATTAGACTCTGGGAAGAAAATATAGAATGCCTTATTAAAGGCAAATTTGTCAACATATTACTCAATATATTAAACAGTTTAACATAGTAGGATGACCATGGATTTGGAATCACGAACTGAGTTCAAGTTGTAGCTACCACTGACTCTTTAGTGACCTTTGGCTTTGGGAGGATTGAATTAGATCATAATGTTAAAATGTCTGGTAAATTCTATGATACCTGGTAGTTGCACAGTAATTGTTACTATTCCTTTTCCTGGGAACCAGTCCTATGTTGCATTTCCTGAGACTCCTTAGAAATCTCAAAGCAATGCATCTTCATATCTTCATTTGAAATAGGATTTCCTAGCTAAGAAAAATATCCTGTTATCCAGGACATCTGCCTTTCCTTAACAGTGCATTTTCTTAACAGTGTGATTACTGACTCTGGACCACCTGGAGTGATTTTTCTTCTTCGGGCATGTACTCAGTGTGACTACCCCGCTGCACACATCATCAGCTCTTGCACTTAATCATCTGTGTCACTCTCATGACTGAATTAACTGCAGCAGAATAAACAGAAGGTTGTTTGGCATGTGGCTGAGGCTGAGTGAGCATTTCTAATGGGGGCTGAGCTAGGGCTGCTGAACTTTCAAAGTTCTTGTAAACTGAAGAAAGAAAGCAAATGCCAGTTTTTGATAATGTTGAAAATCTGGAGGAAAGCCAAAAAAAGAAAAAAAGTAAAAGATTTTGGGTTTTAATTAGTATTTTTTAACATGGTCAAAAAGGATTTGTTGTTTCATACATCTAGTGTCTTATATCTTGTACTGTGGTAACTTACAAGCACTTTGTTTAACAGGGCTAAATGGTCAGCATTGCTAACACAGATTAAACATAACCAAAACTAAGGTGGGTGATCTGACAAACAAAAATTGAACCAATATCCAGCATGATCTGAGACTTGTAGAATGTAGCAAAAAAGCACTTAATTCACCTCTCATAAGTTACTGGACTCTATTCTAGCTCTTCTCTGCCAGATGGAAAAGTGTGGTGGTTGAAACAGAGACTCTAGAACCAGGTTCATTCTGTTCAAATCCTGGCTTGACCACTCACCTTTGTATGACCTTGGGCAAGTTATGTAATCTCTGTGTCTCAGTTGCCTCATCTATAAAATGATACAACCTACTTCATACAGTGGTTGTGAGAATTAAATGTAATAATATGTGTAAGATAAAACTGAATAAGCACTACACACTATTAAAATGCCTAAGCTCAGAAGGGATCATTAGCTTCCATTCCACAGCTGAACGACAGTAATTGCTGGGCTGTTCTTTCTTATTTTTATTAATGTAACCAATATCACTGATAATTTACAAAGTTCAAGCACTCTTCCAGGTGAACGGAGGCAATTCTAGTAAAGTCCACGCGTTCGGCACTCAGAATCTGTCTTCTTGTCAATTCCACATATTGGTCTTAGTTTTGCATGTGGATACATACGGAATAAATTTGCTCCCTTTTCTGCGCGGCTGCATCCCTTTAATGTGAGGACGGTTCTAACTATTTAGTCTTTGCTGATTAAACAGGTGCACTTCTTTCAACTACTCCTGATATGCTAGATGTTTTCCAGCTGTGTTCCTGGAACTCTTTATGGAGTCACGAGAGGAAAGCATGAACTTTAACCGAGGCAACGCTGAGGCTCGAGTCTTGTTTTTGGCAGTCCTCCAAGCTGTACCTGCTTTCACTCTTGACCTTCTTGCTCCTGCTCTGGAATTAGCTTTCTCACTTTGTACCTTTATTAAGACTTTAGCTCAAGTCTGTTCTCTGGTACTTTCTGCACCTGCTTGCTTTTGTACCATCTTGGTGCTGGGACCCTACTCAGACAGGACCCCAACTATCCTAATTAGGTCCAACCCAGTTCACAAACTAATGGGTTTTAGATCCTGCAAATTTTCATTTTTTGTAAATGCTTTTAGTTGCCCTAAACCGGCTGACCTCTGAGCTAAACTTTCTCATAATAAGCAAGGGAACAAAATTAATGGGCCTTATGTTAGTGAATCCAAGATGCACTTGATTGTAAGATACACCAATATTTTATGTAACACACACACAAAGTGTGGTCAAGTAAATCAGGATACAATGCTTTCTTATCACTTATAATTTTTATTTATACTTACTGAAGGAGCTCTTTTAGACTTATTTAGCAATAGACTTTTTAGTCACATGTCACTCCTGTTCATAAATAACCAACAAGTCCCATCGTGCTTCAAAAGTTTATTTTTAAACTGTTCATGATTAAATATCCATAAGGTGATTAAAGGGTCAACATACTAGGTTGGTTAGGTAGAGCTCCTGGACTTCTACATTTATCTAGGCTTTCAAAAACTCAGATCATTGTTTCAGTGTTCTCTGTATGCATGGTAACATCTGGGAAACATCTTACTTTGAGGCAGAAGTGGATTTATTGGTAACTAATGAACCTTAGGATTCAGGGCTCCTCGCTAGCTTAAGTCCCTTCCTATTTCTGTACAGACTATGTTATCACAGAATTTTGTCATATGAAAAGATAAAAAATATGTAGCCACAAAATCTAGGTAAATGTATGAAGTCATGCCAAGCATCTAATTAATAAAAATATTACATTTTTTGGATTCTTGTATTTATCAGCTTTAAAAAATTTGTAATTTGTCATGATTTATTTTCTCTTTCTTAATCTTCACTGTCATACCTTATTATTATTATTATTTTTTTTTGCGGTATGCGGGCCTCTCACTGTTGTGGCCTCTCCCGTTGCGGAACACAGGCTCCAGACGCGCAGGCTCAGCGGCCATGGCTCACGGGCCCAGCTGCTCTGCGGCATGTGGGATCTTCCCGGACCGGGGCACAAACCCGTGTCCCCTGCATCGGCAGGCTGACTCTCAACCACTGCGCCACCAGGGAAGGCCCATACCTTATTTTTATTCATAATTTTGTATTCTTTTTTCCCTAGAGCGGGGGGTCTGTAAATTGCATAAATCTAGGGACCAGTTAAACCTGGATTGGCCCCATTTAAGTATAACTTTTGATTTAAGTTTAAATCTGATGGCAGCTCTAGGCCATTGGTAATACACACACCATCACAGTGATATGCTTTTTATGACCCATCCTTCAATTTTTATGTGTGTAGCTCCTTTAACATTGATGGGATTATTTTGAGGCATGTTGAAGTACACCATGACTTCATTAGCATTTCCTATTTGACTAAGCCCCAATGTTTTTTCCTTAATTGAATTACATGTTGTTGGAAGTTAAGAAGTTTCTGTTCAAAGTTAGCTGGAAATTTCTGATGAATTGATGTTCTGCCCAGCGTATGAGTTGGTTACACCAGCCTCTCATTGTTTTAAAATCCTTTTATGTATTCCCGGAGATTTGGTTGTTTTTCTCCTGCCTTTAGTTGATACGTTTTATTGATATATGATAGTAAATCATTTTAAAATTTTGTACTTTTAATCATTTCAAGCTTATAGAAAAGTGGCAAAAATTATGTGAAGAATTCTTGTATACTTTTCCCCCAGATGCCCAATATGAATATTTTACCACATTGATTTCTCATTCTCTAACTCCCTATATTTATACATAGTTTTTCTCAACCATTCAAGAGTAAGTTAGAGATATGATGTCCCATTACTCTTTAATGCTTCAGTGTGTATTTTCTAAAAACAGGAACACTCTCATAAATAACCATAGTATAACCATGGAAACCAGGAAATTCACAATGGTACAAGTAACATGCAATCCATTGCCAATTATCCCAATAATATCCTTTTTAAGGTCTAGGATCCAATCCAGAATGATGTATTTACTTGTCATATCTCTTTAGTCTCTTTTGATCTGGACCATTTCCTCAGGTTTTTCTTCTTTTATGACTGATGTATTTGATGAGTCCAAATCAGTTACTCTGTAGATTATCCTTCAGTTTGGGTTTGTCTCATGTTTTCTCATGATTAGATTCATGTTTTGCATCTCTGGCAGGAATATCACAGAAATGATGCTGTGTTCTTCTCATTGCGTTATTTCAGGTGACACGTGATTTCTGGTGTTGTTAATCTTACCACTTGGCTAATAATCTGTTTTCCAAGCTTCTCAACTATGAAGTTGATAACTACATATTAAGCATGTATATGTATTTTGTGGGAGTATACTTTGAGATTATGTAAATATCTTGTTCATTATCAAACTTTTAGCTACTAGTTTTAGCTTCCATTGAATGTTGGTGGACTGTTTTTTATAAAGTTTTATTGAAACACAACCATGCCTAGTTTTTATGTAATGTCTGTAGTTACTTATTTGCTACAACAGCAGAATTTAGTATTTGTGACAGAGACAAAATATCCCCCAAAGCTTAAATTATTTACTATATGACTTTTTACAGAAAAACTTGCTGACCTTGCTCTTATGAGCCTGGTGATCTAGATTTTAACGAGTGTGTAAATACTTAAAAACATTGCTGCAGTATATGTTTTTTCATTGAACTTAGTCTATACTTGATAACTTACATACCTTTTCAGCTTTATAGCCTATTTTGTCCTTTTACATTGTATTTTGTAATAAAACTATGAGATTTATAAAAGCAGATGAGATTAGTGTATCTTTGAAATACCAGCTGTATAAACTGTACAGAGAGTGGTATGCTAACATGGATTTTTAATAGATACTCTTTCATATTATGATTGTTGTAAAACTTCACAATTTTGAGTAGAAAGAACCCTAATAATATTAATAATTTTGAGCTTGATTCTGACTCCCTAGTCTTCCAATGTCTTCAAATAATGTTGTCAGATTAGCCTTCCTAAAGGGCAGCTTTGGGTTTCTCATCCCTGATTTAAAAAGCATAAAGCATTTCAGACTCTCCCCATACCCTAATTATCAGGAGCCACATTTCTTAGGCTGGCACTGAAGAGCCATCATGAACTGGACCTAACCTAGGCTGAAGATGGGAAGAGGGGAAGACAGAGGTGGTCTTAGAAATTAGAGGTCTTTTCCAACAACATGGTCCACTTCTAGCCATACCTTTCTTAATGCTTTAGATAACTCAAACTATCAACCCTTACCATAAGTAACTCATATTTAGATTTCTCTTCAGCTCTCTCTCACACACACACCCATCACATACCTAGCTTGTAGCCTGTGTTGGCACAATCCCTTGACCTGTCCTTTAAAACTGTCTCCATGGATCCAAATCTTACATGCTTCAGTTTAAATTCTCTCTTTAAGAAAGCTGCTCTTCCTGCCATGCATTGGAAGTAATCTTTCCCTCCTTTGGACACACTTTATACTGTCTCTGTACTTTTCCTATGGAACTTATTTTCTATCTTGAATTATAATTCACTGTGCACATAATTTATCCTGCCACTATTTTATAAAATGGGACAGGATAAGCTTTATATCTGATCTCCCTTTGTCGTACAGTGTTTCCCCCTTAATAGATCCTCAATAAGCAGTGACTGAGTGACCCACAGGTCTGTCAGTGTGTCCACCCTCACCAGAACACCTGATTGTGAGTAGTGTAGCCGAGTACACAGTATCTCTTGGGACCTATGAGCTCCATTTGCTGTAAGAAAGGAGGCTAATCTGAGAGGTTCTGGGCCACTTTGCAGTCCCATTCCTTGTTATTCCATCTCTAAAAGCACATATTGAGAGCACTGTGAGGTGTAGGAGTTGACGTCTCCATCACAGGTCACTAACTATGTTACCAAGCCCAAGTTTGTACTGCTCACTGCATGACAAACCAATAAATGGAGACAAGTTATTAGGGCAAGGAATAGGGACTTTATTTGGAAAGCCAGCAGACCAAGAAGATGGTAGAATCATGCGCAAGAACCATTTTGCCTGAGTTAGAACCCAGGCTTCTTTTATACTAAAAGGGGAGGGAGTAAAGTCAAAAATTTCCTGGTTCTAGTCAGCCTCCAGAAGGGATGTGTTAATTTCTTCCTCCCTGCAGTCATTCACAGGTGGGTCTGGTCAGGATGTTTCATGTGAGCTAAACAAAGATATTTTAGCATAATGCTCATTACCTGGGAGGCAGGGTGCCCAGAGATGGGCCATTATGTATAATTTAAGCTTATTAAGCAACATCCCTTTAGTGATTAACCTGTAATAGAATACAAAGTTTCTTCCCTATTACAATTCCTCACTTTCAATCTCCATTCCACAGTCCTGTGGGGAAAGGGACAAAGACCACTCTGGCTACTTCATGCTGAAAGGGGGGGGGCAATGAATATTCCTTAGAATTTTTAGTCAGTAGTAAAATCTTTTTTTTTTTAATCTACAACTATTTGAACCTGATGAAACCACTTAGCACATTGTGTTCTAATTTGTAATTGAACTTGGGGTTGTTTCCAATTCCCAATACACATACTAAATTCCTGTGCCATTTGGATAAAATTAAAAAATAGGTTGACCCTTCTCTAGCTACTATAAAATTACCATTTACTTCAGTTAGATAGGCAGACCTGTTCGAGGCAAACTCATGAGCAGAGGTTGGTATAGTGTCCAAAGTTTTAACACAATTGGCAACTGCTCGGTCTTTTAGAGCATTTATAGATTCTCCCTCCTGGGCAGATACCTGGAATGGCCTATGATACAATATTTTAAAGGGGCTTAATTTAAGCCTGCTTCTGGGAGCCACTATTATCCATGGCAGGGCAACTGGAATGGTCTTATTCCAAGTTAAATTAGTCTCTTGACATATTTTAGAGATGTTCCTTTTTAATGTATGATTGATTCATTTTCTTGGTTTTACCCATTGCTTGTGGTCTCCAGGACAAATGTAGTTTCAATGCCTTAATCCAAATCAGGGGATAATTTCCTTAAGGAGGGTTTTAACCACCTCAGATTTTCTGTCTAGGTAGGATATGCTTCCACCCATCCTGAAAAAGTATCAACACTAGTATCTACAAACACTAGCAGGTTATCTAAAATTTCCTGCAGCTTGAGGCATTTAAGTCTTTTTCCCAGTCCTCGGTGGGGCAAGTTCCTCTGTGTTGAGTCCTCATCTGGGGAGGTCTGACAGTGGTCTGAATTATTTTTTTTTTTTTTTTTTTTTTTTTTTCTTTTTGCGGTATGCGGGCCTCTCACTGTTGTGGCCTCTCCCGTTGCGGAGCACAGGCTCCGGATGCGCAGGCCCAGCGGCCATGGCTCACGGGCCCAGCCGCTCCGCGGCATATGGGATCCTCCCAGACCGGGGCACGAACCCGTATCCCCTGCATCGGCAGGCGGACTCTCAACCACTGCGCCACCAGGGAGGCCCTGAATTATTTTTTAGCACAAGTCATGCAATTCTGCGTGACTTGCTGGATGCCCTTTTGTAGGTTAGGCCCCATTAGAGAAATTTTTGAATCCATTGTAAGGTGGCACCCCTCCCATAATTGGCATTATTATGAGTGTGCTCCAGTACAGTATCGAGGAGCACCTCGGGAATTAAAACAATTGTGCATTACGTTTTCAGGGAGGTGTGATCCAAGTGAAGCCCCGCTCTTTTTGGCCCTCTTTGTCCTTTTCTGAATACACTGGCTGGCATTTAGACCAATCAATCTGTGGGAGAAGTGATACTCTTGCCTCAGAGGATATTGTTTTAGATTAGGTGTCCCAGCATACTTTTTTAATGGGATTCATATTGGCCGTATGTTTTTGGCCTTCCCTGGGGTGCAGCTGGCACACATTTCTGGTCTTACCTTTTCACAGACCCAAGGAGGTGGGGAGAAGGGGAAGAACTCTCCCTTTCTGGGGTTTTTACAAGTGCCATCTGTAGGCTTAAAGTGTGTTCTGGGGGGAGGGATCTGATATCAAGCTGTTCTGGTGAAGAACTTCAGGGTGAGGCCTATCAGAAAGTTAATCAGCTCATTCCCCACTGTCAATTAAGATGACATCCATAGGCCTGATAAATCCTTTCCAAAAATTCAGAGGTCTCTGTTTGTTTGTTTGTTTTTTTTTGCTGAGTTTCTTGAATTTTTTTTTCAAACTCCTTTCCTTTGTTTCCTCTTTTCAAAGCCCTGCCGAGATGCACTAGTAAATACTGCTGTAACAAGGTCATTCCTCTCTCACTGGGGCCCCAGTTTGGTTTAACTATGGGTCCTGCCAAGTGGGCTTCAGGTGTAGAGGATCCTCTCTATAAGGAGGGTTGTGATCTTTCCAAATAAATAAGTCTGAGAAATCCAGCTGGCTGATCATTTGCGTTTAGCCCCATATGAGATAACAGCAGTGGAAATTACCCTGGCCTGGGAGTGGCTCCTGGCCCAAATTGGGTGTCCTGTAGGGTCTTAGATGGTGATACCGGACCAAGTCCCTGTACCCCAGAAACTAACACAGGACTTTCTAATTGATCTCTAGAAAGAGGGGAAGTCCTTAGTCCCAGTGTCAGGAATTGGGGCTGGATAGGAAAGGAAGGGGTGGATATATTGGCATAATGGCCAGAGAAGCTGGGACAGCCAGCTCAGCTGGAGGAGTTATGGTTTGAAGCAACATATCTTCACTCTCATTCATCTCCTTTTCTTATTTTCCCAGATGTAATGCCACAAATGCTTGCTTGCACATAAAGGATTTCATCATTCTTTCCCACTTCATCACAAAATAGCTATAGAATCATTCAAAAGCCACTGTAAAACCATGAATATCAATTGATCATCTCTAACCATTAAAAGGAAGCCTTTTAGCTTTGGCATCGACCAGCTGGGATTACAATGCAATTGAAAAGAAAATTGGTTACTGCTGTGACATACAATTTAAGATAATTATGACTGATATCATTTACCAGGATATAACAGAATTTTAGGAGTTCCATATAATTTCTACTGTGTATATTAATAATGTTTACACATATGATACAAGTTTTTAATCACCATTTATTTGACAATGCTTCCCACATAATTTAACATACCAAATAAGCCTAATTACTTTAATATTTCTGATATGGAAAGAAAACAAATAACTTGAGGTGTTCCAGGGACCCTTTGGAAAACCTCAAAGTTAGCTAGAGGTCAAATGAACTTCATTTAGAATTTGGTATTTGGGAAGTCTGTCAAAAATATCAAAAAGTTTTAACCAGTGATAATAAAAGACCTCAATGGCAAATACAGATCACGTAAAGAAACTCAAAATCTATTACCAAAAGCACTTCAATATTTTAAGAAAACTTTGTCCTCTTAGAGAACCAAATTCAGGTTGTGTACCATTTTACCTTTAAAAATCATTTTCTTAATTAACTTTAATCTTAGCCAATCCTGACCATGCACAAAACTTTCAGTGTTCCTTCTCCACAGTTTCCATAATTTTCTGTATCCATATTATCTGTCCCACACTTTCTTTTCCATTCAGAGACAACCGATTCTAGGACAAAACCACCATTTTCCCTCTAACAAAATGCATTTTCATTCTTCATACCCTCTTTGATGAAAACACACAGCCTACATCTTTGCATACTGATATGTTTCCCTTATAATTCTTAACCTTAAAACCTTAATCTCTAGTGAAAATCAAGACGCAAGTAATTGTAAACTGTTTGTCATACCAGCATTTCCTAATTGACAAATTTATGCTTTAGTCTTTCTCTTCTTAGGAGAGGAAGATAGGTAAACTTAGACCTGCCCAGCAATTAGCATTCTAATATTTTATCATATTTGAGATGACCCAGGTAGTCAACGAATTCTCTTCAACTAACTTAGTTTCAAGTTATGAAAACCTGGAGAGACTATTTTAGTTAGACATTGCTAAAACATAACTATTCCCAAAACATAACTATTCCTATAGAGTTTACCTAAAACTCTAACCGCATTTATCTCTATTTTATTTACTTAAAAGCTTTCTCATATTGTTATTTTCCTTGCTGATAAACTTAGTAACAGGAATAATAAGGTCTTATTTGATTTCTAGTAAACCTAGATACTTCTATTGTATTATACTTAATGTTGATGACTCTAAAGACGTCTCTGTATTAATCAAACCAATAAGCTTAAGCTAACTTTAATACCAGATATTAATCAATTACTGAATATTTCCCAGACCATGTGAACCCAAAATTCTTTCTGGCCAGTCTTGTATTTGAGTATTTATATAAGCACTTAATTTCCTTTAAGCTAATTAAATAAAGCTCTTTTACAAATTAATTTTGGCAATGCCACACATCTATAACGCATGTACAAACACATAAAAAAACAGGGACCTCATAGTTCTCATTCCAAAATTTCAGCCATGAATCAGCTACAACAATGTAAAACCCATCAGTTGCAATAGAGGTTGGATTCAAAGTGTGTTTCTGACAGACGGGACAAATCAAGGTCACTGTCGAGATGGCTACATCGTTTATACTAATGTTTATGGAAAAGATACTTCTATATCTTTTTGTCGCTTTTGGTGATTTTAGGAGCTAAGTGGAACATTTCTCTTCTTCCTGGGAATGTCCCACTCTTGGACAAGAACAGACAAGTTTTTTTTTTTTTTCCTGTTCCTTTTCTCCATTTGACATCAGTAAAAGTTTTAAATATCACAAAGCTGATTTGGCTGTAAATGGAGAGAGTACCGAATGAAATGAAACAAAAAAGCCATAGGAAAAACAGAAAATCCTAAATAAATGCTCAAGTTTAGACTTGGGGTTTTACATATACCAACCACACAGTAGTTCATAAATGATATCATTAACACAGCAAGGGAAGCAGTACATGGTGCACAGGGTCCCAGGATAACCCTGCTAAACCCCTTGTGGAGATCCTAACAGGTACTCTGGCCACACATTGTTACAATAAAATATCATCTCCCTCTCATCCATGGGTTCATAGCTGTAATCAGATCACTTATTCAAAATGCACCTCAGAGGACTTTCTTTAGGGATAGTTGAAACATTCCCCCCCCCCTTTTTTTTTTTTTTTTTGCGGTACGCGGGCCTCTCACTGTTGTGGCCTCTCCCGCTGCGGAGCACAGGCTCCGGACGCGCAGGCTCAGCGGCCATGGCTCATGGGCCCAGCCGCTCCGCGGCACGTGGGATCTTCCCGGGCCGGGGCACGAACCCGTGTTCCCTGCATCGGCAGGCGGACTCTCAACCACTGCGCCACCAGGGAAGCCCACATTCCCCATTTTTAAAGGCAGAAATTCAAGAAAACACAAACTGCATACACAATCTCAAATATCCAAAGAAACAAACCGATTCACAAGTCAGGTAAAAGTCCAACAACTCTTTCCTCTCTCCAAAGGGTACCACGCTCAAATACAAAACAAATTGGCTTATTCCAGAGAAAAAGCTCCAGATGGAGAGGAAATACAACTATTTCCTCTCTCCAACAGGGTACCTCAAACAAACTGGCTTATTCTGGAGAAAAAGCCCCAATTGGAGAAGAATAAAGTTTCCAGCTGTACACACCGGAGTGACTTACCCTACTGGATAAAGCCGTCAGCTCCCAAATGCTGATTCGTTGCTCCTACGGCCAAGCGCTGGGGCAGCCGGTGCTGCTCTGGGGAATTTTGAAGGCAAGATGTCCCAGGACAAGTGGCTCCAGCAGCTGCTAGGGCTTGATGTGAACGGGCAGCCATGAGCAGCAAGGCTCCTGGTGGGCTGTGCCTAAATTTGTTATCGTGTCCAAGCTCAAACTGCTCACTGCAAGACAGGCCAATAAATTGAGAGAGGAGCTGCTGGGGCAAGGAATAGTGACTTTATTCAGAAAGCCAGCACACCAAGAAGACGGTAGACTCGCCCCCACAGAGAACCATCTTGCCTGCGTTAGAATTTAGGCTTCTTTTATACTAAAAGGGGAGGGAGTGAAGTCAAGCATTTCCTGGTTCCGGTCAGCCTCCGGAGGGGATTTGTTAATTTCTTCTTTCTTGCAGCCATTCACAGGTGAGCCTGGTTAGGATGTTTCACATGAGATAAACAAAGGTATTTTAGCTTAATTCTCATTACCTGGGAGGCAGGGTTCCCAGAGATGGGCAATTATGTATAATTTCAGCTTACGGGCAATATCCCCTTAGTGATTAACTGGTCATAGAATACAAAGATCCCTCCCTATCCCTTCACCTTGGATTCCTGAAGAAGGCAGGATGAGGTCAGGCTGAGTATTACTGATTCCTTCTGTTCAGAGTTCTTGAACAAGTTCTTTGCCTTGATAAGTTGTTCTACCCACTGCTATCAACAGTGCCTTAATTTGGATTTTTCCAGGTGTTGTAAAGAGATAGGAACAGGAAAGAAAATGCATTGTAGGTCACGGGGATGATGATCAATGCAAAGTAGCAAAAAGAAGAGACAAACTTCAGTGTGGGGAAACCTAGGTTCCAATCCCAAATCTGCCAGTCACTGTGGAATGTTAAGTAACAGATTTGTGATTCACCTTTTTACATCATCATCATTTAGGTAGCTTTTATCATTAAAAGAAAAAACAACTTGGGGAGGAAATAGACTTAACTCATTACAAATAAATATTCTCCAAACTTTTAAATGAGATTTTGTTCTGGTATTAATGTCAAACATCCAAGTTTATCACACCTTTACTTATATCTGTGTTGAAAAGAAAGTATTTTAAGAATTCAGAGCAGTGGCTTATTCATTTACTTTTGGAAACAAAGACAACAGGATGAATTTCTATTTCTACTTATTTGAGAAAGTGAGGATGATTGTAACTGGTACTACTAAATAAGTAGACAGTTCAAACATCAAAACAGTTTGTTGTACCAATGCCATTCTTTTGAGAAAAAAGCCTATATTTAAATACAATAGAGTAAAAATTAAATGTTATTTTTAATATAACAAGTGGATACTGAGCAGCTCTAACCTCCTTGGCACTGTAGATGGATAAGCTCTATGCTTAATAATACTCAGGGACAGACATGGGTTTTTGGAGCCTGAAATATAATTTGGGGAAATGACACAAAAATATACTATTTTATAAATTTAATCGTAACATATGACCATATTGCTAGGGCCTTTCTCAAGGGTTTGGAAGGGCCCATGCAAATGTGGGACCTGACACGTGAGTTTACTGCTGCTGCCAGGAACATTTTAAGAAAAGGAGTGATGGATAAAACAAGGTTGTCAGAATGCTGGTCACTGTTGAAGCTATATAATCGACTGGCATGTCTGATATACTATTCTCTCTTGTGTATATATGAAATTTTTCCATAATAAAAGGTGGTTTAATATAAAAAAAAAAGAGAAGGAGTGACAATATTAATTATATCTTCATGATAGAAAGAGGAAGGCTTTGGGGTTCCTGAACTCTGAAGGTCTCCATCAGGAGCCTGTAGTCTTCATATGTTCACATGTGGGTTATACAGAGAGTTAATGAAAAATTGCAAAATTATGACTCAATCTAGAGAGATAGGTTAGAATCATTTTATCCCTCTCCAATAGGATGTATTAAAGGTAGAATAGGTAGCCTCATTCATCTTCTTTTCCTGGACCCAATTCCTAATCTTGACCCTGGATATCTCACCATTTTGTTGGGGAGAAACAAGACAGAAAGAAAAATACAGACGTGAGAGAGTTTCTTCCTAAAGTCAAGGGGATAACTGCCTTAACGCATTCTTTTAGACCTTCCCAGTGTAAAGGATTCTCTTCTGAAAGGGAGGTAACCTCAGGTCCGTATTACACTAAGTACAAAAAGAAAAAAACAATTCCAAGAAGAATGTTACTCTACCAGCAGGAGCACAGAAAACAGGCTTAGAAGAGCAGGCCCTAAGGATGCAATCATCCCTGTATCTTTTCTGTTATGCAGTTTAATTGCCTTCAAAGCTCATTTCACTCTCTGAAATTCTCTTTGTTTAGTTCATGTTTTTCTGTCTCCCTCACTAGAATGTAGTTGTGTGAACCTTGTCTGTCTTGTTTACCTTTGTAGTCCATGTGCCTAAAACAGTGCCTGATACATAATAGACCTTCCTTAAATATTTGTTCAAAAGTTATATAAGTATTCTAATGCCTTTCTGGTCCTAGACTATGGGGCTGGGAAGGGTGAAACTTCGTGTAATATCTAGAGATAAGTTTCCTCATATTCTGTCTCACTGTGATTATATCTGTTGACTTCAGAGTCTCTGGCAGGATAACAGAAAACAGACTCTGAATCAGAGCACAGTAAGAGATTTTATCAACCTCATATTTACTACTTCCATTATATCAAGCCCAATTCTAAAATAAATGTCCCTGAAGCTTATTTTATGTGTTTTACCACTTTGTAATATCCTCTTTCGTCTTTTCTCAATTGTTTTCCTTCCATGACTATGAAAATTTGCATCCCATAATAAGCAGTGGCTTTCACTTTGTGCTCCCTGGAGCCCCAGGGTTGCCTTAGAGGTGCCTCCAGGGCTATTAGGGACGATGCGGGTAGAAGTACCTGCAGCCTCAAGCCATCTATCCTTTCTTTTGATCACAATAGCTCTGCTTTGAGTTGTTTTATGTTCTGTCCTTCTCTGTATGATTTGACTTGATGCCACATGATTCCAAGGTTTAAACAAAATATTTGAACACCATTCATCTTTGACATCATCTTCTGGCTATGAAAAATCCCAGATGCTTCTACGTAATTCTAACCATCTGAGTCTCCTGAAAGACACTTCAAATCTGAATGTTTCCTCCCACAATATTTGGCTCTTCTGCATTAAAATTCAATTAATTATGCAATTCTATTTCAAAAATAAAGGAAAGATAGCATACGTTTGCTTATCTGTACCCTAATCACAAAGGAGGTATGACTAGTATCAAGAAAAAAGTAAGAATGCCTCTACACTCTTTCTTAGAAATTAAAAAAATAAGTACAGAATGTGAGATAATATATTATCTAGCATGAAAATTTAAACTAGGGGAACAAAAATAGGCAACAGACTTAGAGACTATCTGGCTTTATTTTTATTCATCACCATGGCTTTCAGTTAGGATAGGAGAAACCCTGAGCCATTCAAGCTGGGAGCCCAGCTGAGGTCATTGTATTTCTGATTAAGCATTCCCCTTTGAAAATCTCCTCCACAGATGCCAGGTGATCTATGAATACTACTTACCTACAGATACCTAATACGCAAGGTTGATGTGCTTTCTTAATTTACCAGTTCAGTTATTTGAATAATATGACTTTCCTTAGTTCAATAGCTCTTGTTTGTTTACATCAGAAAAAATGCCGTTATTCAAAATGTTAACAGCTTGATTTGTTTCTAATAATTCTGAAAATTTAAATATTTTAACTAAAAAAGTACAATGATTACAAAAATGCTTCCGCATGTTTTATGTGTGTATATGTGTGTGGGTGTGTTCTACTTGAAACTCAATGCCTTAGTGCTCTTCTTGAAGTATACAAAAAATAAAGAACTATGAATTTATCAATTGCTGATAAGATTTGAATGATGTCCTTGCAGTTATACCTCACATTCTGCATCATTCAGTCTGTATCAGGTCTGGTCTGTATGGAATCACTGACTGGTGATTCTTAGCTGAGCAGATCCTATTTTTCCTATGTACTGTACTTTAGTAAATCATATTTTATTCATTATATTGGCATAACTTTGAAAGTGGGTGATCACAAAAATGATCTATATGGAATGATCCATATTCACCCATTTTGTTGTTGAATACTTCTGGTGTTTTCATTCCCAGATAAACACTATTCTACAGTATTATTATATTCAACATGGGACTTTTTGTAGCCAGTTTTCTTTATATCATCAAAATCTCTATGTTACCTGCCAATTATATGTAAGTCCCTTGAAGGCAGGAGTCCAGGTCTTAATACCTGGATAGCCCCCACAGTGTCTAGTTCAAGGCTCACATTTAGTCAGGCTTCTGGAGGGTTAGAGTTAGACTTGTAGTAGGCAAACATCACTAACAAGACATTTTCCTGGTCTTCCTGATTCAAGGAGACAGGAAAAATGAATAAACTAGTCAGGAGACAGAACTGGAGCCACAAAGTATGGAGGCCAAGAACTACATGGGACAGTCTTGGATTTAGGAAACCTTTTGAGGAGGGGTAGAGAGGGAAGATATTGAAAGCCAAAATGAGTCCGATTGAAAGGAGACTGCAGAGGAAATCCTGGGGTCAGATGGAGTCAGGGGACACAGGAGAATCACTCTTCACTAGACTGAGGATGAGCAAAAGCATGGAAGCCAGGGACCGAAGCTCACCAAGCTGATAGTGGAAGAAGGCAGGGTTAGGGCAGGCCCAAAGGCTAGGATCATAAAGGAGGAGGATTAAACGTTCCTCCTCATAAATCTGGAGGGACAGAGTGGGGAGTGAAAGAAAAATGAGAATGAACGTGAAGAGGGGCCAAGAGGAAAGCAGATGTCTGAGTGCCATCTCAGCTGTATTTATTCCTGATCATCACATGTCCCTGAGCCTTAGAGGCACCAGGCAGAGTCTCTGACAAATGCACATAATCAAATATGGTTTCTGTCTCCAGACTTTGCTTGCCCACATCTGCTCTCTCATTCTCTTCCCCTCTACCTCCCTCACTTTTGTTCTTGCTCACTCATTCTATGGGGCCATACAGGTAGAGTTAATATTCAATTCAAGCCATGACTGTCATAGGTACTTTTTTTTAATTTTAATTTTAATTTTTTTTTGCTTTATAACAAATTTAATCAGTTATACATATACATATGTTCCCATATCCCCTCCCTTTTGCGTGTCCCTCCCTCCCTCCCTCCCTATCCCACCCCTCCAGGTGTCACAGGTACTTAAAGTCAAGAAAATGACACCTCTAGGTTCAGCAGGCTACATGAAAAAAAAGCAACGTGAATATAAGAAACGTGGTGTGGTCCAGGATGGTGGCAGAGAGATAAGGAAAAATGGAGAAATGAGGAGGGCGATTCAGAGAGGTTTGAACTATTGAACTTCTTATGGGCCAGACACTAGTCTGGCATCTCTCTGCATATTCATTCTAACCTTGAAATGGCGCTACAAGGCAGATATTATTATCTCCATTTCTAAAATAAGCAAACTGAGACTCCAAAAGAAGGAGTAACTTGCCCAAGTTCACACAGCTCAGTGGCCAAATCAGTATTCAAGCTTGAGTTCCTCTGTTTCATAACCTTCCTTCTGCTTCTTCTAAGGAAACTCTCTACTTTGGAAAGTTCCAATAGCGTCTGAATCCATCAGAGCAGTCCTCTCTTCATGCCCCTTTTCCTGATATTGGTGAAGACCCAGTTATTAGTACAATCTTATAAATTTGCTCTTGGGTATTCTGTGGTATCTTCTACAGCCTTTCTTCTTGACACTTTCCTCACCTTACTTTAATATTACAGATGGAACAGCACAAATGAATAAAACAGCTTTTGATTAAAACTAATGTGACTCAAACAGCCTATGTAATGGGTCTTGAAATATGGTCTGCTGCTTCCCCACTGGAGCTGGATGTAATTCTTAATTCTCCTGCAGTTGCAGAAGAACTTGTGTAGTCACTATTTTCCGCCTCTGGCTACTTGTTTTCAAGAGGAACAACATTTATAGAATCTTGAAGTAGATGAGGAAACTGTATCGTATCTCTCCATCCTGGTGGGGACAGCCATTGTAAGTTGCTAGGAAATTGCCAAGTACTGTTGTGATGATTTCTGTGCCTGATCCAAGAGGCTGTTTATTCATGAGGCCCAAATCTTTCCGGTCCCAGGATATACAAGTGATCCTTGGATGAAGTCAGCACACAAAAAGACACTAAGAAGTTATTCAGAATATCATTTTGAAAGCCTCTCATGGTCATACAAGAAAAGCCAAGCCCTGATATTGTATGTGGAAGATAAGGCTGCGACAAAAACTCATCATGGATCCCGTTTTTTTCTGGTCCAACTTCTGAGCTGTGCTGTCTGGGAGTATATATTTCCTTGGGAAGGAAGTTCAGGCAGAAGTTGACTTGTGATTCTGTGGGTTCCTGTTGGCCTTGAAGGCTTGCTGTCTTTACTCCCCCATGGAGTTGATTTGTTTACCTTCTGATCATATCTGTTTAGGATACATTCAATCATTCACCGAACAAGTTAAGGTGAACACCTACTATATGCTGGGCTCTATGTAGGAACTGGGAATATAACGCTAAACAGAAACAAACATACTTTTTACACTCAAGGAGCTTACAGTTTAGTAAAGGAAAAACAGGAAAAAAATCATAGAGCTATGTAATTTCTTGTGAGTGATTTGCAGAAAATGACAGCCAGGCTTCGAGAGTGTATAACATGGATTGAATCTAGTCTGCAGAGTTGGGGTAGATGTCCCTGGGAAAGAGGTTTGAGCGGAGATTTGAGAAACATGTATGACTTCACAGATGCTTGGGATTGGTAATGAATTAAGACTAGGATTTGACAAGTCACTAGAAGTGTGCACACACTCACATCTGAGCAATCAGCAGAGCGCTTGCTTGGTTTTCTTTCTTTTAAGATGGCAGCATTTTGGCAAAGGGAGGAGGAGCTCATACTTGTGCAAACCCAGCTTCATCCAAGTGACATTTATATCCCTTCCCCAGATAGTCTGTTGACACCTGGTTTGGTTTGACTCAACCAGCAATCAATTTCCTCCTTTTGTTTTACAATGTCAGTCAACTGGTCAACTCCCTTTTGAAAGTCTTGAGCTTCATCCCTAACTACTGAGCTGGTTCCACAATTTGCTTTCTTCCTCTCCACTTTCCCAACTCACCTTTCTGACCTCCTCCCTTACCACATTCATTCCACTCTTCCCTCTCTTTTCTGTTGTTGATATATACATATATATATATATATATATGTGTGTGTGTGTGTGTATATATATACATATATATATACATATATATATATACACACACATATATATATATATGTATATATATATGTATATTTTTATCCTTTGAGACTTCTAGGTCACAACTGTGACCACAGGAATAGAGTCAAGAGCAATTTGTACGTCATATGCTCCTATGGTCACCCTATGTGGTTTTCCCCACCATATACTAAAATCTGGGTGTAGCTGAATCACTTTTATGATGAGATATGTGTAGATCTATCCTATGGATTATCTTTACCTGGGGAATACATGATCTGAGGCATTTTAATAAAAGAACTGTAGTTTTCTTCCTTTATTGTGTTTCACTCAGGCTGGGAGAGGTGTGACATATAAGCTGAAAGTAAATTTAATAGAAAACTTAGGTTTTGTTTCCTAGCAACACTAATTCAGTCTTCTTACAAATGCAAACGACACTGGAGGCCTTTGTTTCTGCATTCCCAGCTCTACAGGGCAATGTGCCATGGTGAGCACTCTGGAAACAGTGCTGTATCATACAATTCTTTGACATTAACTTTAGAGCCTTCCCTCACTTAATTTCAAACCTTCTCATGGGCATTATGCTGCCGTTGATAGTCATCTGTTTGATGAAAAAATGCAGACAGAAGAATATTTAGCATTGTGACTTTTAGTGCACTAGGTCATGCTTGTCAGCAGGAAAGGGTGCATTTTGCCAGGCCAGGATGAGGAGTTTGGTGGGTCAGGAACAAGAGTGGCTGGAAGGTCAAAGTTAAAGTGGACAATAGTCCAGTAGTTCAGACATTTAGGGCTGGAGCACTGGTATACAGGAACAGTAACCACATCACTTATATGGGCACTTGTTCTTACCTCTCACATCTATTTTGAACATTATATAAATACCAGGGTGAGTTTCAATACGAATCCTGGAAGACATAGTAAACCACTTTTATCCATTTGAATAATATACATTCAAGAGGCTTTGATAACATTTGGTCTATTTTCTACAGTTAGGAGATTTCATGGATGTATTTCTTCTGGGAGGTTTTATAATAGTGGTAAGTTTTCGGGTTCTAGTAACAGACTGCCAAGATTTAAATCTTGGTTGTACTACTTACCATCTGTGAGACCTGGGAAAGCCGCTTACTTTTCTGTGCCTCAGTTTTCTCATCCATAAAATGGTCATGATTGTAGTTTAGGGTTGTAAAGATGGTTAAAAGAAGACATCTACATAAAGCACAGAGAACAGGGCTTAGAGTCTTGTAGTAGGCGCTTACTATGTGTTAGGCATTGATCTGCCACACACTCCCACCTATTTGCCGTGGGAAAAGAGAGCACTTGCCAGATTTTTTGAGCCCTTGGAAAAATTTCATCAGAACTGATAATATGGAACTTATCAGTTTGTAAATACAATTTTTACAAAGTAATTCATGAGGGTTTGACTGTTCCTGTTTTGTAGCTGCTCCTTTAACCATGTGATGGAATAGGGGCCTGAGATCATGCATGAGAAGCAGGAGACGAAGGAGGAAGAGGAGAGGAGGTGATGAGAACTCTCATGACCTTGGAGGTGCTTACAGATTGGCACCCACACGCCTCCGTCCTCCCCCTCTCTCTCAGCAAGGTTTGCTCATTCCCAGTAACTGGAGATCCTGCCTGGGACTATGAGCTGCTTTTATTTTCCTGACCTCCAAGAGCCAAATCTGAAACACAACTCCTCAGTGTGAAGTTACTCACAGGTTATTATGTAGGGCTGCATCCTACAATGAGAACACAGATTAGCACAGCCCTGGTAATAGTAGGAAGCCAGGGTTCTGTGTGGGTGTGGAGATGCGAAGGAAGACTTATTTTTCACCCTTAAGGTTAAGCTCAGAAAAAAACAAAAAGAACAAAACCTCTGTTTTTATCTGTCTTTCTTAAACACTTACCTTGCAATTTTAGAAACTTAGAGGGCACGGTACTCATTTAAGGCAGTGTTAAGACTTCTGACCCAAATCAACCAATATCAGGCAGAAAAAAACAAATGCCACAAATTCTCTTTTTGTTTGTAACTGAGGATAAATGTTACTTTTTTTTTTTTTTTTTTTTTTTTTTTGCGGTAGGCGGGCCTCTCACTGTTGTGGCCTCTCCCCTTGCAGAGCACAGGCTCCGGACGCGCAGGCTCAGCAGCCATGGCTCACGGGCCCAGCCGCTCCGCGGCATGTGGGATCTTCCCAGACCGGGGCACGAACCCGTGTCCCCTGCATCGGCAGGCGGACTCTCAACCACTGCGCCACCAGGGAAGCCCAATGTTACTTTATTGAAATCATAATTGCTGGGTGCTCCTCCTTCTCTTGCCTGTCCACATTCTCGGGCTCCTGAGTGATATGAGAGCACGTGTGACATCCTCGCCAAATGTGCTCATTCTTGGAGAGAAGTTCTATCCCAGATACAGACACTTGAAAAGGCATACTTGGCTCTCATAACTTTGGCCCCTGCCCTCTGCAGACATCTCTCAGCACTTCTCCTCCTCATTCATCTCCCCCTTTATTCTCCAGCAATACTAATCATCTCAGGGCTCTCTCATGTCTCCGGCCCTTAGCTTGTGCTGATACTTCCAACCTAATATGTTCCCCTTCTTCTCACACTCTCACCCTCAACTTGTCTTTTTGCTCTTTGTCAAGAGCAAAATACAAGTGTTAGATGCACTAGGCTCTAATGGAAGGAGCTCCCTCTTGGGCTCTGTGCTGGCCAGGATGAGGAAGTTGACAAAAGCCAACATTTCTTGACATTTATTGTTGTCAGGGCTTTACAGGCATTCTCTCATCTAAGTTATGAACTGTTAGGTCTGAAATGTTATCCCCATTTTACAGATGAAGAGGCTGAGACTTATATTGGTTAACTAATTTGTCTAAGCTTATATCGCTAGTACATGTCAGAAGTGTCAGAGCCAGGACTCAAACACAGGTCTGCCTGAGTCTGACAGTGCAACTCATTCTAAGGCTGCTATCCAGGACCCTGCCTCATGCGGATGTCCTTTTCCACTCCCGGGATTCCTGAGTAATGGGGGGTTGGCATCAGTAGGCACGAACAGATGAGATACAAGAAGATCTATATTTACACAAAAGATAAACTAAGGATGATCATTTCCATGAAAAGATTTAACATAGTGTTACTTTAGGGAGAAACCTCCCCAGGAAGACACACTGTTATTCAGAGAGTCACATCACAGAGGTTTTTTTCAAGCCCACAGAGCAAAGCATGATGAGATTTTAGTATTGGCCTAAGTCACAATATTTGTACCCTGAAGCCGCCTTGAAATTGATGCTACATTTATATGAGTTGTTTTGGTTTTCTGTGATAATGCAGTAAAATCATTCTGGCATTCTTATAGATTTTCCTTGTATAGTCTACAGTTTAGGTTTGCCAGAACATTTATGTATTTTATACAAAAAATTTACCTTTTCATCTTCTTATTTATCTTCTTTAAACAAATAAATGCCTTATGATGCTTATAAAAGTAGGACATCAAGTTTTACCTACTTAAGGAGCAGAAGCAAGAAGAAATACAATCCTGCAGCCTGTGGAACAAAAACCACATTCACAAGAAAGACAGACAAGATGAAAAGGCAGAGGGCTATGCATTAGATGAAGGAACAAGATAAAACCCCAGAAAAACAACTAAGCGAAGTGGAGATTGGCAACTTTCCAGAAAAAGAACTCAGAAAAATGATAGTAAAGATGATCCAGAATCTCAGAAAGAGAATGGACGCAAAGATTGAGAAGATGCAAGAAATGTTTAACAAAGACCTAAAAGAATTAAAGAACAAACAAACAGAAATAAACAATACAAAATCTGAAATGAAAAATATACTAGAAGGAATCAATAGCAGAATAACTGAGACAGAAGAACTGATAAGTGACCTGGAAGACAGAATGGTGGAATTCACTGCTGTGGAACAGAATACAGAAAAAAGAATGAAAAGAAATGAAGACAGCCTAAGAAACCTCTAGGACAACATTAAACATAACAACATTTGCATTATAGGGGTACCAGAGGGAGAAGAGAGAGAGAAAGGACCCGAGAAAATATTTGAAGAGATTATAGTTGAAAACTTCCCTAACGTGGGAAAGGAAATAGCCACCCAAGTCCAGGAAGTGCAGAGAGTCCCACACAGGTTAAACCCAAGGAGAAACACACCGAGACACATAGTAATCAAATTGGCAAAAATTAAAGACAAAGAAAAATTACTGAAAGCACCAAGGGAAAAATGACAAATAACATACAAGGGAACTCCCATAAGGTTAACAGCTGATTTCTCAGCAGAAACTCTACAAGCCAGAAGGGAGTGACATGACATATTTAAAGTGATGAAAGGGAAGAACCTACAACCAAGATTACTCTACCTGGCAAGGATCTCATTCAGATTTGATGGAGAAATCAAAAGCTTTACACACAAGCAAAAGCAAAGAGAATTCAGCACCACCAAACCAGCTCCACAACAAATGCTAAAGGGACTTCTTTAACTGAGAAGCACAAGATAAGAAAAGGACCTACAGGGCTTCCCTGGTGGCGCAGTGGTTGAGAGTCCGCCTGCTGATGCAGGGGACACGGGTTGATCCCACATGCCGTGGTCCGGGAAGATCCCACATGCCACGGAACGGCTGGGCCCGTGAGCCATGGCCACTGAGCCTGCACGTCCGGAGCCTGTGCTCCGCAATGGAAGAGGCCACAAGGGTGAGAGTCCCCACATACCACAAAGAAAAAAAAAAAAGGACCTACAAAAGCAAACCGAAAATAATCAAGAAAATGGTAACAGGAACATACATATTGATAATTACCTTAAATATGAATGGATTAAATGCTCCAACCAAAAGACACAGGCTTGTTGAATGGATACAAAAACAAGACCCATATATATACTGTCTACAAGAGATCCACTTCAGTCCTAGGGACACACACAGACTCAAAGTGAGGGAACGGAAAAAGATATTCCATGCAAATGGAAATCAAAAGAAAGCTGGAGCAGCAAAACTCATATCAGATAAAATAGACTTTAAAATAAAGACTGTTACAAGAGACAAGGAAGGACACTATATAATGATCAAGGGACCAATCCAAGAAGAAGATGTAACAATTATAAATATATATGCACCCAACATAGGAGCACCAAATACATAAGGCAACTGCTAACAGCTATAAAAGAGGAAATCGACAGTAACACAATAATAGTGGGGGATTTTAACACCTCACTTACACCAATGGACAGATCATCCAAACAGAAAATTACTAAGGAAACAAAAGCTTTAAATGCCACAACAGACCAGATAGATTTAATTGATATTTATAGGACATTCCATCCAAAAACAGCAGATTGCAGTTTCTTCTCAAGTGCCCATGGAACATTCTCCAGGATAGATCACATCTTGGGTCACAAATCAAGCCTCAGTAAATTAAAGAAAACTGAAATCATATCAAGCATATTTTGTGACCACAATGCTATGAGATTAGAAATCAATTACAGGGAAAAAAACGTAAAAAACACAAACACATGGAGTCTAAACAATACTTTACTAAGTAACTGAGAGATCACTGAAGAAATCAAAGAGGAAATCAAAAAATACCGAGACAAATAACAATGAAAACACGATGATCCAAAACATATGCGATGCAGAAAAAGCAGCTCTAAGAGGGAAGTTTATAGCAATACAAGCCTACCTCAAGAAACAAGAAAAATCTCAAATGAACAACCTAACCTTACACCGAAAGGAACTAGAGAAGAAGATCAAATAAAACCCCAAGTTAGTAGAAGGAAAGAAATCATAAAGATCAGAGCAGAAATAAATGAAATAGAAACAAAGAAAATGATAGCAAAGATCTATAAACCTAAAATCTTGTTATTTGATTAGATAACCAAAATTGATAAACCATTAGCCAGACTCATGAAGAAAAAGAGGGAGAGGACTCAAATCAATAAAATTAGAAGTGATAAAGGAGAAGTTACAGCAGACACCGCAGAAGTACAAAGCCTCCTAAGAGACTACTACAAGCAACTCTATGACAATAAAATGGACAACCTGGAAGAAATGGACAAATTCTTAAAAAGGTATAACCTTCCAAGACTGAACCAGGAAGAAACAGAAAATAAGAACAGACCAATCACAAGTAATGAAATTGAAACTGTGTTTAAAAATCTTCCAACAAACAAAAGTCCAGGACCAGATGGCTTCACAGGTGAATTCTATGAAACATTTAGAGAAGAGCTAACACCCATCCTTCTCAAACTCTTCCAAAAAATTGCAGAGGAAGGAACACTCCCAAACTCATTCCATGAGGCCACCATCACCCTGATACCAAAACCAGTCAAAGATACTACAAAAAAGAAAATTACAGAACAATATCACTGATGAATATAGATGCAAAAATTGTCAGCAAAATACTAGCAAACAGAATCCAACAACACATTACAAGGATCATACACCCTGATCAAGTGGGATTTATCCAAGGGATGCAAGGATTCTTCAATATACGCAAATCAATCAATGTGATTCACCATATTAACAAACTGAAGGAGAAAAACCATATGGTCATCTCAATAGATGCAGAGAAAGCTTTCAACAAAATTCAACACCGATTTATGATAAAAACCCTCCAGAAAGTGGGCATAGAGGGAACTTACTTCAACATAATAAAGGCCATGTACGACAAACCCACAGCAAACATGATTCTCAATGGTGAAAAACTGAAAGCATTTCCTGTAAAATCAGGAACAAGACAAGGATGTCCACTATCACCAGTATTATTCAACATAGTTTTGGAAGATCTAGCCATGGCAATCAGAGAAGAAAAAGAAACAAAAGGAATACAAATTGGAAAAGAAGAAGTAAACCTGTCACTGTTTCCAGATGACATGATACTATACATAGAGAATCCTAAAGATGCCACCAGCCACTATTCGAGCTAATCAATGAATTTGGTAAAGTTGCAGGATACAAAATTAATGCACAGAAATCTCTTGCATTCCTATACACTAATGATGAAAAATCTGAAAGAGAAATCAAGGAAACACTCCCATTTACCATTGCAACAAAAAGAATAAAATACCTAGGAATAAACCTACCCAGGGAGACAAAAGACCTGTATGCAGAAAACTATAAGACACTGATGAAAGAAATTAAAGACGATACCAACAGATGGAGAGATATACCATGGTCTTGGATGAGAAGAATCAATATTGTGAAAATGACTCTACTACCCAAAGCAATCTACAGGTTCAATGCAATCCCTATCAAATTACCAATGGCATTTTTTACAGAACTAGAACAAAAAATCTTAAAATTTGTATGGAGACACAAAAGACTCAGAATAGCCAAAGCAGTGCTGAGGGAAAAAACAGAGCTGGAGGAATCAGACTCCCTGACTTCAGACTATACTACACAGCTATAGTAATCAAGACAATATGGTACTGACCCAGAAATAGAGATATAGATCAATGGAACAGGATAGGAAGCCCAGAGATAAACCCATGCACCTACGGTCAACTAATCTATGACAAAGGAGGCAAGGATATACAATGGAGAAAACACTGTCTCTTCAATAAGTGGTGCTGGGAAAACTGGACAGCTACATGTAAAAGAATGAAATTAGAACACTCCCTAACACCATACACAAAAATAAACTCAAAATGTATTAGAGACCTAAATGTAAGACTGGACACTTTAAAACTCTTAGAGGAAAACATAGGAAAAACACTCTTTGACATAAATACAGCAAAATCTTTTTTGATCCACCTCCTAGAGGAATGGAAATAAAAACAAAAATAAACAAATGGGACCTAATGAAACTTAAAAGCTTTTGCAAAGCAAAGGAAACTACAAGTAAGATGAAGAGACAACCCTCAGGATGGGAGAAAATATTTGCAAACGAGTCAACGGACAAAGGATTAATCTCCAAAATATATAAATAGCTCTTGCAGCTCAATATTAAAAAAACAAACAACCCAATCCAAAAATGGGCAGAAAACCTAAATAGACATTTCTCCAAAGAAGATATACAGATTGCCAAGAAACACATGAAAGAATGCTCAACATCACTAATTGTTAGAGAAATGCAAGTCAAAACTACAATGAGGTATCACCTCACACCAGTTAGAATGGGCATCATCAGAAAATCTACTAACAACAAATGCTGGAGAGGGTGTGGAGAAAAGGGAACGCTCTTGCACTGTTGGTGGGAATGTAAATTGATACAGCCACTATGGAGAACAGTATGGAGGTTCCTTAAAAATCCAAAAATAGAATTACCATATGACCCAGCAATCCCACTACTGGGTATATACCTAGAGAAAACCATAATTCAAAAAGACACACGCACCCCGATGTTCACTGCAGCTCTATTTACAATAGCTAGGTCATGGAAGCAACCTAAATGCCCATCGACAGACGAATGGATAAAGAAGATGTGGTACAAATATACAATGGAATATTACTCAGCCTTAGAAATGAATGAAATTGGGTCATTTGTAGAGATGTGGATGAATCTACAGACTGTCATACAGAGTGAAGTAAGTCAGAAAGAGAAAAACAAATATCATATATTAATGCATATATGTGCAACCTACAAAAATGGTACAGATGAACCGGTCTGCAGGGCAAAAACTGAGACACAGATGTAGAGAACAAACGTACGGGCACCAAGGGCCGAATGCGGTGGAGGTGGGTGGTGGTGCTGTGATGAATTGGGAGATTGGGATTGACATGTATACTCTAATATGTATAAAATGGATAACTAATAAGAACTTGCTATATAAAAAAATTAAATTAAATTTTAAAAATGTTTTACCTAATTAAGGAGTTACTATTTTTTTTTTTGCATGTGGCATTATAACTCTATGACCCAGTTGCCTGCATTTTACCTCTGTAACTTGGCCATTTAAATTATTAAAAAAGATGATTTTGGAGCCCTACTATGTACTTCTTTTTTTTTTTTTTTTCGCCACAGAATTGTTTAATTTTAATAGCAGCTCAGGTGTCAATTAACAGTAAAGGGCTGAGTGACAGCGCACTGCGTGTAATGCTTTAAAAATATTTGGGTTTCAGTGAAAAGAAACACAATAAAAACTGAGTTCCAGCCGATCCAGCTGCCCAACCAGCTTTAGGAACCAGTAATTCGTATCTGAAAGGGCTGGGGTTTGAAAAGTCTGTGTCCGTCAACTTTGAAAAAACGTTTGCCATGGCTTCATGGGAGCCTCCAGATGGTGCACAGAAGAAGCAGGCAGAGACCACCGAGATTCAGAAAAGTAATCTCACTAAACTCAACACAGCACCTAACAGCCGCTTTCTGAGGGCTCACCCCACAGGGACCGCTGCAAAGCAGTAGTTCTCACCCAGAGACGGTTTTGTCCCCAACTCTCCTCCCTGAGGACATATGGCAATGTCTGGAGACTTTTTTTTTTTTTTGCGGTACGCGGGCCTCTAACCGTTGTGGCCTCTCCCGTTGAGGAGCACAGGCTGCGGACGCGCAGGCTCAGCGGCCATGGCTCACGGGCCCAGCCGCTCTGCGGCATGTGGGATCTTCCCGCACCGGGACACGAACCCGCGTCCCCTGCATCGGCAGGCAGACTCTCAACCACTGCACCACCAGGGAAGCCCTGGAGACGTTTTTGATTGTCACAAATCGGAGGGGATGCTCCTGGCATCTCATGGCGAGGGCTGGGGACGCTGCTAATCATTCTACGATGCACAGGGCAGCATACCCCACCCCAACCATGACAAAGAACGATCCAGCCCCAGGTGTCAGTACTGCTGAGGCTGAGAAGCGCCAGTCCTAAAGTCACGCGAACCCCCCCTAGGCATCCACTCTCTTGAGTCCCTCTGAGCATCTCACTCAGTAGGCCCTGTCCCTGGTGGGGGGGGGGCGGGGTTTATACACCACAGACACAAAGCTTCGCAGCTTTCAAGGGGTAATGGAGGGGCGCCAGCAATGCCTGACGCCCACTCATGAACTCTCCCCCACACCCCGCCCCGCAATGCCAGGCACCCAGGGATGCTGAGTTCAAGTACTCTTTTTAGAGAGTCTTCCAAATTTATAAAAATCCTTCTAAGTAAAAGAAACTCCGCTCAAAAGAACCTTCAGCACTTATTACCTCATTTAAACTTCACAGCCATCCAGTCGGGTCGGGGCTCAGGATCACCATGAGGCACAGGAGGAGACTGGGGTACACAACGAGGTTGAGGTAACTTTTCCAAGGTGACACAGCCCTTGGGTGGCAGAGCCGCAGGCCCGGGCCCTCCGGGTTCCGAGGCCACCTTGGAACTGCGCTGTGGGGTCCCAGCCGACGGGGGAGGGGGGGCGTTCCCATCCCAGCCCGGCTTCCATCGGGCTCGCACCTCCTCTGCAGCCACCGCCCTTCCCTGGCTGGGAGGTGAAGTCGTCCATAACGGCCCTCTAGCATGGCCCTCACCATGGAGGGCGGCCCTCGGGGGCAGAGGCGGGGCCTGGGACGAGGAACGGACACTTGGCGTGGGGCAGAGGCAGCTCCTCCCACGGGCCGCCGCGGCTGCGCAGAGAGGACCCTGCCCCGCCTCTTCCGCCGCGCGGGTTCCTGCTGGTGCCGGTCTGGCGGGCCTGTTCCTCTTCCTCCGCAGCCAAGCTCACCTGCGAGCGTGGCCTGCGGCGCCTGTAGGAGCTACTGGTTCATGAAGCAGGTCAGCTCCAAGGCCCATCACCTGTGCATTAGGGTCCCCCAATCTTGCCCGCTCACAGCATCCGCCAGGAGCCTCTCTGTGCCCCTCGGAGGCCAGCAGCCAGCCAATACCTAGAAATCAATGAGTAATGGCGAGTCCCTGAGGTTTCCTTATTTTTTCCTCCATTAAACCGCTCCTCGGTTCCCTCAGTCTGTCTCTGCTTTTGTTTCACAGTGAGAGGCTGCTTGTGGACGAGGCGGGCTAGCGGTCCTGCAGGGACCAACCTCACTCTCCTCTGGCTGGGACTGATGCCGGACTTGGACATTCATGCCCCAGGGCTCGTCCCGTGTCTTCATTTCCTGGTGGTTACACTTTAGTCTGATCCACAGGTTCCTGTTGAAAACCACCCAGCAGGGCACCTTTGCATCCAGAGGCCTTGAGTCACGCTGTGGGACCATCTCTAAATCTATCCCTCCAACCAGCGTCCCCTCCCAGCTCTCCTATTTCGGCTCACCCCACTGTATCCTGCCTCTGGTCCTTTAAGATCTGAAACTTGCCCCTGGACCATCCCTCTCCAGCAGCCTCCTCATTCCCCCAACGTCCTCTCTGCTCAGAACCGCCTCCCAACTACTATGTACTTCTTATGTTACCTTATTTCATCCTCACAAAACCCCCATTTTACAAATGGGATTTGCCAGATGGGAGCCCTGAGGCTCAGAGCCCAGTAGTGACCTGGCACAAGGTGATATCAGCAGCTGGGATTCCAACTCAGAATTCAAACCTTGCACCAAGAACAGTGTACTTTATCACATCAGAGCTCCGTTCCCTGTTTTCCAATGGATGCATCTCACCTTATTTCTCAATGGCTTAGGGCACCTTTAAAACAACAATTATGTTAATACAAATCAGATTCTACCTTATTATGTTGTTGATGTTTTCAGCATTTATCTCCAACATGACATTGGGCCTATCCTGCTCATTATGTGAGTTTGGTGATTATTGACAGATTGCTTAGGTTCTAGCGGAGAAAGAAATTGGAGGTGGAAGGCTTCAGGACGGCTCAGGTCTTCAGTCCCTCCCATCCCCATAATTATCCCTCTGAGTGCTTTGTGCCCTTTGGTGGAGGCAAACAATAGCCACATTGAAATAAGCTTTTTGTGCAAATGATGGTGGGATTTTTTTTTAAAGGTTTATTTTTAACTTTCAGTTTTTGAAAAGAACACAGTTAAGAAGATGGACTAAAACTGTGGCCTATGTTCAACCGAACTGAAAATCTACCCAACTGGATAATTTCTTTAAAATCATGTCAAAACTCTTGCCCTTTCTCTCTCCCTTTCAGAGTGCCCAGGATCCAAAGTTCTGTGGGCAGTGGCCTCAGCAGTGGATGCTGAAGAAGTGGCCAAGCCCGAGGATATCAAGGAGGCTCCTTTCCAGCTCCTTTCAGGGCTCCCTCCTGTGAGGTCAGCATTCAGTGGGGACCTTCTTTGAATACTGGGGCAATTTGATATGTTATTTGGCAAACAATACAATAGAATGTGCAAATGAACAGCACCTTCCTCTCCATTTTAAGAGTTGCTGGGTAACTGTTTTCTCTTTTGCACGTAAACTTGATGTCAATGCAGTTTTGGTGAGTTTGCTTGACTGATTAATGATGCATCTTAACGAAGCCAGATTTGTGCATATTAATCCCTATATAGACCACTTAGCTCTCTTTTCTCTGCTGACTGATTGCTCTCCTGAATCTCACAAATCTAGGGCCTTGATCACCAGGCTGGCTAGTCGAGGGACTCTTGGAGGGTATTTGCTATTCCATCTGTCTCACTGATTAAGTAGCACGATTTATCTGTCTACCCAACAATGAGTCTTTCTTTGAATCTGAATAGTGCATAGCTTCAGAAGCAATTTCAGTGCTAATCTAAATCTCTGCGAAATGTACCGAAGTTGTCATCCTAACTGAAATGCAAAGTGCACAATGTTCTATGCCCACAACCCTGAGTCAGTAATTGCACGCATAACCTTGAGATTGCATTGATTGCAAAGGTTGCCTTTATTTTTCATGGAGCCCTGCCATTTGGGGAGGGGACTTTGGACTTTGAGAACACAGGCACTGTTTGCCCCCTGGAGTGCCTTGGTTTGATTTCTGGCTGAACCTCTTTGTTAGCTATGAAAACTTGGGCAAGTCTTCACTTTTTCAAAGCCTCATATTCATTATCTAGAAAATGGGATAAGTAGTCAGGACCTACCTTATAAGGCTGTGTTAGGTACAAAACAAGATAATCCATGTAAAAGCACTCAGCACAGTGTCTTGTAAATAACAAATACTCAAATAAATGTTAATGATGATTAACATGTTAATTTTCATCTTATGTAAGGGAAAGTGAGGATGTGCTAGATGAAACAATTACCAAATCATCTTTTGATGCTAGATCTGGATTCATGAAATATTGAAATAGATTCTGTATAAAGGTTAACCTTCTGCTGTTGAGAGGCAGTTGAGATCATTGGTTAAATAACACATTTAATGTATGAGGAACAGATGCAAAAGAAGAGCCAGAATTATTACATTCTCATTTTTATTTTAAAACTTTTAGCAAGAACCACCACACCAGTCAGTCTTCATAGTCTTCCGTGGCAACAGAACACAGGTAAAGATTCCTTGGTTCATCGTGGATCATTGATCAACTAGAGTCTCATGGTGAGTCACTTACTTGCTCACAACCAGTTTTCCCATTGCAAAAAAGGGATAAGAAATCTTAGCTCAGTGGGTTCTCATGAGGAATGAGTAAGATAATGCATGTGAAAACACTTCCTAATCCTCAAAATGCTTTAAAAAGCAGAGTACTATTATTATTTGTGGCTAAAAAGTTTAATAAGAAAGCTATATAGTTCTTGAAAACAATTTGAGTGAATGCTAAAGGCCATTGTAGGCTCAGCTCTTCTTTTTCCGGATCCATATTATTGATCCCCTACTGGACAGATGGCATTGGATGAAGTGGGCCCGCTCCAAAATCTTACTCATGGCACGTCCACTATTCTACTCCCTGCCCTCATAGACCACATATGACAGAACTACTCATAGGCTAGAAAAGAACTAATTCCTCCCTTTGAAGATCTTGGTTTTTTTCAGGAAAGAAGTCTCTCACCTTAAGGAACTGAAATCCATTTCTTGATATGGAAGTAATATACCTTGTTGGAAATTAAATTATTTGCAAAGAATGTCTTACTAAAAAGAAAACCTCACAAACAAACAAAACCCCCCACTGAATCAGTTGGTATTATTCCTGCAGATTCATTAATGAAAAAGAGCTGCCCCTCTATTAGGCAGTATGGGTGAGAGTCCTCAGGGCATTTGTTTGTGATAGTGGGTGAAGCTGTGTTACACGCCTTTAGCTGGAAAGGACCTTCCCTCTACTGAGGCCTGGAGCATGTTAAGCCTCCCACTTTCATATCCAGTTTCATCTCTTGCCATATGTCAGCTTTTATTTAATGTTTAGCCAGACAATATTATTTTCCTTTTAGTCTCTGTAGTGGTCTTTGCATGCTCATACCTTGGGGCCTTTACACATGTTATTTCTATGTCTTGAACAAATCTCTCTCTCTCCCTGCTACCATTTCGTGTGACTATAGCCTACTCTATAGTGATTTATAGCACTTGTAAATTTATCCATCTGTCTGTCTGTCTCCTTCACCAGATTGTATGTCTAAAGAGAAGGACCATTTCACCACTGCGTGATCCCCACTGTATTCCTTTTGCTCTGCCAAGTTCCTTGTTCATTTTAGATGTTCAATAAGTATTTGCAGAATGAAAAAGTAAATGAAGATGTGCCGATACTTTTATTTTCAACATTATAATCTCTTTTGGATTTTTTTTAATCGGTAAGGGTGTAAAATCCTTATATAGTATGTAAAGGCCTAAGATCCTTAAGCCCTCTGTCAATGATAAGATAAAACAATGAGGATTCCTTATTTAAATCTGAGCAAAGACTCAGTCATGGGCAAAGTTGCTTTTCTTGTTCAGCAAAGTAACACCTTAAAGATATAATGAAAAATGGAAGAAATTATGGAAAATGTTGGATTTCTATGAGGAAGAAGCAGATTTGTCTTTGGAAATAGCCCTAGCTAAATGAAGGGAATTGAAGTCCTAGCATTGGGATAGCTAATTAGTGAGAATTACTTTCCATGTTTGGAGCGATTGTCAGTTGAGGAAGACCAGCTGAAGTAGGAAATGCTCTACCTTGAGGGATTCAGGGCAAGGTTCAGGCACCTAAGGAGTCTTCTTTTTAACTGAGGGCACAGCCCTGGGTAGCAGGCAGTCACCTGTAATTGTTTTTAATACTCCTTGGGGCTTCCCTGGTGGCGCAGTGGTTGAGAATCTGCCTGCTAATGCAGGGGACACGGGTTCGAGCCCTGGTCTGGGAAGATCCCACATGCCGCGGAGCAACTAAGCCCGTACGCCCCAACTACTGAGCCTGCGCATCTGGAGCCTGTGCTCCACAACAAGAGAGGCCGTGATAGTGAGAGGCCCGCACACTGCAGTGAGGAGTGGCCCCCGCTTGACACAACTAGAGAAAGCCCTTGCAACGAAACGAAGACCCAACACAGCCGAAAATAAATTTTAAAATAAATACATTAATAAATAAATACTCCTGTTCTCTGTTTTGAACTGGAGTGCTCCCAAGGGCAGGGACTTGTCTCAATATCTCTGAATCCTAAAGAACTTGCACAGAGCCTTGCACAGAGCAGGATCTTAGTGAAGAATATTTTTGTATGAGTAACAATAAGTTGGAATTAGACATGACTAAATACTTTAGATGTTTTGGTGTATGTATGTCCATAAGTACATTCTGATGTACTTATGAGGAAAACATGGCTGGCTGCTTGCAACTGGCAGTTCGGACAGTAAGTCCTTCTTCTAGCATCCAACAGGGCGGGTAATCAGTAGAAATCTAGTAAGGCCTGAGTTCCAGTGCTGCTTCTGTTGCTTATTAACTGCATGACCTAAGTCAAGTCATCTTGACCCCCAGTATCTTCCTTTTTCAAAAGAGCCTAACAATACTACTTATATAGTAGGATGGCTATAAAGAATAACAGTGCTTAGCATTGTACTGGCGCATAGCATGCACTCAGTAAATATTAGCAATAATAACAATATCTAACATTTTTGGGTAATATTTTATATGTGTGTATGTATGTATATATATGTGTGCGTGTATGTATATATACGTATGCATGTGTGTTTATATATGTATGTATTTATGTGTGTATATATGTATATCTATTTGTACATATATATAAAATCATATTGTCAAAACAGGACTGAGAGAAAGGTACAACGAATTAATATTCATGTTTATAGATGAAGAAAGTAACAAAGAGATATTAAATAACTTGCCAGCTCCAGGATTTGAACCTCTGAGTCTGCCACTGTAAACTCATGCTTTCTATCGCCTCTTTGCCATCAGTATTCATGGTTTTAAAAGGGTGTGGGATAGAGGAGAGTGGTGAGTCTTTGGCCAGATGCACTGATTTCATTAGGTTTTGCATGCGGCAGTGTAGTTACCCAGCCATACTGATCAGCAAAACTTTTTCCCACTCAAGCATGACCTTTAGCATCTATCTTCATATAATCTAGAGGGTCTGGAAATTCTCTGTTTAATTATTGCAGTTATTCCAGTAAGCCACCGAACTGAAAGTGAATAAAGCCACAAAAGGGAAGAGGTGTAAAACTATCTTAGGCTCATGTATACCTCACTGGTTAGGCTCTCAGGGGTGGCCCCATAAAGTGATATTATGCTGCTGTGTTTATGATACTAATTTCAGGTAAATTTTACCATAATGTACTTTCCTTAGTGAAAACCAAACCATAGGCAAGAATATCTTATGAGTTAAGAAAAGTTTGCCGTAATGAAATATTGGGAAATAGGAAGGGGAAGAAAAAGATTAAGCAAGGGGTATTTCACCTGTGGGATGGCAAATATTTGTTTTTACTAGATTAACTATTAGTATCTTGATTAGAGCTGTGGATCATTTGACTTCTGCTGCTTCTGAAAGTGGCCTAATCTTGGAGTCAGCCAAGCTGACTAGCTCCTAGACCCTCCAATTCTCATTTAGTTAAATGGAAGCAAGAATTATCAGCAGAGAACACTTACTATGCATGTGGAGTGGATAAATAGCTGGTCAGTCTCCAACTAGGTTTTTTTGTTACCCTTTGGTGCTGAAACCATTGGAAGAGGGCCATGTTGGCACCTCTCTGCTACCTCATTTCTCCCCCAGCTGCTTCCCAGAAGAAGTTACTGGGATTTGTGGATATGTGAAGGGGGAGATTGAATGGGGAATGGGAAAGCAGAGAAGGTAGGGAAGTCTGAAATGTGATAATGAGAGTGGCTTACAGGGCAGCTACTTGTAAGTCATACATTCACATCAACCAGCATGAATTCAAGAGTTGAGGTTGGGAGGAAAGAGTGGGCTTGGTGGAAAATGCTTAGCAGGAGAGTGAGGTTAACACTGGCCACAGGTTCTTCCTGTTGAACCTAAAAAGCTGTATTCAATTAGTTAGACACCAACACACCTACCCAGTACAGACTCATGGGCTCTGCAATTCAGGTCCTTAAAGATTAAAGTTCCCAGCAGAGATGTAGATGGGCACCTACTCTAAGACAGCTATGAGGAAACCATGGCAACAGAAGGAGGCAATGGCAAAGAAAATACTAAATGATGGAGGCAGCCAGAAAAGAAGCTCTGGAGTCCTTGAACTGCCCACTGAAAGCTGGAATGTGGCATTTCTGCCCAGAGCCCTCCAGCTCATGTGGATCATAGCCCTGAGAATAGATACGACTGGGCCAAAAAAGAAAAAGAAGTGCTAAATGTAGAAGGACATTATCAGACCAGTTTGATGAGTAATATTTGCCTAGTGCTTTGACGCTTTTGAAAGAAACATGAAATCAAAGGGTAAATGATTAGGACAGTACACAAAGCAGGTAGCTGCCTCCCATGGCTTTAAGATAATCCCAAGTCCATGCTCCTACGTAAAAAGAAAAAGCAGGCTATTGAAAAGACTCGTAATTTATTTAGAATGGATCTCATGTTCTAAGGAAAGGACTGCTTTTTCTTTGTTAGAGGCGAGCAAACACTCAAGTTCGAGGCCATGCGAACAGATGTAATTAATAGAATGTTAACTCATTATTCCTGACATCAGATCTTCCACATGCCTGAGTGTGAGAAAGGAAAAGCCACTCAGGTGAGAGGCTGTGGCTTATTAACACAAGGAGAAAACCACTATCATTTCTGCTCTCTGCTTTACATTTATATAACAATGAATAGTTTATAATACAATTTTTATTGAAGTTGACAGCTCTGAATACCACAAAATGAAAAAGAATGGATATGAATATCCCCATCTGTAGATTAAAAAACTGGGACTTGGGCTCAAATGCTCAGAATGAGTGTTTCACCTCCTCTCCTCCCTCCAGATCTGGCCTCATCCTCTCATGTTACAATTGCTTGACATTCTCGATAAAATGGAAATAAGCAGACTGACCACCAATGGGTCTGCCCAAGTTACCTCCAGGCTGCGTCCTCATAGGCTCCCTGCCTGTTTTGGGGGATGCACAGATAGTCATATTATGGGTTTTATGGTATGTACATTATTGGTGATTATATAATTGACAAGAGTTGAGCAGTTACTGGCACAGTAAGAACACTGTGCTAAGAACTTTTCTTGTATTATCCTCTCAATAACCTCTGAAATCAGTATTATTATAACTCACTTTACAGATGAGGACCCTGAGACACAAATATGAAGCAACTTTCCCAAGGTCACACAGTAAGTGTAAACCCATCTATATCTGTACTCATAGACTTAATAATTAATGCTTTGTCATTAACTTTGTTGTCAATGACATTCCTGAGTCTAAATGAAGTTAGAGGAACAATTAATGCGGTGGAAAAGAGCACAAACTCAGAGTCAGGTGCCATGAGTTCTTGTCCCAACTCTGTGACATTAGCTATGTATCTTATTCTCAATTTCCTCATCTGCAAAATGAAGGTTAGATTCTGCATAATCTCCATGGTTCCTCACAAATCTAATAGGTATATTTGACTCAAGACTCTGCTCTATTAGATCATCAAGTGTCTTCATTTCCTAAACTACAGTCTGAAGATACTCTCTGGGCTTCTAAAACTCTGAAAAGCTATCCTAATTACCTTAGAAAAACCAGATATGTAAGAACTATTTTATTTAGTGCTTGAGCTCTGCAAGGCTCCTAAGAATGCTGATAACTAAAGTTTTCGTGCTGCTGCATGAGTTTACATTGACTTTGACATCCAGTGTCCAATGACTCCTCATGTCAATTCTGAGAGGTGGGTGGGAGATGTTGGCTCACTGCAGCAAGGGAGGGTATCACCACCATTCAGACACCCCTCCTTCAATGGCTTTTGGCAGTTTAAAAATCACTTCCACAGATCATAACACCCTCTGAGGTAGGTGCTAGCATTCTCATTTTATAGATGAAGAAATTAAACCCCAGAAAGTGGTATGTCTTGACTAAACTCTAAATACTTATAAGTAAAGACCTGGGTCCTAAACCTCATCTTCTGACTCTAAATCTAAATGCATTTCCATTGCCTCTTGTAAGGAAGGCAGGGCTCTACAGTGGCAGGTAAGACTCATGACTCCACTCTTTACCATCCATGTGATCTTGGCTAAGTCAATCAAACTTTTTGCATCTCACCTTGTAACCAACTTGGGGGTCTGGCTGCTCACCGCTCAAAAGCCAATAAAGAGGCAAGGTTGGTGGAAAGGAAAGTTTGTTTTATTTTGGATGCTGGCAACTGGTGGGGAGGGTGTACTCCTGTCCAAAGGCCGACTCCCCCACCACCCCCCAACTGACAATCAGTGGGCAAGAGCTTTTATAGACAGAGGGAGGGGGCTACATGCAGAAACAGCACAGTCAGCTCTGATAGTCCTCTTGAAATTGGTCATCTGTGGTCTGATCAACATCATCTTGGTTGTTTTAGGTACAGTTAATCTTCAATTCCAGGGTCGGTTTGTTCCCATTTCCTTGAGGCCAGTTCTCAGAATTGTGGCAGCTTATGTCTTGGCTATAGTCTGGTCATCATGTAGTTAACTTCTTCCGCCTGGTGGGGGTTTCAGTATCTATAAAACAGCTCACAGGATATGGCTCAGAATATTATCTATAGCCTTTGAGAAGGAACTAAAGGTCCTTGACTGCGCTTAATGACAACTATTATTATTTGGTCTCCTTCGACTTCCTTTGTTTCTGCATTTTCTCACTTTGCTGATTAAACTTATTCTTTGGCTAAATTTTTTCCACAGGCAAAAGGCAGGCAGAGGACATGGGGGAGAAGGAACATAGGGTCCTGTAAGGTTTCAATCTGTGAAATAGGTTAATAATACTTACCATGCAATGGTAATGGCTCAAAACTGACACATTCAAAATTACCTAGTAGAGCAGCTAGCACAAAGTAGATACTCAAAATCACTCTTGTTTCCGTTTCTCCATGTTTGAAAACCTAGTATTTTCTTTCTTTTTTTTTTTTGAAAACCTAGTGTTTTCTTATTCTTCCAGAAAGTCTACAGTTTTGTCCTTACTGTCTAACTATTGGGCTGGCCAAAAAGTTCGTTCGGGTTTTTCCATAAGATGTAACTTCTGTTCTTATGGAAAATCCTGAACGAACTTTTTTGCCAACCCAATAATTAATATACAAATGAAGAACCAATATTTTAGAGTTTTCCTGTATAAGTGATTTTCTTGTCAGTGAAGAGCGAAGAAGAAGGTAGATTAGAAATTTGAAAAATTGTCAATTTAATACATCAGGATAATCTAGGGCTACAGAGTCACAGATTTCTTGCTCTAAGTCTCTTCATTCTCTTAGCTTCTAAATCTCATTTTCCATCTTTCAAACTCATCTTTAAAAAGTGAACTCACAAATGATATAATGTATTAGTCAAGCTGCTCTCTTAGGCATTAAGTTGAGAAATGGAAACTCTAATGGAAACTCAAGCATTGGAAAATGTATCCTCAGCATATACAGTTGTGTCCTTGGTGAAATATTTACCCATTCTCAATTTACAGTGTAATAAGCAAAAGACTAGTACTCAAAGAGAATAAACAAGTCTCCAAGATAGATTTTTCAATTTTTTATATTATTGTTCATGGACATTTATTTAAAAACAGAACATTTTATTTTAACCATCGTTATTATTTTTCAGTTCCAGCAGTGTGGTGTCCTGCTGGTTTCCTCACCTGATTGTCACAATTGGTTTCTGGTGTTGGGGTAGGGAAGGCAAACTATCATTTATGGACCTACAGTGTGTTGAAGGCTCTTTGCATTATCACACTTAATCCATTTGACCCTGAAGAGGACTGTGCAGAGCTGCAAAGTGTTGTCTGACTCCAGGGTCTGTGTTCTCCACTTCATCATATTACCTCCAAGATTCTTTTGTGATCCTTGTCAGGACCTCTGGTGGAGCAAAGTAAACAGGAATGATTTCTTAGGAAGTGATATGAGTAATTTCAAGATATTTTCAACTGTGACAATCCTCTCTTAAAATAGAAGAATGGAAATCCATTTGTCAGAGGAATTCTCTAGTTGTGAAGAGGCAGAAAGGTATAAAGGGAGTATGGTAGACTAGAAATAGGACCCCAGCATCTGGGTCCTGGTTCCACTACCATATATCCCTTTGGGATCTAGGGCAAATTCTAAACTCTTTCTGAGCCCTGATTTCCTCTTCTATTAAAACAAAGATTTGGAAACATAAATCTCTAACTTCCCTTCAAGCTCTAGGATCTCGTAGTCTAAACTGAGTCTTCTTATATGACTCTTGTTAATGGTAAAACAATTCAGGCTTAAGAACAGTTATGTTAAGTACACTAGCCTTTTAAGAGCTTAATTTTGGTTATGTATAATAATGGGTTTAACAAAAACCAGAAATGACGAAAGACGGGTAGCTGAAACCCTCATTTATCTTCTCCTGAGACAAGGGGTTGGCAGTTTGCCAGACAAAGTTTATTGTCTAGCAACATGCCAGAAAAACAGCGTGGGTTTGGTAGCACAGAAGGTACAGCCACTTTGGGATTTTTTGCTTCCATACTGTAATCAGATTGTCCCAGTCCCAGTGGGCATGGCCTTAGAGTGAGTTGAGCAGTGGTCATCTCCTAAGTTTAAGCTGAGAACCATATGCTACAAGGTACCTCCTGCTCAGTGACTAATGAGTTGCATGAGTGGTTGTGGTTACTAGGAGGCAGAGGGTGGAATAATCCCTCAGTGGTAAAGATGTTGGAGAAGGTTAGAGGTCATTCTGTAGAGGTAACTGGAAGACCGAACCTTCTTTGAGGGTTGAATAGGACCCAGATAAATAGAGAAGAGTTTGGGGCTAATAGGGTAAAATGAGATAAAGAACGTAGAGCAGCTGAGAAAAATGAATAATTTAATTTAGCACAGGCAAGTCAGATACAGAGGCCTTCTGAACTAAACCCAGAATTTCTAGGCTTTAAAGAAATGTAGAGTTATGCAGATGAGTCACAGTAGACAGATTAAAATTTTTTCAATTCCATTTCTTTATGTGAGTCACTTTGGTTCACTGACAATAAAGGTAATAACCAAATTGCTTATAAACTTGCTTTTTTCAAACTGATTTTACAGACACCACTCTGAAGAGGGTAACTGATACCTTCACAGGAATGTGCTTGCCTTTGACCAATTCGTTGGCATTAGGGTCTCCACAGAAAATAATGCTATTAAAAGTTTCATGTGGCAGTTGGATCTTGGATTTTTTTGGCCTCAGCTGCCTCTATCAATTCATTACAAGGAAGCCATGTTCTCCTTCTTAAACTCTTTGAGCTTAAAGTACAAGCTGTCCAATTGAATGAGATGTGTGGGACCATTTTCAAGTCTAGAAGCACTTTACAGTGCTCCTGAGTATATGGCATCCCGCTGGGGTCATGTCATTCATCAACTGAGGATAATGACAAAAAATAGGGCTCTAATAGCTTCACTGTGGATAGGTCCAAGTACAACATCAACATCTTCCTCTGCCTGTTCACACATACCAGTCATAAAATAATTTGCATGTAAAACAGTATTTTTCTTTAAATTTATTATTATTTTTTTGGCTGCACTGGGCCTTCGTTGCTGCGCACAGGCTTTCTCTAGTTGTGGTGAGTGGGGGCTACTCTTTGCTGCTCTGCGTGGGCAAGGGCTTGCACCATGTGGAGCACAGGCTCTAGGTGCGTGGGCTTCAGTAGTTGTGGCACGTGGGCTCAATGGTTGTGGCTTTCAGCCTCTAGAGCGCAGGCTCAGTAGTTGTGGTGCACAGGCTTAGTTGCTCTGCGGCATGTGGCATCTTCCCAGACCAGGGCTCAAACCCGTGTCCCCCGCATTGGCAGGTGGATTCTTAACCACTGCACCACCAGGGAAGTTCAAATAGTATTTTTTTCAAACTACTCCAGTATCACAAGAATGATCTCCCTATGGAAACAGCAGTAAATAAGTATTATGTAGACTCTATGGGCTTTAGTTTGGAGTCTTTGTTCATGTTAACGTTCTTATTTTTGTCATAGCTGATTTCTTCTAACTCTAGGCCAGTTAATATTCATGCATAATCTATGCCTTTTGAATTTGACTAGCTAAGGAGAACTTCCGGATTTTTTTTTTTTTTTTTTTTTTGCCTATTTAAAAATCAAGATTTGTCATCAGTAACTTAGGGAAACTTTTCTCACCGATGTTTCCATCATATAAGATGCTAAAGTAGTATTTTAGAGCTTAAGAATTGGTCTTTGGAGCCCAAACTCTTTAGTTATTCAAAGAATCATGAAGTTCTCCCCTCTTTCCCTTCTTCTTTCAACCACAACAAAACTCAGCATGGCATGTGTATACATTTTAGCAAGCAAGGCATGGGGAATTCAAGACAAATGATCTCCAAATCTCTGCCTTTAAGGAATGCAGAGTCTAAGGGAGTTAGACCTAAATAAGTAATCATGTAGGCCACATGTCAGCTGAGTTACCCTGGCCATTAAGATTCAATGAGTTTGCTTCCAGTCCTAATCTGTAGGCAGTGATAGCCTTCAGTCCCTCCCAGTGCTTCCAAAAGAATTGTCTGGGGAGGAAGGGGGTGGTTAGGATGACACATACGTTCCCTCTCATCACTTCTGGCTGCATCTTGCTGTTCCATACATAATGTTCCTGCATCATATTGCCCAAGCTGTGGGACATGACCCCTTTAGCCCCTGAAAATTTCATGCACACAAGACATTTGTTTGTACAGTGGACTTTAAGGTTTGAGATGATGGAGGGGTTTTACACTGTACATTACATGTCCTCCTCTCTCTGTAAATACCCTATTTGTCCATCTTTCAGGCCCCCACCCTATTAACACAGAAGAGAGAAGCTTAACAGAATTGTAGAAAGTAAGAGATGAAATGAAGCATGAAGGATGAATAAACACTGGCCAGATTCTGGGGCACATCACAGCAGTGAGGGAGCCTTTTCTTCCTTTAATTAGGTGGAGCCCTCCACCTTCTCCATCTCTGCTCCATGCTCTCCTATCCATGGACTCTACAATGTGTCTGCCCAGCCACCACCAGCTACTCCTGCCTCACACTTCAGCGGTACCCAAAACTGTAGGGACTGAAATTTTCTATTTTGCTTCTTCTCTTCTCTAGTACCCATAAAGGAAAGGGAGCATTATAAAGAATTATTGATATTGAGTTATGTCACTTCTTTTAGAAAGCAATCATGGCTGTTTTAAGTATTATATTTTTCCCTTTTAAAATTGCAATACAGTCTAACCTAATCCAACCCTAGATCAAGGTGTTCATATGCTCTCATACAAGGGATAATGGATTCTTTACTTCCCATCCTAAGCCATGACTCTAAAAGTATAAACAGTAGTCATGTTCCATACCAGGAGCAGACTTCAATGACTACTAAAAAGTTCATCCTTAAATGAAAAATAAGTACTATTGAATACAGAATTCTATCACTGTTTAAATACTGTTATTTTGTTGCATCATAGTCAACAGATACTCATTCACCTCTTAACAATAGTGAAGGTAACTTTAAGTTAAAAAAAAAAGAGTCTTGTTCTCCAGGAATTAACATTCTAAAAGAAACTTGTTTTCTGAAGTAAATCCAAAATGCCAGAATTGTAAAGTCAAAGGAATTAAAGAGAAAACTTGAGAACTGAATAGCTTACAATATCACTTCTCAAATATTCATGTTGTAAGGGCCACTTAAGAATGAAATGATAATGGAGACATACAAATCATTCCCTAATCTTATTTTAACCTTCAGGTTCAAACTTGTTATAGAACTAGTGAAGTGCTAAGTACTTCATTAATAGTTATCTTTTCACATAATACTGTTTACCCCACAATTGGAAATACTTCTCAAGAGTGAAATGACCAAATTGAAGAAAAATATAAGTTTTAGAAAGGAACACATTTTAATGTATTATTTAAAGTTGTTTTTCATTCTAAATCATGTTAAGTTACTTCTAAAGATGGCCATCATCAGTTCTTTCCTTCTCTGCACCTATGTGCCATTTCCACATCAGAAGATAGTCAAATTTACCCTCCCTTGAATTTGGCCTTGGCATTAAGTTCTTATTTGACCAATAGACTAAGTTAGAAATAAAATCACAGCATTTCCAAGGTCATAAAAATGCCTACACCTTACACCTGGGTATCATGGAATACTCTTCTTGGGATGCTCTTGGAACCCACCTGCCATACTGTGAAAGGTCCAAGCCACATTGAAAGACCACATTTGGAAGCTTCAGAAGACAGTGTTTTAGCTGAACTTCCTACCAATAGCTGGCCATGTGATCGAGGTATCCTGGTTGTTGAGCCCATTTGAGCCTTCAGATGACTCCAGCCCCAGCTACCATGTACCTGCATGGGAGGCCCTGAGCAAGAATCATCCAGTTGAGCCAGTCAACCTATAGAACCATAGAGATAATAATTAATTGTTTTAAGCTGCTAAATTTTATTTTATTTTAAAATTTTTATTGGAGTATAGTTCATTTACACTGTTGTGTTAGTTTCAGGTGTACAGCAAAGTGAATCAGTTATACATATACATATATCCACTCTCTTTTTTTTTTAGATTCTTTTTCCATATATGCCATTACAGAGTACTGAGCAGAGTTTCCTGTGCTATACAGCAGGTTCTTATTAGTTATCTATTTTATGTATAGTAGTATGTATGTGTCAATCCCAATCTCCCAATTTATCCCCCGCCCTTATCCCCTGGTAACTGTAAGTTGGTTTTCTACATCTGTGACTAAATGTTAGGATGCTTTGTAATAGAGCAATAAATACGAATAACAGAAATAAAAATGTTTTGAATAGTTCATTTATTCTTTCTTTTTTTCCCACTTTTTGCAAGGTCTTTATGAACCAGGTACAAAGCTAGGTGCTAGGGATTCAAAGATGAGTGAGATATAAGCTGTAAGGCCTAAGATATTTGCTTAAGGAACTTGGCACCTAGTTAGGAATACAGACAAATGAACAGAAAAATATTACACAATATGATGTATGCTGTCATAAAAATGTGTGTGGCTCCTGTGGTATCACTTAGCCTTGAGAAAACTAATCAGTTTTCTGGAAAGTGAGACTTGAAAAATGAACAGGAGATAACAAGGCATTTAGGTAGAAGGAACCACCTGAACACTAGCATGGAGAGAAGATGGCATGGGGAACCCTGCTGCAATTGCAAATTGTTCAGCAAGGCTGGGGCATAGATATGGGGGCTAAATGGGAAGAGATGTGGTTGGAAAGATTGTCAGAGAGCTCAAAAAGGTCCCGTGTTCCATCGAAGGAGTTTGGATTTTATTCTTCAGTGCTAAATTCTAGCCATGTTGACCCTTCTGTTTTTTATTTTATCTAATTGTCCTTCAATAATTAAAAAGTAATCGAACTCCTCTGGTGGCTGTATTGAAGGATTTTGAAGAAAGGCAGAGAGTCACGTTATCCAATTTGTAATTCAGGATGATGGTATCAGATATAGATTGGTGGTGTGGTAGAGAAGGCAGGATTATATGTAGAGAGACTATTTAAGAGTCTGTTCTAGTAACTTGGGCATGACAGTGGGAGTGAGAGTGAAGAGAAGGAGAGGGATACAGGATATGCTAAGCAAGTAGAACTTGGATGTTGAATTTGATAAGACAAGGGAGAGGGAGGAATCCAAAACAAGTTCCAGATTTCTAACTTGGACAAATGAGTAGATGATTATGTCATTCACTGAGGTGTGGTGAGGGGATAATGGTGAACAGTTTTGAATGTATTGGATTTAAAGCATATATTGGGCATTCACGTGGAGATGTACAGTAGAAAGTTGGATGCATAGCTCTATAGAGTAGAAGAGGAATCCAAGTTGAAGGTCTAATGTAGAAGATCATCAGTATACAGAAAGGGCCTGAAGCCATGGACGTAAATGTGCACTGAAGAGAAATGTGCACTATGTTAGTAGAGTTTAAGCATGGAACTTTGGGGAATGGCAATATTTAAGGGATAGTTAGAAGCCTGTAATGGGAATTGAGAAGAAGTAGGCAGAGAGGTATGAGGAAATCACGTATAAAAAGCTAAGGAGGAGAGAGTTACAAAAGGAAAGAGGTGATGAGTGATTGGATTGATCCAGTGGTATGATTTTCAGGGCAGGTGCAATGGATTCATAAATTGGCGTGGGAGTTGAGACTATTAACCAAAGAGTAGTGAGAGTTTTAGATCACAGAAAGCAAGGATCAGAGGGCTCATTGAGTTGGAAGAATGTGTATTAAAAAGAGAAAGCTGGGGCCTCCCTGGTGGCGCAGTGGTTGAGAGTCCGCCTGCCGATGCAGGGGATACGGGTTCGTGCCCCGGTCTGGGAGGATCCCATATGCCGCGGAGCGGCTGGGCCCGTGAGCCATGGCCGCTGGGCCTGCGCGTCCGGAGCCTGTGCTCCGCAACGGGAGAGGCCACAACAGTGAGAGGCCCGCGTACCGCAAAAAAAAAAAAAAAAAAAAAAAAAAAAAAGAGAAAGCTGGAAGGATTGTGGTCAGAAAGAGATGCTGTTCAGATTAGGGATGAGCTGGATTTTCCCTATGGACATGAAATACACACAGGATGATGTAGGACTTCTGAAGAGATTGTAAGGTATCAATGGGATGACATTCTTGTATCAGGAGATAAGAAGACTCCATAGATGAAAAGCGTGGAGAATGACATAGCTGCACTGCATGAGCCACAGTGGAAGAGATAAAGAAATGATATAGAGAAAAGATTAATTCTGAGGCATGGAGCAGGTAATAGCTGAGTGGGGCTTTTCAGGATCAGTAGGAGTTCTCCAGGCAGATGAGGAAGATTAGGGAGGGCATTTCAGATAAAATCAGTAACAGCTGCCACGGTTTAAATTCTTTATCAGCACAATATCTCCCAGGAGCTATAGCCCATATATGTACACCCTACTTCCTACTTTTCCTCTTTTTTTTTCCAGACTATGACCATTCTGGAAATGAAATCTTAGGGAATTAAAATAATCCTATATCCTGGATACCCAAGCAGGTTTTACTTAAAACGTGCCCAATTTTGCCATTTGTACAGTCTGGATAACCCTGTTATCATTATTTTTCAAGGAAAAATGGTAAAAGTTAAAGATAATTCTGTGGAGCTCTTAATATATCTTTGAAGAAGTGCCACTTTTATGACTTTGCAGGAATTGATATCTTAGAATCCATTATTTCTCCATGACCCATATTCCCTTTCTATTCTTCTTTGGGAGTGAGTGTAATTTTAGGAAGATCAAGGCCTTAAAGCCAAGACAGAGCTGGTGTTGATTCTTGCTAACAACATATACAACCTGTGTGATATTTAGCACTTAACTTTTCTGAGTTGCCATTTCCTCCTCTGTGAAATATGGATAACATGCCTATCTCCCAGACTTATGAGGATAAAATGAGATCATGTCAATAAGATATATGACATGAGTAGATGCTCAGTAAGTTTCCTCTTCCTGGCTCTCTCTCAATCACCCTTGCTTCTCCCAACTCTTTTCCTGTGCCAATTTCTTTTAAGCACTTAGATGCTGACCTTTTCTTTCTCTTAATCCATTGACTCCTCTATAGTTCTCTATCTCCTACCTGCCACATCCTCCCAGAAATGCATCACAGTTTCCTGAAATCAATTAACTTTCCTAGAATCTTGACTTCCAGCAGTCAACACCAAAAGAAAAAGAAAGATCCAAGACAAAAAGGAGTGGAGTGGGGGGTAATCTCTTTTATACTGAATGGTTTTAAGAATGGAATCTTGGAGACAAGGGCAGAACATGATCATGGAATGGAAAACAAAGAGAACAAATACAAGAATGTAGAAGAGACACCTTAACAGTAAAACTCAGAGCAGCAAAGGATCCTGCCATGTTTGGCTGAAGTTGAGTGATACCTGATGACAATTTGTTTGTACTCTAACCACCTTTCTGAAACTAATGTTCTTTAAATAGGAGGAGCAAAATCTTTTAATAATGAAATAGTGGTTTGTCACATGCTCTTTTTATATTTTCATGAAAATGAAATCCATATTTTAAATTTCTCTTCCTTCCGAGCCTTTTTTTAAAAAATTGGAGTATAATTGCTTTACAATGTTGTGTTAGTTTCTGCTGTATGATGAAGTGAATCAGCTATATATATATATATATATATATATATATATACACATACATATATCCCCTCCCTCTTGGACCTCCCTCCCAACCCCATCCCCCCATTCCACCCATCCAGGTCATCACAGAGCAATGTGAGCTCCCTGTGTTATATAGCAGGCTCCCGCTAGCAATCTTTACACATAGTAGTGTATATATATCAATCCTAATCTCCCAGTTCATCCCACACTCCCCTTCCTCCACTGTGTCCACAAGTCCATTCTCTATGTCTACGTCTCTATTCCTTCCCTGCAAATAGGTTCACCTGTACAATTTTCTAGATTCCACATATATGCATTAATATATGATATTTGTTTTCCTCTTTCTGACTTACTCTGTATGACAGACTCTAGGTCCATCCACATCTCTACAAATGATCCAATTTCATTCTTTTTTATGGCTGAGTAATATTACATTGTATATATGTGCCACAACATCTTTATCCGTTCATCTGTTCATGGGCATTTATGTTGGTTCCAGGTCCTGGTTATTGTAATAGTGCTGCAATGAACATTGGTTGTGCATGAGTCTTTTTGAATTATGGTTTTCTCAGGGTATGTGCCCAGTAGTGGGATTGCTGGGTCATATGGTAGTTCTATTTTTAGTTTTTTAAGGAACCTCCATAATGTTCTCCATAGTGGCTGCATCAATTTAATTCCCACCAACAGTGCAGGAGGGTTCCCTTTTCTCCACACCCTCTTCAGCATCTATTGCTTGTAGATTTTTTTTTTTTTTTTTGCACGGTACGCGGGCCTCTCACTGCTGTGTCCTCTCCCGTTGCGGAGCACAGGCTCCGGACACGCAGGCTCAGCAGCCATGGCTCACGGGCCCAGCCACTCCGCGGCATGTGGGATCTTCCTGGACTGGGGCACGAACCCGTGTCCCCTGTATCAGCAGGCAGACTCTCAACCACTGCACCACCAGGGAAGCCCTGCTTGTAGATTTTTTGATGATGGCCATTCTGACCGGTGTGAGGTAATATCTCATTGTAGTTTTGATTTGCATTTCTCTAATAATTAGTGATGTTGAGCATCTTTTCATGTGCCTCTTGGCCATGTGTGTGTCTTCTTTGGAGAAATGTCTATTTAGGTTTTCTGCCCAATTTTGGATTGGGTTCTTTGTTTTTTTGATATTGAGCTGCATGTGCTGCTTGTATATTTTGGAGATTAATCCTTTGTCTGTTGTTGCATTTGCAAATGTTTTCTGCCATTCTGAGGGTTTTCTTTTCATCTTGTTTATGGTTTCCTTTGCTGTGCCAAAGCTTTGAAGTTTCATTAGGTCCCATTTGTTTATTTTTGTTTTTATTTCCATTACTCTATGAGGTGGGTCAAAAAAGATCTTGCTGTGATTTATGTCAAAGTGTGTTTTTCCTATGTTTTCCTCTAAGAGTTTTATGGTGTCTGGTCTTATATTTAGGCCTTTAATCCATTTGGAGTTTATTTTTGTGTATGGTGTTAGGGCATGTTCTAATTTCATTCTTTTACATGTAGCTGTCCAGTTTTCCATCACCACTTCTTGAAGAGACTGTCTCTTCTCCATTGTATGTTCTTGCCTCCTTTGTCATACATTAGGTGACCATAGGTGCATGGGTTTATCTCTGGGCTTTCTATCCTGTACCATTAATCTATATTTCAGTTTTAGTGCCAGCACCATACTGTCTTGATTACTATAGCTTTGTAGTATAGTCTGAAGTCAGGAAGCCTGCTTCCTCCAGCTTCTTTTTTCTTTATCAATATTGCTTTGGCTCTTCTGGGTCTTTTGTGTTTCCATACAAATTGTAAAATTTTTTGTTCTAATTCTGTGAAAAATGCCATTGGTAATTTGATAGGGATTGCATTGAATCTGTGAATTGCTTTGGTTTATGTAGTCATTTTCACAATATTAATTCTTCCAATCCAAGAACGTGGTATATCTCTCCATCTGTTTGTGTCATCTTTGATTTCTTTCATCACTGTTTTATAGTTTTCTGAGTACACGTCTTTTGCCTCCTTAGATAGGTTTATTCCTAGGTATTTAATTCTTTTCACTGCCATGGTAAATGGGATTGTTTCCTTAATTTCTCCTTCTTAACTTTCGTTGTTAATGTATAGGGATGCAAGTGATTTCTGTGCATTAATTTTGTATCCTGCAACTTTACCAGATTCGTTCATTAGCTCTAGTAGTTTTCTGGTGGCATCTTTAGGATTCTCTATGTATAGTATCATGTCATCTGCAAACAGTGACAGGTTTACTTCTTCTTTTCCAATTTGTATTCCTTTTATTTCTTTTTCTTCTCTGACTGCTGTGGTAAAACTTCCAAAACTATGTTGAATAATAGTGGTGAGTGTGGGCAACCTTGTCTTGTTCCACATTTTAGAGGAAATGCTTCCAGTTTCTCACCATTGAGAATGATGTTTGCTGTGGGTTTGTCATATATGACATTTATTGTGTTGAGGTAAGTTCCCTCTATGCCCACTTTCTGGAGACTTTTTATCATAAATCAGTGTTGAATTTTGTGAAAATATTTTTCTACATCTATTGAGATAATCATATGGTTTTTATTCTTTAATTTGTTAATACAGTGTATCACATTGATTGATTAGTGTGTATTGAAGAATCCTTGCATCCTGGGATAAACCCCACTTGATCATGGTGTATGATCCTTTTAATGTGTTACTGGATTGTGTTTACTAGCATTTTGTTGAGAATTTTTGCATCTATGTTCATCAGTGATATTGGTCTTAATTTTCTTCCTTTCTTTTTTTTTGTCATATCTTTCTCTGGGTTTGGTATCAGGGTGATTGTGGCCTTATTGAATGAGTTTGGGAGTGTTCCTTCCTCTGCAATTTTTTGGAAGAGTTTGAGAAGGATGGGTATTAGCTCTTCTCTAAATGTTCGATAGAATTCACCTGTTAAGCCATCGGGTCCTGGACTTTTGTTTGTTGGAAGATTTTTCATTGCAGTTTCAATTTCATTACTTGTGATTGGTCTGTTTATATTTTCTATTTCTTCTTGGTTTTGTCTTGGAAGGTCATATCTTTCTACGAATTTGTCCATTTCTTTCAGATTGTCCATTTTATTGGCATATAGTTGCTTGTAGTATCCTGGTAGTATCCTTGATCCTTTGTATTTCTGCAGTGTCAGTTGTAATTTCTCCTTTTTCATTTCTAATTTTATTGATTTGAATCCCCTCCCTTTTTTTCTTGATGAGTCTGGCTAAAGGTGTATCAATTTTGTTTATCTTCTCAAAGAAACAACTTTAGTTGTATTGATCTTTCCTATCGTTTTCTTCATTTCTATTTCATTTATTTTTTATCTGATCCTTGCTGGATAGAGTAATCTTGATTATAGGTTCTTCCCTTTCATCATTTTAATTATATCCTGCCAGTCTCTTCTGGCCTGCAGATTTTCTGCTGAAAAATCAGCTAATAACCTTATGGGGATCCCCTTGTATGTTATATGTTGCTTTTCCCTTGCTGCTTGTAATATTTTTTTCTTTGAATTTAATTTTTGTTAGTTTGATTAACGTGCCTCGGCATGTTTTTCCTTGGGTTTATCCTGAATGGGAGTCTCTGCACTTCCTGGACTTGATTTTTTCCTTTCCTATCTTAGGGAAGTTTTTGACTATAATCTCTTCAAATATTTTATCAGACCCTTTCTCTTTCTCTTCTTCAGAGGCCCCTATAATGCAAATGTTGGTGAATATAATGTTGTCCCAGAGGTCTCTGAGACTGTCCTCATTTTATTTTTTCATTCTTTTTTTCTTTATTCTGCTCCTCAGCCGTTATTTCCACCATTGTATCTTCCAGGTCACTTATTCGTTTTTGTGTCTCAGTTATTCAGTTATTGATTCCTTCTAGTGTATTTTCCATTTCAGTTGTTGAGTTGTTTATCACTGTCTGTTTGTTCTTTAGTTCTTCTAGGTCCTTGTTAAACATGTCTTATATTTTATTGATCTGTGCCTCCATTCTATTTCCAAGATTTTAGATCGTCTTTACTATCATTGTTATGAATTCTTTTCAGGTAGGTTGCCTATTTCCTCTTCATTTTTTTGGTCTTGTAGGTTTTTATCTTGTTCCTTCATCTGTAACATAATTTTTTCATCTCATTTTTTTTTATGGGTGGAGCTGTGTTCCTATCTTGTTGGTTGTTTGACCTGAGGCATCCAGCACTGGAGTTTGCAGGCAGTTGGGTGGAGCTGGATCTTGGTGCCAAGATGAGGACCTCTGGGAGACCTCACATTGAGTAATTTTCACTGAGTCTGAGGTTCTCAATTAGTCCAGTGGTTTGGACTCCACACTCCCACCATGGGAGCTCAGGCCTGACCCCTGGCCCCGTTGTGTGGGGATGCCTCCAATCCCCTTAGGTGTCCAAGGTCCCCCACCAATGCCAGGTCGGTGCCCTAGTTGTGAGGAGACATGAACTCCACATCCTCCTACTCTGCCATCCTGACTCTGCCCCTGCCAGCCTTGTTTTATATTTTATCTCCTACAGAGGTTTGCATCCAAGAAAAACTGGGACTCTTGAACCAGTTCCCTATTTATACTTTCTGAACAGAGTAGCACATTGTCTTTAGGTGAATGATGCTCTCTGGGTTGTGCAACACAGTTTCCTGGAGAATCACTGAGGCTGGTCTGGGTCTTGAGACAGAGGACACTTAAATCTTCAGAGCTGCCAAACTTCAGTGGCTCCTTCACCTTTTCCTGTTAATGATTATAAAACATGGTGCACATTTCTAGTCAACTATGCCGGAACAGCAGAAAAAGAAGTTTGTAATATAGTTGACAAGTCCCTCAGAACAGCTAATTCATAAAAGAAGAAATATAAATAGAACCTATGAGAGGATATTCAATGAACCTATGAGAGGATATTCCGTCTCTCTGGTAATGAAAGCAATGCCACCTAAAACAGCAAGGATGAGCCATTTAAACTGATAGCATAGAATAGTAACCATCATTGGCATGAATGTGAAGGAAGCCTGGAAGAGAATAGACCCCAATGGCAATGCTGGTTATTACTGGACAATGTGACCATGGATGATTTTCTCTTCATTTTTTATATATGTCTGAATGCCTTCCTATCTGCCCACCCCTCCCAATAGATACACTCACATAATAATCGTGTCTAACTGGGAAATTCAATAGGGAAATGATCTAATATAATGTATGTTTAAAACTTTTAAAAGAAAAATGTTAAATAGGCACCAAAGTAGAGAGAACAATTTAAATATCCCTCCTGAGTACCCATCTCAAGATTTGATAGTTAGTCAATATTTTTGCCTGTCTTCCCTCCTCCCCTCCTTCCATTCTTCCTTTCCCTTCCTTCTTTCCTTCCTTTTCCCCTAATTTATTATTTCTTTCCTTTCTTATTTTTTTTCCCTTTTGGTGCTTTATTAAAGCAAATCTCTCTCATGTCATCTTAACTGTAAATATTTCAATATATATTCCTTTTATTTTTTAAATTTTAAAACTGTTTTTAAAATTGTTATTTTATATTGGAGTATAGTTGATTTACAATGTTATGTTTCAGGTGTACAGCAAAGTGATTCAGTTATATATATACATACATCTATTCTTTTTCATATTCTTTTCCCATATAGGTTATTACAGAATATTGAGTAGAGCTCCCTGTGCTATACAGTAGGTCCTTGCTGATTATCTGGTTTTTTTAATGTAAATTTATTTATTTATTTTTGGCTGCATTGGGTCTGTTTTGCTGCGCATGGACTTTCTCTAGTTGCAGCGAGTGGGGGCTGCCCTTTGTTGCGGTGTGCAGGCTTCTCATTGCAGTGGCTTCTCATGTTGCAGAGCACAGGCTCTAGGTGCGCAGGCTTCAGTAGTTGTGGTGTGTAGGCTCAGTAGTTGTGGCTCGTGGGCTCTAGAGCACAGGCTCAGTAGTTATGGCACATGGGCTTAGTTGCTTGGTGGCATGTGGGATCTTCCTTGACAAGTGCTTGAATCCGTGTCCCCTGCATTAGCAGGCAGAGTCTTAACCACTAGGCCACCAGGGAAGTCCCTATCTCTTTTATATGTATTCGTGTGTATATGTTAATCCCAAATTAGGAGTTTGGGATTAAGATAGAATCTTTTTTTGTCTTTTGAAGTTTTTTACTATGATTTTTTTTGCCATGCAAACATCTTAATTTTTAAAAAAATTTTTATTGGAGTATAGTTGATTTAAAATGTTGTATTAGTTTCAGATGTACAGCAAAGTGAATCAGTTACATATACATATACATATATCCACTCTTTTTTAGATTCTTTTCCCATATAAGCCATTACAGAGTATTGTGTAGAGTTCCCTGTGCTTATATATTCTTTTTTTTTTTTTTTGCGGTACGCGGGCCTCTCACTGTTGTGGCCTCTCCCGTTGTGGCGCACAGGCTCCGGACGCGCAGGCTCGGCGACCATGGCTCATGGGCCTAGCCACTCCGTGTCATGTGGGATCTTCCCGGACCGGGGCATGAACCCGTGTCCCCTGCATCGGCAGGCGGACTCAACCACTACGCCACCAGGGAAGCCCAATTCTTTTTAAAAGGGATATTTTCTTACATAACCACAATTCTGTTATCATGCCTGACAAAATTAACAAAAATTCATTAGTAACATCTAATTCTAAATGTACTTTAACATTTCCCCAATTATCTCAAAAAAGAGTTTTACATGGATTTATTTGGATCAGGACACAAATGAGGTCCAGTCATTGCAGCATTTGATTATAATGCCTTTTAAGTCTCTTTTAATTTGTAACAGACCCCACTTCTCCCTCCTTTTTTTTTTTCTGCTCTTTGAATTGTTGAATAAACTAGGTTAGTTGTCCTGTAAATTGTACCAAATTCTTAATTTGTCTATTTGTTCTCCTACTGCTCTGCAAACTAGAGGTTAGACCTAAATGTTGATTAAATTCAGGTTTCACATTTTTTGGCAAGAATATTTCATAAGTGGTGCAGTGTATTTCTTATTGCATTACATCATGCAGTACATAATGTCTGGTTGTCTCATTTTAAGACATGCTAAAATTGATCAGTGGGTTCACATGGGGTAGCCTGATCCTTTCACTGTGAAGGTCCTCATCATCCTCTCCTAATGGCTTTAGCATCTGTTGATGTTCATTGCCTGAATCAATTACTTCATTAGTGGTTGCAAATGGTGATGTTTTGATTTTATTAATCCTTATACATTTAATAACTACAATTCTTCTCTAAAGGTACAAAGTGTCTCATCAACTAGGGCTTTTTTGATTAATCTGAAATGTAGTTATACAGGACAGGTAGGGTAAGTGCATATTCCCTACCTTTGTCCACTCCAAAATTCTAGAAGCAACGACAAACAAGTGGCAAGAAGTATTCATAATGTCCAGGTTGCGGCCTGTAAGTAACATTATACCCTCAAAGGAGCCAGGGTTTTGCAGAGAAAGGGCTGATTCCAAGTCTGAGGCTGGAAATAAGCAAGATGATGATAAGCCTTGTGGTACCAATAAGCAAAGAATCTATCAAAAAAAGGGGGCAGGGCTGTGTCATAAAGATCTAATTTGATCTAGGAGCTAGTATGAGGGACCTTCCCCAGGTGTAAGACGGGGCAATTTGAGAATCAAAAACAATGGCAACTGCAATTGATTGACTCATATTGAACATATTTTAAAAGTCTGTGAGTTCATAATGATACAAGCAAAAAATAAAAGCATGTAGAGAATCACAAACCACCAACCCAAACAAAAATCTATACATTGGTAGCCACTGCAGGAAAGTAGGACACAGACCACTTAACTCTGAAAATTAATAAATTAGAGAGAAAGAATGATTATGTTTTAAAAGATCAGCATGACTGCTGTGTGAAGAGAAGGCTGTTGGAAGACAAGAGTGGAAATATAAGACTTGCACTGAAATCCAGGGACTGAGCAAATTGCCAGGAATATATAGATAAAAGAGCTAGTCCCTGACCTCCTGGAGCTCCCATTTCTGGTAGGCTGGATTGGCTTTTAACCAGGCAATTGTAATCAAGTGGGATATGTATAATAATAGGGGCAAGCAGAGGTGCCACTGGAAAACACAGGGAGGGTATCAAGCCACCCTGGGAGCTCTAATCCAGAGGAAATGATACCCAAGCTGAGTCTCACAGGTTGAGCCAGAAGTAAAAAGTTGTCCTGCCTCAAAGCAACTCCAGAGCCAGTTGAAGCCTGATGGAACTGAGCCAGCAGTGGTCAGTAGTAACTCAGAACCTGCATAGGATTAACCTGGCAGGAGGAAGAAGGGAACACTGAGTCCAGCAGGGAAGGGAGTGGGGAAGATGGACTGAAATTTGACCCAGCCTAGCCACAGAAAAGATAAGGCTCAGCTCTCTTTTTTATTTATCTTCATCTCTCTATTATATGATCATTGCTTGTAATTGGGAAGGAGGTGCCATTTGGGAGAGATGAGAGGAGAACTAAGGGGAAAGATAAGGATGGGGTGGTAAATAGGAATGCAGAACAAATCACAGCTGTACTACATGGAAGATGAATTATACTATGTGCTGAGCTACACCACAGGAAAAGAGATGCCGTGTGTAATAGCTAAGATATGCTATGTTAAAGTCTTAAGCACTAGAGATGATATAAACATGGAAGACTCAAAAGCACATTAAGAGATAGCTAGTCAGATAGAGGCAGGAAACGAAGACAGTCAGACTCAGGCTCTGGAATATCAGGAAGATGATGTCAGAATAGACCCACAGTACCCAGAGGGTCTGCAAATGTCACAAATCCTCGGGAATGGACTGAATCAACCCTACCCACAGCAGGGTGAATAATATGGACTGACTCTATATGAACAAAAGCACAGGGAAGAGTTACAAACCAGTATCAAGCTGAAGTGGAAGGTTTAAGCAAATATTTCAATAATAGTTCACAATAACATTCAGTTCTGTCAAGAGTGCAGTACAACTGGTCCTTTCATGTACTGCTAGTGAGAATTAAATCAGTATAATCTTCCTGGAAAACAATTTAACAGTATGTTTAAGATCCTTAAAATGTTCTTATAGTTTGACCCAGAAATTGTATCTTTGAAAAATCTATTATCAGGAAAAAATCCAAAAAATATACAAGGATATACACATAAAGTATATCAAAATATTAGTATACAGAAAAATTGAAAATCTAAATTTCCACCAATAAGGGAATGATTAAGTGTGGCATATTTATAAATGGGCTATCATGCACGCACTAAATGTTTCCAAAGCTTTTAGTAACATGGGGAATGTTTATTATTGGAGGGTAAGTTAGAAAGTAGAAAATAAAGCTTGCATATTTTTTAGTTTTTAAAATCCTATAGAAAATATATCTATAAGTAGGGAAATACAACAATATTATCTGTAATCAGTATGTGTTACTTTTAGAAGCTTTATTGAGATATAATTTACTTAGAAGCTTTATTGAGGTATAGTTTACATACAATAAAATTCACCACTTTAAATGTACAGTTTGATGAGATTTAACAGATGTTTATCTCCATGTAACCACTGCCACAACCAAGGTATAGAATATTTCGGTTACACTAAAATATTTCCTTACGCCCCTTTTCATTCCCTTCCTCTAACTCCCTGCCCCCTATCTGCTTTCTGTCACTATTTGCTTTTGCCTTTTCTAACATTTCATGTAAACAAAATTGTATACTGTATAGGCTTCTGTGTCTAGCATAATATTTCTGCAATTCCATGTTGTTGGATGTCTCATTACTTTGTTTCTTTGTGTTGCCGAGTGGTGGTCCATTGTGCAGGTGAATTACAATTTGGTTGTTTATTCACCAGTTATTGGATATTTGAGTTGTTTCAAGTTTCTTACCATCATGCATAAAGGTGCTATGAACATTTGTATACAAGTCTTTGTGTGGGCATATTTTTCATTTCTCTTGGTAAATATGTAGGAATGGAATTAGTAGATTTTATGGTAAGTGTAAGCTTTGTAAGGAGCTGCCAAAATCTTTTTCAAAGTGGCTGTTCCTTTTGTAATGCATGAGAGTTCCAGTTGTTCCATATACTCACCAACACTTGGAATTGTTAATTGTTTTAATTTTAGCCATTCTAGTGGGTTTGAAGTGGTAACTCAGTGTGGTTTTAATATGTTTTCCTAATGACTAATGATGTTGAGCATCTTTTTGTGCACTTCTAAGAAATCTGTATATCTTCTTTGGTGAAGTCTATTCAAATCTCATCTCCCTGCTATTTATTGGGTTGTTTTCTTCTTGTTGTTGTTAGTGTTCTTTATATATTCTGGATATATAAAAGGTTATTTATGGGATATACATTTTTGCAAATATTTTTCCCAGTCTGTGACTTTTCATTCTCTGAAGTGTCTTTTGAAGAGAAAAACTTAATTTTTTTTTTTTTCTGTGGTACGCGGGCCTCTCACTGTTGTGGCCTCTCCCGTTGCAGAGCACAGGCTCCGGACGCGCAGGCTCAGAGGCCATGGCTCACGGGCCCAGCCGCTCCGCGGCATGTGGGATCTTCCCGGACCGGGGCACAAACCCCTGTCCCCTGCATCGGCAGGCGGACTCTCAACCACTGCGCCACCAGGGAAGCCCAAAAAACTTAAATTTTGATGAAGTCCAACTTATCAATTTTTTTCTCTTATAGTTCATACTCTTTGTGTCCTATTTTGGAAATCTTTGCCTAAGTCTAAATTACCAAGATTTTTTTCTTTCTATTCTTCTAGAACTTTTATAGTTTTAGCTTTTATGTTTACATTTAGATCTATGACCCATTTCAAGTTACTTCTTGTATATGGAGTGAAATAAGGGTTTTTGTAGATGCCTTTTTATCACATTGAGGAAGCACCCTTCTATTCTTGGTTTTCTGAGTTTTTATCATGTGTGGGGTATTGAATTTTATAAAATGCTTTTTCTGAAACTATTGAGATGATTATTTATTTGACTTTTCTTTTTTTTAATCTATGAACATGGTAAATTACATTGATTACTTTTGACTCTAAAAGTGACCACTAAATTCAATTTTTCATGATGTATTATCATTTTTATATGCTTTGAAATTTGATTTTCTAAAGTTGCTGAGAATTTTCCCATCTATGTTATGAAGTCAATCAATCTGTACTTTTTTTTTCCTCATAGTTTACTTTAATGGTTTTGATTTTGGGGCAGTATTAGCTTTAAAAGGAGTTGAGATGTGTTTCTCTTTTTATTTTCTGTAACAGTTTGTGTAAAATTAACATTATTTCTTCAAGAAATATTTTGTAGAATTAATCCATGAAATCATCTGGGCCTGGAGTTTTCTTTGGGGAAGGATTTTTAAAGATAAATTCAATTTCCTTCATAGATAAAAAGCTATTTGTGTTATCTCTTCTTATTTTTGAGTGAACTGGGATTATTTGCTTTTTTAAAGAATTTTTTCAGCTTAATCTAAGTTATTGAATTTATTGGCATACAGCTGTTTATATAACCTTACTATTCTTTTAATGTCTATAAGAAGTATAGCAATGTTTCCTCTCCTGTTGATATCATCAAAATGTATCTCTTTTTGCTTCCTGATTAGTTTGGCTAGAGGTTTATCAGTTTTAATGACTACTGTTCTTATCTATTTTTCTATTTTCTATTTTTTATTTTTTCTGTTCTTTATTATTTCATGCCTACTATTTACTTTGGGTTTAAATTACATTATTTTAATCAGAAAAATCAATAAACAAAAAACAAATAAGACACCAAAGACACACTAAAATTATCTTTTTGAGGGGTATAAAAGTAAAAAAATTCAGTTTGAATGGAAGGCTAGAGACTCTCCCAATCTTCGAGGATTACCAGCAATTCAATTAAATCAAATAAGTCACTATTTGCTTTCCTATAGAAAAAATGCTAGAGGATTATTGCCATTGGTATAGGGGACCAAGAAAACTAATTTATTTTAATTTCTCATGTTAATTAATATACTGCATATTCTTAATATATCTTATGAAAATATTTTGCTTTTCTCAATTTAGAAAAAAAGAATAGGGAATTTTTTTTATCACTTACCACTTGAGAATATCTTGACAAAAACTGATGAACAACTGTGAAGTGCCCTGTGAATACAGCTTTGAAATGTAGTTGCCAATATGCTAATTAAGAATTCATCAGGAGTGTCGAGATTGGTTCAAGATGGTGGAGTAGAAGGATGTGATCTCACTCTCTCTTGCGAGAGCATCGGAATCACAACTAACTGCTGAACAATCACTGACAGGAAGACACTGGAACTAACCTAAAAAGATATCCCACATGCAAAGACAAAGGAGAAGCCACAGTGAAATGGTAGGAGGGGCACAATCACAATGAAATCAAATCCCATAACTGCCGGGTGAGTGGCGTACAAACTGGAGAACACTTATACTACAGAAGTCCACCCACTGGAGTGAAGGTTCTGAGCACAACATCAGGCTTCCCAACCTGGGGGTCTGGCAACGGGAGGAGGAATTACTAGAGAATCAGACTCTGAAGGTTAGTGGGATTTGCTTGCAGGACTTTGACAGGACTGGGGGAAACAGAGACTCCACTCTTGGAGGGCACACTCAAAGTAGTGTGTGCATCGGGACCCAGGGGAAAGAGCAGTGACCCCGTAGGAGACTGAACCAGACCTACCTGCTAGTGTTGGAGGGTCTCCTGAAGAGTCAGGGGGTGGCTGTGACTAACCTTGAGGACAAGGGCACTGGCAGCAGAAGTTCTAGGAAGTAATCCTTGGTATGAGCCCTCCCAGAGTCCGCCACTAGTGCCACCAAAGAGCCGGGTAGGCTTCAGTGTTGGGTCGCCTCAGGCCAAACAACCAACAGGGAGGGAACGCAGTCCCACCCGTCAGCAGACAAGCAGATTAAAGTTTTACTGAGCTCTGCCCCAGAGCAACAGCCAGCTCTACCCAGAACCTTTCCCTCCAATCAGGAAATGTGCACAAGCCTCTTAGAGAGCCTTATCCACTTATTAGCTGGACAACAGAAGCAAGAAGAACCAAAATGCTGCAGCCTGTGAAACAAAAACCACATTCAAAGAAATAAAGACAAGATGAAAAGGCAGAAGGCTATGTACCAGATGAAGGAACAAGATAAAACCCCAGAAAACCAACTAAATGAAGTGGAGATAGGCAAACTTCCAGAAAAAGAATTCAGAATAATGATAGTGAAGATGATCCAGGACCTTGGAAAAAAAATGGAGGCGAAGAGTGACAGGAAGCAAGAAATATTTTAAAAGACCTAGAAGAATTAAGGAACAAACAAACAGAGACGGATAATACAATAACTGAAATGCAAACTACACTAGAAGGAACCAATAGCAGAATAACTGAGGTGGAATAACGTAAAAGTGACCTGGAAGACAGAATGGTGGAATTCACTGCCGCAGAACAGAATAAAGAAAAAAGAATGAAAGGAAATGAAGACAGCCTAAGAGACCTCTGGGACAATATTAAATGCAACAACATTCACATTATAGGGGTCGCAGAAGGATAAGAGAGAAAGACCTGAGAAAATATTTGAAGAGATTATAATGGAAAACATCCCTAACATGGGAAAGGAAATAGCCACCCAAGTCCAGGAAGCCCAGAGAGTCCCACAAAGGATAAATCCAAGGAGAAACACACCAAGACACATATAAATCAAACTATCAAAAATTAAATACAAAGAAAAAATATTAAAAGCAGCAGGAAAAACCAACAAATAACATACGAGGGAATCCCCATAAGGTTAACAGCTGATTTCTCAGCAGAAACTCTACAAGCCAGAAGGGAGTGGCATGACATATTTAAAGTGATGAAAGGGAAGAACCTACAACCAATATTACTCTACCCAGCAAGGATCTCTTTCAGATTTGATGAAGAAATCAAAAGCTTTACAGACAAGCAAAGGCTAAGAGAATTTCAGCACCACCAAACCAGCTCTACAACAAATGCTAAAGGAACTTCTCTAAGTGGGAAACACAAGAGAAGAAAAGGACCTACAAAAACAAACCCAAAACAATTAAGAAAATGGTAATGGGAACATACATATCGATAATTACCTTAAATGGGAATGGATTAAATGCTCCAACAAAAAGACACACGCTCATTCAATGGATACAAAAACAAGACCCAGGGCTTCCCTGGTGGCGCAGTGGTTGGGAGTCCGCCTGCCGATGCAGGGGACACGGGTTCGTGCCCTGGTCCGGGAGGATCCCGCGTGCCGCAGAGCGGCTGGGGCCGTGGGCCGTGGCCGCTGGGCCTGCGCATCCAGAGCCTGTGCTCTGCAGCAGGAGAGGCCACGGCAGTGAGAGGTCCACGTACAGTAAAAAAAAAAAAAAAAAAAAAAAAAAGACGCATATATATGCTGCCTACAGAGGATCCACTTCAGACCTAGGGATACATACAGACTGAAAGTGAGGGGATGGAAAAAGATATTCCATGCAAATGGAAATGAAAAGAAAGCTGGGGTAGCAATATTCATATCAGATAAAATAGACTTTAAAATAATAAAGAATGCTACAAGAGACATGGAAGGACACTACATAATGATCAAGGGACCAATCCAAGAAGAAGATATAACAATTGTAAATATATATGCACCCAACATAGGAGCACCTCAATACATAAGACAACTGCTAACAGCTATAAAAGAAGAAATTGACAGTAACACAATAATAGTGGGGGACTTTAACACCTCACTTACACCAATGGACAGATCATCCAAACATAAAACTAAAAAGGAAACACAAGCTTTAAATGACACAATAGACCATAGAGATTTAATTGATATTTATAGGACATTCCATCCAAAAACAGCAGATTACACTTTCTTCTCAAGTGAACACGGAACATTCTCCAGGATAGATCACATCTTGGGTCACAAATCAAGCCTCAGTAAATTACAGAAAATTGAAATCAGATCAAGTGTCTTGTCTGACCACAACATTATGAGATTAGAAATCAAATACAGGGAAAAAAACGTAAAAAACACAAACACATGGAGGCTAAACAGTATGTTACTAAATTACCAAGAGATCACTGAAGAAATCAAAGAGGAAATCAAAAAACACCTAGAGACAAATGACAATGAAAATGCGACGAACCAAAATCTATGGGATGCAGCAAAAGTAGTTCTAAGAGGGAAGTTTTTAGCAATAAAAGCCTACCTCAAGAAACAAGAAAAATCTCAAATAAACAATCTAACCTAAAACCTAAAGGAACTAGAGAAAGCAGAACAAACAAGACCCAACATTAGCAGAAGGAGAGAAATAATAAAGATCAGAGCAGAAATGAATGAAATAGAAACAAAGAAAACAATAGCAAAGATCAATAAAACTAAAAGCTGGTTCTCTGAGAAGATAAACAAAATTGACAAACCATTAGGCAGACTCATGAAGAAAAAGAGGGAGAGGACTCAAATCAATAAAATTAGAAATGAAAAAGGAGAAGTTACAACAGACACTGCAGAAATACAAAGCATCCTAAGAGACTACTACAAGCAACTCTATGCCAATAAAATGGACAACCTGGAAGAAATGGACAAATTCTCAGAAAGATATAACCTTCCAAGACTGAACCAGGAAGAAATAGAAAATACGAACAGACCAATCACGAGTAGTGAGATTGAAACTGTGATTAAAACTCTTCCAACAAACAAAGGTGCAGGACCAGATGGCTTCACAGGTGAATTCTATGAAACATTTAGAGAAGAGCTAACACCCATCCTTCTCAACCTCTTCCAAAAAATTGCAGAGGAAGGAACACTCCCAAACTCATTCTATGAGGCCACCATCACCCTGATACCAAAACCAGACAAAGATACTACAAAAAAAGAAAATTACGGAACAATATCACTGATGAATATAGATGCAAAAATCCTCAACAAAATACTAGCAAACAGAATCCAACAACACATTAAAAGGATCATACACCATGATCAAGTGGGGTTTATCCCAGGGATGCAAGGATTCTTCAATATATGCAAATCAATCAGTGTGATACCCCATATTAACCAACTGAAGAGTAAAAACCATATGATCATCTCAATAGATGCAGAAAAAGCTTTTGACAAAATTCAACATCCATTTATGATAAAAACTCTCCAGAAAGTAGGCATAGAGGGAACGTACCTCAGCATAATAAAGGCCCTAATAAGTGGTGCTGGGAAAACTGGACAGCTATATGTAAAATAATGAAATTACAACACTCCCTAACACCATACACAAAAATAAACTCAAAATGTATTAGAGACCTAAATGTAAGACTGGACACTCTAAAACTCTTAGAGGAAAACATAGGAAGAACACTCTTTGACATAAATCACAGCAAGATCTTTTTTGATCTACCTCCTAGTGTAGTGGAAATAAAAACAAAAATAAACAAATGGGACCTAATGAAACTTCAGATCTTTTGCAAAGCAAATGAAACTACAAACAAGATGAAAAGACAACCCTCAGAATGGGAGAAAACATTTGCAAATGAAACAACAGACAAAGGATTAATCTCCAAAATATAAAACAGCTCATGCAGCTCATTATTAAAAAAACAAACAACCCAATCCAAAAATGGGAAGAAGATCTAAATAGACATTTCTCCAAGCAGACATACAGATGGCCAAGATGCACATGAATAGCTGCTCAACATCACTAATTATTAGAGAAATGCAAATCAAAACTACAATGAAGTATCACCTCACACCAGTTAGAATGGGCATCATGAGAAAATCTACAAATAACAAATGCTGGAGAGGGTGTGGAGAAAAGGGAACCCTCTTGCACTGTTGGTGGGAATGTAAATTAATACAGCCACTATGGAGAACAGTATGGAGGTTCCTTAAAAATCCAAAAATAGAATTAGCATATGACCCAGCAATCCCACTACTGGGCATATAACCAGAGAAAACCATAATTCAAAAAGACACATGCACCCTGATGTTCATCGCAGCACTATTTACAATAGCCAGGTCATGGAAGCAACCTAAATGCCCATCGACAGACGAATGGTTAAAGAAGATGTGGTACATATATACAATGGAATATTACTCAGCCATAAAATGGAACGAAATTGGGTCATTTGTAGAGATGTGGATGAATCTAGAGACTGTCAAAGAGAGTGAAGTAAGTCAGAAAGAGGAAAACAAATATTGTATATTAACGCATATATGTGGAACCTAGAAAAATGGTACCGACGAACCGGTTTGCAGGGCAGAAATTGAGACACATACATAGAGGGCAAACGTATGGACACCAAGGAGGGAAAGCGGCTGTGGAGGGGTGGTGGTGTGATGAAACGGGAGATTGAGATTGACATATATGTACTAATATGTATAAACTATATAACTAATAAGAACCTGCTGTATAAAAATATAAATAAAATAAAATTCCAAAAAAAAAAGAATTTATCAAGAGTGTCAACATATTGACATTTAGAGTCTGCAATTTACCGAAGAATGATTGTTTCATAATTGAGATGCTCTTGTCATTTTCATTCACAGCAACAAATGTTTATAGGATGTCTGCCTGTGCAGGGCACTGGGCTAGCAAATATGTCCCTTTTCTCAAGGAATTCATATTTTCATTGGGAAATGGAGGCAGCGGAGGGCTGTGCAATACCCCCAGTATAAAGAGCTCAAGCTAGAGTGGCAGTAGTTAGATTGGAAAGGAAAATGTGTAAAACACTTTTCCAATGACTTGGAAAGGTATGATTTCAACACATTTTTACAAAATTAAAATGTTACTGATCTTCAATAAAAGGAAAAGTCAGGAGGGTTTTGCATGTATAGATAAGATGCATGACAGAGAAGGAAGAAAAAAAGATGATTCAAATATTTTACCATTGAGTAATTTAGACAATGACACACCATGAAAATAGGGAAATCTGGCAGGGATGGGCTGATTGGGGAAGAAAAGTAATATATTTGGGGTAGGTTGGGGTAAGTTGAGTTTGAAGAGCAGGCAAGTCATCCAGGCAGAGATATCTAGCACAGGAATCAATATAGTGCTGAAACTTACAAGGAACCGTGAATGGAAGATATAAGTGGAGGTCAAGGTTAAGACTCTTTTTGGAATTCTCCTATTATAGCTAATCCTTTTTAGAGGACTGGTTTTGTCTTTAATTGCTCCGTAATTAAAGAGAAGTCAAGTGGAATGCTTTGGAAAGGTTGATGAAAAGTTTTGGAAAAATCAGACTTATGAAGGAAGGTTTTGCAACACTAACTGCAGCAGCAGCCAACATTGATTTAATACTTTACTAAAAAGAATTTCCATTTGTTGAGTGCTTTCATTGTACTGGATTTTCCTATTCAGCCTCATGTAACAACATTAACAAACTGGGTAGGTAAAATGATGGAGGAAGCTTGTGACAGAATCACAGAACTGGAAAGCACCTTGGAGATTAGACCCAACGTTCGTTTTACAGACAAGGAAATATGGTCCCAGGATAGTTAACTAATTTACTTTCTGAAGAGTTTGAAAAAGTATATCTTGTTATTTTGAATTAATCACAATCTTGTTTAAAGCCATAAATAAGGACTGTGCAACCTTACAAAATCCCTTCTGGATGTGTGAGTGTATTTTGGAATTTCATTTAGTAAGGATGAAAGGATGATCTCTTATTCGTGGTTCAATCTTTGGCCCTACATCTGCTCTTTGCAGTGACTTAGATATTACCAAGCATATGGCTTCTTCTGGTACCTTGCATGCAACTACAGTAATCAAGCATTTCTGCTGTTCTAAACAGTGAGCAATTTTCTCCACAGCCCCCATAGATCAGAACAATGCAGCCTATTTTGAGCTATTGTATTTACACTACTTAAGCTTCTTTTTCCTTCCAGATTAACATTTCCCAGACTGATTTCAGCCCAGAAGAAAATCTTTATTTTTGGAAAGTTCTAAAGAAAATCTGTTCAGCTATTTTTGAGTTTTCTGAGTGAGAAAAGTCAATGTTTTATTGCTCCTGAAAAAAGAAGTTTAAGTACTCTGATGCTTTGGATACCCAGATAATTAAAAACTGTCTTCTCATGGAAATTTCTAACTCAGCATGCATGTAGTTCTCAGCAAAAATCAGCCACTGTGCAGAATTTGACAATATTGGTCCTGTTTTAGTTTTCTATTGCTGCATAACAAATTACCACAAACTTTGCAGCTGAAGCAACATGCATTTACTATCTCATTTTCCATGGGTGAAGTGTTTGGGCACAGCTTAGCCAGATCCTCTGCTCAGGCTTCATAGGCTGTAATCAAGGTGTCAACGGAGGCTGCAGTTCTCATCTGGGCGGTCCTCTTCCAAGTTCATTCAGGTTGCTGGTAGCATTCAGTTCCACGGATTATATGACTGAGGCAATGTTTCCTTGCTCTCCAGGGACCACCGTCAGCTCCTAGAGACCCCTGCCCTTCTCTGTAAGCAGCTCACAACATGGCTGTTTGCTTTCTTCCTTCAAAGCCAGCCAGGGAAGACTCTGTTTTTAAAGGCTCATTTGACTCAGTCAGCCTCCCCCCAGGATAAGATCAACTCATTTGCAACTTCAGTAACAACTGCAAGATCCCTTTGCCATGCAATGTAATAGAATCAGGAGAGTGATCGCTCATCATATTCTCAGGTTCCCATCACTCTCAAGGGGAGGGGATTACACAAGGATGAGGGTCATTGGATACCACCTTAGAAACCTGCCTACTACAGGTCCTAAAATAGAGTTGCTTCAAATAGAGTAAAAACTTTCATTATATATTATTCTATCAAGTTCTGTATGAAATATGAATCACATTTGATCAGATAGCTGAAGCAAACCACAAACTTATCAGACCTCACATTTCCCCTCTTTGTGCTGCTATTAAAAAATTAAGCTATGACACATTTTGAGAACATCTTCTCCCCTTTTAGACTTGTTATCCCTCTCTCACTTTGGGCACCATCTTAACTCCTGCTGACCCTGTCTTTTCTGCAGTGAGAGAAGCAACTAAGAAGAGAATGTGTAAGGGATTAAGTGACTTACATATTATTTTCCATGAGTATTTGCTTTTTAAAGAGGAGCACATAGCCACAGCCATATTACACTCAAAGTAAGTAGTTCTCGATGATAGAATTTCACCATCACCACACCAGGAAAAAAAAAGGTCAAGGGAAAGGAGTCCTTCCTACTAATAATACTGTCTGACCCCTGGGTAAGTAGAGATACTGAGCTATGATGACTGTGGGTGTCCTAAATGGGAGGGACAGATCAAAGGCCACTGCCTCACACCACCTTCTGTGGAGGGTCAAGGACATGGGTTGGCCAAGGAGACAATTAAACCACATTCCCAGATAGTGGAGCTTTCTGGTAATTGTGCAAACTGGCCTTTTTCTTGAGTAAATTTGTCTTTATTCACTTTAAAATCCATTAAAACAGTTTTCCTTGGGTTCAAATTTCCATGCCTCTACTAGCCCTAAATCACGATAAGATCCAGGGCCAGACTTGGAATGTGGGCACTGCTTGCTCTAGTGTGTTCTTAGGTTAAGAGCCAAAGAATCCTCTCAGCTCTGTACTATCCAGCCTGGCACACCTGTGCTGTGCATAAGGGCTTTAGCACATAAATCCTTGTAGAAGTAGACAGTGTTGTGATCTGCCCAGAGTGCATTTTCTGCATATCTTCCCGTTAAGTCTGCATCGGAATTATCTGATTGAGGTACCCAGATTTGGGGAACTGGATATCTTCCTATCTCTTTTTTCACCAGGGGCATAAGATTGGCCCATTTTCTAAACCTCACTTCAGGAAACATCTGGTGCATGTCTTGACTGGGATGTAGTATCTGAAACTTGAATTGCGTTAAAAAATATCAGGAAGTGTGGCTGTATGACTGACTGTTACACGTTTCCCTAGTAGGGCTGGGGTTTGACTTTCAGAACCACCCCACTCAGAGAAACTTGTTTCAGAAGAATTGGTGGGCAAGGTTTCTGACCATTTTTCTGTATCTCTGTATGCAGTGTTGAGGTATTATTCTACTAGGAATCAACATTTCTGTCCCTGTAACAAATTATTAGTAGAGAGTTTCTGCCTACCACTTTCTATTTTGGTTGACTTCCTACCTTTAAGTCAGGAGTTGCATTTTTTAGTGATGTGCAAGGGAAAGCTTGCATGTCTCCTGCCATTGGCAGATCTGATATTTGGCAAGAACCCTTGAAGCACAACATATTCTACTTGCTTCAGTTAGACTCAAACTTAGATTTGAACATCCACCATATGTTAGGTGTTAGGGGAGATACAGAGATAAATTAGATACACATCCCTGCCCTCCAGCAGTTCCCCAGTAGATTTTTCCTCCTATAGCTCAGAGCAACAGTCGTAGTTTTCTGGGGAAAAGAAGAAGAGTCTGCTCCTCAGGCCCCATCTCTTTTAATTCTCTATTTGAATCAGAGTTGCTGCTCAAGACAGCTTAGAACTCTGACCTGGGGATAAGACCACTGAGGCGTGAGAGTTCAGCAGCGCTTTGTTCATAAGTCAGCAATGACACAACATTGAGTTAAACCTTACTCGTTTGTCGGTCTATCCCAGTAAGCTATAAGCTTTTGCAATTAAAAATTGTGTATTACTCATTTCCGCGTTGCCCTCAACTGGAATGCCAACTGGCACATAAAGGGTATTTAACGTTAGCTGTTATCTTCATTGTTGTTATTTTTATTGGTTCTAAACACCACTTCCAAACTCATTGTGTGTGTGACTCTGGATGCTGCGTAGTTTGGGTGGTTCTATTAGGAGAACACTGGGTAATCTTTTGGTAACATGATAAGCAAGGGGAGACCTCATTTATGCCAGAGGGTCTTTTCAATCTCCCAGCTCAACCACCATACACGTGGTATAGCACTTTAGCTCTGTCGTGGATAAATTCTGTACCAGAGCATGGCAGAACCTGGGAGGATGCTGACTTGGCTCTATTTCCACCTTGTCTAATGTCTCCCCTTCCTCTTACCTCCCTCTATCGAATGCAGGTCCCTGGAAAGCCCAGGGGTGTTTGATTCAGCTCTTGTCATTTTCTTCAAGGCCAAAGTGTAAAAATTTCTATTATACCACCTACTTTACTCCCCTTTGTTCCTCCCAATGCTGAATTTAAAATGACATAAACCTTTAGAGTATTCACAGCATTTCAGCATTCTTTTTTTCTGGTATTTTCCCAAAGGCAAATGGAGACAGTGTATCCATCCTAATGTTTTCTTAACAAAATAGGTTAATTTCTAATTCTAAGGAACTGCCTCATTTCACCTATTCACTGAACATTTACAGTCCCTGAAGGATTCTGGAGGTTCCCCCACAGGGTTTCCAAGCACTTCAATTCAGTTCAACAAACATTCATTAAGTGTGCACTAAAGACCAGACCCGGGGTGAGATCTGGAAATGCAAAGATGAACCAGATGCTGTCCCTGCCTTTGAGATGCTCATAGTGTCGCTGGGAAGAACAGCATATGTAATCGGTTATGAAAGAACATTTCAAAGCAGAATTATGAAAGAACCACATGTCTGGGCAATGCTGAGCTATCATTCAGTGTGACTGGAGTGTAGAAGACTTGGGGGAAGTGATGGAAAGTGGGGGTGGGAGAGATTGGATATAAGTTTAGGACACGTTGTAAAGGGCCTTGAATGCCAAAATAAGTACTTGGGATTTTTGTCTTGCTATTTATGGGGAGATCTCTGAAGGAAAAGATTAGATTTATGTTATGCTTTGAGTCTGATGTGTTTTTTAAAAATTGAGATGAATTTCACATAACGTAAAATTAACGACATAGTTTAAAGTGCACAATTCAGGGGCATTTAGTGCATTCACAGTGTTGTACAACCACAATTTCTGTCTAGTTCCAAAACTTTTTCATCACCCCAGAAGTATGCCCTGTATCCATTAAGTAATCACTCCCCATTCCCCCTCCACTAATCTGCCTGTAGTCTCCATGGATTTGCCTATGCTGGGTATTTATTTCATATAAAAGAAATCATTACAATATGTGAACTTTGGCTTCTTTCACTTAGCATGATGTTTTCATCCAATTTGTAGCATGTTTCAATACTTCATTTCTTTTTATGGCTGAATAATATTCTATTGCATGTATATGCCACAATTTGTTTATCCAGTCATCTCTTGATAGGCATTTGGGTTTTTCCACCATTTGGCTGTTATGAATAATGCTGCTGTAAACATTTGTGTGCAAGTTTCTGTTTGGACATATATTTTCATTTCTTTTGAGAACATACCTAGGAGTGGGATTTCTGGTCACATGGTTATTCCATGTTTAACTTTCTGAGGAACTTCTAAACTATTTTCCCCAATGGCTACATCATTTTGCATTCCTACCAGCAATGTACAAGTTCTCTGATTTCTCCACATTATTGTCAACACTTATTATTTTCTTCTTTAAAATTATTATTACAGCTATCCCAGTGGATGTGAAGTAGTATCTCATAGTTTTGATTTGCATTTCCTTAATGGCTGATGTTGTTAAACATTTTCTCTTGTGCTTGTTGGCCATTTGTATATCTTCTTTGGAGAAATGTCTATTCAAGTCTCTTGCCAATGATGTGTTTCTATAAATAGTTTTATTGAGACATAAGTTACATACCATACAATTCACTCATTTAAATTGTATAATTCAATGGTTCTAATATATTGACAGAGTTGTGCAACCACCACTACAATCTAATTTTATAATATTTTCATTCCTTAAAAGAAACTCAGCACTCTTTAGCAGTTTTTCCTCATTCTATCCTCCTCCCAGCCGTGGCAACCACCAACCTACTTTCTGTCTCTATAGATTTGCCTGTTAGGGACATTTCATATAAATGGAATCATACAATATGTGGGCATTTGTGACTGGCTTCTTTCACTTAGCATAAAGTTTTCAAAGTTCATCTGTGTTGTAACATGATCAGTATTCATTCCCTTTTACTGTCAAATACTTATTCTTTGTATGGATACACCACTTTTTATTTATCCATTCATCCATTGATGAACGTTCAGGTTGTTTCCACCTTTTGGCTATTGTGAATATTGCTGCTGTGAACATGAGTGTACATGTATTTGTTTGAGTATCTGTTTTAAATTATTTGGGGTGTATGCCTATAAGTGGACTCTCTAGATCGTATGATAACTCGATAACTTTTTAAGATCCATCAAACTGTTTTCCAAAGTGGCTGCAACATTGTATATTCATACCATGCACAGGGGTTCCAATTTCTACATATTCTCACCAATACTTGTTCTTGTTTGTCATAGTCATTCTAGAGAATGTGAAGTGGTATCTTATGATTTTGGTTAGCATTTCCTTAATGGCTAATCACGTTGAGCATCTTTTCATGAACTTATTGGTCATATGTAAATCTTCTCTGGAGAAATGTCTATTCAGATCCATTGGGCATGTTTTAACTGGGTTATTTATCTTTTACCAATGAGTGGTAAGAGTTTTTTTATACATATTTTGACTAAAGGCCATTTATCAGATATACACATAATTTTCAAATATTTTTCCCATTCTATGGCTGTCATTCATTTTCTTGATGGTATCTTTTGTAGCAAAATATTTTAATTTTTGATGAAATCAAATCTACCTATAATTTCTTATGTCATTTTTGCTTTTGGTATCATATCTAAGAAGGTTTTGCCCAGGTCACAAAGATTTACTCCTATATTTTCTTCTAAGAGTTTTTTAGTTTTAGCATTTAGATCTATGTTCAATTTTGGTTTAATTTTTTGTGTATGGTGTCAGGAAGGACTCCAATTTTATTTTTTTAAATAGGTCTGATGGGTTTTAATTCTATACTCTAAGGCAAAACTAATGATAGCTTCAATATAGGCTAGGCTGAGATTTAGAGATGAATATGAAGAATTGGAGGGGGCAGCCAGGGTGTTAGGACTAAGCTTTATGCTACCAGGTCAGTGATTCAGGAATGCACATATGAGTCAAGCCAGGCTAATGAGATGAAATTTCAAGACATGTTGGAACTATTGGGATAAAAACTTTTTTTGTTTTTCCTTTTGTTAGGATTATTATCTGTATGGATGACTTAAAGCTGAAGCTGCCAGTCTCCTTAACTAGACAGCCTGCTGGAAAATGGGCCAATAACATGGAAAAAAGCCCTAAGAGATGGGGAGACAGACAATGAATCTGATGACACTGACTTTCTAAATCTCACCATTCTTGACAATGCGTCTTTTAATATTTGTTCTTTGTATTTAATTTTTGTTTGTTTGATTAATATGTGTCTTGTCATGTTTCTCCTTGGATTTATCCTGTATGGGACTCTGTGCTTCCTGGACTTGATTAACTATTTCCTTTCCCATATTAGGGAAGTTTTCAACTATAATCTCTTCAAATATTTTCTCAGTCCCTTTCTTTTTCTCTTCTTCTTCTGGGACCCCTACAATTCGAATGTTGGTGCATTTAATGTTTTCCCATAGGTCTCTGAGACTGTCCTCAATTCTTTTCATTCTTTTCCTTTCTTCTGCTCTGCAGTAGTTATTTCCACTATTTTATCTTCCAGGTCACTTATCTGTTCTGCCTCAGTTATTCTGTGATTGATTCCTTCTAGAGAATTTTTAATTTCATTTATTGTGTTGTTCATCACTGTTTGTTTGCTCTTTAGTTCTTCTAGGTCCTTATTAAACGTTTCTTGTATTTTCTCCATTCTATTTCCAAGATTTTGGATTATCTTTACTATCATTATTCTGAATTCTTTTTCAGGTAGACTGCCTATTTCCTCTTCATTTGTTAGTTCTGGTGGGTTTTTCCCTTGCTCCTTCATCTGCTGTGTGTTTCCCTGTCTTCTCATTTTGCTTAACTTACTGTGTTTGGGGTCTTCTTTTTGCAGGCTGCAGGTTTGTAGTTCACGTTGTTTTTGTTGTCTCTCCCCAGTGGCTAAGGTTGGTTCAGTGGGTTGTGTAGCCTTCCTGGTGGAGGAGACTAGTGCCTGTGTTCTTGTGGATGAGGCTGGATCTTGTCTTTCTGGTGGGCAGGTCCACGTCTGGTGGTGTGTTTTGGGGTGTCTGTGGCCTTATTATCATTTTAGGCAGCCTCTGTGCTAATGGATGGGATTGTGTTCCTGTCTTGCTAGTTGTTTGGCCTACGGTGTCCAGCACTGTAGCTTGCTGGTCATTGAGTGGAGCTGGGTCTTGGTGTTGAGGTGGAGATCTCTGGGAGATTTTCACTGTTTGATATTACGTGGAGCTGGGAGGTGTGTTGTGGACCAGTGTCCTGAACTTGGCTCTCCCACCTCAGTGACTTAGCCCTGATGCCTGGCTGGAGCACCAAGAGCCTGTCTTCCATATGACTAAGAATAAAAGGGAGGAAAAATGAAAGAAAGAAAGAAGATAAAATAAAGTAAAATAAAGCAAAATAAAGTTATTAAAATAAAAAATAATTATGAAGAAAAAAAATTTTTAAGTAATAAAAAAAAGGGCAGACAGAACCCTAAGACACATGGTAAAAGCAAAGCTATACAGACAAAATCACACACAGAAGCGTACACATACACACTCACAAAAAAGAGGAAAAGGGAAAAAAATATATATCGTTGCTCCCAAAGTCCACCTCCTCAATTTGGGATGATTCGTTGTCTATTCAGGTATTCGACAGATGCAGGATACATCAAGTTGATTGTGGAGATTTAATCCGCTACTCCTTAAGCTGCTGGGAGAAATTTCCCTTTCTCTTCTTTGTTCGCACAGCTCCCGGGGTTCAGCTTTGGATTTGGACCTGCCTCTGCATGTAGGTCGCCTGAGGGTGTCTGTTCTTTGCTCAGACAGGATGAGGTTAAAGAAGCAGCTTATTCGGGGTCTCTGGCTCGCTCAAGCCGGGGAGAGGGAGGGGTACGGAGTGCGGGGTGAGCCTGTGGCTGCCGAGGCCGGCATGACATTGCAACAGCCTTAGCGTCTCATGCCCGTCTCTGGGGTCCGCGCTGATAGCCGCGGCTCACGCCCGTCTCTGGAGCTCCTTTAAGCAGCCCTCTTAATCCCCTCTCCTCGTGGGCACCAGGAAACAAAGAGGCAAGAGAAAGTCTCTTGCCTCTTCGGCAGGTCCAGACTTTTCCCCGGACTCCCTCCCGGCTAGCCGTGGTGCACTAACCCCTTCAGGCTGTGTTCACACCGCCAACCCCAGTCCTCTCCTGGCGCTCCGACCGAAGCCCGATCCTCAGCTCCCAGCCCCGCCACGCCTCGGCGGGTGGGCAGACAAGCCTCTCGGGCTGGTGCGTGCTGGTCGGCACCGATCCTCTGTGCCGGAATCTCTCCGCTTTGCCCTCCGCACCCCTGTTGCTGTGCTCTCCTCCGCTACTCCGAAGCTTTCCCCCTCCGCCACCCGCAGTCTCCGCCCGCGAAGGGGCTCCTAGTGTGTGGAAACCTTTCCTCCTTCACGGCTGCCTCCCACTGGTGCAGGTCCCGTCCCTATTCTTTTGTCTCTGTTTTTTCTTTTTTCTTTTGCCCTACCCAGGTACGTGGGGAGTTTCTTGCCTTTTGGGAGGTCTGAGGTCTTCTGCCAGCGTTCAGTAGGTGTTCTGTAGGAGTTGTTCCACGTGTACATGTATTTCTGAGGAGGAAGGTGATCTCCACGTCTTACTCTTCTGCTATCTTGAAGCTCCTCCTTCCTCCTCTTCATTTATTTGATCTTGTAGGTTTTTACCTTTCTCCTTCATCCGTGACATATTTTTTGCAGTCTCTCTTTTTTTTTTTTTTTTTTAATGAGTGGGATTGTGTTTCTGTCTTACTGGTTGTTTGGACTGTGGCTTCCAACACTGGAGTTTGTAGGCTATTGGGTAGAGCTGGGTTTTGGTGCTGAGATGAGGAACTCTGTGAGACCTCACTCCGATGAATATTCCTTGGTGTATGAGGTTCTCTGTTAGGCCAGTGGTTGGGACTCAGAGCTCCCACTGCAGGAGCTTTGGCCCGATCCCAGGCTCATGAACCAAGATCCTGCAAGCTGAGTGGGGTGGCAAAAAAAAAAAAAAAAGCAATAACAATGTAAAAAATAAAATTAGACTAGGAAACTAACAGATATGTTAGGAAGAATATAAAAATAAAAATATAGATGAATCAAAAACTGGAAGGTACATCAGTACCACAATAGTAAAAAGAGGAGGAGGGAAAAGGAATAAAAAAGGGGGTAAAGGCCTTGGCTGTGGAGGGTGGGGCCTATGCAAGGGTGAGGTTTGGGTGGTGGACGGGATTAATGCTCAGGACCCACAGGGCTGGAAAAGGCCCTGGGTGCTGTGGAGGTGGCACTTAGGCTCATGGAACAGAGGGACCCAGGCGTGCCCCTCACCCCTGGTCTCAGAGGGCAGGGGACCTCACCTGGGAGCCCAGTAGTCTTCCTGAGCTTGAGTGGCTGAGGCAAGCCCTCTTCTCCTCTCCTGCTCCTCTGGTCAGGGAGGGCCCCTCCCACCTGCCTCTCCTGATCTCCCTGGTCTCCCTCCTATGCCCCCAAGGACGTACTCGGCCTGGAGGGGGCTTTGGAGGTCAGGGGATTGGCCTGGGAGCTCAGCAGGCTCCCCGGCCTGAGTGGGCGGGGCAATCACCCTCTGCTCCTCTCTCACTCCTCCTGGATGGCCCCTCCCGCCTGCATCTCCTGATCTCCTCCTGATCTCCCCAGCCTCAGGGGCCCCGATCCTGTCTGGCCTCCACTTCTCCTCCCCACTCAGTCCTTCTATGTCCTACTGGTTCACTTTGGGGTTCCTCCTGTCTCCTTGGGCGTCAGAGTCCCCCACCAGCAGCCGGTGGGCACCCTAGTTGTGGGGAGACGCTAACTGTGTCTTCCCACACCACCATCTTGACTCCACACCCCTGCCTTATTTCTTAAAGGAAGCTAAGATATACTTGGTGTCTAAAGTGTTTTTATAGCTGGGTTGTACAGTCAGAGTGAGTTAAATGATATACCAGATTACCCCCTAATTTCAGTGGTTTAACAACACAAAAGTGTATTTCTTTCTTACATTGTAATCCAGTGAGAGGTGGCAGAGCTGGGCGATGAGTAGTGGGTAGAGAGCTGGGACTGACTGCTTTTATCACGTGGCTCCACCGCCTTCCAGGACCTCCGAGTCTGCCCCTGGATCCTTCAGCTCCACCAACAGATGAGGAAAGAGACAGAGAGGGTGGAGAATTGTTTTTATGGTCACTCCTAGAGTGTTATGTCAATTTGCTGTACATTACAGTGATCAGAACTCATATGACTCCACCTCTGCAGGGTGGCCAAGAAACGTAGTTTAACTGTATACTAAAGATGAAGAGGAAATTATTTATGTGATCTGCTAGGTCATCCAGGTGTGGCAGAAATATGCACAGGGAGATGTTTATACAGTATGGTAGCCAAACAGAGATGTACATTGTTACAGAGAGAGATTAAAAAGACTAATGTGACCAAAAGGTCACAAGGAGGGACAAGGGGGTGGTTCTGACCTTAGAGAAGGGACTTAATGCAATCTCTCTTGTTTTGTAAGCAAGGAAATGGTGACAGTGGTAATCAAAGTGGACTGCTCAGAGCCACTGCAAATCAACAGCCTAGCTGAAACTAGGATGCCTAGGCCAGTGTACTTCCTGACCAGTGCAGTAGGATCACAAATGCCAGCATTCTTTGGAGAAAAGCCTGCTTGGATCTGGTTTGAGATCAAAGTTAAGTTAATCAACTTTATTTAGTTATTTATTTTTTTAGTGGTATACCTTTGAAGAAGCTCTTCGGAACTCTTAAAAGTCTCCGATTGTCTAAGAGCACAGAGTGGAGTAGGCATTTCATGTGAGAGAGGCAGATGGAGAGAGAGACAGAGAAAGAGAGACAGGCAGAGGGACAGAGAGAAGCAGAGAGATTGACAGAGACAAGAACCACTAGGAAAGCGCCACTCAGGGGATATAAGAGACAGGACAGCTCTCCATCTGCACATGAGTAAGAAGAGGCTGAGGTGATGAGTGTTGGGGAGAAGTGGTCCTCATCCTCTCGGAAGAAAGAAACAGGAGCTGCATGCGGGAACTCTCTTTCTTCCCAGGATTTTGCCTTAATAAATGTGTCAGATACCATTTTAAGGGAAAAAAAAAAAAAGAAAGCGCCAAAGATCTACTAAAGAAATGCTCTTTTGATAGTCCACCTGGACTCTTAGTTTTGGTAGCTCTAGGGGTCCATAACATGAATTTTACTTCCTGTTTTCTAGTTCTAAGGAGAGCTAGCCCCTGGTCAGACACTGAAGAAGGTAAATGTTTTGGGGGCCCTCTGACCCTCCTGTGGTGTACCTCTCCTACCATTGAAAGCTTCATTGTGTCTCCCAAATCCCTCAACAGATAGCAATGCCCTCAGTTCATTCCCTGGTCAATTTGATCATTCCATTCTCCATCCCCCCAAGATTACCATAGTTGTGTATAACGTGTTGATTATGTACATTCATTGTCTCCTGATGCCTCACATATACAATGTGAGCTGAGTTTTATTATACCAATTTTATAGGTGAGGAAATTGAGACCAATAGACAGAACTACCAATTATTGGTTTCACGTGATTTATGTATACCATCACATTTCATACAGCGGCTTTGCAAAATACTGTTATATCACTTCCCTTTAAAAAAAGAAGTGTCAGTATCGGAGAGGTTAAATATTTTTTCCAAGATCACCGAGGTGGCAAGATGAAAAGCTAGATTTTAAACTTAGATCTATTTTATTTCAGAACCTATGCTTTTCCTGATGCTTAATAATGATGATGACGCTGATGATTTTATCATCTTTAATCATTTTCTACTGTTATTAATTTTTTATTTCATAGTTTCCTCAGAGAAATAATTCTACGATGGAATTCAATGACGGGATTCCTAGAGATGTGATGCTTTAAACCTTATGAAAAAATGTGTTAGTTTAATTTATCATTTAGGATGCTTTCAGCTCCAAGTTAAAAAAAAAGGCAAATGGTCTAAACAAGTAAACAACAAGGTATTTATTCTCTCTCTTAAGGCAAAATCCAGAAATAGAAGAGTTTCAAAGCTGGTTAATTCAAAAGTTCAGTGATGTCATTGAGGAACCAGTATCCATTCATCTTTCTACTCTGTCATTTACATAAATGTGGTTTGATCTTTTAGGCTGGCTCCCCTGGTGATACCAGATGGCTCTTTTCTTGTAGGCGACAACATCCAGAGGCAAAAAATGAAACTACTAAACTTGTGTTCCTTTTGAGGTGTGAGAGAAACCTTCCCAGATCCTCACCAACAGATTTCCCTTGACATCTCTTTAGCCAAAATTGTGTCACATGCCTGTGCTCAAACTAATAACTTTCCAAGAGCAATGGAGTTACCATATTTGACTTAAACCACTGAAGACTTAGCCTCTTATAGCTTTGGTGACCCTTGAACAAAATAAGAATTCTATTAGGAAGAAAGATCAAGGCCATGGCCAGTGGGTAGGAAGTAGTAGTGACAATCACATTCAGACACGAGAACTTAGTGGTTGGGGGAAAGAGGTAGAAGCTTTCAAGTTCAGAACAGAGGTCTCTTGTTTTCCCACGAGCCCAGTCTGATATGAAACTTGTTATAGAAATAAGTACTATTTATAAGTGTTTCAGAAAGAATTTTCACATTGTTTTAGGGTGTTATTTTGAAATTACAAAGATTCCAAGTTGGTTGATGGAAAACCACTTGGAAAAATAATTGAAATTCTGACTCATTAAGGCCCACTTACGTTATTCTATTGTGGACTCGTGGATTTCAAATAATTTTAGAATCATTTAGTTTAATCTCCCAACCCCCTGTTATAATGCTTAGCTTCCTTCCACTGTGTATTTGGTTATCTAACCTCTGCCTCAACACATTCCATGGCAGGGGTCTCACTATTTACAGTACATTCCCCTTTTTGTTAAAAAGTTATTTTTCATTTTAAACTGAAATTGTTATAATTAATTAAGTATATCTTTTGCAGAGACACAAACGTGCTGTGTAGAAAAGAATAAGTTTTGGAATCTGCAGATTCTGATCTAAGATTGGCATCTCAGGCTTGCAATGACTGGTTATGGGGCTGGGGGCCAGGCTATATCTAGATTCCAATTCCAGATATCCTATCTACCAGCTGTGTAACCTTAGGAAAGCACTTAACTCAACGCCCATCCCCATGCCTCAACTTTCTTTTCTGCAAAATGGGTCCTATAATGGTATTTACTTAAAGGGGTTGAGTCTATATACGTAACACCTTAGTGCTGCTAGAGACAATAAATGTTGCTTAATATATTAAAATGAGCTGTGAGGACTTAACAAAAAAAATTTGAACTCTTTAAGATGCAGTAACATTGATATAACCATAACTACCTCTGAGGTTTGTTATAATGATTACATGAGAGAACGCAAAAAAGGTTAGTCCTTCTTCCCACTTCACTTGCCCAATTCCTGCCTGGAACTTAGAAGGCGCCCTTTAAATATTGCCTGTTCCTCTAGTTCCCTTTCCTCCGTGAAGCTATAGGGGTGAAGTTCACAGGGTGAATTTCAGCCTTCCCTGTGGATTCCATGTTTCTGCAGAAAGCGAGTCTGCTGTCCTCAAGGTTCAGGCCTCACTACCATTTGTATCTCCTGGGGTCACCAGACCATAAACTTCTCAACAGCAGCACCAAATCTTACTCAACCTTTTACCTGTACAATTCCTGGAACAAAATCAGTGCTCAACACGTATTTATAACTGAGTTAACTTTTCTCTGTGACTTTCTGTAAGTACTGTACTCACTGTAAATGTTTAATCAACTAATCATAATAAAATTAGCCGTTGATATTATTGTTTTATAACAAACTCAATTGTTTGTGCAGGTAATGGGATGGAGGCCAGTGGGGAATTCAGCTATTCCCAATGTCTGCAGTACCTATTTCCTTTTCTCCCTAAGCCAGACCTTTTGATGTTTACTTTTCCTCTCCCAAGATGCAAATCATACCCACGAAGAGCAGCCATCACAGTGGGAGGGGAGAACTGAATGTCTCCATGACCTGCTTTCTGTTTTTCTTCACCCTGGCTGGGGCTACACTTTCAGTTCACTATGCAGCTTGGGGTAACGCAAATTGCATTTTAAATGGATTAACTAAAGTCCATGTCTGATGACTGCTGCCCCTAAACATGCTTGGCCCAAATCATTTAGTTTTGCCCTTCAAATGGTAACCTGAATTCCATATGAAATACAGTATATGACACGTTAAATCAAAACATCGGTCCCTTCAACACAGTCTTCAGTCCCTGCTGCTGTCACTAGGTAAGGATTGGGACAGAGCCTAAGAGTTTCATGGCATAAATTTAAAGTACAAAAGAAATGCTTCAAAGCCTTTTACAGATTCACCATCATGGATTAATCTTAATGTTTCTTGAGCTTCTGTGAGGAGCTAGGGAGCATCAGGATTTGTCCCTAGTTCTTGGGATCAAGTTTGTGTTCTCACTGTGGTCTTACAGATGCTGATCTACTTCCAGTATCCATCTTAGCAGACCTAAGAGGCCTGTCTACACAATGGTCCACACAATGGCTGGCCTTGGCTTTGTGTGACTCCTGCTTTTTATCTTTGAGACATTCGAATACTAAATAACTTTTTCAAGCCCTACCTCCCTGGGCAAGAGACACAAATCTTTTCCGCTCAAGACACACCTTCTTGACGTAGGACAAATCTGTTTATCTAAGAAGCCAGAAATTCAGAAGCTTCACTAAATTATTCTTCGGGAACCAAGTAAAAAAAATCTGATGTGTTGACTCCTACTTTTATTTTAGCTGGGCTGGGATGTCTGTATAAACAGCCTTTCTTACGACAATTTGGCAGCATGAATTCTGGTCAGGAAGAGGAGAATCGGACAAATGTTTTTATTTCTCAGTCACCATCCTCACTTGCCCTCCCCTTTGCTGCCCTTTCTCTGAACTGAGACTGGAGTTTGATTGGGGCTTTGTTTTGTGCCTTGGGCAAAAGTTTCGGGTCAGCTGAGGTCAGTTCTCATTTTATCTAAATCAGTTTGCCCTTCCTCAATCTCAACGGAAAAACTTCAACAAAAATACATTTACACATAAGACTCAGTTTTCATTGAGTTCTGTATAGGCAAAGGAGACCAGATCCTTATCCCTGCAGACACTTAACCTCTTAAACAATGTTTTACTAATTTTTTTCAAAGAACTTCTACTTCTTCATAAATAAATTGGCTCCCCTGCTTCTAATACTGACTCCAGAAGCTTGTAGACTTTTGACATTTCCTGTAATTTTAATGTAGACATTGTCTCAAATATATTGTAAGGTGGCAGTGTCATAGACTGGAGAACGTTCTGTGGAGGAATGATAGTCAGGAAGCTTGGGTTCTAGTCCTGACTATGCCATTAGGTGTGAACCTGAGCAAATTCCTAAACCCTCAGCTACTCATGTCAATAAATAGAAACTGGATAATATTTAAGCTTTCTTAGACTACCAAGATTTAATGATTCAATTGATAGAAACTGAGTGGAAATCCAAGACACACAAATAAATCAAAAAATAGATATTGGATTTATTTTAGAACTCACAGTTTTTAGGAGGCTAATAAGCAAGGAGTACATCTTCCTGAGTTATCAAGACTAATAGTGACACTTAAGAAGCAATAGACAACTTTTAGCACGTCAGAGCTGGAAGGGACCAGAGAAGTTTTCATAACAAATCCATTCCTTTTATAGAGGAGAACATTGAGGCTTGAAGAGGAGCAGTGACTTGTCTAATGTTGGTTGGTTGAAAAAAGTTACCCAGGATTTTCTCTTGGTTGCTTTTATTTATACTACCTTGACTCTTTATACTACTCAGAGGTATTCTTTACCATAAATGTCGTTAGTGTTGTATTTTAAATAATTCCAGCTTTTAAAAACTCTGTTTAAAGCAAACCCACTAGGCCATTCTTTCTCTTCCCCATTAGGATTGTAACTATGAACCAAGGGACAGTGTGGCAGTTGATATATGGTACATATGTTCTAGGGATTTGAGCATAACAGAGGAATCTGAAATACCATTTTATGTGAGGACACGTTCACATTTTTCATCCTTTGTTGGTTCCATATATATCAATTATCTAGTGTATGCAAGCCTGAAAAATAATTTCTTACTGCAGTCTTCCAAAGACTACATTTATCCAAGGTGTCTGGATAGCTGACGTCCATATTTATTCTGGGAAAGGGAATAATCAGGATTGTTGGACTGAGAAGTTTATATACTACGTTTTAAAAATGCAAGAGTATAGTCTTTGTTTTGTATACATCACCTCCTAAATTTTACCTGTTTGTAATATTCCTTGGACAATAAAGACAACTCATCAAATTTTAGTTTCAGAGTTGGCCAGCAAGTAAATATCTATTCTTCCTGATAATTTCTTGTCTCCTTCACATTTGGGGGAGTGAAAAGTATCCTATACATGAATGTTTCAGGCAATTAGTATCTTTATAAAAGCACAATCCTAGTTTTAAATTGATACTATTTGATGGAATATTTGATAAAATACATACGTTTCTAACACCAGAATAGTTATAAATGTTTTAAAATTTCCTAGATGATCAAGTTTCATTATGAACATCAATTATTATACCTTCCCTGATAATACAGTGATCACCTCAGGAGCTATTGATGCTCATGGAGCCATTTGCCCCAGTGTTTAAATGCAGGCAAGTGCACATTTGTATTTTTGCAGTCCTTTTACTAATGATCTGTCACCTATAAGGTCCTCCAGGGATACCATGGCAATTTTTTGTAGCCCCTCACTCACCTGAGAACATATTGCTTTGGGTTTTGAAACCAGATGACCAAGTTTTTTATACTGGTGGGAAGAATTAGAGAAAGAAGGATCTGAGAGAGGTTTACAGGACTTTGTTGCATGGAATTTTACTGCTCAAAGATCTCTTGTATTTACTTTAGCAATAACTAATTCTGGGAGGCATTTTCCCCAGGGCTTACAACCATATATTAGTTCTCTAATTAGAACTTTGGGTCAGTTTGTTTACATTCTGCTAAATAACAAAAACTTACTTACGCCATTCTTGGATCTAGACAAGTTATGAATTATGAAGGATTGGATAAATAATTAAATAAACAAAATTCAGCCCTACACAGCACATTTTCCTACATTTCTGGGAGGCAGTATAGCATGAATGTTAAAGAGAACAAGCTTCAGAGCCAGAGCAGCTTAGGTTTGAGCCCAGGTTCACCACTTTTTAGCCTTATGACTTGAACAATTCACTTAAGCTCTATTTTCTTCCTCAGTAAAAGGCAGATGATAATAGTAACTACCTCTAATTTTTGTATAAATGAAATGTGATAATGCATGTAAAGCACTTAGTACAGTGCCTGGCATAAAGCAAACATTAAACCTTATTTCAGTGCTACTGAAATTTCTCCCAATCTCTTTATCAGTCAGGATTGACTAACTGCTATAATGAACAACACCTAAGTTTTAGGGGATCAGCATAACAGTTTATTTCCCACCTATGTAAAGTCCAGTCGGCAGTGGGTAGAGAAGCTCTTGTCCACACAGTCATTCAGAGACCCAGGCTCCTCCCATCTTCAGTCTCCAAGATCACCTTGGCAGGGAGCAGCAAATGATAGCCTGTGGGCCAGATCAGCCTGTTATCTGTTTTTGTACAGCCCATGAGCTAAAAATTATTTTTTTCCTGTTTAAATGATTATATTTTAAATAGTTTTAAAAATGCATGCATAATATCCTTGATTTTGGTTCTTGGCCATCAAAGCCTAAAATATTTACTATCTTGCCCTTTAATAAAGTTTGTCAACCCCTTTCCTAGGGCCCTAGAGCAGAATCCTCTGATTTGGGCCATCCAATGAAAGAGGGGAAGAAGTGGAGGATCATATGGGACATTTTTGGAAATGGTGTGCATTATTCCCATCACATTCTTTTGGCCAGGACTCAGTCAAATGTCCTTCCTTAACTGCAAGGAAGGCTGGGAGATGTGGTTTAGTGCATGCCCAGGAGGAAAAGTGTGGATTTTAGTGATCACAGGACAGTACTGCCATACCATGCCAGAAATAAACTTCTCTCTCGGAAACCCCCATGCCTCCTCAATCCCTGTACTTTCACTCCAGACCCAGTACTCCTCATGCCTAAATATCACCAGACTCATATCTCCCCTCCCTGTGGGTCCCTTTGTAATGCACATCATGGGACCATTCTCTGTACTGTCTCGTTCAGAGGACTTGCTGTCTTTGAATCCTTCTAATCTTGTGCATCTTACAACTCCTCTGTCTTTCCACCGTGACTTTAGCATGATCGGTTTCCTCTTTGACTTATTCTCTGTTAGTGTTCTTGCCACACAAAGAGCAGTCACACCATGGCTGTACATATGGATTAATCTTTTCTACCCCACCTCCAAGACTTCAAACTCTGAAATCCCCCTCTTTGACAATAATTTGTTATCATCCTATCTAACCCCTTCTTTGCAAACACTCCCTGGTCTCTGCCTTCATCAAAATCTTCAGGCCTCGGGTGTCTCTCTCTAACTCTTTCTCTCTGCCTCTCCTAACCTTTCTCTCTTGTTCTCTGTTCACTTGCCATCCTACTAAGGACTCAATGCTTACTTAAGTCAACTGTCTTTTTCTGATTTCAAAAACCCACACCCAGATTCTTTCTACCTGTTTTCTACCTTAAATATCTCCACATCTGGTTAAACAGCATCACTATATGTGTCCTCCATTTCTGTTCCTAAGCTGGTGAGTGTTGCAAAATAAAGTAAAATAGCGCACAGGCTGTTTTCTCTAAATATTCCTACTCTCTGCCTACAACTAGGCCCCCAGATAGTGAGCAATTCTTTCATTTACCTCCAGTTGACACTCTGCTGCATACCTAAAATTTGTAGTTTTCTGGTGTTTATACTTCTTCACCTACCACTGTCTCCTTATTCACTGTAGATGACTTTTAACTTATTCACATATAAGTAATTTAAATGATTAATTCATTCAATACATGCTAACTGAGAAACTATTGGGTACCCTACTCTGCTTCTAACCAATTTTTTTCAGGCCATCTAATACGAGAGTCTCAACTTGGTCTTGATTTCAAAATGTCTCTGTATCTTACCTCTCTCTGCTCCTTTCTGTTATCTCGGAGGATGAAGAGTTCCCCTTCTTTCTTAAGCTGGTGGTGTATTTAATCTCATTTCCTTTTATCTCTGTCAAGCCAAGTCTTACCAATTTTTCATTTTCTATTCTGCCTCTTCATTTCTGAGTGACTCTACCTAAAATTATAATTTAGTATCCTCTGTTCTAGAAAATCAAATCCTTATCCTAATTTTACTGCCCCTTAGAAAAATATTCTGTCTTCCTCTTTTCCTTTCTCACCATTGTTTTCCAAAACAACTACTTTGTATATTTTATCACAAGTTAATACGTTAATCTCCCCCTCCTGAAAATGGTTCGTTTGAAGATAACTATTGACATACTAATGGCTAAAGCCCGTTATCTTTTCTTATTCCTCATCCCTCCTGATCCCTACTTTAAAACTTTAAAAATTAATATCATACTCACAATAAACTGTACAAATTATAAATGTCTTTGTAATATGCCTCAATTTTTGGTTGTTAAGTGTTCCAGCTTTGTTCATCTTCAAGATTATTCAGATGATCTATTTCTTCTTGTGTGAGTTTTGGCAGATTGTGTCAAGGAATTGGTTCATTTCATCTAGGTTATTAAATTTGTTGGCATAGAATTGTTCATATTATTCCTTCATTATCCTTTGAATTTCTCTGGGATCTGTAGTATGTCCCCTCTTTCATTTCTGATATTAGGAACTTGTGTCTTCTCTCTTTTTTTTTCGTAGTTAACCCAGCTAGAGGCGCATGGATTTTATTGATCTCTCCAGAGAAATAGCTTTTGGTTTTTCTTTATTAATTTCCTGGTTTTGATTTTATTGGTTTCTGGTCTAATTTTTATTATTTATTTTCTTCTGCTTACTTTAGATTTAAATTGCTCATCTTTTTCTAGCTTCCTAAGGTGGAAGCTTAGATGATTGATTTTAGATCTTTCTTCTTTTCTAATATATGCATTCAATGCTATAAATTTCCCTCTAAGCATTGTTTATGCTGCATCCCACAAATTGTGATGTTATGTGTTTGTTTTAATTTAGTTCAAAATATTTTTAATTTTTCCTGAAGTTTTTTTTTGACCCATGTATTATTTAGACATGTTTTGCTTAATCTCCAGGTATTTGGGGATTTTTCAGCTGTCTTTCATTGATTTCCAGTTTAATTTCACTGTTCTCTGAGAGAAGACTTTGTATGATTTCTGTTATTTCAAATTCATTAAGTTTTGTCTTATGAGCCACTATATGGTCTATGTTTATGAATGTTCCATATGATCTTGAAAAGAATGTGTAATCTGCTGTTCGGTAAAGTAGTCTAAAGATGTCAATTATATCCAGTTCATTGATGGTGCTGTTGAGTTCAACTAAGTCCCTTACTGATTATCTGCCTGCTGGATATGTCCATTTCTGACAGAGGGGAGTTAAAGTCTCCAACAATGATAGGGGACTTATTCATATTTTCTTAGAGCTCTATCAGTTTTTGCCTCATGTATTTTGACACTCTGATGTTCAGTGCACACACATTAAAGATTGTTATGTCTTCTTGGAGTATTGACTCTCTTATTGTTATGAAATGCCCCTCTTTATCCCTGACAACTTATCTTGCTCTGATGTTTTCTCTGTCTGAAATTAATATAGCTGCTCCTGCTTTCTTTTGTTTAATGTTACCATGGTATATCATTCTTCATCCATTTACTTTTAACCTATATGTGTTTTAATATTTAAATTGGATTTCTTGTAGACAATATAGAGTTCGATTTTGTTTTTTGATCTCTGACAATTGCTGTCATTTAATTTGTGTATTTAGACCATTGAGGTGTAAAGTGCTTATTGATACAGTTGGATTAATACCTGTCATAATTGTTAGTGTTTTCTATCTGTTGCCCTTGTTCGTTGTTTCTATTTTTGTCTTCTGCACTTTTAGTTTCCTTTTGTGGTTTTAATTCAGCATTTTATATGATTCCATTTTCTCTAATTTCTTAGCATATAGTTCTTTTTATACTGTTTTTAGTGGTTGTCCTAGAGTTTGCAATATGCATTTATAACAAATCCAAGTCCACAAATCATATGACAACATATCATTTCACAGATAGTACAAGCATCTTATAATAACAACATATTTCTAATTCCTCCCTCCCATACCTGCATCATTACTGCCATTGTTTTAACTTACATATAAGTATACATAATTGAATACATTGTTGTTATTATTTTGAACAAACTGTTATCTGTTAGATCAGTTAAGAATAAGAGGGCTTCTCTGGTGGCACAGTGGTTGAGAGTCTGCCTGCTGATGCAGGGGACACAGGTTCATGCCCCAGTCTGGGAAGATCCCACATGCCGTGGAGCGGCTGGGCCCGTGAGCCATGGCCACTGAGCCTGTGCGTCCGGAGCCTGTGCTCCACAATGGGAGAGGCTACAACAGTGAGAGGCCTGCGTACTGCAAAAAAAAAAAAAAAAAAAAAAGAATAAGAAACATAAAATTTTTTTTAAGTTTAATATAACCTTCACTTATCTGTTCTCCAATATTCGCTCTTTCTTTATGTAAATCCAAGTTTCTGACCTATTTCATTTTCTTTCTCTCTGAAGAACTTCTTTAACATTTCTTGAAAGGCAAATCTACTGGCAACAAATACCCTCAATTTTTGTTTATTTGAGAAAGTCTTTATTTCTCCTTTACTTTTGAAGGATAATTTCACAGGGTACAGAATTCTAGGTTGATGGGTTTTTTTCTCTCAATACTTTAAATTTTCACTGCACTCTTTCTTGCTTGCATGGTTTCTGAGGAGAAATCAGATTTTTTTTTCTTTGTTCCGCTATATGTAAGGTGTTCTTTTCTTCTGGCTTCTTTCAGGATTTTCTTCTTTATCTCTGATTTTCTGAAGTTTGACTATGATATGGTGTCAAGGTGGATTTTTTTCTTTTTCTTTTTTTTTTTGATATTTACCTTGCTTGATGTTCTCTAAACTTTCTGTATCTGTGATTTGGTGTTCAACATTAATTTGGGGGAAATTCTCTGTCATTATTATTTCAAATATTCCTTCTATTTTTTCTTTCTTTCTTCTCCATTGGGTATTCCCATTACATATATATTATACCTTTTATAGTTGTTCCACAGTTCTTGGATATCTTGTTCTATTTTTCAGTTTTAAAATTTTCTTTGCTCTTCAGTTTTGGGAAGTTTCTATCATCATATCCTCAAGTTCAGTGATTTTTTTCCTCAGCTATAGCCAGTCTACTAATGAGCCCATCAAAGGTATTCTTCATTTCTGTTACAGTGTTTTTTTTATCTCTAGCATTTCTTTTTTTTTATTGTTTCTTGGAATGTCCATCTCTTTGCTTACATTATCCATCCATTTTTGCATGTTGTCTACTTTTTTCATTAAAGCTCTTAGCATGCTAATGTTAGTTTCAAAATTTTTCTGGGGGCCTCCCTGGTGGCGCAGTGGTTGAGAGTCCGCCTGCCGATGCAGGGCATACGGGTTCGTGCCCCAGTCCAGGAGGATCCCATATGCTGTGGAGCGGCCGGGCCCGTGAGCCATGGCCGCTGAGCCTGCGCGTCCAGAGCCTGTGCTCTGCAACAGGAGAGGCCACAACAGTGAGAAGCCCGCGTACCGCAAAAAAAAAAAAAATTTCTGGTCTGATAATTCCAACATTCCTGCTATATCTGACACTGGTTCTGTTGTTTATTCAGTTTCTTCAAACTGTGTTTTTGCTTTTAGTATGACTTGTATTCTTTTGTTGAAAGGTGGGCATTGTGTACTTGTTAAAAGGAACTGATGTAAATAGGCCTTTTGTAATGTAGTGGTATGTTGTGGCAGGGGAGTATTATATAGTCCAATGATTAGGTCTCAGATTTTGGTGAGCTTGTGAAATAGGGGAAAGGGGTGAAAAGGTACAAAATTCCAGTTATAAAATAAATAAGTCAGGGGGATGAAAGGTACAGCATGGTAGCTATAATTAATAATACTGTATTGCATATTTGAAAATTGCTAAGACAGCAAATCTTAAAATTTCTCATCACAAGAAAAATATTTGTAACTACATATGGTGACTGATGTTAAATAGACTTACTGTGATGATCATTTTGCTATATATACAAATATCAAATCATTATGTTGTACCTCTGAAGCTAATGTATGTGAATTATACTTCAATAAAAAATCTATTTCCATTTGGTAATGTAAGGTAAAATTTTTCATCTTAGTATACATTGTCTATGTTTAATTATTTGTTCTGTGCTTTCTTTTTCTTTTATTTTTTTCTTTCTTTTAGATTAATCAAGCCTTTTTATTACTTCCAACTTTCTCTCCTAATGTTGCTAGTTATACATTTTTTTAAACTATTATTTTGGTGGTTACCACAGAGATTACAATATACACCTATGACTAATGTAAATTTGTAGTTTTACTACTTCCCTGAGAATTCAAAGATCTTAGAACACGTTAACAATTTTTAACCTTTCCTCCTTTGTTATTGATGTCATTGTTTTATATATATTTTTTAAGTTCTATAAGACATGATATTTTTTGTTTGATATAGTCAATATTTATTATGTTCACCCATATATTTCCCTTTTGTATACCTCTTAATTCCTTTATGCATGTCCACACTATCTGGGACTATATTTCTTTATCCCAAAGAAATTATTGATATTTAGTATATATTTTCATGCATATATCCTGGCCATAAATAATCTGAGACCTGGAGGTGAGGCAGGAGCTGAATCCATATGTTTTTCATTTCATCTTCATTTTTAAAGGGTGTATTCACTGGGCATAAGATCCTAGATTAGCAGTTATTTTTTTTCAATGCTTTAAATGTGGCACCCATTATTTTTGTGGAGAAGTCAACTGTTTTGTTGCTTCTTAAAAAGTATTGTCTTTATTCTTGGCTACTTTGAAGACTTTTGCTTAATTTCCATTTTTCAAGAGTTTTAATATGATATACCTCTGCCCTCTCTCCCTCTGTGTGTGTGTGTGTGTGTGTGTGTGTTTATCCTGCTTGGTTTCTGAAGTGGTTCTTGAAAGAGTGCTTTCAGTATTACACTGAAGTGGCTTTCAAATCTTGTCCCTTTGAGTAGATTCTCCAGTTTTTACACAGATAATCTACCTAAAATGCAAATTTAACCATGTTCTTACCTTTCAAATCTTTCAAATATGTATTAAGATAAAGCTCAGCCTCTCTGTCCCAGTCTATAAGGCCTCCCTGACCTAAATCTACCTACATTCACATCCTCATTTCCTTCTCCCTCCTGAATCTATCCTTCCCCTGTATCATAATGAGGTAAGTATTTTAATCTCCCTCCACAAACTTTCATAGCTCTATGTCTTTGCTTTTGCTATTCTCTCTCTCTCTCTCTTTTTTTTTTTTTTTTTTTTTACAGCACCAGGTCATTTCTTTATTTTCAGGAAACTATACAGTAGAACTCACAGAGTTAAAGTAGTTGCTCTCTTTCATTCTCCGGGTTCCTGTCATCCGACCCCTCATTGGCCCTTGCAGCATTTCTTTCTTCCACTGAAACAGGAACTGGCAGGTGTCTGGTGTATCACGCAATAAAATTTATACTGGGTCCCAGTCTGGGAGCATTAAGAGATTTTCTGTCTGGCCTGGACATAGGCTGAGGCAAACTGAGTGAAGAGGATGCAGGAGGCCAGGAGCAGAAAGCAGAGGCGCCTCATGGAGGGTCCTGGGTGGTGAGGAAGAAAGAGGGGGAGCCAGCGGCCGAGGCCCACCACTATTCTCTTTGTCTAGAATAACCTTCCCTTATTTCTACCCACACACACCTTTATCCAGATAACCCCCCACTATTCTTCAAAATCTTATTTTACCAATTCTTCCAGGAAACTTCTCTGTGGCTCCAGCCTGGACTGTACTTATAATAACCTTCACTGGCTTCCACTGTAGCTCTTCTTTCTCAATATTGCAGTTGCCTTTTTAGGTAATAGCCTCCTTACTGAGCACAGTCGATATCACGCTACTTAGAAGCTAGAACCAGAGATCACTCATCCTTTAATGCCAAGTCCTTAAACCAGTACCTGCCATACTATAAACAAATGTTTGTGGAATAAGTTAAATAAAATAAAAATAACTAGGCTCCAATGATATATATCCTTTCTCAACATTTATTGACTCCTTCCTTTGCACCAGGCACTGAGCTAAGTGCTTTATACACATTATGTTCTTTAACCTTCCATAACAAGCCTATGAGGTACTATAATTATCCCCGTTTTACAGATGAGGATATTGAGTTCAGAGAAGTTATATGATTTGCTCAAAGTTACACAGATAGTAAATGGCAAAGAAAAGTTTCAAATCCATTTTTTTAAATTAATTTTATTTTTTTAACATCTTTATTGGAGTATAATTGCTTTACAATGGTGTGTTAGTTTCTGCTTTATAACAAAGTGAATCAGCTATACAAATACATATATCCCCATATCTCCTCCCTCTTGCATCTCCCTCCCATCCTCCCTTGTGTACCTCCAGAATACAAAGTCTTCCCCACAAAAATACAGACTAACTGTCCCTCTCAACTGCTAATTTCTGACATTATGACCTACTTCCCAGCCCTACCAACAATTCTCTAGATTGAACATTTATTACTGTGTTGTCACCAATACAAGGCTAGTTTTGGATCATGGTAGCCCTCAATAGTTATCAAATCATTAAAAAAAATAAATGAGAAAATACAATTTTTACCGTGCCTGAATTTAGCAGGCTTATTTCTGAGTCATCCAATATCCCTAGGGCATTATGAGAATTAACATAAATGTTAATTCAAATTCTCCTCAAGATCTAGGTGGGAATTAGACTCTTGGAGGCAGAACCTGGACTATTTTAGGCCATTTGTGTAGGATGTTTTAAGTGAATTCTTCAGACTGCTGATTAAACATAATTTTGCATATTCTATAGGTACAAAAAGAGCAAGCATGCTAAACATGGTGGTTTCCCTTTTCTCAAGGGATAATATGGACAAAAACCTCTACACACAAGTCCACTGTGGTCTGGAGGAGTTAAAGAATCTTCTAGATGAAAGAGATTTGCAACCAGAGTGCCAAGTAGCCCCAAGAGGCTGCTGAATCCCAGGGCATAGTGTCTTTCTTTCAGGCATTGTGTTTTGCATTATGGGCCATAGAGTGTGCATTGGATGATCTCTCAGAGGCCTTCTCAGTGTTAGGTGGGAGCTCTCATCACTGAGAAGCACAAACATCATATGTATAATATGCATCTGGGCTCAGCAGGGATGACGACACTCTATTCTGGGGCAGCCTTTTGGATGCAGTCTCATCCTGCAGTCTGCAAACAGATTCCTTGGTTTCAACTGCAAAGGCAGGAAGAGGGGTGAAGGGGGGAGGGGCTACTGGATGATATCCTTCACATTTGTCCTTGCCTTCGTAGGTTATTCCCTCCATATTCTATTGCTTTCTGGTCTAGCTCCAGCCTCCCTGGAGTATTACTCTCCTTAACCAGAAAGGCAGGAGATGAAAGGTGGGAATTGCTGTTTGTCAGTGAATGGTGCAGCTTTTCTTCACTGGGTGTGAATGTAAGGGTGCTTTATACATGGAGAGATGCTATGAAAATAAAAAACATCACTATATTATTATATATTATTATTTGAAGGGTAAATGTTGAATTGCAAAGAAACGACCCATGGCTACCTAGAATAATACCTGTGACAAAATGAACCAAGTAAATTAGCCCAGTTAATTTAACAGGAGCTGGGGGTGTGTGGGGTGGGATGAATTGGGAGATTGGGATTGACACATGTACTCTAATATGTATAAAATAGATAGCTAATAAGAACCTGCTGTATAGGACAGGGAACTCTACTTCACTTTGCTGTACAATAGAAACTAACACAACATTGTAAAATAACAATACCACAATTTAAAAAAAATTAACAGAAGTTAAGAGAATTTGTAAATTGAACCTGAACTGAAAGGAAATAGGAATATAAATAAGTTTGGGAGATTAGGAAGAATGCATTTTGGCTTTTTCTTGTTGGAGGGCATTAATTCATAGTGATAGCTATGATTTGCACAACAGGCTGTATGTTTTAAAGCACCTTAACATATTCCTCATCTTTTTTGATCCTCACAGTAACCATAAGAAGAGGATAACAATGTAACACTTTTGTCCAAATGAGGAAGGAGATATCCAGGTGCTTTTCCATTGTCCATGGGGAGTCAGGGTGAGGCTGGGACTTGAAGCCTACTCTTCTGGTTCCAAACCTTTAATCTTTCTACTATACTGTAGAATCATGATCTAAAATCCCACAGTGTACTTAGAATATGATTTTATTATTAAACCAGTTTTCTTTCCACTATGCTACACCTTAGACAAAAGCAGGAGTGGAGTATAGTCAGTGAAGTTGTGCAGGTTTGAGGGGTTTTGCTATTGGCTTGGAGATCTCATGTAGAGTCACATAGAGCCAGCCTGGGGACTGTATTTAATCTCAAGTCATGCTTGAGATTGTGATTATAGGTGCATCCCCATGCCCTGAACTGCAGATTTCCACAGAGGCAAATGCTGCCCCATAATTCAGCCTTATCCTTCCTCTCCCACAGCGGTGGAGCAGATTTTGTCAACACGTGTGCTTTGGGCAACGTGCTGGGCACCACTGGGAATAAAAAAGAAGTTTACTACAAGATCCTGTTCCCCAGAGCCTGAAATCTAGACAAATAAATACACACACACACACACACACACACACACGTGTGGTGTCAACTCTTCTTGAAACAGCATTTCAGAGAAAAAAGGGACCAGTGAGAGCAAGCATAGCTGCAGGAAGTTGCAGGAAGGAGGTGTCATTTAAAACAAGTCGGATATAGATGAGGAATTAAATAGACTGAAGGGAGAGGCACGTATTTCCAAGTGAAGGGACAACATGAACAAAAGCTTAAAGGCAGGAACAGCTCCGATGTCTATGTGAGACAGTGAAGAAGCCATCTTGACTGGGTGGGAGGGCAAACCACTCATTCAATATCCATTTAGAAGGAGAAACAGTGAAGACCAGACCAAACCAGAGGCAGAAGCCACGAGAAGAGGGTTATCTTTGGTGATAGCCTAGCAGGAACTCCACCCCCTCCCAGCTGTATATGTAATGTTAACCAGGATGGTCCTCAGAGTGGTGGGCTGCCCACAGTCAGTGTGGATGCGATTTTTATAAGAGGGGGTGTTATAAGGAGGTAGGAGAGAGGATAAGGAATGCTTTGGGTTGGGGTTGGGGGGATGTAGGTTTCTACCGAGCACATTGCCCCACAGGAAAATGTTTGCCAAAGACCAACTTCCTTCCTTGTCTTTACAAGTTGATCTGCCAATGATCTTCTTTTGGGAGATTTCCCATTTTTCTCTCCCCTTTCCCCCTCGGTACATACTTTTTCTTCTTATGGTGGAATTTGTATTTTTAGCCTAGGCAGTTGCTGTGGCAACCACTAGAGCTGAACATTTTGTTTCCCAAGAACAAATGCATGTTTAAATATTCAAGCAATTTTCCGTTTTCAAAGCAACTGAGATTTGAAGCATATTATTCAGACCATATGAGAGAAATTGAATTTTCTGTCCTTTATTTTAAGGATTCTCACGGTGTTCACACATTTCCAGGGCTGGGATGGAGGTCAGGATTAATGTGTACATCAAATGTGGTAAGCCCTTTCAGAAAGGAGAATAAGGAATATGTTATGATATTTTACTCCCCTCCACAACTTTTTTTGGGCAGATCTTAACCATGATTACTCCAGACAACAAGGATGGGGGCTAATTTCCTCTCTCCTCAGGAAGGAAAGATACATAAAGAGGTACTCTTCTCTAGTCTTTCAACAAAGGGGGCCATCCTCCCATGTCTAACTTACCCCAAACAATATTGGCATCAAAAAATGGCCTTTGTTCAATCTTTTGACATTTTCTCACATTAGAGAAATTGTACAAATTGCATTTACTATGTCTGAGTATTCTTTTTTTTAAATTTAATCTATTCAATTTTATTTTATTGATAATGTTTAGCCTCATCCTTATCATTAAATTTGTTTTGTTTTGTTTTTAATTTTTATTGGAATATAGTTGATTTACAATGTTTTGTCAGTTTGTGCTGTACAGCAAAGTGAATCAGTTACACATATACATATATCCACTCTTTTTAAGATTCTTTTCCTATGTAGGTCATTACAGAGTATTGAGGAGAGTTCCCTGTGCTATACAGCAGGTCCTTATTAGTTATCTATTTTATATATAGTAGGGTGTATATGTCAATCCCAATCTCCGATTTTATCCCATTCCTCCCCTTTCCACCCTGGTAAACATGAGTTTGTTTTCTACATCTATGACTCTATTTCTGTTTTGTAAATAGGTTCATTGGTATCATTTTTTTTTGATTCCTGTCCGAGTATTCTTTTTCTCTCTTAAAAATATTGCATATATATTTTATAGATTGTGGATTACAAACACATCTTAATTTTAGTATCTAAGGTTCAGAAGCATATCCCAGCCTCCAGACTCCTTTCAAGTACATTGGAATGTGAGAATGGCTCTCCCACACATCTAGACAAGGATTCGTAACCTTGGGTCCATGAACTTGAATGGAAAACAATTACACCATTATTTTTGCTAACTTCTAACTAAGATTTATCATTTTGTTCCATTATGATTATAGATAACAAACCATAAATCACCACTAAACACCCCACCACATTACAATTGCTGAAGAATTATATGAAAATTTTGTGCATGCATATCACCATCTTGAAATTTATGGTACTTATTAGATACACTGCACAGCACAATCTTGTTGCTTCTTGAGTTAATAAAGAATATACATAGAGAGGATTGGTTCAAGATGGGAGAGTAGAAGGATGTGCTCTCACTCCCTCTTGCAAGAGCACCAGAATCACAACTACCTGCTGAACGATCATCGACAGGAAGACATTGGAACTCACCAAAAAAGATACCCCACATACAAAGACAAAGGAGAAGCCACAATGAGATGGTAAGAGGGGCACAATCACAATAAAATAAAATCCTATAACTGCCGGGTGAGTGACGCACAAACTGGAGAACACTTATACCACAGAAGTCCACCCACTGGAGTGAAGGTTCCGAGCCCCACATCAGGCTTCCCAACCTGGCGCTCTGGCAATGGGATGAGGAATTCCTAGAGAATCAGACTTTGAAGGTTAGAGGGATTTGATGGCAGAACATTGACAGAACTGGGGGAAACAGAGATTCCACTCTTGGAGGGCACACACAAAGTAGTGTGCACATCAGGACCCAAGGGAAGGAGCAGTGACCCCATAGGAGACTGAACCAGACCTACCTGCTAGTGTTGGAGGGTCTTCTGCAGAGGAGGGGGGTGGCTGAAACTAACCTTGAGGACAAGGACACTGGCAGCAGGAGTTCTGGGAAGTACTCCTTGGCATGAGCACTCCCACAGTCCACCATTAGCCCCACCAAAGAGCCCAGATAGGTTCCAGTGTGGGGTCGCCCCGGGCCAAACAGCAAACAGGGAGGGAACGCAGTCCAACCCATCAGCAGAGAAGTGGATTAAAGTTTTACTGAGCTCTGCTCACCAGAGCAACAGTCAACTCTACCCACCACCAGTTCCTCCCATCATGAAATGTGCACAAGCCTCTTAGATAGCCTCATCCACCAGAGGGCAGACAGCAGAAGCAAGAAGAACTAAAATCTTGCAGGCTGTGGGAAAAAAAACCACATTCACAGAAAGACAAGATGAAAAGGCAGAGGGCTATGCACCAGATGAAGAAACAAGATAAAACCCAAGAAAAACAACTAAATGAAGAGGAGATAGGCAACCTTCCAGAAAAAGAATTCAGAATAATGACAGTGAAGATGATTCAGGACCTCGGAAAAAGAATGGAGACAAAGATCGAGAAGATGCAAGAAATATTTAACAAAGACCTAGAAGAATTAAAGAACAAATACCTAGAAGAACTAAAGAACAAACAAACAGAGATGAACAATACAATAACTGAAATGAACAATACACTAGAAGGAATCAATAGCAGAATAACTGAGGCAGAAGAACGGATAAGTGACCTGGAAGACAGAATGGTGGAATTCACTGCTGCGGAACAGAATAAAGAAAAAAGAATGAAAAGAAATGAAGACAGCATAAGAGACCTCTGGGAAAACATTAAACATAACAACATTTGCATTATAGGGGTACCAGAGGGAGGAGAGAGAGAGAAAGGACCCAAGAAAGTATTTGAAGAGATTATAGTCGAAAACTTCCCTAACATGGCAAAGGAAATAGCCACCAAAATCCAGGAAGCACAGAGAGTCCCATACAGGATAAACCCAAGGAGAAACATGCCGAGACACATAGTAATCAAACTGGCAAAATTAAAGACAAAGAAAAATTACTGAAAGCAGCAAGGGAAAAATGACAAATAACATACAAGGGAACTCCCATAAGGTTAACAGCTGATTTCTCAGCAGAAACTCTACAAGCCAGAAGGGAGTGGCATGACATATTTAAAGTGATGAAAGGGAAGAAACTACAACCAAGATTACTCTACCTGGCAAGTATCTCATTCAGATTTGATGGAGAAATCAAAAGCTTTACACACAAGCAAAAGCAAAGAGAATTCCGCATCACCAAACCAGCTCTACAACAAATGCTAAAGGGACTTCTCTAAGTGGGAAACATAAGAGGAGAAAAGGACCTACGAAAACAAACCCAATATGATTAAGAAAATGGTAACAGGGACATACATATCAATAATTACCTTAAATGTGAATGGATTAAATGCTCCAACCAAAAGACACAGGCTTGCTGATTGGTTACAAAAACAAGACATATATATATATGCTGTCTACAAGAGACAGGGACACACACAGACTGAAAGTCAGGGGATGGAAAAAGATATTCCATGCAAATGGAAATCAAAAGAAAGCTGGAGTAGCAAAACTCATATCAGATAAAATAGACTTTAAAATAAAGAATGCTACAAGAGACAAGGAAGGACACTACATAATGATCAATGGACCAATCCAAGAAGATATAACAATTATGAATATATATGCACCCAACATAGGAGCACCTCAATACATAAGGCAACTGCTAACAGCTATAAAAGAGGAAATTGACAGTAACACAAAAATAGTGGGGGACTTTAAGACCTCACTTACACCAATGGACAGATCATCCAAACAGAAAATTACTCAGGAAACATAAGCTTTAAATGCCACAATAGACCAGATAGATTTAATTGGTATTTATAGGACATTCCATTCCAAAAACAGCAGATTGCACTTTCTTCTCAAGTGCCCGCGGAACATTCTCCAGGATAGATCACATCTTGGGTCACAAATCAGCCTCAGTAAATTAAAGAAAATTGAAATCAGATCAAGCATCTTGTCTGACTACAACGCTATGAGATTAGAAATCAATTACAGGGAAAAAAACGTAAAAAACACAAACACATGAGGGCTAAACAATATGGTACTAAATAACGAAGAGATAACTGAAAAAATCAAAGATGAAATTTAAAAAAAGTAGAGACAAATGACAATGAAAACACGATGATCCAAAACCTATGGGATGTAGCAAAAGCAGTTCTAAGAGGGAAGTTTATAGCTATGCAAGCTTTCCTCAAGTAACAAGAAAAATCTCAAATAAACAATCTAACCTTACACCTCAAGGAACTAGAGAAAGAAGAACAAACAAAACCCAAAGGTAGCAGAAGTAAAGTAATCATAAAGATCAGAGCAGAAATAAATGAAATAGAAACAAAGAAAACAATAGCAAAGATGAATAAAACTAAAAGCTGGTTCTTAGAGAAGATAAAAAAATTGATAAACCATTAGGCAGACTCATCAGTAAAAAGAGGGAGAGGACTCAAATCAATAAAATTAGAAATGAAAAAGGAGACGTTACAACAGACACTGCAGAAATACAAAGCATCCTAAGAGACTACTACAGGCAACTCTATGACAATAAAATAGACAACCTGGAAGAAGTGGACAAATTCTCAGAAAGGTATAACCTTCCAAGACTGAACCAGGAAGAAATAGAAAATATGAACAGACCAATCACGAGTAGTGAGATTGAAACTGTGATTAAAACTCTTCCAACAAACAAAAGCCCAGGACCAGATGGCTTCACAGGTGAATTCTATCAAACATTTAGAGAAGAGTTAACACCCATCCTCCTCAAACTTCCAAAAAATTGCAGAGGAAGGAACACTCCCAAACTCATTCCATGAGACCACCATCACCCTGATACCAAAACCAGACAAAGATACTACAAAAAAAGAAAATTACAGAACAATATCACTGATGAATATAGATGCAAAAATCCTCAACAAAATACTAGCAAACAGATCCCAACAACATATTAAAAGGATCATACACCATGATCAAGTGGGATTTATCCCAGGGATGCAAAGATTCTTCAATATATGCAAATCAATCAGTGTGATACACCATATTAACAAAGTGAAGAATAAAAACCATATCATCATCTCAATAGATGCAGAAAAAGCTTTTGACAAAATTCAGCACCCATTTCTGATAAAAACTCTCTGGAAAGTGGGCATAGAGGGAACCTACCTCAACATAATAAAGGCCATATTCGACAAACTCACAGTAAACAGCATTCTTAATGGTGAAAAACTGAAAGCATTTCCTCTAAGATTAGGAACGAGACAAGGATGTCCACTCTCACCACTGTTTTTCAACATAGTTTTGGAAGTCCTAGCAACGGCAATCAGAGAAGGAAAAGAAATAAAAGGAATACAAATTGCAAAAGAAGAAGTAAACCTGTCACTGTTTGCAGATGACATGATATTATACATAGAGAATCCTAGAGATGCCACCAGAAAACTAGTAGAGCTAATCAATGAATTCGGTAAAGTTGCAGAATACAAAATTAATGCACAGAAATCTCTTGCATTCCTATACACTAATGATGAAAAATCTGAAAGAGAAATGAAGGAAACACTGCCATTTACCATTGAAACAAAAGGAATAATATACCTAGGAATAACCCTACCTAAGGAAACAAAAGAGCTGTATGGAGAAAAGTATGACACTATTTAAAGAAATTAAAGATGATACAAACAAATGGAGAGATATACCATGTTCTTGGATTGGAAGAATCGATATTGTGAAAATGACTATACTACCCAAAGCAATCTACAGATTCAATGCAATCACTATCAAATTACCAATGGCATTTTTTACAGAACTAGAACAAAAAATCTTCAAATTTGTAGGGAGACACAAAAGACCCCGAATAGCCACAGCAGTCTTGAGGGAAAGAAACGGAGCTGGAGGAATCAGACTCCCTGACTTCAGACTGTACTGCAAAGCTACAGTAATCAAGACAATATGGTACTGGCAGAAAAACAGATGTATAGATCAATGGAACAGGATAGAAAGCCCAGAGATAAACCCATGCACCTATAGTCAACTAATCTATGACAAAGGAGGCAAGGATGTAAAATGGAGAAAAGACAGCCTCTTCAATAAGTGGTGCTGGGAGAACTGGACAGCTAAATATAAAAAAATGAAATTAGAACAATCCCTAACACCATACACAAAAATAAACTCAAAATGGATTAGAGACCTAAATGTTAGACCAGACACTATAAAACTCTTAGAGGAAAACATAGGAAGAACACTCTTTGACATAAACCACAGCACGATCTTTTTTGATCCACCTCCAGAGTAATGGAAATAAAAACAAAAGTAAGCAAATGAGACCTAATGAAAGTTAAAAGCTTTTGCAAAGCAAAGGAAACTACAAAAAAGACAGACAACCCTCAGAATGGGAGAAAATATTTGCAAATGAATCAATGGACAAGGGATTAATATCCAAAATATATAGAGGTCATGCAGCTCAATATTAAAATAATAAACAACGCATTCCAAAAATGGGCAGAAGACCTAAATAGACCTCTCTCTAAATAAGAGATACAGATGACCAAGAAGCACATGAAAAGCTACTCAACATGACTAATTATTAGAGCAATGCAAATCAAAACTACAATGAGGTATCACCTCACACCAGTTAGAATGGGCATCATCAGAAAATCTACAAACAACAAATGCTGGAGAGAGTGTGGAGAAAAGGGAACTCTCTTGCACTGTTGGTGGGAATGTAAATTGATACAGCCACTATGGAGAACAGTATGGAGGTTCCTTAAAAGACTAAAAATAGAATTACCATATGGTCCAGCAATCCCACTACTGGGCCTGTACCCAAAGACCACCATAATTCAAAAAGACACATGCACTGCAATGTTCATTGCAGCACTATTTACAATAGCCAGTTCATGGAAGCAACCTAAATGCCCATCAATACACGAATGGATAAAGAAGATGTGGTACAATGGAATATTACTCCACCAGAAAAAGGAAACTGGTTCATTGGTAGAGACATGGATGGATCTAGAGACTGCCATACAGAGAGAAGGAAGTCAGAAAGAGAAAAGCAAATATCATGTATTAACACATATATGTGGAACCTAGAAAAATGGTACAGATGAACCAGTTTGCAGGGCATAAATAGAGACATAGATGTGGAGAACAAACGTATGGACACCAAGGGGGGAAAGTGGTGGGGGGTGGATTGGTGGGGGGTTGACGAATTGGGAGATTGGGATTGACATATATACACTAATATGTATAAAATTGATAACTAATAAGAACCTGCTGTATAAAAAATAAATGAAATAAAATTCAAAAAAATATATATATATAATATATATATTCACTCATATTACAATTTTAAATTTTTAGTATTTTGAGAACTGTTTTTAAATTGCTTTTCTTTGTAACAAATTACATTTTATTTAATTCATTTAAACACATTATTGTGAGCAGGGATTATGTAAGTTTTCCAGACTGCCGAAGGGGTCCATGGCATATGAAAACTTAACAACTTCTGATCTACATATTTGCACTCTAATGTTACCATCTCTGTATCTATGACTAGCTGTGTCTTAAGGAAGCAATTTAACCAATCTCTTTCATTTTATTTATGAAGGTCACCTAAACTTTAATCCATGTTTCTCAGTAGCATGATTTGGACCTTGTCAAAGAAGCTCTGGTTCTTTTTGAAAGTAAGTGGTCTTTTTGAATGACCTATTGGTGTTGATTCACCATCATCACATGGGACATTTTCTACACTCTGTTCTTTGCCTCGAAAGCCATATGTGTAATTGATAATTTAGAAACAATCTTACAGAATGAAGTATCATTCAGGGCAGAGTCAGGAATAAGAAACCATTTTTAGTATTGCAAGTAAGAAGGGATTTAATACAGGGAATTAGAGGCTGGGGTGGGTGGACCAAAGGTCAAGGAAAACTACCACTGGTTTTCTGGAAACCAGGAAGCTTAAGGAACTGCAGGAAACCATCGCTGATATTCTTAGCTGCTGCAACACCAAAGGGGCACAATTCCAATAAGGGCATCTGGAAGCTGCTGGACAGTCACATCTACTTTCTTCTGAAGTTCACAGAACTCATACAACTGCCTATTGCTGCTGCAGAAAACTTAATGGCTCTGCTTCCCCTCTGCTTTCCAGATTTTGTACTTGCTTTTCATTGTTGGAACCTAACCCAGAGCCTCACTGGTTGGGACTCGGAGAAATGTAGATTTCAGACTCAGAGCCTCTGGAAAACAGAGGCAGCATGGGGTGGAGAGTAGGGAGCAGGGGAAGAATAGTACAGAGTCAATAACAGACAATCCAGCATACAAATCTGGTGGAATGGTGATGTAGTGGAGAAAATGCAGGTTTAGATGTTGGGATATCTGAGCCCTAACCTTGGCTGTGTGCCTTTGGACAACTCACATTTGTCCTCTCTGAGACTTAGGTTTTACATTTACAAAGGCTTAATTTTTAAATTGTACTGCATTATGATTAAGGTCTCTTTCAATCTTGAATCCCAATAGTTCTGGGCATGTGGCTTCTCAGAATTCAATCTCTTGAAATGAAGATTGACTTCCCCATTTCTGAGCACTGATGAAAGAGGGGGTCTGTGAGAAGAACCTGTCAGGCAATGGACTGAGGAATTCTTGAAGAATTCTTAAGGTTTGCATGTGCTCTATAGAGAGGATGCCTGTCCTTCCCAATGCCCCCTTGTATGCCTGAAAAACCCACCTGTGATTATGGGCTGACATCTTTCTCTACACAGCAGCTTAGGTAAACTACCAGCTGGAAAGCAATGAAATGAATTCCACAAGCCACACCTGAGGGTTTGATTGCTTTATCTGAGAGTCTTATCACTTCTGTGCATGCATATGAGAGTACTTTGGAGATAATTTCTTATTAAACCAGAGGCATCTCTATGTGATATAAGCAGTATCTTGAAGCATCTCCTGCTAATCTTGTTCAGATGCGCTTTCACCACTTCCCCCACTCATTCTACATCCCCGTAGTCTTACCAAGTGAGGGATAAAAGAGACCTAGAATACAAATGTCTCAAATATCCCAAAGGACTCAAGGTAGTAGAGATTGGACAAGAGCATTTTGTTGCTGCTCCCAAGGGGGGCTTTGGCTGAAGCCTTCTAGGGAAGTCTTTTCTCCTACTGGCAAGTGTACCCCAGAGACCATGAACTCAGAAGGTTAAGCTCATTATCCAGAAAGACTCAAGTGAAGGCTAGAGGGAGGAGGTTTTGAATGGTCAACATTAATTCTCTGAGCTTACTCCGCTCAAAGTGAAAGGATTAAGTGCACCTGAAAGAACTGGTTTAGCAAGAATTTTCAATAAAGGAGGGACTTACAATTTGATTTCATGCTTTACAAAGGGCAGGCCTTGGTTTCCACAGCACGTCAACCATTCAGTTCCTGTTCTGAGAGTTGGGAGGCTTCTGGGCACAGGTGGGGCCAACTCAGAGGTCCAAGCTTCCTGGCATCCTTGGCTCTGTTGAGAGATCAGTTGGACAGGTAGCTGAGAGGGCATGTGGTTCGGGGGATCTCTGCTTTACACTGCCTCCTTTCAGCTTGAGGTGACTAAGAGAAAATCAATTGAATTCACTTTTAAAAAGCAACTGTTGGGCTTCCCTGGTGGCGCAGTGGTTGGGAGTCCGCCTGCCGGTGCATGGGACACGGGTTCGTGCCCCGGTCCGGGAGGGTCCCGCATGCCGCGGAGCAGCTAGGCCCATGAGCCATGGCCGCTGCGCCTGCGCGTCCGGAGCCTGTGCTCCGCAACGGGAGAGGCCACAACAGTGGGAGGCCCGCGTACCGCAAAAAAAAAGCAACTATTGATCACGTGCAAAGCTCAGTGCTGGAGCTACTGGGGATTCAGGGGTGAAAAGTACATGGTTTCTGGCTTCAAGATCTTATAAGCCAATTAAAATGAATAACACGTCTAAATAACTTTGATACAACTCTGTAATGAGTGCTAAAATATGGTTACAAACATGCTCTATGGGAGAGAGAAGAATTATTTCTTTCTCTGTGAGTCTGGGAAGGCCTCCTGAAAGATTTAAGATGTGAGTGGACCTTGAAGGAAATGCAGTTTAATAAATAAATAGATGATGGAGAAGATTAGCAAGGAAGGAGGAAGAATTTCACATAGAAGCCAAAACTTGAACGGGGGCCCAAAGCAGAAGGAAAAAGAGCATTATCTGAGAAATAGAGAGTAATCTCAGATGAATTTACTAGGTGGAATGGAGGAAATGGAATTACATAATTAGAGGCCAGCCTGTGGAAGGCTGGGCTGAATGGTTTGGAATTGATCCTATCTGTTCAGTAGGGAGTAACTGAACGTTTGTGATCAAGGGAATGATGTGATCAAAGCTAGGAATAAGGAAGATAGTTCTGGTGGAAGTGTGTGGACAGATTGGAAAGAGGGAAAGACTGGAGCTTGAACTAGGGATGGATATTATAAGTGGAAAGAGGGAGATGGGTCTGAGAAACGTCATAGAGATAGAGCTGACAGGACTAGAGAACTGGCTTCCAGCAGTTAGCCTGTCTAATCTTTAGTTTCTGACATCCAATAAACCATAGACTCATAGTCTCGCCTTGTGACATTTTAGAGCTGACACAGTATTAGAGATAATCTACACTTTGCTTTATTTTACAGATAGGGAAATTGAAACTTAGAAAGGTCAAGTTCTAAATCATAATGTGTTTTAGCAAAAGAGCTTAACTCTTCGTATTAATTTTTCAAATAATCTGGAAAGGTATTTGATAATTCAAAATGCATCCCTATTTTATAGAAAGTCCAACTGAAGCATGAACAAATGAAAATAGAACTTCCAAATAAATCCAAGTTATCTAAAAGGACTCTCCTTCTACCATATCATCTCTTAGTATAAGGAGAATTCAGTTTGCTATTCAGACATTAAAAACAACTCCCTCTCCTGTTTCCTTTACCAGCTTGTTGTCTACTGTCTGGTGTTTTGTTTTCCTTTATGCTAGAAAATATTATGGGGCAAAAACTGGACCTACACAGTTGTGGCTCATTTAATTCCAAATATCAGTCTCAGTGGAATCCAGCCAAGAATACCTGGTTGAAAAATAAATATAGGGCCTTAGAGATGATCTGTCTGGCATACTGAGAAAATTAAGCTAGAGTATGTCTAAGGATTTCTCAAGAGGCAAAACTCTGTGCTGCTGTGATGCTTGGTTAAACCGTCACTTTATTCACTTCTATGTTCTTAGCTCTGGGCCCAGCTTTCATATCCTCATACAGCCAAGGAAAACAAGGATTGGCTAGGGTAGGAGCATGCCAGATCATTCAGGTTTGAGCTATCTTAGGAGGAGGACTTTGCTATGCAGTTTCAGTTCTGTAACTTCTGCTTCTAGGCCCAGTTCAGATGGGTGTAAGGAAAGAAGGAAAAGATGCAACTTCAGCAGCTTCTGTTTATGGTAGACCATGAGAACTGAAATATTTTGACTCCAGGAAAAGACAGAAATAAAGAAATCTTGGGAAAAAATTCTTATCTGTGTTTCCAGCCTAAGAAGAACACAAAATTTAGAGGTAAAGAGAATCAGAAAGAATAAAAATTCTATGAGACTTCAAGCTTTGTGGCAGGGCCTTAAAGACTTGGTAGAGCTTAAAGCAGCACAGTAGCCCAGAAATGCCCTTTCAACTTGTAAGATATATCAGTAAAGATTACTATAGTTTATATTTTTTGAGCACTCTTCATGTACTGGTCAATATTGTGGGGTTTTTTTTTTCATCATTTTATATTTTATTTTTTCTAGCTTTATTAAGGTGTAATTGACACAAAATTGTAAGATATGTAAAGTGTACAATATGATGATTTGAAATATTGTATACATTATAAAAAAGATTCCTCTCATTGAGTTAATTAATATATGCCTCTCTTAGGAAATTTCAAATACACAATACAGTGTTATCAACTATAGTCACCATGTTATACATCAAATCCTCTAAGAGTTTCTTAGCTAATCTTCATAGCAACTCTTTTAGGTAACTTCTACTAATACCCCCATTTTTCAAATAAGAAAATTAAGGCTCAGAGAAATCAAGTAAATGGCCTGAAGTTGTAAATGGCAGAGATGTGATTTGAAACCAGTCAGGCTGACTTCAAAGCCTATGATCTAAAACACTACACTGCACTACATTGCATCCCAGGTGTACTACATCATCCAGTATGAATGAATGAATGAATGATGAAATGTTTTGTTCATTTAACAAAGTCTGCCTTAGGCTTAGCATGACTATGAAGCATGACTAAAGTTTTGCCAAGTACAGTTGATCTTTACTGTTGATAAATTCTGTTTTCAAATTCACCTACTTGCTAGAATTTATTTCAACACTTCTGGAGGTTTTGCAGTCATTCATGGACACATCAGAGCAAAGAAAAAAAAGACATTGAGTCATCAACACGCAGATTCAAATAAGGCAACACTCCACCTTCTTACTTCATCTCTCATACTATAAATAAGTGTAATTTTTTCAGTCTATTTAGTGCCAGTTTTTTTGCATTTTTTTGTTTCTTGTTGATGATATCACTGTTTAAAATGACCCCAGACATAGGCTGAAGTGCTATTTAATATTCCTAAGTGAGAGATTTTGCTGTGCCTGACAGAAAACATACATGTGTTGGATAAGTGTGTATAGGAATGATTTACAGTGCTGTTGGCCATGAGTTCAATGTTAATTAATCAACAATATGTATTAAAACATCTTTAAGCAGAAACACATATAAAACAACATTATGTATTGATCAGTTGACAAAAATGTTGTGACCAGAGGCTTGCAGGAACTTAACCCTGTATTTCTACTAGGAGCAATAGTTCAGTATTCAGTAACTTATTGCTTGCAGAGATTTTGTAGAACACAAATATGGTGAATAACAAGGCAACTGTGTTTATCATCTCTAGACAATAATGCTAATAATAGCTACATTTAATTACTGTGTACTATGTGTCGGGCATTGTGCTAGGTGTGAAGGTTACAGTGATGAAAGAGACAGACACAAACACAGTTCCCTCACTCAAGGAGTGTATAGTTCACAGGGAGTGTGGGTACTAATCTACTCATGACAAGAGTGATGGCTGTGATAAAAGGGGAAATATGATATGCCATGAAAGCATATAACAGAAGAACCTAATCTACAGTTATGTACTATTATTCTCCCATGCACAGGGGACTGAGAGGCACAGAATGGCTAAGTAATCTGTCCCAAGTTCCTTTTTCCCACTTTGGACAACTGCCTCTAGGGATGGAAAAATGTTGGGAGATTGGAAGACAAAAATGATGAATAGTCTCATGATTAAAGGACTCTTGATTTTATTGATATTCACTTTAAATACCATGGTAGAGAAATGTGAAAGTGTCAGAAGCCACTGTAAATGAAGACAGGAATGAAGAACCTGCAGTTCTCCAATTTTAACGGCAGTCAGTGAGATGCAAGCCAGTTTTCTAAGCATTTCATTATTCACAACCTTAAAGGACAAATCTGCTACATAAAAGCAAGGTAGCTCTATGCAAATCCATTGTGGTCTCTAAAATAGGAATTTCATAGATAAATGTGTTCCTTCCTCCTCTCCTTTTCGCCTTTATCCAGCTCTATTGCTTTCCCCTGGGGACCATGGTTTTGCAACTGAGCCGTATTCAATTTTAAGATGAACTTCAGTATTGATATTCTCAAGTTACTGGGAGTAAGAAAATAGAGGGAAGAAGAAGCAAGTAGTAAATTGTTTTCTCTCATCTCACTCTCACTTTCTAGAGATTTAATTTGTTTCTGGTAATGGGTAACAACTCTACAGGGACCTTGGCGACACATACACTAGAAATGGAAAAATCTATAGGGAAACACTTGTTTTCCCCGTTTGTGTGGACACAACAGCACTCCTCTGGTCTTGGGCTTAAAGGAAGTGGCGCTTCCCAGTGACAAGGTACAGGCACCAGAGAGGAAGGAATTGAAGAGTTCCCTTTAGAGAGGATAGAGCCTGGCATGGGGGATAGGAGAGGGGCACCTGTTGGGTGGAGATCTTAATGAACAGTCTGACAAAGGAGCCCCATTCCCAGACCAAGAGGGACCGCCTCAGGATTCTTCGAGAGGACGCAAATTCAATTCACCTCTTCTGGCGCATGTCCCAATTCTGCTTTTTGTGTTTTAGAAATCTTCGTTGTTTCAGTTGTGGTCCTGGAGAACCATCTATTGTATGTAAAATGCCGTCCTACATCACAGTACAGCAGTCCCCAAAGTGGGTGGGAATGATTACCAATAGATGTTCTGATGGGAAACAGACCGTTGGAGGAGAAAATTCTTTTTCCAGGGCTCTCCAGCCAGTGAGTCACAGAGCTGTGACTTAAAGCCTTTAACCATCAGAGGCCACAGAGCAGTCAGAAAACACAGACAAGAAAATGTTCTTCTCTAAATACTCACTTCTTAACTTACCATGTGCCGAGGCCTCAGTTATTTTTCTTTTAAAATCAGCTAACTTATAGGATGTCTGAAAATCCCATATTCTACTGATGTTGCTGCAAACATGGCTGATTAAATCCAAAGGAAGTACAGATGAAACAAAAATAATATCTGGAATTTAATTGCAGGAAAGAACCATTTGATTTAAAAATCTTTTATGCCTTGAACAGAGATTCTACATGAAAATATAGCTGAGCTTAGCTTTCTCGTTTAAAATAGGACACTGGCAAAATTGGAACACATGTGTGAGAGATCTTTCACAAACGACTGTTACTGTTTAAATGAGAAGAGGTGGATCCAGTATAGGGTTGCCAGATAAAATACAGGGTGCCCAATTAAATTTAAATTTCAGATAAACAACAAGTAATTTTTTAGTATAAGGGTGTGCCAAATATTACATGGGCTAAATATCACATGGGCTGTACTTATACTAAAAAATTATTCATTGCTTATCAGAAATTCAAATTTAATTTAAGTTTAATTTAGTGTCCTGTATTTTTATTTGCTAAGTCTAACATCTCAAATCCAATGACTTAAAATCAACAGCTGGGGCTTCCCTGGTGGCGCAGTGGTTGAGAGTCCGCCTGCCGATGCAGGAGATACGGGTTCGTGCCCCAGTCTGGGAAGATCCCACATGCCACGGAGCAGCTGGGCCCATGAGCCATGGCTGCTGAGCCTGTGCATCCGGAGCCTGTGCTCCGCAACGGGAGAGGCCACAACAGTGAGAGGCCCGCGTACCGAAAAAACAACAACAACAACAACAACAAAAATAAAATCAACAGCTGATCCAGAATACCAGAAGCTTGGAGTATCATAAATATAATGCCTTCTCAAAGCATACACTCAATAAATAATACAAGTTGAATCAATGGGAACATCTTCCTATATGGTAAATATATATATTTCACAACAACTCTACAAAGTAGATAATTTTTCCTTATCTACCATATGAAGAACCTAAGGCTCAGGGGACTTACCTGAATTTTGCAGGGTCACACAGTAGGTAGCATTGATGACATAATTATCAAAGGCCTTTTTGTCATAAAAACCCATCGTCGGGCTTCCCTGGTGGCGCAGTGGTTGAGAGTCCACCTGCCAATGCAGGGGACACGGGTTCGTGCCCCGTTCTGGGAGGATCCCACGTGCTGCGGAGTGGCTGGGCCCGTGAGCCATGGCCGCTGAGCCTGCGCGTCCAGAGCCTGTGCTCCACAACGGGAGAGGCCACAACAGTGAGAGGCCCACGTACCGCAAAAAAAAAAAAAAAAAAACCCATCGTCTTTCAATACAAAAATTCAGAAACCTTGAGATACCTCATGATCTTAAGGAAAAAAAAGTTTTAAGATATCAAGTCAATTTTGCAATAGGGACTGGAAACAAAGTTCACTGGGCCAGCTGGACGTTCACACTGAAAACTAAGCTAAACCATTGATTTGAGTAGCTGGAGCACACTTTCAAGAATAGTTCAGGTATTTCTTTGTATGTACTTAAAACCTATAGGCAATACACCAAGGTAGAGTGCTGCCCAAAGTCTACTTTGAAGACAATGGAAATTCAATTGAAAGAACTTCTTCATTCTCCAAACATAGAAAATTTGGATGAAATATGCCAACAAAAGTTAAATATATTGCTAAGCTCAAAAGAAGTGGAAACCCACAGGTAGCAGAAATAAAGAGAATATCAAAGTCAAGAGGAGGAGTAATAGCCTGAAGCCACAGTGGCTCAAGGGACAGCTGGTCCTGGATATAAGTTTTAGAAGATGGATATTGGGTTTTTCATGTTCACAGAGGATAGGCTATGAGATCTGAAGCCATTTGAGATGAGCAACTGTAAAGGAGTCTCCTGTTTATTGCTAAGATTTTTGAAAGCATATACAGTCCATGGAAAAGGGATTGATTAGAAGAAGTACACATACTCACTTGAGGTCCTGACAAGGAACTACTTACCCACTGGAGCCTTGGATGGGAAAAGTGTCAGCCATAAAACTCAGAATCACCATATTATAAAGGAATAGGTGTAGAGTCTAAATTTACTCTACCTTTGTTGTGCAGGAACCTAGATTTAGAAATTAGAAAAAAACTGGTCCAGCCCTGGTGAAAAGCTTGAGGCCCTGGTAGAAGCAAATGTGAAAATGCTTTGTAGGTGTATTTCCACAGATCAGCACAACAGAGTCCCCTCCAAAAACCACCTCCAGTAAAAATAAGTTTAGGAATAAAATTACCATTAACACAAGCAAGTCCTGAGAGAGACTTAGCAACAACATGAATAGAAAACAATCAGTTGGGAAAAAGAGAATGAGAAAATAAATATATTTAAAGTATTCACTTTAGAACATTAGAAAAGGGATAGAAGTCAGAAGACAAGAAGAAATAGTGTAAGAAAAGAAAAAGGAGAAAAAATATACTTTCTTAAATTAGAAACTTCAGTAATTAGACTAAAATCTCAAAATATGAGTTAAATAGTAAAGTACAGCAGCTGAAGACAGAATTAATTAATGGAAGATAGATCTGAGTAGACTATCCAGAATTCAGGAAAGAGTGCTAGAGATGGGGTGCACTATAAAGAGATTAAGCAATGTGGACATTAGAATGAGGATATTGAACATACATCTGTTAGAAAAAAATGGAGATTAGGCAATATTCAAAAAGATACTGGCTTCAATTTTTTCTGAACTGAGGAAAGATATAAGTCCTTATATTAGAACTGCACAAGCAATCCCAAGGAAGATGAATTTCATAGTGAAACTGCAGAATAACAAAGACAAGGACAAATACATTTTATAAGGTACAAGAGAGAAAAGACGTATTATCCACAAGGAAAACTAATGAGTCATAGTCTACATCAGTAACAATAGAAGCCAGAGTAAAAGGGAATAATATCCTCAAAATATTAAATGAAGTTGTTGTTGAAAGGTATGATAAAATTATTTTCATACAAAAGAAGACTGAGCTTACTAATCACATTCACTGAAAAGATTACTAGAAGGTGGACTTGACAAAAAGGAAAATTATTCCAGAAGGAAGGTTTGAAAAACAAAAAACAATAGATGGTAGAGAAATTAGTAAGCATGCTGGTAGGTCAAAATAATTGTTGATTATATAAACAAAAAAAAGGGATTATTTGAGGAAGTTTAAAAACAAGTTGAGACTAATGTCAAATAACATGAAAATAGGAGAGAATTGGCGTTAAAGCATTCTAAACTTTTTCTATTTGTCAATAAGGAATATTGATTAAAATTAATCTTTATTAGATATCTATGTTAAAGGATAGAAATAAAATATATATTCAAAAGAATAGATTAAGTAAGGGGAATTTTTGATAGTATATAGTAAAAGGGAAAGCTGATGAACAGAATGGAAAATAGAAGGCACATACAAAAAAGGTAGAAATAAATCCAGGTATACATTAATTATAAAGTGATTAAACTCACTGATAAAAGGCAGGGAATTTTAAATTAAATTATAAGGATCCATTATTAGTATTATTAGTAAGAAAAGAAAATTTTTAAATAAAAAATGTATTGGGAAAAAAGAAAGCTAATGTTGCATTATTAATAACAGACAAATTTATTTATTTATTTATTTTTAATCAAGTAGGTTTTTTTATAATTTTTTATTATTATTTTTAAAAAATTTTTGACTGTGTTGGGTCTTCATTGCTGTGTGTGGGCTTCCTCTAGTTGCAGCAATCAGGGGCTACTCTTCATTGCAGTGCATGGGCTTCTCATTGTGGTGGCTTCTCTTGTGGAGCATGGGCTCTAGGTGCACAGGCTTCAGTAGTTGTGGCGCATGGGCTTAGTTGCTTTGCAGCATATGGGATCCTCCCAGACCAGGGATAGAATCCATGTGCCCTGCACTGGCAGGCGGATTCTTAATCACTGTGCCACCAGGGAAGTCCTAGCAGACAAATTTAGATTTTAAGACACAACCATTAATGGTTATAAAAAGGGTTAGTTCTTGATGATTAAAAGAATATCAGGTTAATGTAATAGTCATTATATATTATAAGAGAAACATACAAATACAAGATCAAGCAAATAATAACTGGTAAAAGTAAAAATATTTTAATATTAGTGTTAACAAACTTGATTTAATAAATATGTTTAGAGCACTTTACTTATCAAAAGAGAGAATTTAACCCATATTCTTCATCCTATAAGCACTTTTCCAGAGAAAAGTAAGTAAGGGAAATTTCCCCAAGTCGATTCATGCAGCTATCCTAACTTGAAAGACAAGAACAGTCCCAAAAAGGATCATTGAAGGCAAGCTTTCATTTATAAATATAAATGCAAATTTCATAAAACATAAGGAAACTGAACCTAGCCATTTATTACTATTTTTTAAATCTATCATGATCAAGATATGTTTATTCCAGACATTCAGGGATATAGTAACATTAAGAAATCTACAGTGTAACTTGCCACATTAACAGATTCAAGGAAAAAAATCAGATGAGCAGCTCAATAGATGAAGAGAAGTCATTTGATGAAAAGTTAACCACTCTTTGTGGTTACATAAAATACTTAGCAAACTATAACAGGTAGAGAAGTTCCTTAACTTGATTAAGAGAATCTAAGAAATGTGCACAGTGAACACCATACTTACAACCTTAGAATCTTTTCCTTTAAAGTCAGAAATACATCTGAGATACAAACTGTTGTTTCTATCCATCATACTGGAGATCTCAGGCAATACACAGAGGTATGAAAATGAAATAGGAAGAATTAGGATCAGACTGGGAGGAACAAAATTTTCTATCTGCAGACAAGTTATTAGAACAATTATTTGAGATACTTTGTAAGTTAGATCAATATTAGGAAATCTATTTGAGGGTGAGGAAAAGGGAGCAGTTTTCAAGATGTGGCTTTCATTGTGTAGGCATGTAATGGTCTGACACCCCCACTCAGCTGTTCCTTCTCCAGACCTGGGTTTAGTTTGGTTGCTCTATATGCAGTCTGTCATTTTCTGTGGTAGATTCTTTGGTCAGATTCCCTACATTGACCACTGAATTTTATCTTTCCAAGAGACAGTTCTCTCTGTTCTTTTACTTAAAGACGTAGGGCATAATTGCAGCACAGGCTATTAGAGGTATTTTGAGGAACCATCTTATATAAAGCAGAATTTCATGTTCCAGCTAATCCATACTTTCAGCCAACACACTGAAGGATTTCAGGTCTCTATATTCTTCAGCAAAACGAATTTTACCAAACTTAATAGGAAGCTCAATATTTGTATGATTCCCTTTCAGTGATTAAGGACAGAGGCATTTACAACACATTTTATCCTACTGTGAAGCTTCAGGCAAAGGACCCAGAGAGTGACGTTTATTTGCTCTGTAGCTGCACTGATTGAATAACTGTCACAGCTAGGGGGAAGACAACACTGTCCCAGGAGGGATAAGTAAATAGATATTTAAGAACACTGGGATAAAATTACTATAGACTAAGGTGGCTCGTAGAGTGTGAATATTTCTTTCCTCCTCTTGGGAATAATTTTATCCTTTTCCTGTTAGATTTTCTTATCTTTTGGTGGCCTTGGGAATATGTGTTTCTGCCAAGTAGCCTTCAGAAGCTCGTAAGCAAGTAGCACGCCAAGCACCTTACAATTTACAAAGCAGTTTCACATACATTAGCTCACTAGAGTCTCACAAGATCCCTGAGAGTGAGGTGTGGTGTCATTCCCTCTTGGTAAGGATACTGACTTCCAGAAAGTTTAAGTAACTTTGCTCAAAGTCACACAGCTCATTTAAGGGCAGGGTCCAGATTCAAGCCGGTAGGCTGTCAGATTCCAAATTCAGTGTTCTCTTAGCCACGCATTGGAACTCAGTGAATGATACAATGAGTAGTAGTAAATAAGATATCAGAAGCCATCTGTCTGCTGGTAACAGCTTTTCTGGGAGCCACGGTCTCTGCCAGGGACAGAGGGTACAGAATATTGTATTCGGGGGCTGTTCTGTGGATTTCACCTACTGCAAAGGGCTTGAGTTGGGTCTCTTGAGTTCTAGTCTTGACTTGTCCACTGTGTTTGGGACCTTGGGCAATTTATTAAATCTCTCTGGTCACAGTTTTTCTATTCATTAAATGCAGTTAATAGTAATTACACTAATGACATCAGGGTTGCTGTGAGAATAACGTAAATAATAAACAACATCTCAGAAAGCTTAAAGTGCAATATAAAAGTGAGAAAAATATTACCCTGGTCAATAATAATGTAGTAAACAGCAAGGCAAGCTTTGGTTTCAGTTAACCTTTGACCTATGTCCATGGGCCCCCAGGTAAATACTAAAGGAGTTGACTGGTATTGCATGCACTTATTTTTCGAATTTGCAAAAACACTAAGACATCAGTGTAAAAATCATCCACATTTCTAATATTAGAAATTGATATAAAGTAAGAATTTAAAGTCTCCTGCCCTCCCCTCCACTTCACCTTCCCTAGTGCTTCTTGCTTGGGCCCCGGAGTTAATCACTGTGGACTGTTTCTTGCTTCCTTTCCTTCGGTTTCTTGATTTTCATGAATTGTGCTACTCGGAGAAATAATATTGCCCTGCAAATAATGACCACACCTTAGAATCACACACAGCTTTATGGTTTATGAAGCCCTTGCTTGAGCACTGTCCTCTCTGAGTCTCCTCGGAGCCCTTAAGAAGTGTTTATTATGGCTCCGTTTTGTAGTTCAGACAGGTAAGTATGATGATCATTTATTGACGATGACCATGAGCCAAACACTGGCCAGGCCATGGGCAATCAAAGCCAAGAGTCCTGAAGGAATCATAGTTTACGGAGGGGGGTAAAAATGATATATGTAGGTACATCTCCATAATACAAATCTGTACAAAGTACAGGAAGACCATAGAGAAAGAGTAAACTTATTCTGCCTGAGCCTGGTAGAAAAGAGAGCTAGGGAATATTTTATATAGGCGATTACAATAAAGCACAGTGGTTTTTTTGCTTTTTATTTATTTATTTATCTTATGGCTGTGTTGGGTCTTCGTTTCTGTGCGAGGGCTTTCTCTAGTTGTGGCAAGTGGGGGCCACTCTTCATCGCGGTGCACGGGCCTCTCACTGTCACGGCCTCTCTTGGTGCGGAGCACAGGCTCCAGACGCGCAGGCTCAGTAGTTGTGGCTCGCGGGCCTAGTTGCTCCACGGCATGTGGGATCTTCCCAGATCAGGGCTCGAACCCATGTCCCCTGCATTGGCAGGCAGATTCTGAACCACTGCGCCACCAGGGAAGCCCTAAAGCACAGTTTTAAATGATATTAAAATCTAGAGAATCAGTGCTTGCTCAAGGTCAGACCACCAGACATGACTCAAACTCATATATGGTGGCTCCAAGTCCAAGGTTCTTCTTTCTCCCCTACTCTGCTGTACAGTTTATGGCTTGCCCATTCAAAGCAGGCATGTATTACATAATGTTTAACCAGAGTTAAAGGAATTTCCTAGCTTCAAAGACATTTAGTATAGCCGACGGAGAAATGTCATTCCCTGAAAGGATTCTAAAGTTCATAGGATGACCAGTTACTGTGAGAATAACCTTGATGTACCAAGGTGGGTACAGTGCAAAACAGGGAAGTAAATAAAGTTTGCTTTTATAATGTTTCCTTCAAACCATTCAGGATTCCTGCATCCTCTTATCTCTCGCTTCTCAGAGGCCCCACTGTGATAACACACCCAGGGCTGCCTGGGCCAGACCTAAATCATCCATCAACACAGACCAGCCAGTGTCTCATAATGATACTTATCAGTTGCAGTGGAATCTGGTGTATGTTACCTGATGTGATCAGTAACTAATAACTGTTTGAGGTGATTTCCTGTAGCTAATGGTTAGTCCATTTTAGCACTGGATTTAGAGAAACTGCAGCTCTTAACTGGAAGAGATGGCTTTCTAAAGGTGCAGTTGGAGATGCTGTGCTGCCTGAGGGAAGAAATATTTGTGGCTGGCAGTGGAGGACTAGAAACCATCAATTCTGCATATACATGATGCTGAATCTCTTGACAGCTGAAGTAACTCTGACTGTGCTCACCTTGCTCATTTGTTCTCCATGCTGGGGTGACCAGCTATTTTGGTGGGAAGGAGAAATGATGGCCTTATTTTTCTAAGACAAGGATGACACATGATGGGCTCAGCCCATGGGGCTGCTCCCCTTGGCCTTGTATCTTATCACCCCTGTGGCAGGAAGGAAGAAGCCTGCTGGGGTTGAGGGCTTTGGCAGGGCCACCTCCGGTTTCCTGTTTTTGGGGCTGCCACGGTGGCAGGGGGAGGTAGCAGGGGGGAGCATTAGCTGCCAGGAGAAGGGTAGCTTAAAAGTCAATACCGGTCCAGAAATCAGGAGAAAGAAAGCCAGCCCTAAACATGTCCTGTGTGTCTCAACCAACAAGCACTATTATTTGGACTATAAGAGTTCAAAGGCCTCTCCTAATGGGAGCACTCGGTGACTTCATGACAATGAAGAGAAGGGGGCAGAGTGAGTGGTAGTGGGGAGTTGTTGCTAAGAGAACCAAAAGTTTGGTCAGTCTTTGCCTCTCCCCATGACACCCCTTTTATTTCCAGGCCTTCACATCTCCATGGTAACCTACATGGACCAACACTGTGCCTGTTGTGTTTACTGCTCTATTACAGCATTTAGCACAGTGCCTGACACAAAATAGAAAATCAATAAATATTGTTGGATGACCTTTGGGACTATCTACTTGAAGTGAAATCTCATTAAAACATTTCCTTCTTTACAGTCTAAAAATCTTTAGACTTTACAGTCTTTACACTTAGGTTAACAAATAAACAAATAAAACTTGTGCATAGGAAAAAAGCCTGGGAGGAAATAAAATAATAATAACTATCTGGGAAATATGAAGACATTTATTTCTCTCTGCTTCTTCCAACTGTATATACTAAAATGTATGTTAGCTTTTATAATGAAAAACCCTTAGCAAACTTTAAAAATCCTTGTGTTGGAATCCATCTGTTTTCTGAAGCAATACTGACTACTTTCTGACTTCTTACAATGTTTGGGTGGGATAGAGCTGTGGGCAGCTTTATATATACATGTGTGCATGTGTACCTATATGGGCATACATACATATATGTGTATATGTATGGGGCATTGCTCTAACAGAGATGTTGACTCATTCTTCAAAAGTTCACTGTAACCAAATAAGAAAGACAGGGAATGCCCTTGGTAGGTTCTTCCAGATATAGAGCATTATGTAATTCTTCTATGGACATTTGCAGAAATGATCCCCCAGCTGATTAATTCTACAGCCCCCTCGCTTGCTGGGCCCATCTCCCCATCATCTTCCCCCGTATCCTCCACTCCTGTCATACTGAATTGCTTGACACTCCCTGACGAGGCTAAGTCTTGCCCATCTCTGTGCCTTTGCAAACGTCCACCTAGCAAACAACCCTCATTCAAGATACAGCTCACAAAAGTGTCACATACCGTGGAAAAATCTTTCTGACTCCCTTCCCAACCCTAACTACTACCCCTTTTACAGACAACTGATCCCCTCCTCTGGGCCATCCTCGCACCCCATGAGTGTCCTTTACACAGCCCTGCAACCCTGGACTCTGTTGATCTGTACACAATTGTCTCTCCACTTGACTTTGGCTCCTTAAGGGCACGCAGCAGGTCTGAGTGCCAGCACCCATCCCAATCCTTGGCACCTGGAAGGCCCTCAAGAGTTGTTTGATGAATGTAGGAATAAATCTGACCACAATTTGCCAATCTCAGTGACAGGCTAAGGACAATGATGACACGAGTGGGAAGAGAGGGGCATGTGGGAATGTGAGTTTAAAATTAAAATGAGAATCAGAGGAAAATGAGAATTCATTGCAGCCAAGTTTTGGAGATGTAAACTGACTTGCCACTTGTTTTGGATCTCCCAATGCGTAGCTTTGTTGTTTTTGTGGAGAAATGTCATCTGAGATTATGCTGTTTATATCTTGTCTATCACAAACTCTATGGTTTTGTGGTAAGAACACAGAAACTAGTTTCCACACTGCCATGGCAATCACTGCTTGTAAAAAACAAAACAAAACAACTTTTCTCCTTGATCCCACAAAAGAAAAACCAGTTTTGGGACTTCCTGGTGGCGCAGTGGTTAAAAAATCTGCCTGCCAATGCAGGGGACACGGGTTCAATCCCTGGTCCGGGAAGATCCCACATGCCACGGAGCAACTAAGCCCGTGCACCACAACTACTGAGGCTGCACTCTAGAGCCCTGAGCCACAACTACTGAGCCCACGTGCCACAACTACTGAAGCCCACACGCCTAGAGCCCGTGCTCCGCAACAAGAGAAACCACCACAGTGAGAAGCCTGTGCGCTATGGCAAAGAGTAGCCCCCGCTCGCTGCAACTAGAGAAAGCCCATGTGCAGCAATGAAGACCCAATGCAGCCAAAAAAATAAAATAAAAAAAGAAAAAGAAACTGAAAAAAAAAGAAAAGCTGGCGAATTAAAAAAAAGAGAGAGAGAGAAAAACCAGTTTTGAGATGCCGCCTAATTTAGATGTAAAAGTTCATGCCAAATACTCTAAGATAACTATAATCATAATAGTGTATTTGTTAATTTCACAACCATTTGTAAAGCACGACTCTTACCATGAGCGCTGGGACAATGGCCCTTTTCCACTATGTTGTTGCTGGGGGAGAACTGCTTCTTTCCTTCTACCATCATCCCGTGGGCACCATGCTCTGACCCCAGCCTGAGAAAGGAAGGACACTTTACCCCTACCTGAACAGGTGGAGGACGGGAGGGTTCTTCCTTCTTCCCACTGTCTCTCTAACTGGTGAGAGTTGCACCAACCTTAGGGTTTCAGAAAAAAAGGTAAAACAGGGCCTCCCAAATCAGGGGAAGCCCCAAAGTTAAGGAGAGAGAGAAAAGAGGTTTCCATGCACCAAAGATGGGGCAAAGGGGCAGTAAGACAGGAGATCTGAGAAATGGGAACTACAAAAAGCAGAGATTAAGACAAAGGGAATGAAATAGAAGAAGATGGGAAGAGAAAAAGGTATATATGGGAACGGGGCAAGACAGGGAGTGAGCGAGCTAGAACTAGAGAGAATGTGTACATGTAGAGAGAGAACTGGAGAAGCAGTGACTTCACTGTATCTGGGTCGTATGCTCCTCTGGAGGAACATGGAGTCTCCCGCCTTTTAGACACTTAAACCCAGTTCAGGATCCTAAGCCAGGTGTTAGTGCATGCCTTCCCTCTTCAGACCCCAGGTACTTGGTCCGTGGCCTCATATCTTTGCTGCTGACACTTTGACTTTCTTCTTTAGGTTCTGATCCTTCCAGGACTGGCCGTGGTTTGGGATGGAGATTTCTCAACCACTCTCCATTCTATAGCCTGTTTATGATAATTCAATTCAGGGAAATGAGGGAAAGTCATTCATTTGTTTATTCATTTGCCAAATGGCAGCCTTTCAAACTTAAAATCTAAAGAAAATTCTTCCCTTGGCATATTAGGGTATGACTTAGTTCCTGACTCACTCTCCTACCTCATTTCCTACCACTCATCCTTTTGTTCTCTCCATGCTGGGTTTCTTGCTGTTTCTCAAGTACACTGAGCATTCTCCTCTAGCATTTGTCCTTAACACTGGTTGTTCTTTCATTCTAGAATATTCGTGGGGTGGAGATTTACATGGCTCTGTCCTTCAATTTGTTTTTGTCTCTGCTCAAATGTTACCTTCTCCTAAAAGCCTTTCCTAACAAAGCTCCTGAAAATAGCCTTCCTTCTCATCTTCATGGCAGCACTCTGACTTTTTTCGTCCACATTACAAATTACCAGTTCTTCATTCATTCATATATTTGTCTTTGTCATTATAAGATCCATGTGTTGGAAGACATTTCTCTCATGAGACATGAGTCTCTCATGTTTGCATGTCCAAACTACCTTTTCCAGAACATTTGTAACCCCCTGGAAGATAGAGATAGTATCTCCCACAGAGGCAAAGATCAGAAAAGCTTACTGCACATTAGAAAAGATTCAGGTTCCCTAAGCTCAGGGATCCTCTCCTGTAATGCTGTCCATTGACACTGTAATTGTCACCTGATACCCTGAATTTTGATTCCCACAGGATGACTCCATGCAAGAAAATAGTGATACACTTGCATCTGTGAAAATGTGGCAGGAAGGCTAATTTTAGTTTGCAAGTAAGGTAAAATGTTTTTCTTAGCTAAACATTTTCAAAGAGTTAACGCTCAGCTACTTGTTTATATCTTGGTAAAGAGCACCCCCCCGCCCAGCTCCTCCCACACCACTACCTGTGCTTGGATCCCCTGTTTCTCTGTTAGGCACTGTCACTGTCTAGAGCACAATGAAGAGGAATCTGCCCTCAGTGAAGAATCATCCCAAGACCTAACCCAGGATGCAATTATGTGTTGTAGCTTGGGGAAATTCCCAACCAGTGTGTCCAATCTCAAATCTCCCACTTCCCCAGTTTTGCACACAGAAAGCCAGTTTAGGTAATCCCTTGACTTTTGCCCAAGACTTGCAGAATTTTGATTTTATTTCAAGGGTTATTTCTAGAGGGCTTTTATTATGCACAGGCAAGGTTGAGAATTTACAAGGTTGTTTTTAGTGTCTCTCTGATCCTCAGCTCTCTTGAGAATATTTGATTCATGGGACAGTGCTGTGGCTATTGCTAGAGGATTAGTTTGTGGACCTGGACTGCTCTTTTTGCCTGAATTAACCTAAGTATGTTTTTAAAGAGATATAAGTATTTATTTGTATTAGTAATAGAGATGCATGCAACAAACATTATCTCCAAAGGTCTTATGTAACTGAATTTTGATAGATCAGGTTTTATGCTCTCTTTCAATTACATTATAATTTTAGAGATAATACTATTTATTCTCATTGCTGAATGGTCTACAACTGGGAGAAATTACTGCCTCTATTACAATTCTTTAAATGTTTATTGAGTACCTATTACGTTCAAAGGATAGTGCCAGATGAACAAGTATACCCTAATCAAGTTAGAACGTAATATATGTCTTTAGTGTAAAGAAAATGTTAAGTATTGGTGTAAAGAAAATGCTGTGAAGGTTTTAGACCACAGGGTGATTAGGCATGTGTTCAGTTCTTATAGTATTGAGCTCAGGGCCTGATTTAGAGTAAGCCTTCCACAGATGCTTATTTAACTGAAAATAGGAAGGAGAGTATATCTTATTGGAAAGAGCAATGGTTTTATAGAAGAAATGTTATTTCATATAAATCTTGAGAAACAGGTAGGCTAATGCAAAACTTCTGGGAAAGAGCCCAATATTTTAGTAAATGCGTATGAAAGTGAGGAGATGAAGTTCTCTGCCTTTGGTCCTTTATAGTAACTTTTTAAGACTTTGTTCTCTCCTTCTCTGTTTTATTACTAAATAGTATTAGTAATTATACTAGTGACTTTAATTACTGGTAATTATTTCTTAATATTAAGCTTTCTTTATCATACCATGTTATTCATTGTTGTCTTCTCTATTCCAAAGAAATAATTTTCATCATGAATAATGTCTTTTTTACATTTTCAAAGTAAGGTGAGAACCAAGGCCACTCTAGGCAAAACTGAAGCAAGGAGCTTGTGGTTAGCTTTCCTTCCCCAAGCAACACTTAGGTTCTGCAACAGGATACATTAATATAGACCATCACTGGGTCTCAATTCTTGAAGAGCCCACTGTCTGCTAATCTATGTCTAGTTTGCTTGGTAAACTTATGGGCAAAAAATTATATTGTAATGAGATGCTTTTCTCTGGTGTTACATATTTAAAGATGGCAGCACAGAGCCCATCTAAAACTCATGGTCATAAGCAGTGGTTCAAATCGTGGGAACTTTTTCACCATAACAAGTTGGTAGTCAAAATATACTATACTACGTGCTGCTACATGCACACAATCTCCTTTGGAATCACAGAAGTTTAAAGCTGAAAGGGACTTTAGAAATCACATAGTCTGTTATTCTCATTTTAAAGTAAGGAAACGGAGGCTTAAAGGGGTAAAAAAAAAACAAAACCCCCAAAACAAGTAAGCAAACAAACATAGCTTATCCAAAGTCATGAATCCAGCTAGCAGCAAACTAGCAGCACCAAGTTACATGAGACTAAAATTTAGGTCTTTTGATGTGTAACCCATAAATTTTAGCAATTTTAAGAATTATCACTTGCCTATTGTCCTGAAATAATTTAATCTCTAATTAAGAACTGCTGTCAAACATAATTAATGGGTCTCATTACGTGAAGGAAAAATCCTGAATATTAATTACGGACCAATTACATATTACAGTTTCCTCTCAAGTTACATCAAAGAGAAAACAATTTCCATTCTACAAGATATAAAAGCTAGTGGTTTCTAGGTAAAGTGACTAATCTAAAGTCATATGAAGTACCAATGGTTTAGCTGGGATCGGGAATCAGATAACTGGCCTCCTTGAAGCCTTTATCTTGAGCCCCAGAACTTCTTCAGTGGGCTCTTATTTCATACTGTATTTCCACTTGTGTGTAAGTTTTAAACTAGTTAGTTAATCCATACTCAAATATTTATGAGTGCCCCAAGGTAACTGCCATCTGAAATTCAAAGAAGCGGGGTCTCAACCGTCAAGGAGTTTCCATGTAGCTGCAAAGAGTCTCAGGGGGGTATGTTCCATCCAGGTTAGATAAAACATCTAAGGTGATTAGGTGACCATGTGATTTGTAAGTTTCCACAGGAGGTTTAGGCTTATGATCTTGACCTATAAGCCTTGAAGCAAATAATAATAACATAAAATGAACAAACAAGGGCCAAGATGTTGATTCAAGGCTCTAGATGCTCACAGACTTTCTGTCTGGCATTTTCATTCTTTTCAAACCACATATTAATGATGCTGACCTTTTTAGTAATTTGATTCTGGCAATGGCACAGCAGCAACAGAGCTCAAAGGCTGACAGCCTAATGTGGGCAAGCCAAGGAAGTAATGACTGCTTTAAATCAAAGAACTGTTTGTGCCTCTATAGTAGGCAAATTCTACATTAAATAGGAACTCCTCCATCCTCCATACCATATGGCACCCACCATCTTCCTGTGGGTTTACTTCCCAGGTCTCAGAATAATGGACTGCCCAAACCCCACTACTGGGCATACACCCTGAGAAAACCATAATTCAAAAAGAGTCATGTACCACAATGTTCACTGCAGCTCTAATTACAATAGCCAGGACATGGAAGCAACCTAAGTGTCCATTGACAGATGAATGTATAAAGAAGATGTGGCACACATATACAATGGAATATTACTCAGCCATAAACTGAATTATTTGTAGTGAGGTGGATGCACCTGGAGTCTGTCATACAGAGTGAAGTAAGTCAGAAAGAAAAACAAATACCGTATGCTAACACATATATATGGAATCTAAAAAAAAAAAAAAAGGCTCTGAAGAACCTAGGGGCAGGACAGCAATAAAGACTTAGATGTAGAGAATGGACTTGAGGACACAGGGAGGGGGAAGTGTAAGCTGGGACGAAGTGAGAGAGTGGCATGGACATATATACACTACCAAATGTAAAATAGATATCTAGTGGGAAGCAGCCACATGGCACAGGGAGATCAGCTCAGTGCTTTGTGTCCACCTAGGGTGGTGGGTTAGGGAGGGTGGGAGGGAGACGTAAGTGGGAGGAGATATGGGGATGTATATATAAGTATAGCTGAAATACTTTGTTATACAGCAGAAACTAACACACCATTGTAAAGCATAAAGATGTTAAAAAAAAAGAAATTAAAAAAAAATGGACTGCCCATTTGGGCTTCTAGATATAAAAGACATGTTGGTGGCCATTTCATTTTGTCATTGAGTCTTAGGTTGGGAAAAGGCTTTACCAATCATCTCCTCTAGCTTTCTCCCCTAAATAGTATTAACTTTGAAAAAGGGACTCCCAGCCTTCTTGGGTGCTTTCAGTGATGGGGAACTCAGCCCCCTGGAATACAGATGCAAGGGCCCCATGCATCTATACTTTCAGGCAGGGTATTCAAGAAAATGTTGGGTGAGTACATCTAAGAATCATTGCCTCTGTCTCCTTCTCTTTCGTTCTTCCTTCTTTCCTCATTCTCTTTATATTCTTCCTCTAAGTTACAATGATTTCTAAGTATCCACTGAGCATCCCAGATGTTGATTCACAACTAAATGAAGGACCATATGAAAACGTGCTTTGGCCACATATCCAGCAGGCCATACGAGGGGAAAGGACACATTAAAGATAATTTTTAGCTTAAAATGTATAAGCAAACTCAGTTTTCAAAGGGCTAATTTAATTCTCTGTCTAGCCATTCCCTATTTCTCCATGGCATTATACTTTTCCTGGAGGAATTACATCAGGCTAGAAAATTTAGCTTTTGGTTTGTGACCAGATTCATTTCCTCTCCCTCATGTATTTTATCAGAGTTAGCTTTTAAACAGGAGGGGGACCTCACATTCTCACACTGAGAGCCAAGATTTTAAACCAGTTTTAAAAAACCACTGACTTGTCTTATGATCAAATTCACTTCTTCAACATTGCACTGGACTGTTCTAGACTATCCAGTTTCTTGTATCAGTGGATGATACATCCAAAGGACAGAGACTTAATGCAGGCTTATTGTCCATACTTACTGAACTTCCTCATGATGGTTAATTCCTAGAGGGCCATCACTAACCTATATATCACCTTTGAGCATTGACAAAATATCTCATCTTTGAGGAGATGCAACCCAAAGTTGTACAATTTGCCTAGCAGAGGAGACTTTGTGAGGAGCAAAAAGGTACTCCTTCCTCTGAAAAGTTGTTGCCCTTCTTTGCATAAGAAGCATGGAAGTGGTAGTTAAGCTAATACTAGCTACTGTAACAAACAAGCTAAAAATTGCCAGTGGCTAATTACCATAAAAGTTTGCCTCTAGCTCACACTAAAGTTACTTATTAGCCTCCAACAGGCAGGTGGGGGAAGACAGGATGGAGAAGGTCAACCTGTTTCTTAACCTCTTTGACTTGGAAGTAACACACCTCACTTCTGCCCATATTCCATTGATATGAACTAGTTATTTGGAGCCCCCCAGGTGAAAGGGGGGGAGGAGTTGGGAAATATGGCTCATATCTGGGCAGCCACTTTTAAGATTCAAGGAGATTTCTATGCCTGATAATTTAATAAAATGCATTTTGAACAAGTCAAGGTATCTTTGTGCAGGCTTCATGCATATAAGGATGCCACAGATCTGCTATTGGTCAACCTGGGAGGCTCCAGTTGCTTTTCAGACACCAACTGGTTCAGGCCATGAGTTCATGTGAATAAGGACTTGGAGGTCAGTCCGGACTGGATTTTAAAATCTCCCAAACTGCTTAGTCACCCATTGTCTCAGTTTTCTAATCTATAAAATACTTAAAAAGAGATAAAATTCTTCCAGTTAAGCATAATGAATTGAATGACTTGTTTGTCTCTATTCCTTTCTGAAATCCCAGTAAGATGGGTATAAAGTGTAATAATGTGATAGTTTGTAAACATTTGAGGAGAGTGACAGCAGATTAGGAACATCTATGCAATTTCAGGTGATAGATTGCGGACTCATGAATGATAACTCATTTGCTGCAACAAAACAAGTAAAATTTCCAAAGTCAAGTGGGGGTGAGGAAAGCCAACAACAAGCAAACTGATTTATACCATAAAACTCTATAAAGGCTCAGGATTGGGAGTACTAGTTGCCTTTGAAATAAAGAGTATCAGGTGGGACTGAAAACAGGAATGACTGCAAATATCCTGGGAGCCAAGGAGGGATGCAATGCTATACAAAACGTGGGGCTTAGAGGAAAGTTTGCAATTTAAGTGGTAAGACCCCCTTCTTGGTTCCCAGACTTCAAGAAGTCAGGATTATTTTCTCTCCTCTCTGGAGAAACTTCTGGGCAAAAGAAAAGGTGTATATAGACTGCTATACTGCTCTTAGGAGTGAATTAATTTCCTACTGCTCCTGTAACAAATTACCACAAAATTATCAGTTTAAAATAATAAAAATTATTATCTTACAATTCTGGAGGCTAGAAGTCCAAAGTGAGTCTCACTGGGCTAAACTCAAGGTGTTGGCCTTTTGCGGGGATGAAGGAGACAATATGTTTCCTTGCCTCTTCCGGCTTCTAGAGGCTTGCCATTCTGCTTACTTCATGTCCCTCTTCTCCCATCTTCAAAGCCAGCAACATCAGACCAAGTCCTTTTCATGAGGCCATCTGTCTGGTTCTCTCTTCCAATTCCGTCTTCCACTTTTAGGGCACTTGTGATTACATTGGGCCCACCCAGATGATTCAGGATAATCTCCCTATCTTAAGGTAAACTGATTCCTTAATTCCACTTACAACCTGAATTCCTCTTTGCTTGTAACCTAATATATTCACAGGTTCAGGATTAGGACATAGATGTCTTTGGGAGCCATTGGATCTCACAGAGAAACATCTGTATGCCAGTCTGACCACCTTGTGGCTCAGAATTTCTACCTATGCAAAAAGAGCTCCCAGCTGGCTTTTTAGGGCCTCCCCCTTATGTCTGAACTCACAGAAAATGATCACCAGATATCAGGAGAGTATTCAAAAGTTAAAGAGACACATACATGTATATAAACAAACACACACACATAGACAGAGATCCACACACCACACTATGTCTCACCCACCCACATCTACACTTATATCCTCACCCTCATACATGGCCCTACTGCATATACAGCAGGGATATTCATCAGGCACATTGTGCCATTCTAGAAGGAACAGAGCTTGTGATAAATTCTCCCTCTTTTCCCCTAGAGTGAGAATAGAAGAAAGGCTAGATCCATTTATTTATCAAAGAACAGGTGAAGCTGAGGGCATATTGGCCTGGGCATCTGGGTCCTGTGGTCCCTGGCCAGGTAGAATCAAGGGCCTTGGAGGGCTATAAAAGGAATTTTCTGACACTAGGTAAAGAGATCATGGTCTGGAGTGGAATTAGGGTACCCTGGTCTATTGGGGTACAGAAAAAGGGAACAAGTCAGGAAAAATGGTTGGGTTGTTAGGTAACACGAGAAAGGCTGGGGACATGGCCGCATATGCTGTACAAGTTTCATCCTGTATCTCTCTTCCCCTTCAACCCTTTCTCTTTGGCTTCCCCTAATTGCGTTATTTCTCTCTTCCCTCTGTATAACCCTTTCCCTCATCCTTTTTTCCTTCAGTCTCCCCTGCATGCTTTTCTTTCTCTCCATCTGTGACTTAAAGTCCACATACTATGATAATATCAACTTGTTTTATACATAAATGTGCACCAGAGTCAATGTACCATTCTCCTAGTTTTCCTGAAAATTAGTTTGATAGAATATTACCATTGCTGGCCTACTATTTTTTGTGCCTTCCCAAGATTCCTAAGGAATATATGAAACTTAGGAAAGACTTTTAGCAAATGTAAGAAATTGTGTTCTTTTCATAACAGCCTTTCATCAGATGTACTCTGAGAAAGTGTACTAATGGAAGAGAGGGAAGTTTTGTTGTCTTCAGTCAATAAACCTAATTAAAGCATCCCAAATACTCCTCAGTTTTGCCCTAGGTTTGCATAATCTTTTGGTTACAGTCATTTTGGTAGTAATGATTGCATCAGTGAATGCTAAATGCTAGTGGAGAGGTTGGGGTTAGCTCAGAACATTCTGCGCCTATGTCGATGATTCATATCCTAATACCTGCCAAGAGGAAAGCTTTGATGTTCTAGTTTCCCAAGCTAAGCATTTACTAGAACCATCAACAGCATCCCAATAGGCAAAGGGAGAATGATCAGGATCTATGATTTATCTTTAAAATGAAAGGAATAAAATTAGATGTTTTTCAAATATATAATTAGATTTAGATTTCTACATGATCATGTCCAAATTGATATTAAAAAAAAAACTTACATCCAAACTTCTTAAAACTCTCTACCATTAAGTTCTTATGCATTTAATTTGCTTCACAAATTTGAATTAATTTTTAACTTATGTCAAAATAATGCATGTGCACAGTCTAAAAATTCAAACAAGGCTACAAGCTGTGTAATGAAAAACAGCATCTCTCAGCTCCACCTTGTCCCACTCCGGATTTCTACTCCAAATATAGAACCATTTAATTCTTTTAGCTCATTTTTCTGTTATTTACCTCCATCTTGCTAGATAAATATTTGCATTGCTATTTCTTGGTTTTTCAGTTTTAATTAGTTGATGTCCTACAGTAGAAAATGAGGATTTAAGTCTCTTACTCTCTGTCCCCTTTGCACACTTACACTTCCCCTCTCCCTTTATTCCAAATATATTTATGTCACAAATTTGGTTATATAAATATTCAGGACTTATAGTGTTATGATGTTAATAGACTTCACATCTGGGCTACATGGAGTCATTGCATTATATTTCTCATCCAACTTTTCTGTTAGTGGAATTAATCATCACTTTTGTGGTTTTTTCCTTAGTTTTCATTGTCCCGTCACTAATTCACTTCCAAACTCTCTATCAGATCTGTAAGGTTCCTCTCATTGTCATCAAGTATATCACAGAGTCTCTGTATATTTTTCCCTTTTTTGGTGAAGACATCACCTCTAGAGACTTCCACCCTCTTGCTCCTGCCTGCACCAGATGTTTACTAATGTGATAAACAGCTGTTTTCTTGGGCCTCCTCTTCACCGTTATTCCAGAAATGTCCTTTGCTTTTTTCCTATGTTGGATCTTGCCTCTTGGATTTCAAGTCCTTGCCCTTCCTTATTTTTTGTTTATTCTACTTTGATGGAAAGCAGTTTTTAGCAATTTTCTAAGAAAGAGTTTGCTATTGACTGAATGTTTGCATCCCCTCCAAATTCATACTTTGAAATCTAATACCCAATGTGATGGTATTTGGAGAAGGGCCTTTGGGAGGTGATGAGATCATTTGGGCGGGATTGGTGTCCTGATAAAGAGACCTCAGAGAGCTCCCTCACCTCACCCTCCCTCACAGCAAGTAGATGACTGTGAGCTGGGGAGCAGGCCCAGACCAGACACTGAGTCTGTGGGCACCTTGATCTTGGAATCCTCAGCTTCTAGAACTCTGTAAAATAAATTTCTGTTATTTAAGCCACCCCATACCATAGGCTTGTGGTAGTTTTGTTATAGCAGCCCAAATGGATTAAGATATGGTCCCAGGGGGATAAGTGTTTAGAGATTTTGCATATAAACCAAAGTCTCCTTATTCTACTCTCACAGTTTAGTGATAATTTATCTGGGTATTCAGTATAGACTGGAATTTAAATTTTCCTCAGTATTGTAAAAGCATATCTTCATTATCTTCTAGATTCTAGATTTTGTTGATAAATCCATTATCATTCTATTTCAAGTTGTTGGCACGTGACCTTTTTTGTTTTTGTTTATCTGTTTCCTATCTCAAGAAGTATTGAGGATGTCTTTATAGTCAGTGTTCTGAAATTCCCTAATGATGTGTTTGATGTTTTTTTTTTCATTCATCATAAAGGGCCCTTAGAAAAATATTGAACATGTATAAGGCATTAACAATTATCATGTGAAGGCAATAATAAAAAGACTTAACCTAAATTGATTATATGCTAAGCACTGTTCTAAGCATGTTCTAACGCACATGATTTCATTTCTTTCTTTTTGGTGTTTCTTTTCTTTTTTATTGAGCTATAATTGACATATTATATTAGTTTGGGTATACAACATAATAATTTGCTATTTGTATATGCATCATCACAATATGTGTAATTAACATCCATCACCACAGATAGTTAACAAATTTTTTTCTTTTGATGAAAACTTTTAAGACTTATTACCTTAGCAACTTTCAAATATACAATACAGTTAACTATAGTCACCATGCTGTACTTTATAACTCATGATGATTTATTTATTTGATAACTAGAAGTGTGTACCTTTTCACCCCTTCACCCATTTGCCAAGCCCCTACCCCCACTCTGCCAGCCACCAATTTGAATTTGTTCTCTTTCTTTGAGTTTTGTTTTGTTTTGTTTTTTAGATTCCACATATAAGTGAGATCATATGGTATTTGTCTTTCTCTGTCTGATATATATATATCTCACATTTTCCTTATCCATTCATCCATCAGTGGACACTTGACTAATCTACAACAGAGAAGCCAAGAATATACAATGCAGAAAGAACAATCTTTTCAAGAAAAAATCTAGTATTATTTCCATTTTATATATGGAAAAAAATGAGGCACTAATGCTTAAATAACTTGCAAAATGTATGCAATGAGTAAATGGCAGCACTAGGCTATGAAGTATGGTAGGCTTATAATCATTACACTGCAGTGTCCATGACAGCAGACCAAACCATTAAACATTAGAAGGAAGATCACAGAGGCTTATTTTATGGCTAGGAAAAAACAAAATCATAACTGGAAGGTAATCAACAAGCAGTATATTAAAAATGCAAAGTGTATCAATTATTTAAATGACTGTTTTAGGAAAAAAGAAACAAATAGAGGAAATGGAGAGACATGGCTAATCCAAATAGGCTTTCTGGGACTACTAAATTTTTAAGCTATCCAACTAAGATTCAACTGTAGTAATTTAGGGACATAAAAATGTTGATACAAGTTCTACACACTCACTCTACACTCAGCTTCCACATCTTAGACTAACCAAGCCATGGATGATAATACGTGAGTTTCCAAAAATGTTTGGAATTCAGCCAGGCAAACCTTTCCATCCATCCATCCATCCAACCATTTATTTATTATCCTAGGCTCTAGGACACAAAGATGAATAAAGCATAGTCCCTCTACACAAAGACTTGATAGAATAATGAAAGACACCTAATCTATGCCATAGGTCTTATAATAACGGATAGACATGGAGATTTACAGGAGGAGGAAGAAGGGGCTCTTGGGACCTGGCAGAGTCAGGAAAAGCTTCAGTGAAAGAAGTAATGTTCAAATTAGGTCTTAAAAGATGAACTGAAGTTAGATAAGCAGAAGAGTGGGAAAGAGCACAGGGTGGCAAGGGATTACAGATTAGTGTTGCTGAAGTTCTGAGTACCTGTCCTGAGGACTGAGGCCAGAGAACTCAGACACCCATCATGGAAGGCCATTTATGCAAGGCAGAAGAGCTTATATGTCATCCAGGTGGTAGAGGAAAGCCTTTGAAGGCTTTTTAGCAGAGAATGTCACTCTAAAACCCTCACTCCAAAACCCTCTACTGTTAGCCCGAGCATCTGGCGTCTCACCCTTGTGATAGTAAGAACCAACCCCCAGTAGCCAGGAGTTGGATACCCTTCTGTTATGGCATTTCCATTCAAATAGCTTGTTCACCCTCCTTCAGCCTATCATGACACAGGCAATTAATATCCTAAACTTACCTCTTTTAATGCTGCATCATGGAACTTCCTAGTTAAGCCCAACACATCAATGGACAGCAAAGCTTACCTCCCAAGCCCATTGCAATAAATACATGAATGCCATTGTTCTTCTTTTCTTACAAAGACAGCAGAACCGTATATCACATCTTATATCCCCCCACTGACCCTCATGGTTTTCTATTTACTCTTTTAATTTTTATAAATTGACTGATTAACAAGCACAATAAGCTAATTTGTTCTAAGGAATTGATGAGCGATAATGGTTTACAATATTAACTCCTCCCAAATAATATGTTTACATGTTTTCTGGGGTCTTTAATCCTCAACTCAAAGTAATCCTTAAAGTGGGAATATCAACCACTTGGCAGGCCAGTGGATAAGGTATCTGCATCTGGACTTTCAATCGTTTGTTCCTCCCATGTAGGCAGTCCCATACTCTGTTTAATTGACTATAAATTGACTCCATTAAATTGACTATATCCACAGAAGAATCTCCACAACCAAGGATTGCATTGCAAGCATATCTGCCACTGGGATACTCAAGATGTGAGATTACATTCATTCCTAGGTTTGTACTCTGGTCTCCTGATGTGAACCTTCATCACTCAGAGTGACAGTGAAATGACTTCAGAGGAGGTGTATTCTCCATTGCTGGAAGTGGGCCAGAAGTTCAGGTAGGAAGATGACATATGTCTTAATGCATTCTGGCTGTGGTCACAAAATACTACAGACTGGGTAGCTTTTAAACAACAGAATTTTATCTCTTAGGCTGGAAGTCTGTGATCAGAGTGCCAACATGGTTGGGTCAGGGCCCTCTTCTGGGTTGTATACTTCTTGTTTTATTCTCACATGGTGGAAGGAGCAAGGGAATCTCTCTGGAGCCTCCTTTAAAGAACACTAATCCCATTCATGAGGGTCCTTCCCTCATGACCTAATCCTCTCCTAAAGGCCCCACCTCCTAATACATCACCTAAAGGGTTAAAATTTCAGCATAATGAATTAGACAAGGGACACAAACATTCAGATCATAGCAGTGTAGTATGTAAACCTAAAGAGGAGGAGAAATGAAAGGTATTCAGGCTTCTTATGATTAGAGAGAGGGGTTTGGAAAGTACCACTATCTCCTAGGTTACTGGTCCATATGCTGACACTACCTTACAGAATAATTTTCATCAATCTGCTAAACATTTCCATCTGAGGCTTCTTAATTTCTAAAATTTAAAAGTTGTTTGGCAACCAGAGTGAATATATCCTAACTCAGTTGATGAATGTGATTTTAATTTCACTTCAGTTATAAAAGTGATTAAAAATAGATTAAATAGCTTAAATTTACATTGATGCATTCTCTTTAAATATATATAAAGCATATATATATATTCAAATCATTAAGAATTGAATAGACATATACACACATATGGAACTTTTAATGGTTCAAGTAGGTATTTTCCAGCCCATAGTAGAGTTAAATTGGTATAAGTAATCTAGAAGTGATTCTCAGTCTTGGCTGCACCTTGGAATCTCTGGATATTCTTATTTAATAGACTTGAGGTACAGCCTAGGCATCTGAATTTTTAAAAATCTCCCAGTGACTCATGTGTACAGCCAAAGTTGAAAACCACTGACCATCTTTCTACATCTGTAATAACACTATCAGTGATTCTATATCCAGAAGAACTCTATTAGTGACTCTATGTTACACATCAACTTGTGAATCATTGCTGTTTTAAATTGTGAAATTCATAATCCTTACTGCAAACATGAAAAGCATGTATTTTCATGACCATTTAACAGATAAAGGAAACAAGGCTCTGAAAAGTTAAGTAACTTGCCCAAGGTCACATGACTAGTAAGTGGCAGAGCTTGGAGTCTGTGTGGGTTAGATGGCTTAATTGGAACTGGCGTTGTCTGATTCCATGGCCAGTGCTCTTACCAGCTTGTCACACCATGAGGTCTTCTCTTCTGCAAACCCCCCAAGGTGACAAATTAAAATTTTAAAGTCTATGAGAGAAGATGATTCCATAATACAAAAATAACACTTTATTATTATTACTATAATTAACATCCTTCCTTTAACCTTCTTTGTGACTATTCTGACCAAATGGTCTGGGGCTCTCCATCTGTCCTGTACATCCAAGGCCATCTTGAATCTTGGAGATTTTTCTGGAAAGAAAATGTATCAGTATTCTTGATCCCAGCCTTACCTCATTGGCCTCTACCTGTCACCGACTCTTTTGGTAAAAATTAATCCAGCAGACTTTCCTCTGGCTTCTTGAAGCCCTGCATTCTTGTATTTTGGGTGAGAATAGGAGAGATGGTAGCGTAGTACCAGGTAAAAGTAGTGGAGGGAAATATAAGGAATACAACCCAAACTTTTGCTCAGCATGTGTTATGGGTTAAATTGTGCCCCCTCTCCCCACAGGTACCTCAGGAGTCCTAATTCCCAGTACCTCAGGATGTGACCTTATTTGGAGACAGGGTTTTTACAGAGATAATCAAGTGAAACTGAGTCATTAGGGTGGGCCATAATCTAGTATGACTGGTGTCCTTATAAAAAAGGGAAATTTGAATACAGAGACAGACACATACGGTTAAAAGACAATGTAAGGAAACAGGTGGAAGAGGACTATCTACAAATCAAGGAGAGAAACCTGGAGTAGATCCTTCTCTCATGGCCCTCAGAAGGAAGCAACCTTGCCAAAACCTTGATTTCAGACTTCTAGCCTCCAAAACCATGAGACTTTAAATTCTGTTGTTTAAGCTACCCAGTTTGTCGTACTCTACCTTGTTACGGCAGCCCTGGGAAATTAATAGAGCAGGTGAGTGCAAGGGAATTTGGATCCAGGAGAGCGGCCACATGGAGCTGATGTGTTCTGCTTAGGAAAAATAAAGACATGATGTGAAAGTCTCCGGGGAGCCCCTTGCAAGGCACTGTGTGCTGGGGAACTCTCACCCCTGGACCACTGAAGGAGAAGCCATCTTGTCTGAGCTGCCAGCATCTGGCACTGCACCCAGCCTGAGGCCACTTAGTCTCTCTGTTTCCATGCCAACCATGGAGGTCAGAAAAGTTCAGGTGCTCTCTTCTGCCAAAAGGATACCATTTAGGTTCTTTATATATCACCTCTTATAACTAGGCTTGCTTTCTTAGAATTTCCATTCTAAGGTGGATAAGCCTTAATTTTCTCCTTTTCCCGATTTCAAGGTTATAGTCTATTTCTATTAGCTGGAACACCTCTGTGTATCTTGAAAGCTTCGCCACAGGGTATTAGGGCAAGTTCACCAACTAAAGTGTTTTGGTTCTTTGTTATGCGTAGAAAGGTGATAATCCCTCAGGTCTGAGCCAGTAAATGCACTTCTTTCATTACCTGACACCATCTCTTTGATCCTCTCCTGCCCATTCTACCCTCCCCCATCACCTGGCCACACCATCACAGGTATTCCTTTGGGAGCTCAGGTGTCAGACTTCAGATTGCTTATTTTATCATTATGATGACGACAGGGCCATCACTTACTCGTGTCTAGCTGCCTAAACAAAGGGAATAGACATGTACTCTGTCTTTGTGTCCATAAAGCACAGAAACAAGCAAGGGTATAGAGAGCATCGTGGGGATCATTGAGGCTTTCCAGGGGGCCCTTAGCAGCCAGGTGCCTACTTCAAGGAGATAAAGTAATATTTATGATCTGATGGATTCACGTGCACAGTGACTACAAACACAGGTCATGTTCATTCAGTTCTTGAAGAAGACTGCATTTAAAATATTTACTGACTGAAGAAAACAGTGGATGCACGGAGGCACCTGAAGTTCTGCAAAAGTGTCACCACAACAGCCAGAACATCAAAGATTGTGTTGATGAGTTACACTCTCCTTCCTTCCTGTCATCATGAATGCTGACAAAAATTATGACCACTGTAGAGTGGAGAACAGAAGTAGTGAGCACACCTGTGACAAAGTAATTTAACATTTATGCTAAATAAAAGAGAGATAATTTTTTCAACTCTTCTTTCTACTCAGTTATTGTTGGAGAAAGGTAGAAAATCACAGGAACACTCTCAAGAAGTCACCATGGTGTAGGCAAAGTTAAAAAATGGGATAAGGCTGGAGTGTGAATCTTGGCTCTGACACTTTATTAGATTCTTTGAAATTGGGCAACTTCCTTAACTGGTATTTTGGGGAAGGAATCAAATGAAGAAATCTATGCTATAGGTTGATAAGTTGTAAAAATGGATCCCCCATTCCTCTTTGGTTCCCAAGCCTTTCCCCCTCTCTGAGCACACCGGCATGATGATAAATCTAAACATCCAAACAAAATGGACAATTGTCTGTAAAAACAAGAAATTACCAAATTTTTCTTCAGAGGACAATTTAGGAGTTTTCTACATTTTCCCAGGCTAACTTAGATACAGTGCCCATTAGCACTCCTATTTTCTTTCCATACTTTATTTTCCTCCATAGAACTTCTTACCTTCTAGTATACTATGTATATATATAACTCATATGTTCATTTTCATTATATAGTAATGAAATAATATAAAATAATATAATATAAATAATAATATAATAATGAATAAGACATAAAATATCTTCTTCTCAACTAGATTAAATCTCCATGAGGGCATATTTTTTTTTAAACATCTTTATTGGAGTATAATTGCTTTACAATGGTGTGTTAGTTTCTGCTTTATAACAAAGTGAATCAACAATACTTATACATATATCCCCATATCTCTTCCCTCTTGCGTCTCCCTCCCTCCCACTCTCCCTATCCCAACCCTCTAGGTGGTCACAAAGCACCAAGCTGATCTCCCTATGCTATGCTGACCAAATAGATTTTAACCTATTTTTCTCTCTCTCCAAGTATCTGTCTGCCTTCTTTCTTCTTTTCTGCCTTCTTTTTTATTTATTTATTTATTTATTTATTTTTTGCTTTATAACAAATTAAATCAGTTATACATATACATATGTTCCCATATCTCCTCCCTTTTGCGTCTCCCTCCCACCCTCCCTATCCCACCCCTCCAGGCGGTCACAAAGCACCGAGCTGATCTCCCTGTGCTATGCGGCTGCTTCCCACTAGCTATCTACCTTACGTTTGGTAGTGTATATATGTCCATGCCGCTCTTTCACTTTGTCACAGCTTACCCTTCCCCCTCCCCATATCCTCAAGTCCATTCTCTAGTAGGTCTGTGTCTTTATTCCTGTCTTACCCCTATGTTCTTCATGACATTTTTTTTTTCTTAAATTCCATATATATGTGTCAGCATACAGTATTTGTCTTTCTCTTTCTGACTTACTTCACTCTGTATGACAGACTCTAGGTCCATCCACCTCATTACAAATAGCTCAATTTCATTTCTTTTTATGGCTGAGTAATATTCCATTGTATATATGTGCCACATCTTCTTTACCCATTCATCCGATGATGGACACTTAGGTTGTTTCCATCTCCGGGCTATTGTAAATAGGGCTGCTATGAACATTTTGGTACATGTCTATGAGGGCATATTTTAAACTTTTTACTGTTGTTGGTTTTTTTGGAGGAATTTTTTTTTCTGGACACTCCTTCACAAGACCTAAGATTCTTAGAACTCATTGCCTGCTTCTAAATGCTTCAGTAGGCCCATGTTTTCTCCCTTTTAATAACGCTCTATCTCCCTCTCTCTCTAAAAAACAAAAGCAAAGTAAAACAAAATAACATAAAAATGAATGCATGGCATGCTCCAAATATCTTATATGACATTACCTCTGAGTCTTGATAGATGGTTGGTTTATCAATTTAATTAAGATATTCATATAATTATATAGTAGTAATATAATTAAAGTAGTTATATAAATAACATAATTAAATTGTCTTAATCATTTAACTCACTATTTGTATTTGTTTGTTGTCCTGTGTTCACTGGTATTATTGAACTTCTTGTACTGACACATTTCTACCTTTAGTAACTATTGATATTTTTTTTTATTGGAGTATAATTGCTTTACAATGTTGTGTTAGTTTCTGCTGTAAATGAAGTGAATCAGCTATATGTGTACATATATCCCTTCCTTTTTGGACCTCCCTCCCACATCCCCCACCATCCGATGCATCTAGGTCATCACAGAGCATGGAGCTGATCTCCCTGTGCTATACAGCAGGCTCCCACTAGCTATCTATTTTACACATGGTAGTGTATATATGTCAACCCTAATCTCCCAATTTGTCCCACCCTCCCCTTCCCCTGCTGTGTCCACGTGTCTGTTCTCTATGTTTGCATCTCTATTCCTGCCCTAGAAATAGATTCATCTGTACCATTTTTCTAGATTCCGCATATATATGTTAATATATGATATTTGTTTTTCTTTTTCTGACTTACTTCACTCTGTATGACATTTGTTATTGATCCTCAGTCAACTTTGGGAAACTTCAAGCCCTAAGGCAGGCAGATATTTTCTGAGCGGTGGAAGTGAATGAATATCAACTTATGAATGGAAGTGAATGGGTTCCATTTCAATGTGATACAGGAGGGAGAAATGGTATCCAATTAATTAAGGCTTATGACAAGAAAGTACCTGTCTGATCCAGGCAGCCCCTGAGGCTGCTGTCTAATAAATGATCTGTATTAACTTTGCTCTGTCAACAGACTGGCCAGGAGCCATGCCTGAGAGCCTTTAAGGCATCAACGACCACCTGGGTTGGTGGTTTACAAGTGAGAATATGACAGGATACCCTGGAACTTTAGACTTGGAGTCAGTTCTCTGGGTCTGAGTCCTGATTCTTCCACATATGATCAGGTGGGCATCTGTGTCTTCATGGGTATAATGGGACTAACTCCACCTCTCAGCATTTTTGTGAGGATTAAACTCTGGTGAAAATGTGAAAATGCCTAGCATTGGAACCAACATTATGGTAGCTGATCAATAAACATCTGTCTTTTCTGGATCTCATAGTTTTAATTGCATTACTTTTCAAAGCTGAGAAAAACAAATACCGATGCTAACACATATATATGGAATCTAAAAAAATGATGCTGATGAACCTAGTGGCAGGGCAGGAATAAAGATGCAGACGTAGAGAACGGACTTGAGGGCACAGAGGGGGAATGGGAAGCTGGGATGAAGTGAGAGAGTAGCATTGACATATATACACTACCAAATGTAAAATTGATAGTGGGAAGTTGCTGCATAGCACAGGGAGATCAGCTCGATGCTTTGTCATGACCTAGAGGGGTGGGATAGGGAGGCTCAAGAGGGAGGGGATATGGGGATATATGTATACATATAGCTGATTCACTTTGTTGTACAGCAGAGACTAATACAACATTGTAAAGCAATTATACTCTAATAAAGATGTAAAAAAATAGTACAAACTTGCTACCTGTTAAAAAAAAAAAAGCTGTGAAGGCACATGGTAATGGCACTGTGTTGGCAGTTGAGTCTACAAGGCTACCTGGTACATTATTTAAGTGTGAGAAACAAAGAGGAGTCAAGGATGACTCCAAGGTTTTGGTCCACTCAACTGGAAGGAGAATTGTGAAAAGTGAAATGAAGAATGTCGTGGGTACAGCAGGTTTGGGGTTAGGGAGCAGGGAAGATTAGCAGTTCCTCTTTGGACTTGTGGAGGTGGAGATATCTATTGACATACAAGAAGTCAAGTCGATAACTCCAAGAGAGCTTTCAGAGCCTCCTCAGCACATTCCTGTATCTCACATACAGTGATCAGCTCTGCCAATGGGCTGGTGCTCAGCACAGTTACTACAGATGAACACTTGCAACTTTCCCTACTTCTAAAATCAACTAGTTTCTGGTTTCATTCCCAGAAAACAAAAACATCTCTATAAACAGAAGAACAAGTGACTTGGATATTCTCCAGAAGGCACAATCTTCACTTATAAGAACTTTAGATACAGGTTTACACAGAATATTGCAGTGACCTAGTTACCGTAAAAAATGTCTTCCCATTGCTGGAGTTAAATTCACATGTAGGTGTTTACTGACCATCAGAATACCACAGTTAGTACCTCAAAGATCTCAATTTTACTTCCTTCTTATATTTGGCTACACTAGTATGATAGAACATTCAAAAAAATATTAAGGGAGAAATAATATATAATCTTGTCACTTTATTACAATGACATCTTTTTTACTTGCTTTTTTTCATATTATTTTCCATTCCTTTACAATTTTATATGAAACACTGATTAGGATATTTTCCAATCATAGGACTCTTCTCACTGTGCTGGTAACTCAGGCCTTTGGGGGAAAGTGGAGCAGGACCCAGCACACGGTGATAGAGGTATTTAGAGCTAAAAGTGCAGATAAATAGAGCTGAATTCCAGTGAAACATTATTCTGTTTTAATAATTTTAAAAAATAGATAAAAGATCTATTGTCCTATTACTTCTGCCAATAATAGCACCTATTAGTGAGGGTTTTATGTTTGTGTGCTTTGGGTGTTTATTTTATTTTATTTTTTTACTCTTTACTCTGTTTACTTTTTTATCCTGAGGACTACCCAAACACTTCATACACAGTCTCATTTTATTCTCAATTTTATATTTACAGCACAAGTAGATAAAATAAAGCCCCTTATAATAGCCCAGTACACACTGCAACTTGAAATATCTAATCATTCATCACTTCCCCTATAAATTCCTAATATCATTCCAATTGGTGAAGAGCCTCAGATAAATTGTACCTTCCTCTATATTTTTAAAAATTAAATATTTGAAGAGCTAGCTCCTAGAAAAACAGTGACAAATTACAGAATACCTATAGATATAGGTGATATTTTTGCAAAGAGACAATTAATAACAATGAGAAAGAGTGGCCAAAAAACTGGACTCTGGAATTTAAGGCACTCTTTCAGAGGCAAAGAAAGACCCTCCTCAAGAAATGCATGCATTAACCGGAGTAACAACCCCAGTGATCTGCAAGCTTATTTGACTATGCATCCCTATTAATAAGAATGTTTTAAGTTGTTCCCCCATTAAATATATGTATTTATAATACATATACACTTGTACTAATATATATCATAAAATATACACAAAACAGAAATTAAATGTAAATTTATGTAAATATTACACATCCTAATAATTTTGTCCTGTGTCCTAATGGATCACCTTTACCCCTGGGGTGCAGGCACCCCACTCGAAAGACCACTGAACATAGCTATTCAGAGCTCTAGGAACTTCTCAGCTAAAGGCAGCTTCTCTGTCTCAGTCTCCATTGTGTTTCAGTTGTGGATTGCTGCCTTGTTCCATCACGTACAAAACCACTGCAGTCTGCTCCTGTCACAGTGGCCTGAAAGTGACCACTCCAAGCCATCAGTCTAAGATTGGAGACAGGGAGGCGTCATGTCAGTTTAAAGGTTTGGAAGGGGATAAATGCCACAGTCCCAATCAGCTCCGGCCAAGCACAGAATATGCCAAGCCTTTGTAGGGCCTTTGAATGAGTGTTCATCCCTGCCAACAGCAATATAAAAATTGCCCCTCTCAGAAGCAATGCTTTGATGTTTGCACAAGGCATTCTCTTTTCCAGGCAGGCATTTCCCCTTAACTTTCTGCCAGCCACTGGCAGTCTTATGACCACCTATACACACTTCTGGATCCATGTTACTTGGTTGTTTCCCACCATGGGTTCCTCACATAGAACTTGCTCTCTTTTCTCAAGAGCGAGTGTTTGTGTGTTTCCATTCATGTGCTCACATACAATCATGCTCTTCAAGGAAAACTGCTTTAGAGTTTGTGTTGACACCCAGAGAAGGAAATAAATAATTATGTCTTTATTTTAAACAGATGGACAGTGTAGATAATTGGTGATGTAATAACTGAATTCTCCTTTTTAAGTCAAATATATATACCAAGTTATTGACAAGGCATCACATCCCTGATCATAAGACAGTGCCGTAGTTAGACATTTATTTTGTACATTTTAATGATTTGGGTGGCAGATGGTAGATCTAATCAGCTGAGCTGAAATCAATCAAAGACCATAAAAGTGAACTGTTGTAGATGGGGTGGTTCCCAGGTAAAATCACTAGAACCCTCCTATGAATACCCTTAAAGAGAAAGAACAATCCAGATGATAAATCAGGGTCTTGTTTACATTTGAATATGCAGGATAATCATTTTCTGGCCTATCCAGCATTATTAATCGTTTTCAGCAAAGCAAAGTATATCCTAACACTTCCTACATGCTATGAAATTTATAGTGCTAAAAATTAAATATGTTCTGGAAACACACTGTCATTTTATAGCAATGACCACTAGTTTTCTATCCCAGTGGAACATTTCAAGAAATTGTCATTATTGACAATTTAAATGTTAATATAATTTCAGTTTAAAATATTTGAATTTCTTCCTTGATTAAAGCCTTCAGCCACTTTTTTACTTTTTTCCGAATTACAGATTCAATCAGAGCATCTTTCAAGGATAAGTAAAGAAGGAATTCAAAAAAAAATTAAATTAAAAAAATTAGACTTGACTCACTATGTTGGCACATAAGGGTATTCTGGATAGTTAATTTAGTATCCTGGCATGTACAGAAATGTATTATGTACTATTTAATATGAGTACCGTATGTGTGTTTAAATCTACAATGTTCGTGTTGCAGATCTGTGAGGTTTAATTATCATACATATTCACACTACTTGTCTCACAAACACTGAAAGATAAGCTATATAAAGGTACTTATATATCTGTCTCCAATTCCCTTTGAAGACTAAGAAAATGCTAAAAAGAATAAAAATTGCTTCATAGAACTTTCGAGTTTAAACAGAACTTAAACCAATCCATTTATTTTGTGGTTGAGGATCTTGAGTCTTGTTCCAATGACTCACATCTAGGCAATGGTCAGGACAAGAGTAGGAGAGAGAAGTTCTGACTCTTTCTGATTCTCTTTAGTCTTCAGCCAGAAATGGGCCTAACCATGGCACCCTTCAAGTAAATAACTAAGGAGAAAATTTTAAAGTTTAATAAAGGTTAAAAAAAGTTAAGATTTCCTTGGTATAGTTGATTCACTATTAGTGTACATTCAAGCGCACTACTGAAAGCTGTACAGTAGTTTATTATACTGATAATACAGTCACTTTTGGGGCTTATATTTATTCTAATAGTATAGATGTCCTAACTGATTGTACCTTTCCAATCATGTACCCTCTATCAACCAGACTATCTAAATTATGTGAACTGTATAAAATATAAATCTGGACTTTTATTCCCCTAATTAAAATTCTTCACTGAACTTCCATTTTCTACACAGGTCAAGGACTAAGCTCTTTCACTTAGCCCCGTCCATATCTTCAGCCTCATCTCTTGCACTGTCTGTCTCAGTCTTTATCCTCCAGCAACACTGAGCTGGCTGTGGCTTCCATACATTTCATATTGCTTATTGCTTCTGTGCATTTGTTCCTGCTCTCCCCTCTGTGTGTAACTTCCTCCTCACCACCAGCTCAGCCCCACTCCACTCTACTGGCTCATCCTCCCCACTCTCAGCCCTACTCCACCAACTGGCTCATACATGAGCCACAGCACTCAGGTGACACCTTTCTTAGGAGGCTCTCTTTGACACCTCCGCCATTCCCATCTCTGAGATTAAGTATAATTTCTCCACAATTCTGCACTTCTCCCTGCATATTTAATCACCGCTCTTAGATAATTATAACACTCTGTGTTATATGTCTACTTCACCTAGTTTACTCTGAGTTTCTTGAGGGAAAGACTATTTTACAACAAGCATAGGGTCTGATATATTGTAAGAGCTCAGTATAAGCTCAACAAATGTTATTAGGATGATTAAATAATTAATCGCTAAATGAGTTAATATGTGTAAAGTACACAGAGCAGTGCTTGGCATGCAGAACATGAATAATGCCAAAAAATGAATGAATGACTAAATTTCAAGATCTGCCCCAATTCTATGTTCTTCTGACTGGTGAACATCGTGTTTCAATAGGAGTCACATGGTGGATGATGATTGGAATTTGCCAGAGGAATTGGGAAACTTTCTGATTTGGGTAACTTATATGAAGAATTTTCAAGAATGAGCGTATTTTTTTTACTGGCCTTGTAGAGAGTACTAAGAGAGACCTGCAGAAAAATTAGTCAGGCTCACCAAATAGTTTCACGAAGCCTCTTTCAGTGTACAAAGAAAATGATATACTGATATTATTTCAAGGTGGATCTTCTTCCTAACTCCTTGTCATTCTTAAAGCCTTCCTTTAGTTTATGACTTTAGATTTTATGCCTAATATATCCACTAGGAGTCAAACTTTTATATACAGTGTGTGTTATCGCAATATTATTGCTGGCTTAGAGAAAAAAAGTTCACTTCCTTCTTGGCTTAAGTGAACGCTGCTGTTTTCTGTGTGTGGGTTTCATAGTCAACCAACTTCTTATCATAATTTGGGGACTAGGAATAAATCATGCTTGTTTAAAAGAGTGATTTTTCTCTTGTCCTATGTCCTTCATCCACTCTCACTAGAAATGGGTTACTGTAACATTGGCAATTCAAAGACTATACCCATTTGTGGAATGGTTTACATAGGTTGCCATCTAAAAGCAGGTGGACTCAATCCTTTCTTGTCCTGATTTAATTTTTTTCTATATTATTTTTGTTATAAGCTGTTGCACGCTATAAAGTCAGTGCATTCATGAACCTTCACTTCACCTTACGCTATTACACAGTAAATTAATTTATTTATGAAAGTTAGAATTAATATTTGTGTAGTCTTTTACAGTTGACAGAACATTTTCATAAGCGTTGTACTATCTGATCCTTGTACTACTCCAATCAGTTGGATAAGGAACAGAAATTTTATTACATTAATTTTATAGTTGAAGAAATTAAGGCCTCAATGGTTAAGTGACTTGCTCAAGGTCACACAAATAGAATGTTAGCAGGGCTAAAATAAAGGTCCTATCTTTGGAATAAGATACTTGTGATCTTATTCTCTTGAAATTCACTTGCAATATCAATTTATATCAATTTTCAATATCCTTTAAGTCACCCTAAGAAATATTTTTCACACGTATTTGTCTTCATAAATTGATAGATTCTCAGAGATAAGAGTTCAAGGGATAATCTGTTGTAATTCACAACTCCTGGGGAGGTAAATACTGAGCTCTCAGCATATTTTTATCACATGGATTATTAAAAAATTATTCTCTATGTAAAATTAAAATTCACCCTGATGTATGACTATTCTTTTTTTTTTTTTTTTTTTTTTATTTTTTTTTAAGTTTATTTATTTATTTTTTTAATTAGTTTCTGCTTTATAACAAAGTGAATCAGTATGACTATTCTTTCATGTTTGTCCTTTGGATATAACAGAGAACTGACATTAATCTTTTCTATGTTTTGGAGAGGAAAAAAGTCTTCCCCATTTTCCTCTTTCTATTTTCCTTCTCCTTATTCCCATGCCAGGTCTCAATCCAAATCCTTGCTGGCAGCATTTCTCATTTTGTTTCTGCATGACCACTGTGGATTTCCTTGTGTCACATATGGATTGCATCATGCACAGTCTCTTCTTAGGTCTCCCTGATGGCAGACTTACCCTCTGTGCATCATAATCAAATTGCTTCAAATCAGTGATATAGAGAAAAATGTAGAAACTTCCTGGCAGGGGTGGGGTGGGGTGGGGTGGGGATAGGGGCATACTATATGCAGAGAAACAAAGATAAGAAGAACAGCAGACTTCCATTTGGAAACAATGCAAAGACAGCAGAGCAAATCTTTATTGTACAAAATAAAAATAGAACAAAGAATAGGAAGAGAGAAGTAGCAATACATTTTCACTCTTAGGACTCTACGTGAAATGGTATAATATTACTTGAAAGTTTACTTTGACAATTTAAATACATATACTATAAATCCTAAAGCAACCAGCTAAAAGCAGAGCAATTAGTTATAGATAATAAGCTAACAAATGAGAAAGAAATAGAACCCTAAAAAAGTAATCCAAAGGATGGTAGGAAAAGAGAGAAAAGGGGAAAAAACAAATGAGACAAAAAATAAAATAAAATAACCTTCTGTTAGAATTAAAGCCAACCATGTCAATAATCACATTACATATAAATAAGCTAGACACTTGATTAAGAAGCAGAAATTGTTAGATTGTATTACAAAGCAAGATTCAAATATATGCTTCCTATAAGAAATCCACTTTAAATATAAAGACATAAATAAGTTAAAAGTAAAAAGATGTACAAAGAGATACCTTACAAAATGCTCAAAAAAAAAAGAAAGATAAAACTGGGGTGGCTATACTAACATAAGACAAATTAGATATCAGAGCAAAAGATTTCAACATCCCTCTCTCAGCATACCTTGGTGATACTGCAGGTTTGGTTCCAAATTATTGCAATAAAGGAATATTGCAATAAAGCACATTACACAAATGTTTTAGTTTTCTAATGCATATAAAAGTTATGTTTATACTATACTGTAGCCTATTAAGTGTGAAATATCATTATGTCTAAAAAAATAGTGTACCTAACTTAATTTAAAAATACTTTATTGCTAAAATGTGCTAACCAACATCTGAGCCTTCAGTGCATTGTAATCTTTTTGCTGGTGGAGGGTCTTGCCTCAATGTTGATGGCTGCTGACAGATGAGAGTTGTGGTTGCTGAAGGTTTGGATGACTGTGGCAATTTCTTAAAATAAGACAACAGTTAAGTTTTCTGCATCTATTAACCCTTCCTTTCATGAACTATTCTGCTGTAGCAAGCAGTGCTGTTTGATAGTATTTTACCCACAGTAGAACTTCTTTCAAAATTGGAGTCAGTCCTTTAAAACTCTACTACTGCTTTATCCATTAAGATTATATAATATTCTAAGTACTTAGTTATCATTTCAACAATCTTGGCAGCAGCATCACCAGGAGTAGATTCCATCTCAAGAAACCACTTTCTTTGCTTTTCTAGAAGAAGCAACTCCTTATTCAAGTTTTATCATGAGATTTCAGCAACTTAGCCACATCTTCAGACTCCACTTCTAATTTTAGTTTTCTTGATATTTCCGCAACTTCTGCAGTTACTGTTCCACTGAAGTCTTGAACCCCTTAAAGTCATTCGTAAGGGTTGGAATCAACCTCTTCCAAACTACTGATGTTTTTTACCTCTTCCCATGAATGATGAGTGTTCTTAATGGCATCTACAATGATGAATCCTTTCCTGAAGGTTTTCAATTTACTCTGTCCAGAAACATCAGAGGAATCCTTATCTATGGCAGCTATAGCCTGACAAAATGTATTTGTTAAATACTAACACTTGAAAATTTAAGTTACTCCCTGATCCATGGGCTGCAGAATGGATGCTGTGTTAATAAGCATGAAAACAACATTAACCTCATTGTACATCAGAGCTCTTGAATGACCAGGTGCATTGTCAATAAGCAGTAATATTTTGAAAGGAATCTTTTTTTTCCTGAGCAGCAGGTATCAACAATGGGCTGAAAATATTCAATAAACCATGTGGTAAACAGATATGCTTTCATTCAGGCTTTGTGGTTCCATTTATAGAGCACAGGCAGAGTAGATTTAGCATAATTCTTAAGGACATTAGGATTTTCAGAATGGTAAATGAACATTGGCTTCAACTTAAAGTTACTAGCTGCATTAACTGCTAGCAAGAGAGTCAGCTTGTCTTTGAAGCTGGGCATTGACTTCTCTGTAGCTATGAAAGTCCTAAGTGGCATCTTCTTCCAATAGAAGGCTGTTTCACCTATAGAAAATATGTTGTTCAGTGTAGCCACCTCCATTAATTATCTTATCTAGATCTTCTGGGTAACTTGCTGCAGCTTCTATATCAGCACTTGATGCTTCCCCTTCCACTTTTATGTTATAAAGATGGCTTCTTTCTTTAAACATCATAAGCCAATCTTTGCTAGCTTCAAACTTTTCTTCTGCAGCTCCCTTATCAATCTTAGCCTTCTTAGAGTTGAAAAGTGTTAGGGCCTTTCTCTGGATTAGGCTTTGGCTTAAGGGAATGTTATGGCTGGTTTGATATTTTGTTCAGACCATTAAAACTTTCATCAGCAAAAAGTCTATTTTGCTTTCTTATCATTTGTGTATTCACTGGAGTAGCACTTTTAATTTCCTTCAAGAACTTTTCCTTTGCATTCATAACTTGGCTAACTGTTTGGTGCAAGAGGCTTAGCTTTTGGTCGCTTTCAGCTTTCAACATGCCTTCCTCACTAAGCTTAATTATTTCTAGTTTTTGATTTAAAGTGAGAGATGTGCAACTCTCTCTTTCACTTGAACATTTAGAGGCCACTAAATGGTATTAATTGGTCTAATTTTAATACTGTTGTGTTTCAGGGAATAGAGAGGCCCAAAGAGAGGGGGCAGGGGTAATGGCTGGTCAGTGGAGCATTCGGGACACACATAACATTTTCAATGAAGTTCACTCTCTTCTATGGGCACAGTTCATGGTGCCCCCAAACAATTATAATAGTATCATCAAAGACCACTGATCATAGATAACCATGACAAATATAAGAATGAAAAAGTTTGAAATTTTGTGAGAATTGCAAAAATGTGATGTGGAGACACAAAGTGAGCAAATGAGTTGGAAAAATGGTGCTAATAGACCTGCTCAACGCAGGGTTGCCACAAACCTGCAACTTGTAAAAAAAACACAATGTCTGCAAAGCACAATAACGCGAAGTGCAATAAAACAAGGTATGTCTGTAACTGGCATAACAATTAGGTTGAATATCAGTAAGGATACAGAAGACTTGAACAGCACTATCAACCAGCTTGATTTGATTGACATTCATAGACTTCATCTAACAACAGCAGACCACACATTTTTTTTCAGATGCACATGGAATATTTACCAAAAATACACCATATTCTGCACCATAAAACAAATCTCAATCAATTTGCAAGAATTGAAATCATACAAAGTATGTACTCTGACTACAAATGAATTAAATTAAACCCGGTAACAGAAAGATATGTGGAAAGTCTCAAATATTTGGGAACTGAAGAACACAGAACAGAATATCCAAGGACTGTGTGACAACTACAAAAGGAATAACATAGATATAATGGTAATATCAGAAAGAGAAGAAACAGAAACAGGGATAGAAGAAATATTCAAAATAGTAAAAACTGATAATTTTTCCCAAATTGATGTTGGACACCAAACCACAGACCTAGGAAGCTCAGAGAACTACAAAGAGGAAAAATGTCAAAACAAGAGTTAGGCATATCATCAAAGATAAAGAAAAATTCTGAATCCAAATAAGTATAAAAATAATTATACAACACAAACAAGTGTGATTTATCCCAGGTTCAATATTCCAAAATCAATTACTCTAGCCCATTGCATCAACAGACTAAAAAAGAAAATCACAGGATCATATTAGCAGATGCTGAGAAAGCATTTGATATAATTCAATACCTAATCATGGTAAAAACTCTCAGTGAACTAGGAATACAGGAGAGTTTCTCAACTTGATCAAACTATCTACAAAAACCTACAGCTAAACATCATACTTAATGGTGACAAACTTGAAGCTTTCCCACTAAAATCAGGTACAAGGCTATGACGTTCCCTTTCACCACTCCTTTTCAACACAGTAATGGATGTCCTTGCTAATGCAATAAGGCAGTCAAAGGAAATTAAAAGTATACAGATTAAGAAGGAAAACATAAAACCATCTTTGCTGGAAAGATAAATTACAAAGGGACACAAAAAAACTCAGGTGGTGATGGTTATGTTCATTGTCTTGCTTGGGGTGATGGTTTCAGAGATGTGTGCATGAGTCAAAATTTATCAAATTATACACTTTAAATATGTACCATTTGTTGTATGTTAAGTATATCTCAACAAAGCTGCAAAAACAAACAAAAAGGTTAATTGATGGCAAACAGACAAAAAGACAACAACAACAAACCTTGCTAAAGGCAGACACTGGAATTGCTACAATGAAGTGCCTGCATCTCCCCTATTGTCCCCTTATTCTCTCCTCTGTGATGGAAGAAATGTCTTCCCTTCCCTCCATTTGTGCTCTGGGTCCACCCTTTGGACCTTCATCAGGATTTGGCTCCTTAGCTTTCCCACTGTCACCTATCACCAATCTTTTTTTGTTTCCTTGGTTATTCCCACCAGAACACAAATGTGCTCTTGTTATCTTTCTTTTTAAAAACAAAATAAAAGCCTTCTTTAACTAAGTATATCCTTCTAGTAACTGCCCCATATACACACATTCACACACACAGATACTTAACACAGACATGCATGTACACAGTCTCCCAAATCTGATCAAACACTCTTCATACATTCCCCCAAATTTTGTGAATTTAGGCATGATATCTCTGCCACATTATTTATTAAAATAATGAACTGTGGTGCAAATTAATAGAAAATGGTTACTCTGTTAATATAGAGTTGTTGGACTTACAGATCCAACAGACCTAGTTTTGAATTCTGGCTCTGCTGCAGCCTAAACATGTGACTTTGAGTAGGTTATTTAACTCCCTGAGAGTGTTTACTACCTGCAGAAGGCATGTATGATCCCTTTTGATCCACTTTGAAACGTGATACAAGGATTGAATGAAATCATGTTTCTGTGTGTCCCAGTGCCCTGCCAGGAACACATTAGACTCAGTCAATATCCAAGTGCTACCCTTCTGCCCGCCTGGGCTCCAGAGACAGTCTTCCTCCAGTTTCTCTCTTCCCTTTTTTTCCCTTTGTTTCAAGGTGGGATGAGTCAGCACAGCTCAGCACCTCACAGGGAAAGCTCCCCTTATTTTCCTTAAATCCATCAATCTCTCCTCCAGCCCAATAAGCATTGCTAGGCAGCACTGCTCACCCCAACATGCACCCCGAGAACACTCGCTGTGCGCTGTACACGGCAGCCCTGCTTACTCAGAGCTTTTAACTATTTTCTCATTCTCCAGGCCCAACTTAATGTATAGTATCTCCCTAAAACATTGATTTCTTTAGAGCAATTTAATCCCCACACACTTTTTTAAAAAGCCGCCCTCCTTGCAGTCAATCAATACATCAATAAACTAAAATATAAATAAATAAAAATAAAAGCCCTACTCCTATAATACTTATTATGTGTACTTCACAGTAGGACTACTATGTAGATATTCTCTTGTATTAATCTCATTTGTTTTGTGTTTATGTTTTCCCTCAAGCTACATAATCTTTCAGGGTAAGAACCTTTTTCTTTTGAATTATGTCAAGTACTTAATGTAGTGCTCAATTTATATTTGTTCCATTAATTTTGATGCAAGTTCATAGATAACCAGACTACTTCCTATTTTCCCACCTCCACAGATCTCCTTACTTAAAAGTTTCTTCTCTCTGGAATTCCTTTCCCTTTCACTTCTATTCCAGAAGGTAGAGACTCAAGTTAGATCACACTTCCTCCATAAGACTTTTCCCTTTCCGCTTCGGCTGAAGTTCTCTCCCTCCTCTGTCCTTTCATTGTGCTCGACTGGATTTAAAAGGTCTATATGTCAATTACTAGCTGTGGGAACATGGTCAAGACATGTAATCTCTGTGAGCCTTGGTTATCTATGACTTTAAAATGAGGATAATAACACCTATCTCCTAGAGCCCTTGTGAGGATCAAATGATGTAAAATTTGATGTGAAATTTTTTTTGTAAAACCTAACCAGGATAAACAAATGAAAGGGATAATTACCTCTATTACGGCTCTTATCTTGGTCTGCCTTGGATTGTAGTTAACTTGTCAGTGGATCTGTCTCCTGAACTGCTTTGAGAAATACTGGAAGACTAAAGACTGTTTACCCATTTTCCTAACTCCCACAGTGCTGTGCAAACATAGGTGCACTTTAGAATGTGCTGAATGCATATCGGAGCCAGGCCCTCTTCCTACAGAGAAGCAAATATCTATCAGAGCATTTGTAATTCTATAGATAGATAATAAACAAACAAACAGATAAACACATTTGCCTTTTTAATGCACCAAAAGATGATTTTTAAAGGAGAAAGAGAGAGGGCTTCCCTGGTGGCGCAGTGGTTGAGAGTCCGCCTGCCGATGCAGGGGACACGTGTTCGCGCCCCGGTCTGGGAAGATCCCACATGCTGCGGAGCGGCTGGGCCCGTGAGCCATGGCCGCTGAGCCTGCGCGTCTGGAGCCTGTGCTCCACAACGGGAGAGACCACAACAGTGAGAGGCCCGCGTACCACAAAAAAAATAAAGGAAAGAGGGAGTCATTTCCCCTGATAAATACCTCATGTTCAAAGTCTGCAAAGCAAGAACCTAATACAATTCATCAAATGAAATTATAGGAATTCAGGAAACAGCAAATTCTAATTAAACCAAAACAACAATCCACACCAGATGCACACTCTATTTCCAAGCTATGATCTTGTATTTTATTATCACGCAGGGTTTTGGAGTCAGGACTTGCAGCAGAGGAACTGAGCTGGAAGCCAAGACAGGATGACAGTCCAGCTCTTGTGGAGGAGTCTAAAGTGGAATGTCAGATGTTTATTTTCAGAATCAGGGACATCTGCCAACCAAGGAGGAGATGGTGCTGTTAATTGACCAACTGATTTCCTGGATCCAACGATGGAGGTGTAATGTTGAGAATTCTGTTATAAATATTCCCTTTCTGTATCACTTCTTTAGGAGGTCTTATCTGACTTGCCTGGTATACTTTGGAACTTTTCTCTCTGTGTCCCCATCATTCCATGCTCATCTCTGCCTAGTACATAACACACTGGGAACAAGAATGGTTGCCTGATCCATGCTGGGCCAGTCAGACTCTCAACAAAGTTTTGAACGTAGAGTTGGAATTAGTCAGATGGTGTTAAGCTTGAAATCCCCATAATCTTTCCAAGAGGACATGTTGACTAGACTCCTGGATTTGACTTTGGAGCCCTGAAAAAGCCCTGAAAATATACAGTTGTGAATCATCATCATATAGATGGCTGGCCATGTGGATAAAATCTTCCAGGGTAAGAGATTATGGAGAGAAGAGAATAGAAGGGAAGGGAAGGGAAGGAAAGAGGGGAGGGAAGGGGAGGGGAGGTGGTAAGGGAGGGGAAAGGAGGGGAGGGCTCAAGACTCAGATTTACTCTTCACTTACTTGGTGAGGACTTCAGGCAAGGCCTTTGCTTATCCTGAGTGACAATTTTACTTTCTGTAAAAAGTCCATTCATTCACTTCTTCTTTCATTTAATTGACAAATAATTTTTAAATGCTTATTTTATAAGCCACACACTGTGCAAAATGTTGGGTATACAGTGGTAAACATAATGAAGAGTTTGTCTTAAAATATGGATATAATTCAGGGTGAGATAGAGATAAATGAATGCTATGACAGGATATAGCCAGGGTGATTCTGGTACCTTTTCAGTAGGCAACCACTCCCGTTCTGGGGGATCAGGAGAGGTTTCTGGAAGAATGACATCTAAGAGGAGACCTGAGGAATAAATTAGCAGTTATCCAGGTAAAGGTTAGGAAGTGGGAGGAAGTGAACTGGACAGAGGAGACAACGAGTGCAAAAGCCCACACACAAGAGAGGGCATGATGAAATTTGAGGAACTTTAAGCATTTCTGTATGGTTTAGAGAACAAGTGTGCAGGGAGGAGAGATGGGAGAGTCAGGTCAGGTCCAGGTTATAAAGCATCTTGTCGGTTGGCTGTAGGAGGCTGGCTTTCATCTCAAAGAAAGAGAAAAGCTATGGAGGGGTTTTAACCATGGGAACTCTTTTAAGAGAATTATGTTTCAGCAATAGAATTCTTATTTCAATGTGGAAATTGGATTGGAAACAAAAAGGTCAATTAGGAAGCTGTTGAAATAATCTAGATAAGGGATGAAGATGTCCTGAATCAAGACAGCTGTTGTAGAGATGAAAGAAAAAAAATTTTGGATTCTAGTAGCAGTGAGAAGGTAGGACACAGCAGCAGCCAGCATTCCTGGGGTGGGCAGAAGTCAAGGGAACCTGGACTTCAGTAGTGAGATGGCATTTTGCTCAGCTTAGCAATGAAGAGCTAATTAACCCAGTTACCACAATGACCCCTGACCTCTCTGAAGTTTAGATATATATGAGTCTGTCACTGTGTGTGGTGTGTGTGGTGTGTGTGTGTGTGTGTGTGTGTATGTGTTTGCCTTATGGAACCATCAACCAGAACACCCTCAATTTTTAACCAGGAAGACTCCAAACCTACCTATATCAGCACCTTCTTTCTTTCTGTGGAAAGAGAAGCTGTCCATCCTAACACTGACCCCTTTCTCTGTGCTTTGGACCCTTCCACTTTATCTTCTCGTGAACAATTTCCCCTTCTGTCTCTTGCATATTCAGACCCTCCCTTTCAATCGGATCCTTCCCATCAGCATTTGGACATGCTCAGGTCTTTCCCAAGAGAGAGGACATGACTCAACCCTCCTCCTTCTTCTACCCTATCTTTCCCCTCCCTTATCTGCCAAATAACTTGAAAGAATGGCCCAAACTCACTGTCCCCCTTTTCTCTCCTCCACCTCAATCCTCGGCACGCTTTAATCTGATGTCGTATTAGCATTCCTCTTATTTATGTTTACAAACTGTCTTTTAATTGAAAAATACAAGAAATAACCAAGAATAATATAACAAGTACCCATGTAATCAACAACTAAAATGTTCTAAATGTTAACAACTTTCACATTTACTTCAGAACTATTTTTTCAATAGATAAAACTGTGGTTAAAACCACAATCCCATTTCCTTCCTTCTCTCCACAGGGCAGGCATTATCAGGAATTTAATTTTTGTTTAAAAATTGTTTGTGTCTTGCTCACCGTTGTATCTTCAGGACCTAGTACAGTACCTACCACATAGTTGGCACTCAACAAATATTCCTGAATATATGAATTAATAATTTTAAAAAGGAATAAATAGTTTATATATAAGGGTTTGGGGAAATGGGGAAGGTTGTGATTTTTCTGAGAATAAGACAGGGGAAGATAAGTTACCCAGAGGAAATGTCTCATTGTGAAAAAGAGCAGGACCATGGACTAGTCTTTGGGGCTTCAGGAAGTTGAGTGCCAGTTTGCAGGTGTTTTGCTGGCATAGTTATAAAATCCAAGCATTTGGTTAGAAAATCCAAGCTTTCTGGTATACACTTCAGTGACAGGTAATATGTTGCTTTGTAAAGTAACTCATTTCATTTCCATATTCCTTGCTTGGAGAAAAGCTTATTTTTCACTTTGATGTATCTTTTCAGGTATTTTCTTTGAGTATTTCCATAGCCACCACTATGCATGACATATGCTTAGCTGAAACAGACAGAGGATTTTCTCCTTTCAAATAATGGTGACATGTCTCAAGACCGGAGGGAGGAAGGAAAGGAAAGAAGAAGGGAGGGAGGAAGAGAATATGAGTGAGAGGTACAAAGAGTCTTCTCAATGAAAAAGATAAAAGAAAAAGGAAAAGATAAGTAAAGTTGGATTAGTCACAGAGCTGCCCAAATCATATTCTTCTATACATACCACTTACACACACACACACACACACACACACACAGATGTATACAAGTAAGGAAAACATGTAATTAGGAAGAATCAGATTGGGAGTCTATATCTGCTCCTAAACCCTGTGTTTCAGAAAAGTATTCTTTGTGCGGCTGGTTGCTATGGAAATAGAGGAATTGCCACATGCTTCGTGTCTAGCCCCAAAAGGGAGACATTCGCAATGCAAATAACATATAAGTTCAAGAAGAGACTTAGAAGCACTGTGGCCGAGAATGGTTTCATTCCATAGTCTCAAACCCTTCTCAATGCTACATATCCAGAGTCCAAGTAGCCACAGAAAGGAATAAATTTTTCACTAGTTTTGTAAGTGAAAGTCTGCCTGGCATCCTACTTTAGCTAGAAAATAACATTAATCTATATAATTTGTGGGCGTAGAAGTTTACAAGAAAAAAACAGACCAGGAGTTAGGAAATTCATCTTCTAGTTTCAAACCATCAACTATGTACCTCTTTGACCTTGGGTAAGTGAATTCCCCTCTATGAGCCTCATTTTCTCATTTGTAAAATGAGAAGAAAGCACTGGGTAATTTCACGGACTGCACCACTTAGGAGGCTTTAGGTTGTAAATGACCCCCCAAAATTCAAATTGGTTTAAAACTAAAGGAAATATAGTGGATAGTGAAATGGAAAATTCCAGAAATGGGGATGGCTTCAGATAAGGGCTAATTTAATGTCTCAACAGTGTCACCTGGTTTTGATATCACCTTCATCCTGAGGCTGGTCCCAAGGTGGTAGCCAAAAGTCTCAGGACTACATGGTACCTCATGTAGCAGAAAAAAGAGAATGTGTTTGCCCTGCATTCCCAACAGCCATTCTGAAAGTTACCATGATTGGACCAGCTCCTTATCAATCACAGTGGCCTGGGGGATGAAATATATTTGGTGACTTGTAGGTCATCCATGCTGCAAATCTGGCACAGAGACAGGGTTCAGTTTCCCTGGAAATACATGGATCTTTAAATGGAAATCAGAGATTGCTGGGAAAGGGATAAGGGGAATTCTGAGGAGACAACCAACAAACCTCTACTCTCGGGTTTCCCCCATTCTTACAAATTCTATTTGCATTTTCTGCCTCAGTGGAGAAGCAAGTTGACTTTGAGCATGAAATGAGATATCATTTGAAGGTCTGAGTGCTTGGAAGTTCCTACTGCCTTTGAATTTTGTCCCAGTCATAACCCTGATGGAAAACCACCCCAAAACTTGTTAGTTCAAGATTTTTTGCTCTTGGGTAGTTAATGAAAATGAAACATATAGAGGAGGGAAAACACACACACATTCCATACTGAGGATATTTCCATTCTGCTGCATAATACTTGTCCTTTTTCTGTTTTGAATTTCTGATCCTGAAAATTAATCTGAAGGTTTTTTCTACACTTTAAAATTTTGCTCTGAAACTACTAACTTTCTAAGGATTCTGGTAGGAAGCCTTAATCTTGATAAATAAAGATACGTTTCTCCCTCCCTCATGATTCCACACACATGCACACACACACATAGACACAATAATATATTAGGGGAAAGAAACCATCAGCAAACATAATAAAGAACTTTGTTGGTTCAGACATTTCAGGCAGAGGTACCAAAAGGCCAAATACAAAATGGTTTAAACACAAAGAAATATAGTATCTCACATAAAGAGAAATTCAGAGTTAGGACAGTTCTAGGTTAGTAAATACAGCAGCTTAACAATATCATCAGGAACGTAGGTTCTTTTTACCTCTCCACTATGCCTTCTTCAGCAAGCTGGTGTATCTCCTTAGGATGACTGACCTCATGGTCCCAAGATGGCTATGACAACTGTAAGCATCACATGCCGGTGGCAAATCTAAACACAGAAAAGAGTAGTTTTTCCTCATGCTTCCTTTGTTTATAAAGCCAAACAAAATCTTTCCCTGGACTATTACCTCCCTCCAAACAGATTTCCCTTCTTGTCTCTTTAGGCAGAATAGTGAGTGTCACACATCCATTCTTAAATATCCCTGGAAAGTTGAATTACCCCAATTGGCTTACTAAAAAGGTTGACTTGAAGCACATGATTGCCTGGTACCTGAAGCTAATGGAGTCTGCTACAAGGGATTTCCAGAAGGGAATGCTATAGAGAAGAATGTGTACCATGAAGCCTTTCTCTCAAGCACTGTCTCCACCCTGCAGTAGACTTCCCCCAATGTTTTAGTGGGCAGAAGGAAGTTATGTATCTGTTCTGAAATACCAGTCAATTACAATTCCAAAAATAGATACTGGAATCACTCCTGGATTCAAATTCATGCTTCTTTTCTGATTATTGTCCACAGGAATGGGGGTAAATATCTTATGATCCTTGTGTCTCAGTTTATCCCACTAAGAAAATAGGAATAACATTACAACATCTACTTAAGGATATACTTTTTCAAGTCAAATGAACCAAGGTAGGAAGAAATGACATATAGATATGCAAATATTCCATATATATTACTTACTTTTCTCATTCTTTTTTACTTTTCTTAACATTTTTATTGGAGTATAATTACTTTACAATGGTGTGTTAGTTTCTGCTTTATAACAAAGTGAATCAGTTATACATATACATATGTCCCCATATGTCTTCCCTCTTGCATCTCCCTCCCTCCCACCCTCCCTATCCCACCCCTCTAGGTGGTCACAAAGCACCGAGCTGATCTCCCTGTGATATGCGACTGCTTCCCACTAGCTATCTATTTTACATTTGGTAGTGTATATATGTGCACTACCACACTCTAACTTTGCCCCAGCTTACATTTCCCCCTACCCGTGTCCTCAAGTCCATTCTCTAGTAGGTCTGCATCTTTATTCCCGTCTTGCCTCTAGGATCTTCATGACCATTTTTTTTTTTTAGATTCCATATATGTGCGTTAGCATACGGTATTTGTTTTTCTCCTTCTGACTTACTACACTCTGTATGACAGACTCTAGGTCCATCCACCTCACTACAAATAACTGAATTTCATTTCTTTTTATGGCTGAGTAATATTCCATTGTATATATGTGCCATACCTTCTTTATCCATTCATCTATCAGTGGACACTTAGGTTGCTTCCATGTCCTGGCTATTGTAAATAGAGCTGCAATGAATATTGTGGTACATGACTCTTTTTGGATTATGGTTTTCTCAGGGTATATGCCCAGTAGTGGGATTGTGGGGTCGTATGGTAGTTCTATTTTTAGTTTTTTAAGGAACCTCCATACTGTTCTCCATAGTGGCTGTATCAATTTACATTCCCACCAACAGTGCAAGAGGGTTCCCTTTCCTCCACACCCTCTCCAGCATTTATTGTTTGTAGATTTTGTGATGATGGCCATTCTGACTGGTGTGAGGTGATACCTCACTGTAGTTTTGATTTGCATTTCTCTAATGATTAGTGATGTTGAGCATCCTTTCATGTGTTTGTTGGCAATCTGTATACCTTCTTTGGAGAAATGTCTATTTAGGTCTTCTGCCCATTTTTGGATTGGGTTGTTTGTTTTTTTGATATTGAGCTGCATGAGCTGCTTGTATATTTTGGAGATTAATGCTTTGTCAGTTGCTTCATTTACAAATATCTTCTCCCATTCTAAGGGTTGTCTTTTCATCTTGTTTATGGTTTCCTTTGCTGTGCAAAAGCTTTTAAATTTCATTAGGTACCATTTGCTTAGTTTTGTTTTTATTTCCATTTCTCTAGGAGCTGGGTCAAAAAGGATCTTGCTGTGATTTATGTCATAGAGTGTTCTGCCTATGTTTTCCTCTAAGAGTTTGATAGTGTCTGGCCTTGCATTTAGGTCTTTAATCCATTTTGAGTTTATTTTTGTGTATGGTGTTATGGAGTGTTCTGATTTCATTCTTTTACATGTAGCTGTCCAGTTTTCCCAGCACCACTTATTGAAGAGGCTGTCTTTTCTTCATTGTCTATTCTTGCCTCCTTTATCAAAGATAAGGTGACCATATGTACGTGGGTTTATCTGTGGGCTTTCTATCCTGTTCCATTGATCTATATTTCTGTTTATGTGCCAGTACCATACTGTCTTGATTACTGTAGCTTTGTAGTATAGTCTGAAGTCTGGGAGCCTGATTCCTCCAACTCTGTTTTTCTTTCTCAAGATTTCTTTGGCTATTCGGAGTCTTTTGCGTTTCCATACAAATTGTGAAATGTTTTGTTCTACTTCTGTGAAAAATGCCAGTGATAGTTTGATAGGGATTGCATTGAATCTGTAGATTGCTTTGGGTAGTAGAGTCATTTTCACAATGTTGATTCTTCCAATCCAAGAACATGGTATATCTCTCCATCTATTTGTATCATCTTTAATTTCTTTCATCAGTGTCTTATAATATTCTGCATAAAGGTCTTTTGTCTCCCTAGGTAGTTTTATTCCAAGGTGTTTTATTCTTTTTGTTGCAATGGTAAGTGGGAGTGTTTTCTTAATTTCACTTTCAGATTATTCATCATTAGTGTCTAGGAATGCAAGAGATTTCTGTGCATTAATTTTGTATCCTGCTACTTTACCAAATTCATTGATTAGCTCTAGTAGTTTTCTGGTAGCATCTTTAGGATTATCTATGTATATTATCATGTCATCTGCAAACAGTGACAGCTTTATTTCTTCTTTTCTGATTTGGATTCCTTTTATTTCTTTTTCTTCTCTGATTGCTGTGGCTAAAACTTCCAAAACTATGTTGAATAATAGTACTGAGAGTGGGAAACCTTGTCTTGTTCCTGATCTTAGTGAAAATGGTTTCAGTTTTTCACCATTGAGGACGATGTTGGCTGTGGGTTTGTCTTATATGGCCTTTACTGTGTTGAGGTAAGTTCCCTTTTTGCCTACTTTCTAGCGGGTTTTAATCAAAAATGGGTGTTGAATTTTGTTGAAAGCTTTATCTGCATCTATTGAGATGATCATATGGTTTTTCTCCTTCAATTTGTTAACATGGTGTATCACATTGATTGATTTGCATATATTGAAGAATCCTTGCATTCCTGGGATTAACCCCACTTGATCATGGTGTATGATCCTTTTAATGTGGTGTTGGATTGTGTTTGCTAGTATTTTGTTGAGGATTTTTGCATCTATGTTCATCAGTGATATTGGTCTATAGTTTTCTTTTTTGTGACATCTTTGTCTGGTTTTGGTACCAGGGTGATGGTGGCTTTGTAGAATGAGTTTGGAAGTGTTCCTCCTTCTGCTATATTTTGGAAGAGTTTGAGTGATAGGTGTCAGCTCTTCTCTAAATGTTTGATAGAATACACCTGTGAAGCCATCTGGTCCTGGGCTTTTGTTTGTTGGAATATTTTTAATCACAGTTTCAATTTCAGTGCTTGTCATTGGTCTGTTCATATTATCTATTTCTTCCTGGTTCAGTCTTGGAAGTTTGTGCATTTCTAAGAATTTGTCCATTTCTTCCAGGTTCACCATTTTATTGGCATATAGTTGCTTGTAGTAATCTCTCATGATCCTCTGTATTTCTGCAGTGTCAGTTGTTACCTCTCCTTTTTCATTTCTAATTTTATTGATTTGAGTCTTCTCTCTTTTTTTCTTGATGAGTCTGGCTAATGGTTTATCAATTTTGTTTATCTTCTCAAAGAACTAGCTTTTAGTTTTATTGATCTTTGCTATCATTTCCTTCATTTTTTTCATTTATTTCTGATATGATCTTTGTGATTTCTTTCCTTCTGCTAACGTTGGGGGTTTTTTTTGTTCTTCTTTCTCTAATTGCTGTAGATATAAGGTTAGATTGTTTATTTGATATGTTTCTTGTTTCTTAAGGTAGTATTGTATTGCTTTAAACTTCCCTCTTAGAACTGCATTTGCTGCATCCCATAGGTTTTGGGTCATCGTGTTTTCATTGTCATTTGTTTCTAGGTAGTTTTTGATTTCCTCTTCCATTTCTTCAGTGATATCTTGGTTATTAGGTAGTGTATTGTTTAGCCTCCATGTGTTTGTATTTTTTACACATTGTTTCCTGTAATTGATATCTAGTCTCATAGCGTTGTGGTTGGAAAAGATACTTGATACAATTTCAATTTTCTTAAATTTACCAAGGCTTGATTTGTGACCCATGATATGATCTATCCTGGAGAATGTTCCATGAGCACTTGAGAAGAATGTGTATTCTGTTGTTTTTGGATGGAATGTCCTTAAATATCAATTAAGTCCATCTTGTTTAATGTATCATTTAAAGCTTGTGTTTCCTTATTTTCATTCTGGGTGATCTGTCCATTGGTGAAAGTGGGGTGCTAAAGTCCCCTACTATGATCGTGTTACTGTGAATTTCCCCTTTTATGGCTGTTAGTATTTGCCTTGTGTATTGAGGTGCTCCTATGTTGGGTGCATAAATATTTACAATTGTTATATCTTCATCTTGGATTGATCCCTTGATCATTATGTAATGTCCTTCATTGTCTCTTCTAATAGTCTTTTTTTTAAAGTCTATTCTGTCTGATATGAGAATTGCTACTGCAGCTTTGTTTTGATTTCCATTTGCATGGAATATCTTTTTCCATCCCCTCACTTTCATTCTCTGTGTGTCCCTAGGTCTGAAATGGGTCTCTTGTAGAAAACATATATGGGTCCTGTTTTTTAATCAATTCAGCCAGTCTGTGCCTTTTGGTAGGAGCATTTAATCCATTTACATTTAAGGTAATTATCAATATGTATATTCCTATTACCATTTTCTTAATTGTTTTGGGTTTGCTATTGTAGGTCTTTTCCTTTCCTGTGTAGAGAAGTTCCTTTAGCATTTGTTGTAAAGCTGGTTTGATGGTGCTGAATTCTGTTAGCTTTGCTTGTTTCTAAAGGTTTTAATTTCTCTGTCAAACCCGAATGCGATCCTTGCTGGGTAGAGTAATCTTGGTTTTAGGTTTTTCCCTTTCATCACTTAAAATATGTCCTGCTACTCCCTTCTGGCTTGCAGAGTTTCTGCTGAAAGATCAACTGTTAACCTTATGAGGATTCCTTTGTATGGTATTTATTGTTTTTCCCTCGCTGCTTTTAGTATTTTTTCTTTGTATGTAATTTTTGGTAGCTTGATTAATATGTGTCCTGCTGTGTTTCTCCTTGGATTTATCCTATATGGGACTCTGTGCTTCCTGAACTTGATTAACTATTTCCTTTCCCATATTAGGGAAGTTTTCAACTATAATCTCTTCAAATATTTTCTCAATCCCTTTCTTTTTCTCTTCTTCTTCTGGGACCCCTATAATTCAAATGTTGGTGCATTTAATATTGTCTCAGAGTTCTCTGAGACTGTCCTCAATTCTTTTCATTTTTTTCTTATTCTGCTCTGCAGTAGTTATTTCCATTGTTTAATCTTCCAGGTTACTTCTCCGTTGTTCTGCCTCAGTTATTCTGCTATTGATGTCTTGTAGAGAATTTTTAATTTCATTTATTGTGTTGTTCATGATTGTTTGTTTGTTCTTTAATTCTTCTATGTCCTTGTTAAACGTTTCTTGTATTTTCTCCATTGTATTTCCAAGATTTTGGATCATATTTACCATCAGTATTCTAAATTCTTTTCAGGTACACTGCCTATTTCCTCTCCATTTGTTAGGTCTGGTGGGTTTTTACCTTGCTCCGTCATCTGCTGTGTGTTTCTCTGTCTTCTCATTTTGCTTAACTTACTGTGCTTGGGGTCTCCTTTTCACAGGCTGCAAGTTCGTAGTTCCCATTGTTTTGGTGTCTGCCCCCAGTGGCTAAGGTTGGTTCAGTGGGTTGTGTAGGCTTCCTGGTGGAGAGGACTAATGCCTGTGTTCTGGTGGATGAGGCTGGATCTTGTCTTTCTGGTGGGCAGGTCCACGTCTGGTGGTGTGTTTTGGGGTGTGTGTGACCTTATTATGACTTTAGGCAGCCTCTCTGCTAATGGGTGAGGTTGTGTTCCTGTCTTGCCAGTTGTCTAGCATAGGGTGTCCAGCACTGTAGCTTGCTGGTCATTGAGTGGAGCTGGGTCTTGGCATTGAGATGGAGATCTCTGGGAGCTTTTTGCCGTTTGATATTACGTGGAGCTGGGAGGTGTCTGGGGAGCCAATGTCCTCAGCTTCACTCTCCCACCTCAGAGGCACAGCCCTGATGCCTGGCTGGAGCACCAAAAGCCTGTCATCCACATGGCTCAGAATAAAAGGGAGAAAAAAAGAAAAAAGAAGGAAAAAGATAAAATAAAATTAAAAAGTTATTAAAATAAAAAACAAAAATAATTATTAAAATTTTTTTTTCGGGGCTTCCCTTGTGGTGCAGTGGTTGAGAGTCTGCCTGCTGATGCAGGGGACACGGGTTCGTGCCCCGGTCCGGGAAGATCCCACATGCCACAGAGCGGCTGTGCCCGTGAGCCATGGCCACTGAGCCTGCGCATCCAGAGCCTGTACTCCACAACAGGAGAGGCCACAACAGTGAGAGGTCCGCGTACCGCAAAAAAAAAAAAAAAAAAAATTCAAGTAATTAAAAAAAAGAAAAAAGAACAACCAAATCAAAAAAAAAATCCATCAATGATAACAAGCACTGAAAACTATACTAAAAGGAAAAAAAACAAACAACAACAAAAAAAGGACAGACTGAACCCTAGGACAAATGGTAAAAGCAAAGCTATACAGACAAAATCACACACAGAAGCATATGCATACTCACTCACAAAAAGAGGAAAAGGGGGAAAAAATATATATATGTATATCGTTGCTCCGAAAGTCCACCTCCTCAATTTGGGATGATTCATTGTCTATTCAAGTATTCCACAGATGCAGGGTACATCAAGTTGATTGTGGAGATTTAATCTGCTGCTTCTGAGGCTGCTGAGAGAGATTTCCTTCACTTCTTTTTTCACACAGTTCCTGGGATTCAGCTTTGGATTTGGCCCTGCCTCTTCTTCTGGTCACCTGAGGACGTGTGTTCTTCACTGAGACAGGACGGGGTTAAAGGAGCAGCTGATTCAGGAGCTCTGGCTCACTCAGGCCGTGGGGAGGGAGGAGTACAGAGTACGGGGCGAGTGTGCGGCAGAAGAGGCCGGTGTGATTTTGCACCAGCCTGAGGCGCGCTGTGTGTTCTTACGAAGAAGTTGTCCCTGGATCATGGGACCCTGGCACTGGCGGGCTGCACAGGCTCCCAGGAGGGGAGGTGTGGATAGTGACCTGTGCTTGCACACAGGCTTCTTGGTGGCTGTAGCAGCAGCCTTAGCGTCTCATGCCCGTCTCTGGTGTCCGTGCTGTTAGCCACGGCTCGCGCCCATCTCTGGAACTCATTTAGGTGGTGCTCTGAATCCCCTCTCCTCATGCACACTGAAACAATGGTCTCTTGCCTCTTAGGCAGGTCCAGACTTTTTACCAGACTCCCTCCCGGCTAGCCGTGGCACACTAGCCCCCTTCAGGCTGTGTTCATACAGCCAACCCCAGTCCTCTCGCTGGGATCTGACCTCCGAAGCTGGAGCCTCAGCTTCCAGCCCCCACCCGTCCCGGCGGGTGAACAGACAAGCCTCTCGGGCTGGTGAGTGCTGGTCGGCACCGATCCTCTGTGCGGGAATCTCTCCGCTTTGCCCTCTGCACCCCTGTTGCTGTGGTCTGCTCCATGGCTCTGAAGCTTCCCCCCTCCGGCACCCACAGTCTCCACCAGCGAAGGGGTTTCCTAGTGTGTGGAAACCTTTCCTCCTTCACAGCTCACTCCCACTGGTGCAGGTCCCGTCCCTATTCTTTTGTCTCTGTTTTTTCTTTTTTCTTTTGTCCTACCCAGGTACGTGGGGAGTTTCTTGCCTTTGGGGAAGGCTGAGTTCTTCTGCCAGCGTTCTGTAGGTGTTCTATAGGAGTTGTTGCACATATAGATGTATTTCTGATGTATTTGTGTGGAGGAGGGTAATCTCCATGTCTTACTCTTCCGCCATCTTGAAGCTCCTCCCCTTTTTTACTTTGTTTCACTCCCTAGCCTCCATCTATGGATCTAGAAAGAGGAAGATCACACAGCATGAAATACATTAAATTTCCATGTAGCTCATTTTTAATTTATATTAACATTTTGAGATACGGGCTTCCCTGGTGGTGCAGTGGTTAAGAATCCGCCTGCCAATGCAGGGGACATGGGTTCGAGCCCTGGTCTAGGAAGATCCCACATGCCACAGAGCAACTAAGTCCACGAGCCACAACTACTGAAGCCCACGTGCCTAGAGCCTGTGTTCTGCAACAAGAGAAGCCACTGCAATGAGAAGCCGCACACACTGCTAAGAGTAACTTCTGCTTGCCACAAATAGAGAAAGCCTGCACACAGCAACGAAGACTCAACGCAGCTAAAATAAATAAATTTTTAAAAATAAAATAAAATTTGAGATACATTTGTTACACAAAACAAATGTTAGCATATTTATTTTGGTCCATATTTCAACCTTTATAATCCTGGTCTGCCTGGTTCCAGAGCTCATGAGTTTGATGCCCTACTTATGTTTTCTGAGTCATCTCTTACTGAGATTGTAGGAAAGCTGCCAATCTGTAGGTAAATATGTCAGGGTGAGAATGGTTGTATAATATAACATATTCAAAGGTCATGAGACTCCTGTCATTTTTCTCTTTACAATTCTCCCTTAGAATTTTAACTTTAGATGGTTCTTTGAACCAATGTTTAGGTTGTAATTCTAGGTAGATATGTTCAGCTAGAGTACAAGTATTTTGTTAAAGTGTCATCAAAGCTAAAATGGAGGTAGAGAAGACTTGATGGAAGAGTTAACTTCTGAACCAGATTTTGAAAGATGATCAGGAATTTGTTAGTAGGAGAAAGGGAAGGAGGACATTCTGGGCAGAGGAAAGTGTGTGTGTAAACCTTGACGGGAAAAAAGAAAATGGCAAATTTATCAAAAACAACTAATTTAAAACTTAAATTAGTATTTTTACTAATAATTCTAATTTTACTAATAATTACTAATATTTTTACTAATAATTCTCCTGCCAGGCTTCTCCTGGCAGGAGATATAGCTGGTAAAACAGAGCTCAAATGTTGAAGATCCTTTTATGCCATTCTGAGACATTCCATTTTATCCTGTCAACTCTGAAAAACTAGTAAAGGTTTTTTTTTTTTGGTTTTTTTTTTTTTTTTTTTTTTTTGGTATTTCTCACATTTATTGAGGAAAGATTTTAACACTCATCATTAAAGGCCATGACTATATACTTAATTTTTGCAGTAGGATATATCACCCTTATTCAACCCATATCATAGACAGGATAAACTAGTACAAACCTGCCCACATTTCAGAATTACATTTTTTTTTTTTTGTATATTTTATTTTTTTTATTTTTTATTTATTTATTTTTTTAATTTTTTAAATTAGTTTCTGCTTTATAACAAAGTGAATCAGTCATACATATACATCTGTTCCCACATCCCTTCCCTCATGCATCTCCCTCCCTCCCACCCTCCCCATCCCACCCCTCCAGGCGGTCACAAAGCACCGAGCTGATCTCCCTGTGCTCTGTGGCTGCTTCCCACTATCTATCTACCTTACGTTTGGTAGTGTATATATGTCCATGCCTCTCTTTCGCTTTGTCACAGCTTACCCTTCCCCCTCCCCATATCCTCAAGTCCATTCTCAAGTAGGTCTGTGTCTTTATTCCCGTTTTGGCCCTAGGTCCTTCATGACTTTTTTTTTTTTTTTTTAAATTCCGTATATATGTGTTAGCATACGGTATTTGTCTTTCTCTTTCTGACTTACTTCACTCTGTATGACAGACTCTAGGTCTATCCACCTCATTACAAATAGCTCAGTTTCGTTTCTTTTTATGGCTGAGTAATATTCCATTGTATATATGTGCCACATCTTCTTTATCCATTCATCCGATGATGGACACTTAGGTTGTTTCCAGCTCCGGGCTATTGTGAATAGAGCTGCAATGAACATTTTGGTACATGTCTCTTTTTGAATTATGGTTTTCTCAGGGTATATGCCTAGTAGTGGGATTGCTGGGTCATATGGTAGTTCTATTTTTAGTTTTTTAAGGAACCTCCATACTGTTCTCCATAGTGGCTGTACCAATTCACATTCCCACCAGCAGTGCAAGAGTGTTCCCTTTTTTCCACACCCTCTCCAGCATTTATTGTTTCTAGATTTCTTGATGATGGCCATTCTGACTGGTGTGAGATGATATCTCATTGTAGTTTTGATTTGCATTTCTCTAATGATTAATGATGTTGAGCATTCTTTCATGTGTTTGTTGGCAGTCTGTATATCTTCTTTGGAGAAATGCCTATTTAAGTCTTCTGCCCATTTTTGGATTGGGTTGTTTGTTTTTTTGCTATTGAGCTGCATGAGCTGTTTATAAATTTTGGAGATTAATCCTTTGTCAGTTGCTTCATTTGCAAATATTTTCTCCCATTCTGAGGGTTGTCTTTTGGTCTTGTTTATGGTTTCCTTTGCTGTGCAAAAGCTTTGAAGTTTCATTAGGTCCCATTTGTTTATCTTTGTTTTTATTTCCATTTCTCTAGGAGGTGGGTCCAAAAGGATCTTGCTGTGATTTATGTCATAGAGTGTTCTACCTATGTTTTCCTCTAAGAGTTTGATAGTTTCTGGCCTTACATTTAAGTCTTTAATCCATTTTGAGCTTATTTTTGTGTATGGTGTTAGGGAGTGATCTAATCTCAAACTTTTACATGTCCCTGTCCAGTTTTCCCAGCACCACTTATTGAAGAGGCTGTCCTTTCTCCACTGTACATTCCTGCCTCCTTTATCAAAGATAAGTTGGCCATATGTGCGTGGGTTTATCTCTGGGCTTTCTATCCTGATCCACTGATCTATCTTTCTGTTTTTATGCCAGTACCACACTGTCTTGATTACTGTAGCTTTGTAGTATAGTCTGAAGTCAGGGAGCCTGATTCCTCCAGCTCCGTTTTTCGTTCTCAAGATTGCTTTGGCTATGCGGGGTCTTTTGTTTTTCCAAACAAATTTTGAAATTTTTTGTTCTAGTTCTGTGAAAAATGCCAGTGGTAGTTTGATAGGGATTGCATTGAATCTGTAGATTGCTTTGGGTAGTAGAGTCATTTGCACAATATTGATTCTTCCAATCCAGGAGCATGGTATATCTCTCCATCTATTTGTATCATCTTTAATTTCTTTCATCAGTGTCTTATAATTTTCTGCATACAGGTCTTTTGTCTCCTTAGGTAGGTTTATTCCTAGATATTTTATTCTTTTTGTTGCAATGGTAAATGGGAGTGTTTTCTTGATTTCATTTTCGGATTTTTCATCATTAGTGTACAGGAATGCCAGAGATTTCTGTACATTAATTTTGTATCCTGCTACTTTACCAAATTCATTGATTAGTTCTAGTAGTTTTTCGGTAGCATCTTTAGGATTCTCTATGTATAGTATCATGTCATCTGCAAACAGTGACAGCTTTACTTCTTCTTTTCCAATTTGGATTCCTTTTATTTCCTTTTCTTCTCTGATTGCTGTGGCTAAAACTTCCAAAACTATGTTGAATAAGAGTGGTGAGAGTGGGCAGCCTTGTCTTGTTCCTGATCTTAGTGGAAATGGTTTCAGTTTTTCACCATTGAGGACAATGTTGGCTGAAAAACTAGTAAAGGTTTTGATCAGGGAAGAGGCATGATCAGACTTATGTTTTAGTAAGATAATACTCACGGGGGATAAGATGAGGATTTGGGCTGATTTTTTTTTCTATGTTGTTGTACACTTTCCCTACCCTCCTCCACTAATACCACTTATTTTATTAATCTTAGAATTTAGAACTATTAAAATGTTTTGGGGGAGAAACTTGCATTAGAATATGTCCTCTGGTTATTCTTTTTCTGTGTTTCAATTTACCATCCAAAAGAAGTTTAAGTAAATTAGTTAGCCAAGGTTTTTTCCTGGCAGAAAGCAGGCTACTTTCTCTCAGAAGGTTATGCTTCCTTAAATCTCCAAAGTCTTCCTCATTTATCAGAGATCTATATCCTTCCTCAATACGAAAGTGAAGCAACTCTGCAGTGCCTTGTTGGAAAATGTCCTAATAGATTGGAGACAACCTCCTGCTGTGGAGCTGTTGGTAATGATGATGACAACCTTCTGCTGTGGGAGCTATTAGTAATCACTTTTGGAAAATGGCCATAGTTTTGCAATGTCACCCTTGAATTCCTTCAAATTCTTGGGTGAATTCCATCTAGATATAGTGATTTATTTACAGCTTGACAATTTGAACTAGAAAAATTCTGTTTATTCTCAGTCTTTTCTAACTAAGAACTAAATGGTACATAGATTGTCTTTTCTGCTTACAACTAACATCATTTGGTGGATGGAATGTAGCAGCTGGGATCCCACCAAGCTGTGCCCCATAGAACACGGAAGCATAAATACAGTATTTAAACCTTGACTCTACTGCAATAAGTCCCTGGATTAACTGCTGGCTGATACATTGCATGGAAATGGAAAGGATCTTCAAATAGCCATCATATGAGGTGACCAAAACCATCAGACTGGAAAGTGGATGGCTCGTTTGGTTTTGACCATTTAAATGACTAAATCGAATCTAATACTACATGATCACTTTTCAGTTAAAAGCTTAAAGGATGCCTAAAGCTTGCTTACTTGAAGACTTTTATTTATCATACTTGATGTGTAGCTAATTTAGTGCTAAATTTTATGTTAATTTATAAAATGACATGTGGAGTCATATATGTATGCAAATTCCTTTTATTCATTCATTCATTCATTCTTCATTTATTTTATTTACTCAGTCATAAATTTTTATGTGCCATATGCCATGTTTGGCATGGAGACTATAACCTCAAACATGATCCTGTCTCTCAATAAACTTAAATATATAGCATTATATATTAAATATATAGCATGTTAAACTTGATAAAGGTATGAATATGGAGAAAGAATATTGCTAAGGAACAACATCAAAATCATACCAAGGGATTAGGAAAGGTTTCCCAGAGAAAGTAATAACTATATTTATATTTAAAGGATGAGTAGGAGATAGCTTGATTAAGAAAGTGGTGGAGCAGGGTAGTGGAGAGAGAAAATTACAGCAAAGGGAAAATTATAAACAGAGGAATGTGAGGTGAATAAGAGAAGCACAGAAGTCTCCATAAAACTTGGGTAAAGGGTAAATGGATATAGTAGGTGGACTGGGATGAATTGATGGAAAATAAAGCTGTAAAGGGAGGTTGGGATCAGAATATAAAGTTTTCTGTTCCAAGCTAAAGCATTTAAGTTTTGCCCCAAAAGTCACTTTTTTGGTAAATTCTTCTTGGCTTCTGTGATTAGGTCATACTCTCTTATAAGTGCTTATAGCACCGTGAATCTCTCTTATGTGGAGCTTATTACGATGTTAATTTCAGTTTGCCTATATGATCAGTTGTTTGATCCACGGCTTTCCCCTTTACCAGATTGTAAGCCCTCTGTGCTTCTGCTTATTTACCTCACATATCTTTGTTTATAATGTTTCCTTTGCTATAAGCTCCATGAGGGCAGGGACTCTGTTCATTTTGTTCAACTTCGTATCCCTAGAACTTATTACAGTGCCTAGCACATGATGAACTTTCAATAAATGCTGGCTGACTGACTTAATGAATGAATGCCAGCCATGAAGAGCCATCAAAAGTCCTTATGAAGCAGATGATTTTCTAGATTACATTTATATTCTGGAAAGATTCTGCTGGGAGCAGTCTTGAATGATGAATTGGAAAAGCATCAGACCAGAGGCAAGAAGATTAACTAGGAGGCTACAGAAGTAGTACTATGGAGAATTACATGAGAGTCTGAAGTAAAGTGTCAGGGGGAGTGCTGAAGAAAACAGAGTTAAGAGAAGAAAACAGATTTATTGAAGAAGAAAAAACATGTAAATCTTGGTATCTATATAACTTGGTATTTAACTGTATGAGTAAGCAAATAAAATTGAGATGTCTAGGATGGCTATCACAAGTTGGGTTTCCCAGGAAACATACTCTGAGGAATAGTTTAGTGTGCAGGAAGTTTATGAGGGAGTGCTCTTGGCATTAAAACCTGTGGAAGGGAAGGAAAAAGAAGGTGAGGGACAGGGAAGGGAAGAGAGAGGAGGGGAAGGGAAGGGAGAGGAGGGAGCAGGATTTGGCAGAGAGAGAAGGTGGGCTCTGATGCAGTCTCAATGAAGGCCTCATCCAACCGTATGGAGAGCTCTGAGATGGCACTTCAGAGTCATCCTGAGTTTGAGGAAAGGCTGGAATTTATACTTCTGTATCAATTGTTCATTGAATTAAGACTGCCATGACCTTCAGCAAGGCAACTCTCTTCAATTCAGGCAATTCTGAAGAGATCTGATAGCTCAGGTCTGTCTTCATTGGGGAAATACACCTTTCAGTCCTGAAGGAGAATCTGGGTGGCACCTCACAGCAAGCACTAAAATGAATCCCCAATTTAAGCAACTAAAATGCATTTGAGGGTAAATCTCAAGGGTAGGACTATTCATTCATTTTTGGAGTCTAGAGTTTAAGGTCTGTAGGTCACGCACAAAGAATTTCTCCAAAAGGTCTGAGTTAGAGATCAATTTGGGAGTCATTAGTGTGGAAACAATGATTAAAATGAAAGGAGACAAACAGAGAAAACTGAGCAAAAGTAAGGAAAAACAGAATGAAGTGGTGCTCGCATAAACCAAGGGAAGATAGAATTTCTGGCAAGAAGAAGCAAGTAGTTAATGATAAGAACCCCAACTCATATGCTGAATTTAGCAATATTTGCTGACTTATGCCAAAATTCTTCCATGAAATGGAGGAAGGGAGCAGGAACATGACTGCAGTGTGTTAAGGACCCATGTGTAGCAAGGGACACTACTCTGTGAAGATAAGGTAGATGGTTTTCTCAAGACACTTGCCTATGGAGGGAAACTGAATCATAGGGGTAGTGCCAAGAGGTGGACAAGGTGGTCAAGGAAGTTTTTGTTTATTTTTCATTTGTTTTAGGACTGAGAGGGCATAAAATGTGTTTATGACAGAAGGAAAACAGCCATTGAAAAGTTGAAGACACAGAAGGAAGCGGTCATGGAGAGTACACTAGGAGATTGGAAAGGATAGGACCCAAAGCAGTGGGAAGTAATCTGCGATTTTAGAAGTGGAAAACCCCTTCTACTAGGATGGGAGGGAATAAAGGAAAGTGATGGGCACATTTATGGAATTATGAACAGATTGCCTCAGTTTTCTCACTTGAGGGAGTAGGTTGAAATATAGAAGTCGTGGGGTGAGGGTTTTGAGGAACAATTGAAAGTTTTGAAAGAGTTGCTGAGAGGAATTCCTTCTTTCATTTATTCACTCAACAAAACTTTATTAAGTGTGTATATGCATCAGGCACAGTGGTAGGAGTTGGGTTTCCAGAAGTTAATTAGTTGAACCTGTTTCTACCATCCAGAGCCAGTTTCGTGGGTGTTTAACATGTGTGGTCACACAAGACACTGTGCTTGGAAGGGCCCCATGATAAGTTTAATGGTCTACTTGTCACTGTCTGGAAATTCTTAATAATTTTTGAACATGTTGCCCCATATTTTCATTTTGCACTGGGCCCTGGAAATGATGTAGCTTGTCTTTCTGCTATCACAGAAGTTATTGTCTGGTAGGGAGGCAAATGTTAAAAATAAAAAAGTGAAAGAAAAAGGTCACATTCGAGGGATTTTAAAAGAAAAATAAACAAGTAATAACAATAAGATGAGTTGAAAGTTATAAGTAGAAAAGTAGAGAGACCTTTGGTATAAACAGCAGGAAAGTCTATCTTGGTACAGGAATGGGAAACTCAACACTGGGTAGAGCTGTGAAGACCTCGTAGTTGTTAATCAGGTGAAGTTGTTAATCAGGTGAAGTTGTTAATCAGGTGAAGAGTGTTCCCTGCAGATAGAAGAGCAAGTGGGAACATACAGAAGATGGAGAGTATTTTCCTCTCAAGTTCAAAGGAAAAAAGAGATGAGGTGGAAAGATGAGCAGGGCAGTGTCATGTCTACCATTGTCAACCATTTAAAAGACGTTTGGGCTCTACTTTATAAAGTTTAATATCACTTTATAGAAGTTAATGAACTTTAGGAAAGTATTTGAGAAGGGAGGGGTGATACAATAATATTTGTGCTTTAGAAAGAACAGGCTGATGTAGTATCATGTGGACAGAAGAGCAGAAAGACTGCAGACAAGGAGACCAGTTAGCTGTCACATTAGTCCATGTGACAGGAGAGGTTGAATTGCACAAGGGGGGTGACAGTGGGAATAGTGACAAGTGCCCAGACTTCAGATGGTGTTACCTCTCTCCCAAGAGGATCTACACTTACTTCTAGCAGCAGTTTAAAAAGAGTCAGGTCACCTTAATCCAGTCCTGAGTTGAGGTGATTTGAAGCTAAGTCTAGTCTGGTCTATCCTTTCTGGAGTTCAAGTAAAATTCTGGAGTATATTTATTGGGGCTCCTCCTTCTAGGTGGGTTCTGAACTCTAACTACTTCTTAGCCTCTCAGCTGTTGCTTTAGAATTGGCGATCTATCAAAGAAAAGGAGGCTTTAAAAGTTGGACTCATTTCTCAGGGCTCCCATGTCTCCAGGATCTTAGCCCCTGAAGTCCTCACTCCTTTATTGTTCTCTAAAGCCTTCAAACACATTTTTAGGAATATATTCATCCAGATTTCCTAGAAGTACTTGACGGGAAGATTACCCTGATAAGCTAATGTGCCATAGCTGGAGTTGGAAGTTTCACAGTTGAGTTTCTAGACCGAGGTGCATCCCCAGTACATGAGAGAATACAGGAAAAACACCTGGCAAAGTAGTAGGTATATATCAAGGCACATTGCATGATAGCTATTACTGATATACCGAGAATAAAGCATACCTCTATTTGAGGGATTAAATAGCTATAGGTGAGCAGGAGGTATAAGTGGAAGGGAGCATGTTTTCAGGAACATTGTTCAGGAGAATACATGGAGATGTGCTCAAGGGCATAGATGGAAGGCATTACTTAAGAAATAAGAATGGTCATATTCCCAAAGATAGAGAATATTAATAGAGGTACAGAGAAATTAAATTTAGAGATTAATGAGGTAGTGGGAATTCACATCTTGGCTTTTATTTTCTACATGAAGTAAAAGGCAAGATAATTTGCTAGAAGTGAAGAGTATGAAGATGTATTTAGAATTTAAGAATAGGGTAGGAACACATGTTATAAGTGTTCAGGAAGAAGTTTCGGAGAGTGAAGTGTGGATGGAACAAAGCACTCCTGGGCAGCAGGATTCCAGGCTGTATTGGTTCTGAGGCTTTTGAGGAGAGGAAATGAGACCCCAGGGTGCTGAAAGGATCCCTAAGTATATGATGCTAAAGTCAGCATTGAGTATGGCAACAGAAGGAATAGGAAAGGACATGGGAATCAGCAAAAGGAAACCAAAAATCAGATGCTAGAAACCTCTATAAAGGAAGATAGAGTATCCGGGAGGTGAAGAGACGTATCAAAGAGAAAAGGAGAGAGTTTTAGAAGTACATTCTGTGTATGTCAAAAGAGACAGTGCAGGTGGACCATGACCAAGAAACAACAGTGTGGCAAATTCAGTTCTAACCACTCTTCCTGGACCTAAGAGAGGAAGGGATTGAAAAAAAGATGCACTTGGTGAAGAAGAGAGGGAAGTTCTATCATTAAGAAAAAGTCAGATGTGCTTTAAAAAAATGCGGTTGAAGAAAGTGTATGAAGAAAATAGTGAGGATTGTCTTCTACTTCTAGCCATGAGAAGTAAGAAAATGTGACCTGTGTCTAGGAGAAACATCAGGTAGTAGAAAGAGATCCAGAAATGACAGAGAAGATGAAATTAGTGAACAAGGACATTGAAACATGTTCTATAAACATGTTCCATATGCTCAAGGATATAAAGAAGACCGAAACATAGTGAGGAGATAAATAGAAGATTTTTAAAAAAGAACAAAATGGAACCTCTAGAGATGAAAAATGCAATATCCAAAATAAAAATTTAATTGGATGGGATCAGCAGTGAATTAGACCCAAGGGAAAACACCATAGACTTGAAGACAGAGCAACTGTTCAAAATCAGTCACAAGGAGAAAAAAAAAAAAAAAAAAACCTGAAAAAAAAAGGTGAAGATGGGAAGGGTTCCAGAAGCACAGAGGAAGTATCTACTGGGAGGCCTTCAGGGAGGATGAACCTTGAAAAAACTTCAATTTGACAGGACAGAGATGGGAGCTGAGGAGAAGACACAGGCTGAAGACACTGTCCTTAGGGTATGTGGTGAAGAATGGTCATTCATTTATTTATTTTAAAAATACTTACAAATACGTGTCATCATTAATTGGGTGCTTTCTATGTGCTGCAGTTTGTACTAGCCTCAGGGGATACAAAGATGAACAAGACACAGTTTATAGTCTGTGAGAAAACAGGCAACTAAAGAACAGGATGCTAAGTACTACAATGGAGCTGTGGACATTTAGGGAGGTCACTTCTTCTCAGGGCCATGCAAGTGCAGAGTTGGCACTTGATAGGCTGTAAGAACTAACAGCTCCTTAAATTTTGCATCCTAGATACCTTTCTTGTCTCGCTCTAATCTGGCCCTGGGTAGGATGAGTTAATGATAGTAGAAAGAAGTACTGGATTTAAGACTAAGCTACCCATGGGACTTCCCTGGCGGTGCAGTAGTTAAGACTTCACCTTACAATTCAGGAGGTGCGGGTTCGATCCCTGGTCAGGGACCATGCCTGCATGGTCGAATCCAGTGTTTGAGGGAAGACTGAGCCTTTGGCTTCTGGAGAAGAATCGCTCATCTTTGAAGCCTCATCTCTAGAGGCCTTTTGTAGTCACCACTACCACCACCACTAAAAAATAAAAAATAAATAAATAAAATGTTAAATTTAATTCACTCCTTCCTCCTTTGCATCCAGCATGCCCTTTACATACATCTATCTTCTCACCAAGGACTCTTTATTGCATGTGTTGGTCTTTCCTACTAATCTCTGTGCAGTGGGAGGACCAGGACTGTCTTATTCAATTTTGGGAGGGAAGCATTTTTATTATTGCAGTAGAATACATGTAACATAAACTTTTCCGTTTTAACCATTTTTAAGTATACAATTCAGTGGCATTAGTTACACTCACAATGCTGTGCAACTATCAGCAGTCTCTATTTCCAAAATGTCTTATTCAATTTTTGGATCCTTATCAAGGTGCATGGTACAAGTGTGATTTTGATCAAATTTGTCAAATGAATTATTGAATTGATGCATGAATTAATTCAACAGTCTAGAGATTGACTGTAAATACACAGCAATTAAGATTTCCTTTCCTGCTATGCAAGAATGACAAGGAATAAAGACTAAAAATTTAAACAACTTGTAGACAGTAGTAGTGGGTACATCAAAGGAAATATCTTTAGAAAGACAACTTGTGCTAATGAGAAGAAAATCATGATATGATTTTGATGTAGAAGCTACGTGACGGAAATCAATGACCCCCACTAGCATGTGACAAATTCCTTTGTCAAGAAACAACTTTCAGTGGAGGTGGGCCTGATGGTCTTTTGCAGGTGGTTTGATTCCTGAAGGTGTTTAGGAAGTAATCAAAAGATTTTTGATATTTAATGCATATTTTATATCTTCTCTCTAAGAGAAGGACATGCTGGTGCTATTACCATCTTTAGACCTGAAAACTAGATAGACAATAATAACTTCTCTGTGCTTCATCAACATGTGAGTTCAGGGCACCTGGCATAGAATGGAGGTAAATATTGATTTGCTTTCACAGTGATGAGGTAGTTCTATCTATAGACTGAGACAGAGAGGGGAGGGCAGAATAACTATCAGAAATCTTAGGTCAGATGGAAAAATCAACAAAGGTTTGTTTTATTTTAGTGAAAATTTTCCAAGTATGCTAAGTATTCTGTTTAATTTGCTAATGTCCCCTTGCTTCACATTATACTCTGAGGAACTAGTTACCTGACTTTGCTGTCAACCAGGAGGACCTGGTATGGCCCAGTTAAGAGGCTGAGGAGCAACAATGACCCACAAAACATTCCTGACAATGGGGCACAGAGGAAAGGATCAGAAGCACAGATATCAATCTCTTCTCAGCCTCCTACTTGTTTGATGACTCTTTTTTGTGTTTGCATATCATACATATTTATGTGATCATTATGTTGATTATTATAAAGCAAGTGCCAAAAAATATGGTCTGACTTTTTCTCTCCCTTGAAATACTCCCCTTGGGAGTGGATCAGTACCTTGTTTGGTCCACTCCCAATCTCTAAACAAATCTAAAAATAGCTTAAAACATCTCCCTCTATGGGCATGAGTGTGGAGGTTTGGTATAGGAGATCCATAGTTAATGTTATCCCTTATGAAATCTCCGCCCACTGTTGTGAGAGAAAAACAAGTTTTCATCCAATGTGTTCTCAATTACTAGGTTCGCTTCATGAGAAAAACTCCAGCGATTATGGTAGTTGCCATCAAGAGAATAATGGTAACTAGGAGAAAAGAAACAGGCTTGAGAGGCTTTGTCTAGCCATCTATCTATATTAAGAGCAGATGACACAACTGATTCCCTCAAACTGGGGTCCAGAAGACTTTTTAGTAAAACTTAACCATCCACTGATTCTTCCCTTTGTGTGTTTCCCCACTCCTTTCTCAACTAACTCATATAACTATACTACTGAGAATCTGGATTAGGGATTCAGACCAAAAACAAAAAACAAAATATCAGCTTAAAGTCACTAAAAAGATAACTTTAATGCTATTTATAAATCTAGGGTTCAACTTCTGTAGCCTTAACAAGTATCACAAATGTACACAAGAACAAGTTATAGTTTCTGTAGCCCTAAATGACTGTGGTCCCTAAAAAGATCCTGAGGGGAAGAGATAGAGACACTTATGAGCAAGAACAGCTCAACATGGGGACGGGAGGGTGGGGTGGAATTTCAGGGAGCTTTCTTTGAAATTCTACCTTTTCTTTGGCTCCTTTTAAAATGCAAATATTTTATTTGAGAAAGTCAACTAACTGATTCATTATTACTCACTAAAGTCTCAGCACAGATTCCTTTCTCAGAAAAAGAGAGACAGGACCTGAGAAAGAGAAAGAAAGAAAGAAAAAAAAAGAGGGTGGGTGAAGGTTATTTCAGAACAGGTATCTTTTGAAGGGAAAAGATGAGAGAGGTCTGGACCAAGTGGGGGCAGGCCAGGCTAGCACCAGGAAGGGACTGCCAGCTTGAGGGCACAGTGAAGCTTAAGAAAATGAGGACCCCCCAAATAAACTTGACTTCAGCATTTGGCCCTGAACCAGCTCTGACTCTTGTCACCTTTTCTCTCCAGCACATTCTCACTTTCCAGCTCTCTCCCCCCATCTGCCTCACTCTAGCTCCTCTCTTGAGCTTTATCTGCCCAGTGATGGGCCCTCGGTAATGAATTCTTTGATCTGGTTCAGTCAGTGGTTCTCCCAGATGCTTTCTGTCTTTCTTTAGAGACGGTGTAAGTAGAAGAAAGCAAAGTAGAGCCATGACCTCCCCACCAGCTGGCTGGCTGATCTTCCTTACATTGCATTTGTCATTCTGGACATTTGTAGATCTAAAAGATGCATGCCTGGAGGTGGGGGGAGCTGTGCCTCAAATTGCAGTCTTTTTTTGGGCTCATGAGTAAGTGCTCTCAGCACCTAAGGAAGGTAGATACAGAAAGGGAGGGGAGGAGGGAGTTAAGAGTCAGAAAAACAGTCACTGTTTGCCGATGACATGACACTATACATAGAGAATCCTAAAGATGGAATCAGAAAATGACGAGAGCTAATCAATGAATTTGGTAAAGTTTCAGGATACAAAATTAATGCACAGAAACCTCTTGCATTCCTATATACTAATGATGAAAAATCTGAAAGAGAAATTAATGAAACACTCCTATTTACCACTGCAACAAAAAGAATAAAATACCTAGGAATAAACCTACCTGGGAGATAAAAGACCTGTATGCAGAAAACTATAAGACGCTGATGAAAGAAATTAAAGATGATACCAACAGATGGAGAGATATACCATATTCTTGGATTGGAAGAATGGATATTGTGAAAATGACTATATGACCCAAAGCAATCTACAGATTGAATGAAATCAAATTACCAATGGCATTTTTTTTACAGAACTAGAACAAAAAATCTTAAAATTTGTATGGAGACAAAAAAGACCCCAAACAGCCAAAACAGTCTTGAGGGAAAAAAGCAGAGCTGGAGGAAACAGACTCCCTGACTTCAGACTATACTACTTCAGACTATACTACAAAGCTACAGTAATCAAGACAATATTGTACTGGCACAAAAACAGAAACATAGATCAATGGAACAAGATAGAAAGCCCAGAGATAAACCTACTCACCTAGGGTCAACTAATCTATGACAAAGGAGGCAAGTATATACAATGGAGAAAAGATAGTCTCTTCAATAAGTGGTGCTGGGAAAACTGGACAGCTACATGTAAAATAATGAAATTAGAACACTCACTAACACCATACACAAAAATAAACTCAAAATGGATTAGAGACCTAAATGTAAGACTGGACACTGTAAAACTCTTAGAGGAAAACATAGGAAGAACACTCTTTGACATAAATCACAGCAAGATCTTTTTTGATCCACCTCCTAGAGTAATGGAAATAAAACCAAATATAAACAAATGGGACCTAATGAAACTTTAAAGCTTTTGCATAACAAAGGAAACCATAAACAAGATGAAAAGACAACCCTCAGAATGGGAGAAAATATTTGCAAATGAATCAATAGACATACGATTAATCTCCAAAATATATAAACAGCTCATGCATTTCAATATTAAAAAAGAAAATAACCCAGTCAAAAAATGGGCAGATTACCTAAATAGACATTTCTCCAAAGATAACACAGATGGCCAAGAGGCACATGAAAAGCTGCTCAACATCACTATTTATTAGAGAAATGCAAATCAAAACTACAATGAGGTATCACCTCACACCTGTTAGAATGGGCAGCATCAGAAAATGTACAAACAACAAATGCTGGAGAGGGTATGGAGAAAAGGGAGCCCTCTTGCACTGTTGGTGGGAATGTAAACTGATACAGCCACTATGGAGAACAGTATGGAGGTTCCTTAAAAAAGTAAAAATAGAATTACTATATGATCCAGTAATCCCACTTCTACGCATATACCCAGAGAAAACCATAATTCAAAAAGACACATGCACCCCAATGTTCATTGCAGCACTATTTACAATAGCCAGGTCATGGAAGCAACCTAAATGCCCATTGACAGGTGAATGGTTAAAGAAGATGTGGTACATATATACAATGGGATATTACTCAGCCATAAAAGGAACAAAATTGGGTCATTTGTAGAGACGTGGTTGGGTCTAGAGACTGTCATACAGAGTGAAGTAAGTCAGAAAGGGAAAAACAATTATCGTATATTAACACATATATGTGGAACCTAGAAAAATGGTACAGATGAACCAGGTTGCAAGACAGAAACTGAGACACAGATGTAGAGAACAAACATATGGACACCAAGGGGGGAAAGCGGTGTGGGATGGGGGTGGTGTTGTGATGAATTGGGCTATTGGGATTGACATGTATACACTGATGTGTATAAAGTTGATGACTAATAAGAACCTGCTGTATAAGAAAATAAATAAAATTCAAAAATTCAAAAGAAAATAATTCCACAAATACAATAAATTCTTCCAAACATTTAAGAAAGAAATATCCAATTTTATACAAATTTCCCAAAGAATTAAAAAAAAAATAGAGACCTTGGGTATAGTGATCTGAGGGACATGTAAGAGACCTCTTTCCCCACAATCATGGGAAAAAAAAAAAAAAAAGCTTCCCCACCAGGCACTATGGTGTGGAAATGCAACTACTAGAAATATGCTTATTTCAGTAATGCATTGCCCTCTCCTCTTGGTCCTTTTAATTTTCTTTTTAATGTAAATATCCTTGAGAGGGATCATACCTGAGTCACTGATACTTTAATCAGAAAATATACTTATAAAATAATCAGAAAACTTTCTTTAGTCACAGGAGAATTGGTGTGAGCACCCAGCTGCTGGATTGGGGATGCTTTGGGGAACAGAGTGACAAAGGACGATAACAAGAAAAGGACAGGCACAGAAAGGAGAGAAAGGGATATCAAAGCATCCTCACTGAGTTAACAGGCTCTCTACCCCACAGCTGGCCAAACTCCTCAGGTCTCTTCTTCTCTTGTCCTCAGTGTCACGTTTTCTGCGGTCATTGTCAACCACAGTGCATGTGTGTGCATGTATGCGTGTGGATGGATGCATGTGCATGTGTGTGTGTATCTGCATAGTAAGTAGCCTACATTCTAGTATTCTAGTATATAGTAAATGGTATTCAGTGTATAAGAAGTATATACATAGTATACAGGAAGTGTTCTAGAATTCTATCATGTTACTAATACAGATTTACTTGTGATAACTAAAAAAAGAAGAGTTCAGAAAGTGACTTTCGCTTCACTGCAGAAACTACTAAAAATGACTAATTTTCTTCTCTAGCTACTAAACTGGTAAACTTCATTTCTCTCATAAAAGTTTGAAATTGTATCCACAGAGGTGACCTCAAAACAGAGTTAATTGTTCTGGAAGCAGGCTGACACATTTTCCAAAATTCTAGGACAAAGGGGCAGTCAGGTATGAAGTTTCTTAATGGCCTGTTCCAGGATTTAAAATGTAAAACCATTTTGGAACAAGTCACCTGCAACCCAAGACAGAAAACCATCTTTCCAGAAATGAGGGAGGGGGGGAAGGTGGGAAGGACTTGGATGATGCAGCAGAAGAAACAGAAAACCAGCAAGTATGGATAACTTCTGTAAAAGTAGACTTTGCAGTTCACCCTGTTTACTGTTTATTAGACTCTCCTGAGACTCACTCTTGCTCTGACACCTTCAGAAAATTCACAGATTTTAACTAAATGCTGCCATAAAAACATTTTATGTCCCTAGGAGGACATAGCTTCCTACAAGATAGCTTCCTACAAAATAGCCTTGCACGAAAAAAAAAAAAAGCTTTTAGAGGAACATTGACAGTAGGGCCCAGGTGGCCCAGGCTATCACTTGAGTTCTAGTCATTCACTTTTACTCCAAATTCAGGTCTTATAGCTCTGGTACATTCATGTATATTTTGCTTAGAAGAGAAACCATCACTCTAAAAAATCTCAACTCTGAAAATACTGTCATTGTTGTTCCCCAAACTTTCTTTGGCCTATCATCAATCAGTTACACTTCTTTACAGACTTAAACCTAAATAATTTGAAGCAGTTTTGGGTCGTTCCTTGATAGCTGTTGTTTAAATGGAAATCTTGGGAATGAGAATAGCTTTTAATTCATATCAACTCAACCAATAATCGAGATTAGCAGATGGCATCTTTTTCTATAAAGGACCACATAGCAAATATTTTAGGGTTTCAGGCCCAATGGTATCTGTGGCAAGTACTCAACTTTTCCATCATAGCTGGAGAGCAGTCATAAACAGAGCATAAATAAATGGGTATGGCTGTGTTCCAATAAAGCTTTACTTAAAAACTCAGGCAGCAGGCTGAATTTGGCACAGGCCATGGTCACTGACCCCTGATCAAGATGGCTATAAAAAACACCCATGACCCAGCAGAAGCAAGAAGAACTACAGTTCTGCATCCTGTGGAAGGAAAACCACATTCACAGAAAGACTGACAAAATGAAAAGGCAGAGGACTTTGTACCAGATGAAGGAACAAGACAAAACCCCAGAAATACAACTAAATGAAGTGGAGATAGACAACCATCCAGAAAAAGAATTCAGGATAATGATAGTGAAGATGATCCAGGACCTCAGAAAAAGAATGGAGGCAAAGATCGAGAAGATGCAAGAAATGTTTAACAAAGACTGAAAAGAATTAAAGAAAAAACACCTAGAAGAATTAAAGAACAAAGAAACAGAGATGAACAATACAATACCTGAAATGGAAAATACACTAGAAGGAATCAATAGCAGAATAACTGAGGCAGAAGAACAGATAAGTGACCGGGAAGACAGAATGGTGGAATTCACTGCTGCATAACAGAATAAAGAAAAAACGATGAAAAGAAATGAAGTCAGTCTAAGAGAACTCTGGGACAATATTAAAGACAAAAACATTCACATTATAAGGGTCCCAGAGGAGAAGAGAGAGAAGAACGACCCGAGAAAATATTTGAAGAGATTATAGTCAAAAACTTCCCTGACATGGGAAAGGAAATAGCCACCCAAGTCCAGGAAGCACAGAGAATCCCAGGCAGGATAAACCTAAGGAGAAACACACCGAGACACATAGTAATCAAATTGACAAAAATTAAAGACAAAGAAAAATTATTGAAAGCAAGAAGGGAAAAATGATAAATAACATAAAAGGGAACTCCCATAAGATTAATAGTTGATTTTTCAGCAGAAACTCTACAAGCCAGAAAGGAGTGGCACAATATATTTAAAGTGATGAAAGGGAAGAACCTACAACCAAGATTACTCGGCAAGGATCTCATTCAGATTCCACGGAGCAGTCAAAAGCTTTAAATGCAAGCAAAAGCTAAGAGAATTCAGCACCACCAAACCAGCTCTACAACAAATACTAAAGGAACTTCTCTAAGTGGGAAACACAAGAGCAGGAAAGGACCTGCAAAAACAAACCGATAACAATTAAGAAAATGGTAATAGGAATATACATATCAATAATTACCTTAAACGTGAATGGATTAAATGCTCCAACTAAGACACAGGCTCGCTGAATGGATACAAAAGCAAGACGTATATATATGCTGTCTACAAGAGACCCACTTCAGACTTGGGACACATACGGACTCAAAGTGAGGGGATGGAAAAAGATATTCCACGCAAATGGAAATCAAAAGAAAGCTGGAGCAGCAATACCATATCAGATAAAATAGACTTTAAAACAAAGAATGTTACAAGAGACAAGGTAGGACACTACATAATGATCAAGGGACCAATCCAAGAAGAAGATATAACAATTATAAATATATATGCACCCAACATAGGAGCACATCAATACACAAGGCAGCTGCTAACAGCTATAAAAGAGGAAATCGAAAGTAACACAATAATAGTGGGGTAATTTAACACCTCACTTACACTAATGAACAGATCATCCAGACACAAAATTAATAAGGAAACACAGGCTTTAAATGACACAACAGACCAGATAGATTTAATTGATATTTATTGGACATTCCATCCAAAACCAGCAGATTACATTTTCTTCTCAAGTGCACATGGAACAATCTCCAGAATACATCATATCTTGGGTCACAAATCAAGCCTTGGTAAATTTCAGAAAATTGAAATCATATCAAGAATCTTTTCTGACCACAACGCTATGAGATTGGAAGTCAATTACAGGGAAAAAAACGTAAAAAACACAAACACATGGAAGCTAAACAATACATTACTAAATAACTAAGAGATCACTGAAGAAATCAAAGAGGAAATAAAAAAATACCTGGAGACAATTAAAACGAAAACACAATGATCCAGAACCTATGGGATGCAGCAAAACAGTTCTAAGAGGGAAGTTTATAGCAATACAATCCTACCTCAAGAAACGAGAAAAATGTCAAATAAACAATCTAACTATACACCTAAAGGAACCAGAGAAAGAACAAAAAAATCCTAAAGTTAGTAGAAGTAAAGAAATCATAAAAATCAGAGCAGAAATAAATGAAATAGAAAAAAAAGAAAATAATAGCAAAGATCAATAGAACTAAAAGCAGGTTCTTTGAGAATATAAACAAAATTGATAAAACTTTACCAGACTCATCAAGAAAAAGATGGAGAGGACTCAAATCAATAAAAATTAGAAATGAAAAAGAAGAAGTTATAATGGACACCACAGAAATACAAAGCATCTTAAGAGACTACTACAAGCCTCTATGCCAAATAAATGGACAACCTGGAAGATATGGACAAATTCTGAGAAAGGTATAACCTTCCAAGACTGAACCAGGAGGAAATAGAAAATATGAACAGATTACTCACAAGCAATGAAATTGAAACTGTGATTAAAAATCTTCCAACAAACAGAAGTCCAGGACCAGTTGGCTTCAGAGGTGAATTCTATCAAATATTTAGAAAAGAGCTAACACCCATCCTTCTCGAACCCTTCCAAAAATTTGCAGAGGAAGGAACACTCCCAAACTCCTTCTGCGAGACCACCATCACCCTGATACCAAAACCAGAGAAAGATACTCCAAAAAAAGAAAATTACAGACCAAAATCACTGCAGAACATAGAAGCAAAAATCCTCAACAGAATACTAGCAAACAGAATCTAACAACACATTAAAATGATCATACACCATGATCAAGTGGGGTTTATCCCAGGGATGCAAGGATTCTTGAATATACACAAATCAATCAATGTGATACACCATATTAACAAACTGAAGAATAAAAACCAAATGATCATCTCAATAGATGGAGAAAAAGCTTTTGACAAAATTCAACACCCATTTATGATAAAAACTCTTCAGAAAGTGGTCATAGAGGAAACCTACCTCAACATAATAAAGGCCATATATGACAAACCCACAGCAAACATCATTCTTAATGGTGAAAAACTGAAAGCATTTCCTCTAAGATCAGGAACAAGACAAGGATGTCAACTCTCGCCACTATTATTCAACATAGTTTAGAAGTCCTAGTGACAGCAATCAGAGAGGAAAAAGAAATAAAATGAATAGAAATTGGAAAAGAAGTAAAACTGTCACTGTTTGCTGATGACATGATACTATACATAGAGAATCCTAAAAATGCCACCAGAAAACTACTAGAGCTAAGCAATGTGTTTGGTAAAGTTGCAAGGTACAAAATTAATGCACAGAAATCTCTTGCATTCCTATACACTAAGAACAAAAGATCAGAAAAAGAAATTAAGGAAACAATCCCATTCTCCATTGCAACCAAAAAATAAAATACCTAGGAATAAACCTAAGGAGACAAAAGACCTGTATGCAGAAAACTATAGGACACTGATCAAAGAAACCAAAGATGACACAAACAGATGGAGAGATATACCATGTTCTTGGATTGGAAGAATCGATATTGTGAAAATGACTGTACTACCCAAAGCAATCTACAGATTCATGCAATCCATATCAAATTACCAATGGCAGTTTTTACAGAACTAGAACAAAAAATCTTAATATCTGTATGGAGACACAGAAGACCTTGAATAGCCAAAGCAGTCTTGAGAAAGAAAACTGCACCTGGAGGAATCGGACTCCCGGACTTCAGACTATACTACAAAGCTACAGTAATCAAGCCAGTATGGTACTGACACAAAAACAGAAATATAGCTCAATGGAACAGGATAGAAAGCCCAGAGGTAAACCCATGTACTTATGGTCAACTAATCTATGACGAAGGAGGCAAGGATATACAATGGAGAAAAGAGAGTCTCTTCAATAAGTGGTGCTGGGAAAACTGGACAGCTACATGTAAAAGAATGAAATTAGAACATTCCCTAACACCATACACAAAAATAAACTCAAAATTGATTAGAGACCTAAATGTAAGACCGGACACTATAAAACTCTTAGAGGAAAACATAGGAAGAACACTCTTTGATATAAATCACAGCAAGATCCTTTTTGACCCACCTCCTAGAGAAATGGAAATAAAAACAAACAAGTGGGACCTAATGAAACTTCAAAGGTTTTGCACAGCAAAGGAAACCACAAACAAGACAAAAAGACAACCGTCAGAATGGGAGAAAATATTTGCAAATGAATCAATGGCCAAAGGCTTAATCTCCAAAATATATAAAGAGCTCATGCAGCTCCATATTAAAAAAACAAACAACCCAACCAAATAATGGCCCAAAGACCTAAATAGACATTTCTCCAAAGAAGACATACAGATGGCCAAGAAGCAAATGAAAAGCCTCTCAACATCACTAATTATTAGAGAAATGCAAATCAAAACTACAGTGAGGTATCACCTCACACCAGTTAGAATGGGCATCATCAGAAAATCTACAAACAACAAATGCTGGAGAGGGTGTGGAGAAAAGGGAACCCTCTTGCACTGTTGGTGGGAATATAAATTGATACCACCACTATGGAGAACAGTACAGAGGTTCCTTAAAAAACCAAAAATAGAATTACCATATGATCCAGCAATCCCACTACTGGGCATATAACCAGAGAAAACCGTAATTCAAAAAGACACATGCACCCCAATGTTCACTGCAGTACTATTTTCCATAGCCAGGACATGGAAGCAACCTATATGCTCATACTCAGACAAATGGATAAAGAAGATGTGTTACATATATACAATGGAATATTACTCAGCCATAAAAAGAACAAAATTGGGTCATTTGTAGTGACATGGATGGATCCTGAGACTGTCATACAGAGTGAAGTAAGTTAGATAGAGGAAAACAAATATTGTATGTTAATGCAATATGTGGAACCTAGAAAAATGTTACAGATGAACTTGTTTGCAGGGCAGAAATAGAGATACAGATGTAGAGAACAAATGTATGGACACCAAGGGGGCAAAGTAGTTGGGGGTGGTGGTGGTGGTGGTGGAATGAATTGAGAGATTGGGATTGACATATATATACTAATATGTATAAAATAGTTAACTAATAGATAACCTGCTATATAAAAAATAAATAAAATTCAAAAAAAACCACCCACTACCTTTTATTTTTATGTACTCCTTATTACATTATCTGAGAGTTATGAAAGTCTCCAAATTGCATAGACTATCTATACATTCATGTAAAGTTAAAAAATTTGCAACACAAAAATATTTTATTTTAAAAAATATTTTTGTCATAAACTTACAGATGAAATACATACAATGAATTCCATCCAGCTAAATTCAAATTATTTTTCTGAATTCATGAACAAATTTTTATGCAGTTGTAATTTGTATATGTACACCATCTTTTGATTTTGTGATTTACACTCAATACTCTCTTGTAGATCCTTTGTTTACTATATTGATATACTCTGCTTATTTATTTTTAAAGATTATGCAGTAAATATTTCATTATACTTATAAAAGTGGCTTAGCAAAAATTCTCTTATGATTAAATATTTGGATTTTTTCCCATTTTTTTCCATGAGCTAAATAGCACTCTATAAAAATCTTTGTACAAGTGACATACAAGAAAGTTAAAATCTAAATGTAAAATCCATATTACTTCTTCCAGCTTTACTAATTATTATGCTTGAAACATGGTAACATTATGTACTCAAAAACACAGCCGAATAATTTGTTTTAAAGCAACCAGATTGTAAATTAATTGAATTGCCTATCATTTTGAATGATGTCAGAAGACTGTCCTACACAACTTTTTCTAAGAATGTGATTTGATCTTAATTTTTTTTCTTTTTCTATAGTTCTCTACAGATATTGTATATTCCTTCACAGATTCAATGCTTTATTTCAGTATTATTATACAAGCTGTGCTGATGGCTTAAATACTCCAATCTATGTTCAAATACTGTATTTAGTATTTTAAATAAGAAAGCTTCATTGTCAGCAGCTACATAATTAACCTCCAGATACTATCATGCTCAAACTCACAATTTTCTTTTTCCAAATGAAGGAGATTTGAATCTAAAGTTTGGTAGTTTCCTATTAGAATAAAAGACTGCTCCAGCTCAGAGCTCAGGCATTGCTTGGAATTTCTAGGGCCAGCAGTAGATTCTTGCCTTGTAGATCCAATGGACACTGATGTCTGAAATAGCAGAGAGGGCTAGGTGGGAACAGTATAATGATTTCTCTGTAGGAAAAGGCTTTCATCAGGATGGCTCTCATTTGACTGGAGTATTCAGAAATACAAATCACCCATTTAAAATGATTGAGACAACTAGGCACCCAAATACAGACTGATTCAAATCTTTTGATCCATCCTATTTGCATCTTCAGGCACCTAAGCCAGCAAGGGACACCTTTATAGAGAAATGACACATACTCTAGATTAGAGCTTCTCAAGCAATCAGTGATAAAGAACCAGGTTTTTGTTTGTTTGTTTGTTTGTTTTTCCAAAATGTCTTCAACTGTTTTATAAAACAATAAAAATAATTATCAGAAAAATAAATTCAAAGACATGCCAAAGACAAGCCCCCGCCCCAATTTTGCATTTACTATTAGAGACAATTTTTATTTTTTATTATTACAGTTAATATAAATATATTTATTATAATTATGTTAGGTATTATATCAAATTGGGGTTAAATAAATATAATCAGAACAAGCATAGCATAGGTAAAATTATAAAAACTATACTCATGTTTTCATTGAAAGTGTGTGTGTAGGTGAATAACATAGACTTTACCTAGCTAATTGTGAAAAATTCTGAGGCCCAAATTTAGAATAGCACCACTATAGAGGACCTTAGCTTTAGAGTCAAAGATACCTGGTTTTGTCTCAGTCTCTTACTGGCTGGGTGACCTGAGACAACTTACTGTCTTAGCTTCCATTTCTTCATTTGTAGAGTGTAGATAAAAATAAAATCAAGTAGGGTTTTTGTAAGGAGCTGGTAAGACAATACATGTAAAGTGCTTAGGTTAGTATCTAGCATAATAAATGCTAAATATTGATAGCCAGAATTTCTGTTATAGGGTCAGCCATCATGGAAAAGGCTTAAGGAGATTTAGTGATAAAAAATGTAAAGAGCAAGCATACATCTGTCTTCAGGGTACCATCTAACAAAAGGAGTCAGATACATGTTAAAAACCTACAGCATAATAGACTACTAAACTAACAAGAGTTCAGCAAAGCTGCCAGATACAAATTCAATTTACACTATCAATAACCACCAAGAAACTGTAATAGAAATTGAAATGGCATTCACAATATCAGGAATCTCTAAACTTTCTAGGAATAGAAATAACAAGGAATGACAAAATTTTATGGATAAATCTCTCAAATTCTATTAAAAGACATAGAAGACATAAATAATGAATGAAGGAAGTGGAATTAGTTGATATTATAAATTTGTCAGTTCTCCCCTAAATTAATGTATATATCTAACATGTTCCAATATAAACTTTAGCTGAAATTTTTGAAAAAGTTGACAAACTGATTCTAAAGTCTATGTTGAAGAACTAGGTTTCACAAAGAGTTGTCAATTTTGTGTGTGCACACAAACGTACACACACACACACATACAAAGAGTGAAGAGAGAATAGTATATAACAGCACAGCAGCAGACATATAAAACATGGAACAGATAAGAATGCCCAGGAACAGAGCACATGTGTGGAATGGAATATAAGAAAAAGAAATGGAATATAATAGAAGTGGGGAATAGATAAATTGTTTAGTAGATGGTGTTAAGAAAGCTGGCTCACTTATGAGAAATAAATATATATATTCTTATTTCATGCCATGTATACAATGAACTCCAGATGGCTTAAAGCCCAAAATCTAAAAGGTGAAACTTTAAAGCTAATAGGAGAAAATATGACCTTAGGGTGGAAAAAGTTTTTTTTTTTTAAAGACTGTATAAACACAAATTATGAGGTAGAAAATTATTGGATCTGACTACACAAACATTAAAGATTTCTATTCAACTTGAGCCTAATAGGAAGTGTTAACAGATGTGTACCACACCTGGAGAAGAATTTGCAACGTTTAAAATCAGTGGGATTAATACATTATAAAAGTAATTCCTATTAATCATTGAAAAAATAGAAAATGAGTAAAAGATATGAATACAATGCACAAAAGGAGAAACCTGAATGACTAAAGTTAAAGAGATTCTCACCCTTACCTGTAATAAGAGATATGAAAATTAAAACAACAATATTATGTCACTTAATTGAAAAAAATTAAAACTTAGAGGACTCCAAGTTTTCAGCAAGTTGGGAGAAACAGGAATCCACATGCCTAGCTGGTGGGAGTGGGAACTAACACAGTCTTCTTGGAAAGTTATCTGGCAGCTCTGAGGGGAATTAAAAAGTCTTTGCACCCTACAATACAGCAGTCTCTCTCCTGAGAACATGCCTGAGAAAGTCTCACACAAGCCCATGAGGCATCATGTAGAAAAATGTACACAGCAGCATTATTTGTAGCAGCAAATAGCTCTCCATGATTAGATGGAATATTATGCAGCCGTCAAAAGCAATTAACTAGTGGGTATACATTAGAATATAATATTGAGTAAAAAGGTAAGAAATACAATGAGACACGCTTATGGAAGCTGAAAGCACGTACATACACAAAACACCACCACATATTTTCTGCAGATACATACATATCAAGAACATATATTAAAACATCATAAAGGAGGTGACTTCTCAATGGTAAGGAATAGTAATAGGAAATGGGAGATGCAGGGAAAACTGAAATAAAATAAGAAAGGGACCTTGTGGGATCAAACATAATGGTGTGTTATGAATTAAGAAAGGTGTTTGATTAAATCAAAGCTCTGCACCTAAAATCCAAAAAGTTAAAAAGGAGGGGAAAAAAGGTACATGCAACGTGGAACAGAGTGTTACCAAAGGCACGCTTGGTTCCCCATACATGCTTTACCTAAGCACATGGAAACACTTGAGACCCTCAGGAGAGAAAAATGAGGATTGAGACTCTGTTTAATCATGAACTGTGGTTCTCCCAGACTGGTCTTCGATCCCTTGACGTTCCTTTCAATTCTGCTATATTTGTGATGATTAGCCAAGTTGGAAGCAGAGGGCTTGGTTTCTCTATCCTGAGAAGCTGGTGACAAATCTACCTCCTGGTTGAGGTATCCTAGAAACGCTCAACTGTGTTCTTGCCTGAGCAGTATTTTCCATGTTTCTCCTGTACTGCTGGCAGTAGCAAATGTCTTTACCATGGCTGCCGTCCAGAGAATTTGAAGTCAGAGCTTTGCTCTGGGCTAGCATCCAGAAGAGTAATTTGGATTCCACAGCTGAAGAGCCCCAAACTTTAAGGAGGACTCAGAGGCTACACTGACTGCCTCTTCAAGCCTTTGTAAGCAAGAGGGGAAAAGGCTGGAAGCGCTCAGTCACTCTCAAGTCTGTGTGCTGGCCTTACTTCGATTTTTGTTCTTGTTCCAGGAGGCCCAGATATTTGGTGTTTCAAGAGCAAGAGGTGAAGCATTACCAGGATAGGCATATGTTTGTATTTTAGACTTTTTTTTTTTTTTTTTTTTGCGGTACGCGAGCCTCTCACTGTTGTGGCCTCTCCCGTTGCGGAGCACAGGCTCCGGATGCGCAGGCTCAGCGGCCATGGCTCACGGGCCCAGCCGCTCCGCGGCATGTGGGATCTTCCCGGACCAGGGCACGAACCCACATCCCCTGCATCAGCAGGCAGACTCTCAACCACTGCGCCACCAGGGAAGCCCTGTATTTTAGACTTTGCCTCACCTCCACCCTGGATCTGAAGATCAGTTGGGTAACATTTTCCTTATGGGTGCTGTGTTCATGAAAAGACTGAAGTGTGATTATCTTTTCAGTGTGTCAACATTCATTGACAAAGCAAGCATGTTCCCACACAGGGTGGTAAGAGGCATCTGAAAGTTCTTCTAGTCTCACATCAAATGTCCTCCAACAAGCTGAAAGTCCCATTATGTTTATTAATGGTAACTATCATTTAAAACATGTAGAGTGCTGTAAGATGTTTATAAACAAAGTCACATTTTATAATTTTAACAAAACTGCTAATTCTCTTATCATTCCTAGTTTACTAGTAAAATGGTTTTGGAGAGGTTCCTGCCTCGCCCAAAGTGACCCAACTAGGATACAGCAGGTCCAAAATGCAACCCAGGTCTACATGGGTCCATGTGTACAGCCTTACACCATCTCAGTATTGGTATTAAAAGCTTCTGTTGAGATATAGATATATTTTATGCAGCAAATTGGAAGCTAAGCCATCCTCAACATTCAGTATTATTGATTGGTTAACATTAGGCAGATGTGGCCTCAAAAATAGGACTTTGAAAGAATGAAGCACAGAAAACATAAAAAGCTTCCAAGCTTGGGACCACTCATCACCTAAGGAGAACAAAATAGTGCATCACATAGGAGAGGCCCAATCAATACAAATTCCCTTCCCTTCTTGTCTTGCATGAGGTACACAGTGGAGTGCTAGAGAGAGAAGGCTGGTCACCAGAGATCCTGGATTATAGGAGAGGGGGTCGACAAAAACAGAGTTCTCTGAAAGGGTGATAAGAGATTCTCCAAGGCAAACAGAACCCATTTTTTTCCAAACACACCAAAGGTCAGTCCTCTCTAATCACCCAAGGGCTGTTCCCTGTGCCATTTTCTAGCTAAGGCTGATGGTCCCAAAGCACAGGACAGGTTTTGATTCTTTCTCATTACCTCTAAGTCTACCTGAGGACTCTGCTGATAAGGAGCCTATAGTTTGTCATTGTTGTATGTCAGGCATATTGACTTTCATTTGATAGCCAAAATGCCTGGTGATTACAGGTAATAATAATCATAGCTGCAGTGATAGCAAACTCTAGTTAAGCACTTAGTACGTGTTAGATGCAGTGGCAAATGCTGTGTGTGTGTGTGTATATATATATATATATATATATATATATATATGTATATATGTGAAAAATATATGCATATATATTATGTATGTATATAGTCTCATTTGATACTCTAACAGTCCTCAAAAGTTAATATCATTACTCCTACTTTATATAATTAAAACAGAATGGAAAGGTCAATTAATTTGCCTATGAGCACCCAGCTAGTGCGTGGTGGTGTAGGCTCCAAATGCCATACTCTTTTTTTTGTGTGTGTGGTACGCGGGCCTCTCACTGTTGTGGCCTCTCCCGTTGTGGAGCACAGGCTCCGAACGTGCAGGCTCAGCGGCCATGGCTCACGGGCCCAGCCGCTCCGCGGCATGTGGGATCTTCCCGGACCAGGGCACGAACCCGTGTCCCCTGCATCGGCAGGCGGACTCTCAACCACTGCGCCACCAGGGAAGCCCCCAAATGCCATACTCTTGACCCTTACATTATACTCTTTGCTGCTATTACCCTGATCATCTATGATCTGGGGAAACTGAAACACAGAGTATAAATTCATTAGGGTAACAGCTTGTGATATATTTGTGACCTAAAAACATATTTTACATCTTAATTGTCCAGCCATTTATTTTACTAATATTTACAGTGAGAAATAATTAAGTAGTATAATTAACATCTGCAGTAAAATATAATTGAACATGGTAAATATATTACTAGTAAATGAAAAAAGTAAACATTAAATGCAATCATAAGTGTTATTTCCTCCACAATTTATTGCCTTCCACTCAAAAGCCTTCTTTAATTTCCTCTAAACTAGGGATTCTTTCTTTTTTTTTTCTTTTTTTTTTTTTTTTTGCAGTACGCGGGCCTCTCACTGCTGTGGCCTCTCCCGCCGCGGAGCACAGGCTCTGGACACGCAGGCCCAGCGGCCCTGGCTCACGGGCCCAGCCGCTCCGCGGCATGTGGGATCCTCCCGGACCGGGGCACGAACCCGTGTCCCCTGCATCGGCAGGCGGACTCCCAACCACTGCGCCACCAGGGAAGCCCTAAACTAGGGATTCTTAATCTTGGGTCCCAAAGGATTCATGGATAGAATTCCAGGGTGGAAAAGGGAGGATGTACAAAGATTTAGAGAGGAAAAAAATGACATTTTTGTTTCACTGATCTCTAATTGAAATGCAATATGTTTTTCAATGACAAATACTGCCAACAAACTACTGCAGTATTTATGAATATCTAATTGATGACTTTGTCATCAATAGAAATTGCATATGTTTAAATATTATTGTACAGGTGTGACAAATATCTTGAAATATCATTTGTACATATCTCTACTTAGAAATTGAAGTAGTTATTAGACCCACTGCTAAATCTTTTATCTAATACTTCCATAAAGATACAAATATAATTACTATATTAAAATATTTTAATATTTTGATAAGTGAATTTCAATATAATTTGTCTCTTTTGTAGTCCAATGTAATTGATATATTTAATAACATTATTGAGAAGAGTACATGGGCTTTACCATAGAAAAGTTTGAGAACCTCTCCTTGAAGCTACGCATTAGAGTTAACTTCTCTTGCAAGTGGGACAGAGAAGGTAACTGAACCTGACCTCTGCAGAGAATGGGGGCCCTGAGCATAAGGCGCCCTCTGAAAAACTCCTTCTATCCACCTTGCTCAGACTAGTGAATGTGCAGGTAGAGGTCTCTCTTTGGTTAGCTTATTTCTTTATGTTCCTGGAAAGCAGCATGTCCTCATAGACAGAAAGCTCAGCAATTGGTGTCTCTCCAAATATTGACTAGGCAGGGTCTGCAGTGCCGGCGGGTACTTCAGGAGTTTGGTGCTGACACCCGGGTCCTGCTGGACCTTCCTATATGATTCTGGGCAAGGTCTTTAAGACTCTGAACCTCAAGTTTGTCTCATCTAGAGTCAGGATAACACGGCTTGATATTTGTAAAGCACTTGACAACTCTCAATCTCCCTTTACATTAACACTTCAGCCGTCACAACAACTCTGAGGTACTGGATAAGCATTATCACCCTTGTGCCACATGTGACAGGACAGGGTAGAGCTGGGACCAGCACCCTTAGCCAACTACGCCTTCCTCAACACAGATGCCCCCACACTGTTTCCCTGCAGAAATAGCTTCTGGGCACCTCTTGCCTGCTGCTTTCATCCTTAAAGACACTCTTTCTCCAATGACTCATTTCTTCCCATGAGGATCCCTCTCTACCCTGCTCTATGTAGCACCTGACAGCCTACTTCTCATGAATCCATCTTAAATAGTAATATTCTTGTGTGCTCAGGTCTGAATCTCAAGTCTGAATCTCATAACAAATCTCAGTCCACAAATTTATGGACTGGAGGAGTCATTTAAGCTGCCTGAGCCTTATTTTCTTATCTATAAACAGGGTATTAGTGATTTGAGGTTTGTCATGAAAATAAATGATGTATAAAGATGCTTTTGTAGAATCATACAATACTTTATAAAATGTCACTTGATGCTATTAACAACCAAAGTAAAGACAGACTGGGAGGTGGTGAGGTACAGAATAAGGGTCTGAGGACACACAGACCCCTTGGGTCTGAGCTATGACTTTTTACTTGTATTGACATAACCCTGGAAAAATTGTTTCCCCTTCCTGAGCCTTAGTCTTCATCTTTGATAGAATTATTTTTATCTTCCTATTAAAGTTTTGTGAAGCTAAAGGGGATCAATGTATCAAGGAACTTAATACAATGCCTGGCACTTAATAATTTGTGCCGTTGTATTTTTCGTGGTGGTGGTGTGGTACGATTATTATTTTTTTCTTTTTTAGAACAGAATCTTTTTTCATACATTTTATGTCCACAGCATTAAGCATAGTGTTTTGCAAATAATAGGTACCCAAATATATTTTTGAAGGAATGCTTGGTTTTTAAAGAATTTTTTAAAGCTTTGTTTTTAAAGGTTTTTTTTTGATATGGACCATTTTTAAAGTCTTTATTGAATTTGTTACAATATTGCTTCTGTTTTTATGTTTTGGTTTTTTGGCCGCGAGGCATGTGGGATCTTAGCTCCCCAACCAGGGATCAAACCTGCACCCCCTGCATTGGAAGGCGAAGTCTTAACACTGGACCGCCAGGGAAGTCCCTTGATTGTTTTTAAATACTATGAGGTAGTCAAGAGATAGGAACCAGTGTAAAAATTTTAAAATTCTATCTAAATATCATAACTTCCTATTTTTCTATGTTATAAAGCAGAGTGAACAGGCCTCCGTTCTTGGGTTCATCCTGGTTATTTTCTCCACTGAAGACTGTAGGATATATAGTCTACATAACACTTCCTGGTTCTACTGCACGTGTGACTTTGCAGGCTCCACACCCCTATTAGGTGGTGAGCTCCATGGGAACTGAGTCCACGTTTACAGTTCAATCCTCAGGCATCAGCATAACACAGGGCAAGGACAAAGGCAAGGCCCTCACAAACGTTTATTGCTGACCACCACCATTCTGCCCATCCCATGGCACAGGGGCCAGGCAGAGGCAGCTGCTAAGCCTTTGAATACAGGACCCATTCTCCTTTATCTTTTTCTGAATTCTTTTGAGAAAAGCAGTCCTTAGGTTTAACATAAGAGAACTAAAACACCCATTGAGGATGCTGTGATTTTTACCACAGGAGTTAATTATGAGCTGAATGAAATGAAAAAAGAGAAATGTGTAGAGGCATTTAATGTTAAATTAATTAAATGCACAGCTTGACACTTCGGTGTCATCCCAGCAGATATAATAAAGTTAAGCATATACCTCTAGCTTATTAATTCTAGTAGCTCATAATGCATGGTATTAAACAAGATTGAAAAGGCCTCTATCTAAAATATGATGTTCCTGGAGATGGATATCTAGCTTTTATGTCACATTAAATACTGTACGAATAGCTTTCATCTGCATCATATCATTTAAGTCTCATGACACCCTTGTGGAGTGGATGGCATTATCTCCATTTTTACACGTGAATAAACGGGAGTGTAATGAATTAAATCACTGCTTCAGAATATATAGCCAGTGTATTTTTTATTTATTGCTGTGTAACAAATTACCCAGAAACTTAGAGACTTAAAACAACAAACATTTATTATCTCACAGTTTCTGTAGGTCAAGAATCAGGGCACAGGTGAGCTGGATGCCTCTGGCTCAGAGTCTATCCTGACGCTACAGTCAAGTCGTTGCTGAAGGTTAACCTGGGGGAGGGTTGGCTTCCAAGCTCACTCTGGGGCAGAATTCAGTTCCCTGCAGCCTGTTAGCCTAAGGATCTCAGTCCCTCACTAACTCTTAGCCAGAGGCCTCCCTCAGTTCCTTGCTTTGTGGGCCTCTCCATAGGACAGGTCACAATGGGGCAGCTGGCTTCCCTCAGTGAGACAGAGAGAACATGGGGGAGGGCACCCAACACAGAGCCACAGTCATTTTAAAACCTAACCTTGAAAGTGACATCTGTCATTTCTTCTGTGTTTTATGAGGGGAGACAATAAATCTACCATGCTCAAGGGGAGGGGATTACAGTGGGGCGTGAACTACAGGAGACAGGGCTCACTGAGGAATCATCTTCGAGGTTGTCTACATAGCTAGTTAGTAGTGAAGAAAGGACTCAGATATAGATTAGTGTTTCGTCTAAAACACCGTGATGCTCCAGCCAGGATCCAGTGATTCATTCGAATGTTTACTGCTGGGACTATAATATGTACCTCAAGAGACTCACAATATATACATGAAGACTGACTGGACAATTACAACACATTAGGACAAAGGCCATGCTAGAGGAAAGCAGCGGGACAGTGGGAAACACCCAGGAAGGCACACAGCCCCGTCCTGGAGGGACTCTGACATCTGAGCCAAGTGTTGACAGACTTGATGGACTCTCAGGCCTAGGTGAAGAAAAGAAGGGGAGAAAGGCCTGTCCAGCACCTGTGAAAGGCAGAAATTTGAGAGAATATCACCATTCAACAAAGTGTGGATTATTTACTACAACTACTAAGAGACAAGTAATTCATGAGGCTGGAGAATTAACTATGTGCAGTAGCTCTCAACCCTGATTTCACTAGAATCACCTGGAGGGCTTTTTAAAAATGGCCTATACTTTAAGTTAAATTAATGAAATCCAAATCACTTGGGGGTGAACGTTGGTTTTGGTGGGGATTTTTAGTATTTATTTTGTGGCAGTCTTTTTAATCCTCATATCTACCATATGAGATAGATATTGTTAGTCTATCTATACTTCATTTTATTTCTAAATTTAAGTTACATGGCATCAGACATGTGATCTAAATGTAGTTCTCCCAAATACATTAACTGTGATGAATACATTTGCATTCCTGCCATGGTGTCTTGCAAATAATATTTTCTAAAATAATTGCTTCATTCAAGATAGCCATCTTGCACATGGCTAATTCACTTTGTTGTACAACAGAAACTAACACAGTATTGTGAAGCAATTTTACTCCAATAAAGATCTATTTTAAAAAAAACCCATAACCATCTTTGGGTTGCGAAAAAGCAGTTGATAATAAACTACCAAATACTTTAGCAGGTTAGTCCTACAGGCTCCTCCATGAACCAAATTCTGATTATGAGGAGTGACTGGTTGATGCAAGGGAAGAGAGACCTGGTTCTCTGTCCTCAGTTCAGCATAACTCTGAAGGGCCAATGCAGCCCAGAGCTCCTGTGGGATCAGCTGAGGCCTTTGTTGAGACTGAACTGTAGTTCAGCGTCTCCTTTTACCCAACCCTGCCTCCTTTACTCTCTCACAGGTCTTGATCTCAAGGACTCTCCCCAATAAACTTCCAGCACACAGATTTCCATGTCTCCAGAGTCTCCCTCCTGAAGAACCCAACCTAAGAGCAAAGGACTATGGAAGGACCACATTTATTAACTTTATTTTACCTTAATAGATACATTGTACATGCTTCATAATCAGAGAGATTGTACATGCTTCATAATCAGAGAGATTGGAGTTTATGAGTTATCATCTCTGGGAAGTTATTTAATCCCTGTTTTCTGATTTCTGAAGAGAATTTTACCAGGATTAAATACAATTCACATAAAGCACCTATTGTGGCATTTGACAAAATACAGGCATGCAGTACATGGAGACCTATAAATTAGTAAAGTAGAATCACTGGAAGACTACATATCTAGGGCACATCTTCTTAACCCCTCCACATCGGTGCTTTTTTTTTTTTTTTTTTTTTTTTGCAGTACGCGGGCCTCTCACTGTTGTGGCCTCTCCCGTTGCGGAGCACAGGCTCCAGATGCGCAGGCCCAGCAGCCATGGCTCATGGGCCTAGCTGCTCCGCGGCATGTGGGATCTTCCCGGACCGGGGCATGAACCCGTGTCCCCTGCATCGGCAGGCGGACTCTCAACCACTGCACCACCAGGGAAGCCCCACATTGGTGCTTTTTAAATCACTCTAGTAGAGGAGACTCCAAGATGTTGACAGGGTTAGAACCACTGGGCTCAATCATGAAAGGGCCTTGTCAACTATGCTAAGTTTACATTCTATTTTGAAAATATCAAGGGATATTTAAAGTAGGGCAGTAGCTTGATTAGATTTGTATTTTAGAAATATTCTATCTATACAGTCTAGAATATGGAAGAGAGGAGATGAAACTGGAAAGCAGGAGTGGGGTACAGAGGCTAATGCAATAATCTAGCTTAGACATGAAGGTTAGAAATGGTGAACCAAAAGAGCAGTGAAGATATAAGGGAAAGGACAGATTTGAGGATTTTAAGGCAATAAATCTGTCGCATGTGGGATGTAAGGGGGAGGGATAAGCTAGAGGTGACTGCAGGTTCCTGGCTTGAAACCATGGGGAGACAGTAGTGTGAATCCTCAAGAAAGGGAATGCAAGAGGACCAGCATGAACGAGTGAGGAAATTGTAGAAATACGAGCTCAGATGGGACAGGACATCCCAGTAGATGTTTAGTGGGCCACTGGCATTATAGTCAAAAGCTGACAAGAAAGATGTGAGCTGGACATAATTATTTATGGATCACGAAGCCATGGTATTGGATGAAATCAACAAAGAAAGAAGTTAAGGATGGAACCCTGAGGGAGAATGTTGTTTAAGAAGAAGGCAGAGAAAGGGAAGCTCTCCTCCAAGGCTGAGAAACAGCTACCTAAAAATTGAGAAGAAAACCAGAAGAAAGTAGTGGCATCTAGAGCAAAAGAGGAGAAACTTGCAAGAAAAGAAGGTAACCAACAGGACCAAACCCTACAGAAAAATGAATAGCCCCTTCTTTGAGTAGCAGTTTTGTATCAGGCACTTCACAACTCTTTCAATGAAGAATATTTGCCAATATATGTGAGAAGAGCCCTGATTTAAATAATTGCATTTATTATTTCACATATCAAGATGTCAACAGAGAGAAGGCTCCAGGAATAGTATGCCAGAGCTGATCAGGATTTATCCATGAGCTGGAATAGGATCACCATCCAGGAGGGTATCCAACCGCCTCTAAAAATTGTAAGTTTCTGCTAACAAGTAGGAAGGAGGAAAAATGAATGTTGGGTAGCCAACCAATAGTGTCTGCTACCAAGGATTTACTTCAGGTTCCCTTCACAACAATTGTGCAAGGTAAGGATTCTTGTCTCCTTTTCTTTTTTTTTTTTAATAGATAAGGAAACCATAGAAGGCAGAAGTAAGAACATTTCCAAGAACGCACATCTTAGAAGTGGAAGTTCCACAATTCAATTCAAGTCTGTCTGATTACCAAGCCTGTATTTTTGAAATAGCTTATAATGAAAGTTTCTTCTACAGCTCTCCATAAAGGGGCACACAGTCTTTTCTTAATATATTTTTTCCTTAGGCACTTATTTCCCCATTCATATGTTTGTGAAGGTGTCCTCTCTAAATAAGCTACTGTGACCTTACATGCCTGCAGCTTCCTCATGTTACAGCTACTTCTCCAACTTGTCGAGATTATTCAGAATTTTAATTTTACTCTGCAAGGTGTTAGTCATTCCTTATAACTCAGGATTAACTAAAGAGAGAAGCACACTGTTAGGAAACATCTTTCAAGCTGTAACTGCAGTCACCTGTGTGTGCTGGGTGACCAGGACTACTCCTGGAGTGTGATTAGTGGTGCATCTACCTTACAGTAAAATGCCCTGTAGAGACTGAGTTTGCCTAGCTTGTTAGCAAGTCTGCTGTGGCACAGAGTCATATGTCTTATTGATGATAAGATAGTCTGTATTTATTACTTATTTTACCTATAGAGTAGCTCATCAATCTGACACAGAAGAATATTAAATCAGTTCACATGAAATGGGTTGCAAAGCTGGTTTGTTATTATAAACAGCTGTGATTGTCCATGTGTTATCAGATTCATCATCTGACTTTCTCTAGGGTGTTTCCGGGAAACCAGGTCACAGTGATTGATCAACCATGTCATGGACTTTTCTTTACATCCCCTTGTTTCCCCTACATCTTCTTTCTTCCTCTGACACTTGCATCTAACCTTATATTCATTTCCATGAATTTCTTTTCCATAAGAGAGTTCACCAGTTTAACCCTGAAGCCATGCTCAGTGATGAAATAGGCACAAACTTGAATAATGGATTTTTTTTTTTTTGGCAGCCCCACATAGCTTGCAGGATCCTAGTTCCTGAACCAAGGATTGAACCTGGGCCCTGAGCCCTAATCACTGGACGACCAGGAAATTCCCAATACTGGATTTTAGGTGGACTATTAACCCTCCAGTTTCTACAACCAGTGCCATTCGTGGACATGTCTGTTCCACATTCCAAAGGGAGAGAAAGGAGAAAGTGAAATGGGTGGGCAGCAAATCTAGCACAGTTTGAAGGTAGTATCATTTGATTTAGGCCCCAATTCCCCCATTGGCCAGTGACTTGATCCTTCATGCTCACTAAATGTTAGTCTTCTACCCCGTGAAGGACAGCTATGGGATATGAGCAAGACTGACATACAGTGGGAAGATGTTGATATCAGGAGAATTGTTGATGATAGTAGTAGCTACATTGATTGAGTGATTACTATGTGCCAGGCACTGTGCTCAGCACTTTTCCATACAATAATTCTTTTGATCTTCATAACAACCCTGTGAGGTAACCACTATAAATAGCCCTATGGTATAGCAGAGGAAACTGAGGCTTGGAGAGGTTAAGTTATTTGCCCATGGTCACCCAGCTAGGTAGTGACAACCTGAAATTTCAATACAAGATTTTCTGTCTTCAGAGATACTAATTCTTAGCCATTCTGATGCCCTATCTTAAATAAACAATAACAATCTCCTCTTGACTCATTCATTTAACTCATATATATATATTGAAATTTTGCTACTGTACCCAGGATTTGGGTTTAAAAAAGGAATAATACTTTATTGGTTCTCTTGGGTGTATTATTTCTTCAACCCTTCAAATTTTCCTCCATAGAGAGGGAAAAACTCATCTTGGTCTATAACACAGGTAAAAGGTCTAAGGAAGGCTTTTCAAGGGAGAGGCTGGCTTAGTTCTCACTAATCCTGGACTGATTTGAGTGGAGAGGTGGCCTCCCAAGAGAGATGGGACATGAGCACTGAGTCACCTGTGGCCAAGCACAGAAGGAATACGGGGCTACATATCTTGTGTGTAAGAAGGCAGCTAATGTTTTTTAACAAATTATTAGAAGACAAGTGTAGGCTACTGTGAAAGATGGAACCCCTGGGAGCCAGAGACACTAAGGCCGTATTCATCCACTTGGAGATTCTTCCCTCTGGACATCTACTGGGTGCTCATGGAAGGCCTGAAGTTAGGGCTAGGGACCGACCCAAGGGAGCATCCACGGATGGTGCAGACCAGTTGCAGATAAAGCATGAAACGTCACCCACACCTTCTCCTCTAAGGAACAAAAACCTGCAGTTGCTTGTGGGAAGGCAGCTAACTCTGTCACCCCTAGGTCAAAATTGAAGACCCAGGGCTTCCCTGGTGGCGCAGTGGTTGAGAGTCCGCCTGCCGATGCGGGGGACGCGGGTTCGTGCCCCGGTCCGGGAGGATCCCACGTGTCGCGGAGTGGCTGGGCCTGTGAGCCATGGCCGCTGCACCTGCGTGTCCGGAGCCTGTGCTCCGCAACGGGAGAGGCCACAACAGTGAGAGGGCCGCGTACTGCAAAAAAAAAAATAAAAAATTGCAGACCCATTGGGGCTGGGAGAAAGCAAAAGAAAAGAAAAAAACACTAGCCCCAGGGTAAGGGGGTTGAAATCTCCCTGGGCCAGTTTTTATATGAATCCCACTGCTGAGAGTAGGGCAGGACCGAAGAGAAAGACCCACCCTAACAACCTGAGCCCCAGGGCATGCCTAGAGCAGGTTAGCAAGCCCCTGGCAACAATCAGCAACAGTCTAGTGCTGGGAATCAGGAGGAAGCAAGGAATGAGATGCTCTCAATCACAAGGGCCCAGGAAAGCAGGAGGTTTGGGTGGTGCAGGAACACTGAGGAAGACATTCAGGCTGCCAACTATCACCAAAGATGATGCTAGAAGAATCCGGAGCTGGTGGTGCACTGAAGGTAACAAAAGCTAAAGTCTGATTGGGGTACATTTGGGCTTTCTGAAACGGAAGGTTCACATCAATCGTCAATTCTTTAAAATAGTGTTGCCTTTTCTCCGCTTTCATTGCTGAGCTCTGATTAGACCTAAGTTAGTCATCTAGTCTCTGTGGTCCATACTCCTCATGTTTCCCTGTGCTACATCCTGGCTTATTTCTGCAAATTGATGCTTTCAGTTCTTATCGTTTCAGCTGTGTCTAATCTGTTGCTCAGCCTACTCAATGAGTTTGTAAATTTCAAGTATACTTTCTTTTATAGGAGCTATATTTGATCTTATTTGACTCTCCGTTGTCACTTTTGCAGTCTCTTATTTCTTGCTTGTACTTTTGGCACTTTTAAAAATGTATTTAAACTAGGAATTCCCTGGAGGTCCAGTGGTTAGGACTCCGCACTTTCACTGATGAGGGCCGAGGTTTAATTCCTGGTCAGGGAACTCAGATCCCACAAGCTACACAGTGCGGGCAAAATTTTTAAAAATGTATTTAAACATTTTAAATATACACACTTTATATACCACAACTAATCCAAAATCTGAGATTCTCATGCATCTGATTCTACAACCTGTTTGCTTCTGCTGGTTCTCATCCATGATACCCTGTTTTTTCCATGCTTTTTGATTATATTCTTGTTTAACTTTATGTGGAAAAGGGTCCTGGTGAAGCTATATTCTTCCATAAAGAAATTGTGTTTTGTTTAGCCAGATGATAGGGGGCTACAGATGGAATACAGTCTAAAAATAAAGTTTTAACTTGCAGTTTTTTTAAACTAAATAGGTAATATGAATTTGGCAAGAAATCCCAAGAGGGCCAATGTTCAATTAAAATTTCTTATTTCAGGGAATAATACTTCTTTTCCTCTCCATCTGTGGCCAAGTTTAAAGCAGCAATTTTCCTTGTGGGCCCTATTTGTGTGTGTGTGTCTGTGTGTGTGTGTTTTCTTGTAACTTAGTCTATTCTTTTGTGAAGAATAGATGGTCTTTAGGGTTCTGGCTTTCCTTACCTCCTCTGATTTGCATGGACTCCTACAACATGGGTGGTCACCCAGATCACCAAGAATTAGCTGATATCTCCAAGACAGCCAGTGGTTTAACTCTTACTCTCCTTTTGGATTCCTGCTTTTTCTTTGTTTTTATCAAGTTGGAATCACTTATAAAAAATAAAGGAGCAGAATGTCCTAGTGATGCTTGTTAGTCTATTCTTGGGTTTGAATCCCGGGTCTGCTATCTTAATCATTATGCAACCTTAGGTAATCTATTTGCTTTTCTGAATTAGTTTTATCATTTTTAAAACATAACTAAGAATACTTATCTACATATCTGACTCTGAATAAGATTCAAGATAATGACTGCAAAATGCCTAGAACCAAAAGACCTTGCCTGGCTATTAAACAGTGGCAGCCATTACAAGTTTTATTAATAAGCTCCCTTGAGATAAATGTACTGAAATCTTTAAAAACTCCAAATTGGCCACTTCAAGGCAGGTCTGCTGCTCACTTAGCCCAGAGTGATAGTAACAAAGGAGAGACCTGGTTTGGAGTCCACACACTATTATACTATGGGTGAGGGTAGTCGTAAAGGAAATTTATTTTTTTCTCTATCTGTGTCTCAATAAGAAATGACCTGGCAGCATAAATGGCACATCTCATGTATGAATGGTTGCCTCTTAAAGAAAATAATAAATAGGATAGGACTCTCAAACAAGAGACCAAGTTTTATTATTACACAGGCTTTTGAAGAGTACCAAGGAGTCTGATTTCATGGTATTTGCGCTGTGAAGCAAGCATTTTCCATCTGCCAGGGTGATGGTCTTAATGATTACATACACAACATCCAAAGAGTAATTTAATTCACAAGTTCCTGATCCACTTATACTAATATAATTTGAACTTGGCCTGATAGACACCGATAGACATGACAATAAGATTGCCCTCTCTCCTTTTGGTTAATTTGGCCAGAGGAAAATTAATGCTAACTTAATGTCCATTCGAAAATTCTTAGGTCTATTGGATTTTACACGTGGCAAAACACCATTACTTTTAAAGGTTTTTTAAAGTTTTTTGATGAATAGTTATGTGTTTATGGCCGCTTTGGACGTTTTTGTTTACTGTGCTCTGCAGCAATCATTTAAATGTCTGTCTTTCAAAGAAATAATAAATTATGACAGCATCTTTAATTGGAGGCTGTCCTGTATCTTAGGAAATGTTTGCCTATAAAACTATGGAAAGTGGCCATGGTTTCCATTCTTTCCCATCTCTGGAGGGATGTTTATATTAAATTGAATTGATTTTGCTGGCAGCTTTACCCCCTTCCAGTGTTCACTCAGACTTCCACAAATATTATTTGAACCCTACAATGAGTATCTTTTTGGGTTGGGCTCCCTAGGAAACAGATTTTGCTGGCAGGTCTATTGACAAATGCCTTTGGCTACGACACCTGTTAGTGAGTGAGGAAAGCAGGATTGGGAAAAAGTAGAAGTTGAATTTTGACCCAGTATCAACGAAGGCCTCAGCTAGTCATACAGAGAGTTCTGGAGCTGAGGATGGCCCTTCAGCGTTGTCTTAATTGAGGCAAGGGCCCCAGGCCTTTGTACCACTGTACTGACCAGCCATTGGGCTGTGACCATAGAGGGGATAAAACCTTGGGCAAGGAACTTTCTTCTACCAGGGGCAATGCCTGAGAAGGCACTCAGCTGTGAACCGTCAGCAGCCAACGTTCCCAGCAGCTAGGGAAAGTCTGTGCTTCCATCCTGAAGGTGGGACATGGGCAATGCATTACAGTGTCCCCTAACCCGGGGATACACCGGTGAGCAAATCAAACGTAGTTTCCGGCTTCATGAATATTCAGTGTTTCTCTATTTCCTTTACCTTGACCTCCAGAGGTCACACTCATCCTGTGCTTGGTAGCCCTGCTCCACTCTGCTTTCATGTACTTGCTCGGGCTTCCTTTCACTGGAGGACCTTGGAGACAATTATGACCATCGTTAGCAATGTTTGAGTCAGCACTGGGCCCCTTCTTGCTTGAGGAAAGAGTTCTGTTAGCCCAGTGCTGTGTTCCCAGTGGTTTCGTTCTATCCATGATCTGAAATCACAGCTATAACATGAAGGCATATTTAGGATTGATCCAGGGAATGGGCGCTCTCCAGCATCTCCTTTCCTTCAGTGTCTTTTAGATACGGCTCTACACTAGCTGGTCTCAAACTATTGTGAGCATCAGAACTTCTGGAGGCTGTATTTAATGATGCAGAGATATCTGGCCCCAGAGGTTCTGATTTAGCAGGTCCAGGTAGGGTACTGGTACCTGTAATTATAGAAAGATTCTGAATTGGTTCTTATGCATTTCAGATTTGAGAAGCACTTCTCTACTCCATCTGCTTTGTGATTCTGGGAGTCTCCTCCCCTCACCCAGACTTACATTCCCAACTTGAATATTTTTCTCCTCTGGCCAAATTCTGTTCCACTTTGAAAACTGGGCTCAAGTGTCACCACTGCATTTAAGGGCAAAATAGCACCATGATTGAGTAAGGTTTCTGCAATCAGACAGGTGAAATCAAATCTCAACTTATTTTATTGACAACATACAGAGCTAAGTTTGCTTATGTAATCTCCCTGAGCTTCAGTTTCTTCATCTGTTATATGAGAATAATATTATCTCATACGGCTCTCAGGGTTGTGATGAGGGTTAAATGATATAATACTAAATACATGTAAAGTGTTGAGTACATCACCAGGCACACACTAAGTTTCCAATTGTCACTTCCTGGTGGGAAGGCAGCACAGCACAGTACTGCCAAGTGCAGGTTCTTTGTCCGTGTGTGGTCAGAAGCGGGACCTCATACAGTGTACTTAATGTCTCTGAGCCTCAGTTTCTTCTTTTTAAAACTGGAGTAATACTAACCTCCATCTCAAAGGTTGTGTTGAGTATTTGAGACAATAATACCTGTAAAGTACTGTGTACTTTCCTGGCACTTAGGAAGGATCTTAGCAAATATCCATTATCATTATTCTATGAAGATATCCTGCCTTTTCAGTCACGTTGCAGAATTTACTTTTCCTCTTTGGCATTTCCATAAAACTGTTCATACCCTTATGAAAGTACTCATATTACTTAACAATTATTCCGGAGAGACCTTCAAGACAGCAGAGGAGTAAGACATGGAGATCACCTTCCTCCCCACAAATACATCAGAAATACATCTACACGTGGAACAACTCCTACAGAACACCTACTGAACGCTGGCAGAAGACCTCAGACCTCCCGAAAGGCAAGAAACTCTCCACGTACCTGGGTAGGGCAAAAGAAAAAAGAAAAAACAGAGACAAAAGGATAGGGACGGGACCTGCACCAGTGGGAGGGAGCCGTGAAGGAGGAAAGGTTTCCACACACTAGAAGCCCCTTCGCGGTCGGAGACTGCGGGTGGTGGAGGGTGGGGGGGTGCTTCGGAGCCAAGGAGGAGAGCACAGCAACAGGGGTGCAGAGGGTAACGCGGAGAGATTCCCGCACAGAGGATCGGTGCCGACCAGCACTCACCAGCCTGAGGGGCTTGTCTGTTCACCCGCCGGGGCGGGCGGGGCTGGGTGCTGAGGCTCGGGCTTCGGTCAGAGCGAGGGAGAGGACTGGGGTTGGCGGCGTGAACACAGCCTGCAGGGTGTTAGTGCACCACAGCTAGCCGGGAGGGAGTCCGGGGAAAAGTCTGGACCTGCCTAAGAGGCAAGAGACCATTGTTTCGGGCTGCGCGATTAGAGGGGATTCAGAGTTCCGCCTAAACGAGCTCCAAAGACTGGCGCAAGCCGCGGCTATCAGCGCAGATATAAGCGCAGACCCCAGAGACGGGCATGAGACGCTAAGGCTGCTGCTGCCGCCACCAAGAAGCCTGTGTGCGAGCGCAGGTTACTATCCACACCTCCCCTCCCGGGAGCCTGTGCAGCCCGCCACTGCCAGGGTCCCTTGATCCAGGGACAACTTTCCCGGGAAAACACAAGGTGCAGAAAAACTGTCGACAAAATTCAAAACCAATTCATGATAAGAACCCTCCAGAAAGTAGGCATACAGGGAACTTACCTCAACATAATAAAGGCCATATAAGACAAACTCACAGCCAACATCGTTCTCAATGGTGAAAAACTGAAACCGTTTCCTCTAACATCAGAAGCAAGACACGGTTGTCCACTCTCATCATTATTATTCAACATACTTTGGGAAGTTTTAGCCACAGCAATCAGAGAAGAAAAATAAATAAAAGGGATCCAAATCAGAAAAGAAGAAATAAAGCTGTCACTCTTTGGAGATGACATGATAATATACATAGAGAATCCTAAAGATGCCACCAGAAGACTACCAGAGCTAATCAATGAATGTGGTAAAGTAGCAGGACACAAGAGTAATGCACAGAAATCTCTGGCATTCCTATACACTAATGATGAAAAATTTGAAAGAGAAATTAAGGAAACACTACCATTTACCACTGCAACGCAAAGAATAAAATACCTAGGAATAAACCTACCTAAGGAGACAAAATACCTGTATACAGAAAACTGTAAGACACTGATGAAAAAAATTAAAGATGATACAAACGGATGGAGAGATATACCATGTTCTTGGATTGGAAGAATCAACATTGTGAAAATGACTCTACTACCCAAAGCAGTCTACAGATTCAATGCAATCCCTATCAAACTACCACTGGCATTTTTCACAGAACTAGAACAAAAAATATCACAACTTGTATGGGAACACAAAAGATCCTGAATTGCCAAAGCAATCTTGAGAAAGAAAAATGCACCTGGAGGAATCAGGCTCCTGGACTTCAGACTATACTACACAGCTACAGTAATCAAGACAGCATGGTACTGCCACAAAAACAGAAACATAGCTCAATGGGACAGGATAGAAATCCCAGAGATAAACCCATGCACATGTGGTCACCTTATCTTTGATAAAGAAGGCAAGAATATACAATGGAGAAAAGACAGTCTCTTCAATAAGTGGTGCTGGGAAAACTAGACAGCTACATGTAGAAGAATGAAATTAGAGCACTCCCTAACACCATACACAAAAATAAGCTCAAAATGGATTAAAGACCTAAATGTAAGGCCAGTCACTATAAAACTCTTAGAGGAAAACATAGGCAGAACACTCTATGACATACATCACAGCAAGATCATTTTTTACCCACCTCCTAGAGAAATGGAAATAAAAACAAAAATAAACAAATGGGACCTAATGAAACTTAAAAGCTTTTGCACAGCAAAGGAAACCATAAACAAGACGAAAAGACAGCCCTCAGAATGGGAGAAAATATTTGCAAATGAAGCAACTGACAATGGATTAATCTTCAAAATTTACAAGCGGCCCATGCAGCTCAATATCAAAAAAACAAACAACCCAATCCAAAAATGGGCAGAAGACCTAAATAGACATTTTTCCAAAGATGATATACAGATTGCCAACAAACACATGAAAGTATGTTCAACATCACTAATCATTAGAGAAATGCAAATCAAAACTACAGTGAGGTATTACCTCACACCAGTCAGAATGGCCATCATCAAAATATCTACAAACAATAAATGCTGGAGAGGGTGCAGAGAAAAGGGAACCCTCTTGCACTGTTGGTGGAATGTAAATTGATACAGCCACTATGGACAACAGTGTGGAGGTTCCTTAAAAAACTAAAAATAGAACTACCATACAACCCAGCAATCCCACTACTGGGCATATACCCTGAGAAAACCATAATTCAAAAAGAGTCATGTACCACAATGTTCATTGCAGCTCTATTTACAATAGCCAGGATATGGAAGCAACCTAAGTGTCCATCAACAGGTGAATGGATAAAGAAGATGTGGCACATATATACAATGGAATATTACTCAGCCATAAAAAGAAACGAAATTCAGTTATTTGTAGTGAGGTGGATGGACCTAGAGTCTGTCATACAGAGTGAAGTAAGTCAGAAAAAGAGAAAACAAATGCAGTATGCTAACATATATATATATATATGGCATCTAAAAAAAAAAAGGTTCTGACAAACCTAGGGGCAGGACAGGAATAAAGACGCAGATGTAGAGAATGGACTTGAGGACACAGGGAGGGGGAAGTGTAAGCTGGGACGAAGTGAGAGAGTGGCATGGACATATATACACTACCAAATGTAAAATAAATAAGTAGTGGGAAGCAGCTGCATAGCACAGGGAAATCAGCTTGGTGCTTATGACCACCTAGAGGGGTGGGATAGGAAGGATGGGAGGGAGACGCAAGATGGAGGAGATATGAGGATATATGTATATGTATAGCTGATTCACTTTGTTATAAAGCAGAAAATAACACACTATTGTAAAGCAATTATACCCCAATAAAAATTAAAAAAAAATTATCCCCATGTTTCTTCATTAGGCCTTGTTATATTATATTATATTATATTACATCAATTATTTTATATTATACGATATTTTATTTTATGTTATATATATACACATATAAAACAACCACCACCTCATAGGTGTTCAATAAATGTTAATGAATCCCTGAAGCAATCCAAAATCATTAGGTAAGTTTTTTTATTAGATCAACAAGAGGTTATTTGAATTGGTCCTTAAAATGGCCAGAAAATCTTGCTTATATGTGACCTGATTTATTTTTGGATAACTAACAGCATCCCAGACTCATCATGTGTTTAATGAGAGGCAGGAAGTGCATTGCTTTCCTGGAACAGCTTAATAAAGTCCTCAGTGTATGATGCTAAAAGGGAAGATGAGAAAATGAATAAATTAATGCTTGCCAAGAACAAGAAGCTCTGGAGAAGAGAGAAGTTGCATAATAATATAATGGCTGTGGGTCATGCATGGCCAGGATTTTTCTCCTTTAGTCATTGAGGGAACTCAGTGTTTTACAGTAAACAGGTACACTATCTCTACAGCTTTTGTGAGATTGAATTAGGCAGGAGACTCAGATTATTTCCATTCTGCAGATGGGGAAACTGAGGCATGACATAGGCATAGATTTTCCCTATGCCACATACCAATGAAGTGGTGCATATAATAAAAATAGCTACTTGTTGTGAAGAATCTACTATGTCCCCTCACTCTTAGGTTTATTATAAACATTATCGCTAATTTTCACATCTACCCTGGGAGGTAAATATTAGCTAATTGAAGTTCAGAGGGGTTAAGTGACTTGCCTAATCTCACAGAGTGATTAAGTGTCAGAATTTGGGATCATCCTGTATGATTCCAGAGTCCATGCTGTTTGCACTACATCAAGACCAGGCATTCTGATCTCTAGCCTAGAAGATTGCACTGTGGGATAGGGAAACAGTACTGGCTTTTGAAAAACCTGTGATTAAGTTTCAAGATTTCAGAGAGCAGTGCACAGGACATGGTTGAAGGTGAATTTAGCCTCAGGTGAATGCTGCTGCCAAACCAGTTGTTCCTGGTTTAACGAATGTGATTAAGTTGCAGTGGGAAGTGGGTTCGAGAGGAAGAGTTTCAGGGCCCTGCTCTGGCTCAGTGGAATAAATAGTGCAGGGATCCAGCCCTCAGCTGGAAAGGGGAGCCTCTCGCTTGAGTGTCCTGCAGAGCGGAGCAGGAGAGAGAGGCTGTAAGCTAGTGTGGTCTCGGGGAAAGCGTGGACTGCACAGCCAGACAGGCTAGGTTTCAATCTTTCTGACATTCTCTAGGGTGTGCCTCGGGTATGTTCCTTCATCTAGCTGAGCCACTGCTTCCCAGTTGGGAAATCAGAAACATTCTGATCATTTTCACAGCAAGATGATGATGATTACAAGAACTTATGATTAAGGTGCCAGTCGCAGAGCAGGTAGTTTGACCTTCCAGCTCTGGGATGGCTGGGACTCAGAAAGCAATCAGAAAGCCAAGCCGCTTCACTGGGGGATGAGGTGACCCAGGGCAGCCCAGGCTGGTTTGTAGTTACCAGCATAGGCCAGACCTTGCCTTTACTGCCCTACAGGAAGGAATAGGTCATGGTTCCGGTTCACTAGCTGGTACGAGGTAGTTTCTACCAGGCTAGCGTAGAAGAATGAGGCAGTGAGAACAGGAATTGCTCAAGGCGAGATTATGTCCCGGGAAAACAGCACCAGGCCGCCTTGCTCTGCCCAGAAAGCAGCAACCTGCAAGTTGGGGCTACAGAGTCCCCGGGTATGGGAAGGGGTAGGAGAGAAATTGTCTACTTCTCAAGGCCACTTTCAGGCCTCTGATACATCACCCACAACTTTGAGAAGAGTGTGAAAATGGCACCCAGCCCTGACAGATCCCCCTCCTTGTATTTTGCCTGATGAACAACAGGCTCTCAGGGGCTCAGCTTTAGAAGAGTGAGAGTTTTCCAAGTCCAGACTAAATGGAGGCGACATGGCACCAGGGCCTTGGCATTTATTATTCCTGGGGAGACTTGAGCTCTCCTGTAATTTGCAATTAATATGGTGAACTGTTTCTCACTTGTCAGCAACCTTGACTGAGTGCCTGCTCTCTGCAGAGCACAGCTGCACAGACGGACTTAGAGTCCTGACTTTGAAGCACACAGTATGGAATGGGAGCCTGAGCCAGGGCTTACTAACTGAAGGGCTTTGAACTCCCTGAGTTTCAATTGCCCCATCTGTAAAATGGGAATAGTGTTACTATAACCTGATGCAAATGAACAAATGCATTTTCAGATACTTTCTCTAATGCCTGGCACTTGTTAGCTGCTCCATAAATACTACCAAGACAGTGAATAGTAGAAAAGTTGTATTCTCAGTGTGGTCACACTGAAAAGCAAAGGAAATAATGATAGAATGAAATGCACAGATTGCATGACTAGAAAGAAACATGGGCTGCAGAATTATGGAGAATGACCTTAAAAGCATTTATTTCAGACAGATGGCCACACTGTCACTGATGAAAGTCAGTCAGCTCTAAGGGGGCCTCGGCTTTAGAACTGCATTTTACATGAGAAGGATTTTTAACTTAGTTATCATATGGCTCAGGGGTGTGGGTGATAATTTCGTTCATTCCACAGATATTTTTACTGCCTCCCATGTACGAAGTTTTCAAAGTAAAACAACTGCCACATCCAGACTAGAGTGATTGGAATTATTTGGGTCGAAACTAAAAAGAAGGTAGTTTTCCCTGTGCGTTTTCAACTGGTTCTTTCAGCATTCCCTTTCCACCGGGTGTCTTCTCCCCCAGCACATCCCATCTCAGCACAAGTATCCTTAGTCATCTCTTAGGGTCTCCCTCTCTTCCGGATGTCAGTCAGAACTTACCTGTCCTTGCTTATTGTCTTTGGTTTTTCCGGACCCAGTCTCGGCTAACTATGAGAAATTGAACTGGGAGACCACATTTCACGTCATCTTAATGATTACAATCCCATTATAGTCTTACCCATCTGAGAAATATTTACAGCATAAACAGGGATGGGTTGGGGGCTTTACACACTGGCCCGAGAAACAGAATCTAATAGGACTTCAGACACTGCAACAGGAAGATGAGGTATGTACAGATATTTTTGCTTCCCACTGTCATTTCTTTTTGCCAAAAGATAGGAAGAAGGAAGCAAAAAATTTGCAGGAAGAACAATGGGCCAGATACTGACTTGGGCTTTGGAAATATGTAAATGAGTAAGACAGTCTGAACAAGTTTTAAGTAGAAAAAAGGATGTGATTTGGAAGGTGCTAAGATACCTCATACTTTTTTCCTCCAAATAGAGCTTTTAGCCATGTTATGATTGTGACATTTTCTTAATATTTCTCCCTGTGTTGAAATCTCCTATGCTTGTCACCTCTCACCACCCACCTAACTCATTTCCTGTTTGACCTCTTGGATCAATCCTTAAAATGCTCCAGGTCACAAAGTAGACATTTAAAAGGGAATGTGTGATTGTACGGACACAGTGCTTCTGCTAAGTGGTCAACCCTTAAGTTTGTTTTCCTGGCATTTTAATATAATGGTCACATCAGGGTGGTTCCTTTAATCAGGCCTATAATAAGGCTTCACAGGTGAATATTAGTTCTTATCAAATATTATATATTAAATAATATTTAAATATTATTTAATTTTATTTATTTATTTATTTATTATTTTATTTATTTATGTTATTTATTTTATTTTATTTATTTGATATCAAATATCAAATATTAGTTCTTATCAAAATATTAGTTCTTATCAAAATGATTATTTGTTTATATTTACAGTCTAGGGTCAAATTTTTTTTTCCTGGGGAAATACCTGTGAAATCATAATCCAAGTAGAAAGTCTGGTTCATTAAGAAAATTTAATTTTATTTACAAATATACAGAAAGGAACCTAAGGCTTATTTGGTGTTGTTTGATTAAAATTTTATAATACTGTATGGGTTAAAATTCAGGATATATAAGATTTTAAAATTTTTAACCTGATACTCTGTAGAATATTGAATTTAAAATTAGGTCTTTGAAGGCAGAAGCAGTGCCCTGTGGTTTATCCTCTCTTGGTAGCAATTCATAGTCATAAAATATTAGGAAGGAATCCTTTGGAGCAGGGACCCATGGTCTGTGGTTGGATTCAAGGTGTCCATAACATCCCTGAAAATGTATGTTAAAAGTCTAATGTATGCACTTTCTTCTGGAAGGAAGGTTTAGTGTTTTCATCAGATTCTCAAAGTTGTCTATGACCTTTAGAATGCTAAGAATCACAATCTTGGAGATAAGCTACACCGACCTCCTCATTTTACCGGTTGGGAAACTGCCCACGCCCTCCCAAACTTGTACGGTTAAGCAACTTGACTGACAGTCTGCGTGAGTGCAAGGCAGATCCCAGACATAGACGAAAGTCTGTGGACTTCAGGAGCATAAGAATTAGAACCATCTGCACTAACACCGGTATCTTCTGGACCTTTTAGGCAAACAAAAGATACTAAGTTTAGTTTTTAAAAATATTATTTTTCACCGTAATTGCAAATGGCTCATTAACATTGATGAAGAGGTGGAATTGTATCCGTGAAACCCTGCATCACTTAGGTTTACTGGCATCCAGTTTGGCTCTGATTTAGGACAGGGGCTGCATATGTGCTGGAATAAACACCCCCTCCCTCCCTTTCTCCTGCACTGCATCCTGCTCACATGTTTGGTGCCGGTGGCAAGTATTTGGTCTCTTCTGATGAAGCCCTGGAGTTGAGGGATGCTGTCTGCTTTTGTTTCATGGAAAATTACTGCCATATCTCACCCTGATATCTGAAAGCTCATACCATGGTTCTCATCCAACAGGTCTGTCAGGTGTGAGGTGTTTGTACAACAGTTTCTTGGACAATAAGGAGAAGATAAAATTTCCCAGATGAGGAGGAAGTGATATGAGTGGAAACCTGCAGAGGTTTAATTCCCATCTCTCCTCTCCTCACCTCGTCCCCACCCCTCTCAGAGTCTGTCAGTACAATGCTATCTGCACACATACTACAAGCTGTACAGGGTCCATAAATCGGAGTTGTAAGTGATCCACCATTTAATACTTATTCTACTTAGTGGGTCAACTGATTTGTCTTTAGCTGAGTGAGAGTAAATAAAGTTGAATTTGAAAAGTTAAACTGTCAGGAGTTGAGTGACCTTGATTCCCTTTCCTGGCAAACCTGGGAAAATTTGCCCAATTCACCGATCTCGATGCTCTCCAAATAACTTGTTTAATATCATTACTCATATTTTTCTCAGTGATTTTTCCTGTAAAATGGAATTTTTACTTGTGTGTTTCAGTCATTTCTCACCCTCAATCAATTTCCCGACCACTCATGTCAGGGTGACTGTTAAATTTGATTTGTTTCTTGCCGTTTTAGTTGTTGCTGGGGAGACACGGCACCTCCCTTCCTAGTTATCATGTTTGGCCGAAGGAGTTTTCTGTTTTAATTCATCATTTCAGTTCAGCTCAACAATGGCTTTTGAGCCTTTACTATGTTACCCACACTGATTCTGAGGAACTCATGGCTGAAACAAGCAGTCCTTGTCTTCAAGAAGCATACAACTTTGTGTGGGAGTCTCGTGTAAGCTGCTAATTTTAACACATGGCAGCATGACAATTTCATGCTGAAAAGAAATACGGGCAATGTGTTATGGCAGCTCAAAGCAATGACATCTTAGTTGTGTGATCAGAAAACTCTTCAGAGAGGAGGATGCATGTGAGTTGAGCTTTTTTTCCCCCTAAAATAGTCAACGGGTATCTTTTGTTGAGTGCTTACTCTGAAGCATTGTGCTTTTTCTCCTTTCATACTCACAGCAATCCTATGAAGTAGATACTATTATCCCTATGTTACAACTGGGCAAACACAAACGTAGAGTTCAAATAACCAACTGCCAAAGGCAGTTCTTCTTGCTGACTCCAGAATCCCTCACCTCACCACTCTACCACGCACCTGCTTATTTGAGTAAGTTCTCTAATCAGCAGGAGTTGAAAGCATCCCAGGTTGCACCTTTATGTCTACTGGGTGAGCAGTGGAAATGGAGTCAAAGAGGGCAGGACTGTGCAGCCTAGAAAAGAGGATAGGAATTGTCCTCAACTCCTGAGTGGTTCCTCTGAGCCAGGCACTGCCTGAGCACTTCACAGACAAAATTATCATCTCATCCTCATAATACGTTTGAGAACTGGATATTATTATGCCAATTTTTATAATTGAGGAGACTCAGAGAGTTATGTTTACTTACTTGAGGCTTCAAGGAATATTGGAGGGCAGGGATTTGATCTCAAGTTCTGATGATTCCTTTCCAACCTCTCTAATCCACTAGGGGAAGAGTAGGCTCCACAAAACTGATCAAAGACTCCTGGGCTTTTGACCATAAGTATACCTTCACTTTCCTTTCTCCAACCCAGTACTAGAAAGCAAATGAAAAAAAAAGTAGCCTAGATTCCTTTCATCGAATTGCCTTCCTGTTGTGAGGTGGATTATAAATTGGCAATTAGGAAGAAAAGGGAGTAGATTAATTATCAGCATAATCTCCCAAGATGAATACTGATTACCTTATTTTACAATGAAAGAATTTGTACTCAGAGAGTGAAGAAACTTTGTCATGTCGACGAAAATTCAATTAGCTATCAAGAAGAAAAAGAAAGAATTTTATTCCAGCCAAACTGAGGATTATAACCGGGGAGGCAAATTCTCAGAATGCTCTGAAAACTCTTCCACTTGTTAGAAGTCAAAGGCATAGTCATGTACATTTTCGAGACAAAGGATCATACATCAAAATGACATACTGATATTTTACATAAAGTTTACCAAGGATATATAGTCCAGGTAAGTACATACAAAGCAAGCAGCAAGTCACCATAACCCCCTATAGAGCTGGGAAAGAACACTATTCTTTTGAGAAGTTACGTTGCTAGTGTGAGAAGAAAGAAAAAAAATTGATCTTTATGGTTGAACAGGCACTCCTATCTTTGAGGAGCTGTGGTTAATGTGTAATGCAGATGCACACTGCACATTAGGGAGGGAGGAGGCCCAAATAAACACACAAAGAGAATTTTATGTTTAATTTTTTCTTGTCCTGCCTTAAAATGGAAACTTTATTTCATCAGTCAAAATTAGATAGCAATTATTAGAAGCAGAAGGGGTGAATGCATCATTGTTTGATATTTATGGAGATTATCAAGATGTAAAACAATTTGTATTCAGATATTTATCCCTGGCCTTTTCTGGACTATTCTTTTTTTTTTTTTTTTTTTTTTTTTTGGCAGTACGCGGGTCTCTCACCATTGTGGCCTCTCCCGTTGTGGAGCACAGGCTCCGGACGCGCAGGCTCAGCGGCCATGGCTCACGGGCCCAGCCGCTCCGCGGCATGTGGGATCTTCCCGGACCGGGGCACGAACCCGTGTCCCCTGCATCAGCAGGCAGACTCTCAACCACTGCGCAACCAGGGAAGCCCTGGCCTATTCTTTTAAAGGACTCAAAGTCAAAATTTGTAGATGGATCTCCTTCCTCAAAGTTTGTATTTGGGGTATTCTATTCCTTGTGGGGGTTGAGGAGCTTTGCACTGGTTTCCCATAAATGTTGACAAATTCTCCTTTGCCTTTCTCTCATGAAGTCTTCTTGGAGCAGACCCCATCTGAGGCCACTTTCACAGATCTAGATTATCTCTCCAAAGGAGGTAAGGGAGAATCCCAAGATTCCAGCACCCTAGGGAGACTCTGTGAAATGTACTTCCCATTCCAGAAAAGTAAAAATAGCGTGTTTCTCAGATGGTCATAGGGTAAGTACTCAAATGCCTTTGGGTAGCCTAACCATGCTGGTGATTTATGGAGCAGCTCTCCATGACAATGGATACTTACAAGAGCTGACTGACAATGACAAATATGAAAATGTTACTCAGAGGTACTAAATTGTTACTAAACTCTTGAAGATTGTAGATGGCTCAGAGCTTACAATTCTATCATAGCAACAATAAATATTTATCAAGAATCGATTATGGGCCAGAAACTCCATTAGAAATAGGACGTAAGGGTGAATAACATAGAATTTCTATCTTCAGGGATCTTACAATCTAGAGAAAGTTTCTAAAAAATAAATAGGCAAGCACACAAGTTTGGGAGGTGGTATAATAGGGGCACTTAAACAGGAATGCACAGGTGAGCACTATCCAGATGGGAGGGTCAGGGAAGGCTTCCCAGGAGAGGAACTGTCTAAGTGGAAGTCTGCATGTGGGTTGAGGTGAGCCCAGTGAAAGGGGAAGAGGCCATGGAAAGTGTTCTGCACTGTTGGAAGATCACACAAAGGCCAGGAAGTAAGAAAATCATGATATTTCTAGACATCTGAAAGTAATATGGCTCTGGTGAAGAAGCAGTGGGTAGACTATGAGAGGACAGCTCCTAAACTTTCTCAATGATTGATTCTTTTCCAGAACCAATAATTTAATAGTGACTTTGAGGTTTCAGAGACAGAAGCTTTGACAACACTAAAAAGAGTATCTTTTTTCAAGAATATATTTAAAACATAGAATTACTAAATGTTAGAGATGGAAAGGAGCCCTCATCTGATGCAATCCCCTTGTTTAACAAATGAGGAAACTGAGGCTCAGAGAGGTTTGATGACTTATCCAAGGTCCCAGCAAGCTTTAATAAATGATTTTGCTTTAATACATGCACAAGTATATTACGTTCCTGGATGGGAAGAAAGTACTGTCAAAGTGAATATTTTTTCCAAATTCAGATATGGCATTCATACAACTCCAATTAAAGTGGCAAAAGGATTATTTACAAACAATCCAACAAAATCATTCTAGAAATCAGTGACACTTAAATGTTCAAGTCTTTCAGGGTAATTGTCTATTCCATAGTACAGTCTACACAGCAAGGTAGAATGGAAGAGATAAGAACCCTTTCCTTCTAACACACAAGGTACTTCCATATGTTATATCCCACTTTCAATGCGTCCAAGTACATTTTAAGAGCACACTTCCAGGGGAAACGTCTTGTCCTTACTACTGTCCTGCAACCTGACAGCTAGCCAGCAAGCTGATGCGCAGGTAAGCCCTGTGATGACGCCTTCGATGAAAGGGGCAGCAAAGGCATCATAAGTCATCCCTGACTCAAAGCCTTCCATTCCAGCCCTTAAAAATATTTACTGTATTAGTTCTTCTTCTTTCCAAATGCAATAAGAATTAACACTTATATAATGTCTCGCATCCCAGGAGCTCTAAGGGATTGACTAACATAATGGGGCTTAGTACCTTTCCGATTAGCCATGGGAAAATGTCAGTTTTCATTGCTCAGGAAAATTACTGCTCTTCCTCGTAACCTTCCCCCCACCACCCCCTCCACCGCCCCGAGAGCCTAATTCATCATTCTTAGGCCAGGAGAGCAGAGTCCTGCTCTGGAAAAGTAGACTGAGACCTGAACAAGGGGGGGACTTGCCTCAGGAATTGGGAGGCTGTTTCTGAGGGGTGGTGTTTACACAGGGCTCCGACTCCCAACGTGAGCAGTGCTTTGGGAGTTCTATTGTGTAGGGAGCCTCACCCTCCCCGCTGCTGTCCTTGGATCACTGCAGTGTGCCTCAGTACTGTGGTTTAAAACCATTAGCTTCCTGTCAGCCACCTTTTCGTCTCATGGGTTGTTTCTGATGCCAAAAGCTCTGTGTGTGTGTGTGTGTGTGTGTGTGTGTGTGTGTGGTTCCTAATTAACAGGGCAAAGGTTGCAGCATATGGATGACCTCCTTTCAGAACTATGCAATCTCACTTGTAGGGTATCCAAGTACTTTGAAGAAACACATTACTCCTATGGGGATACTAGTACTTTATCCCCTACTCCTTCAGTACTTTCCATCATTGTACTACAGATGTACTACATGCATGTGTAACAATCCAAATGATCTAGCAGATAGAAAGAAAATAATTCGTTCAGAAAGCACTTAAGTGGTGTCGTTCCAAGTCAAATTTCCTAATTTGAAATCGGCCTTTTAAATGCTTAAAGCTATGTATATAGTCCACACGATCTAGCAGGCAGTAGGCACTCAGTAAATATTTAGTCTCTTCCATTGGCAGGGCTATAGCATGAATCAGTTCATCCTTGCGTTGATGGGAGGCGGTAAAGCTGGCCTTATTATTTCCACTTTACCACTTTGGAAATGGAGGCTTTGAGAAGTAATGGCCCAAGTTACAGACATATTGGGTGACAGGGTCTGGATATCAACCCATGCCTCCCAGTTCCAAATTGAGGGTCTGAAGCACCCCACATTGCTCTGACAGTCAGTCCCAGCACCCCTGCCAGGTTTCTCAAGGGTGTGGAGGACTCGGCATCGTGAGACTCGACCAATGTGTCCTGTAGCTCATGCACATTTAACAAGCCCTTCCCTCTGACCATTCCGAAGCAGGCAGGGGCAGGAGCCTCCCTGAAGGTGACTTTCCTCTCCAGGGAGACAGTATTTCCATTGTCTCTGCCAGTTGCTTCCCCAGCACCGTCTGTCTGCCGCTTCCTCTGATCTTGCCTGACTACCTTAACTAAGATGCACTCTCTTGCTCCCATTCCCGCAGGGACGCACTTGTACTTCCTTTGGGGTTGTACACTCACTTAAGCTTTCTGGCCTTCAGATGATGAACTTAGTCACCTAGGAAGCCTATTGTCTCTCCCAATTCTGAAAACACATGACCACTCCAAATCAGCATTTCTCAAAGTGAGGTCCACAGACCACCTGCATCATATTCACGGAAAAATATGCTAAAGGCAGATTCCTGGGGCCCCATCAACCCTACTGAAGTGCAGTCCCTGGGGACGGGGCCCTGGAATCTGTGTTTTTATTGAGCTCCCCCACCCCCACTCCCACCGTGACTTTCATGCATAACAAAGTCTAGAACCACAGGGTTAGGTGCATATTCATTCCCTGAGAAGGAGTCTGATTTCATATCGTTCCCCAAGTGAGTGAGGCAGAACCATGCAAGGCTCCTCTGCCAACTACCCAGCTGCTGGTCTGGGTCCAGGTGTGACCCTGGCTCCATGGCACGCGTGCTGAGGTGAGGGCTTTGCACTATATTCCTGTTTTCACGGAGCCCATCCTGGCCTCCTGCTCACACACCGCCCATGCAGACAGTGACAGAGAAGAACTGAGAATCACAGCAAAGGCTGCAGCCCAACCTTCCTCCCCTCCCTGTCAACAGCCTGGAACCAAGCATGCTGGACGCTAATGACTGCTATTTTCTAACCCAGCTTTTTAAAATGCTGCAATATTAACATCTACCAAAATAATTCAACCCACTTGGACAGTGGGGTTGCTTCACCTAAGCAGAAGCACTGATTGAGTTGCCAAAGCCATACACTGTGTGTGTGTGTGTGTGTATCTGTGTGCATGCACGGGTGTGCCCACATTCATGCACTCATACATATATGCACATACTTTACTTTTAATCTACACAGAATTAAATAAGACCGTATTTAGAAAGTGCTTGAAGAGAGGCTGGTATTTAAAAGAAAATGAGTTATGGTTTTGCAAGGTGACGTGATGGATATTCTCCATTTCACTTTCTGGATTACTTCTCTTTCCTGCCCTGGGCCCTGAGAAGCGTAATGCACTACGTGAAAGTGCCCTCCAGCCCTCAGGTCTTCATTAGGCTTGGCCAGTGGGAGGCACCAGGAGAATATTAAAGGATGAGAAGAAAGGGGCAAAATAGTAATTTCCCTGCCAAGCCCTGGTAGGCAGTGACTGGGTTTCTCTCCATGAAGCCTCAGCTCCTGTTGGCTGTCCCCTCTTCTAAGACTAGGTTCCAGTAACATCACCCTTTCCCTGCCCCTTCAGGCCTGGGGGCAGTATTTCAACTGTTTCTCGTGTAGCTGACCTGGGGGTTCGCCTTTAATCCTGCTCACACCTTTGCACATGGTTCTTTCATTTATTCTCTCCAGTCAGCCCTCTTGAATATGTACCTGTTTCTTGCCGGGACCTGGCTGATATAAATGATAAGTGCCTGGATTCAATACAAGGGCAATTTTGGAACATGGTGACTGTCCTCAGCACTGGACATCTGTCTCCAGTTTCTTGTGGCCCTTAGTTACCCAGTGGGAGAAAAATATTCTTTTCAGTTGTGTGATGTTGGGAAGCATCAGTGTGGTTCCTTCTTCAATGTGAAGCCAGCCCCACTTCTCCCCACCAATCTTCTACGCTCAGTGCTCATACCACTCCATCCAAATGCCCACCTTTGCAACTTGTTCCATTTGTGGAGAGAGCAAAGCTTTGTGTTCCACCAGATTTTAAAATAGATTATCTGAATTAGCTGAGTGACCTTGGGCAAGTTTCTTTCTCAGCATCAGTCACTCCCTTTGAAAAACTGGGAAAAGTTTTCCTTCAAAGAATGCAAAGATGACGTTCAAAATCATGAGTATAAAAGTGTGTGCCACAGTTAGACATCCTGATGTAAGTGTGCAGGTCTGTGAGACGTCAGTTTTCTTTGCTCAGGAAGATCTCCAGGGACAGAGATTGCATGGCCTAGTGGAGAAGCCTGACTCACATACATCAGGACAAGTCAAAGGGATTCCCAATCTGTTTTCTGGACAAGATTTACCTTTGACTTCCTGAATGGAACAAGTTGCAAAGGTGGGAATTTGACACAACTGAAAAGAACATTTTTCTCCCACTGGGTAGCTAAGGGCCACAAGCAACTGGTGACAGATGTCCAGTGCTGAGGACAGTCACCATGTTTCAGAATTGCCCTTGTATTGAATCCAGGCATGTATCATTTATATCAGCTAGGTCCCAGCAAGAAACAGGTATATATTCAAGAGAGATGACTGGAGAGAATAAATGAAAGAACCACGTGCAAAGGTGTGAGCAGGATTAAAGGTGAACCCCCAGGTCAGCTACAAGTGCGGGAATGGGAGCAAGAGAGTGCATCTTAGTTAAGGTAGTCAGGCAAGATCAGAGGAAGCGGCAGACAGACGGTGCTGGGGAAGCAACTGGCAGAGACAATGGAAATACTGTCTCCCTGGAGAGGAAAGTCACCTTCAGGGAGGCTCCTGCCCCTGCCTGCTTCGGAATGGTCAGAGGGAAGGGCTTGTTAAATGTGCATGAGCTACAGGACACATTGGTCGAGTCTCACGATGCCGAGTCCTCCACACCCTTGAGAAACCTGGCAGGGGTGCTGGGACTGACTGTCAGAGCAATGTGGGGTGCTTCAGACCCTCAATTTGGAACTGGGAGGCATGGGTTGATATCCAGACCCTGTCACCCAATATGTCTGTAACTTGGGCCATTACTTCTCAAAGCCTCCATTTCCAAAGTGGTAAAGTGGAAATAATAAGGCCAGCTTTACCGCCTCCCATCAACGCAAGGATGAACTGATTCATGCTATAGCCCTGCCAATGGAAGAGACTAAATATTTACTGAGTGCCTGCTGCCTGCTAGATCGTGTGGACTATATACATAGCTTTAAGCATTTAAAAGGCCGATTTCAAATTAGGAAATTTGACTTGGAACGACACCACTTAAGGGCTTTCTGAATGAATTATTTTCTTTTTTTCCTCATCTGTATCCATATCTTCCCAACGGGACATTTCTGTCAGCAGATCATAAGCTCTTGATTACATGTATTCTGATGTCAACATGTTGTTTCACTTAGAAGCACATAATATATTTACTAAAGTGATATTTCCAGCAGCCTCCATGTCTCTGGGCTTCATTCATCCTCACAGATCCCCAAATACTAATTCGGCACTTAGACCTACCAGCTTCCTTCCAGGAGCGTCTCAGAACCAACCTGGCTTGGCTCTCCCTTCACAATCTTGGTTCCAGTGCACGTGAAGGCCTCCTTCTCCACCATGAAAGCAGCTCCTTCTGCCTGCTGCTTCCGAAACTCCTAAATTCTCCCCCCTCGCTCTCTGCCTTCATTGCTCAGTCCTGCAACTCACTCTCAGTGACCTCTGCCATCCACACTCATCACATGGACTAACGGAGCCCCTGAGGGTGGTGAAACAACACCCTGCCAGTTTTGCTCATTCCCAGACTAATTCCGCCAGTCACGTACCTGCACAAGGATACTCAGCTGCCTGCAGAGCCCTGGGCTTCTCATCACACCGATTTGCCTAACGATCCCCTCCACTCCAGTGTCTAGTGTTTTTCTGAGGTGATAATGACAACCTACGTTTGTGTCAAGCATTATAATTTACAAAGGCTTTGCCAGACCACAATTTGATATGATTCTCACAGTAATCTCATGGTGGCTATTATCTCTCATTTTACAGATAATAAAACAGGTTTGTCTAACTCAGTGGTTCTCAACCAGAGATGATTTTATTCCCCAGGGAATGTGTGCCAATGTCTGGAGGTATTTTTGGTTATCACATTTTGGAGAGGGGAGACCTACTGGCATCTAGTGGATAGAGGCCAGGGATGCTGCTCAACATCCTGTAATGTACGGGACAGTCTCCACAACAAGGAATTATCTGTCTCAAAGCATCAATAGTGCCAAGCAAGATATTCTTGTCTAATGTCATTTCATTTACTTGTTGAACCAGGATTCTAACCCAGATCTTTGGAGTCTAGGAGCCCCTGCTCTTTTTAGCATCGTGTGCCACTGCTTTCAGGTCCTGCCACTACCTTGGTTAATATCATCTCCTCATTGAGAGAAAAAGACTGATGAATTCAATGAAGTTCCCTTGGTGCTTTGTGCTAGCTATGAAAATTATGGTCAGTTATTAATTCTCTCTGAACCTAATTTTCCTCAACCATAAAATGGTTAGCCTAGAACTGTTGGAAGATTAACTGGTCTGTCACATGTAAAGCACATGGCTGAGTATCCAGCACACAGTAGGTGCACTTTATTCTACCCCTCCCAATCTTCTCTCCTCTCTCTTCTTAACTTCAGCTCTTCCTGAACTTCCTTAACTTTCTCTGCTGCCTGCAGTATGAGCATTTTTAACATTTTAGCTCTCAAGGCTAGCTTCAAATGGCAAAAATGTGGGTTCTATCTTAGGAAAGCAAAGGATCACACAAAGAGAGGCAAGCTTGAGGAAGAGGAGGACAGCCTGGTATACCAGGGCTATTCAAGACCTTCCTCAGCTAAACTGTGAAGCTGGCAAATATTCTTGTTTGGAGGAAAATATGAATGGTTCAGCAGACACTTGCCATCTTTCCTGAGAGTACATATATAAAGACCCTGTATTTTGGCCACATAGCACTGCAGCCAAATCCTAATTATACACAGAAGTTAAAAGGGAAAAAAGAAAGTGGCCCAAAATGGAATCCTCCAATAATTTCCAGTCAATATTTTAGGTTAAGTATCTGTTCATCTGGGGCTGCCACCTTCTCCCAGGCACTGGGATGAGCCATGCCTTCTGCCTTTCCAATGGCTTGTCCAGGGAGCCAACAGGTCTTATCCAGATTGCTCTAGTAGATGTAGATCTGCTCTAGAGTGACATCGTTAGTATATACAGTTTTAACTAGCAATGTACAACAGGATCTGCCCCAATCCTAAAGTAACTCGCTCAGAGGGATGTGTTGATTCAAAGGCCTTTGTGGAGGCTCCCCGTTGAGATCAGTCCAAACAGCATATTCAGAATTTCTCAAGAAGGGACTATATGCCTGAGAAGGCTTCCAGGTAGGAGTGGATCCAGGCTCTAAAAAGTCTCACCAGAGCAGCTGTGGCTTTCCATAGCTTTCCGAAGAACTTAGGCCTAATAACAAGTATGGGTGAGGATGTAGAAAAATTGAAACACTCATACCCAGCTGGTAGGAATGTAAAATGGTGCAGCTGCTTTGGAAAGCAGCCTAGCAGTTTCTCAAAAAGTTAAAAACAGAGTTACCATATAGCTCCAAAACTCCACTCTTAGGTACACATCCAAGCAAAATGAAAACATACAGCCACACAAAAACTGGCATGTAAATGTTCATAGCAACATTGTTCATAGCCAAATGGTGGAAACAACCCAAATGTCCATCAATTTATGATGGATAAATATCTTGCAGTATGTCCAGACAGTGGAATATTGTTTGACAATAAAAATAAATGAAGCACTGACACATGCTATAACATGGAAGAACCTTGAAAAAATGCTAACTAAAAAAATGATCACAAAAGACCACATATTGAGTGAGTCCTTTTATATGAAATATCCAGATTAGACAAGTTCATAGAGACAGAAAGTAATTTTGTGGTTACCTAGGGCTAAAGGGTTGAGGAAAAATGGAGAGTGATTGCTAATGGGTACAGAATTTCTTGTTGGATGATAAAAATGTTCTAAAATTGATTGTGGTGATGGTGGTAGAACTCTATGAATATACCAAAAGTCATTGAATTATATACCTTCAATGGTGAATTGTATGGTGTATGAAGTATATCTCAATAAAGCTATTAGAAGAAGGAGGAGAAGGAAAGAAAGAAAAGGAGACAAAAAGGAAAAGGAAGAAGAATCATCCAGGCATTGGCATGCTCATTGGCATAGTCTCTCCAAAACATCTCAAGTTCATTACTACTAGGAAGTGAGACATTCCAGTGATTATGCTGTGGGCTCTGGAATAAATATGATTGAGCTGGAGTCAGATAGGCATTAGCATGACTGTACTACTCCTTACCAAGTGACTCCTGAAATTTAAGTAGAGTTTTCTGAGATAACGTGTGTGTAGTGGTTCTACAGCATGCATCAGGCCACCTGAAGGGCTTGCAAAAATGAATATTGCTGGACCCCGCCCCAGAATGCCTGATTCAGTAGATCTGGAGTCAGGCCAGAGAATTTGAGTTTCTAAGAAGTTCTCAGGTGATGCTGATGCTGCAGGTCCTAGAACCACACTTTGAAAACTACTGATCTAATACTGAGTTCTTGAAGTTCCCCAGGGCCTACTGAGCATACTTTGCCAACAACAGCAGAAATTCATAGTGCAAATTAGTATGTGTGATTTAATATTAATAACCTTATCAATATTTTATTTGGCAATTATTTTTAAATGTTGATATATAATTAGTGGACTGCAGTTTTGATGAAATGATGAAAGGAATCACAGTCTAGGAATCAGAAGACCTGGGGGTCATGCCCTTCCAGTCCTAGGAAGTTGAACCAAAAAAGTTCCTGACCACAGTTTCCTCACCTGTGAAAAACAAATCCCAATAATGCCTCACTAATATATACAAGGCTGTGAGAAAGATAATATGATAACCTAGTTGAAAATGCATGGTAAATTGCGTATGCATTAAACTTACATTCTTAATGTCTGCTCAGGACAGTCTCTGGGAAACCTCCAGCAATGGGCTGCAAGTCCTCAGTTTCTAGAATCCCCTGAGACACTGCATGAGTTAGGATACTATCAACTCTAAGTGACAAGAATCTATACCCAAACTAGACTAAACTCTAAAGATGTTTACTTGTGCACATTACAGGGAGTCTAGCCACGGAAGCTGTAAACTGGAAGATAAAAGAGGTCTGCAGAGAATGGGGAACAGGCAGGGCCTGGAAATTGTTGGGAAATGAATGTATGATAAAGATGAGTGCTTACAATGATTTGCATTGTCTCTTGGAGCTCTATAAGTCTTAAGATTACTCATAAGTCATATCCAGAATGCAAGATATAACTCATGAGCATCAGGATGATCCATTTTAAAACCTCTACAGTAGTGGTTCTCAAACTTGGCTTTACATGCAAATCATACAGGAAGGTTTTAAAGGATACTCTTGTCTGGGCCTGGTTCAAAAGCTTCTGATCTGACGGATCTGGGGTGAGGCTCAGACACTGGTGTCTTTCAAAAGTTCCCCAGGTAATTCTTAAGTGCTGACAGGGTTGAGAATAATTGCTCCAGCATATCATAAACCAAAGTGGTTGCCCTAAGCATGGAGGACTCCAGTTGCCAGCACTGGGGATTTACTTAGGGATAGGAGTGATAGGACAGTGGTGCCTAATCTTTTTGGCACCAGGGACCGGTTTCAAGGAAGACAGTTTTTCCACGGACCGGCGGGGGAGGGGGGCGGGGGAGCGAGGGAGCTGGGAATGGTTTGGGGATGATTCAAGTGCTTTACGTTTATTGTGCACTTTATTTCTATTATTATTACATTGTAATATATAATGAAATAATTATACAACTCACCATAATGCTGACAGGAGGTGGAGCTCAGGTGGTAATGAGAAGCAGCTGTAAACACAGATGAATCTGCACTCACTCACCCGCCATTCACCTCCTGCTGTGTGGCCAGGCTCCTAACAAGCTGCAGACCAGTACAGTCCGCAGACCAGGGGTTGGGGACCCCTGTTATTGGAGAAGGTGGTACTAAAACAAAACTGGGACTCACGCCTATTCAGCCCAGAGCCTCTTCCCCTCCCTTTGATAACTACATCATCAGAGCAAATGACATGCTCGACACACACACAAATATACACACATGTTTGCTTTCCTCCCATGTGTGACTTTCTCCTTCAAGGTTACCTTAATCTAGGCCTGAATGCCATCTGGTAAATGTGCTATACGTTGACAAGGGGTGGCATTCATAGTGTGATTTTTTTCCCCTGGATCCACATTCCTTTAGGAAAGTGGTTCTTAAACTTTGGTGTGAATAAGAATCACGTGGAAGAATTTTTTAATGTAGATACCTGGGCATTACCTGTGAGGTTATGATTTAGTAGGTCTGGAGTGGAGCCCAGGAATCTGCATTTTAAGAATCTTCACGGGAGCTTGAGAAATCATTGGTCTACAACCACAATTTTAAGAAACTTCCTGAGGGACAGCCCTGATGAAAAATGGGAAATACTACCCATTTAGGAGGTGCCCAAAGGGCTCAAGAAATTTGAACAGCTAAATCACCAAAGAAAACAGACAGATGACCAATAAACACATGAAAAGATGCTCAAAATCATTAGTCATTATGGAAATGCAAATAAAAACCTCACTGAAATACCACTGGAAACCTACTAACTTGTTAAAATGGTTAAAATAAAAGAAACTGCAATTTTTCTGGGAGGGATGCACTATAGTTCAGCACTTTAGAAGTCAGGTAGTTTCTTACAAAGTTAAATATACACTTAATCCAGTACTCTCACTCCTAAGTATTTGCCCAAATGAAGTAAAAATTTCTTCTCACAAAAACCTGTTCATGGATGTTTATAGTAGTTTTATTCATAACTACTAAACACTGGGAAAAAAAAAACAAATGTCTTTCAACTGGTAAATGTATAAGCAGTCTGTAGTACAGCCATACCATAGAATACCACTCAACAGTGTAAAGGAACGAACTATTGACACTAACACACAACAGTATGGATGGATCCAGAAAGCATTTTTCCTAGTAAAAGGAGTCAGACAAAAGACAACATATTGTATGATTCCATCTATTTGACATCCTGGAAAAGACAAAACTACAGTGACAGAAAGTAGATCAGTGGTTACCAGGGGCTGGGTATTGGGAAGGATTTGACTACCAAAGGGCATAAGGGGACTAGAGGGTTGAGGGAATTGTTCTGTGTCTTGATTATGGTACTGGTTGAATGACTGTATGCTGAACATTAGAAGAGGTGAATTTTATTATATGTAAATTATACCTCAACACAGAGGGGAAAACCACCAAAGGATAAAAAGTGGCTTTATTCAAATTAAACTCATGCCGTATTTGACAGCCGAGCACAGTTTCTAGGTGTAGATGGATCCAATTTCAGCAGCTCACAAGGATGCTTAATTGTAGCGATAATGCCCAACTTATCTCTCCAGGGGCCCATAGTACTTCCATATGTGACTTAAAAATTCCCAGAGTAGCCTGCAAACTGGCATTCCATGCTTATACTCAGGGTTAAAAGATGTTGGGCTGAGAACTTAAAGTAGGTATCTAGCCTTGCAGAAATCTAAATAACTCTGACCCTTCAACCTATTATTTTGGTGTTTTGAAATCACTTTCTGCATATTTGTGTGGTCCTGGAAGGCTGGTTTGGAGAACAAATACAGGGGTTTGCTAGTGGTGGGGGGAGTAGGGAAGAGAGAAGTGAAGTGCTAAGAGATGAGGGACAAATTTGCTCCTTTTTTCAAGTGAATGTTTCTGAGGAGTGTGAAGCCATTTGCTTTTATAATCTATCTGCTAAGTTGTTCCTGCTCTAGGGAGTTTCTTCCATTTGCATGTTCCTTACGTTTTCTTAGAATTCCACCTTAAAACAAACTGAATGTACTTATGGCCAATATCTCCGCGCTGAAAAGTTTTGTTTAAACGATGACACACTGCAGTTGGAGCCTGCTTGCTCACCCACATCTGGAAGCCACATGTCAGCAGCAGCTGTATAAAACCAGCAGCCCAGCAGACATAGGGTGACATTTTTTGCCAGAAACCCAGACAGCATGGACCTCACTCTTCTGTGGGTGCTTCTGCCACTGGTCACCGTGACCTGGGGACAGTATGGTGACTACGAGTACCCATATCAGCAGTACCATGAATATAGTGATGATGCGTGGGTGAATCTGAACCGGCAGGGCTTCAGCTACCAGTGTCCCCATGGGCAGGTGGTGGTGGCCGTGAGGAGCATCTTCAACAAGAAGGAAGGTTCTGACAGACAGTGGAACTACGCCTGCATGCCCACCCCTCAGAGCCTGGGGGAGCCTACGGAATGCTGGTGGGAGGAGATCAACAGGGCTGGAATGGAATGGTAAGAGCCAGGCGGCTGCACACGGCCGGTATTATCGCAGCATATCCCTCTCACTGGGGGATGCTTGACGCTCAGGGAACAGCACTTACTAGAGACTGGGCAAGTTCTACCAGGAACTTTTCCATTGCATGCTCTGGGTGGGGCAGGGTCACTGCTGAGCAGACTACATTACAGGACAAAAACCCAGAATGGGGGATGTCCATGGCAGATGGACTCCTCTGTGGTTCTGTTCCTTCCAGAAGCAGCCCTACTCTCAGTTTGGTCCAGGACTAGTATGGGTCTGCGAAACGTTTACCAGTTCGCCAAAAGTTAAGAACAGAAATTGAAAGTATTTACGGAACCTTATAGCAATTTAATATTGCTGTGACATCCAAGTGACATTTTAATTTGGTAGTAATTTATTTTGACTGTTTTACAAAAGTATTGGTACCCAATAGTTTGGGGAAGATAAACAATGGGACGTTCATCACAGACAGTTTGAGAAATATTGATGTAGAGCAAACGAGTGGGGAGAGGGGTCAAAGAAGCTTAGGCAAAGAGAAGTGAAATTAAATAGCTCTCTCCTGCCCCGATTAAATGTGTTCTCTCAGTTTTGAGTACCAGGGTCCTTCTCTCTGTCTGAATTTAAAATGGGTTTCATTGCTGGGAAATAGTTTACTAAAGTCTCTTGGGGAGAAGGACTGTTCTCTTCTGACTGGGCTCTGCCATGGTTAATGACATGGAAATGGTCTGAGCCTGTGTCTTCACCGTGGGTGTGACTGTCTCACCCTAGTATTTGGTCAGAGCCCATCCTAGGAGCTATGGTCTGTGAGGCCAGATAATCACAGCAGCCAGGATGAAAGCAGGACCACTGGGTGGGTCAGGGGAATGGGTGGAAGCAGACCCTGTGGAAGGCTGGCCTGGGAAAGAGGAAGCCCACCTGGCAGGCTGCTGTTATGGTAACTGTAGAGAGAAGATTCTTTGAGGACTCCCAGCATGCATGTGGTGTAATGGGGGTTAGGGATGGTCAAGCACAAAACTCTGAGGGTCACTCCAGCAGCACACAGAACAATGATGGGAGATCAAGAGGAAAAGACTGATGGGTGGAGGGGACCACTCAGTAATAAAAACAGCGGCCATTGATTGAGTGCTTACCCTGAGCAAGCACCATGCTGGGTGATTTATATGGATGATCTCATTTAATGCTCAAAACAAAGTTCTAAGTCATTTTATAGGTAGACAGAACACAGTCTAGAGATCAGGGGTTTCCTCAGCTGGGAAGTGGTAGACCAAGGATTTGGATCCAGTGAGTCTCAGCTCCAAAGTGTATGTGCTTAGCCCTGGTGATGGGTGAGACAGACTTGAGTGTCTGCTCCCTCTGCCCAGTGTGGGCTCAGTCAGCACAGCCAGGGCCACAGGACTGGACTCGGGGCAGTTCTTCATCCTGAGGACGGAGGACTCTGCAAATCACAGCAGAAGCCAGCCCTGGAGGGATTGGACCAGCTTAATTACTACCATGACTGAGGAGGGGCTCAGCCAGCCTGTGGAAGGGATGGGGAGAGGGTCACACAGGCAGCTTCAGGTCAGGGGCCCCATTATTGGGCCTTTCTCACCCCCCCCCCAACTGCCTCTAGTGAGCAGATTTAATTATTCAAAACCCCTTCTGACACATGGCTGACTCAGAATCCAGCCTCACCTCAATGATTGACAGTCTCCAGTGGTTCCCTGTAGCCAGGCCAGTTGCCTGGCACAGAGCATGGGGACGCCCAAATTACAACTGTCTGTCTAGTCCTCCAACTTAGGGGGCTATTATATGGGTGGGGCCCCTTTCTAATGTTCCCCTTGTAGAGCCACAACAAAACACACTCAGATGATTTCTTAAGCCCCAAAGGAAGAGCCCTGGGCTCTGAATCAGGAGGCCTGGATTTAGATCCTTGTTCTAAAGACAACTTGCCGGGTGACCTTGAACCACGGGTTCAGCTGTCTAGGCTCCCACCTAATTTGGAAAGTGAGAGGTCAGACTGAATGATCTCGCAAGGCTCCATGGCTCCAATTCTCTTCCCTCTGCTTGGCTCTGAAAAGACAGTTGGATTTTTCTTTCATTCTGTTGATTCTTGCGTTTACCCCTGCTAGGGAGAGAAGGCAAATTATGTTTAGTTTCAAACTTGCCAGGGTGTGACTGGTTTGTCATTAACTCCCAAACTATTTGAAGAAAAGTACGAGAGGGAGTAGAAATGATATGATTTTGTTTGACCAATGCGAGTCGAATGAGAAACTGACAGGCACGATCTCTCTTCCACCTTCTCTTCTTCCACATGTTTGAGTATGCGGAGTCAAATGATATTTTTTTCTTTCTCCCTTTCCACCCTCTGTTTTCTCATCTCCTCCTCCATCAATCGCAGAGTAAAAAATGTACAAACATGAAAAACAGTAGGACTCAGCTGCCCCAGAACTGATCCCAGTTATCCCAGAGGCATTTTTGTTGGATGATTATCGCTTTGAATTTAGACTCCAGCCTCAGTGAAAAATCTGGAAGGAAAGAAATTGCTCATAAACTGGGGAGCAGTTATATCTTCCCGTTGGCTGCAGGGTCTTAATCTGTTCCGGAGGAAAAGTTGACAGTTTTGTGCAATTTGGCTGCCTTGTATAACTACATTAGCTTGCAGGTTTATTTTAAAAGGGGACGAGGAATCTTGAACACAGATATGGCAACAGTACATAGGGTCTGCTAAAGACACTTGCTAGTTGGAGCACAGTCTTTAAAAAGTGTTTCCGTCATGGCTGAGTGACTTGTAACACTGCTGTTTGGCTAGGGTTTCTCTGTTGAAAATCACTTCTTCAGTAGGCAGATTCTGAAGTGTGCATGCTGGTCGCTCACTAACGACTGCTTGGAGGCTTTACCTGGGTTCCATGAGTGGCATTGTGCCATCTCAGAGCATGCCTCAGTTGCTCTTGGGGAGTCTTCTCAAACCTGGGTTGACCCAGGCTGTAGGACATGTGGGTCCTGTGTGGAACAAGATGAAACTGGAATTTTGTAGTGAGGCTGAGCTGGAGTGTGGTGGAAGGGGCTCTGGTCTTAGAATCAGGAAACTTTGATTTGCAGCTCCTGTTTCTATCATCTCTGAGCTCTGTGGTCTTGGGCATTCAGTTTCTCATTCTGGAAAAAAGGAAAAGAGTGTGACACCCACCTCACAAGCTGTTAGAGGGTGTTACCGTGATGCTTACAGGATAAAGTGTAGGAGAACTCTAAAACAGATCTAAATCTACAACAAATTCCTGGCACATCATGGACAGTCAATAAAGATTTTGTGCATCTGAAATTTGATGAGGCTAATTTGAGGCAAACCAGCTTTACATGGAATCTGAATTCAGAAGAAGAGCATTCAGTATATTGGCATCTGCTTTTTCCCCAGGGCTTCAAAGAATTCCCAAGAAGATCTTTCAAAATGGCAGCTTGTTTTAGAGCTAATTATTTGAATTTATGAATTTACCAAAGATAAGTCACATGATAGAGACGAGGAAACCATGTTACTTCCACAACATTCAAAAATCATGAGCTACTCCAAATTTTGGCAGTTTTATCCTTGGCTAAGGTACAAGCCCACATAAGAGCATATAATTCAGCCTGTTAGGCTGAAGTAGCCATAGATAAAGGTACTGCCTCAACAATACCAAAAGAAGTTGCAATAGCATACTCAGCACAATATTTGCCATTGTCACCTTTTAAATAAGAACTACTAGTGAACCATGAATAGTCAACATTACCCAAAGAATTTCCTACAGATCATTTACAAGGAGTCAGTAGGTGATCCATCAGTGTTAAGCATTCAAGAGGAACTTCATCAGTGACAGAGGGGAGAAGAGTAGCAGAATTAAGATTATTACAACATAAAAGAGTGATGTGAGGAACAGCTAACAGAAGGACTTCTTATGAAGTGAGGCAGCTGAGAAATGTTGGGTGTGATGAGAATTTTCAGGAGAGCTTCTACTGAAATGGTTAAATGGTCCTGGACAAACCTCAACTCTAAGTCCTTAGGTTTTCTCACCAGTAAAATAAGAGCATTACAGGGACTAGTTAAGGGACAGTGAGGCCTTGAGCCTTGTAATCTTCTAAGATGGTTTTTATGCCTTGAAGGGCTTCTTTACTTACAGGATGTTGATTCACTCTGGGAAGAGGTTTTAAAAGATCTATTTGAATCTTGATGGGAGGTGGGCTGTGAATTTTCCCGATATCAGCTGTAGATTTTGCCCATAAGGGGGTTGGTAGTTGATTCAATAGGGGCAGGTGATGAGTGTTTCCAGAATAAACTCTAATGCCATCAAAAACAAAGCAAATAAAAGATGTCAAAGAGTCATTTAATTCACCTGGTTGGCTGCTTTGATAACTACTGTCAATTCTAGAATTGCTTTCTCCTTTTGGGAGAAAGAAAGTTCTATATACTTCTCTAAGAAGTATTGACCTAATAAATGGATGGGCAGAGAAACTAAGGAGAAAGGGGTATGTGTCTTTCAAAGGGCCTAAACAAAAGGGAATATGTTCAAGGACAGAAACCTCTTGAGGTTTATTAGAGATCCCTACTATTTGAATTGTTTTAATGCTACAAGGCAAGGAGTGATTGACAGTAGAGGGGTTGAGTACCAGGAGTGTGGCTCCAGTATCAGTGATGTCTGGAAGAGATTTATCCCCCATCTGGAGAAACGTTCTTCAAGTCAGTTAAGAGGGAGGATTGGGAAGAGCTCCTACAGTTCCCAGGAGCTTAGTCACTGAGAACCAGGAGAATGTTAGAAACGGCTGATTAGAGGGCTGAAGGCACCTAAAACACTTAAATTTGTAGCAAATTCTTTTCCAGTGTCCTGGCTTTTTGCAATAATAGCAGAAACTCGGGGTGGGTGGGGGGTCATTTAGGGGCCTTCGCTTGCTGGAGTTGAAGGTTAAGAATTTTGTCAGTCTTCCTTTTAGGTGACTCATTTAAAGTATGAGAGAGCTGGTTTATCAGATCAACTAAATCTGGAGTGGACAAATTTTCCTGTTCCGTCCTGGTCCTTTTTACCAGAAGGGAGATATTCTGGGTCACCCTATTACTAAACATAGAGTTACAAGCTACATGGGTGGAATCAACATCTGAAGAAAGACCAGAATTTGCTTTAAGAATAATATGAAATCGATTGTAATAGTCATAAACAGGTTCATCAGATTTTTGTGTGCAAGCCTGAATTTTGTTCCATTCAACAGGCTTTGGAAAAGCCCTAGGAATTCCTCAACGAAGTCACTTATTGATTGCCTGAGCCTGATCATGTAATAAGTTAGTGGGCTGGTCTCATGGTTGTAATTCTAGAGAACTGTCGGGCTTTCCTGTACTAACAGTTTTCATTCAATGCTGGGCCTGGCCTTCACCTACAAGCATTTGAACAAACTGATGTTAAGTCGTAGAAACCAGGTTGATAAATCTGAATGACTATATTAATTCAGCAAATCTGTGAGGATCTCCAGTTACTTTGGGAGAATCTCTGACCATGACTCGCAGTTCAGCATTAGTCCAGGAAATACAAGAAATTAAGGGTTTAGCCTCTGGATCCCCAAAAGGCTTAATTTTAAAGGGATAGGTTCTGATAAGTTCAGAGGAAAAGGGAGTGGAGAGAGTTTCAGAGAAAAGGGGAAGTCTGGCAAGAGAATTAGTATTGGGGAACTGGGGATGTAAGGGAGGTGTAGTCAGGCAAAAAGAAGGGAAGGGGGAAGCTGGCACTGGAAGTGGGGCCTGATCAGGAGGAGGAGTGAGATAAGATGGTGCTGGAGATGGAGCCTGAGACAGAGAAGCCAAGGAAGAAGAGCCTGAGGCTTTGGGAGCCATGTTACCTTTCTTTAATTGTTTACCTTAGTTCATCTTAAAATCTTATTTTGCAAAGATGCAATTTTAGGCTGCTGATAAAGTTTGGAAGCCTAAAAATACCAATCGAAATAGGCATTCCATTTAGTTTGGAAATTTTAGAGCTATGGTTGTCCAATTTGGTTTTAAGAAAAGTACATTTAGGGATTTCAAAATTTCCTCATAATGGTCATTGATATTCTAAATTGCTTTCAGTTAGGTCAATCCAGTTTGGTTAGACATGCACATGAAGAAGGACGTTGGTTTTCAAACATAAAATGGGCCAGGATCCCTGTAGGAAAGGAGTGCCCTCAAAATGTTTAGATAACTGGGATGCTATCTCTCAGAGCTTTTTCTCTAGAGTAAAATAATTCTTTTCAAACAACTTAAGCAGCTCAAATAGCTCAAACAGCCTGCAGGCCTAATACCAGCCAGTTCTAAGGGAACAGTCTAGTCTTGGAAGAGCCAGGCAGGAAACTGCTCAGCACAGTTCCAAAACAGTCCTTATTTCTGAAGGAATGGGCTGATGGCTAGCCAGTTCAAGCTGGATCAGTCTGATTTCAAAAATCAGGCCAAAGTGCCAAATGAGTAGTTGCATACAGAACAAGGTCTTAACCAAAAAAAAGATGAAACCTTAAAACAGATCCCAAATAAAACCTGGAGAGCTTCAAAACTCAAAGAGAGTGAAGCTCAGATCCAGGAGAAAGACTTGCCTTCAAACCCCAGGGTCAGTTAGAAAAGCAGTGAGCAACAATGAGCTCAATGTGGTACCACACCTGTTTGCTTACAAGCCTCAGAGTAATCGGGGGTCTTCACTGGACCCCCATATGGAACAACAAAATGTTGACCTAAGACAAATAGACGGCCAGTTATAACTCCAGCAAAAAATGGGTTTATTTGGAGGAGCAAAGAATTGCAGTTTGGGGTCTACAACTATAGTGAGGCATGCACAAGTCCCCCGCAAAATGGAGAGGAGAAAACTCTTTTATAGAGGGGAAAAGGAAGTTGGGAGGGCCTATATTAAACAAAGTTCATGGCTTTTCATTGGTTGTGTTATGACAATCTCTCATTGGCTGAGCTCTTGCCAGGCAAGAAGAGGAAGTCTTTCTTCTTCTGTTGGGCTCTGCTATCTTTGAAGGGTATGAGAGCACCCCTTTCTGGTCTCCTGACTCTAATTGAGGTTTCTGCTTATTGATTTTTTACAGTAGGAGCTCAGTTTTCCATAATCTGATTCTAACTCAGACCAAGGTTCTATCTAGTACGGAGCAATCCATCCTGATTCATTATTCTGATCATTCAGTACACACAGTGCTCACCTCTTCAGAGAAGTTTTCCCAGACCACCTCCTCTAAACCAACGTCTCTCACACTCTACTCCCCAAACTGTGTTACGTTTCCTGCAGTGCTCTTGTCATTACATGATTTGTATTTATAGTTTGTCCCCTGCAGATTATAAGCTTCATGAATATAGGGACTTTGTCTCATTCACCACTGTATAGAATATTGCCCAGCACTAGAATAATGCTGGCACATAGTGGGCCCCACTAAATATGTAGCAAAAGACCAAATAAGACTAGTTAGTGCATCGAGCAGCCCACAGTGCCCTCAACAAAGAAGCCTGAGATCTTCCTGCAAGGGAAACCATTTTGCTTACATTTTTTAATTTAATTTTTTATTTTATATTGGAGTATAGTTGATTTACAATGTTGCGTTAGTCTCAGGTGTACAGCAAAGTGATTCAATTATACATATACATATATCCATTCTTTTTCAAATTCTTTTCCTATATAGGTTATTACAGAATGTTGAGTAGAGTTCCTTGTGCTGTATAGTAAGTCCTTGTTGATTATTTTCTATATAGTAGTGTGTATATGTTAATCCCAAACTCCTAGTTTATCCCTCCCCCCAGTACATATATACAGTGGAATACTACTGAGTCATAAAAAAGAATGAAATAATGCCATTTGCAGCAACATGGATGGACCTAGAGGTTATCATACTAAGTGAAATAAGTCAGACAGAGAAAGACAAATATCATATGATATCACTGATATGTGGAATCTAAAAAAATGATACAAATGAATTATTTACAAACAGACAGACTTCAAAAACAAACTTATGCTTACATTTTTGATTCTCAATATTCCAGTGTCTATAATATGGAGCTCAATTTTATTGTACACATCTCATTTTGGCTTCTTGCATTCACCGCCATGCAGGATGGTCTTTTTTGGTCTTCTTTCTTGCATTCACCGCCATGCAGGATGGTCTTTTTTGGTCTTTTTCCTGAAGTTCTCCAAACCATGCGTAGAGGATGGCTGACACACTTGTTACCTCAGGATAAATTCTTTATTAGGTTTCCATTATCCCCCAAATCTTAATGTCCCAATATGCTTTTAAAAACACAATAGTAAAACTTTTCATTGCAAAAGCCATATGGGCTAAATGCTACATGGTATCCTGGTTTGGATCCTGTAAGAGAAAAAGTGCATTAATGGAAAACCTGGTAAAACCTAAATGAAGTCTGGAGTTTAGTGGTGTACAATGTTAATTTCTTAGTGTTCATAAAGGCACCAGAGTGATGAAAGATAACTTTAGGGGTAAGCTAGGTGAGGGGCATACATGAATCCTATGTATTATCTTTACAAATCTTCTGTATCTAAAAAATTATTTCAGAATTAAAAGATTAAAAAATAAGGATGCAGGCTGGTAGAGTACATATTGGGAGTTTAAAAGGCAGAGCGTAACAGAATCACAAAATCTCAGCACTGGGAGGGATCTCATGTAAAATCTAGAACAACCTCCCTACATCATAGATTAGGAATTAAAGCCAAGAGTGAAGCAACTGAAACAGCAACGAAACAGGTACCTTAAGTATAAGTGCTATTATCTTAATCCTAATTGATATAGTGCTTTATAGTTTATAAAGTATTCCTCATTCATACATTCATTTGCTTATTCATTCACTACCAAATGTTTATTATCACAAACTTTGCCAGACTCCAAGATTATGAAGGTAAATAACATACAGTCTATGCCCTTGTGCTACTCATGGTCTAATCTTATTTGACCTTCACAATAATACTGCAAGGCAGCATTACTATTTTCCCCATTTTATACATGAAGGACCGTGGTTCAGAAGCACTAGGAGACTTGCCTGCTCATAGCTAGTGCAGAGGTGGAGGCCAAGCCCCAGTGCTGATGCCACAGTGCTGCCGGTGAATATTAAATGTTGGTGGTATTTTTGGTCTTGAATAAAGTTGTAGTCAGTTCTGGGCTATAGAAGATATCACATCTATGTAAGATTGACTTCTGAGGGAAACAAGGCTGAGTGTGGGAGAATAGAGTTATAGCAGATCTAGGATTCTTGCCAACTTTCCATCTTGGTCACTCTCCTGAGATCTAGGAATCAATTGTCTGAGGGAACTAGGGCTTTGCAAAATGGCTCTTGGCTGTGCTCATAAGGACGGTAAACTTTCACTCCTCCCAGTAGGGGATTTGCTTCTGTCTGCATACTTGTCAGATATAATATTCCTAATGAATAAGAGATTTCCACAGAGTTAGGATACCTTTCTCTCTCTCTCTCTCTCTGTGTGTGTTTCATTGAGGTATCTTGAAGTAATGGAAGGAATATGGACTTTGGAGACAAACAAAACAGTTCTCAAAATGCAGCCCCACTACTAACTTTAGGCAAGTCATGTCAACTTTCTAAGCCTCAGCTTCTACTTCTACAAAGACAATGCCCCAGAATTGTTGTGAGAATTAAATGAGATAACATATATGTATTATTGGCTGTGTGTCCTTTGGGGAATTACTTAACCTCTCTAAACCTGAGTTTCCTTATCCATCAAATGGTGGTGGTGGGGGGGAACTGATTGTCCAAGCCCATTTCACGGGATTGTTTTGGTGATTAAAATAATTAATGCAGGTATAGTGCTTAACACAATGCCTGGCACATGGTAAGTCCTTTATAAGAGTTATTTATCCTTACTATTATGACTACTCTCTGGAAACTGAAACTCAAAGAGATAAATATCACACAGTTGGTAAATTATAAAGCTGGAGTTGAAATATACAAATTGCTAGATTACAAAGACCACTGATAGGTACCATTTTGTTTTGGGAACATATAATTCAGTATACATATTAAGTGTACAATATGAGTGTCAAATATTTTTCACATTTCAGATAACAGAGTGGTAGTATTAGATCTCTTGGTTAACAGATATTGTAAATAATTGACTTCAGGAGCTCCTGTGGTTAATTAAGCCTGAAATCCCTGCATGACCTGGAATGGTTCTCAGGCCAAAAGTGATCTCAGGACATAAATACATCTCATAATACAACCTGGATCTTCTCAGAGGCCTTTGGGTTAGCCTCTACTGCTTGTATTTTTCTAAAACAGGGCAGGAGTTTGTGTTTTGGGAAGAATTGCTATTTCTCCCTTGTCCTGTCCTATGGCTTTCTATCCAGAGAAGCTGTTCAGCAGTTCATTTCTGATACACCATCTTGAAACCTGCTAGATACTAGCAGAATTAAAACCCGACATGGAGAAGATAGCAGAACTCTTACCCAGGTGTGGGCAGGAAGAGAGCAGACTGCATATAACTCAGCATTACTTAAAGAGACTGTTCATACCCCCATCATTGTGGCAGGGGGACCAGTAATCAGTGGTACAGTGTTTACCTTCAAAACCCCTGCACTATCTCACGATGAGATGGTTCAGAGATAGTATATGTTAGGTGAAATGTGTGATAGTGACATCAACGTGTCATGACAAAGAAAAATCAGCAAGAGTTAGAATTGTCAAGAAAGGAAGATTTCTTGGGGCAGGTGAGCTTCAAATTATGTTTTATTATCTACTTTTCTGAGGCTAATATTACTGCCCCACTGGAAGGGTTCAACCTTGATAATTTCTAATGTAGGCTCCAACAGAAAGTGTTTTGTGGAGACTAGGATGTAGCTTCTCTTTCCATTTAATTGCAAATATTTATGATAATAGTAATAATAACAACTACTACCTTTCCTGCCTTCCTGCCTCTTTTTGTTTTTAAACATCTTTATTGGAGTATAATTGCTTTACACTGTTGTGTTAGTTTCTGCTGTATAACAAAGTGAACCAGCTATATGTATACATATACCCAATATCCCTTCCCTCTTGTATCTCCTTCCCACCCTTCCTATCCCACCCCTCTAGGTAGTCACAAAGCACCGAGCTGATCTCCCTGTGCTATGCAGCTGCTTCCCACTGGCTATCTATTTTACATTTGGTAGTGTATATATGCCCATTGCCACTCTCTCACTTTGCCCCAGCTTACCATCCCCCTCCCCGTGTCCTCAAGTCCATTTTCTACATCGAATCTTTATTCCTGTCCTGCCCCTAGGTTCATCAGAACCAATTTTTTTAAGATTCCATATATATGTGTTAGCATACAGTATTTTTTTTCTCTTTCTGACTTACTTCACTCTGTATGACAGACTCTAGGTCCATCAACCTCATTACAAATAACTCAATTTCAGTTCTTTTTATGGCTGAGTAATATTTCTTTGTATATATGTACCACATCATCTTTATCCATTCATCTGTCGATGGACACTAAGGCTACGTCCATGTCCTGGCTGTTGTAAAAAGTGCTAAAATGAACATTGTGGTACATGACTCTTTTTTTATTATGATTTTCTCAGGGTATATGCCCACTAGTGGAATTGCTGGGCCAAAGAATAGTTCTATTTTTAGTTTTTTAAGGAAACTCCATACTGTTCTCCGTAGTGGCTGTACCAATTTACATTCCCACCAACAGTGCAAGAGGGTTCCCTTTTCTCCACACCCTCTCCAGCATTTATTGTTTGTAGGTTTTTTGATCATGGCCATTCTGACCACTGTGAGGTGATACCTCATTGTAGTTTTGATTTGCATTTCTCTAATGATTAGTGTTGTTGAACACTTTCATGTGTTTGTTGGCTACCTTTATATCTTCTTTAGAGAAATGTCTATTTAGGTCTTCTGCCCATTTTTGGATTGGGTTGTTTGTTTTTGTGATATTGAGCTGCATGAGCTGCTTGTAAATTTTGGAGAAAAATCCTTTTTCAGTTGCTTCATTTGCAAATATTTTCTCCCATTCTGAGGGTTGCCTTTCTGTCTTGTTTATGGTTTCCTTTGATGTGCACAAGCTTTTAACTTTCATTAGGTACAATTTGTTTTTTTTTGTTTTTATTTCCATTTCTTCAGGAGATGGGTCAAAAAGGACCTTGTTGTGATGTATGTCATAGAGTGTTCTGCATATGTTTTCCTCTAAGAGTTTTATAGTGTCTGGCCTTATATTTAGGACTTTAATCCATTTTGAGTTTACTTTTGTGTATGGTGTTAGGAAGTGTTCTAATTTCATTCTTTTACATGTAGCTGTCCAGTTTTCCCAGCACCACTTATTGAAGAGGCTGTCATTTCTCCATTGTATATTCTTGCCTCCTTTATCAGAGATAAGGTGACAGTATGTGCGTGGATTTATCTCTGTGCTTTCTATCCTGTTCCATTGATCTATATTTCTGTTTTTGTGCCAGTACCATACTGTCTTAATTACTGTAGCTTTGTAGTATAGTCTGAAGTCAGGGAACCTGATTCCTCCAGCTCCATTTTTCATTATCAAGATTGCTTTGGCTATTCAGGGTCTTTTGTGGCTCCATACAAAGTTTAACATTTTTTGTTCTAGTTCTGTAAAAAATGCCATTGGTAATTTGATAGGGATTTCATTGAATCTGTAGATTGCTTTGGGTAGTAGAGTCATTTTCACAATGTTGATTCTTCCAATCCAAGAACATGGTATATCACTCCATCTGTTTGTATCATCTTTAATTTCTTTCATCAGTGTCTTATAGTTTTCTGCATACAGGTCTTTTGTCTCCTTAGGTAGGTTTATTCCTAGATATTTTATTCTTTTTGTTGCAATGGTAAATGGGAGTGTTTCCTTAATTTCTCTTTCACATTTTTCATCATTAGTGTATAGGAATGCAAGAGACTTCTGTGCATTAATTTTGTATCATGCTACTTTACCAAATTCATTGATTAGCTCTAGTAGTTTTCTGGTAGCAACTTTAGGATTATCTGTGTATAGTATCATGTCATCTGCAAACAGTGACAGCTTTACTTCATGTTTTCTGATTTGTATTCCTTTTATTTCTTTTTCTTCTCTGATTGCTGTGGCTGAAACTTCCAAAACCATGTTGAATAATAGTGGGGAGAGTGGGCAACTTTGTCTTGTTCCTGATCTTAGAGAAAATGGTTTCAGTTTTTCACCATTGAGAACGATGTTGGCTGTGGGTTTGTCATACATGGCCTTTATTATGTTGAGGTAGGTTCCCTCTATGCCTACTATCTAGAGAGTTTTTATCATAAATGGGTGTTGAATTTTGTTGAAAGCTTTTTCTGCATCTATTGAGATTATCATATGGTTTTTACCTTTCAGTTTGTTAATATGGTTTATCACATTGTTTGATTTGCATATATTGAAGAATCCTTGCATTCCTCGGATAAATCCCACTTGATCATGGTGTATGATCCTGTTTATGCGCTTTTGGATTCTGTTTGCTAGCATTTTGTTGTGGATTATTGCATCTATGTTCATCAGTGATATTGGCCTGTAGTTTTCTTTTATTGTGACAACTTTGTCTGTTTTTGGTATCAGGGTGATTGTGGCCTCATAGAATGAGTTTGGGAGTTCCTCCCTCCGCTATATTTTGGAAGAGTTTGAGAAGGATAGGTGTTAGCTCTTCTCTAAATGTCTGATAGAATCATCTGTGAAGCCAGCTGGTCCTGGGCTTTTGTTTGTTGGAAGATTTTTAATCACAGTTTCAATTTCAGTGCTTGTGATTGGTCTGTTTATATTTTCTAGCTCTTCCTGGTTCAGTCTTGGAAGATGTTTTTCTAAGAATTTGTCCATTTCTTCCAGGTTGTCCATTTTATTAGCATATAGTTGCATGCACTAATCTCTCATGATCCTTTCTATTTCTGCAGTGTCAGTTGTTACTTCTTTTTCATTTCTAATTCTGTTGATTTGAGTCTTCTCCCTTCTTTTCTTGATGAGTCTGGCTAATGGTTTATCAATTTTGTTTATCTTCTCAAAGAACCAGCTTTTAGTTTTATTGATCTTTGCTATTGCTTCCTTCATTTCATTTTCATTTATTTCTTATCTGATCTTTATGATTTTTTTACTTCTGCTAACTTTGGTGGGTTCTTTGTTCTTCTTTCTCTAATTCATTTAGGTGAAAGGATACATTGTTTATTTGAGATTTTTATTGTTTCTTGAGGTAGGATTGTATTCCTACAAACTTTCCTCTTAGAACTGCTTTTGCTGCATCACATAGGTTTTGGGTTGCCATGTTTTCATTGTCATTTGTTTCTAAGTATTTTTTTATTTCCTCTTTCCTTTCTTCAGTGATCTCTTGGTTATTTAGTAATGTATTGTTTAGCCTACATCTGTTTGTATTTTTTTACATTTTTTTTCCTGTAATTGATATCTAGTCTCATAACATTGTGGTCGGAAAAAATACTTGATATGATTTCAGTTTTCTTACATTTACTGAGGCTTGACTTGTGACCCAATATATGATCTATCCTGGACAATGTTCCATGAGCACTTGAGAAGAATGTGTATTCTGTTGTTTTTGGATGGAATATCCTATAAATATTAATTAAGTCCATCTTTTTTAATGTGTCATTTAAAGCTTGTGTTTCCTTATTTATTTTCACTTTGGATGATCTGTCCATTGGTGAAAGTGGGGTGTTAAAGTCCCCTACTATTGTTGTGTTACTGTCACTTTCCCCTTTTATGGCTGTTAGCATTTGCCTTATGCATTGAGATGCTCCTATATTGGGTGCATAAATATTTAAAATTGTTATATCTTCTTCTTGGATAGATCCCTTGATTGTTATGTAGTGTCCTTCTTTGTCTCTTGTAATAGTCTTTATTTTAAAGTATATTTTGTCTGATATGAGAATTGCTACGCCAGCTTTCTTTTGATTTCCATTTGCCTGGAATATCTTTTTCCATCCCCTCACTTTCAGTCTGTATGTATCCCTAGGTCTGAAGTGGGTCTCTTGTAGACAGCATATATACTGGTCTTATTTTTGTATCCATTCAGCCAGTCTATGTCTTTTGGTTGGAGCATTTAATCCATTTACATTTAAGGTAATTATCAATATATATGTTCCTATTACCATTTTCTTAATTGTTTTATGTTTGTTTTTGTAGGTCCATTCCTTTTGTGTTTCCTGCGTAGAGAAGTTCCTTTAGCATTTGTTGTAAACCTGGTTTGATGCTGCTGAATTATGTTAGCTTTTGCTTGTCTCTAAATGTTTTAATTTCTTTGTTGAATCTGTATGAGATCCTTGCTGCGTAATCTTGGTTGTAGGTATTTCCCTTTCATCACTTTAATTATCTCCTGCCATTCCCTTCTGGCTTGCAGAGTTTCTGCTGAAAGGTCAGCTGTTAACCTTATGGGGATTCCCCTGTAAGTTATTTGTTTCTTTTCCCTTGCTGCCTTTACTATTTTTTCTTTGTATTTAATTTTTGATAGTTTGATTTTATGTGTCTTGGCATGTTTCTCCTTGGATTTATCCTGTATGGGACTCTCTGTGCTTCCTGGACTTGCATGACTATTTCCTTTCCCATGTTAGGGAAGTTTTCAACTATAATCTCTTCAAATATTTTCTCAGACCCTTTCTTTTTCTCTTCTTCTTCTGGGACCCCTATAATTCAAATGTTGGTGTGTTTAATGTTGTCCCCGAGGTCTCTGAGACTGTCCTTAATTCTTTTCATTCTTTTTTCTTTATTCTGCTCTGCAGTAGTTATTTCCACTATTTTATCTTCCAGGTCACTTATCCATTCTTCTGCCTTAGTTATTCTGCTATTGATTCTTCCTAGAGAATTTTTAATTTAATTTGTTGTGTTGTTCATCATTTTTTGTTTGCTCTTTAGTTCTTCTGGGTCCTTGTTAAACGTGTCTTGTATTTTCTCCATTCTATTTCCAAGATTTTGGATCATCTTTACTATCATTACTCTGAATTCTTTTTCAGGTAGACTGCCTATTTCCTCTTCATTTGTTTGGTCTGGTGGATTTTTATCTTGCTCCTTCATCTGCTGCATATTTCTTTCTTCTCATTTTGTTTAACCTAATGTTTTTTGGGTCTCCTTTTCACAGGCTGTAGGTTCATAGTTCCTGTTGTTTTTGGTGTCTGCCCCTAGTGGGCAAGGTTGGTTCAGTAGGTTGTGTAGGCTTGCTGGTGGAGGGGACTGGTGCCTGTGTTCTTGTGGATGAGGCTGGATCTTGTCTTTCTGGTGGGCAGGACTGTGTCCAGTGGTGTGTTTTGGGGTGTCTGTGACCTTATTGTGATTTTAAGCACCCTCTCTGCTAATGGGTAGGGGTTGTGCTTTTATCTTGCTAATTGTTTGGCATTGGGCTTCCAGCACTGGAGTTTGCTTGCTGTTGGGTGGAGCTCAGTCTTAGCATTCAGAGGGAGATGCCTGGGAGAGCTCCTTCCTGCCGTTTCATAATAAACTTTGTGCTATGCTCTGGGGTAGACACGACATATAGCATCTCTTTAATCTTCATGTAATACTAGCAGGGTAGAAATTATCATCTCCATTTTGCGGAAGTAGGTATAAATGTCAGCAGAAAGGACAAGATGGGGAATGGGGTCCTTCTGTTGGGGCTTAAGAGAGAAATCCAGAACTTTTAAAGCTCCTTTAAGTAGGCAAACGTGCTCCCAAACTGGTTTGCCTCTGCCCCTTGCCATTTCACTGCCCCACCATCCCAAGCCAGTCTCTTGTTTCTCTTCTCTGCCTTTAGTACCAATCTACTTCTTCTCTCCAATATCTGTATTGTTGTGGTGTCTCTTATTGGCACAGTTGTCTGGAAAGGATTGCAGACCAAGTACAGCACCAGACATAGAGTAGGTTCTAATGACTATTTGTTGAAAGACTTAACAAACATTCTGAAATTCTGTGACCCATGTTATAAATGTCTGATAGCAACTGAAAGGGTTATTCTGAGGAAAATAGAATTTACAGGAGTCAAACTTTACTCTAAAAGAATGAGTCCCCCTTGGTGGAATTTAAACCCTCATCAAGCTGGGTTGGGAGAGAAACACTGGGGAGTAAGAGCTTTGCCACATGGTCTCCCGGTCACATGGAGTGGCCACCAGCCTGGATGATGATCAAAGCTGCTCTTATTCCATATTTGCCGTGGAGCTGAAGACCAGCTAGCAGTCCTGGAAACACATCTGTATGTTTATAGAGCTGGAAGAAAGATACCAGCACAACCAGCCCACCCATTTGATGGGATTGTAAAAGCTCTTAACCAAGATAGTGCTGCTTTCCTTTACCCTGTTCTCCACTCAACCCAATGCCACCCCCAACTTGCTAAGAGTTTGGACTTTCTTTGAGTTGGGACTGAGACCAGCAGAGACTGGAAGAAGAGACTAAAACTTCACAGAGGAGTTCACCAGCAAAACCAGATATGTGCACACATTCCAGTCCTGGCCTCCATCATTGGGCCTGACCAACAGCCCTGGACCCAATGAAGAACACAAAAAAACAGTGAGAAAGCCTGGCTGGAGATTGGACCAGAAGCAGAATGACAATCCTGGAGCAGCATTTTGTGCTCCCTGAAAGTTCATGAACAGGAGCTTTGGCCTCAGAAAAATCTGAGTTTGGATCCTGGATCTTCCTGTTTCTATCTTCACCAAGATTTTTGCAGGCATCATTTTATTTCATCTTCACAGTGACTTAGATGAGGCTCTACACAGCATGTGAAGGTCAGGGCTAGTACCAGAACTCATGTTTGCTGATTCTTCAACAAGGGCTCTTTCCCCTGCATCCTATCGCTTCCTTGTTTTGCTATTGTGGACGCAGGAGAAGGTTTTGTCTTTGCTTTTCAGGGTGAAGACCCTGAGAGAAACCACTTTCAGAAAGACCACTTTCTCAGAAAAGGTCCATGACTATTGTCAGAGGAGTAACTGCCTGCTGATTTTCCTTCTAGAAAGTTTCTAATGTCAGGTGGAGCATGGCTAACAGTGCTCCAGTTTGTGAAACTGAGCCTCCAGGCTTCAAAGGGATGATAAGAAAGAAAATATGTCTTTTCAAATGGAGAGGAGAGAGTCCTGAATGAGGGCACCCCAGGGGCCTGAGACTCATTAAGGGAATGTTCTCAGGGAGTCTGTGCCTAGGGCTCAGCTGGGGTCCTGTCACTGTTCATCAGGAAAGCTGCAGTCTTGGGCTCAAACTCTTTTCTATGGACCATTCAGGAGCAACAACCAAGTGCTGGGAAGTGAAGCAGATCCTCAGGAATGTCTTTTCACCATCAACCTTTTTTAAAAATTGAATCTGAATCACTTTAATGATTCAAGTTTTCTCCAACATCCCCTGACACTCCAATTGACAGGCTGCCCTCATTCCCTTTCTCACCTGCCTGGCTCCTGTGTTTGCAATCCTGCAGTTTGTGGCCAAATGTTTAGGTGAGTCTTATTAACTAAGGTACTTTTAAAAAAGGTGATTGAAAGGGAGAGAAATGCCTAAAGTTTATTCATTTTGCACCCTCGTCCTGGAGTAGGCTTTGTTCCTGAAAGAGAAGGTGGAAGTGGGAAGATGGATCGCTCACGTGAGTTCCTGAGAACTACTTGGAGTTTCAGGGCCCTTCCTGGATTTGAATGACAGGCTTTTAAAAGTCCATTCTGCCTCTGATAATGGAAGATGCTCTGATCATTCATTTGTTCATTCATTCTTCCATCAGACATTTGCTGGACCCCATTGTCAGGCACTGTGGGGAATTCAAATTGAAGATTAAGTGATCTTTCTCCTTCAAGGACTTTACCATCTATTGGGGGCAATAAGTCATACTCAAATATCTATGCTACAAAGTGGGTGTGTCAGTGACTAAGACAGTCGACTGCTGTGAGCTTTGTTTTAGGGAAACAGCAGCTCAAGGAACACATATGAGTCCACCAGCTTTCCACTGATGGAGACTGGGAAGCCAAGGGCAGATTTCACAGAGTATACTCACAAGTGCCGTGTGGACTAAATGAAAGTATGATGACAATAGTAAATAATTTATTAATCATTAATAGACACTATCCCCAGAGTTGTATATACATTGCCTTATTTGGTCTTCACAATAACTTTAATAAGTACATACTGTTATTATGCCCATTTTACAGATGAGGAAACTGAGACCATTAGAGGGTCTGAAGCCTGTCAAAGGTGACACAGTCAGAAGTGGTTAAGAGCATAGCCCATGCTCTTAACCGCCCTGCTATACTGCTCCCACATGAGTGTGAAAATGTACCCTTACAAAAATCCAATTCTAGAAGGAATAATTTCATTGTGTTGGCCTCATGTACTGCCAAACTCCAGTGCAGGCTCACTCTACTAAAATGTGAGTGCAATGGGACAGAAGCTGGGGGAAGTGAGCTCTGTTTGGTTGTCTAACTTTCATCATATGTTCTTAGGCCCTGGGCCTGTAGTGTCCAAATAATCTTCACAGGGCAGTGTTATCTGAGGTGGTGCGTGAGAGAGTGACACACACACTTCCATAGAGGACTATGGGGTCAGCTGCCTGGCTGGCAGCCGGCGGAGAATTCATGGAACTTGGATGGCCTTCAGAACTGGTACCCCGTGAAACCATTCAGCTTATCTTGCTACATTTATTTTTGCTTATGGGAACTCACCACCCTGGGAATGCTATCCCTGTGATAGTCTGAGTGTACAGGACAAACCAAGACAATGGAACAACAGCTCCAGGGAAACCACAGCCTGGCTCAGTTCTGAAAGGGCTGTTTTAGAGGACGGCAGAATTTTAGTGATGGTAAGGAGGAAGATCACAGAGAGCACCAGTTTGCTGCACCGTTTCTCTTTGGACACATATGAGCTTTGTTTACAACTCTTACAGCTTTCTGTTGAAGTTGGCTTTCACTTGCATTGCTAGGATTAGGATAGAATAAGACCATGCTGGAAGATCAGCCCCCAAGGCTACCCTTCAGACCTTGGTTGTCCATTCCAAGTATGTGGCTTCCTGATATGTACCAGGTGTTTTCCAAGGTGGTAATACTTCTGATGAGATGCAAGTACTGGTAGAGCAAAGAAGACTAGACCATCAAAGGGCACAGGTCTCAATTTATGTCATAAATTGCACTATTGATCTCCTACAGTTGAGCTTTCTAAGGTCTTTCAGAAATTCTTACCGGTCCTGGGAACAGGGAATTCAAGCCAGTTTGTATGGTGACCGAGTACCAAGCCCATCTCTCAATTCTTTCAACACAGAAGCACAGTGATTGAAACAGAATAGTGAGGGAGTACAAGTTTGTTGAATGAATGAATGAATGAATGGATAAATAAACACGTTTGAATATATATAAGCATAAATGAATAATAAATGATAAAAAGTACAGGTGCTTTCTGACCAGACATGAAATATATTTAATATCTAGTTTTGTCAGACCCAGAAGATCATTTCCAATAATTAAAAAGAATGAAATGAAATCCAGTCACTGATGGTTTTATAGTTTGTGTGTCAGCAAGGTCCCTCTCACCTATCAGCATCGGGTACTTATTCTTACTTTATCTATTATATTTTCTGGAAACTTACCTTTCCTTGAAAAGCAGGGTTGTATTCCAGCAGCTGTCAGGTCGTGACACAGAGACAACTGCCTTCTCTGCTTACTCATAAGAGGGAACATGATCAATGGCCAGGTGGGTAAAAATACAAAGAAGCAGAGGTAGCTAAAGACCTCCTTTGGAAGGTCTTATGAAAGCTCTCACTCTGCGCAAGGTGGGAGCCCACTGTGGCCAGGTGGAGAACAGCAACCTCATCAACACAGCAAAAGGAGCAAGCCTTAAGGCCCCGGTGGGATGTGGGGAAGGAGTGGGAGAAAGTGGGACAGGAGATGGAACAAAGGGAGAAATGATTACACTGTTCTAAGCCAAGGCTTAGCTAGGAAGGTGCTGTGAAGAGGAAACAGGCTGATTCCTAGACCAACAGCAGCCCGGATAGAATGAAACAGTGAAAATTCATGTGACTGCAGGGAGGGTCTGTGGACTAGAAGAATTAGAACTGAGCAGCTTGGACACGAAAGGGACCCTTAGAGGATGTTTGAGGAGTTCAGGTGGCCCTTCACCACTCTGTAAGGACTGCCTCCATAGGCCAGGACACACAGTGGGCACTGGGGATAGAATTTTGACCAAACACTCCCTGACCATGTAGAGCCTGCTGTCTAGTGGGCAATAGAAAGAGTCCTGGATATGTTGTGAAAACTTGGAGTTGTGGTCCCAGCTCCCCACAGCTTGTACTGGGTCACCCTGTACAAATCGCTGTGCCCACCTGGGCTTTGCCTGCTGAGTATCCTTGTGCTCAGTCTCCAGGCTTATGCTTCTAAGAAGGTCTTGTGAAAGCTTCTCTTTGTATTCTTTTTATTTTAATTCAAGTAGTGTGAATTATATTATCTTTTATTTTAAATGGCATGAATATAATATTGCATTTGTAAAAATTCTAGATGCCTCTATATCCATTTATTTATGCATTCCTCCATCTAACAATATATTCATAGAGGTCTAACAAGAGCAGAGTTTCTCAATTTTCCTTCGGTTGAAAGACTGTGAATCATTTGAATTTGAATGGCAAATATACATCATTCCTATCAGTAAAACAAAGTTTTTTTATGATTTGCATTAAAATGGAATAAATTGTAAGGAATCTAGGTCATTGAAAGAGTGGCATGACTCAATAACTGAGGGAGCTGGGATCTTGGAAAGGGGGGCTCTACTTGTGCATGATTGTGGTTGGTTTACTTGGACTTGTTCTCTTCTCTTCAGGTACCAGACATGCTCCAACAATGGACTGGTGGCAGGGTTCCAGAGCCGCTACTTTGAGTCAGTGCTGGATCGTGAGTGGCAATTTTACTGTTGTCGCTACAGCAAGAGATGCCCATATTCCTGCTGGTGAGTTTAGCAGCCAAACGCAACTCCTCACTGCTTCTGGGGCTGGAGGGGAGCTTGCGGGAAGGGGTGGGGTGGTGGTGGTGCTCTGGTCCAGGTTTCTGGCTTCAAATAAGCCAGGGCTGTCACAAACAAGTTTTAAATATAGCATCTAGCCTATAGAAGGGGATGGATGGATGGGTGGATGGATGGATGGATGAGTGGAAGAAAACGCCAGAATAATATTCACACTGGGAGAGACCTTACAGGTCATCAACCCAATGCTCCTATACCCTTCTTTTGGCAGAAAAGGAAACAAACAGAATAGAGCAAGGATGTGACTTGCCCGAAACCACCCAGCTATTTCATGGGGGTTCACTTCTATGCTGAAGTGTACTGACTCCTGTTTCAGTGCTCTTTTCTCTCTATCACAATAACTACTCATCACATTCAAGGCTGCTGAACCCATTTGGGAACGTATGTTTTCCCGCGGGACTTTTTTGGAAGAAGCCAACCCCGTTCCAGGTCAGAGTGGCAAACATAGTATAAAATTACAGACTAAAAAAGGAGGCTAGTGCTTTCTAGATAACTATGTAATTCCAGTCTCTGAACTTTTGTTCCTTTCTGGCTCCCTGGGCTGATGCCAAATATCCCCTGACCTAGCCTTTGAGTTGACTAGGAGATTGTGTGTATATTTATTTACCCTGATAACTTACACTGGATGTTGACAACGTAACTTGTCCCAAGTTCTTCAGTCTGCAAACAAGTCAGACATTTCTGCTTTGGACAAAGGAATCCAAAAGTGTCAACATTTGAAGGTTGGCTGACTCAAATGATGTATCTCTCCACAGTGTGATGCTTGGAAGAACAGCCTTGTGGGTTATGCTTATTCTCTGCAACCAGAGAGCATTACTCCACAGATGCCCCAGTGGGGCACAATGTCTCTAGGGATATGCATCTCCAAACTCTTAACATTTTTCTGTTTGAAGCAATGATAAATGGTAAATTCAGAGATCAAGGTCAGCTGATATCAGTAGCTATCTGATGGGGCAGGGACCTCGTCCAGCTTTCCAAAATGCCTCCATGAATCTGTTCTTACTCCATCACAGCAGGCAAACAGGCATGGCTAGGGTGTAGGATATAACTGTGAAAGATCCTGAATCCAAGGCCAAAGGGGCTTCACATTCTGGGGTAGAGTAGAAGGAGCCCACCAATCATTAAGATGCTAGGAAATTAATGAACATGGAGCTATGTAGGTAGGCAGAAAGTCTTGATATCAAAGACTGACAAATAGAGATGTGCAACTTTTCTTAAGTTGCCCAAGACATTCAAATCTCTGGTAGCAACATTTATCCTTGGCTTTGGTCTGCAATGGTCTGCCCATCCTCCTTCACCACCCTACCCTCCCCCTTCCTCATCCCACTACATCACCCAGACATGTCACTGATGATTGGTAGAACCAAAGGGTGGGGGGGAGAGAGGATAGAATTACTCAGAAAGACACAGCAAGTCAACTTAGAAGCGGTCCCTCTAAGGAAGACTTCACTTGGCTGCACCTCTTTCTGGTTGCGTGGTGTTAGAGCTGAGAGCTACCACGGTTGTCAAGGAAATGGTACTGTTTTAAAAGGGACACTTGTAGCAGCAGCAGAATGAGACTGCCGTATCACCATGGTAAGCAGTGCATGACTCACTATCCCACTGGTGTGTCTAGACATTTTAGTGGCACCTTTAAATTTCCTGAGTCATGACGCTATATGTTTTTCTAAATTGAATGAAACCTCTAGGGCATGAATTAGGTCATATTTCTTCAGCATCTCAGCATATTGCCTGGCACAAAGTAGGCCCTTAATAAATTTCTCGAATGAATAACGAAACATCGCAGGCACATAGGAACTGTAACAGTGGTGAAACCTGACATTGATATGATGATGTTTTATAGTGGAAAAAGACTTCATTCACAAGCATCATTTTATTTGATCCTTTTAACAGCCCTTTGGAGTGAGAACTGTTTTCCCACACCTTCCCACAGTGAAAACTCCTGATAACTCTCTTATTTGAAACCTTCCCTTACATCACTTTAACTATCTTGAATCACCTCCCAGGGAACTGGACATGTGTAGGTGGGGACATTTTTCTCTTCCCACTTTGAAGGCCATTCTGCAGCACTGAGCCTGACACTGAGAAGTGAGCATCCATCCTCTCTGTGCTTGCAAGCTTTTAGGGATTCAGGAATAGCACCACTCTGCACAGGAAAAAAAAAAAAATCATCCAACCAACTCCCACATAAGTGCGTGCGGGATTTATTTGTTTGGTGGGAACCAAGGTGCTGCTCCCATTTCAGTCTCTGCAGTTTCTCATGAGATAATACAGCATCACTGAACTCTGGCAAGAAAGCGAATTCCTGATAGATGCAGACATGGCGTCACTCACCGGTCCCCACTGGGATTGGATACATATGTAAATATTACACATATTTATTTCTATGTGAGAATTAATTCTTAGTCCATTCATCTGCAAACCACAAACACGTCACTGAGGAAGCCACAACCTTTCACAGACTGTTTGAAATAATTCCTCAGTCTCCAAAGAGCTCCAGCAGCTGCATGCCATGCACCAGGCTGTCCCCCATCAGCACGCTAAGGCTGTCCATGTGTAGAATATGACCCAGGAACCGACAGCTTTGAATTGAGCATGTGTTTCCTTTCCTAAATGGTTCTTCTCCAGATTCGTGACCTTTCATCAGGTTCACTGGATAATATGTTTTGACCAAAAAAATAATGTCCTTTCTCAGAATTAACATAGATAACCCATTAGTTATCCTTCAGCCTTGAGTTTCTATGACTTTCAGATGCTGCATTCTATTTTCCACTGCCTGGTCCCCCTCTCCCTTCTGCTCAAGTCATAGTCACAGAATTTTTTTTCTTAATTCCTAGATCGCTCTAGCTAACAACAACAACAAAGTCAGTTCATCAGCATATTCTCCTCTGTCTACCCCAAAGCACTCCATCAAAGCTAATCTTTAGCTCCTACTCTCATTGTTCAGATTTTAATACAAGATGGATAGTGTCTGCATGACTGTTCCCCATGAAATCATGGCAGGGACAAGAATGACCTCGTAGGCACTTCCACTGTGGCGTCTGTCACCCCCACCCCAGCTCAGATGCCTGCTGCAGCACTGTTCCCAGAGGTCTGGTGGGAAGTGCAGCTTCTACACTGGTTCTTCTGAGCAGGTGGAAAGCTGTTATTATAGAGATGGAGACACCCACACTTTGAGAAATAGGACTGAATGTTAACATTTAAAGCAGCTTGCATTGAGTTTAGATGCTTCGGTGCCCTGGACCAACCATTGCCTGGCATTGCATGATGCACAAAGCACTCATTTTGGGAGACAATGGCCCCTCTGAGCTTGAGCAAAAGCAGTCATACCTTTCACCAGTCGGGGTGGCCATCGTAATTACTGTGCCATATTTATAATACAGAAATGTGTTTGCTGCATGCATATCAGTGCTGCCTCCCTTCTTATGCACAAACTTCAAGAGCAGAAATTTCAGAGATGTCGCTGGTTGTCTAGTAAGTATTGGGTAACGAAGGCCAGGCCCTACTTGCTACTTTAGAGCAAAGTAAACCTCGCAATTTGAGACCAAATTTGTCATTTTGTTCTCTCTAGTCTGCTCCCCTTTACTGTTTTCTAGAAATAATCATTCATTCTTCTATTCATGAATTCATTTAATCAGACTGAATATAAATGAATATGAAATAAGTACAATTCATAGACTTTGATTCAGTTCCTGATGATCACGATGATGATGATAATGATGTTTTTATTTATTGAGCACCTACCATGTTAACACATTTACTTTTATTTTGAATTATATTTTATTTTTTAATACAGAAGGCTTTTATTAGTTACCTGTTTTATAAATATTAGTGCATATATGTCAATCCCAATCTTCCAATTCATTGCACCACCACCACCACCCCCGTTTTCAGCCTTGGTGTCCATACATTTGTTCTCTACATCTGTGTCTCTATTTATACCCTGAGAACTGGTTCATCTGTATCATTTTTCTAGGTTCCACATATATGCATTAATATACGATATTTGTTTTTCTCTTTCTGACTTACTTCACTCTGTATGACAGTCTATAGGTCCATCCACGTCTCTGCAAATGACCCAATTTCGTTCCTTTCTATGGCTGAGTAATATTCCATTGTATATATGTACCACATCTTCTTTATCCATTCATCTGTCGATGGGGATTTAGGTTGCTTTCATGACCTAGCTATTGTAAATAGAGCTGCAATGAACAGTAGGGTGCATGTGTCTTTTTGAATTATGGTTTTCGCTGGGTATATGCCCAGTAGTGGGACTGCTGGGTCATATGGTAATTCTATTTTGTCTTTTAAGGAACCTAGATACTGTTCTCCATAGTGGCTGTATCAATTTACATTCCCACCAACAGTGCAAGAGGGTTCCCTTTTCTCCACACCCTCTCCAGCACTTGTTGTTTGTAGATTTTCTGATGATGCCCATTCTAACTGGTGTGAGGTGATACCTCATTGTAGATTTGATTTGCATTTCTCTAATAATTAGTGACGTTGAGCAGCTTTTCATGTGCCTCTTGGCCATCTGTATGTCTTCTTTGGAGAAATGTCTATTTAGGTCTTCTGGCCATTTTTTGATTGGGTTGTTTGTTTTTTTAATATTGAGCTGCATGACCTGTTTATATACTTTGGAGATTAATCCTTTGTCTGTTGATTCATTTGCAAATATTTTCTCCCATTTTGAAGGTTGTCTTTTCATCTTGTTTGTAGTTTCCTTTGCTTTGCAAAAGGTTTTAATTTTCCATAGGTCTCATTTGTTTATTTTTTATTTTTTTTTTTTTTTGTGCGGTACGCGGGCCTCTCACTGCTGTGGCCTCTCCCGTTGCGGAGCACAGGCTCCGGACGCGCAGGCTCAGCGGCCATGGCTCACGGGCCCAGCCGCTCCGCGGCATATGGGATCCTCCCGGACCGGGGCACGAACCCGCATCCCCTGCATCGGCAGGCGGACTCTCAACCACTGCGCCACCAGGGAGGCCCTCATTTGTTTATTTTTGTGTTTATTTCCATTACTCTGGTGGTGTACCAAAAAAGATCTTGCTGTGATTTATGTCAAAGAGTGTTCTTCCTATGTTTTCCTCTAAGAGCTTTATAGTGTCCAGTCTTACATTTAGGTCTAAATCAATTTGGAGTTTATTTTTGTGTATGGAGTTAGGTAGTGTTCTAAATTCATTCTTTTCCATATAGCTGTCCAGTTTTCCCAGCACCACTTATTGAAGAGACTGTCTTTTCTCCATTGTATATCATTGCATCCTTTGTCATAGATTAGTTGACCAGAGGTGTGTGGGTTTATTTCTGGGCTTTCTATCTTGTTCCATTGATCTAAATTTCAGTTTTTGTACCAGTACCATATTATCTTGATTACTCTAGCTTTGTAGTATAGTCTGAAGTCAGGGAGTCTGATTCCTCCAGCTCCGTTTTTTTCCCTTAAGATTGCTTTGGCTATTTGGGGGCTTTGGTGTCTCCATATAAATTTTAAGATTTTTTATTCTAGTTCTGTAAAAATGCCATTGGTAATTTAAGAGGGATTGCATTGAATCTGTAGATTGATTTGGGTAGTATAGTCATTTTCACAATATTGATTCTTCCAATCCAAGAACATGGTATATCTCTCCAACTGTTTGTGTCATCTTTGATTTTTTCATCAGTGTCTTATACTTTTCTGAGTATGGGTGTTTTACCTCCTTAGGTAGGTTTATTCCTAGGCATTTTATTCTTTTTGTTGCAGTGGTGAACGGGATTGTTTCCTTAATTTCTCTTTCTGATCTTTGGTTGTTAGTGTATAGGAATGCAAGAGATTTCTGTGCATTAATTTTGTATCCTGCAACTTTACCAAATTCATTGATTAGCTCTAGTAGCTTTCTGGTGGCGTCTTTAGGATTTTCTATGTATAGTATCATTTCATCTGCAAACAGTGACAGTTTTACTTCTTCTTTTCCAATTTGTATTCTTTTATTTCTTTTTCTTCTCTGATTGCCGTGGCTAGGACTTCCAAAACTATGCTGAATAATAGTGTTGAGAGTGGACATCCTTGTCTTGTTCCTGATCTTAGAGGAAATGGTTTCAGTTTTTCATCATTGAGAATGATGTTTGCTGTGGGTTTGTCATATATGGCCTTTATTATGTTGAGGTAGGTTCCCTCTATGCCCACTTTCTGGAGAGTTTTTATCATAAATGGGTGTTGAATTTTGTCAAAAGCTTTTTCTGCATCTATTGAGATGATCATATGGTTTTATTCTTCAAGTTGTTAATACAGTGTATCACACTGATGTATTTGCATATATTGAAGAATCCTTGCATCCTTGGGATAAATCCCACTTGGTCATGGTGTATGATCCTTGTAATGTGTTGTTGGATTCTGTTTGCTAGTATTTTGTTGAGGATTTTTGCATCTATATTCATCAGTGACATTGGGCTGTAATCTTTTTTTTTGTAGTATCTTTGTCTGGTTTTGGTATCAGGGCGATGGTGGCTTCATAGACTGAGTTTGGGAGTGTTCCTTCCTCTGCAATATTTTGGAAGAGTTTGAGAAGGATGGGTGTTAGCTCTTCTCTAAATATTTGATAGAATACACCTGTGAAGCCATCTGGTCCTGTACTTTTGTTTGTTGGAAGATTTTTAATTGCAGTTTCAATTTCACTACTTGTGATTGGTCTGTTCATATTTTCTGTTTCTTCCTGGTTCAGACTTGGAAGGTTACACCCTTCTAAGAATTTGTCTATTTCTTCCAGGTGGTCCATTTTATTGGCATAGCGCTGCTTGTAGTAGTCTCTTAGGATGCTGTGTATTTCTGTGGTGTCTGTTGTAACTTCTCCTTTTTCATTTCTAATTTTATTGATTTGAGTCCTCTCCCTCTTTTTCTTGATGAGTGTGGCTAAAGGTTTATCAATTTTCTTTATCTTCTCAAAGAACCAGTTTTTAGTTTTATTGATCTTTGCTATTGTTTTCTTTGTTTCTGTTTCATTTATTTTGGCTCTGATCTTTATGATTTCTTTCCTTCTACTAACTTTGGGTTTTGTTTGTTCTTCTACCTCTAGTTTTATTAGGTATAAGATTAGATTTTTTATTTGAGACTTTTCTTGTTTCTTGAGGTAGGATTGTATTGCTATAAACTTCCCTCTTAGAACTGCTTTTGCTGAATCCCATAGGTTTTGGATCATCGTGTTTTTGTTGTCATTTGTCTCTAGGTATTTTTTAATTTCCTTTTTGATTTATTCAGTGATCTCTTGGTTATTTAGTAACATATTGTTTAGCCTCCATGTGTTTGTGAGTTTTTTACGTTTTTTTCCCTGTAATTTGTATCTAATCTCATAGTGTTCTGGTCAGAAAAGATGCTTGATATGATTTCAATTAATTTACCAAAGTTGATTTGTGACCCAAGATGTGATCTATCCTGGAGAATGTTCTGTTTGCACTTGAGAAGAAAGTGTAATCTGCTGTTTTCGGATGGAATGTCCTATAAATATCAATTAAATCTATCTGGTCTAGTGTGTCATTTAAAGCCTGTGTTTCCTTATTAATTTTCTGTCTGGATGATCTGTCCGTTGGTGTAAGTGAGGTGTTAAGGTCCCCCACTATTATTGTGTTACTGTCGATTTCCTCTTTTATAACTGTTAGCAGTTGCCTTATGTATTGAGGTGCTCCTATGTTGGGTGCATATATATTTATAATTGTTATATCTTCTTGGATTGATCCCTTGGTCATTCTGTAGTGTCCTTCCTTGTCTCTTGTAACATTCTTTATTTTAAAGTCTATTTGAACTCATATGAGTATTGCTACTCCAGCTTTCTTTTGATTTCCATTTGCATGGAATATCTTTTTCCATCTCCTCACTTTCAGTCTGTATGTGTCTGTAGGTCTGAAGTGGGACTCTTGTCGACAGCATATATATGGGTCTTGTTTTTGTATCCATTCAGTGAGCCTGTGTTTTTTGGTTGGAGCATTTAATCCATTCACGTTTAAGGTAATTATCGATATGTATATGCCTATTACCATTTTCTTAATTGTTATGGGTTGTTTTGGTAGGTCCTTTTCTTCTCCTTGTTTCCCACTTAGAGAAGTTCCTTTCACATTTGTTGTAGAGCTGGTTTGGTGGTGCTGAATTCTCGTAGCTTTTGCTTGCCTTTAACACTTTTGACTTGTCTGTTGAATCTGAATGAGATTCTTGCCGAGTAGAGTAATCTTGGTTGTAGGTTCTTCCCTTTTATCACTTTAAATGTATCATGGCACTCCCTTCTGGCTTGTAGAGTTTCTGCTGAAAAATCAGCTATTAACGTTATGGGAGTTCCCTTGTACGTTATTTGTCATTTTTCGCTTGTTGCTTTCAATAATTTTTCTTTGTCTTTAATTTTTGTCAATTTGATTACCATGTGTCTTGGCATGTTTCTGCTTGGGTTTATCCTGCCTGTGACTCTCTGCACTACCTGGACTTGGGTGGCTATTTCCTTTCTCCTGTTAGGGAATTTTTTGACTGTAATCCCTTCAACGATTTTCTCAGGTCCTTTCTCTCTTTCTTGTCTTTCTGGGACACCTATAATGCAAATGTTGGTGCATTTAATGTTGTCCCAGAGGTCTCTTTGTCTGTCTTCATTTCTTTTCATTCTTTTTTCTTTATTCTGTTCTATGGCAGTGAATTCCACCATTCTATCTTCCAGGTCACTTATACCTTCTTCTGCCTCAGTTATTCTGCTGTTGATTCATTATAGTGTATTTTTCATTTCAGTTATTGTATTGCTCATCTCTGTTTGTTTCTTCTTTAATTCTTTCTGGGTGTTTGTTCTTTAATCCTTCTAGGTCTTTTAAAAACATTTCTTGCATCTTCTCGATGTTTGCCTCCATTCTTTTTCCGAGGTCCTGGATAATCTTCACTATCATTATTCTGAATTTTTTTCTGGAAGATTGCTTGTCTCCACTTCATTTAGTTGTTTTTCTGGGGTTTTACCTTGTTCCTTCCTCTGGTACATAGTCCTCTGCCTTTTCACTTTGTGTATCTTTCTGTGAATGTGGTTTTCCTTCCACAGGCTGCAGGAATGTAATTCTCCTTGCTTCTGCTGGCTGCCCTCTGGTGGATGAGGCTATCTAAGAGGCTTGTGCCTCATTTACTTCTTATGCATGAGACTCATGATACTATGACACAGATCCGAGAATTGAGGTGCAGAAATTGTGACTTGTTCAAAGTACTGAACTCAATTCCAACAGGTCTATCTGCTTCCCAATCCCATGTTCTTTGCAGAGAACTGGGCTCTCTGAGTGTTGATAAGGAAATAAGGCCTGGACAGATGAAGTATTAGGTAACAATACAGTAGGTACCCAGTAGTGAAAACAGAGAAGAAAGTGGTTATTTTTGCTGAAGGGGAGATGTTGCAAGTGGAGTTTTCCCCGCTGATTGCAGGACCATGCCAACCATGATGTAAGTTGGCCAGTGAAAGCCAGCATGAATCAAAACAAATGTGTGTGCTGACCAGCCCTGAGCTTGGACAGTGAGCTGGAAACTCAGTTCTAAGAGAATAATTTGGAAAATACTTAGGGACTTTCCTCTTCTAATTTAAGTCACAGATATTTCTGGAACTATGTTCCCCATGTTGTGATACATAATTGAACTGTTTGATATACAGATCTCCAAAATCTGCCACAAGTGGACAGACATGAACATACTGCATTCTTTCTCATACCCCCAGAGTTCAGGGTCTCTCTGCAGAGAAGGGCACTTTGGTAACTACAGAGTCATTTAGTCTCACTTGACCACTTTCCCCAGCTCTTTGCAGGAGAAGTCAGGGTGACTGTTCCCTTGAGGTTGCTTTACTTTATGCATAAGTGAAATTGGGTTTTACTTTTCACATTTTTGCAAAAGTAATTCAAACAGGTTCTGGTACAGCACCTATTGGGGGTGCCAGGCCACTGGCAAATTAGCCTAACCTAAAGTTTTCTCATTTCTTGTAGCTTACCTAGAAAAGCATTTATTATGCAAGAGGATTGATCACAAACAGATTCTGTTTATTTAAGACATTTCTCAATGATTTGCCTGTCAGGGGCATCCTCTTTTTGGCTGGATGCAGAATGTAGGCCAGCTTCAACACATCAAGTCTATAAATGTTGAATTTCTCCTCCATGCCCACTGCTGAACTAGATCATAAATGTGTATATGACTTCCATGTACCAATGACCCCTCAAAGAGTTCACTGTATTGATCATCATCGTGAAACAAGATGCTATACAGTATTCTGTTTTTAATCAAATGCTAAATAGGTGGTGCTAACAAGTAATAGAACATTAGAATATGATATTTTAAATAAGGTGTTAATTGGGAAGTGGAGAAAATAGGAGCAAAACAGAATTAGAGATTGGACTGACCAGAAGAAGCTTCTCTGACATGTTGTTTGAGCATGGGCCGAGCTCTTAAAAATGGGATGGAAAACATTGTTTACTCTTGTCTTTAAAAATGCTGAAGTATGGCTTCCTCAGGTACCCCCTTCTGGTTTGTTAACTTGTAAATGCTGAGTTTTCTTCCAGTTTTTACAGTAGAAGTCTGTAGTGTGTGCCTCTCTGGCATCCCACAAAGTGGGATAAGGCTGAGGATGTGACACTAGCTGACTTTGGGCCACGAGATATGACTCCATTTGTTCATGTGCGCTCCAGTGGGGTGCATGGCCTGAAAGTGGAGCCTCTAGGATGACCCCAAATAATCCAGCTGTCCTAGCTACCAGCAGGTCAGACATGTAACAGATATATGCTGGTGCTATGAAGTCTGACTTTATGTTCAAGTCTCAGTAATCAATAATAAAGGTGAAGTTTGTTAAAATCTTATACTGAGTCACTTTCTGTTAAAGAATAGAGTCAAAACCCTTTAACTATTAAAAACTGCATAATTTCTTAAGCAAACCTCCGACAAAAAGTAAAATTGTCCTCTTTATCTAACTAAATTCTATCTCTACTCCCCTTTTTAAAATGAATGTGATAACATATATCTGAGTAAGCTCTGTGATATGTCCTATTCTCACAGCAAAGGAGAATGCCATCTATCAGCTGCAGTTCAGTTTGTGGTAACGTATTGGAGAGCAATCATTTATTGATTCTAGTTGGATCTACTGATAATTTCAGAGCTTTTTTTTTTTTTTGCGGTACGCGGGCCTCTCACCATTGTGGCCTCTCCCGTTCTGGAGCACAGGCTCCGGATGCGCAGGCTCAGCGGGCCATGGCTCACGGGCCCAGCTGCTCTGCGGCATGTGGGATCTTCCTGAACCAGGGCATGAACCCGTGTCCCCTGCATCGGCAGGCAGACTCTCAACCACTGCGCCACCAGGGAAGCCCAATTTCAGAGCTTTAATAACCTTAGATGAGAAAATCCTATATCAGTCTTAAAAATCCCTTCCATTTTCATGGGCTCTCTTCAGTTCATAACTAATTTCTTTCAATCTCCTTCAACCTTATCTAATACAAGAAGTTGTACAAGTGGTTCTATGTTATCAAGTTCTCACTTAGCTTTGGAACAACTTTCTGTCTCTCTCGTCTTGCCTTCATAGGGCATAAAAAGTAATGTAAAGTGAGGAATTGTACCCCAATAGTCACTCATCCAAAAGTGATAGGAGGAACACATACACACACATACGTACTTCTTTGTAAAGGGGTATGTAAGGCTCCTGATAGAAGAGCTTCAGTAATAGACTCATTTCAGTACATTGAATAAAGACACCCTTCTGACTGATCTTTCCCTTCATCTTGCCAAGCTGAAGGCTTGTTTGATTGTTGTAATTGGTCTAGGAATGTATGGCAATGCTCAGTATGAAGTGTGCTTTGCCAAGAAGCTGCCTGAAGTGACCTGGTAATTCACAAGGAATCTGGAACCACACTGAACTCTCTCCCCCACTCTCCCTCTGGAAGCTCATTGCCATAGCTCATGAAACCCTGATCTTCTGCTTCCCTGTAGTCTCTTAATTTCCTGACAAGTCCCTATGCCCTTGTCCCAATACCTAGTTCTGAAAGTTTAAATTCTTTTTTTCCTCTGAGGAGCCATTACTAGGGCTTTCATTTATTAGAATATTTTGTGTGTGCATGATGTCATCACGAACTAAACGGAGACACGTCTATCTGGTTCTAAAATTCAGAATCCTGGACCGTATTGAAACAGCAGCTCCCTCTGTGAATGGTGTTTGGGAGGTTCACTTTCCTCCCAAAGGGGAGGAAAGGGGCCTTTCTCCCTCTGTATTTTCAGTTTCATAAAGTAGGGAGAATTTCTATCAATATCCAAACTCCTTCCCTAGCCCCTTTAATCTAGGATTCTGTAAGATAGTCTAAACTTTATCTCATGATTTTATAACAAAAACAAAACAAAACAACAACAAACCCCAGAAATCAAGCGAAAACAAAAACTTGCCTGGGATCAAGATGGAAAGACACAAATAAGCATGCATAATACCTTCTCCAGGGCATTCTAGAAATTCACTGAACAGCAGTCCCCCACAGAGAAATCTCCCAGTTGAACAGCAGGCCCTTTGGTCTGGTCACCTCCAAAAATGAAGCAATAGGGAATGCTCATTGAAGAAAGCATTGGATGACTTTTGTCCCCCTTTGAAGCTTAAAATGTCATGATTGTTTTAAAATGCAAGCCTCTTTCCCACTTATTCCAAATGTATTTAACTATCCAAATCATCTGAAGGTAGATCAGTAAAGACTTAAAAAATAAAAGTCTAGCCTAATTATTTCCAATAGTTTTGGCAATTGGATTTAGCCTAATGCAGTATTACCTTATGTAGATTTTGCCTCAGCAGGTATTAAAATGTTTGGCAATTAACTTTTATACATTGTATCTAAAGAATGCTCTAAAAGTTCTGGAAAATACTTTGTGCTTCCTGATGCAAGAAAAACGCCTCCTACTCCCTCTCTTTTAATCCTAATTTGCATTATCCACATTCTCAACAAATCCCTCTTTCTTTGGGTAAACTTGAATCTAGCACTTGTTAGAATCCTCAGGGATCATAAACCAATGGAATTCAAATGACAACCTATTAGGTCCACTTATGAGTCATTTAACATTTTCATTAGAAATAGAAAGCCCCTGTTCTGGGTCTCTTTAGAAGCACAAAATAGACTTCTGCATTAGCCTTATTTCCTTTCATGAACATTAAGCAGAAATACATGTAACCCACTCCAAGTTGGGTCTGGCATCCTGATAGAAGCATAATTATGCCTTGAGAAGAGAAAAATCAGAGAACAAGGACAACTGCATAATGTGGGAAAAGGAATGGGTATGAACAAAGGCAGTGAATTTTTAGGGCTGTGGCTAACCCAGGTTACCTTGAGCTAACCATTGATCTTGTTGCATCTAAGCATTGAGATTCTCTTGGGAGAACTTCCAGTTTATAAATCAATCTTTTTAAGATTCATGACAATCTTTCAGTATTATGATTACACAGGGAGAGGTCTTTCTATCATCAAAATACAATGACCTGTGACCCCAAATCACATTAAATTACTAACACTCACTATTTGTTTCCCAAGCAGCCTTGGGGGTGCAGATGAAGACTTTGGGGAACCTGTATCATACTGAAAGGACTATTTTGGTCCTGAAGAGCCCCAGTGGTGAAGACTTATAAGAACCAGGAAATTCTAGATTTATTCCAGGGTGGACCACAACAAACCTATTCAGAGAGAGGCCCAGGATTGACGTAATCTTGGAGAAAGAAGGAAAGGAGAAGGAGGAAGAAGAAACAAAATTTCTCCTAATAATTCAATTCCTACCACGTGTCACACATATTTGTATTAGTTCCTATGACAAACCTATAAGGTAGCTTTCATTCTTCTATAGACCAGGAAACTAAGATTAAATGACTCTCCCAAGGCTATTTATTTATTTTTATTTTTTTTTTTGCGGTACGCGGGCCTCTCACTGTTGTGGCCTCTCCCGTTGCGGAGCACAGGCTCCGGATGCGCAGGCTCAGCGGCCATGGCTCACGGGCCCAGCTGCTCCGCAGCATGTGGGATCTTCCCAGACCGGGGCACGAACCCGCGTCCCCTGCATCGGCAGGCGGACTCTCAACCACTGCGCCACCAGGGAAGCCCAAGGCTATTTATTTATTCGGCAAATACTTACTAGGTACCAGGAACTGTTTTAGGTGCCAAAGAAACAATGGCAGACTAGGTAAAGACTACCCTTGTACAGCTTACCTTTTACTTTAATATTTTTCAAATACCTTTCTGATCATGACTCACAGTAAAAAATGCATACTAAACTATTACACAATACAAACATCATATAAATACAAACATGCATATATACTTGAAACAAAGTTTTTACACACACACCCAAGAACTTATCTTTAGTGTGTACAATGAAGTCTCTGATATTTTCTATTTCTTCTTTTTTTTAAAGTTTATCTGGTACTAATGAATTAAATTGATTTCACGATCTGCTACTAAGTCACAATCCACAGTTTGAAAACATGGTTCTAGTGGACTTGAATGGAATGGATTAATATTAATATTAATCAATATTTCCTCGAGGCCTGAGGAGTTATCTACATCTTTTTTAGTGTATAGTTTAACAGCAAGAAGGAATATGAGAAGTGCAAGGAAGCTGTCCATCATTTTGCAGCCTGGAATGGCTTGGTGGAGGCCATCCAACTCTGGTTTGGGTCTCCCATAATGTTCAAACTCCATCTCTCCTTTATAGTATGTCTCTTGTTTGCTCCTGTTTGCCCCTAGCAATAATAGTTTTATCTTTTTCCTCTAACCTTTTGTTCTTCCCACATAGGCTGACAACAGAATATCCAGGTCACTATGGCGAGGAAATGGACATGATTTCCTACAATTATGATTACTATATACGAGGAGCAACAACCACTTTCTCTCCAGTGGAAAGGTGAGCCTTCACCATGGGCTAGGGTTAGCGAGGTCAGGAATTAGCTCCACACAAGGATCATGCCTGCAGGAACCTTGATCTGGGGTTTTCCCTATTTTAGTTTCCTACTTGGTCTAAGATTAACTGAGAGATTGATGGGACAGTGGAAAGCAATGGGAATTGAACCCATTTCATGCAGCAGATCACCCTTGGAGATGACGTTGTGTTCCAGCTTGCTCAGAGCAGGAAATTCCCAACTTGGTATTCCATGATGTTCTAAGCTCTTCCCTTTATTCAATTTCAAAGAGCATTTTTCCTTACCAAACACTAGGAAGAGAGCACAAAAATGATTGAAAGAGTACCCACTGTCAAAATGAACCCGCTCCAATGCCATTTCTCCATATGGTCCCCACTTTGGGTTGTGGGAAGGGAGAGAGAAGAGAAGGAGAGGGAGCTGGAGGGGAAAAACACACAAAACTTAACAACCATATTTAGAAATAAAAAAGGAGAATTTAAATAACGAAAAAGAAAACGGCACGAATTTTTTAAATCTGTTTGCTCTCACAATCAGCTCCCAATCTTATCACAAATATTGAATACATCAAAACAAAACAAGAAGAAGAAAATAAAAATTCTTCTCCCTACTAATAAAGAGATATGAATAAATTCAGGTGTTAAAAGGTTGATCTGTCTACTTTTAGTCAGGTGATCATCACTTTACACAGCAAATGAATTCCTGAAAAGTTAGCAATAAGTATTTTTCAAATAGGACAAAACCTAACTCATTAACTCATTAAAGAATAGACTGACAAATTTGAGTGTGACTTATCTTTTGTGTATATTTATGCTTTTGAGTGCAATGATATCACACCTAACTGAAGTAACTTATTTAATACAACCATTAATTTAAAAAAGAAAAATAGGGTTTCCCTGGTGGCAAAGTGGTTGAGAGTCCGCCTGCCGATTCAGGGGACGCGGGTTCGTGCCCCAGTCCAGGAGGATCCCACATGCCGCGGAGCGGCTGGGCCCGTGAGCCATGACTGCTGGGCCTGCGCGTCCGGAGCCTGTGCTCCGCAACGGGAGAGGCCACAGCAGTGAGAGGCCCGCGTACCGCAAAAAAAATAATAATAAAATATAAAAAAAAGAAAAAGAAAACAGAAAAAAAAAACCCATGAAGTAGCTCTGAAAAGACACAATACGTGTTGCCGGCTCCATGAACAAAACCCCTTACATTTACTCATAGGAGAACTTCTTAATTCTCACACATTAATTGTTTGTATTTTAGATACGTTTTTATCTAGCTTAGTTACTATTTTCTAGAAGGGGCAAATTAAAAAATAAGGAGGGAAGATACTACTTAGAATGAGACTCACTTCACCAGTGAGAAGAAATAGCTGAATGATGTGACACACACAAAAACATACTTAAGAAAAAGAAAGAAAGAAAAGGAAAGACCTAAGAACTCAAAGACTATGGAAGCCCGGTGACATTTAGCAGGAGTCTGTATCCCCAGCGGGCAACACTGGATCACATTATAGCAGAGTGTTCAATATTCCTAATGATGTCTCCAAGTCATCATGAAAATTAGTTCTGCATTTCCTGCTTAAGAAGGCAGGAAGGAATACAGTAAAGAAAGCATGCCATCCAAAATTTCCACCAAATAAATACATTTTGGCAGTTAAAATGTCCAACTGCTTGGCTTGGAAATTTTCAGTTATGTGGTTTAACTCAAAATCTTGGAAAACTGAGATACTGTGTCATGCATTTGTTTAAAATGAATGTACCCATGCAATTTTGCTGCTGTCATTAACAATCAGTGGCTTAAAGGTCCACGACTTGGATTTCTTCCACTCTGCTGAAAGAGGCTGAGGCCACTACCTTGGAGACTCACTGGGCCGGAGTTTTTCCTCTACATGCAAATCATAGTGGTTTCCTCCTGGAATGGAGTTGCTCATCTGGGGCACTACTGACAACTGGGGCCAGATACTTCTTTGTTGCAGGAGCCTTTCCTGTGCAGTCTAGACGTTCAGCAGCATCCTGGCCCCTACACACTAGCTGGCAGTAGCAACCTCCGCCCATAGTTATGACAACAACAACCACAAACCCTGGGGAGCAAAACTGCCCCTGCTTGAGCACCACTGTCCAGGAAAGAAATCAGCGACTAAGCCTGATTTGAGTACCTTGATTCTTTTACAACCAAGTAGTCTACATTTTGCTTAGCGTCAATTAAAAGCCTCGTAAAAGAGTAGTGTGAATGCCTGGCTGAAGATCTTATTTCCCTGTGTCTGTTGGCACAGAGATAAATAAGACTTGTCTACAGTAATAAAATACATTTGATAAATATGCATGCTACCAATTTTCTAACCTCCATCCAAAACAAGCCATGTCTTCTGTTGACAACTGCAGGAATAAATACTAATAAATAGTTGGTTATCCAGGCTCTTAAAGATCTGTACTGGAGGACCCTATGCCCAATAACTCTAAACAAACAAGCTGGAGCAGCAGATTCAAATCATAAAGCCTGCCTTGGGCTGTTTGAGCAGCATGTACCATAGCTGCTGTTATCTCCCAGAACTAAGAGTAGTCAGTCCCACCTTCCAGATGGATGTAGACCTTACCACTGTGGGTGCTTAAGAGAAATTGATCTGGGAAGAGGCCTTTCAGATTGAAAAGGAAGAAGGATATTCTAAGGTTGAGTGACCTCACTGTGCTTGGGAAGCATCTGTGTGATCGTACATGGAATGGCTCTTTCTTTTTGCCCTTCGTCAAGACTTTGCAAAGGACATGACAGCCCATGTCCTCGATGGGGTTATGGGTGTCAAGTCACGGAGGCATTCTGATATAAGGTAAAGAGGAAGATTTGAGTTCAACCAAATTGGAACCTGAGATTGCCACCTAATTATGTTCATGAAGGTTACTTATTTCTCTGCATCTGCTTCTCCACCTTAACAATGACTTATCATGAGGATTAAATGAAAAAATGTGTAAAGCATCTAAGTGCAATGCTGGATATATTGGAGGACTCAGCAAATAGTCGTTACAATTGTCATTACCATCACCGTTATCATTGTTAAACGATATCAGACCAGAAAAGTGCTGTGCAGAGTAGGATCTCCATAAATTTTTGTTAAATGGGTGAACAAAGAACTTAGGCTAGCCCTTAGCAAAGAACATTCCTTGAAATGTATCCACACCATGTTTTTTCAAAATTGAGCAATTCTATGTCCTCTCATACCCATGCCTGACCATTTAAACAAATACTCAATTCAATTTCTGTTATACAAGAATGGCAGGCATTGTCTTCTTCACCTTATGGGTTTTAGAGTTGTTTCCCCTCCCTTCGTCTCCCTATGATAGTGTCTTCTGAAGGAGAACACACAGGGTAGAGCATGGAGCCTAGCACATGATAGGTATTTCGGAAAAGAAAGAATGAGCAGACGGATGGCCTAGGTAAGAGAAGATTCTTTACCATGAAATGGAGACAATGTTGAATAAATGCTTTTATTACAAGTTGTTACCCTATATGTCCAAGAGGTCCCTTTGAGACAGAGCAGTGGTGAACTGATCACTGGTGACACACAGGACCTCAGCATGCCAGTGACCTAGTTAGTCCCCTCCTAGGTGCAACTTGAACTAGGTGAGGAGGTGTCCAGGACTCCTGACCTCATAGACGATTACTTGTAGGTTTTCTAGAGACTTCATAGATGTGTCTTCTCAGAGGAAAGTGAAATTAGTTGGCCCTAAATTCTCCAAGGGTTTTTCACTGCTTTTCTCTTAGCAGTGATTTTTCCTAAGGTGTCTTTTCTCACTGACGTTAGCTCTCTGACTCTCTCCCCACAGGGATCGCCAGTGGAAGTTCATAATGTGCCGGATGACTGACTACAACTGTGAATTTGCAAATGTTTAGATATGCAACCTACCAATCTGGGTGAAGGGAAGGGGGCCAGGAGACCTGAGGATGTCCACTTATGTTAACCTCGGTTGGTCGGGACTCCTAAATGGTTTCTACTGCTCTCTTTTCTTCTCCCTGAGCTGGTTGGTAGTTGCTATGCCAGCTTTCTGGGCCCTTCTGACTAGTATCACACTTACAATAAAATCCACAGTTTCTCACTTTCAACATGTTCCATAGCAACCATTTTATATGAGTGACAATGGCTCTGTTGCACACCATATATTCTGTGTGCATGCTCACAGCCTGAACAAAAGCCTGGCTGCTGGAGCACCTGTCACAGCCTTGCAGCTGCTTTTACTACCCAATAAGCTGCCTGTTGCTGAGTAGTGTCTGTGAACAGGTTCAGGAGTGGAGTAAAGGGGCAGAAACTGAGGAAGGGGAAGGAAAGTCTGCAGCTATGACTGTTTGAAGGAAACCGAGGGTCCTCACCTAGAACAGACCTTCTGCCTTCAGGGGACATGCTTCCACTCTCCCCCACCACATGAGCCATGGTTGCCTAGAAGTTCACCTGCAGAGCTCTGTGCTCCAGGGGGGAGAAGACTGTGAGGTGAAATGGGGAGGTGGAAAAGTTTGGGGGCTGAAAGACTGAGGATTAGAAGAATTTCCGAAATGGGAAGAAGACTACTAGCATACCCAGTAATGAAAATGAGCATCGGGACCAGAGGAACCTGTGGGAATCAGTCTCAAGTAAGACAAAAACAAGAAAGAAGAGAGAGGTCAGAGAGTGGAACTCAAATTAGGAACTTGGAGGGAAAGGGAGTGTGGTCAGGTTGTTTTGGAAAACTGAAAAAGGGGTTTGACTCACAGGCACCTGGAAAGGCTGGCATATGCCCTGTAGCTGTGAGAGCTACTGGAAAACTCACTTGGATTGGTCTCAATATTCTGGATGGGAAAGTCTGTCCTGGGGGGTCTACTTCTCTTCTATGTGTAGTTTAGGAGTGTCTTTTGCAGAGGTGGCATTATCTTTCCTCCTCCTGTGATGTCTCCGTCCCCAGCCCTTTGCACTCTCTTCGTCATAAAAGGAATAAAAGTATTAACATTTACTATGCTGCAAACGTTAAGGGTCAGTTTTCTCTCTCTTCACCTCCCCTTTCTGATTATTCATCCATCCATTCAGAAAATATAGCTTAGCATTGTGATTTGTGCCAAGTACCACGCATGGCACCAGGAATACAATAACGATAATGAAAGAATATGGTTAAGAAATCCAATATATAAGACATAAAGTGCTTAAGTCCATTAAGGATTGGACAAAGGGTGGAATCACATTTCTTTGCCTTTAAATCCAGCTTGATTTGTCCTCAACATCCTACAAACCTCCTCACACCAATGCTTTTTAACCACAGGGAGCCCCTATTTCCTTTACCCATACAGTTGGCCTTTTCTTTTCAGATCTATGCTGTCCTTCCCTTCTCTTCTCCCTCAGGGAACCCAGGAGAGCAGGCAGCCAAGCAAAACCACAGGGGTCACCCACCTTGTTATGCAAGCCATCTAGGTGGCCAAGATGGTGAATCTCAGCCAGTGATGCTGCATTTCCCACAGTGAGATCCTGGTATTAGGAAGAGGAAGGCAGAGCTAAGGATGCCCTCCTTTGCCTTAATGCTGAGGCCCTTTTTCATATGATGGTTTTGCTTTATTGCTTCCATTTCATTGTTTCCACCTCTCTGGCAATTTTACTTTACAGCAAGCTTCACAGTGTTGTTTCACAATGGGCATCATGAATATTTTAGCAGTTGCAGCTCTGGGTCAGGATGGCAGCCAGGAAATGGACTTAGTTGGGTGTGTGGAACACAGCTGGAAGGGAGGCAAGCAACACAGACGGGCTGACTTAGCAGCTATGATGAAAACCAAAGGTGTGTAGGGGGTGTTGTACCTCACCAGGGCTGAGGTTGGAGAGAGGCAGCTGGGAGAAGCAGTCCAGGAGACTGCCAGACAGCACAAGTCGAGGAAAAAAAAATAATAAAGCAATCCAATAAGTGTCTGTGCCAAGTAGAATAAATGGAGAGAAAAACTATGAGAGAAGCTGTTTTTGCATATAGGCCAAGGACAATAACGGTAAAGACATTATCAGCTTGGTTCAAACCTGAATAATTTATACTTTCTATCATGTCAGTCAGGAAGAACTGGGTGCCAGACTGGGGCTAAATCCCAGATCTTTTGACTGCAAGTTCTCTCTCTGTGCTCTCATTACTCCAGTCTTTCTATTTACTTGTCCACAACCTTGGATGAGCTACCTCTCCACTCTAGGAGGACATTTATCTAGGTAATCATTGTGTTTTCTTGCAATCCTAGAATTCCGTGAATGCTATCATCTGCCCCAAATTGTTTACAAAGGGCTTTGCTAAGGCATTTTCTTCCAGAGAAGAAGCCTGGGATGAGAGTTGAAAACCTAGGCCCTACCCCTGGCTCTGACAGAAGGTGGCTGTGTAATGCTAGACAAATCCCCGGGCCCACCCTTTCTTCATCTGCCTGGTACGAACAGGAATCCCTTTTCCAATAACTTCACAAGATGGTGATCACATAAAATGGGAAGAAAAGAGACATGATTCCTGCCTCACAGGGCCTACAGTCTGGTAGGGAGAGATGAGAACATAGACAATGGAGACACAAGTGCAGCAGAGTTTCCTGAGGAAGCCAAGCCTATGGTTAGCCCTGAAGGACCAGGAGAACTTGTGAGGTGAGTGGGAAAAGTGTGGGCTCTGGAGTCCAACCGTCTGGGCACAAATCCTGGTTCCGTCCCTTATCAGCTGCATGACCTTGGCTCAGTCACCTACCTTCCCTGAGACTCTAGTTCCTTACCAGTAAAGACAATAATAGTACCCACATCATGGTGTTGTCGTAAGGATTAAATGCAATCTCATAGTGTCTTATTATACTTATTATATGTACTTACTTATTATACATAATAAGTACCCAATAAATGTAGTAAGAGGAATGGAATATTATTAGTATATATTAGAAAAAAATGTTCCTCAGCTAAGCTGGATATTAGTAGAGATAAAGAATAGGAAAATTCATAAAAGAGGTGGGACTTAAGTTTTGCTCTCATTCATTTATTTATTTGTTTACTCATATTCAGTCACTGAATCAATAAATTATTCAGTCCTTATTATATATTAACCACTGTACTAGGCACAGTTCCTGCATTCCAGAGGCTTATAAACTAAGGGAGTCAGACAAGCAAACAAATCATTACAGTCCAGATTGATAAGTCAAGAATAGGTATCATTTCAATAGAGAGTGGTGAGAGGTTAGGGTGGGAAAAGGGAAAGTGGCATTTCAGGCAATAGAAACATCATGGAAGGCATAAAAAGATGTATAGGCTTAGGAAACGTTCCCTAGGAAGCACTGATGTCACCAAGGTGTCTGGGAGGCACAACATGCAGTCATAATGCCCTAAGGATGTACTGGTAGCTTACAACAGCATCATAAACTAGTTATGCATATTAATTGCAATTTTTGTATCTATCTAGAACTCAGATTGCAGCTGGGCCTCCTAGAAATCTGAGAGGGAATTTATCAACTCCCGTCTCTGCTCCTCCATTCCTCTTATATGCACAATACCAGGGCCTGGGAAGTTTTCTCTCCATCCTGGGTGTTCATCCACATGTATTATCTTTACGATCAACTGCTTTGACCCAGACGAGAAACTCAACATTTTTTTTAGTTCCTTCAGAGGAATGTATTCTCATAAAAGCATTAATGAATGTACAAATTCAAACAGAACAAAAAAACTTTAAAATTTAGACATTTCCTTCTTCCATTTTTTTTTTTTTTTTATTGTCCATCATGTAGTCAGGGGGTTTCCCTCTCTCTAGCTGGTCCTCCATCTAGCTTCCAACCTACTTGATTCTCTTCTTACACTTCCAGATTCTTCTCCCCCTATTAATGAAGGAAAATGTTGCTCAATACAGACCGCATCCAAACAGGTATGCATATCAAGGTGGCCAACACAAGCAAAGGCCATATAGTCAATAGAGTCCACTCTTAGAAAGAAAATCAAAGAAAAGAAAAAAAAGAAAATCTTAGAAAGCTTCAATCAATTTTAATTAAACCTGTTTAGCGCTTCTGTTTAGCTCTCTGAAGTTAAACCACTGTGTTAAGAAGTAGTACCAGAGTTACCATTCTGGAAGCCAGAGTCATTTAGGTAAGTGAAATCCTTTGCAAAATGGTGTCTGGATCTAACTGGGTGTGTTATCTGTTACCCATTAGCGCGTCGAATATATTTTATCAACTTATTCCCTTGTAAAGCAAGGATAAGAAAACACACCCACCTCAAAAAGTCATTTTAAATAATAATATATTCATGCATAGCTCAGATTTTCATGGAACTTAAACTTTTCACAGGATGAAATAACCACAATCTCCTAAAAACTAAAAACCAACCAACACTACCTATGTATTTTAAAACCTATTTATTAGATTCCGCTGTGCCTTGCTGAGTACTGGAAATGTACCATTTGTGACCTCCTTCTTCTCCTCTTCCCAATGCACCCAGAAGGAGCCCAGTTGTCTGTGTGAATGAATGAGTATCTGTATCAGTGAAAAATGTTGAATAGAAATATCTTTTAAAACATGTACATTCCTATAGTCTCTGAATTCTCTGAACTGTAGCATTCCTGTTTTATTTCTCTGTTCTTTTTTATACTTTTCTGCCTTTCCCAACTTTAAAAAACAGTTACCATTGATTGTGTTTATAATTTTTTTTAAAAAGTAATTTTAATCTTATGGAACAAAAACGGTCACCAGCTGCCAAGCATTTCAGCCCCAGGACCATGTTCCAGCTGAAAGGTGAGCATATGGTGACTTCATGGAAAGAAAGATTATAAAACCAGACTCTTTCATCTAACCGGCCACCTAGTGAGTTATAATTTAATATGCAGAATTACCTGCACTTTCCAACGTCTCTCACCATCCCCAGAGACAATGGAACAGATGTTCATTCTGTCATATGGCCAATGAGAAACTAATATTTAAAACTCCTCCACTCACCAAAGTCTTACTTGCCCTTCAGGGCCAAGCATGGGCTCAGCTTCCCCAGAAAACTTCCAGTGCTTTCTAAGACTGGTTCAGGGTCCCTCCCTGGCTCCCTCAGTACTCATCTTTGTTTTCACTCTCATGAAGGCAGGGGTCCTGCCTCTCTTGTTCCTTTGTAGGTTTTTAGTGCCTGGCAAGATGTTTTACACATAGTGGGCATCCAAGGCATATGTTTTAAAATTAATCTGGATTTCTAGTTGGTTTTCAGTTTTTATTGGGAAAACCTATCAAAGCTCTAAGCAATCAATAATTGAAAACATGAGTAAAGGCACTTTGAAAATTGTGTAGTTCTATTAAGAGGCGTGGTATGATGATGATGCTGTGGTTTTGAGGGGGGTTAATGCCATCTCCTGCTCTTTCCCCAGCATCATTAGGTAATCATTAATTTCATGCTTTGCAGAGCTACTCACTAAAGATGAGGGAGTTGGAAAGCACACCAGTCACAACTGTCACATGTTCAGAAAGTGTGTTACCACACTAATGACCAGAATGTGAATTTTGGTGTTTTTATGACCTTTTCAACTATATTGAAATCAATATCTGAGGAGCAAGGACAGGGCTAGGTATTTATTGCACATGAGATAGAGCCTAGTTAACTAAACCCTGAAGAGACTGGGGGGCTGAGGGGCAAAGGGGCTCAGGTTGGTAAGCTGCTGTAACTCTGTATGAATTTGGATGCTTTTTGAGTCTTATAACAGCATATGAGTTCCAGGGGGGTGGGAGGGCAGTGATTTTTGTTTGATGCATCCCCGATACAACAAATATTTGATGAATAAATAAAAGTAGAGCCCTAAGACTAATGCTAACACAGATTAAAATTTCATGAATACAGACTTTATGACCCTTGTTTTTCCTGGTTATTCCCACTCAGAGTTACTTGTGGGATTAGCTGGTGATAAACTGGACTGAAGCAGTGAAGCTAGTTTCTCAGAGTCAGGGTTTCCTGTTTATAAGGTTGCCTGGCAGGCATTCACAAGCCATGCTGGTGTGCCACATCTTCCCTCTCTGAGACTGGTGGATTTCAACTGACCTGGGTGTCTCCTTGGGCCTCTTTTGTTGGCAGACGCAAAGGTGAGCTCATGAGCCATAACCCCTTGGAAAGACGTTTTGGAAACAAACAGGCTCTGAGTCATACCTGTCTGTCCCCCTACCGAGACAGTAGAATGTCATGCAGATTAGTTCTGCCCAGGAAAAAGGAATTGAAAACCCCTCACAGTGTAAAACAGCACAGTTCAAGTTGGAGAAGGACTTCCCAGAAATTCAGAGAGAAGGCAGGCTTAGTTCTCCACATGCGTAGGTAAGCCGTGAGAAAAGTCCTTGCAGACGGATAGAAAAAGATGGAAAGATGTGGATGAGCGGATTATTGGGGCAGCGCATCAGGCTCAGCCCTTCCCAGAATGGCGCCATTGCTTGTTCTAAATCCATAATCTCACACATCTGTGCTGTTGTACATTTAATGTTGACTGTTACTTCAACAAGGTATCGTTAATCACCTACTTTGTTCCTGGAACAAACTGAAGGAAGCCATAAAGCATAAAACACACTCCTGACTTACTTCCGCGATCGCCGGCGTTCCGGAGCCCAGACGCAGCGGCACCTTCTGTTCGGTCAGCGGCGTGAGGGTCTCGCCGCAGCGTGTAGTCCGCGCCGCTCGGCCCGTTGTGAGCCCGTGTGCTCGCCGGGCCGGCCGGCCGGCCGGCGCAGCTCCAGCCCGTATCCCCTGGCTGATCCGGGGGGTCCGGGCACCGCCTCGACGGCGGCGCCGCCGGGCGCGCGGAATGGACCGCAGCCCGCACCCCGAGCGGACGATGTCATGAGGCACCTGCCGTACTTCTGCCGCGGCCAAGTGGTGCGGGGCTTCGGTCGCGGCTCCAAGCAGCCGGGCATCCCTACAGCTAAGTTTCCTGAACAAGTAGTAGATAATATTCCAGCTGATGTATCCACTGGCATTTATTATGGTTGGGCCAGTGTCGGAAGTGGAGACGTCCGTAAGACGGTGGTGAGCATAGGATGGAACCCACACTACAAGAATACGAAAAAGTCCAGGGAAACTCATATCATGCATACTTTCAAAGAGGACTTCTATGGGGAAATTCTTAATGTGGCCATTGTTGGCTACCTCAGACCAGAAAAGAACTTTGATTCTTTAGAGTCACTTATTTCAGCAATTCAAGGTGATATTGAGGAAGTCAAAAACGACTAGAGTTACCAGAACATTTGAAACTCAAAGAAGACAATTTCTTCCCGGTTCCTAAAAGCAAAATAATGAATGGCCACTGATGGAAAAGCATCTTATTCATTCACTATTCTATAATATTTTACTGCTCGTAACTCTACAGTCTCATCTTGGTTATATTTTAAAAATCAAACATTCTCCTACAGCTGTGAATTAGTTTAAACAGTTTAATGTAGTTACCATATTATGTTCCAACTGTTCAATTAAACCCATCATGTTACAGTACTAAAAAGGTTCATTTTAAAAATCAAGATTCTATTTTATATAATATGTTGATTAAAATGTACCACTAGAAAGGTCTTAAGTGTTTTATAATGGAAATGAAATATATATAAATATGGGTAACAGGCAAATCATTAGTTTGAGATGAGAACTATAATTCTCATGGTAAAATTCTAGCATACATGTACCTGCATAGCGTGCTTTGCTGATCAGAAGGCTTATAAAACTATATTAAGCAGAAGTTTGACAGTTTATTACAAACCTAAGGGGAAAAATCCAGACTTCGTATTTTTGATATTTTGTGCATTTATATATTATTATAGACATGAAGACTTGCGAAATTTCATTTTCATTAGTCCTTTCCTTTAAGGGCTCAAATCACTGTACTGTGTTCCATTTTCGTTACAGCTGCCTCCGTTTTAATTGGTCTACACTCTGTGCCTATTATTATTTTTTTTGTCTTTCTTTTAAAACAGTAAAATGAGTGTTTTTCGAATCTCTAGGTCTCATTTTTGTGTTGTATAACACTTCTCCCTTTTTAAGAATAGATATTCTTCAACATTTTTCTTAACCTTTGCTTCCTGTAAACAATTGTCAGTGTCAGTTTTTCCATTTAGAATATCCTACAACTCTACATTTACAAAATGTAGAGTTTCATCTGCGTCTGTATGTGCCATCCCATCCCTTCGCTATATAAACAGCGATTAAATGCATATCTCTCTTTTTTGTAGATTTCACAACCATTTTTATTAATTAATTACTTTGAGAATCGTAATTTATTTAGCCATTAAGGGATTGGTTCCTGTCCCATTCTCAGAATCTTTTCACTTTTTTGGTGTGTGAATTTTATTTCATTTATTTTTTTATACAGCAAGTTCTTATTAGTTATCTATTTTATACATATTAGTGTATATATGTCAGTCCCAAACTCCCAGTTCATCCCACCACCACCCCCCACCCCGCCACTTTCCCCCCTTCGTGTCCTTATGTTTGTTTTCTACATCTGTGTCTCTGTTTCTACCCTGTGAACCGGTTCATCTGTATCATTTTTCTAACTTCCACATATATGTGTTAATATACGGTATTTGTTTTTCTCTTTCTGACTTACTTCACTCTGTATGACAGTCTCTAGATCCATCCGTGTCTCCACAAATGACCCAATTTCGTTCCTTTTTATGTCTGAGTAATATTCCATTGTATGTATGTACCACATCTTCTTTATCCATTCGTCTGTTGATAGGCATTTAGGTTGCTTCCATGACCTGGTTGTTGTAAATAGTGCTGCAATGAACATTGGGGTGACTGTGTCTTTTTTTTTGTTTTTGTTTGTTTGTTTTTAACATCTTTATTGGAGTATAATTGCTTTACAATGGTGTGTTAGTTTCTGCTTTATAACAAAGTGAATCAGTTATACATATACATATGTTCCAATATCTCTTCCCTCTTGTGTCTCCCTCCCTCCCACCCTCCCTATCCGACCCCTCTAAGTGGTCACAAACCACCTAGCTGATCTTCCTGTGCTATGCGGCTGCTTCCCACTAGCTATCTATTTTACGTTTGGTAGTGTATATATGTCCATGCCACTCTCTCACTTTGTCACACCTTACCCTTCCCCCTCCCCATATTCTCAAGTCCATGCTCCAGTAGGTCTGTGTCTTTATTCCCGTCTTACCCCTAGGTACTTCATAACCTTTTTTTTTTTTCTTAGATTCTATATATATGTGTCAGCATACAGTATTTGTTTTTCTCTTTCTGACTTACTTCACTCTGTATGACAGACTCTAGATCCATCCACCTCACTACAAATAACTCAATTTTGTTTCTTTTTATGGCTGAGTAATATTCCATTGTATATATGTGCCACATCTTCTATATCCATTCATCTGTTGATGGACACTTAGGTTGCTTCCGTGTCCTGGCTATTGTAAGTAGAGCTGCAATGAATATTTTGGTACATGACTCTTTTTGAATTATGGTTTTCTCAGGGTATATGCCCAGTAGTTGGATTGTTGAGTCATATGGTAGTTCTATTTTTAGTTTTTTAAGGAACCTCTATACTGTTCTGCATAGTGGCTGTATCAATTTACATTCCCACCAACAGTGCAAGAGGGTTCCCTTTTCTCCACACCCTCTCCAGCATTTGTTGTTTGTAGATTTTCTGATGATGCCCATTCTAACTGGTGTGAGATGATACCTCATTGTAGTTTTGATTTGAATTTCTCTAATAATTAGCGATGTTGAGCAGTTTTTCATGTGCTTCTTGGCCATGTGTAAGTCTTCTTTGGAGAAATGTCTATTTAGGTCTTCTGCCCATTTATGCATTGGGTTGTTTGTTTTTTTAATATTGAGCTGCATGAGCTGTTTATATATTTTGGAGATTAACCCTTTGACTGTTAATGCATTTGCAAATATTTTCTCCCATTCTGAGGGTTGTCTTTTCCTCTTGTTTGTAGTTTCCTTTGCTTTGCAAAAGTTTGAAGTTTCATTAGGTCCCATTTATTTATTTTTGGTTTTATTTCCATTACTCTAGGAGGTGGGTCAAAAAAGATCTTGCTGTGATTTATGACAAAGAGTGTTCTTCCTATGTTTTCCTCTAAGAGTTTTATAGTGTCTGGTCTTACATTTAGGTCTCTAATCCATTTTGAGTTTATTTTTGTGTATGGTGTTAGGGAGTGTTCTAATTTCATTCTTTTACATGTAGCTGTCCTGTTCTCCCAGCGCCACTTATTGAAGAGACTGCCTTTGCCTCCTTTGTCATAGATTAGTTGACAAGAGGTGTGTGGGTTTATCGCTGGGCTTTCTATCCTGTTCCAGTGATCTATATTTCTGTTTTTGTGCCAGTACCATATTGTCTTGATTACTGTAGCTTTGTACTATAATCTAAAGTCAGGGAGTCTGATTCTTCCAGCTCCGTTCTTTTCCCTCAAGACAGCTATTGCTATTCGGGGTCTTTTGTGTCTCCATAAAGATTTTAAGATTTTTTTTTGTTCTAGTTCTGTAAAAAATGCCACTGGCAATTAGATAGGGATTGCATTGAATCTGTAGATTGCTTTGGGTAGTAGAGTCATTTTCACAATATTGATTCTTCCAATCCAAGAACATGGTATATCTCTCCATCTGTTTGTGTCATCTTTGATTTCTTTCATCAGTGTCTTATACTTTTCTGAGTACAGGTTGTTCGCCTCCTTAGCTAGGTTTATTCCTAGGTATTTTATTCTTTTAGTTGCAATGGTGAATGGGACTCTTTCCTTAATTTCTCTTTCTGATATTTTGTTGTTAGTGTACAGGAATGCAAGAGATTTCTGTGCATTACTTTTGTTTCCTGCTACTTTACCAAATTCATTGATTAGCTCTAGTAGTTTTCTGGGGCATCTTTAGGTTTCTCTATGTATAGTATCATATCATCGTAAAACAGTGACAGTTTTACTTCTTCTTTTCCAATTTGCATTCCTTTTACTTCTTTTTCTTCTCTAATTGCTGTGGCTAGGGCTTCCAGAACTGTGTTGAATTATAGTGGTGAGAGTGGACATCCTTGTCTAGCTCCTGATCTTAGGGGAAATGCTTTCAGTTTTTCACCATTGAGAATGATGTTTGCTGTGGGTTTGTCATATATGGCCTTTATTATGTTGAGGTAGGTTCCCCCTATGCCCATTTTCTGGAGAGTTTTTATGATAATTGGGTGTTGAATTTTGTCAAAAGCTTTTTCTGCATCTATTGAGATGATCATATGGTTTTTATTCTTCAATTGGTTAATATGGTGTATCGCACTGATTGATTTGCATATATTGAAGAATCCTTGCATCCCTGGGATAAATCCCACTTGATCATGGTGTATGATCCTTGTAATGTGTTGTTGGATTCTGTTTGCTAGTATTTTGCTGAGGATTTTTGCATCTATATTCATCAGTGAGATTGGTCTGTAATTTTCTCTTTCTGTAGTTTCTTTGTCTGGTTTTGTTATTACAGTGATGGTGGTCTCATAGAATGAGTGAGTTTGGGAGTGTTCCTTCCTCTGCAATTTTTTGGAAGAGGTTGCGAAGGATGGGTGTTAGGTCTTCTCTAAATGTTTGATAGAATTCACCTGTGAAGCCACCTGGTCCTGGACTTTTGTTTGTTGGAAGATTTTTAATCAAAGTTTCAATTTCATGACTTGTGATTGGTCAGTTCATATTTTCTGTTTCTTCCTGGTTCAGTCTTGGAAGGTTATACCTTTCTAAGAATTTGTCCATTTCTTCCAGGTTGTCCATTTTTTTGGCATAGAGTTGCTTGTAGTAGTCTCTTAGGATGCTTTGTATTTCTGTGGTGTCTGTTATAACTTCTCCTTTTTCATTACTAATTGTATTGATTTGAGTCCTCTCCCTCTTTTTATTGATGATTCTGGATAATGGTTTATCAATTTTGTTTATCTTCTCAAAGAACCAGCTTTTAGTTTTATTGATCTTTGTTACTGTTTACTTTGTTTGTATTTCATTTATTTCTCCTCTGATCTTTGATTTCTTTCCTTCTACTAACTTGCTAACTTTGGGTTTTGTTTGTTCTTCTTTCTCTAGTTCCTTTAGGTGTAGGGTTAGATTGTTTACTTGAGATTTTTCTTGTTTCTTGAGGTAGGCTTGTATAGCTATAAACTTCCCTCTTAGAACTGCTTTTGCTGCATCCCATAGGTTTTGGATCATTGTGTTTTCATTGTGATTTGTCTCTAGGTATTTTTATATTTCCTCTTTGATTTCTTCAGTGATCTCTTGGTTATTTAGTAACATACTGTTTAGCCTCCATGTGTTTGTGTTTTTTACGTTTTTTTCCCTGTAATTCATTTCTAATCTCATAACATTGTGGTCAGAAAAGATGCTTGATATGATTTCAATTTTCTTAAATTTACTGAGGCTTGATTTGTGACCCACGATGTGATCTATTCTGGAGAATGTTCCACGCGCACTTAAGAAGAAAGTGTAATCTGCTGGTGTTGGATGGAATGTCCTATAAATATCAATTACTTCTATCTGGTCTATTGTGTCATTTAAAGCTTCTCTTTCCTTATTTATTTTCATTTTGGATGATCTGTCCATTGGTGTAAGTGGTAAAGTCCCTCACTTTTATTGTGTTACTGTCGATTTCCTCTTTTATAGCTGTTAGCAGTTGCCTTATGTACTGAGGTGCTTCTATGTTGGGTGCATATATATTTATAATTGTTATATCTTCATCTTGAATTTATCCCTTGATCATTATGTAGTGTGCTTCCTTGTCTCTTGTAACATTCCTTATTTTAAAGTCTGTTTTATCTAATATGAGTATAGCTACTCCAGCTTTCTTTTGATTTTCCATTTGCATGGAACATCTTTTTCCATCCCCTCACTTTCATTCTGTATGTGTCCCTAGGTCTGAAGTGGGTCTCTTGTAGACAGCATATATATGGGTCTTGTTTTTGTATCCATTCAGCAAGCCTGTGTCTTTTGGTTGTAGCATTTAATCCATTTACATTTAAGATAATTATCGATATGTATGTTCCTATGACAATTTTCTTAATTGTTTTGGGTTTGTTTTTGTAGGTCCTTTTCTTCTTTTGTGTTTCCCACTTAGAGAAGTTCCTTTAGCATTTGTTGTAGAGCTGATTTGGTGGTGCTGAATTCTCTTAGCTTTTGCTTGTCTGTAAAGCTTTTGATTTCTCCATTGAATCTGAATGAGATCCTTGCTGGGTGGAGTAATCTTGGTTGTAGGTTCTTCCCTTTCATCACTTTAAGTATATCATGCCACTGCCTTCTGGCTTGTAGAGTTTCTGCTGAGAAATCAGCTGTTACCCTTATGGGAGTTCCCTTGTATGTTATTTGTCATTTTTCCCTTGCTGCTTTCAATAATTTTTCTTGGTCTCTAATTTTTGCCAATTTGATTACTATGTGTCTCGGTGTGTTTCTCCTTGGGTTTATCCTGTATGGGACTCGCTGCGCTTCCTGGTCTTAGGTGGCTATTTCCTTTCCCACATTAGGGAAAATTTTGACTATAATCTCTTCAAATATTTTCTCGGGTCCTTTCTCTCTCTCTTCTCCTTGTGGGACCCCTATAATGCGAATGTTGTTGCGTTTATTGTTGTCCCAGAAGTGTCTTAGTCTGTCTTCATTTCCTTTCATTCTTTTTTCTTTATTCTGTTCCGCAACAGTGAATTCCACCATTCCGTCTTCCTGGTCAGTTATCCGTTCTTCTGCCTCAGTTATTCTGCTACTGATTCCTTCTAGTGTAGTTTCATTTCGGTTATTGTATTATTCATCTCTGTTTGTTTGTTTTTTAATTCTTCTAGGTCTTTTTTAAACATTTCTTGCATCTTCTCAATCTTTGCCTCCATTCTTTTTCCGAGGTCCCGGATCATCTTCACTGTCATTATTCTGAATTCTTTTTCTGGAAGGTTGCCTATCTTCACTTCATTTAGTTGTTTTTCTGGGGTTTTTATCTTATTCCTTCATCTGGTACATAGCCCTCTGCCTTTTCATTTTGTCTATCTTTCTGTGAATGTGGTTTTTGTTCCACGGGCTGCAGGATTGTGGTTCTTCTTGCTTCTGCTCTCTGCCCTCTGGTCTTGACTTTCATATTTCTGCTAATTGTCTCTTCAAGGCAGTCTAAGCATTTTCTATCATGCTTCTAGGCTCACAGGCTCAGTAGTTGTGGCACACGGGCTTTGTTGCTCCATGGCATGTGGGATCTTCCCAGACCAGGGCTCAAACCCAGCCATGTCCCCTGCATTGGCAGGTGGATTCTTACCCACTACACCACCAGGGAAGTCCTGACAATCTTCTTTAAAGTCAACTGATTGTAGATGTTAATCACATTTACAAAATACTTCTACAACACCTAGATAAGTGTTTAATTAAATAACTTGTTACTCTATCCTATGCAAGTTGACCCATAAAACAGATTATATCATAGTGAAGTATGAATCTGCATGAAGTACTTAATTCTCCCCAGCTTTTACAGCTCTTTATATGGTAAAAATATTGACTTTCAAAATGAATATATTTCACAGCCAAATTTGATAGAAAATATATCTGCATAAAGCCATGTACAGAAATGCACATTTTATGATTCTGTTCATAAAAGAATATAGTGAACAGCAAAGAAGTATCACTTACATTATTTTTTTGCCACTTTTCACTGCTTCCCGTGACTGATAAATTAAAAGAACTTGGGTTGAGATGTAAGTTCGTGTCTTGTCCCTTGGTTCCTTGAAATGGCACTCAAGTTGAAATGTTACAATCCTTTGCATTACTGCCCAGAACACTGCAGCTAAAGCATTCCTTTAAATGCTAATGTACCACATAGAGGGAGTTCTTCCAGATTTCTCAAATTATGGTTGAAAGTACTAAAAAAATTAATAATTGTACTTACTAAAGCATTGTCTTCAAACATTTCCTGTGCTGCTGTGGGAAGAAGGCTTAAAGAATTGGGCTGGCATTTGTATATACTTTTATTAAGGTGATTTTTGCCAAAAAACTTTCCTATAAATTCTTTGATTTTACTTTGATTATCAAGCCAATTTAAAATATATGGGCGACAATCTGAGAAAGAATGGTTATATGTATATGTATAATTGAACCACTTTGTTGTACATCTGAAACTAACACAATATTGTAAATCAACTATACCCCAATATAAAATAAAATAAAATATATGGGCTACATATGTGTTCCTGTTATATTTAAATAAGCATAGTCAAAGACTACATAGAAAGGGATTTTGGCAAATTTAGGGGAGGCCACTTGTCGCACAAGTTAAGATAGCACGGTCTCACAAATATTGAAAAAATACTTCATTTGGTGAGTTTGCTGTAGTTCAGTGTCTGACCTTCAGCTACACAGGCTCAAAGACTCCATCTCTTCAGTGCCCTGGAGTTTATTTAACTTGGGAAGCTGATTCAAGCTAAGTTCACAAGAAAACAGTTTATAAAACCATAATATCAATGTATTAATTTAAAATAAAATTATACTAAGTGAACTAGATGCTTGCATCCACCTGACCATCCTTTTCTTTCTTTGTATAAAAGCCTCATTAGAAAGCCTCATTCTTAAGGGATTGCTTGGTGATCATAAAATGAGATCAAGGGAAACTGAAATAATCAAATACTGAGTGAACATCAGGATTTGCTAACTGATGCTTCCATTTCTACAGTAGGGATTTACCTGTCAGAATAATTAAATACTTGTTTCTATCTAAATCCCTCTTCTTTAGAAAGGGCTTGAATGGCACATTGCCAATATCTAAATCCATGACTCTATTTCTATGTTACTAAGGGAGATGACCTTCATGTACAATGTAATTGACACCTTGTTCAGATATGTTAACTTTTTCAACCTGGTTATAGTCAATAGTCATGTTGGCCTGTGAACCAATCACTTTCTTTAAGATGTAGTCATTATAAAGAGCCCTTCTGAGCACCTGCACTTCAGAGTCTCCTTGAGTTTGGTGGGACCATGTGACTAATACGTTTGATCAATACTTTTCAAGTGGAAGAATATAAGTCACTTCCGGCTGGAACATTTAAATACCAGTGCAAAGCTCTCCTGAGTTCTCTTTTTCTGCCAAGGTACCCAACAGCAGTCAGTGCTCCAGGTAGGATCTGCTCTGGGTCCCAAGGGCAAGAAAACATGGAACATAGGCCTCCAGATATCTTGTGAAGGACACATGTTATGAACAAGAAACAAACCTTGATGTTTTAACCATGGAGATCTTGGGGCTGTTTTTCACTATAAAAAAAAAATCCTTGCCTATCCTAAATAATAAAAAATGGCATTACATATTTTGTCTTTGATATTAGGTTATTTTTGAGGGCAATTTTATTTCATTTTTTAAAAAAAGTTTTTGGCAAACACTTCACTATTGTTTATGTCCACATATCACCTATGAAGTCATAAATAAATAAATGCTATATATGTAGTGTCTATGAAGCTAAAGGATACTTACCCATCAAATCCTATCTCTGTATATATACCCTGAACTGCCACAGAAGACCCAATATTTCAAACATTTTCATCCAATTATGATTGCTAAATAATTTGAAATTTTCTAATAGAACTTCATTTACCATGTTCTATCAAAATAACTAAGAATGGACTGGGAATTATGACCAATTAGTATTTTATTTTTGTCTAATTTTTGATTAGAGAGATCTATAAAGATGTTAGGTTAGTTCTTATCTTTTAAATGACATAGTTCACCTTCTTCTCCAACCACTAGACTTTTTTTTTATATTGGAGTATAGCCAATTAACAATGTTGTGATAGTTTCAGGTGCACAGCAAAGAGACTCAGCCATATGTATACATGTATCCATTCTCCCCCAGACTCCACTCCTATTCAGGCTGCCACATAACATTGAGCAGAGCTCCCTGTGCTATATAGTAGGTCCTTGTCCAGCCACCAGACTTGACCATGAACCCTGATGGTTGTCCCAAACGATAGGAAATGTGTCCCAAGTGCTGATCATATCAAGACTCAGCCTGCCATGAAGGAGAACTCTGTGTACATGCAGATAACGAAGAAAGGATACTTGAATCTCTTTATCTCTTCCCTTCCCCTGATGGAAGCTTCAGCATCATTATCTTTTCCTCTTGTCTGTTTGTGGAAGAAAAGGGAATGGGGAAGAGACCTTGAAAGGAACTTCCCAAATCAAAGACTCTAGTTCGCTACAATTGAATCAGCATTTTATCTGAACACCTCCTTCTTTTTTTTAAAGGAAACTTTAGCTCAGTGAAGATACAGGAGAATTCTGTGTCCTTTTGAATAAAGGACTTAAAACCTGTGAGTACTATATAAATGTTATTTCTTATTTTGGGGGACTAACAATTCATATGTCAGAAATATAATCAAGGTATACATTATCTTCCATGTGTAATTTTCAACGTGATTATATTCAAAGTCATAATTATATAAGGGAAATTAAATTCTCCTTGTAGCTTCTTACTTTTCTTTGATAAGTTCCTTTGAGGTGACTTGATTAAATGCTCCAGAAATTAAGGCTATAAATAACAATCACTGCCGAAGAGAAGAATGCTGGGCTTAAAGCCTTGGGAATGTTGCTACCGAGTCACCAAGTCCTTCATCTCAATGTCTCTTATCAGCATCCAGCAGATGTTGGCAGCATGCAGACAGTTCATCCCTTGCCCCATTACCAAGTCATGGCCATTAAAGGATGAGTCAATAATTATTTTAACCAGTTCCCAGGGATTTATACACTAAACACTACTCTTTCATGATTATAAGACAAATTTAGGGTTAGAATGGGCCAAGGATCCAGGAAAATCTTTAATAACAAGTGACTAAAAATCATTTGGACTACTCTATTAGCCAGTGAGAGATCTGTTCCACAGTGTATCTGATAAGTAATGTGTTAAAGGAATTGAGTCTTATATGCAATAGTTAATAGCTATGACTATCATTTATTGAGTTATGATAAACTAGGGAATGGGTCCTCACCAAAATCCTATAAGGCAAGTAATTTTAGTGCTTTCATTTAAGGAAGACCTTGAGGTTTAGAAGAATGCCAAATAATTTACCTGAGATCTCAGATTACATGAAGTCAACTCTGGCAGTTTCTAAATTTCATGCTTATAACCCAATTTACATTGCTTCTATCAAATAATCATTAAAGGCTTTGAAGTCGAGAGTGACATAACAAGGCTTTTTTGTTTTTAAAGAAGATGACTTTAATACCACAGAAACAGGAGAGTTTACAAAAAGCCAGAGAAAGTCCTAATTTCAAAAAGGGAGAGGAAACAAAACTAACGCATCATATTAATGTCTAGGAGAGAAATCAACTGGAAAATAAAATTTGCACAAAATGGGCTTCCCTGGTGGTGCAGTGGTTGGGAGTCTACCTGCCGGTGCAGGGGACACGGGTTCGTGACCCGGTCCGGGAGGATCCCATGTGCCGTGGAGCGGCTGGGCCTGTGGGCCATGGCCGCTGAGCCTGCGCGTCTGGAGCCTGTGCTCTGCAGCGGGAGAGGCCACAACAGTGAGAGGCCCACGTACTGCAAAAAAAAAAAAAAAAAAAAAAAAAAATTTGCACAAAATCTTGAGATTTTTACAAAGGGAGTTTTATCTTAAGATTTTAACAAAAGGGGTTTAACAAGGGGTAAAATGAGATCTAACTGAAACATACATATATAATTGATTTTTGTAATTCATATGCTTGTGTATTTCCCATTGACCTCATTTCCTTACCTCTTATAATTCTTGTTCACCACTGTAAGCTCAATGACTGGCATATACCCAAGTGCGATAGACGGTAAAAATTGTTAGTTGGCAAAGGATTCAGAGTGACATTTAGTTCTCTATTGTTCTTTGGTCATTTGATTTTATTTTAACCACAATTTCACTTGCTTCAAGCAACCCTACATTGAAGTCTTACTTCGAGTAAATACTACTTTCACTTGCGTTTTTAAATGGCATTATTATATTTTAATCTCACAAATACCAAAGTTGCTATGTTGAAGACAGATATTTTGAAAAATTCAGATTTAAGCCCTTCTTATTGATGGCAATGAATAAGTTAGGAACATTTATAGAGAAAAGGAGACACTGAAACTTTCATCCATGCCTTTGGGCAACCTTCAGCCCAGAGTCCTCCAAAGACTTTACTGTGTTCCTTTAAAGCAATCATTATGCTTTAAACTCTAAATAGTTGAACAAGTCAGATTCTAAAGGGTTTGTTGTACATCTCTCTCTCTCTCTCTCTCTCTCTCTCTCTCTCTCTCTCTCTCTCTCTCTATATATATATATATATATATATATATATATATCAAAGGAAAAGAAGCAATAGTAAATAACTCTGATCAGAGAAACCATTTAGAAACAAATAATAAAATTCAAGGCATATGTCATTTTGGCGAGTGGTAGGTACTGTCATCTCAGTTTTAAGAAAGAAAATATGGTAGGCGTAAGTCCTCCCTGTGATGCAAGATGCATGCCCTATGAAGAGTGAGCCAGCATGGTTACCTTCATTTATTAGGTACGGAAATCGTTTTTCATGCTGTTACATCTACTTTTTGGAAAAAAAAGGATCGGATAAATGTAAACTCTCAAGAGAGAAATTAGCCAGCGCTTCTAGGATCACTACTAAGTGTGAGTCATTCAATTCAGCTCTGAGTAATAGTCTTGATGTTGCAGGCTGCCATGATACCAAAGAAAAGAGTAGAAAATTATTCCTTGGCTGGGACATAAAATATTAAGAGACACCAAAATTCAGTATGGTAACTGATGCCTTTTGAGACCCTCAGCACCCTAGGAAATAAAAAATCACCTCTCCAATTCTCTTTCCAGTGATAGGTCAGTTGTATAAAAAACCTTCTAAAACTCTGTTAGCTCAGCTAGAAAACATTTGACCTTGTCCTCATGAATTGCTTGTTCTGTTATCTTCATATTTTAAAGGAAATGTTTGCTATTCCTAAATGAGTCCAAAAATAAATGGCTGATTTGACCTACTCAACTAACAAGCAAATTTAGTGAGGAAATAAAACAAACAAACAAGCAAAAAACATTTGAACAAGTAGTGAAGATACCTATGCAGGAATTGCTTCTTCAAAACTCTTGCCCCATTCACATGAGTATAGAGGAAGTCACCACCTGCATACAAAGAAAGTACATTCCCTTGCAAGCACAAGGTCATTACCCTCCTCACATGAACACAAGGTCATCACACTCCCCTTGTGTACAATGTAACCACATTGCAACCACAGCTGATTGGCTCAAGAGTAGATAAGTGGCCCACATTAATTAGTCAATTTCTTTAGATTTCCTTGTGTACTCAGGACAAAGTTAACCCAGTCCTTTTCAGGTGACCAAAACTATATGGTATAAAATTTAAAAACTGACCACAACCATATTTTCTCATCTGTGGAAAGGATGACCTGTGGTAGAAGAGGAGAAAAAAGCTGACATCTGGAAAAAAGCAGAATTAAAAGACAGAAAGATCCCTGAGCACATTTCAGTCTTTGACTCAGTTGCCCCTAAGAGTCTGATGCATCCAAGCCCTTTAATGGTTTCGGTTGTTCAACTTTCCCTTAATCTATTAGATAAATCCAGCATGCTTTCAATAAAATTTCCTTTTATATTAGGATACTTGCAACTTGGTTCTTCTAGCCTCTAATAACAGTTTCAATTTCTCTATCAGTTAATAAGTATAAATTTTACCGAAGTAACAAAGAAACGTCGAATGGCTTTCAAAGTTTAGATTTTTGTTCTCACCTCTTTACTGTAGAATCCAAGTTGATTAAGCAGCCACCATCTCAAATGCTACTCGCTGTGGAAAGAAAAGAAAATTCTGAGGGTCTCACTTTGTTTAGAACTTATGGGTCGGAAATAGCCACAGACCTACCCAACCACAAAGAGGCCTGGAAGTACAGTTGCACCGAGTAACTAGGATATGAAGAGCTAGAAATAATGGGGAAATATCTCTAATCACCACCACACCCACATTTCAATATTGACAGAAGTGAAGCTGATATTATATTGATCAAATATAATATGTATTGAAGCCAGAAGAAATCACTGTCCTACTCATTTGGTTGTGGACCTCAAATATTCAGCTCCTTAGCAATTAGGTAAGCTTTGCTGAATAATGCTGATATATGGGCACAATTACACTCAGGACTAGAGTTTGCTAATTTAAAAAATGAGATAGTTTCAGCTGTGAGCTTTTTTTCTATTTGTTTGAGTGAAAATAATGAGAAGGTTAAAAGTGAAAATAAATTGTTTAATTAATTTTTTAGTTTTGAGGCCAAAGTACCTAACATACAGACAACACAATTGATACTAAGGTTGAAAATTGTGTAAGATACACAATAACCATTATCTATTGCATTAATATTTGCATGGGGAGTGGGTGCAGAAGATGAGAAGCAAAGCTCCCCCACCCCAGCCAATCTACATTAGACATAGAGTGTGAGCAAAAAATAAAAATTTGCACTTAAAAAGCATTTGAAGTTTCTTTGTTACTTCAACAAAATCTATATGATCTAACTGTTACAGAAATTGAAACTTTTTTTGGAGGCTGGAACAATGTTGACAGGGACAAAACATTTGATAAAACTCCTGCCTGTAATAACTTAGAAGGCAAATTAGGTCCCTAATGAACTTTCACATATCAGAGAAGATGCTGTAAAAAGGATATTAGTACCTAGTTTTTTTAAGATGGCTGAATTTGACAAGGCACAGAAGTAAAAGGGGGAGAAAAAGGAATAGAGAACATTCAGGAATCAGGGTATGTGTAGGGTTAGAAAAGGCAACATTTTATCATGTTAAGCAGTGACAGATAAAACTGAGAGGACTTCTGAGCAAATTAAAATTCAGCCTTGAGTTAAGGATCTAATCAGGGGCACAGCCATGGCTATAACACCCATTTGTTAGAACCTCTAAATGAAATAAGATGTTTCAGAGCAGAGATCCACGTAAGTTCATGATACCTAGTAGATAGCGTCAATTGAACACAATAATTCAGAGAAAAGACATTAGACATGTGGTTCTCCCAATGAAGTCTGACAGACCGAGAAACTCACAAATAATTTGAAATAAAGGCATGAGGTAAGGTAAGCATAAAAACATAGCAAATATAAGAAATATGTCTAGGAAAGAACCATAGATGTGGCTATTGGCACAATGAGATGATCAGGATCAAATATAATACATAAGAATCCTACTGCATTTTTAAAGGGTTATGTTGTCAAAGAAGCTATGAGCCTGGGCTAAAAAGTGTTTATGGCTATTCAAAACTCAAAATGACACTTTAATTTCCACCAGTCTACAGGGAGGAAGCTGGCTGAGACAGCTGTTCAGATTTCACAAAGGTCATACTCTGAAATAACACTTTTTAGATGTCTAAGTTGGATTATGGAAAAGGAAGAATCTCCCAGGGGAAGTTCCATGAAGAACTTCAGGCAAAAGAACTACTCTAAGAGTATGAGTTAATCAAGAAGCATTCAAAAAGCAGAGGGCTATCACAACATCTGCCAAGTAAGAGTTCAGAATTGGACACATCAGTGACTGGAGATTCTCACATTCTTTTCACTTCTACTGAAGTGTTTATTTCAGATCTCCTGTCTCTATTCCAGTATTGCATATTGGGTGTGGGAATGGGAGCATGAAGTGGATTGAATGGTGGTTCCCTGAAACATATGTCCACATTCTAATCACCGGAAGCTGTGAACATGACCTTATTTGGAAAAAGAAACCATCTTTGAAGATGTAATGAAGGGTCACTGACAGTTTGGACTGAAAGGAACAGAGACAGGAAAAAATGAAAGAAGGCTGATGGACTTCTAAAATTCTACCGTCAGGGAATTGACTGATAGAGCTACTCAGCTGCAAACATCCTACCCTTCAAGAGAAGGAAGGATGACTCCAAGGGCAGAGCAGTAGTAGGTGGCACAGAGGCTAGTGGAGCCATCATGGGCCCAGAGAGTGGAGCCTGGAGAAACAAAGGATTACTCTTAGACTTTGAAACCTAATGAAATTTTCCCTGCTGGATTTAGAACTTGCTTGGGACCACAATGAAATTTGGAATTGATATCAATCATAGCATCTTAAATCTCACAGTCAGAAGGGAACTCTAAGCAGTATATTTCAAGTGGCTAGAGTACCAATATTATTATTCCATGGATGAGGCATTTGGGGACTGTAGTAGGCTGAAAAATGGGTCCCCAAAAGATCCTACATCCTAATTCCTGGAACCCATGAATGTTGCCTTATACGGTGGCAAAAAGAGTTACAGATTTTGAGATGGGGAGATTATCCTGGATTACCCAGGAGGGCCCAAAACGCAATTACATGTATCCTTACAAGAGAGGCAGAGAGAGTTTACACATGGACACACAATGAAGAAGGTGATGTGAAGACAGAAGAAATAGATTTGAAGATACTGGCCATGAATATTTTAGTGACACAGTCAGACACCAAGGAATGCCAGCAGCCACTAGAAGCTGGAAGAGACAATGAAGGAGTCTCCCTAGTACCTCTGAAGGGACCATGACCCTGCCAACATCTTCATTTCAGCAAAGCAATACTGATTTCAGACTTCTGGCCTCAAGAACTGTGAAATAATACATTTCTGTTGTTTTAAGCTACTAAATTTGTAGTAATTTGTTACAGCAACCCCAAGAAACTAATACAAATCCCAAGAAGATTAAGTGGCTTGGCTAAGGACTCACAAGTAAAGAACAGTTGACAGAAAATTAAAATGCCCATGTCTTTTCAGTGCTCTTTCCACTACAACATTTAGACTGAAGGGAATTTTATTAAAAATTCAAGGGCTAGAGGTAGAAATGGGGGTGAGAGGGAATAAGAGATGAGTATATTAGAAATTATTATTCCAGCCTTTCCCATCTCTCTGGCATAAACATTTCAGGACTCCAATTTCACAGGAGGAGAGCAGGGTTCTTAGGGCACTGAATTGGCATCTACTTCTCCAGCCAAGAACATGAGTCAGCCCATGGTGGTGAGCATCCCTGGCCAAGTCTGCATGATGAGCCAGCTGTTCGATCTTCTCTTTTTCTCTGCTCCAAGTTTGTAGGTGGATTAGCATATTTTTCAACACAAGAAAGATTCTGGAGTTTGGCTAGCAAAATCTATAGAGATTAATGGCCCTTTTAGGCTGGGACCTAATTAACTGACTCAAATGATGAATGTGTCTGAAAGCTGCAGTTTGCTGCTCTAGAGGTCACTGAGCATACCCACCTCAAGATAATCTTCACCAAGTCATTGACTTCTCAGCCAGTGGAAAGCACATTGCCCTTGCTCTTTCCAGTTTGCAAGGCTAGTAGGATACATTCCATTAAAAGTTCAGAATCTAAGAAGAGCCACTGATTGGAATTCTGAGCTTCACATCCCCAGGGGAGTCTCAGGAAATGGGAAATCATCAACCTGACTCAGGAGTCAGCAGGTGCATATCAATAAGCAAACTGTTAGAATCTCTGAGCTCCCAAATCGCCATGTGTCCTTATACACAAGATTCAGTTACATCAGGTGACTCTCTGAAGGTGAAAATCACTGCACTAGACATCAGGGGAACTTGCTGAAGTCCCAGTTCTCCTAAAATTGGTTTGGCAATTCACGTGACACTTTTGAACCTCAACTTTCTTACCTGTAAAATGGTAAAATGAAGGCCTTTAAAGTTCTTCCTCGGGAACCCTTGTGCACTGTTGGTGAGAAGGTAAATTGGCTTAGCCTCTATAAAAAACAGTATGAATCTTCCTCAAAAAATTAAAAATAGAACTACTATATGACCCAGCAATCCTACTTCTGGGTATATACCCAAAAGAAATGAAAACAAGATAATGAAAAGATATTTGTACTCCCATTCATGTTTATTGCATCATTATTCACAATAGCCAAGATACAGAAACAGCCTAAGTGTGCATCAATAGATGAATGGATAAAGAATATGTGATATATATATACATATGTGTATACATATCACGTGTGTGTGTACATACACAATGTTATATTATTTAACCACAAGACAGAAGGAAATCCTACCTTTGGGACAGTATGCAGGAACCTTGCTAAGTGAAATAAGTCATTATGCTAAGTGAAGTAAGTCAGACAGAGAAAGATAAATACCCACAGGGTATCACTTATATGTGGAATCTTTTTTTTTTTTTTTTAAGTCAAACATAGAAAGGGAGAGTAGAAAAGTGGTTGCCAGGGACTGAGGGGCAGGGGGTGTGGGCAATAGGAAGAGTTTGGTAAAGAGTACAGAGTTAGCTATAAGATGAACAAGATCTGAGGCTCTAAAGCAAAACATGGTGACTATAGTTAATAACACTGTATTGTATAATTGAAATGCGTTAAAGGAGTAGAACTAAATATTCTCACCAAAAGAGAGAGAGAGAGAGAGAAAGGAAAAGATACATATGTAAGGTGATGGATGCATTAATTAACTACATGGGGTGAATCCTTTTAAAATGTATACATATATCAAATCACCATGATGTACACTTTAAATATCTTACAATCTTATTTGTCAATTATACCTCAGTAAAGCTGGAATTTTTTAAAAAGAAATATAAATTTAAAAAAATTCTTCCTGGCTCTACATTCAGGTAATTAACATAATCAGGATCAAGACATCTGGACAGATGTATACACCCACGTCCTTTACTACATCCTTCAGGTCCAATGGGCATTAGGTAGACAAGGGCTGGGGACTCTCAAATATGTGACTGGAGTATATTGACACAGTGTTCTCTGCTTTGCAGATATTTGTAAGTTGCATTCTGAATCTCACAAATGCATATTTATCTCTTACGTCCCAGCAGAGCTTGACTACAGTGTGAATCACTAATCTATTGATTTTAGAAGTATCTATCTGCTCTGTTGGAAATGAGAAGAGACGTCAGTATTAAGTGAAAGCTTAAAGGTCAATACATATTTAAAGAATTATCATCAAGAAGGTCTTGTTTTCCTAAAAATATAAATTTCTAAATTCTATCCTCCCCTCCCTAGATAGTGTAAGGAAATTCTCAGGAAAATGCAGCTTGGTATAGTAAAAAACAAATAAACAAGAAAACATACAACCCAATGCAATTAATATGCAAATGAAAACTTGCATTCAAATTCCAAATTTTCGCTTTACTAAGTCAAAAAATGAAGCTTACTTTGTGGAAGGGAGGCATTATAGCTATTAAGGGGAAATGGAGGACATTCTTGATTTGAACCCCAGTTCTTCCAAATACTAAGTGTGACATTTGGCAAATGAATTTTCCCAGACTCGATGTATTTCTTTATAATATGGGAATGATAACGATTCTCTCAAGTGTTATCAGGATTCAAAGGAGATAATTAATGTAATAGACTTTCTGTAGAGCCAAGAATGTCTAAGTTAGTAATCAATAGCTGATTTTGCCAAAGGTTGAGGACAACACGGGTAATGAATATAAATGAAAAGGCATTTAAATGACTCTTTTGAGTAGTTTGGCTAAAAAGGGAAGATGAAAGAAGAGATAAAGGGGATAAAGGGATATTTGGAGATAGATGGTGTGGCTGATACTTTTTTTTTTTTTTTTTTGGTCTATTTGTTTCAGGGTTACTATGTTTTTATATTGTGATGGTAATTGATGGAGTAAGGTCCCAGGGGTCAGAAGGGATGGAATCCAGTAAGTTTAGCATGAAAAGGGACACCTCTTCCACTGACATGGATGTACAGGAGGGAGGCAGAAACAGAAGGAGACGGAGAGAAGTTGGGCTTGCTGGGAGAAGCCTATAGGAGGGCGAAAGAGTCGTTGTCTGAGGCCACAGTGCACGGAAGGAGGTTTGCACCTTGAGTTCTCCATATCAGAGACATATCACAGGTCATTCCACACCAGGAGCAAAATTGCTTCTGGAAGGACATTTGGGTGTTTAGGGTCAGCACCCTCAGGTGAGGTTCATATAACAGATATCTCCCCAAAATACCACCAACAGGTAAGCTCCTCTGGTTATATTTCAGTAGGGCTAAGAAAAGTGTTGAATGAATCATCTCAGTGGCTGCCTAAGATCTACTTGGGAAGGGAGAACTGAATGATGGTTTTTGAAGCATCTGCTTTTATAAATTACCTTGATGAGAAACTGAGACAAGAACTACTTAGGAGGAGTGGTCTTTCTTTCATTATATACAATCCCTATATTCATGCTGAAATAAGACCCTAAAATCGGAGGGTACAAGCCTGCTTTTTGGTCAGTGTCTATGAAACAGGTAAAACTTGTGTCCTACAAAGACCTCTGGGCTCTAGGCTGGCAGCTTCAATGTCCTGACCTGGTCCTTTCCTCTGTCAGGAAAAGAGTTGGCTGAGGGGTTCTACTATTTATCTTCAAGGCATTGATCTCATCCATGCATACAGATGTCTAAATCTTATTTTCTCTTAAATCTTTAAACTTCTGCTTCAGATATGATTCCTAGGTGGAAGTACGCAGGCAAGCAGTAACAAAGGACTTATTTATTCTATTCATGTGGTAATGATTCATATTCATGTTAACAGAATTCAAACAATGCAAAAATCAGTCTCCCTCATGCCCCAGCCCCCCAGTTGTCCTTTTTTGTTTCCTCTGAGAAAACCAATATTAGCAGTTTCTTTTTTGTGTGCATTCTTCAAGAGAGAGCTTGTGCATATATACACATCCTTTAAAAGTGCAAATGGTAGTATACAATATATATGCTCTTCTGTATTTTGCTTTTTTATTTACTAATCTACCTTGGAGATCACTTTATATCAACTGGAAATCTACTTTATTATTTTTAATGGATGGTTTGTTGGTAAAGGTGTATCTGTTTTGGGAAGTACCACAATTTATTTAACTAGTCCAGTGTTGATGAACATTTAAGTTGTTTATAGTATTATGCCACTTGTATATTAGAGCAGGTGTAATTTTGAGCAAAGGTGAATCTGGTCAGGATCTCAGCCCTCAAATCACTGGTCAGTTGCCTATCTTCAGAGTGTGTGCCAACAAGGGCATCAGAAACACAAAAGATTAAGTGTTCTAACCCCCTATACACACACACACACACACAACTAATAATGATAATAATAATAAAGGGGTGAGAGGAAAGTTTGGGAGGTAACAGATACTCTGTGGCCTTGTTGGTGGTGATGGTTTCATGGGTGTATATTTATCTCCAAATTCATCTTTCAATATGAGCAGCTTTTTACATTGTCAATCATACCTCAACAAAATAGTTTTTTAAAAAGGAAAAGAAAAACACAAAAGAGTATCTGACCAAATGCATGTGCTTTATCAATGGTGTAATAAGTTGCTTGCAAAGATGGCTGCAATAATTCCACCCATCCCTACATGCACACTCCTTTGCAACAGACTTTGCCATTTATATCATCCTGAGGGACAGTCCATTTCTTTATGCCTTCTATTTGACCTTGCCATGTGATTGTTTTCTACAAAAGAATGTAGCAAAAGACCCCAGTGTACTGATAGCGAATGCCTGAAGCACTCACTTGGCCATATCTCCTCCTAGCGAGCCCCACAGACATTCTCCCACTGCCGCTGGAGCCAGTGTTATGGCTGGATTGGACCTTGTGGTTCTTATTATGACTGCAGGATATCCCTCAACAAAATCATCAGGGGACTTTGAAGGAGATTTATTGCTCACAGGTCCTGGAGGGTACAGAGCATGCAGAGACCACACAGCAAGTTCTTGGTAGAGATAGAGGAAAGAGTGTGGACCTGGGGCTTTGCCTTCATTGGGGTCCAAGGGTGGGGTGAACTTTCACAAGTTCATTCTTTATTGGAGAATTTAAGACATAAGAATGGGAATCAGGGCATAGGAAGGGAGAAATCTTCCATTATCTAGGTTACTCAAGGCTTCTAAAAGGGAAACTTCACTGGTGGGGGGTGCAGGGGGCAGCCTAGCTCCTTATCTAGTTGTTTTGCTAGTAGCTGTGTCCTACAGCTGGCAATTTGTTTTCGAGATGGATGTCTTTGAAATGGATGCCTCAGCAATCAAAAAGCTTAATGTCAGGCAATTACATGACAACCAAAATGCTTAAAGTCAAGCAGTTACACTACAGAAGCCTCGCAGCTTCTCCTCCTGCCCTCTTAAAAGGCTGCCTGACACCATGAAAAGAAGCCCAGTGAGACCTGAAGGTGAGAGGCCACATGAAGACCAGCTGATGGCAGAACCCAGATGTGAACAAGGCCACCTTAGACCATCAAGGGCAGTCAGGCAGCCAGATGACTGCAGCTGTACCAGCTGATTCTAGCCCAGACTGCTGACCCACAGAATCATTTCAAGACAGTGGTTGATATTTAAGCCACTGAGTTTGGGATTGTTTGTTAAGCAGCAGTAGACAATTGGATTCAAGTGATAAGTATTTGACCAAATCTCCCTCACAGGGTTTTTCCAACCCTGAAAATTCTAGAGATGGACTTAGGAATTCACATTTTAGCAGGTTCCCCAGATGGTTCTTTTTTAATGTAATAGTTGAGGCATAACTCACATTCTACATTTATGTACTATGTAAGGTTATGAAGCAGAATAATAAAATAAACAACCATAAATCTACTACCATCTTAAGAACTAGATATTACAAATGTTACTGAGACCATGCTTGTCCCACAGAAGGCCAATAAATCGGAGATGAGGTGTTGAGGCAAGGACTACAACTTTATTTGGAAAGCCAGCAGACTGAGAAGATGGCGGACTAGGGTGCCCAAAACACCATCTTATCGGGGTCTGGATGCCAGTTTCTTTTACAGAATCAGAGAGAGAAGGAAAGTAAAAAGGCAGAATAGAGAGGGAGAGGTGGAGAGGAAATAAAGTAAAAAGGGCTATCAGTCTTGCAAAACATCGGGGAAGGGATGTGTTAAGTTCTTCTTTCTTGAAGCCATTTACAGGTGGGTAGGGTTCCCTGAGGCAGGCCATTATGTATGATTATAATAGCAAAAGCAACGAAAAGCAAAGGTTAAATTCAAAGAAACAGATCCAACATGGCGTCAAAATTGGCTCTTCCCTGTTACACAAACACCATGGTATCTATCTATACTCCCATTCCCTGACCCATTCCACTGTCTTCCCAAGAGAGAGGTAACAACATCTTGAACTGGGAGCTCATCATTCCTTTGCATATACATATATTATATACATACAAAATCTATATGTATGTACATATTATATGTACACTATATATACAGTGTGTGATAAATATGTGTGTATATATACACATTCACACACACATATTTGGTTTTGCTTATTTTTAAACTTTATTTAAAACTTGTATCATACTGCACGGCAAAGCAGAAGATTACTTTGATAAGGGTATAGTCTCGGGTGTTAAGCTGCTTGTGTACAAATTCTAGTTCTGCCACTTAGTGTCTGAGGGACCTAGGCAATTTACTTAAATTCTATGGGATTTGGTTTTCACTTCAATAAAGTAGGGGTGATAATAGTAATATCTACCTCTTAGGGTCTTGGTGGAGTTAATGAATTAAGGTATCTAAAGAAATTAGAACAGTGCCCTACACAGAGTAAGTGCTTTATAAGTATTACTATTTTGATTTTGCAATTCACTTATTTCACCCAGAATTATGTGTGTAATGATTCATACATGCTGTGTGTATCACTGCAGTTCATTCATGTTTCACTGATGTATATCACTCCAGTAGAGAAGTATACTACGATTTATTTGGCCATTCTCTAATTAATGGATATTGTCATTGTCCCCAATTCTTTGCTTTTACAACAGTGCTACTCTGAACATTCTTTAACATATTTCCTAGGGAATATATGCAGAGTTTTCTCTGGGGTGTATGTCTTGGAGTAGAGTTGCTGGGTCATAGACAATGAGAATGTTCAGCTTTACCAGGTAAAGCCAAGTGGTTTCCACAGTGGTGGTACCAGGAAACAGTCCTGTGTTCTTGTCCTTTCACACCTTCACCAGGGTTTGATTTTATCAGATTTCAGAATTTTAATGCATTTATTTTTTTAGTCTTAGAGAAAAATTCTAGCTCAAGATTTTAGTGAAAGGAAGATATAACTTTTGAAAAAAAAAGTTTAATAATCTTCACATTGTTGATGTCACACTTGGAGAAACATAAAGGCATTTCCTCAATACTTCTTAGACTCCCTGAAGCCCCTAGCTCTCTCACCACCCCTTCCCCATTGCACTTCCCCTTTGTCTACCTCCTTTATGCTACACCGTTTCTATTCTCCCCTTACTCACCTGACTGCTTTCTCCTTTCACCTCCCTCTTTGCTGAGCATGCTTATTCTCTGCTGCCCCTCAGGTTGCCTGAGTTTTGAATCCTGACAATTCCACTCACTGCAACTCTGGACAAATTTCTTAATCTTACTGCACCTCAATTTCCTCAGCTCTAAAATGGGCATAATAACAGTATCTACTAACCTGGTTTAGTGAGGATAAATGTAAAACACCCAGAAAAGGGTCTGACGCATACTAAGTGCTCAGTAAATGTTATAGACCATTATTCCCTTCCCTTACATCTCAAGTCAAGTTTCCTGGAAAGGGGACTCTGAGATTTGCTGGCAACAACTTTACTGGGGAGTGTTCTCAACACTTTTGAGGGGTGTAGAAAGCAGAGATGGGCAGAGAACCATGATGCAGTAAGAACAAAGGTCTCAGCCAATCCTACAAGAGTTCTAGAGCTGGATGGCCTTTCAGAGCTGCCCTAAACTGGGGCTAGAGGTCGTCTTTATTCCCCTACGTCTACGAGGCACTGGATGCTGGCTGACCTGAGGAAGGGATTGTTTGCTGAAGACAAATCCCAAAGATAGCTCCAACTGAGTTTGGTTGGCTACTGATACTCTCAGTAGCCTGTGAAACAAGGGCTTCAGTCCTAAAGGGCAGTGAGGGGTTAGCCTAGGTGGTACACTGCAACATCCACTACACTCCCTTCTATATTTTCTCCCAAGGAAACCACTTAGGTTATTTCTTATTCTTCACTTATATTCAACGTTTTCTTCCTTCATCACAGGTTGCTATATGATGTCAAAAAAACCTGGCGAATACAACTAATTTTAAAGGCCAAAAGAATATGATATTCTTGGCATTTTATGAAACAAACTCTGTTGCAGGTTGACTTTTCTACCTTTCTGTCACATTGGCATTGTGTGGAATTAGCCAGTCTCCTTGTGCTGTGTATATATGTTATATTAGTTAATGGTAAACATCGTAGTAACATACAGACCTTCAACAAAGTTGCCATTCACTGAAGCAGAGCTACACCAGCCTATTTCATACCTTCCCTATCAAATTCCACAGATATCGTAGTGCAAAGAAAGTTACTTAAGATTGCTGAGACTTGGTTTTCTTTATCTGTAAAATGGTAAAATTTTACCTATCATAAAGGACTCAATGGGGAAAAAAGTCCAAAAACAGGTCCAATAAAGAAATGTTCCCATCAGTGTAAGGTGTTAGTCATCACAGCATGTGGCAATAGCACCTTAATCACACAAGTATAAAATAAAGTTTAAAAATCTTAATACCTTAAAACTACAGTGACCATTGGCATATATGGTGACAGCAGAGGCCACTCAATGTTGAGAACTTTCCACAACAGATTCATTTACTCACCTTCATTCATGAGGGAAAATTTATTTGAATCATGCCTCTCTAAAAAAAGAATTCCTCAGATAACGTCACGCTGCTAGTAATAACCAGAAGCTGATTAAATATTGAGTGCCTATGATCCAATTTGGAGTCTTTGCTCATCTTTTGTGCTTTCTAAAAGCTGATCAATAAAAATAGACTTTGGGTTGTGATGTGTCATCACAGCCCATGTCAAGACATACTCTGGGGGCCCTAAACCAAGATGGTGGAGTAGAAGGACATGCTCTCATTCCCTCTTCTGAGAACACCAGAATCACAACTAGCTGCTGGACAGTCATCGACAGGAAGACACTGGAACTCACCAAAACAGATACCCCACATCCAGAGACAAAGGAGAAGTCACAGTGAGACGGTAGGAGGGGTGCAATCACAGTAAAATCAAATCCCATAACTGCTGGGTGGGTGACTCACAGACTGGAGAACACTTATACCACAGAAGTCCACCCACTGGAGTGAAGGTTCCAAGCCCCACGTCAGGCTTACCAATCTGGGAGTCCGGCAACGGGAGGAGGAATTCCTAGTGAATCAGACTTTGAAGCCTAGTGGGAATTGATTGCAGGACTTCGACAGGACTGGGAGAACCAGAGACTCTACTCTTGGAGGGCACACACAAAGTAGTGTGAGCAGCAGGACACAGGGGAAGGAGCAGTGACCACAGGGGAGGCTGAAACAAACCTACCTGTTAGTGTTGCAGGGTCACTTGCAGAGGCAGGGTGGGGGGTGGGGGGGCTGTGGCTCTCTGTGGAGAAAAGGACACTGGCAGCAGAAGTTCTGGGAAGTACTCCTTGGTGTGAGCCCTCCCAGAGTATGCCATTAGCTCCACCAAAGAGCCCAGGTAGGCTCCAGCGTTGGGTTGCCTCAGGCCAAACAATCAACAGAGAGGGAACCCAGCCCCACCCAGCCCCAGCAGAAGCGGATTAACGTTTTCCTTAGCTCTGCCCACCAGAGCAAGAGTTAGCTCTACCCACCAGCAGTCGCTCCCATCCAGAAACTTGCAAAAGCCTCTTAGATAGCCTCATCCACCAGAGGGAAGAGAGCAGAAGCAAGAAAAACTACAATCCTGCAGCCTGTGAGAAAAAAAACCACATTCATAGAAAGATAGACAAGATGAAAAGGCAGAGGGCTATGTACCAGATGAAGGAACAAGATAAAACCCCAGAAAAACAACTAAATGAAGTGGAGATAGGCAACCTTCCAGAAAAAGAATTCAGAATAATGAGAGTGAAGATGGTCCAGGACCTCGGAAAAAGAATGGAGGCAAAGATCGAGAAGATACAAGAAATGGTTAACAAAGACCTAGAAGAATTAAAGAACAAACAAACAGAGATGAACAACACAATAACTGAAATGAAAACTACACAAGAAGGGTTCAATAGCAGAATAACTGAGGCAGAAGAACAGAGAAGTGACCTGGAAGACAGAATGGTGGAATTCACTGCTGCAGAACATAATTAAGAAAAAGAATGAAAAGAAATGAAGACAGTCTAAGAGACTGCTAGGACAACATTAAATGCAACAACATTCACATTATAGGGGTCCCAGAAGGAGAAGAGAGAGAGAAAGGACCCGAGAAAATATTTGAAGAGATTATAGTCAAAAACTTCCCTAACATGGGAAGGGAAATAGCCACCCAAGTCCAGGAAGTGCAGCAAGTCCCGTACAGGATAAACCCAAGGAGAAACATGTCGAGACACATAGTAATCAAATTGGCAAAAATTAAAGATCAAGAAAAATTATTGAAAGCAGCAAGGGAAAAATGACAACATACAAGGGAACTCCCATAAGGTTAACAGCTGATTTCTCAGCAGAAACTCTATAAGCCAGAAGGAAGTGGCATGATATACTTAAAATGATGAAAGGGAAGAACTTACAACCAAGATTACTCTACCGGGCAAGGATCTCATTCAGATTCAACGTAGAAATCAAAAGCTTTACAGACAAGCAAAAGCTAAGAGAATTCAGCACCACCAAATCAGCTCTACAACAAATGCTAAAGAAACTTCTCTAAGTGGGAGACACAAGAGAAGAAAAGGACCTACGAAAACAAACCCAAAACAATTAAGAAAATGGTCATAGGAACATACATATCAATGATTACCTTAAACGTGAATGGATTAAATGCTCCAACCAAAAGACACAGTCTTGCTGAATGGATACATAAAGAAGACTGATATATATGTTGTCAACAGAGACCCACTTCAGACCTAGGGACACATACAGAATGAAATTGAGGGCATGGAAAAAGATATTCCATGCAAATGGAAATGAAAAGAAAGCTGGAGCAGCTATACTCATATCAGATAAAAACAGACTTTAAAATAAAGAATGCTACAAGAGACAAGGAAGGACACTACCTAATGATCAAGGGATTAATCCAAGAAGAAGATATAACAATTATAAATACACATGCGCCCAACATAGGAGCACTTCAATACATAAGGCAACTGCTAACAGCTATAAAAGAGGAAATTGACAGTAACACAGTAATACTGGGGGACTTTAACACCTCACTTACACCAATGGACAGATCATCCAAAATGAAAGTAAATAAGGAAAGAGAAGCTACAAATGACACAACAGACCAGATAGATTTAATTGATATTTATAGGACATTCCATCCAAAAACAGCAGATTACACTTTCTTCTCAAGTGTGCATGGAACATTCTCCAAGATAGATCACATCTTGGGTCACAAATCAGCCTCAGTAAATTTAAGGAAACTGAAATCATATCAAGCATATTTTCTGACCACAATGCTATGAGATTAGAAATCAATTACAGGGGAAATAATGTAAAAAACACAAACACATGGACACTAAACAATACATTACTAAATAACCAAGGCATCACAGAAGAACTCAACGAGGAAGTCAAAAAATACCTGGAGACAAATGACAATGAAAACACAACGATCCAAAACCTGTGGGATGCAGCAAATGGAGTTCTAAGAAGGAAGTTTATAGCTATACAAGCCTACCTCAAGAAACAAGAAACAATCCAAGTAAACAATCTAACCCTACACCTAAAGGAGCTAGAGAAAGAAGAACAAACAGAACCCAAAGTTAGCAGAAGGAAAGAAGTCATAAAGATGAGAGCAGAAATAAATGAAATAGAAACAAAGAAAACAATAGCAAAGATCAATAAAACTAAAAGCTGTTTCTTTGAGAAGATAAGGAAAATTGATAAACCATTAGGCAGACTCATCAATAAAAAGAGGGAGAGGACTCAAATCAATAAAATTAGTAATGAAAAAGGAGAAGTTACAACAGACATCACAGAAATACAAAGCATCCTAAGAGACTACTACAAGCAACTCTATGCCAATAAAATGGACAACCTGGAAGAAATGGACAAATTCTTAGAAAGGTATAACTTTCCAATACTGAACCAGGAAGAAACAGAAAATATGAACAGACCAATCACAAGTCATGAAATTGAAACTGTGATTTAAAATCTTCCAACAAACAAAAGTCCAGGACAAGATGGCTTCACAGGTGAATTCTATCACGCATTTAGAGAAGAGCTAACACCCACCCTTATCAACGTCTTCCCAAAAATTGTGGAGGAAGGGACACTCCCAAACTCATTCTATGAGACCACCATCACCCTAATACCAAAACCAGACAAAGATACTACAAAAAAAGAAAATTTCAGACCGATTCACTGATGAATATAGATGCAAAAAGAAACTGAGGTGCAGGGTGGTCAAAGACTCCCCAGGATTTGCCTGCAGATCTGTCTGGTTCCAGAGCCAATGCCTCCCTGTGAGATAAACACAAGGGAAAGGCAGGAGAGCTCAAGGGAGGAAAGCCTAAAAGCACAGCACCTACAGGGACTGCAGCAGTGTGAGCAATGCAGGGTCCTACAAAGGTTGAACCCACAAGCCTTAATTTCAGTCTTGTAAATGGTGCTTTTAAAGCTTTCTATGAACTTTTGTTTTACAGTAAAACCACCATTACCCTAGTCAACGTATTTCTGTTGGGAAAATTCCATTCTCTTCTTGGCACAGAAATCAGCTATGCACTCCAGAGACAGCATACTCAAAAGCCTGACTCCACAGGGCATGACTGTGATGGATCAGTTTGGGATGGTTTGACAGGAAGGCAACAACTATAGCTCCTCTGTTGATTTCGCTTCTCCTCACTGAGTATCTAATGAAGAAAACTTGGCTTTGCTTTAATCAGGAACTACACCCCTTGTTTCCTCTCCTTATAAGGTTGTGCCTTCTTAGCTCTTTAGTGGTCAATTCTTCCCAGGACCTAGGATCAAGAGGCCATCTTAGCATTAGTTTCTGGAAGAATGTGCTTCAGGGCACGTCCCTCAAACTCCTGGGAGAGATACTGTCAATGAATGTTGGAGTCAGATGCTTGTTTAGCCCATTAACAGGAATGACCTGGCCAGGGACGATGTTCCTCCTCCGTTCTTCCTGAGCCCTTTGCCCCTGTACCTGTGCCCAACTTAGGTTAATTGTATGCTTTCTCTGATATTGTTCAGGGCCTTTAACTTGTCATGGGATGCTAGTGAGAAGCTTTCAGCAAGGAGATGAGTAAAAAACACTTTCCAATTTGTATTTGAGAAAATGGGGAGGGAGAGATGAAAGGACAGGTCATTTTCCCAGAGTCAAACCAAGCAAGAGTTAATTAGCTTATGATTTTATTCCTGAACTACATGATAAGCTCCTCAAAGATGCCATGTTCCCTCCCATTGAAGGATATTTGCACATGGGATTCCCTGTGTGAGGAGCAATGCTACCACTAATTTCATCCAAGCTGCTCTTTTTTTTTTTTTTTACTTCTTTTTTTTTTTTGGTTCCTTTTTTTTTTTATTTTTTGCTTTATAACAAATTTAATCAGTTATACATATACATATGTTTCCATATCCCCTCCCTTTTGTGTCTCCCTCCCACCCTCCCTATCCCACCCCTCCAGGCGGTCACAAAGCACCGAGCTGATCTCCCTGTGCTATGCGGCTGCTTCCCACTAGCTATCTACCTTACGTTTGGTAGTGTATATATGTTCATGCCGCTCTTTCACTTTGTCACAGCTTACCCTTCCCCCTCCCCATATCCTCAAGTCCATTCTCTAGTAGGTCTGTGTCTTTATTCCTGTCTTACCCCTATGTTCTTCATGACATTTTTTTTCTTAAATTCCATATATATGTGTTAGCATACAGTATTTGTCTTTCTCTTTCTGACTTACTTCACTCTGTATGACAGACTCTAGGTCTATCCACCTCATTACAAATAGCTCAGTTTCATTTCTTTTTATGGCTGAGTAATATTCCATTGTATATATGTGCCACATCTTTTTCTTTTTCGTAAATATTATTATTTTTTATTAGTTTCTGCTTTATAACAAAGTGAATCAGTCATACATATACATCTGTTCCCACATCCCTTCCCTCATGCATCTCCCTCCCTCCCACCCTCCCCATCCCACCCCTCTAGGTGGTCACAAAGCACCGAGCTGATCTCCCTGTGCTCTGCGGCTGCTTCCCACTATCTATCTACCTTACGTTTGGTAGTGTATATATGTCTATGCCTCTCTTTCGCTTTGTCACAGCTTACCCTTCCCCCTCCCCATATCCACAAGTCCATTCTCAAGTAGGTCTGTGTCTTTATTCCTGTTTTACCCCTAGGTTCTTCATGACATTTTTTTTTTTAAATTCCGTATATATGTGTTAGCATACGGTATTTGTCTTTCTCTTTCTGACTTACTTCACTCTGTATGACAGACTCTAGGTCTATCCATCTCATTACAAATAGCTCAGTTTCGTTTCTTTTTATGGCTGAGTAATATTCCATTGTATATATGTGCCACATCTTCTTTATCCATTCATCCGATGATGGACACTTAGGTTGTTTCCATCTCTGGGCTATTGTAAATAGGGCTGCTATGAACATTTTGGTACATGTCTCTTTTTGAATTATGGTTTTCTCAGGGTATATGCCCAGTAGTGGGATTGCTGGGTCATATGGTAGTTCTATTTGTAGGTTTTTAAGGAACCTCCATACCGTTCTCCATAGCGGCTGTACCAATTCACATTCCCACCAGCAGTGCAAGAGTGTTCCCTTTTTTCCACACCCTCTCCAGCATTTATTCTTTCTAGATTTTTTGATGATGGCCATTCTGACTGGTGTGAGATGATATCTCATTGTAGTTTTGATTTGCATTTCTCTAATGAGTAAAGATGTTGAGCATCCTTTCATGTGTTTGTTGGCAGTCTGTATATCTTCTGTGGAGAAATGTCTATTTAGGTCTTCTGCCCATTTTTGGATTGGGTTGTTTGTTTTTTTGTTATTGAGCTGCATGAGCTGCTTATAAATTTTGAAGATTAATCCTTTGTCAGTTGCTTCATTTGCAAATATTTTCTCCCATTCTGAGGGTTGTCTTTTGGTCTTGTTTATGGTTTCCTTTGCTGTGCAAAAGCTTTTAAGTTTCATTAGGTACCATGTGTTTATTTTTGTCTTTATTTCCATTTCTCTAGGAGGTGGGTCAAAAAGGATCTTGCTGTGATTTATGTCATAGAGTGTTCTGCCTATGTTTTCCTCTAAGAGTTTGATAGTGTCTGGCCTTACATTTAGGTCTTTAATCCATTTTGAGCTTATTTTTGTGTATGGTGTTAGGGAGTGATCTAATCTCATACTTTTACATGTCCCTATCCAGTTTTCCCAGCACCACTTATTGAACAGACTGTCCTTTCTCCACTGTACATTCCTGCCTCCTTTATCAAAGATAAGGTGACCATATGTCCGTGGGTTTAACTCTGGGCTTTCTATCCTGTTCCATTGATCTATCTTTCTGTTTTTGTGCCAGTACCATACTGTCTTGATTACTGTAGCTTTGTAGTATAGTCTGAAGTCAGGGAGCCTGATTCTTCCAGCTCCATTTTTCGTTCTCAAGATTGCTTTGGCTATTCGGGGTCTTTTGTGTTACCATACAAATTGTGAAATTTTTTGTTCTAGTTCCGTGAAAAATGCCAGTGGTAGTTTGATAGGGATTGCATGGAATCTGTAGATTGCTTTGGGTAGTAGAGTCATTTTCACAATGTTGATTCTTCAAATCCAAGAACATGGTACATCTCTCCATCTATTTGTATCATCTTTAATTTCTTTCATCAGTGTCTTATAATTTTCTGCATACAGGTCTTTTGTCTCCTTAGGTAGGTTTATTCCTAGATATTTTATTCTTTTTGTTGCAATGGTAAATGGGAGTGTTTTCTTAATGTCACCTTCAGATTTTTCATCATTAGTGTATAGGAATGCCAGAAATTTCTGTGCATTAATTTTGTATCCTGCAACTTTACCAAATTCATTGATTAGCTCTAGTAGTTTTCTGGTAGCATCTTTAGGATTCTCTATGTATAGTATCACGTCATCTGCAAACAGTGACAGCTTTACTTCTTCTTTTCCAATTTGGATTCCTTTTATTTCCTTTTCTTCTCTGATTGCTGTGGCTAAAACTTCCAAAACTAGGTTGAATAAGAGTGGTGAGAGTGGGCAACCTTGTCTTGTTCCTGATCTTAGTGGAAATGGTTTCAGTTTTTCACCATTGAGGACGATGCTGGCTGTGGGTTTGTCATATATGGCCTTTATTATGTTGAGGAAAGTTCCCTCTATGCCTACTTTCTGCAGGATTTTTATCATAAATGGGTGTTGAATTTTGTCGAAAGCTTTCTCTGCATCTATTGAGATGATCATATGGTTTTTCTCCTTCAATTTGTTAATATGGTGTATCACGTTGATTGATTTGCGTATATTGAAGAATCCTTGCATTCCTGGAATAAACCCCACTTGATCATGGTGTATGATCCTTTTAATGTGCCGTTGGATTCTGTTTGCTAGTATTTTGTTGAGGATTTTTGCATCTATGTTCATCAGTGATATTGGCCTGTCATTTTCTTTCTTTGTGACATCCTTGTCTGGTTTTGGTATCAATGTGATGGTGGCCTCGTAGAATGAGTTTGGGAGTGTTCCTCCCTTTGCTATATTTTGGAAGAGTTTCAGAAGGATAGGTGTTAGCTCTTCTCTAAATGCTTGATAGAATTCGCCTGTGAAGCCATCTGGTCCTGGGCTTTTGTTTGTTGGAAGATTTTTTATCACAGTTTCAATTTCAGTTCTTGTGATTGGTCTGTTCATATTTTCTATTTCTTCCTGGTTCAGTCTCGGCAGGTTGTGCATTTCTAAGAATTTGTCCATTTCTTCCAGGTTGTCCATTTTATTGGCATAGAGTTGCTTATAGTAATCTCTCATGATCTTTTGTATTTCTGCAGTGTCAGTTGTTACTTCTCCTTTTTCATTTCTAATTCTATTGATTTGAGTCTTCTCCCTTTTTTTCTTGATGAGTCTGGCTAATGGTTTATCAATTTTGTTTATCTTCTCAAAGAAACAGCTTTTAGTTTTATTGATCTTTGCTATCGTTTTCTTCATTTCTTTTTCATTTATTTCTGATCTGATTTTTATGATTTCTTTCCTTCTGCTAACTTTGGGATGTTTTTGTTCTTCTTTCTCTAATTGCTTTAGGTGCAAGGTTAGGTTGTTTATTCGAGATGTTTCCTGTTTCTTAAGGTGGGATTGTATTGCTATAAACTTCCCTCTTAGAACTGCTTTTGCTGCATCCCATAGGTTTTGGGTCGTCGTGTCTCCATTGTCATTTGTTTCTAGGTATTTTTTAATTTCCTCTTTGATTTCTTCAGTGATCACTTCGTTATTAAGTAGTGTATTGTTTAGCCTCCATGTGTTTGTATTTTTTACAGCTCTTTTCCTGTAATTGATATCTAGTCTCATAGCATTGTGGTCGGAAAAGATACTTGATACAATTTCAATTTTCTTAAATTTACCAAGGCTTGATTTGTGACCCAAGATATGATCTTTCCTGGAGAATGTTCCATGAGCACTTGAGAAAAATGTGTATTCTGTTGTTTTTGGATGGAATGTCCTATAAATATCAATTAAGTCCATCTTGTTTAATGTATCATTTAAAGCTTGTGTTTCCTTATTTATTTTCATTTTGGATGATCTGTCCATTGGTGAAAGTGGCGTGTTAAAGTCCCCTACTATGATTGTGTTACCAAGCTGCTCTTTACCAGTTATCTCCTATCCATCATCAGCTCTCAGCCCAAGAATTCCCCTGAGCCCAGGCCAGGTATCACTTCTCCAACATATGCTCTCACAGGGTCCGGCTCCTTTCCTCCACGACGCTTGACTCACTTGTGTTTATACACTTGTTTATGAGCTTCTTTTATTAGATCAGTGTCCCTCCTACTAGACCATGACAGCAGGAGTGCTTTGCTCACTATTGATTAACTGGAACAGTGCCTGATGCATAGGAGGCACTCAAATATAATTGTTGAATAAATGAATGAAACCATATCACCAAAATGGGAGTTTAATTTCCAAAAAGTCCTTATTTGGTAATAGGAAATGGACTGGACTCTGTGACGAGGGACAGATGGAGGTCTGCAGAGAGGCTCTGAGGACAGAGAGGTTAAGGGTTGACCTTGAATGTGACCAAACTTCTGCACATTTCTGTGGTGTCCCTTGTCTATATTTTTATGGTATCCACTAATTTCCTAACAGGGGTCAGGGTCTCTGCTGTTCCACATAAACCTGCAGAGTTTTAAAAAAAAACTCTGAAAGGATTAAACAATAAGAAAGTTCATATTCCACAAAGCAAGAATTCTAGAGATAGGGTGACTGCAAGGTCAGTTGATTTAATAGCTCAACAAGAGCACTGAGGACCCAAGTTCTTTCCCTGTTCTGCCATTTTTGGTGGCTCATTTTGTCCTCAGGGTAGTTCTCATGTGACATCATTCAGACATTAAAAACAGAGGAAGAAGAAACCATCTCCTCTATATATCTTTTTAAAAGCAAGTTAACACGGGGCTTCCCTGGTGGCACAGTGGTTGAGAGTCCGCCTCTTTCATCAAACTGTTAGTAATTGGGCAGCTGACAGTTACAGTATAGCGCCATCTAGCTCTTACTACCAAAGCTTGACATCCTAATCCCAGCCTGGCTGAGAGGTTTAGGGTTAGTCGCTACCCAGTGTAACTCAGCTGATTTCATCCCATTATGTGAGGATGAAAGCAAGCAAAATCCCAAAGCAGGTTTATGTTTAATCATAACTCATACTCAAATTTTGTTGTCTACATTCCAAACCATTTTCAGTAAAAATATAAAGACTTAGATCTTTCTGGTTGAACATAGGTGAAATGTTGCCCTGGGTTAGTTTTGTTAACCAAATTTCCACAGAGTTTGCATTGATTACCTCCTGTCTTCTTTGGAAAGGCTGTCAGCAGACAGTGTTCCAGACATAAATCTAAAGTCAATCGATCACTGATTTTGCAAATTCCGAGGACATTTACAAAAATCTCTAATGGGGATCCTTGGTAAAATTTTACTTTATTTAACTTACATTGAATAGCAAAGTTGTTCACATAGTATGTGTGAGAAGGAATGTTGAGGAGAAGATCATATCAATAAAATAATGAATGAGTGTCATGCCTGCAGAAGATCAAAGATCCTTGCCGAGGGCATGATCTAGAAAAAAGTCTAAGAACAAAATTTTATGATGCTTCCACATAATAAATTCTTTACTAAATTAACCAAGTGTGGGGGATTGTGCCTGCTTCCCATCACTATTGCTGGCTAGTGCAGGGGAGTGGGAAGAGCACACTAAATGTCAAAGGGACAAGAACACAAGAATTGGATTTCTTCCCTCCAATAAACAGTGTCATGGTGGAAAGATCATGGCTGTTGGCTTTACAGACTTGCATTCCAATATTCAAACAGGCACTTTCTAGATGTTTAGGGGGATTAACCTCCCTGAGCTTTTCAGTGTTATTGCATAAAATAGTAGAGATAATGTCTGTAAAATATCTAAAACTATTTTTCAGGAAAATGGTGTTTATGATTCTATGTAAATACAATTGAAACATCAAAGAGGAATATAATTGTGTACTGGCATCTTTATGGGCATCATTAGACAGTACCTATTTGGATCCCTTGTAACCTGGTGATGATTTGAGTCAGTGATTTAAGAGGGGCAAAATGTTCCCTATCGCATTACCTTTCTTCTGCGTCATCCAGCTTCCAAAAATAGGGACAGTGCATCCTTTAACAGGAATAGACATCTGAAATAGCTGTTAAGCTGTGTGAGTGACAAAGTTGTAAGTATGAGGTAAATTAACCTGAAATAGAGCTGCAGTGGAGAACAGTCAAACATGTGTGACTGTATTCAGCAATGGAGACAGTGCTTGCGTGCAGGATTCCTTCTGGCTTCAGTGGGACAATTTGGTAGGGAAATAGGCAACAGACAGACTGAATCTAGCAGCCCGAGTTTCCCACACAGCCTTTCCATTTACTCGCTGTGTGGATAGAAACAAATCTACACTCTCAGAGGCTTAATTACCTTATTTGTAAAATGGAGATTATATTTTTACTACATCTCAAGGATTGTTGTAAAAGCAAATGAGATAATATATCTGAAAGTCTTTTGCAAATCATAAAGCTACAGGCAAATATTTTTCCCCTTCTCAGTCAATTCACCCCCATGCAGTGATGGCTGAAGCCAAAATCCAGCAGCTTTTCTAAAAGCACACTGTCTTGATTACTGCAACTTTATAGTAAGTCTTGAAATCTGGTAATGTTAAGCCCTTAAACTTTGTTCTTTTTCCAAATGCCTTTGACTATTATAGGTCCTTTGTATTTCCATGTAAATCAATTTATCAATTTCTACAAACAAACAAAAAAACTTACTGTCTCCTAGTCCCTTTATACCCCACTGACTCATTTTAATTCCTGTATAACACTTAACAATTTTTAAATTGTTTACCCAGTAGAATATAAGCTTTAAGAGGGGAGGGAATTATCTACTGTTTCTTTTTATCTCCACTGTATCTCCAGCTCCTTGAATAATGCCTTTCACATAATAGGTTTTCAATAAGTATTTGTTGAATAAATGAAATCAGTAGTCTCAAAAGTCATTTTTCGTGTGAAAACCACTATTGTTTTGAAATCTCTCCTGTGCCATTGAAGAATTCAGGGGTAGAGCAACTTTCCATAGTATGTTCTTGAATTAGAAACATTTTCAAGACTGCCACCATCTCCTCTTACCTAGAAAGACTGAGAACAGCCAAAATGTAATAGAAGGAGCATTGGCCTAAAATTTAGAAGATCGATATTTCTAATTCTACTCTGCGACTAACTAGGAGTGTGACCTCAGGAAAGTCACTTAACTCTTCAAACCTCTTTTTTTTCAATCTGTAATTTGGAGATAATAATTGTATCTACCCACATGTGCATCATGAGAATTCAATGAGGTAATGATGTAAAGTATTTGGTACACTGCCTGTCATATAGCAAGCAAGTGATCAATAAATATTATTGTTGTCATTGTGTAAATGAATAAAACGTTTGAAAGCTTCTTTGGGGTTGTTTCAGGACAGATTGAAAGCTAGGGAAAAAACAAAGAGAAAAAATAAATAAATAAGTAAATAGAAATTTTTCCAGAGGTAGGAGTTAGAGAATTATTAGTAACTCTGGGCCTGGCTGCCGTGGGTGTAAGTTTGTACCACTTCCTGGTCTGAAATGAAACTTCTTATTAGAAAAGTCATTTCTCACCAACAAGCCTCTGTTCCAGAAAGTAGGATTCAGATCTTCACTGACAAATATTTTCATTCCCAAATGTCTTTTGCATTTTACCCAAACCCAAGTCTTCATGCCATCACCCCAGAACTTGGCTCCCTAAATGTTAAAGATATATATCAAACCAACAGTTCATTCAGGCACGTTTAAAGGCCTAGTTCTTTAAAACCAGGCTATGTGAAGTTGGTGGTCTTCCTTGTCAATGTCATCATTCTCTAGAAACAAGATTAGACTGGGCAAGGGGGAAAGAAAGGCTGGAAGATGCTGAGTGAGGGTACAGCCTGCTTTACGTGTGAGTGTGTTTGTTCAGGTGTCTGTGTGTGTGTGAGAGAGAGAGAGAGAGAGAAAGAGAGAGAGAGAGAGAGAGAGAGAAGTAAGGGGAAAGCACTTGCACTGGCAGTGGTTGTAACTGGAGGGGACACCTCAACCACCTTTCTTAAGGGCTCCACTAGGGACTCAAGCATTCCTACATCTGCTAGAATAGGGTTGGAACCCGAAGCAGCAGACTGGAGGGAAACAGCTCTATACTGAAGTCAGGATGAGGTAGACGTGACAACTGGCTAAATTTGTCCGTTCATTGGCCTCAGTTAGGTATATACACAGCACAGGGTGGGCTGGCCAACTGAAAGGCATTCAAGCAATGTGGGAACAGAGACTGTCTCTCCCAGGTTGAACAACCTTTCTTGACCCTCACTATTTGAAGGGCCCAAATAGGGGATAGGACTCTCCCCACTTCCCAGGGCTGGAGGGAGGATAGAGTGGGCAAAATGCCCCATTATGGCGAAGCTTCAGAACTGTTCAAAGGAACCATGAATCTCACTGCTAAACACTGATAAACAACATGGGGCAGGTGATCAGACTAACCTGAACCCAGAACAATCAGTGTATGGGAGAGGTGGGTCCGGTTGTTGGCACGCAAGTAGCTGCCCAAACTGCCCTGGCACAGGCTTCCAGGAAGAACACTGAGCACCACAGGGCAGGGGCACGGTTCACAGTTCACTCCCCATTGAACACACAGGGGATGCAGGAGACTGCTAAGAATAGTCTCAGTTTCCTCCACAGTGGATCACACATTAAAATCTAGACAGACTAGAAAAACATTTTGGGTTTTTTTTTTTTCCAACAGGGAGGGGCTGGCCCTGCTTCCTTGCCTCCCACTTGCCAAACATTTGTCCCACTCAGTTTCTCTGACAGAACAGTGTGCTGGGCACACAGAAAAGGGGCACCCAGGAAAGAGAGGCTCAAGGAACTAACAAAACCTTGTCACCAAAGGCTACCTTCAGGACAACTGGAAAGTACCACGTCCTTGGAGGAGAGTATACAATCCTCCAGAAATAATACTTTTCAAAACTGAACATAATAAGGCTCAGAAGAGCATCCCCTAGTTGTAGCGCTCTGAGCTTGCAAAGCAATTTTGAACATCAGAGCTCAAAGCTTGTAGGATGCTTCACCTGGCTGCATTCTAGTTCCCACAAGGTAGAAGACAGCAACTATCTCCAAAGTACCCGAAGGAAAAGGTGAAGGAAAACAAAACAAAGGGAAGGAGCTTAAAAGCCTCAAGACCCTCCTCTGCCAGGATGGTCCCACCAACCACCCTGCAGGTGCTCGTCCCAGCTCTGTTTAAACTCACCTGGTGACGGGAGTTTGCCACTTCCTCAGGAAGCCCACTTGAATATTGGCAGCAATCCTGATACAATGATTTCTCATACTGCATCAACATCTGTCTCCTGCCACAGAGATGGCAACTGTCCCTCTGCTCAGCCTTTGGAGCAATAATAATAACTCTATTCTTGCTCTTCTATACAATGACCCTTCAAATATTTGGATGTGACTACCAGCCAGACTGAATGCATCCTCAGCTAGTCTGTGTATCCCCTCTTTCAATCAAGTTGCATGTGATGGGCCTTTTAACCCTGAGCATCTTAACTGCCTTGTTTTTCCCAGGTCAGATCAACCCCTGGACATCAGCCTGAGATGGGAAGGGACCACTCTCCTCCTTCTTGCATCTGACAGGTAACAGATCTGTACTCCCTTCTGAGAGCTGGGAGAAAGGAAAGCCCTCTGTCAAGCAATGCAATTTCTGAACCTGGTATAGGATGGTCTCTATTGGCTGTGGTATTGTACAGAGAGAATCCAGACAGAAACGGCCTTAGGTTATTATGGACAGACATTGGCATAAAGTTTAATACTCACCTTTCAAATTTAGAAGCAGATTTTTCCTGTTCCTCTTATTTTTGGCAATGGGAGTGGGGAAGTACTCCACCCACCACCCCCTGCACACTCACACACACACACACACACGTGCTATATTAATACTCTGAAGAAGAGTCAATATGCTTACTGTGTATCTGAGGCCACCCAGGAGCTGGTCCAGGAAGCACTCTGAAAAAGAGCTCATTTTTCTAGAGGACACCTGACACCCAGAGGGCACAGTTGATCTGAGAATTTCTCATTGCTTCACAGCAAAAGTAAGTGGGATTTCCCCAAGAGAGAACAGGTTTCTACCTTGACTCAGTTTTCTGAGTATAGCTAAGAAGAGTACTGCTAATGTAGCTAAGAAGCTAAAAAATGTTAAATGACTTTTGGATGGCTCTCCTTTTTTTTTAATTTTAGAATTTTTTTTTATACATCAGGTTCTTATTAGTTATCCATTTTATACATATTAGTGTATATATGTCAATCGCAATTCATCACACCACCACCACCCCCCGCCACCTTCCCGCCTTGGTGTCAACACGTTTGTTCTCTACATCTGTGTCTCCATTTCTGCCCTGCAAACCGGTTCATCTGTATAATTTTTCTACGTTCCACATATATGTGTTAATATATGATATTTGTTTTTCTCTTTCTGACTTACTTCACTCTGTATGACAGTCTCTAGATCCATCCACGTCTGTACAAATGACCCAATTTCGTTTCCTTTTATGGTTGAGTAATATTCCATTGTATATATGTACCACATCTTTATCCATTCATCTGTCGATGGACATTTAAGTTGCTTCCATGACCTGGCTATTGTAAATAGTGCTGCTATGAACATTGGGGTACATGTGTCTTTTTGAATTATGGTTTTCTATGGGTATATGCCCAGTAGTGGGATTGCTGGGTCATATGGTAATTCTATTTTTAGCTGGGTGGCTTTCTTCAAGGAGTTCTAAAATACCATCAAATAGCTGATTCTATACCATCAGAAACATGCTGATGGCTCCCCCCAAATTTATCATCATCATTTGTTATCTATGTCTCCAACACCCACTTTGGCCATCTCTGCTCTTTCTCTAGGTTTACAGAGGACCTAGATAAGGGTCTATTTTCAGCAAATGCCTCCTCATCTCCTGCCCTTCTTCCCATGCATTTCTCCCTCCTCGCTGGATCTGTTCAGGTTTTGGGGGTGTGTGCATTTGAGCATTAAGCCTCGTGCTTTCTGTCCTGGTGTCTTTCATCTGATTGTCTTCTACATTTGATCCATGACTTTATGTGGATTAGGGATAAAAGCCTGAATCAAAGAAATAGTAATGTAGTTAAAATAAAATACCAAGAACAGGAGCAACAGTGGAGAGACTACTAATTAGGGAAAAATTATATAGCAAAGGTTTCTTAGTTGGTGGCTTAGATGTCTAAGTAGATTTTCTCATGGTAACCATGTTATGCACAGCATGTGATGTAGTTGAAATAGTATAATTATTGTCCTACTTTGAGTAACAGAGGTCTTGGGAACTAGCCTGATTACCTTATCGTCATTTATAATAGTATCTCATGGGAAGATACTCTCCTGTTCTTAATCGCCATGACCCTTTCCTACAATAGCAGGCATGATTGGGTTTTACTTGTTTTTGTAGGACAAGAGAATAAATGAATAAATGCGTTCACACATGCCTCAGATATTCATTAAATACCCACTATAGTCAGGTGCTCTGTGAGGTGCATATAAAGATAGAAGGAGCCCACAGTTGATGAGACAGATAAATAGACTGTCAGAGTATTGTGTGATGGTGCAGAATGATGGTTAAAGACAGGAAGAAGGAGAAGAATGTGATTAAATACAGAATAAAAGACCCTAAGGAATACCATTAATGGTGTTGATGGGGAACAGGAGTCTGTCAGGAAAACTAGGACAATCCAAGAGAGACTGGAAAATAAAATGGCATCACAGAAGCCAAATAAGAAGAACATTTCAAGGAGTGAGTGCTAATCGTGCCTCGTCTATTTAGTCACCCACTTCCTCTCTTTGGAACGTATATTGCCAGCCCAGACCTATCCCCTGAACTCAGAGCATCCACCTGTCCACTCCACATCTCCACGTGGATATCTAATAGGCATCCCATCAAAAAGCCAACAATTAGGAAAAAACAATTGGATAAGTATAAGAGAATAGATATTAAACCCATATTTATAAGAGCTAGAACAAAACCCTGAGGCATGGGGGATGTCAAAAAAGCTTCATGGGGGAGTGAGCTATAAGATTTGCCTTAGGGAAATTGGAAAAGATGAGAAGAGGGGAGGTCCCAATTTTGGAAAAAAGAGTTTGGATCCTTGAACAGTTTGTCCATTAACCAAAACTTGACCAGTCAGATGATACATAGATTATTTAGGGTAAGATCCTAAGTAGACAAACATTTGTTCTGCCCTCCCGAGTACTAATTATCCAGTCTAAGAGAAAATCCTCTCTTATTAGATAGAATGATGCTCAGTTGATAGACAATTTCATCAAGCATGAATAGGTCTGCTCATCAGGACAAGAAGCTTAGGACACTAGGAATCATTTGTTTCTTCTTCAAACCGCTTATTTTTATTTGAAAGGTTAAAATCTAAAGAAGCCTTACGAGCCCCTCATTTCGCATGCATTGTTTCATAGGATAACCTGGAAACCAACAAAAACATCACTGAACCAGATGGTTCTTCCTACAGTGGGCTGGAGCCTAAATGTTCTAATTGAGAAAATTGAGGTGCAGCAGGTGCTTCTGACATTTAAAGCAGGAAGCATCCTGCTTCTTTGCAAATGCACTTAATAAGTAGGGAATTAAAAGAGAAGTGGATTTCAACAAAACTCCCTGTCAGCAGATGTTCAGCAAACCCTTTCCAATATGAGGGACTTTCATGTTAACTTTTTAATTTGGTTTAATTGCTTCTCAGGGTTCACATTAATTACATTTTATGTGATGTCAAGTGATGGAACACTATCAAAGATAAAATTTTATTTTGGGCTTTCTTGGTTTAGTCTATTTTCTTCTGGAAGAAAAGGTCTATACAATCTGCCGAACTGTATCCCTGCTCTAGGCTCTGTGATCTCATACACCTTGGAGGTTGCCTTAGAAACTTGGCTAAAATTGCTGATTTCTTCTGGAAATCTGTGAACATGCTGTCTGGAGTATTCAATCTCTCTTTTCTGGGTATAATTTGGGAAGCAATAACTCCTGGCTTGTGTGTCAAAGAGTTAGTTTTTCTAAGGTGTTTAGATAAGTCTTGACCATTGACACTAGATTGACTTTTTTTTTTTTTTTTTTTTTTTTTTTTTTGCGGTGCGCGGGCCTCTCACTGTTGTGGCCTCTCCCGTTGCGGAGCACGGGCTCCGGACGCGCAGGCTCAGCGGCCATGGCTCACAGGCCCAGCCACTCCGCGGCATGTGGGATCTTCCCAGACCGGGGCACGAACCCATGTCCCCTGCATCGGCAGGCGGACTCTCAACCACTGCGCCACCAGGGAAGCCCTAGATTGACTTTTTAACCAAAGGTCAGGTTATCTACCTGTTACTATCTATCACCATCCACTGTCTCCACTGGGATAGGAGACATTCTAGTGTACTTTTCTGCCAGTCATTTTCTCTGCTCGAGACACACTGAGAACTTAGCTAATGCTCTTACCAGGTCGTGACTATGTACAACCTTTCACCCCATCAATACATAGGACACTGAGGCCTGGTATAAAACATAATGAATGAGAATTCATTAGATAGGATGCTTGCTAAATTAGACTTCTTGCTCCGAACATTGATGAATGAAGTTGGGATGAGTGGGGATCATCCACTATTATTATTACAATATGTGAGGGCCTACTCAAGGTAAGGCATAGTAGGAGGTCCAAAAAATTAAGACAAGTGGCTTCTGGAGAAACGACATTAAAGGGTCACATAAAAATATAACAGTGCAGGCAGAATTTGGTGTTCTGAAAACTAACATCACTGCCTTACCACCTGCCAAGGAAGGCATGCCAAAACGTCCCCATGCTGTATACCCCAATCTCTTCGATGTTGCTGTGGCCTTTACCCACTTCCTTTGATGTCACTGATCTCTAGGATGACCTTTTTTACCCACAGGTGAAAGAGTCCCTATCCTGGCACCGGTGGACTGCACTTGAAAAACGTATTGTACCTTCTCCTCTCCCCACCACTTAACGCCCCTCCTCCCCTCCCCCAACCTCCTTGCCATTGCCCGGTGAGGCTTTCTGCAAATGTTGTTTTAAGCTGTTTATCTTTCAGGGTCTTTTGCTCCTCTTTATGGCTGTTGTAGTTTCTCTGAGAGGAAAGGTAATCTGATAAATTATTTCACATAAGGTATTAAGGATTTGATGGGCTGTCTTCTCTCAAGGACATTACTTTTCAACGAGTTTGACTTGAATAGCTATTAAGGCATTTTGGCCCCTGAAATATACAGGTTGGAAAGGAAATTTGGGGCTTCCAGGAGGTCTTCCTCCCCAGTCTCCTCTTCAAGTCATAATTATGAAGGGTGGAGGTTCAGGAAAAGCAGTGAGAATAGACAGAAACTGGACCCTGGCCATCTCTTGGTGCTCCATGGAAATAGTTCAGGTCTAATATTGATAGTTAAGCATGAAATCTAATCAGATCATTAGTTTTCAGTCTTTGTCATTACTTCCCCTACACCGAACTAATGTTTTCATCCTCTAAAATAGTTATTTCTTTTCCACATCAGTTCTTATCATGTTTCTCCTGCCTTGACCCCAGCTTCTCTTCTCTAGACTGGTGTCTGGAAAGACTTAGGGGTCAGAAGACCTGGAATTAAGTGTGCTCTACCACTTGCTAGAGGAATGACCTGGAGCTTTTCCCTTAACTTCTTTGACTGTCTTTTTCCTCATGTGTAAAATGGCCAGGCTAGTAATAACACTCATAAGATTATTGTGGCGATCTGACTCTGTCATGGATGTGAGAGTATAGCTTTGTAAACCTTATAAAGTCCAAAAGGTGTTGCACCAGAGAAGAAACTGTTCTGCTCTGAAGGATGCTGACTACATGATGGTGACATCTAGGCACAGAGACTGACCTGGATGGACACGTGTCTCAGAAGCAACTGTAACATGGCCATGAAAGGATCTCTCAGGGGTGATGGTGATTATGAATCCACTAGTGACTCTCCTGGGCAGTTCGGGGCACATGCCAAAAAGTCAGCACTTAAAAATGGGAGGAAGAAAACAAATCAAAAAACATGGACAGAAGAAACAGCAAGGCAGAGTCTATTAAGGAGAAAGAAGGTGACAACAGGAAGAATGGCAAAGGGTAGCAGAGCCACCAGCACAGAGAAAACACTAGGGCAGAAACCAACAGATGCCTGCTGCTGAGTGGGGACAAGAAAACCAGATTGCTCAGGCTACACCAAACCCTAAATGACCCAGTTTCTAAACAACAGTCTCTGTGTGGTCTGGCATTTCAATGCTTCCTTTCCTTCATGAGGTCCATGCAGTACAACTCCTATTTTCCTTAATTTCCTGTGTATGTTTAAAACAAACCCTGTTACCCGAGGAAACCCCAGTGGACCTCTTTCTTCCAGCCTGAAAAAGCCTAACATCCAAATGGTAAATTTTATTATTTGAGGCCATTTTCCTCTTTTATTTGGCCCTAAACCCTTGGGTTATTTACTAATTATCATTTTTAAAAATCTAGCAAAACTTCCTGAAATTTTAAAAAATCAGTACATTGAATAAACAAATAAATATGATCATAGATAGATTGAAAAAGAAACATTCATGTAGTTGAAAAGACACTGAAAGATAATATTCATAAACTTTTTGTTTGACTTTCAGATTTGCCTGAGGAAACTCCAGACCTATCACTATCTCAAAATAATGTATGTGAATATATAAGGCAGAATCTCCTAGGAGGAGAATCCATGGATTGGCTTTAGGGAATCTATGAACTCCACAAAACTGTACCCAATATTTGGAATTGTTTTTGTCCATGGATTTCATCAGATTCTCAAAAATCACTGATTAAGATGTTCTTAAATGCTTTCTTCCTGGGACCCCTTTGACCTCTGGATATACTTTACAAATTTAATCTTCTTTTATTGGTCATCCCTATAGCGTCAATCCTAGAAAAATAATGACACTCCTTTTCTACCTTCTCCTCAGGCCACCCTTTCCTTTCTCTTTTTTGCTTTGTATTGAGCTCTTCCCTTTGTCTTTTCTAACTCCCTCTCCAATTTCCCTCTTTCCTACCTTTCATGTGACTTCCATGTTTCTCATCTCTCAGAGCTAAAGAGGGTGCTACTTCCCCATTTAAAATATTTCATCAAAGTCTCAGTCCCTCTCCTCCCTCCTTATTTTTGTAGATCTATATCCACCCTTCCCCTCCCTCCAGCAAGTGCCTGAAGAGTCACACAGTATGAGTCACTGTGATATTAATAATGTCCTCTGTGTAGGAAGATGACATCACTAACCCACCATCAGTGGGACATGTGCCCTTGAGCAATTTCTCTATAGTAGGAACAGTGGGCATTGATGTCTTCCCACACCCCGGCTCAGTGCCCCTAAGAACAATTTCAATAATTTTCTAAACTGAGATTTGTGTTATGGAAGAGGACCCAGAATAGAAAAAAGCCTATTTACTGTCTTCTGAAGTTTTGATCCAGGGCAAGAAGAGTCTTAGGAGGCCCATGCCCAAAACTAGTCAGAGCATTTAACTGAAATTTTTTTGGTTATGGTTAGTTTTGATTATTATTCTCTAATTTGAAAAAGCTCAGGTGTTTCTCAATGATAGAGTCCTCAATGGTGATGTTGCCAGTTAGTGAGCATGGGTATGTTACATCATCTCTAATCCTCCCAACCATCCTCAGGAAACTGCAAATCACTGAGATTCAGTAATTTACAAAAGCCACTGAGCTAGTAAGTAATAAATCCAGGGCTGAATTTCCTTTTCCTTCTAGTACACCATACTGCCATATGTGTTATAGCTTCAGTTCCTCTCTTCTTGGATATTAATAAAATGAACCTCAATTATGGCAGAGAAGAGCCCATGAGCAGCTTAAGTGACTGAGATGTCCTCCTCTGTCTGACCTTCTCTTTCACAGTCACTTTCCTACAACAAACCTGAGACTCTTTCAGTCACTGGAGATCTGATGGCTAACACTTGTCCTCATAGTTTTTGTTTGTTTGTTTTTAATTAATTAATTTATCTATTTATTTTTGGCTGTGTTGGGTCTTCGTTTCTGTGCGAGGGCTTTCTCTAGTTGAGGCAAGTGGGGGCCACTCTTCATCGCGGTGCGCGGGCCTCTCGCTGTCGTGTCACGGCCTTACGTTGTGGAGCACAGGCTCCAGACGCACAGACTCAGTAGTTGTGGCTCACGGGCCTAGTTGCTTCGCGGCATGTGGGATCTTCCCAGACCAGGGCTCAAACCCGTGTCCTCTGCATTGGCAGGCAGACTCTCAACTACTGAGCCACCAGGGAAGCCCCGTCCTCATAGTTTTAAGTGTACATTTTTACAACTTGCTACCTCATCCCTGGCAGGGAAGTAGGATCCATTTTTTGCCTGACTTTACTGGTCACTTATCTGCTCTAACTACTTTGATCAGCTAGTGCAGGAAGCAGTGTAATCCACCTAGGAACAGTTTGTTTCCTTTCTGTCATCCCTGGAGAGTGATCTTTTCTTGATTGGAGCCAGCTGTGCTATCCTCGCGCTCCAAGAGCAAGGGAGGGCTAGTAAATATCGGTCTTGTACTGTGCTCTGCTGGCATTTCGTATGTGCCTTCCTTCCCTACTTAGATTATAAGCAGGACACACATTGTCTTTCTGTTAATGATGATGAAGATAGTACCTAGAATGACAATAATAATAATAGATAACATAATATTAGTTGCTTATGATATATCAGGCAATACACTATGTTACTGCTGAAATGCGATTCCATAAGAGGTCTACTGACTTCAGACACCATACATTTACTCACGACTCTATATTGTTCTCAAAATTCTGATAGGGGAAATTTGGGGAAAGAGAGGAATGAGCCCCTTCTAAATGTAGGTCAGTTTCTCAACTTTGAAGATTAGAGAAAACTCTCACTGAATTCTACAAACATTTGTTACACGTCTACTACATCCTAGTCTTTCTGCTAAATGGTAAGGAGATTCAGAGATATATAAAAAAAATTATATCTAGCTTAAGAGACAGACACGCAAGGAAAAAGACTTCCAAGATGAATTGGGGAAGGGGAGGGGGAATGATGCAAAATGGAATAGGAGCCCAGAAGAAATAAGATTAAACCTGTCTGGGTGAATCTGGACTAGAATTTTTGTGGAGACTGGCATCAAGTTGGTCCTGAAAAGGTAAAAAAAAAATTCTGTATATGGAGAAGAGGAAGGATTTTCCCACATAAGGAATCCACAAAACTTACCAATAATCAGAGGTACCATTGTTGGATATATACTATATACCCAATGCTATTCACAATACAATTATATTTATTGATTTATTAAATTCCAATAACAATCTCAAGCATGGGTTATTGCTGTCTCATTGTATATTTCAGAAGAGTAAGGTTCTTGGAAGTTAACTAGCTTGTCTAAGTGCAGGTGAGCTAAGGTATCTCTGTCTCAAAACCCCATGTCTTCCCACTACTCAAATGTTACTTCACATCACATCTTTGTTGTGTTTCAGAGATGGGGACATCATCCTTGTATAAGAACCAAGTTAATCAGTCTATTAATTTTTGTTGCTTATTTAAATAAGATTTTCTTCATGGTCTAGAAAAAGACACAGAAACAAGAAGCAACTCAGCCCTAGTCAAGGCATAATAATAAAATAATAATAGTATTATAACAGTATTATTATTATGTTTTCTAATATGTATTGAGCTTTATTGTCTGCCAGATACTGTTCTCAGTACTTTATGGGTATAAATGAAGTAATCACTCCCAGGCTACAGAGATGAGGGCATCAATACATATCTAAGAATCTAGGTGATAGGCTAAACTCCTATCTCATTTACTTTGTGCAGCTTTTGCAGGGGTGGTGGTCAGGGGAAGAACATTTTCTTTGAAGCCTATTTTATTTAAATCATATCTAAACTTTACTCCTTCCCAGCAGCCTCCTTCCCTGACACCCCCCTTCCCTTTAACAAAAATTCCAAATCTACCCACCTGTGAATCCAGTCTATTAGTGTCCCTGACGAAATGGATTCCATTGCAATTCAGACCAGGCTCTGCTGACTGAGGATAAAGGTCCCTAGGTCCCTCTGGTGTAAAGGGCAGTGACCAGTGACATGGATTGCATAGAATGGTTGCCAGGCTGGCTTAGAACACATTTGCATGCTTAAAATACCAGTGCAGTCAAAAGCTGGCCTGCCAGATGAATGATGACTGGTAGGAAGAACAGACATTCCAGAGAAAGATCTGTCTCTCTTTAAGCCCCAGCTCTCATGTGGAATCAGAGTTTGGAAACAAAGAGCCAAGAGCTTCAAGAGTTTTTTGCACTTCAAGAAAAAATGAGAAAAGGAAGGGAGATGAGGGTACACCCTTTCCTCCCTGAACCTTCAGCCTAACTAGAAAAAAAAAGCACAACCATGCTGTCTGGTGTCACTTTCAATGGATGATCACTAACCTACCTGAGGCTCTTTGTGATCCTCCCCATCCTATTATCCTTAGTTTATTCAATCTCCATCTCTCCTAGACAAGAATTTCACACCTTCTCCTCTCTCCTTAAACCTCCAACAACTCCTCTCATTCTCAAGGGATGGCATTGCTTCTTATTTCCCATGGGACTTAGAAACAATCAGAAAAGATCTTCCACACGTGCTGCTACCTAACAATCTACCAGCAGCTCTACCTATGAGCCGTTTTATCTCCTGTTTCAATGCATGAACTATCCATGGTGCTGGCTGAAGTTAACCCTTATATTGTGCTCTGGGTCCCATCCCCTGGCACCTTCTCAAGGATTTTGCTCCCTCCCATGTCTCGTCTCTTTCCCACATAGTAAAATTTCTTACCTGCATAAAAACACACTGTTCTTTATCTCACTTTAAGCCCATCTCTCAACCTCATTCTGCCTTCAACTACTGCTCTAGTTCTCTGCTCCCCTTTGTAGCAACAGTCATAAGTTGTCTGTATGGGGTGTCTTCCCTTCCACTACTCCCATTCTCTCTTGAACTCACTCCAATCAGACTTTCCTTCTCAGCATGCATTAAAAACTGGTCTTGTCAATATGTTCAATCCCTCACACACATGCACACACACACACACACACACAAACACTAACACCCTCAAAGCTAAATCCAGGGGTGAATTCTCACAGTTCATCCCACTTGACGTAACAGAAGCATTTGACCCTAAAGATCACAGTTTCCTTCCTGAAATATTTTTTCTTGAACATCATTCTTGGTTCTTTATCTACTTCATTGACTGCTCCTTCTCAATCTCCTCTGTTAGTTCCTACTTATATCCCTGGCATCCAAATGTACATAGAGCCAGGGCTTAGCCTTCAGATATCTTCGGCATCTATATTCACTCCCTTGGTGAGCTCCTCCAGTCTCATAGAATTAAATATCATGTCTATGCTGATAATTCTCTATTTTATAACTCTGACCTAATCTCTCATGGGAACACCAGCCTTGTGAGTACAGCTGTCAGTTAATATTTACACTTGGTTTTTTTTATAAGCTTTTCGAATTTATCATGGCAAAAAATAAACTCTTAATTTCTCATCCCATCCTTGAGCCTGCTTGTCCTGTAGTCTTTCACATTTCAGTAAATGGTAGTGACTCCATTCCTCCAGTTGCTCAAGACAAGATCTTAGAGTAATCCTTGATTCCTCTTCTCTTCTCATCCCTCATATCAACAAAACATCAATTCTTCTCTCAATTAGTAGCCTGAATCTGACTACATCTCACTACTTCCACTGTTACCACCTTGGTTCCATCCACAATTGTGTCTTTCCTGCGTTATTGCAAAACTGTCTCACTGATCTCCTTTCTTCCATCTGTGTTCCCTATAATCTATTCTCTAATCAACAGAGTTATCTTCTAAAATGTAAGTAAGTTTGTGTCACTCCTCTGCTCAAAAATCTTCATGCTTCTCATGTCACTCAGAGTAAAATCCAAAGTCCTTCCCATTTTCAGTGGGACAGCAGGATAGTCTGAGTTTTTTCTGTGAGATGCACAACTTGAAAGAATAGAATTGACTGGTATCCTCTCATTCGTTCAAGTCAAAACCTTGGAATCACTTTTGACTCCTATCTTTTTCTCACACTCAATTTCCACTCCATCTTCAAATCCTATCAACTCTATCTTAAAAACATCCCCAGAATCTGACCATTTTTCACTATTTACATTGTTACCATATTAGTATTCAAGTCACCATTATATCTCACAATACTATTTTAATAGCATTCTAATAGGTGTCCTTGCCTTCACATTTGCACCTTTCAGAGTGACCTTGATAAAATATGTTACATTATGTCATTTTTTTTTCTGTTCATAACTCTCCAATGGCTTCCAACCTCAGAGAAAAAAACCAAGCTCTTTACTATAGTTCAAGTGGCCTGTCGACTTAGTGATACAGAGATAAACATAATAAGAGTAGTTTCAAGGAAGTAGTGGAAACAGAAACCTTATGAGTTGAAGAGTTAATTAGACGTGATAAAATGGGCAGCCAGAATAAACTACTATTTCAAGAAATGTGGCTGTGAACACAAGGAAAATAAAACAGAAGAGTAGATGAGGGTGGCTTAGACTTGAATGGGAATTCTTCCATAGATAGAATAGATGTGAGCATACTTTCATGTTAAGGGTAGTTACTAGAAAGGAAGAGGATGAAGATTTAGTAGAAAGGGATAGTGTATGGCCCCAGAGGAAGCAGAAGGGATGAGAACCTGGAGGTTCAGTTGAAAGAGGCAGCTTCTGACAGGAGGTAGAACATCCATTGTAATGAGGCAGAAAACAAGGAAAGGATTGGTCCAACGCAGGTAAGCTCGCTGGTGGCAGGGTTAGAAGTCAAAGGTAACAAAGTGAACCATGTGATTTGAAAGTTTCACTCATATTGATCACACTCATTGAGGAAGAAATGTATTTTAAAATCAATATCAAATTCTTAGCAAACAAATACTAGTGCATTAAAACAATTCAATTCTGGATGAATTTTGTTTTTTAAAAAATAGTTTTCAATATTAGAGTTCTGGAGCACATATTCTAATTGATGTCAGGTCTCTATCACAATGAGGAATATCAATGTTTCCAAAATTGTGGTTGGCAAAACCCAAAGGTTCAAAAATGGATTCCAGTGAGTTTATTTTATTAAAACAATAATATCGTGTTTCCATTGTTATTTTTCAAACATCAATCAATAAAATAAATTTTTAAAGTTTTTCATCACAAAATGGAAGTTTAAGAATGCCCAAGTGATATTAAAAGACACTATATGGCAGTCAGTGGAATTCAGATGAGCATGCCGATGACTCAGTAAGTCAGCTAAACAAGTTTAGCTACTGTGGAGGTTTTTACTAGTATACAGATTCATATTTGTTCATTCCTAATCATATATTATTTGACTTATACACATAATTAACATATACCCATAATTAACCAGCATGAAGGCAGCTTAAGTCATGTTACTGTTGAAATATAGCAGGTTACTAGAGAGATAAGGAATTATAAGAAGCTTGCAAATTTGCCCCAAGATGCTCTTCACCAATACATGTTAAGTGTATTTGTTCAAAATCCTCCTGCATTCCCTATCTTGACAAATTGTACACTATCCATTCAGTCTTTAGACACAGAAACCTTTGAATCTTTTTATACTTTTCTCTCTCTCAATCCCCATTTCCAATCAATCAATTACATCACCAAGACTGCAGATGCTTTCGCCTTAACATCTCTTGAATAGAATCTCCAACCATCCTGCCAGCCTCGGGGAGGGGTGGGATAGGTAGGGTGGGAGGGAGACAAGAGGTGAGAGGGAGGAGATATGGGGATGTATGTATATGTATAGATGATTCACTTTGTTATACAGCAGAAACTAACACACCATTGTAAAGCAATTATACTCCAATAAAGATGTTAAAGAAAAAAAAAAAAAAAGACTAACATCCTTCCCCAATATCCTGCTTCCTCCAGCCTATTGCAATACTGCTTCTACTGCTCTGATTCCAATCTTTTGAGAGTTTCCTACAGCTTTCACGGTAAAGCTCAAACTCCCAAGTAAGATTAAACCACAAAGCCCGAAATGGTGTGACTATTGCCTGATTCTGATCTGATCCCTCCTGATTTTATCCCACCTCTCATCTTATGTCAAGCCTATATATGTTTCAATTAAGACAACAATGAATGCTTTAGAGTACAATGGCATGACCAAATACTATTCCTTTTACTGGAATTCCTCCCACCTCCTATGTCTAGCTAACTCCTATTTTTTTCTTCAAAGCAGAGTTCTGGATTTGATATATACCTTGAGGGTTTTTTTTTTTTTTTTCTGTAGCAGGAATAGGTTTGTCCTAATATAACCCTGCTCTTTTCTCTGACCGCACTTGATTCAACAGTTTGTAGTTCTAAAAATTGGGGAACAAATGAATCCTTCTTATGAGAGAGAACTAGAATCCAAAGAATTGATTAGGGTGAAAGGATAATAAGGTTAGTTTTATATCCACCTTCAAATGGGAAATGCACTGGAAGCATTGAATACCCTACTCTGATATGACAACATGGAATTTTCTTCATGCCTATACCAAGCTATGTTGTTGGCTATGTTTGAATAATGCAGGATATCAAATCTCTCCTTTAAAAGGAGGTAGATGTAATTGTAGTACATTTAAAAGATAATCATAAAAACACAAAATATACGAGTTAAACAATAAGAAACATAAAGTAATCTTGCTTTGACAATTCAGAAGGCACTAGAGAGCTCATAATATAATCACTAGATTATAGATGCTCAAAAAATATCTGTTAAACAGAATTCTCTGGATAATAGAATGGCACACAAGTACTGTATCTATATGTCACAAATTTCCTGGGACAATTCTCTCCCATTCTAAAATGAAAATAAAAATTCTCTTTCAGACCATACGCCCTTACTTAAAACAATGCTTAATTTATTTCTATTTCAACTCTGGGCACTTAGTTTAGGAGTTTAAGGAGTACAAGTGTTAACCCTCTATGTTCCGGCACTGACTTGTGGAGGAGAAATATAAGATACTTCTTTTCCCAAATTTTAACACCTATTTCAAATTCTGACTCCTCCACAGGGCCTTCTGGGCGATGAGATGCTGACAGATGTGTAACAACCAGCTCTCTAGATGAGTGGACAGAGGAAAAGCACTGATTTATAGTGTTTGCCAATTTTCATGGTGTAAATACCCCGTCATGGCCAATTTCAAACTACCAATGGTTTAACAGTCAGTTTGCAATATCGATGTATGTTTAAATTAGCTCTCGAGAGCAATTCAAGCCAGCTCCACAATATCACTGCTTCCAGTCAACACTGGTCCACAGAGACCTCTTGCTTATCTGAGCTCTGATGTACTCATGTCTGTCCCTATCCCACAGCAATCCCCACACCACACTTTAGAGTCACCACGTTATACTCTGACATGGTTGAAACTTACCTGAGTCCTGTGTTCCTATAAAACTCTAAGGTTACTATATTCCTCCATCCTTTTGTTCCTCCAACCTTTTGGGTTCTAAAATCATCAACCACACTGTCCTCCAATATTTTGAATATTCTGAAATAAGACCCTTCCTCGAGACTCTCATTTATCCACCCTTATAATGCCAAGTCTCCTTCTTTCCTTTTCTTTGAGACATTATTTATTAATGAATGTTCTTCCTATTGCAATAGCCTAAATTAAATAATCTCCTTAATTGGCTGACGTATTTTGCCTTTCACTACTCTTTGTTGTTAGTTTATAGTATCCTGAAACCTCCTCCCAACTCCCAGTTGGATTATGAGAGCCGTTAACAGTCTATCTTTTGGGCTGCCCCTCAGGTGCATGAAAACCCAGGCCCCTGCACAGCAGCCCCAGCTGTGTTTTGATGCCCCCCATTGAGGTACCCCTGCAGCATTATTTGTTCTGATGAGAGGTCTCCAGGTGGGAGAATAGGAGCTGCTCAGATCCACAGACACAGGCCTTCTTTTCCATGATCTAGGATCTCTCCTTTACTTTGGTGCAGTGCCACTGGCCTGCAACCACGGTGCTAACTGTGGTTCGGTGGGGGTGGATAAAAGAAGACCTGACACTTTCCTACCTTCCCAGCACCCCTCCTATAATGCCTTCACCCATGAACTTATAAGCTCAGCTCCTGAGGCAACATCTAGATTTGCTAACCGCTGGCCAGCCTGGTATCACCTTTGTCCCAGAACAGCCCCCCTGCTGCCCTACCAGAGTCTTGCCCTGCAAACTCATTACAAATGCAAGATCTCAGGCCCCAGATATACCAAACGGGAACCCGCATTTTAACAACATCCCAGGTGATTTATTTGCACAGCATAATTTGAGGGGGTAGCTGCTGTGGAGCATAGCAGAGGAAATACTGTGTGCAGAGGAGGGGCTCTTAATCCTCTTTGAGGGGTCTCAGGGCAAATGTCCACCAAGAAGTGACATCTAAGGTAGGGTGTGGTGTCAACATCCACACCCAGTTGCCTGCAGTTTCAATGGGGACAAAATGAGCGCAGCAGAGCCTGCTGGCCAGTCTCTGCTTCCTTCTCTCCTCTTCCCCCTGCCCTCTGGCTCTCTGCAGCCACACTCCACACCCTGGCTCTGTGCCTAGCACTCTCCAGAGCTCCTTACACCATCTGGGTGAGGAGAAAACCCCTTTGGCTCAGTGAATTCCCCATTCTAAGAATGGCTTCCACCCCTGGTAGAGAGCAAGTGCTACTTTTGGAAGGATTTTTCTCTATGTGTCGCTTGGACGGAGGGATGACTGATGGCCTGATGAATTGAAAGCTGAACTCTGACTTTCAGGTACTAAATATAGACTGTGCACATGCTGGAAGAGCTAAATTTAGTGGAGCTGGCATGGAAGCAGGGAGGAGGGACTTCGGGGGCTCTCCCGGGACTGGATGGCAACAGCTCTGAGTGATGCCCTAGCAGCTGCTGCAGCCTAGGATTAATTTATTATTCCTGTCAGGGAAGGAGGTGCACTGGACATTTCATCCTAGGTTTATTTGTTTGTTAAAGGAGTTTGCTAAGAGTCATTTTTCATGGTCTGAAGAACCTAGGGGCAGGACAGGAATAAAGACACAGACGTAGAGAATGGACTTGAGGATATGGGGAGGGGGAAGGGTAAGCTGTGACAAAGTGAGAGAGTGGCATGGACATATATACACTACCAGATGTAAAACAGATAGCTAGTGGGAAGCAGCTGCATAGAACAGGGAGATCAGCTCGGTGTTTTGTGACCCCTAGAGGGGTGGGATAGGGAGGGTGGGGGGGAGACACAAGAGGAAGAGGATATGGGGATATATGTATATGTATAGCTGATTCATTTTTTTATACAGCAGAAACTAACACACCATTGTAAAGCAATTATAGTCCAATAAAGATGTTTAAAAAAAAGCATGTCTATATGTGTATAACTGAGTCACTTTGCTGTAAGCAGAGATTGGCATAACATTGTAAATCAACTATACTTCAATAAAATAATGAGGATTTTTTAAAAAAGAGTCATTTTTCAGTTTTTTAGAAAAACAACAAGTGCAGATTGAGGAGGCTTCTGTCTGCCTCTGATTTATTTTCTTCCATTTAAGTTACAGCCAGGTACTGTCCTCCTCCGGCTGAGCTCTCACCTCCTGGTGGGTTATTTCTAATTCTGTCCTATGCTGTCCCAGATCTTCTTCATTTAGTTAGATGAGAAGATGCTAATTATTTAGACTGAAGGTCAGAATGAGAGTGGATCTCTAAAGCTGCCAAATTGCAATACCCTGAAGTGCCCTTTCTGGTTAAAAATCCCAGTGGCCTGGCATACTTCAGGGAAAGCCACTTAGCTGCTCATCTTTGTTCAGGTTGTGGCGAGGAAGGAAGGAATAAGATCCCTTGGTCCTCACCTCTCTTCCAGTAGTGTGAGAAGAGAACATTAGTGCAGCACTTAACCTCTCCTGATAGAAAGCAGGCAGTCGATACAGGGTGGCATCAGTTCAGGACACAAAATGTGTCTCCTGGCTCTCCATCCCATTGCCTCCTCCACCCCAGTTGGCCACCCGTGGATGGAGAAGCCACAACAAATATGCATTTGTCGTTTCCCCTTCATTAACAAAAATCCATGTTCCTCTCCTATGGTAAGATAAAGATAACTCTCATCTGCATGTTGATTGCTGTCTTTGGGTAATGACAACTAAAAATACGTTCTGAACAACCCCTACACTCACTTTCCATTAATTAGACTTAATTATGTGGCCTGAATAAGAAAAAAGGAAGAGAAACCATTTCTTTGTCTCCTGATGAATAAATCAGGTTTGGTTGATTCCACTGTTTTCTTTCACTTCTCCCTGGTTCCCCAAACACAGGAGTTAGAGAACCACTACGGTATATGTACTATATCACCAAGTAGCACAAACCAGGTGAAACTTACTCTATGACATTTCTCCGTCACCTTCCTTCCTCCCAGTGGTGTCTCTGAGAAACTGGCTGGTCTCACCTCCAAAAAAAGGAGATGAGAAAGAGTCTGGCCCACTGACTGTTTAAATGACTTCATGTCCAGCAGTTTGGAGGCAACACCCAAAGTGATTGTAATTGAGGGGCTCCCAGACCATGCTTTGAGAGATACAGCTGATTCCCTGCTAGGAAGTAAGGGCACACTCAGCACTGAGTTCCTGGGGAAAACTTTCCAAGGAGTCTGAATCATGCAATTCTCAACATTTCTACTAGCGCATGGTAATATCCAAAGTAATTAGAAAAAATCTCCTACTTCATGGAGACTGAATGTGTTAATACAAATATTGTTTATGGACTTTGGGCAGACAGTGCTGGAGGAGCTAAGAAGTCAGAGAGAAGAGCTATTCTAATTTGTGTCCCAGTGGCTTAGCATTGATCAAACCACAAGAGGCCTGAGCCTCCCTTTTCCCCTTCCCCACCCCGACGTAAGGTTTCCTATCCCACTCTCTTGGAGACCTGTGGCTTAACTTCTCTCTTAAGGCTTCATTGCCTCTGGAAGAGGAGTCATCAAGCCATAGAATATCTCTCAGAAGCTTGTCGGCCAAAAGCAGCTTCTGCTATTAGCAATCCTAGTATCAGCTATCACCTCTAAACTCTCACATTTGAAGGAGGATGGTCTTGATCCGAGGAACCCCAAGGTGTTTGATGAGGTAACATCACAAATATAAATTCACCTCAATTTATACAGTCAACTTACAAGTGTAAATAGTTCTCCCAAATAAAGAGATATTTTATCTTTTGATTTATCTGTAATTATTAGGGACTTTACTGGGTGCTTTTTCAGTGAAGATCTGGATATCAGCTAGCAGACTCTCTGGGGATTCATTGCTTCTATAGGGTATGTATCTTCATCTGTTTTCATAAACTAGGCAATTTTACAGATGTGTATGAATAGAAGTTAACTTGTAGAAAACTGATAGTAAAGCAAATTATTCTTGTCTAGAGAAATGCAAATGAATTTTGTCTGGTAGACATTTGATTGATTTCCATCCTGTAAAAATGTTAACTCCAAGTATTATACTTTAGGGCACTATAGGCTCTTAACCAGTTTTGTATCTATTAGAGAATTCATTTCAACATTCCTGATGCTGTGTGTGTGTGTTCTTCAAATTCTCCTTTGAACAGATTTTAGCATCTTACTCATTTCCTAATTAAGTGATGGGTTAAATAAAATGTTTGAAACTTATTCCTTGTATATTTGTATATGAGTCATGATTTTTACCTTTTTGAAAATTGTACTTTAGCACAACTCCTGTATTTACTGTTAAGACCTACCGTATCATATTAATAATCACTCCCTATGTCAACTTTAGCCTCCATTTTCTTAGAAGGAGAGTAGCAGTAGCAAAAGAAGAAAAAATTATCTACCCATATAAGACTTAGTTATGTGGTTCAGAGTGTTAGTACAGAAGGGCTCTTCTGTTGTTTTCTAACTCATGATAAGCAAAGGAAGGAGGCAATTACATGTACTCAGATTTCTTTTCCGTGTACTTTTATGTATGTTGTCTAATTTATACCTCACAGCAACCTTGTGATGAAATTATTGTTGTTATAAAATTATTATATTATTTTAAAACACTTATTCTTTATTAGCCACTATTATTATTATAAAACACTTTGTTAGCCACTATTTTAAACTCTATGCACATATTAACATATTTAATCATTACAGCAACCCCATGAGGTAGGTACTATTGTCCCCATTTTCCAGATGAAGAAACTGAGATGCCAGGAGGTTCAGCAACTTACCTAAGATCACAGTTAAGAAGCAGTAGATTGTGTAGTCAAACCCAGGCAGTTTAACTTCAGAGCTTGTGCTCTTAACCACTTCTTATTTAATCCCACTTAACAGATGAGAAAACTGACAGTGAAGTTCCTTGCCCAATAACAAAAAGCAGGTAAATGACAGTGCCAAGGTCGCTACTCAGGTCTGTCTGATTTTAAAGGCCAGCTTTCTCTACCAGAACAAAAAGAGAGTGAAAATTATTGAAGTTGAACAGAAGCTGAAATGTACCTACAACTTTTGTCCTCTTGACAACCTGATCAGATTGCTGTGATCATACAAAATAACCCATATCTTGTTCCTTCAAAGCAGAAAATCAGCTGGAAGGAAAGGTGTTAAGTATTTGAACCTACAGGGAAAAAACATATGGCACTTTGTATCTTCCTCAAGGGTTTCAGGTACCATATTCAGCTGTCTGCTTTATTTATCTGGGCCCTTGCCTATTTCTTACAATTATCCTGAAAGACCCAGAGGGCAGGAATATGCCCTGAAAGGTCTTGCCTGGTACCTTGTGCAGAATAAACTCAAAGAAATATTGTGGGATTGCAACCACCTGATTGGTGCAACAGGGAGGTGTCTACTTAGCTGAGATGCTGCCATGTATCTCCAAACATGATGATTCCAGCAGAGCTTCTGCTAGTTACTAGGTGCTGGGGTGGGCAGCTGTGGGCCATGGTTTAGGAGAGTCAAAGATGGGGAAGAGTCTGGCTGAGATCATAAGGAAGAATCTTGCTGCTTTAATTCCTCCCCCGGCAAAGCAGTTCAAAGACCTCTGGCCTTTTCCTCTCCCCTCTGCCTCCTCGCTCCCTCCCTCATTGCACACCCCCACCTATTGCCACAAACAAGCCCCAATAAGGCAGCTTTCCCACCATCTTCAGCCCTACCCGCTGAGCATTGCCAAATTAGGGCTTTGCGTCCCAGCACCGCAGCAAGGAGCTCATCAACCCTCCTCCGCCCCTGCTGCTGTCTCTGCATTGCAGCAGTACAGTCCTGCCGCATCTCCACGCGCAGCTTTCCAAGCTGGGATCCGCACTGCTGGGCCTGTCTCACCGGATCTCCCTGCCCCGCCTGTCTTCCCATTCTCCACTCTGCGCTGCTACCTGCAGCTTACATAAGCGCTGCGCACACATGCAGTGCATCCATCTTCTGCTTTACGGAAGGTCCCGGCAGGACAGTGAAGCTGAAATGCTACTAGATGTCCTTCCCCTCCCCCCGCCCCCGGAGCTGTCAAATAGTCACGCCTTAAATCAACAAATCCAGCTGCAGCAAATACCCTGTGACAGGACAGAAAGGCGGCCGGATCTAAGCCTGAAAGGGGAACTCGGTCCTAAGGAAATAGGAACACTTGGGAAGGGGGCATCTGAGCAAGTGCTTTAACCTCTCGGCTAGCGCAGTGCTTCATCTAATCTGCTGGGACAACCTGCCAGCCGCACTGGGTCGGGTAAAGTCAGCCAAAGTCATCAGACCTACTTTGCCAAGAGAAATGAAGGACAAACTGGTTTGTGCTGAATCTTCTCAGTTACTACGGTAGACTGATGTCGTAGGTAATTGCTCCCTGCTTGACTTTACTAGAATGTTCTCTTCTAAAAACATTAAAAATTTTCCCTGGGGCAAATGGGATAGTTCTAATTTCCTCCTGGCAAGAGTGAGTGGCACCAATATCTCTCATTTCCAGCCAGCCACAGCCACTCTCTTCCACTCCCAGGAGCCTCTCAAGTCTCATGCCAGGAAGCCCAGGACCCAGAAAAATCTGTTCTGTAGCTTCATGGGGACTCTCTTTGTCCCACAGAGCAAAAGGCCATCAAGCCCAGTTCACCAATCCATCTGCCTTGGTTAGATGTAGATAGAGCCACAGAATGTCTTTCTAGTGAGGACAGAGCATTTTGTGGGGTCTGATTCATCACCCTCAGAAGCAGGAAGAGGGAACTCCATCCCATCAACACCATCATACCTAAGTTGGGAGATCCATGGAAAGCCCCCTCTCCCTCTGCCCCAGGCTATCTCATGGGATTTCTATTTGCTATTAACAACACCCTGTCCTAGAAGGATCAACTTTGCAAAAATTAGCCCTAAATGTAGGAATGGAAGAGGTATGGATTCACGGGGGAGCTGATGCAGAAAATCAGGGCCATGGTAGGATGACCAACTACCCCAGTTTGTCCTGGGTTAAAAGGAGGACACGGGACTTTCAGCTGGAAAAGTCCCAGGCAGACTGGGACAAATTGGTCACCCAAGGCAGGGGTAGGGGTAAAGCAGTTTATTCTTGGCAACTTGAGCTCTGGACGGAAAGGAATTTTTTTCCTTCACAGAGTATATGAGAGAGTATTTGTTTCCTGCCAAATGGCAGGAAGAGGACACTTCCTCATGAACATTTTAGAAATTTGATAAACAGGAACTTGATTGAGAATGTAAACAGGACAGAATTCTGGGAGATGGTGTCAAGAAATCTAATGGTATAATACTGTTCAGGACATTTAATCTTCAGCTATGTCTTGTTTATGCCAGTTGGAGTGGCATAAGCCATAAAAAAGAGTCCATATCCATGATGGCAGGATGGCCTCCCCACACTCCACCCCTGGCTGTACCCACTGCATCCACCCCCCGCCCCCACCCCAACTTAAACTTAGAATAGTAACGGCAGTCTTCTACATGGCATTTTCTGGCCACTGGCTTTGGGTCTCTTAGAAGCAGCCAGCTGCAGCATAATGGAAAGAGCCCTGACCTAGAAGTTAAGGTACCTGAGTCTATTTTCCTCTTAGTCCTCTCTGACTATATGACCTTGAGCACGCACTTAACCTTCTCTCAACTGTGAAAAGGAGAAAACATTCCTACTGCCATTTCTCCCTCCATTCTCATGAGAATCAAATGAAGTAACGTGGGCTCTCAATGACCCTAAAAGAATTAGACCCTGATCTACAATTCCCAGGCTGTCTTAAGTTTTCCAGACTAACCCAACTTTTGCCCCAGCTTTGGGAAACATCAGGTCCACTCCATTTGATTTTTTGTGCGTCTTGTTCCTGTGCATCTTCTAAAGATATAAATTAAATCTCTTCCCAGGCATGTTTTGACCAAATTTACACTCCTTTAACAATCATTCAGTCAGAGGGTCAGATCTTCAAAGTTAGGGGTGGGCTGGAGGCCAGTCATAACCAGAGGCTAAAAGTCTATAGCAACAGCTCAGGTTGGAAGAATCTGAAGATCAACTAGCCATGGAATAATTCCCAGAGTTTGAGTCCCTAGGAGATCAGCACTTGAAGAGACTTGGGTATGAGAGCTACCTCTGCAACTTACCACATGATCGCTCTAAACTTTAAGTTCATCATCATTAAAGCAGGGGTAGGGCAGGGGTGCAGGAAATGGTAAGTATTCTGCCCTCTTAGTGGAACTGTGAGGATTAAATATCATGACAACCTTTTGTAAATTATAAAATGTAGTACCATTTTAATGTGAAAGACCAAAGCAACAGATTTTTAAAAATTGTGGTAAAATATATATTAAAAATTTGTAATTTTAACCATTTTAGGAGTTCAACTCAGTGACATTAATTATACTCACAACATCATGGAACCATTACCACTATCTTTTTCCATAACTTTTTCATCACCCCAAACAGAAATTTTGTACCCATTAAAGCAATAACTCCTCATTCCTGCATCCCCTCAGTCCCTGTAGACCTCTGCTTTACCTTCTGGCTCTATGAATTTTCCTATTCTAGATATTTCATATAAGTGAACTCATATAATATTTGTCCTGTTGTGTCTGGCTTAATGTTTTCAAGGTTTATCATGTTGTAGCATGTATCAGAATATTATTCATTTATATGGCTGAATAATATTCCATTGTATTACACATAACACTTTGTATATCCATTCGAATGTTACTGAACACTTGAGCTATTTTAATTTTTCACCTATTATAAATTATGCTGCAATGAACACTGGTATACAAGTGTCTGTTTGGGCCCTTGTTTTCAGTTCATTTCCAGAGCACAATTGGTGGGTGATGTGGTAATTCTATATTTAGCTCTTTGAGGAACCAACAGACTGTTTTCCACAGGGGTTGCTCCATTATGCATTCTTACTAGCAATATATGAGTGTTCCAATTTCTCCACATTCTCACCAACCCTGATTACTTTCTGTTTTGGTGTGTGTGTGTGTGTGTGTGTTACAGCCATCCTAGTAGATGTGAAGTGGTATAGAGATTTTTTTTTCAAGACACATACAATCCTCAGACAAAAGCCATCAATCAACATATGTATGTGAATTGAGTATCAACTATAGGCAAATTGCTTCATTTAGAAAGTATTTCTTGAGTAGAGTACACTGCATGGATATGTGGCTCACGAGAGGGATAGGAAAGCTGGAAATAAAGATAGACTCAAAATTAGAGACATTTGGCCCAACCAATCAGGCAGCAGAAAGAATATTTGCTAAGTGGTTATAGGTGATAAGAAAAGACTCAAGACTTCTGGGATCCATTGTTCAAGCTAACCCTGTTCTTTATTTAATGTCACTAATCCATAAAATCTGTGTCACTGTCTTTATTTGACTAGTAATTTAAGAAACTATTTTTTGGGGGGCTGTTGTGCACTTGATGAGATGCACAAGATATATACAGTACCATGATGAAATCCCATCTCTGTAAATTGGTCTGAGTCTACTTATATATTTCTTTCCATTCAAGCTCCTTGGCCTGTCCAAATTAGTTTTTTTTAATTTGGATAATGGAAGCTATATTCAGTGTAACTTGAGATGCATATCACAGAAACTTGCTGTCTTTCTTCTCTCTTAGCTTTTTTCTTTGCTTCCATATGTTTTAGTACATTTTTGGTTTTCTTTTTTCAAGTAAAGGATATGAAGCAAAATTCCAGGCTCACAACTCACCTGCTGCATTTGAGTGTTTATTCTCAGACCAGTTAATGGCCAGACAGAGAGGCTGGGCTAGGAAGGAGAACAGCTTTTTGAAGTCCAAAACAAATTTGAAGTATATCTCTAAAACTATAATCTATGTCAAAGGAAAAGCAGACTATAATTAAAGGAAACAAAAACAACATGCTATTATCCACAGCATCGTGTTTTCTATGTAAAGGAGGAACATAGACGTTCCAGGAGATAAACAGATTGTGAGTCATTTAATAACAAACATCATATATTATAATTAATATGCGTCTGAGACAGGAATGTATTTGTTCCTCGGTATCTGTTCTTTACTTAACTCCTCTGATTTTTAGCTGGAAAATGATCACATGGAAAAAAAAAAGACTGCATTTCTCACCCTCCCTTAAAGCTGAACTTGGCTATATGACTCACTTCTGGGCAAGGAGCTGTAGGAAGAAGTAATATGTACAACTTCTGCAAAATGTCTTCAGGAAAGAAGAAACATGACTTCTCTTTTCTCCTCCTGCTGGATGGAATGTGGGTACAAACTTGGGAGTGGAAAATGTATAGAACCTGGTTCAATGTATCTCATACCATTCATGGCCTGCTTAACTCCTGATTTTGTCGGTATGAGAAAGAGGGAAAAATCTATCTAGCTTAACTCACTGTATTTTGGATTTTTGGTCATTCACAGCTTAACCTACTCCTTAGCAATATACCACTTCAGCCTCTGGAAGAATACCTTGCATTCAATCAACAGTTACAATTGTCACAATTACCATTGACTAAACAAATGTCTTGGGGGTGTTACTTTCCTCGCATTTTTGGAATGTTTGGTGTTTGAAAGTCTCGATGTATATGAGAGAGAGGATTGAGTCATAATTCACTTGATATGGTGAGCAAAGCAGCCTCAGGGAAATTATATAAATATAGACATAGACATAGATATATAGATATAAAATATTACATACTTCACATATATAGAATATGGACGAATATCTACATAGATAACAGATGATAGATAGATAGATAGATAGATGATAGAAAAATAGATAGATGATAGATAGATAAAATACTATTCAGTGGAAGGTGCAGTGAGCCAGGGTTCAAGTAGAAGCCCTGTTACTGGCTGGTAGAAGTATAAATCGGTAAAAAATTTTTGGAAGCAATTTGCTAACAATTTGTATCACAACGTTAAAAATGTTTATTCTCTTTTCTACAGTGTGAAAAATTAATAAACAGAGACCTCAGTTAAATAAAGTTGGGAGACCAGAAGGGGGAGCTCTCATGTCCTGCAACCACAGCAGAGTCCAACAGGAAGAAGAAAGACTCCTCTTCCTTTCCTGCAAGGACTCAGCCAATGAAAAGTTATGGACTAATATAGCACTCCCAACTTCCTTTTCCTCTCTATAAAAGTATTCTCCTTGCCTTTCCTTGCTAGGGACTTGCACATTGCTCCTCATAATTGCAGACCCCGAATTGAAATTCTCTGCTGATCCCAAATAAACCCATCTTTGCTGGAGAAATATCTGTCAGTCTATTTGTTTCAAGTCCACAGCAGTGATTCCATTTTTAAGAATCTACTCTAAGGAAAGACACTGGACAAAGAGCCATGTCCAAAATTTTCATCATAGCACTAGGTATGGAGAAAGTTTCTGAAACTAAGGGTTCAGACAATAAATACATGTGTCGTGAAATGTCAGAGTTGGTAGTTAACTGGTGTCTTCTTCATGCGTTGATTTTCACTGAGGAAAGAGCTTCTGAGAGGGAAGTTTGGCTTGTACACTGAGGGGAAGAGATTAGGGTGAGTGATGAAGCAGGCAGTGAGGTGTCTCCCTCCAACCCAGGCCCATGGGTCAGTTCCACCACAAGGGAGAAAGGATTACTCAACACAAGCTGAAGACGCTCTTTCCATAAATGAGACATAGAGGCCTGAAAACACTGTTTGGTGCTCAGGAAAGAGATGGAGGACTCAGTGAAGAGCCGTCGTCACTTGGGGGACAACCTTGGTTGGGTTCAAGACAGTGGGGCTCTAGGCATGCTTTGGTAACCTGAGGGTCTGCAGCTGTGGGAGGATGAGGAGACCTAGCCTGGGGAGAGGCACCAGCTGCAGCGGTGGTGGGGACGTGCTGCCCTCTAGTGGCTGTGCAGGCAGTAAGCAGAGCAAGGGGCCAGGAGTGAAGAGCAAGGAGGACCATTTGTGAGCTCACTTGAGCTCCAGGAGAGAACTGAAATGGGGTGCGTGGTTAACATGTATGCAGGTGGGGACACAAGCCAGTGAAATCTGAGTTACCGCTGTCTCATTTGTAGTCATAGGCCAAGGCGTTAACATAAATGTACCATGATGGGGAAAATTAAGTAAAGTCTGGTCTGTCTTGTAACCTGGGGATTTGATATCACCTATGCATCTCTGTATCTTCCCTGTCATTCTAAGCTTTCCCCTGCACCACAGGTACTGAAAGCCTGGAAAGTATATGTCACAGATTTCCTTGGCAGCAGGTGTTTGTGGATATCACCAGGGGTGGCAGTTTCCAAGGTTTACAAGGCAGGAGAAAAGGATGGGCCATTGTTTCTGGCAGAAGCTCTAGGCATGTGTGGGCATCAGCAAATGACTGATGTGGGCTTTTGCCAGCAGCTTTCAAGTGCTCCTGGAAGCTGAGATTAACAGTAGTGGCATCACTATTGTATTTCTAGATCGAGGGCCTTCCTGACTCTTGCTCTCTCCCAATGGGAGGTGTATGCAAGGTTGTATGAGCCTTACATTCCTTGTATTAAATCCCTTCATACTGAAAAAAAAATTCTGTTTTTCTGTTTTCATAACCAACACCTGATGGACACAGCCTACTGGTTAGCAGCTGAGCTCTGGGATCACTCAGACTTGGTTCAAGCCTGATTCTGCACTTAATTCTGGTGAAACCTTGAGCAAGTTCCCTAACCCACATTTGCCCAATTTCTTCATCTTCAAAATGGGTTAATAAAATCACTTACCTCATAGGGCTGTGACATGGGTAAAATTGTATGCTATATAGCAGCATCAATAAACATTAAGTGACCTCATTATTGAATATTACACAACAATTAAGCTAAAGTGGTTGAACAGTAGGTGGAAAAGGGAAGAAGAAATGACCTATATGGAATAATCTCAACTATCTGAAATAAACAAATAGAAATATACCAAAATGTTTTCTCTCTAGGTGTTGAGTTTACAGGTGATTCAATTTTCTTCTGTGTATTTTTCTTGTAGTTTTAAAATGATCTATAATAAGTATATGTGTACTACTTTATAAAAGGAATAACATGAATGTTATTAAAACAGCCTATAGGGAAATTTATTAAGTATACATTCAATATGCAGCATTGCTCACAAATTCAATGTCCCATGCAAACACACTGAAATAATATGATCTTCTTGACATTTAATATTCACCATCTTTGTTTAGCTCTTTTCCCACAAGCCTGAAGACAAGTAAACACTGTGATAACTCCAGATCTGAGAACAGTAAAGTCCCAGTTCAGGAAATTTGAAAAAGGTGAAGTCTGGAAGTGGCAGAAAAGTTCGTGGGATTATTCTGGGGAGACTGTTTCACTCTTACTGCAAATAGGAGGAGAATCTATTTCTGAGTCAGATGTGGCTTGATATTCTGTTCAGGAGAGGTTTCCGGAGTCTGTGTTGTCTGTTTATGTTTTAGTTTGCTCTTAAATTCTCTTTTTTCACTTTGACTGTCAGTCTGCAAGACTAGGGTAGCCGTACTCCAGGTTTATGCCTCCTCTTGTCACAGAGTAATTAATCAAGTAGTGCTCTCTTTTGCTTTCAAAAATGTCTCCGTTTAGATAATAATATTTATGTGTACTCTATGCAAGACCTATCCAAATAGCAGCAACTCTTGGATTTCAATAAAGGTCTGTATACAAAAATCTGCATAGAATTGGTCCTTAGTCAACTACCCAAGAAGAATAGCATCTGTTTTGTTTTTGGTTTTTGAGAAGTTTTTTTTTTTTAATTGAGGTATAATTGACATACAACATTATATTAGCACACCTGAAACTAATATAATGTATGTTTTGTTTTTTGATGAGCTTCCTGGCTTGAAAGGTTGCAGCTCACTTTCTTTCTACCTGAAACCATCATACCCTATATTTTTCCCTTTTCCAACTAGGAGTAAGTTGGAGTCCTAGGGTACCTCTTTGAAAAACGATTATTGTATTTAAGAAAATAATAGTTTCTTGTATATCTGTGTTTCTATGTCAGTATAACAAGCCCACCTGCTAGGAAGTTCCAAACAGTCATATCAAATGTAACCCTATAATCACATCTTATTTTTCTCTATGTCCCCTGCTCTATGTCATACAGCAGCAATTTGTAGAAATTAAACAAACCCTGATTGAACTGAACTGAATTTCCTGTGAGTTACTAATAAATAGGTGATAGAGGAATTCATTATTTGAGCTAATCTATTAGTCATTTTGTTACCACACCAAACTTGGATCTGCTTGCCCTCTCACGTTAAAGCCAATCTTCTGACACTGAGCTGCGGTGGAGAAAAGTACAGTGTTCATTGCAAGGTGACTAACATGGGGTCAATCAAGGAGAATGGGCAGCTAATGCTCAAATTACCCGCACTTCCCAATGGCTTTCAGGGAAGTGTTTTTAAGGACAGTATGAGGGAGAGGGTCATGGGGTACATGATTGGCTCATGGACATTCTTCTGATTGGTTGTTAGTAAGTAACCAGGTGGTATTTTGGGAGTCAACATCATCAATCTTCTGGTTCCAACCTCCCTGGGGTCTCTTTGCTTATGGTCAGCATGTAGTTAACTTCTTCCACCTGGTGAGGTTTTAAAATCCACCCAACAACTCAAGGATATGACTCAGAATATTATCTATAGCCTTTGAGGGGGAACTAAATGTTCTTGACTTTGTTTTATGGCTAAACTATTATTATTTTGTCTTGCTTGATAGTTTTTCTTTGTTTCTGCATTTTTCTCACTTCTCTGATTAAATTTGTTCTTTGGAACTGAGGAAAGACCCCAGAGGCTAAAGCTTTTCTACAAACAAGAGGCAGAGATCACGGAAGAGAGGGGGTGATGTCTGTCACCAGGAAGGCCCCTCAGGGTTTCACTTGGTTTCAGTTTCTCTGTATGTTGTTTCCCAATCAACATCTTGAGAAGAAATTTTGTTTTGGTGGGAATTTTTATTTAATTTTTAATTCCCTTTTTATTTCTTCATTGTACTTGGAATAGAGTCAACATATAGCAGACCTATCTATCAATTGGGCTGTATGCTGGTAGAGATAAAAAATCATTAATACAAAGATGTTGCCTTTGAATTATAGTATACTGCAAAAGATAAAGTATGTACATGGCATGTTTTTGACTTGGTGCATAATCTTCATAACCTACCATAGGCATCTGCATTTTCTCTCCATTAGCTGTGCCTCCCCTCCTCACCCTTCTACATGAGCTTGTAGACTTCTTAGCTGCAAGATGCAGTACTAATTTATTTGAGAAGACATATTAATGCAGAGCGAAAGGTAAAGGTGATAGAGCCCATCCCTAAAAAGTTCTACAAACACTCATGAAAAGCTAAACAAGACAATCCCTGCATGACAGGTGCTAGATGAGTGCTATTGGATCCTCAAAGGGAAAAGAGGTGAAATGAGCTTTGGAGTCACAAGGAGAGGTCTCTTATAGGAAGTGAGCTTGAACTAGGTCTTGACTACTGAGATGAGTAGGAGGATGGCTCTTCTGAGAAGGACCAAACTGTGGAGACAGAGCTTAGACCCCTAGCAGAAATTCTGGGACCCCCAGTGGGGCACAAAAGCAGCAGTATAATCCCATAGCTCAAAAGTAGAGGAGAGAGTAACATGGATGCAACTGAGGGATGTCCCAGTGGCGACTGCATGGAACAGTGGATGTTGTGTGAGCCAAGGACTGGATGGGTCTTTGCCCCAGTGCACTGTCTTTATTCACATCTCTTGAAATTAGACTTAACCCCAGGATGGTAATGGCAGTGGGAAGAAGAGATTCCAAATTGATTGAGAATGCATTGACTGATCCTAGTGAAATGAGGCTTGAAATTACCATTGAGTAGACATTTGGAAAACAACTTGGAAAATAAAGAAAGCTAGGTTCCTTGCACACTTACGTTTGTAGACTGAGATGTATACTTGTTTTTTGTGTCTCTGTGACAATCCTGAAAATGACAAACTCACCAACTGTGCATGCTGCTGGCTTGGGAAGGGAGCAGGGGAGACACTTGTCTCTGGGGTCCATCATCAGTCCTGTTGTGCATTTGACTTATCAGGGGTCAACTTGCAAGGTGAGGTTGTGGCGTGGAGGACCTCAAGTCACAAACAGGACAACATGGGTCTGGACACTTCCCTATTGCCAAAGTAAATTCAATGCAAACTTTACCCAATCCAATTTGAACTGTAAAACTGGACTATAAATCCCGGAAGAGCAGCCAGCATTGCCTGTCAGGTGGTTAACTTACTGTCTCCTCATGAGCCAGATGAACAATTTTCCCTGTGGTACTTAATTTGATAGGTCTGTTCCCATTGTAAGCATAAAAGATGAGGAGTGAGAGCAGACAAAATGAAAAAAAGGTAGTGGGACAACGTGCATTCCATAAATCAGCATGCAGATTGTCTTTATTAGTATAACCAATTGGCTATGGGTATATAATCATACATTTTCAAAAATAAATGTATATTCTTTGTTTTTAAGAAAAGTTCACATTACTGTATCCTTTACTACATCAGATTTATGTCTCTGTCTTCCTTGCCAAAACCAAGTTGGTGAGCTAATTTCCAACATGAAGTGATTCTGCCTTGTGGAAGGCAAGGTCCTGCCAATGGCATGAAATAGCAGTAGGACCAACCTGCTCTCTGAAGCATACTTGTGAACATTGGTCTGGAAAATAGGCAGACAGTGTCATCATAAATCCCCTTTTTTCAATTCTTTTGAAATAGGAGTTGGCCAGCTCAGTTCAAATCACCCATAGATCATTTTCAGACATCTCCTGGGTAGAGATAAAAATCTCACTAACATTGGAGTTATTGAGTGGCATTTGTGATTTGTCCCTTTTCCCAACATCTCAGGGTCATAATGGAATCTACCAGTCATAGCAACTGGCCACTTACTCACTGGAAGTGAAGGTGAAAAGCTCCTATTATACTGAGGCAGGACAGAAATTGAAAATGTCAAGTTACATTTTCTGTTTTATTGTTTTTCTTTTCCTTGTGGCTGGAGATGAGGATGTAGGCTAGGAAGGGGTCAGTCTCTGAAAGAACCTTCCAGAATTACTTCAAAAAATACCAGTAGTTGTGGATACTTTGTATTAGCTGTACTGTAATTTTACTTTATCTTGTTTATTGCTTTCAATCAAATTAATCAACTATAAGATCTTAAAGAAATCTTTGGTTATGGCATTTATATTCTCAGAGCAAGGCACAAAATTATATGTAATCACAATTTTTTAAAAAATCATAGGGGCGGAGTGGAAAGCACGATAGAAATAGTAACAACTCCATGACACCTATGGATGGTAAGATTGTAGGTTTTTGTTTTCTCCTTTTTACTTTTTTGTGTTCTCTATGTTTATTATTAGTATCATACATTTTACCTTTTATGTTTGGGGGGGGAATGAAATTGTAAGTGCCTGAGAGAAAAAAATACTTTAAAACCATCTAATAATTGTGAGTATTGGGATATACAGAACTGACTGGGAGTATGGTAAATGAGGCACACATTGAAAAAAAATGCTGTGGTTTATATCAGATGGAATAAATTGACTATAGCCCAGTTGAATCAACAGTGATAGAAAATGGAATGGTCTTATGTTCAGCCCATTCTCTGCAAAGGTCCCTATACTAGTATTATAATTTTCTTAATCTGATCGTGGGTTTGTGCTTAGATCAAGATCTATCATCTCATCTGATAGAACAGAGGCACAATGGGATGTCTGCAAGTGTACCTCATTTTTGGACATAACAGCGCCCCTCCCTCTAAGCATGTACTTGCATCCAGTAATTCATGAAAATGCCAAGGAGCCTGGAAAAGGGGTAAAGACAGGAATTGAGAGAAAAAAGAACAAACTTATAGTGGCTGTATAATTGGCACTGAGGTATATGCAAAAATTGTTAAAAAAAAAAAAAAACCTCCTTTGTTTGGAGGTTGTGGGGAGAAGGCTGTCCCTGAAGTTGGGTTGCAGTGAGATTGCAGAAAACTGGGACGGAGTCTGAAATTGAAAAAAAAGAGGGGGATCTTTGTGATGACTAGACGCTCCGAATGGGAGGGGAGTCACGGCTTCCACATTCTTTGTGAGAACTGGCGCTTGGACCCTGTCTTAACTCAGCCACCCTGATAGGCATGTATGAGATCTAGGGGAAAAGGGGTTTCACGAACCTGCTGCAAGTTTACCCTCTTTTTAACACTTCAGGGACCAAGCAATCCTTTTGCGGGATCCTCCCCATTCCCAATTACCCATAACTAGAAGGAGTACACATTCTCACTCTTACAGCCAAAGAGCATCATGCGCCCAGGTAAGTCACCTACACCACGGGGTGACAGAGACAAGCAAGAGACAGGACTCAGGTCAGAACACACACCTCAACACCCTGGATGAGCAGCTCTACTGGCTAGAAGGGCAGATGAGCTCCTACAGCAACAGAGGCCCCAGCAAGGTAGGAGTAGGACTTATGGAAGTTGTAAGAGACCTCTTGGGGAGTCAGAGGGACTTTGTAAGGGGTTTGGGTGCTGCATTAACAGGTACAGGTCAAGAGTCAGGATTCATGCTACTGGGACTACATTAGAACTAAAAAGCTGATGATGCTTGAGTACTAGCAGATACAGAAAAAAAAAAAGAGCCTTATCCATGGGTTTTAAATCCCTCTAACAATTATATAATTTCACACAGAGAAAATACAAGTTCATAACCAAAGAAAGGCAACTAACTTCAGCCACCATTTTACCTCCAAAATGTGTAACTCTGAGGGACAGTGACATTTTCAGTTGCTTTTTGAGTATTCTTGAGGGTGTGTGTATGTCTTTCACCGTGTTCCAAGAAACTTTTAGGACCATTTAAGACAAACCAAAACATTAATATGCCTTAAAAGTGAAGTTAGAGTACTGAAAATTCCAAGCCACTACAGACTTTAAGCCAAATAACAATTAATTTAAAAAGTAAGACATGCAGGTTTTGAAAACCTCTGCTGCTGACTATGAAAAAGTAACTGACATTCTTGGATTACCTGCTCTGTACCAGGCACACGATGGCCGTTTTGACTGCTGCAATACAAATGCAGCTGGTCTGGAGACAGATTTAAGCATCCTTCTTGCATTTTATTGCTGCTTCCAAACCACTATTTCTCCCTCACCTCTATTTTTCTCTACACAGAGACTCTGAAGATAAGATCATGAGACAATACTACCAGATACCTCTCTTTGTTGCAGTCCTCTCCAGAATTAAAGAATCCCAACATTCAGTACTTGAAAATGTTCACACCCAGCACTTGTCTCTCTGTGTCTTGTGCTATATAGTTCTTGCTGATTTCAATACCCATGTGGACTATTTTCTCAAATACTGACCTGCTCTCCTCCCATATTTGACACCATACCTGAGACTCTTATGCCCATGACCATACCCTAGATACTGTCATCACCTAATTCTGACATCTCATCCATTATGCTGGTTTCCTGACCATCATAACCTATCTTTGTATCTCATTCATTCTAGTATCCTGATTCCAAAATTTCTTTCACCCCACTCCACTATGACCCCAAATGTATTGACTTAACTACCTCTCCACTGGCTATCACTTCCTAAGGTACTCACTTACCTCTCTTCCAGCTTAGATTCTATAGTCCATCATTGCTGTCACTCCCTTATATACACCAAAACTCCTTTACTTCTTTTTCACTCCTTCAATCTCATCATATTTCTCTAGTCTAGTCACTCTTCTACTCTTCTAAATGTCAACTTTATGTTTTCTTTTCTGTCCTCAAACTAACAGTATCTTTCCCTTCCTTTCTCATCTCAGCTGGTGGCCATGAAAAAAATAAGACCAATCAGAAGCAAGCTTCCCCACACTCCCATCACCAAATCTACCAACCCATATACAATGGTCCTTATACACTCTACCTTTTTTCATCTACAATGGATCAACCATCCATGTTCCTTTTTATGGACACTTGTTCACTGGAACTTAGCTCTCACATTCTCAGGAATCTCACTTCTGAAATTATCTCCTCTCTCTCCTGCATTAATTTTTTCCTTTCTGTTGTAATATCTCCCAAATTTAAGAAAAAGAGAGAGAGAGAAAGGGAGGAAGGGAAGAAAGGAGGAAAAGAAGAAAGGAGAAGAGGAAGAGAGGAAGGAAGGAGGGAGGGAGGGAAGGAGAGAGGAAGGAAGGAAGGAAGGGAGGGAGAGAGGGAGGGAGGGAAGGAATGTAGTACCTCCCTTGGTGCTACATTTCCCTCCAGCTACCATCCATTTTTGTGCTATTCATTATGGCTAATCTCTTCCTTATGGCTAAGAGTTGTTCCTAACCACACTCTCCACTTTCTCTCCTTCCATTCTCCCTTTCACTGTTCTGGTCAGATTGAGTCCTCATTACTCCATTTATATTGTTCTTACCAATAACACCAGCCACCTCCATGTTGCCAAATCCATTAACAAATTTTCAGTTTTATTGCCCTCATGTATCTGCACACTTTGACTAGTCACTCACCCCTTCTTGAAACTGCTTCTTCACATGTCCCCCAGAGCACCACTCTCATGGTTCATCTGACATACTTGACGCCCCTTCTCAATCTCCACTCTGAGTTCTTCCCTTCTCCCTGACTGCTATTATTTTAAGTCCTCCAAAAGTCAGTCCTTGGAAGTCTTTTCTTCTCTACTCACATTCACTCCTTAAGTAACATCACACGGACCATGGTTTTAAATACCATATTTATGAAGATGACTCGAAGTTTTATCTCAAACAGCTGAACTCTAAGCTTCTAAATCTGTCTCCTTTACATCCTTACTTGGATGTCTAATAAAAACCTTAAATCTAACTTGGTTAAAACAACTTGTGATTCCCACTCCCTAACTTTTTCTTTCTCCAGTCTTTATTCACTCAATAAATGGAAACTTTTTCTGATTGCCCAGAACAAAAGGATCAGTCATCTTTGACTCTTCTTTTCTTTTATACCCAACATGCAATCCATCATCAAATCCTATTAGATTTACCTTTAAAAAGAACCCAAAGTTCTTAGATGTGAAATCAAAAGCACAATCCATAAAAAATAATAAGTAGGACCTTATCAAAGTTTAAAACTTTTATGGTTCAAAAGATACTTTAAGAAATTAAAAGACAAGCCACAGATTAGGAGAAAATATTCGTAGAGCATAAATATGACAAAGGTCTTGCATCCCAAATATATGAAGCACACTTATAACTCAATAACAAGGAAGAAAGTAAACCACTTAAAAACTCAGTAGAAGATTTGAATAGGCAATTTATTAGAGAAGATATACAAATGGCCAATAATTGCATGAAAATATGTTCAATATCATTAGTCATTAGGGACATGCAAATTAAAATGACAAGATACTACATCATATCTACTAGAATAGCTACAATAAAAAAAGATGATAAGTTTTGGTGAGGATATGGAGAAACCTGAATCCCCACACATAATTTAATGGTAATATATAATGGCACAGTCACTTTGGAAAATTGTTTTTCACTTCCTTAAAATGTTGGATATAAACTTACAATAAGATCCAGCAATTCCACTCCTAGGTATCTATTCAAGAAAGATGAAAGCATACGTCCACACAAAGACTCATGTATAAATATTCAAAGATGTATTATTCATATTAGTCATTAAGTAATGACTAATGTCCATCAACTGTTGAATAAACAAAATGTGATATATTCATTCAGTGGAATACTATTCAGCAATGAAAAGGAATAGACTACTGTTCCATGCTACAACATAGATGAACCTCAAAAGCTCAATGTTAAGTGAAAAAAGCAAGATGCAAAAGACTACATATTGTATGATTTCATTTATATGAAATGTCCAGGAAAGGCAAATCCATAAAGACAGAAAGCATATTAGTGGTTGCCTGGAACTGGGAGTGGGAGCAGGAATTAAATGCAAATGGCAATGAGGGATCTTTTGGGAATGATGGAAATGTTCTAAAACTGAATTGTGGTGATGCTTGCACAAATCTATAATTTTTAATAAAAATTATACATTTTAAATGGATGAAATTCATGGTATATAAATGATACCTCAACAAAGATGTTAAAAATATGGGAAAAAAATCTGAAGTATGACCATTTTTTTACTACCTCTCCTACTGACCACGCAGCCACTATCTCTTGCGTAAATTACTTTAAAAGCTTAACAGAAATCTGTTTCCACCCTTTAGAATCTAGTCTTTACACAACTGACAGAAGAATTCTTTCAAAATAAAAAACAAATTGCATAAGGGCTCTGCTCAAAAATCTCTAATGGCTCCTCATTCTGCTCAGAATAAAATCCAAATTCCTTCTATGGCCAACGATGTGCTGCATGCTCTGCTCTGTGAGGTCCCTGACTCTCCTTCTATTATTCCCTTCTCATTCTTCAGTCCCAGCCACACAGGTCTTCTTGATGCTCTTCAACACATCAGTCATACTCCTGCCTCAGGGCCTTTGCATTAACCCTTCACCCTGCCTGTAATATTTTTTCTTGAGGTATCTTCATTGCCACTCTCACTTCACTTGGGTCTCCTGAATCTTATCAAAGAAGACATCCCTGACTACATCATATTTAAAGGAGAACACCATTACTCATTCCCTGTCCCCTCATATCATTACTATCCTCTTATCCGCTTTATTTTTTTATAGCACTTATCATCTTTTTACACATTTTGATTGGTGTGTGCGTGTATGTGTGTGTGGTCTCCTCACCACCCTGCCTAGAAAGGAAGCTCAATGAAAACAAGCATCTAGTCTCTTGTCTATTTTGTTCATCGCTGAATCTCATTTGATTCCCACAAACACCATGTGACCTAGGTCACTTACAGAGTAAAACAATGAAGCTCATGAGATTTAGGCATTTATCAAAGGTCATACAGACACTGATCACATAAGCTGGAGTTCAAGGCTGGGGCTGCCTGACTCCAACCAAGAGAGCCTCCCAAGAAAAGGAGTTAAATCACATCCCATAGAACAAAGTTTTATTTATTCTGTTCCTCTTAAATCAGAGTTAACGGTCTTAATCACCATGCTGAATTCCTTGAGTCTTTGTACGTCAGCAAGATCTGTGAAATACAAAAGTAAGAGATGTTGCTGCAATATCTTGGCTTCTTCACATTTGCTTCAGTTTTAAAGAATTCAACCCCCTTGTTCCATAAGCTGAAGTAAACACATTTCAGAAAAATTAAAAATCCCAACGCTTACATAACTCCAATTTAATGTCAAGATTAGAAGGGTAGGAATATGTAAGACAGATGACAGCAATCCATCACAATCTCTCTCTTCCTCCAGAGCAAATACACTTACTACACGTCTTCATAGCAATCTGCATGCTATATTAGTGTAATCACAGGATAGCCGTACCTTTTTAAATTGTGGGTTTTTTCAAAAGTTGTATGCATAAAATGTAATCAAGGAAAGGATAAACTACTTATTTACATCTAAGCTCATTTCAATGCCAAGAGACTTTGTTTTAATGTTTCCTTCTTTCTATCTCTTCCTTTATAGCTTAGAAATCTTCCCAATATACAGATGTACTTGTGGACACAGTGATGACTCCAGGATGCTCTGAAGATATTAGTTAGTGTCAAAGAGAAAAGAAAGGAACAAAAAGGAAAAGTGATGCCTGGGACAATGATAGCATGACTTAGGAAGTGTTCTTGAGGCTGAAGATTTAACTTTATCTTGTAGTCATTTTGAAGAGTTGACTACAGCTCCAGTGAATAATGCAAGTAAAAATGTTCCTAAAAGGACATATGTAAACAGAAATATTTTGTGTTGTTTCTTATTTTCAAGGCATCAAGATAATGTGCCAAGGGTGTACATCAAGGGTGTACTGGGATCTTTTCATTTTTATGTAGTTTTCCTCTGCTTGTTGATCTTGCTTTTGACGAGATAGATGGAGAAACATTTCATTGGTTAGGAGGAAAAAGATTTCCAAACTCTTAATCTTTCACCTTTAGCCATGAAGTTATTCATTATTGGAAACACACAGGTGATTATGATTAATATTATATCAACTCTATGAAATTGATTTTTCAAGGTGAATGTGGTGAGAAATAAGCTATCTTCCTACATTACTAGCCACCCTAAATCTTCCAACTTTCAAATAATCTGCTACCTCTGTATTTTGTCAAATTTAACTCTGCTGTGTTCTTAATGGATTCCAGCCTTAAACATGATGAAGAGAGAGCTAACTAAGCAATGACTTCTTTCAAATTTTTATTGAAGTATAACACACATATCAAAAAATACACATAAGTTAACAGCTAAGAGAATTTAATGATCTGAACACATGAGTGTATTCACTATGCAGATCAAGAAACAACCTCAGCTGCACTAAGTAACTCATTTTTTAATTTAACGTTCATCTCCAATGTCTTCTTTACTAAACATTATGAATCTATTATATGGAATGTAAACTTTTTAGTATACTCACATTCAATCCTATAAATATAAGTTTTAATCCAAACATACAAAACATGATTCCTTTAACAAATATCAAAGGATTGTTGGTCTCGATGAAATGCAGCCAATCTCACCATTATGTTCCTTTGCTGTTGTCAATCAAAATATTTAAATAATCTTGATTCCTTCAATTCCTTGGAATTGACCCAAGACAATTGTTTCCAAACATCCCACAAAATTTGAATACTATAATGAGATAATAAGTTGGGGAATTCCAATCAAGAGACAAAAATAATCACAGAAAATAATTAAAACAATCACGACACTACACTAATAATCAGTTTGCCTATTCTCTTTACAATGAAGAATAAACACTAAGGCCTATATTTAGTCCAGGTGGAAAGTTAATGGCTTACATGTAAATCACCATTTTTTCTCTCAACTTACTTTGATGTGGCTATGCCTCAAAGGCCAAAAGTACAGCTCTTTCCTGTAGTTATCCTAAGGTACGAAATGAATCTTCTTCCCAAATGGAGCTGCCCTTAGTGGTACCAGGAGGACAGAGAACAGTATTCATGCTACAGGTTTCTCTGCTCATGACTGTGTGGCCCTGGTCTGCAGCCCACTCACAAATGGTCTGTTGGTCTGTGGGAGGAGACAGTAGTCTGTCCATGGAACACCTGAGGCACACAGGATACTCGACCTCAGCTGAACAGCCCGAGATTTGCTTAGATGTCCACAATTCATTGGGACTTGCATCTCCTACTGGTGAAGGCACAGGTATATGATACTGTGAAGAGGCCCATCATGGAAAATGTTTCTAAATAAATTATATTAATTTGGTTGTGATATATTACCCAAATACCACTGAGATCCCAATGGAACTCAAGGTGTCCCCTAAAAAATCCCAACTCTTCAAAATGACTACAAAATAAAGTTAATTCTTCAGCTTCAAGAATATTTCCTAAGTCACATTTTTGTGTATCCTTCACCGCTTCTCCTTTCTCCTTTCCTACTCATCTCCTGGCTACACTCCCTACTTACCTAGCACATATTTGTTGAGTGTTTGCTTTGTCCCAGGCACTCGGCCAGACACTGATATAAAGTCCTGAGTGGAGCAAAAATCAGCCTTACCTTAAAAGAGCGTATAGTCTAACGGGAGAGGCAAATTAATCAAATAACCAACAAAAAACCAACAAAAATATCTTGGTCTGTTATACCTCCACTCCTTTTTGCTTACATCATTGCTCTCCTTTTTTTTTTTTTTTTAACAACTCTATACGAGTATAATTGCCTTACAATGGTGTGTTAGTTTCTGCTGTATAACTAAGTGAATCAGATATACATAAACATATATCCCAATATCTCCTCATTCTTACGTCTAGGTGGACACAAAGGACTGAGCTGATCTCCTTGTGCTGTGTGGCTGCATTTGGTAGTGTATATATGTCCATGCCACTCTCTCACTTCATCCCAGCTTACCCTTCCCACTCCCCATGTCCTCAAGTCCATTCTCTACACCTTCATCTTTACTCCTATCCTGCACTAGGTTCTTCAGAAACATTTTTTTTTACATTCCATGTATATGTGCTAGCATACGGTACCTGTTTATCTCTTTCTGACTAACTTCACTCTGTATGACAGTCTCTAGGTCCACCCACCTCACTACAAATAACTCAACTTCATTTCTTTTTATGGCTGAGTAATATTCCATTGTATATAAGTGCCACATCTTCTTTATCCATTGATCTGTTGATGGACACTAAGGTTGCTTCCATGTCCTGAATATTGTAAATACAGATGCAGTGAACATTGTGATACATGACTCTTTTTGAACTATGGTTTCTTCAGTGCATATGCCCATTAGTGGGATTGCTGAGCCATATGGTAGTTCTATTTTTAGTTTTTTAAGGAACCTCCATACTGTTCTCCATAGTGGCTGTATCAATTTACATTCCCATCAACAGTGTAAGAGGGTTCCCTTTTCTCCACACCCTCTCCAGCATTTATTGTTTGTAGAGTTTTTGATCATGGCCATTCTGACCAGTGTGAGCTGATACCTCATTGTACTTTTGATTTGCATTTCTCTAATGATTAGTGATGTTGAGCATCCTTTCATGTGTTTGTTGGCAATCTGTATATCTTCTTTGGAGAAATGTCTATTTAGGTCTTCTGCCCATTTTGGGATTGGGTTGTTTGTTTATTTCACAATGAGCTGGATGAGCTGCCTGTATACTTTGGAGATTAATCCTTTGTCAGTTGCTTCATTTCCAAATATTTTCTCCCATTCTAAGGGTTGCCTTTTCGTCTTGTTTATGGTTTCCTTTGCTGTACAAAAGTGTTTAAGTTTCATTAGGTTCCATTTATTTATTTTTGTTTTTATTTCCATTTCTCTAGGAAGTGGGTCAAAAAGGACCTTATTGTGATGTATGTCATAGAGTGGTCTTCCTATGTTTTCCTCTAAGAGTTTGATAGTGTCTGGCCTTACATTTAGGTCTTTAATCCATTTTGAGTTTATTTTTGTGTATGGTGTTAGGGAGTGTTCTAATTTCATTCATTTATATGTAGCTGTCCAGTTTTCCCAGCACCACTTATTGAAGAGACTGCCTTGTCTCCATTGTATATTCTTGCCTCCTTTTATCAAAGATAATGTGACCATATCTGCATGGGTTTATCTCTGGGCTTTCTATGCTGTTCCCTTGATCTATATTTCTGTTTTTGCACCACTACCATACCATCTTGATTACTGTAGCTTTGTAGTATAGTCTGAAGTCAAGGAGCCTGATTCCTCCAGGTCCATTTTTCTTTTTCAACACTGCTTTAGCTATTCGGGGTCTTTTGTGTCTCCATACAAATTTTAAGATTTTTTATTCCAGCTCTGTAGAAACTGCCATTGATAATTTGATAGGGATTGCACTGAATCTGTAGATTGCTTTGGGTAGTATAGTCATTTTCACAATATCAATTCTTCTAATCCAAGAACATGGTATATATCTCCCTCTGTTTGTATCATCTTTAACTTCTTTAATCAGTATCATACGTTTCTGCATACAGTTCTTTTGCCTCCTTCGGTAGGGTTATTCCTAGGTATATTATTCATTTTGTTGCAATGGTAAATGGGAATGTATCCTTAACTTCTCTTTCAGATTGTTCATCATTAGTGTATAGGAATGCAAGAGATTTCTGTGCATTAATTTTGTATCCTGCTACTTTACCAAATTCATTGATTAGCTCTAGTAGTTTTCTGGTAGCATCTTTGGGATTCTCTATGTATAGTATCATGTCATATGCAAACACTGACAGTTTTACTTCATTTCTGATTTGGATTCCTTTTATTTCTTTTTCTTCTCTGATTGCTGTGGCTAAAACTTCCTAAACTATGTTGAATAATAGTGGTGAGAGTGAGCAACATTGTCTTGTTCATGATCTTAGTGGAAATGATTTCAGTTTTTCACCATTGAGAATGATGTTGGCTGTGGGTTTGTCATATATGGCTTTTATCATGTTCAGGTAAGTTCCCTATACGCTTACTTTCTGGAGGTTTTTTGTCATAAATCGGTGTTGAATTTTGTCAAAAGCTTTTTCCCCATCTATTGAGATGATTTTATGGTTTTTCTCCTTCAATTTGTTAATATGGTGTATAACATTGACTGATTTGCATATATTGAAGAATCCTTGCATTCTTGGGATAAACCCCACTTAATCATGGTATATGACCCCTTTAAGGTGCTGTTGGATTCTGTTTGCTAGTATTTTGTTTAGGATTTTTGCATCTATGTTTGCCAGTGATATTGGTCTGTAGTTTTCTTTTTTTGTGACATCTTTGTTGGTTTTGGTATCAGGGTGATGGTGGCCTCATAGAATGAGTTTGGGAGTGTTCCTCTCTCTGCTATATTTTGGAAGAGTTTTAGAAGGATAGGTGTTAGCTCTTCTCTAGATGTTTGATAGAATTCACCTGTGATGCCTTCTGGTCCTGGGCTTTTGTTTGTTGGAAGATTTTAATCACAGTTTCAATTTCAGTGCTTGTGATTCATCTGTTTATATTTTCTATTTCTTCCTGGTTCAGTCTCGGGAGATTGTACTTTTCTAAGAATTTGTCCATATCTTCTAGGTTGTCCATTTTATTGGCATATAGTTGCTTGTAATAATCTCTCATGATCCTTTGTATTTCTGCAGTGTCAGTTGTTACTTCTCCTTTTTCATTTCTAATTCTATTGATTAGTGTTCTCCCTTTTTTTCCTGATGAGTCTGGCTAGTGGTTTATCAATTTTGTTTATCTTCTCAAAGAACCAGCTTTTAGTGTTATTATTGTTGCTATTGTTTCCTTCATTTCTTTTTCATTTATTTCTGATATGATCTTTATGATTACTTTCCTTCTGCTAACCTTGGCCTTTTTTGTTCTTCTTTCTCTAATTATTTTAGGTTAGGTTGGAGATGTTTCTTGTTTCCTGAGATAGGACTGTATTGCTATAAACTTCCCTCTTAGAACTGCTTTTGCTGCATCCTGTAAGTTTTGGGTCATCGTGTTTTCATTGTCATTTGTTTCTAGGTATTTTTTGATTTCTTCTTTGATTTCTTCAGTGATCTCTTGGTTATTAAGTAGTGTATTGTTTAGCCTCCATGTGTTTGAATTTTTCACAGATTTTTTCCTGTAATTGATATCTAGTGTAATAGCGTTGTGGTTGGAAAAGGTACTTGATACAATTTCATTTTTTAAAAATTTACCAAGGCTTGATTTGCAACCCAAGATATGATCTGTCCTGGAGAATGTTCCATGAGCACTTGAGAAGAAAGTGTATTCTGTTGTTTTTGGGTGGAGTGTCCTATAAATATCAATTAAGTCCATCTTGTTTAATGTATCATTTAAAGCTTGTTTTTCCTTATTTATTTTCATTTTGGATGATCTGTCCATTGGCGAAATTGGGATGTTAATGTCCCCTACTGTGATTGTGTTACTGTTGATTTCCCCTTTTATGGCTGTTAGTGTTTGCCTTATGTACTGAGATGCTCCTATGTTGGGTGCATAAATATTTACAATTGTTATATCTTCTTCTTGGATTGATCCCTTGATCATTATGTAATGTCCTTCTTTGTCTCTTGTAATAGTCTTTACTTTAAAGTCTATTTTGTCTAATACGAGAATTGCTACTCCAGCTTTCTTTTGATTTCCATTTGCATGGAATACCTTTTTCCATTCCCTCACTCTCAGTCTGTATATGTCCCTAGGTCTGAAGTGAGTCTCTTGTAGACAGCATATATACAGGTCTTGGTTTTGTATCCATTCAGCCAGTCTATGTCTTTTGGTTGGAACATTTAATCCATTTACACTTAAGATAGTTATTGATATGTGTGTTCCTTCGACCATTTTCTTAATTGTTTTGTGTTTGTTATTGTAAGTTTTTCCCTTCTCTTGTGTTTCCTGCCTAGAGAAATTCCTTTAGTCTTTGTTTTAGAGTTGGTTTGTTTGTGCTGAATTCTCTTCGCTTTTGCTTGTTTGTAAATGTTCTAATTTCTCCATCGAATCTGAATGAGATCCTTGCTGGATAGAATAACCTTGGTTGTAGGTTTTTCCCTTTCATCACTTTAAATATATCCTGCCACTCCCTTCTGGTTTGCAGAGTTTCTGCTGAATTATCAGTTGTTAACCTTATGGGGATTCCCTTGTCTGTTATTTGTTGCTTTTCCCTTGCTGCTTTTATTTTATTTTATTTTATTATTTTTGTTTTGTTTTGTTTTGTTTTGTGGTACGTGGGCCTCTCACTGTTGTGGCCTCTCCCGTTGTGGAGCACAGGCTCCGGACGCACAGGCTCAGCGGCCATGGCTCACGGGCCCAGCCGCTCCGTGGCATGGGGGATCTTCCCAGACCGGGGCATGAACCCGTGTCCCCTGCATCAGCAGGTGAGCTCTCAACCACTGTGCCACCAGGGAAGCCCTCCCTTGCTGCTTTTAGTATTTTTGCTTTGTATTTAATTTTTGACTGTTTGATTAATATGTGTCTTGGCATGTTTCTCCTTGGATTTATCCTGTATGGGACTCTCTGTTCTTCCTGGACTTGATTGACTATTTCCTTTCCCATATTAGGGATGTTTTCAACTATAAGCTCTTCAAATATTTTCTCAGTCCCTTTCTTTTTATCTTCTTCTTCTGGAACCCCTACTGTTTGGATGTTGGCATGTTTAATGTTGTCCCAGAGGTCTCTGAGACTGTCCTCAATTCTTTTCATTCTTTTTTCTTTATTCTTCTCTGTGGTAGTTATTTCCAATATTTTATCTTCCAGGTCACTTATCCGTTTTTCCGCCTCAGTTATTCTGCTATTGATTCCTTCTAGAGAAATTTTAATTTCATTTATTGTGTTGTTCTTCATTGTTTGTCTTCTCTTTAGTTCTTCAATGTCCTTGTTAAATGTTTCTTCTGTTTTCTCCATTCTATTTACAAGATTTTGGATCATCTTTACTATCATTATTCTGAATTCTTTTTCATGTAGGTTGCCTACTTCCTCTTCATTTGTTTGGTCTGGTGGGTTTTTACGTTGCTCCTTCATCTGCTGTGTATTTCTCTGTCTTCTCATTTTGCTTAATTTACTGTGTTTGGGGTCTCCTTTTCGCAGGCTACAGGCTCATAGTTCCCATTGTTTTTGGTGTCTGCCCCCAGTGGCTAAGATTGGTTCAGTGGGTTGTGTAGGCTTCCTGGTGGAGGGTACTTGTTCCTGTTTTCTGGTGGATGAGGCTGGATCTTATCTGTCTGATGGGCAGGGCCATGTCCCATAGTGAGTTTTGGTGTGTCTGTGAACTTATTATGATTTTAGGCATCCTCTGCTAATGAGTGGCGTTGTGTTCCTGTCTTGCTAGTTGTTTGGCATAGGGTGTCCAGCACTGTAGCTTGCTGATCATTGAGTGGAGCTGGAGCTGGAGATCTTTGCATTGAGATGGAGAGCTTTGAGAGACCTTTCACTGTTTGATATTACATGGTGCCGGGAGGTTTCTGGTGGATCAATGTGCTGAATTCTGCTCTCCCATCTCAGAGACTCAGGCCTGACACCCGGCCAGAGCACCAAGACCCTGTCAGCCACACAGCAGGATTGTCTTGGGCACTGCAAGATGAGCAGACCTCCGCACTGCCCGCCAGAACCTTAAAATGTATATAAAGGCTTTAATGAGGTTCAGTCACATATACAGACTATCCAGATGGTCTCAGCCACCCATCGTACTCCTCTTCTTTGGCTTTTAAATGCTACTCATCTTCCATGCCAAGTTGAAGTCTTTTTACCCATACAAGCTTTTGTTGACTTACTGCAGTCAACACACAGTAACCTGCACTTTCTCTGAAACCCGTACACCATTGACCTTACCAGCATTATCAAATCATCTAAATGCATGCCACCACTAGTGAGTTTATAACACAAGGCAGACATCAGTAACTGATCACAACACTCCTTCCACTGAGCCAGGAAATAGCCTCAAGATTGCACCCAATACAGAATGTCAGGCAGCCTTACCAGTCAAGTGGAGTTTATTCTTTGAAAGAAACATACTGTCATCTTCCATCCATTCCATTAACTAGGCAATTATCATTCACCTCTATCTTCTGTTGTTATTACATCCTCATGTGTAGGTAATTATCTCCACAACCACATACTAAGTACCTTAAGTGACGGCGACTATGCCTTATGTTTCTTTTAATAGTTCTAATTCAGCAGCTATATGTTGAGCTCAGAGGATGGGAAAGCACTGTTGTTGGTGCTACAGAGAATACAGGGACGAATAAGATACAGTCCCTCCTGCCAAAGGTTCCAATTTTTTGAGGGATAAGTAGTTCATAAATATCTACAACTCATAGCAGAGTAAAATGAATGTCATAAGAAAGTTCTGAAGGTTCAGAGAAGCCACAGATCAGATCCAGTTGGAAGGAGAGGGGAAGGCTTCTTAGAGAAAGTGGTACCTGAGATGAACACTGATGATTGGAGAAATAGAAAGAGGAGGAAGAATGTCACTCTCCAGGCACAATGAAGTGCATAAGCAAAGCCACCAAAAGAGGAAAGTTTAGAACCCTTCACGTATCTACTTTGGCTTCAAAGTATTGATAGTTAGCATGACCTCTCATTCATAGTAGGTATTCAGTGAGTGTTAGTAGGTAGATACTTTAGGCAGTACCTGGTTAATTAACAATATAAAGGAACCAAAGAGCCTGTGAGCACCTTATATGAACACACGCACACCCACACAACACACTCCAGAACATCAGACATTTCCAAAAATGGGACTCCAGGCTCCAATAGGTTACAGAGATACAAGTGAGGGAACACGGAGCAGATTCCTTTTTCCAATTGTGTTGATGCTATTGATGGATTACGGTTTTATTCTTTTGGGATTATGGATCTGAGAGATTTTTGGTCTTCAATCTTTTGAGGAATTTATGTTCAATAGATGTTCTTGGGATATTTATCAGTGGTATATGGAAAGAAGCTTTGTACTCAGGTTAACTTGAGGAAACACCTGTCAACTGAGAAAAAAAAAACCGCACAACATGAGAATTGTGAGTTAAGTTTTATTTGGGGCAAAATAAGGACTATAGCCTGGGAGACAGCCTCTCAGATAGCTCTGAGAAACTGCTCTGAAGAGGTGGGGTTGGGGGTCAGTGTATATGTGATTTTGGTGAAGGGGATACATGCAATCAGGCACACATTTTGGCAGAGGCTTGCTGCTAGTCACAAGGAGCAGATATCTCCGTTAATGATTTTAGTGCTTTTCTGGATATGAGAAGATGCAAGAATTTGGGCTCATAAAATCTCCCGAAAATATCTATCTGAAGGCCTGCTCTGCCAGTTTTTCTCAGAGCAGAGTGCCTCATTCCTGATCTCCACACTGAACTCCACACTGAACTCCTTTCACAGTGTGTTGAAGGTCAGCACTGCAGTGGCTAGTGACTTAATTCTTGTAGAGGCAGATGGCAAGTGACAATTCTTAGCTGGCACACAGAGCTAAGTGAGGTTAAATGGCTATCTTTTTCATAGTACTTTTCAGAGACTTTGACAAGCTATGTCACCATGATTCTCCAACAGGAGGAGGATGGTATGATCATTTCCTGAATACATTTGACTATAGTATCTTTTTTTAAATGGAGGCTCTCATGGTACAAATATTCCATAGAACACTTTATGACTTGATGAGTTAAATACAATTATTTAGAAAATATAGAAAATTAAACCCAGTTTTGCCTAAATGGTGAAGACAGAAGTATCAACCAGTAAATGTAAGCCTATAGGAAATCTTATGGATGCTTGATCTATTCCCTTTTTTATCTACCCTCCATTTTACCACCTCCCATTCCAACCTATCCACTAGGGATAATAAAAACTATCATTTATTGAGTCTTCACTATGTGCCAGGCTCTGTTTTAAGTGCTTTGACCCTCGCAATAATCTTATGAAGTCAGCACTATTATTATTCTAATTTTATAAATGAGACAACCTAAGGCACAGAGAAATTGAAGAATTTCCCCATGGTCACCTATATAGTAAGTGGTAAAGCCAGTATACAAATGTATACCAGGCAGAGCTACACTTCTTACTACCACACCAGTGTCTACTCCAGAGAGTAAGAAGGGGAGAGAGAGAAAGAGAGAGAGAGCACATGACTATTCTTCTCTTCTCTTTCACCCGCTGCTTATGACAGGTTAATTTGCCAATACTCCTCTCACCCATCCATCTGTCCACCCACCCATCCATCTGTCCACCCACCCATCTCCCCTACCCAGGCTTCAGAGAAATGGGAATCCACTCTTCCCTCATACAGCATCTGTTGCTTCTGGTTAAGATCATCTCAGTCTAGCCATGTGGCCTTTTGTTTCCGTACACTATAATGTGAAACTTCTTCCCAAATATCTCATTCAGCAGTTCCACCTTGATGAGAGAAATCACAAGTTTCAGGAGGAAGCAAATTATACAGCCTTAGCAATTACTCTAGGCAACACAGTGTGAAAGGAAATCAACATATATTACTTGTATTTGATTGAAATTTCTTTTGGAAGGATTGAGGGGGTGGCAGTGGGGGGGGGGCAACGTTCTCTCAGCAGAGATTCCTCTAAATTTCCTTCCTAGCTTCCAAAATAATAATTCCAGGTCACTGCTCTGGCCTTCCACTCTCAGGAGTCTGTCCCAATTTTTACTACTTCTTCCCAAAGAAAGAAAAAAATCCCTTTGACCTTCTCCCTCGACTTCTCTCATCAAACTCCACCTTGCTGTCATGCTTGAGTACTCCTAACTCCCACACAAAACCTTTTCTTTCACCTCATTTCTTTTTTTCTCTCATTATGGATTCATATCTTTGCTCCTCTCTGCCTCTCACAGCCATGTGACAAATCCCTCTTAAAATAACGCTGGTGACTCACCCAGTGGATACTGTATTCCCTTTATGTGTACCTTTTTTCCCCAAGGGGCATAAAGTTTCACAGATACTCAGTTTTATTTTTACCTCATCCTTGTGAAAAGATAGTCTGTCAAACAGAGATAGAAATGTAGTTTGGGCTTTCAGTCTAAATTACTTGAGTATTAAGGCTGATAATCAGTTTTTTTAGTCTTTCAGACCTCCTCCTTCTCTGCATCTCTTCCTTGGTACTATTTATTTTCTTTAGAGTCTATTAGTAACCACACCAGAAATTAGACTAAAATCTTACCAATCAGTTGTGCTGTTTCTTAACCATCGACCCAAGCTGGAAACCTCAGCACAGTTTCAACTCCTCCAACTAACTTATTCTCCACATCCAGTTGATAACCAAGCCATTCTAATTCTGTCTCAGGTCCCTCACTGCTACAACCTAATTCAGGCCATCATATCCTCCAGCATGGACCCATCTTTTCCAATCCGACTCAGTGTTCACTTCACTATTCCCCTCCACCCTCAACCATTTTCTGCCCTCCTCCAAGTCAAATCTGATTATGCTGCTCCCTGGGACCCGCTATTTAAAATCACACCCTTTGGCATGGCACTCTGTGTGATCTCAATCTAGCCTTGGCTTCCTTTCCTCTGTGCTTTCTGAGCTCTATACCCCAGCCACCCCAGAACTGAGCAGTTTCCCTGAACAGGCCTTGATTTACCTGCCTCTGTGCTTTCTCATTCACACAGTTCCCTCTGGCAGGAGTGTCCACCCCTACTGTTTCATCCTGGCATTTTTCTTCTCAGGTTTAAAGGTATAGTTTTTATATCATCTTTTCTGCAGAGCTTTTCCTAACTTTCCCAGCACAAATTTAAATATTCTCTCTTCTGCATTCCTATAGCTCTTTATGATAACTGCTAAGGTACAGATACGTATAATGTAGTGTATATTCCACAAAAATTTATTGGAAGCCTATGATGTGCCAGGCACTATACCAGGTACTAGGTACACAGAGATGAAATTAGCAGTCCCTATCCTGACTACTAACTAAGATAGAAAGTAAAGAAAAATAAATTTGCATTTCAGAGTGATATGAATGAAAGTAGAGGTAAGTCCAGGGGCTGAGTGGGCCCATGAGAGGGGTGTCACCTGGCTGGGGACATCAGAAAGGTCTCTAAGAAGAGGTGAGCCCTGAGCTAAGTTGTTTGGAACATTCAAGTGGGAATGGCTTTGGTGACTGCACTTTCTCCCCATGAGATCATGGGCTTTATGATAGTAGACTAGATCCTGTGCTCCTTGTAGTATGCAGGTGCTCCACAAATATTCAGAAAATTGAATAAATCCCAAAACGATTGGTCTGTGGATGTCTAAAACCCACTGATATCAAGTTTATTGCCTCTCAACCCTGACTTCTCCTTCCTCTTGGTGTTTGGCTTCAATCTTGGCTCCACAGATCCAATCTCAGCTCAGCCAATAAAAAAGTGTAAATAATAAAGCAAGTCCCATAAATGCAATATTTTCCCATCCCAAACCTGGCTCCCCACATCCAAAGAAACAGTGATTGGATTTGCTGGTCTGAGGCATTTGGCATGTACAGCGGGGCTACACAGCCAGAGTTAGACAAATGTGCATCATTAATGCGCTCTCGGGCTAAGCAGAAAAAAACCATAAGGAAAAGGAAAAATGTGTCACAGCATGCCAGGCCAAGTTCAAAAGTTATCAGGCCCAGAGCCACTTCCCAACTGTCTTCCCAGCTCCTGTCTTCCTCTCTGCACACCGTTTACCACCTGGCAGCCAGCGTCATTTCCCACTACCTTTAGGATGGAGTAAAACTCCTCCATCTGGCAGACAAAGTCATTGATGATCTCCTCCATCTCTCTAACCTCACCTTTTGCTCACACTCTCTTTGTTGTCAAAGCTTAGCTTTGTCCCTCAGTCATATTAAACTACTTTCATTTCCTTAATGCATCTGGATTTCTCTCGCCTGCTGGTCTTTTCATGTGTTGCTTGTTCCTTTGCCTGGATTGCACTGAACTCCTCTGGATAACTCTGACTCATTCTTTAGGTCTCAGGTTAAAAGCTATTTTCAAGGGGAAGCCTGTCCTGACCCTCTCCACCTGCTAAGACCTGGACAGGTTTGCTCCTGTCTGCCCAAACTTCACACTCCCTGCTTCCCCTATCATCACAGGTTACAGTATTGTTGAAATTGTCTGCTTAGTTTTGTAAGCTCCCTGAAGGTGAGGACTGTGTCTGGTTTCACCACTACATTCCAGTGCTCAGCAAAGTGTCTGAACTATGTTAGGCACTCAGTAAGAATCTGTTGGTTGAGTGAGTAGATAAAATAATCCTGGGGTGAAGTGGAAGGTTGGGGTTAGCAGATGCAAACTATTATATATAGAATGGATAAACAACAAAGTCCTACTGTATAGAACAGAGAACTATATTCAATCTCCTGTGATAAACCATAATGGAAAAAAATATAAAAAATAATATATATATACATATATAATATACATATACATAAAAAACTGAATCACTTTGCTGTACAGCAGTAATTAACACAACATTGTAAATCAACTATACTTCAATATAAAAAAATAAATATAAATAAATAAATACCCTGGAGTAAGGAATAGAAGGCACATCTTATCAGAATGTAAGCTCTGTGAAAGCAGGGGCTTTGTTCTGCTTATGGTTACAGCCTCTGGCATATAATAGATCCTCAACAAATACTTACTGAATGAACGAGCTAATTAATTAATTAGGTTGGTTAAATGAAGATATTATGTAGGACTTAGTAGTCTTAGTAGTCTTTTCATGGGTATATTACATATGGTTTGGTCTTCAGGAAACTGGCTCCTAAAGCGAGGAAGGCAGCATGACATAGTGGTCAAGAGCATGAACTTGGAACCAGGCTTCCATGGGTTCAAATCTGAACTCTATCCAACACAAGCCAATAGTTTATGTCTTAGGTGTTTTGTCCTTAACTGAGGTCTATAATGTGATTAAATCTCTTAACATTTGCAAATCAATGAAATAGTGCTGGTTACATAGTAAAAACTATTTAAGTATTTGCTATAGACAACAGAACAATATTACAAAATGGAAAGTCAAGAAGTATTGTCCACAGTTGACCAAATAAGAAATAAATGATAGGTATATTACCTAAATCTATAAACAGAGATAATTAAAATATCAACATAATTATATGTAGAGAATGGAAGAAGTGAACTAAATCCTCATGTATCATAAAGGCAGCCACAAACAATGCCCAAAATTTATAGCCCAGGAATTTTTTTTTTTTTTTTTTTTTTTGCCGTACGCGGGCCTCTCACTGTTGTGGCCTCTCCCGTTGCGGAGCACAGGCTCCGGACGCGCAGGCTCAGCGGCCATGGCTCACGGGCCCAGCCGCTCCGCGGCATATGGGATCCTCCCAGACCGGGGCACGAACCCGTATCCCCTGCATTGGCAGGCGGACTCTCAACCACTGCGCCACCAGGGAGGCCCTATAGCCCAGGAATTAATGGTGACCAAACATTGGTGATTTGAAGGTGACTATCAGAAGAACCATCAGCTAAAAGAGTTAAAGCAGCTGTCTGTGAGGAGGAAGGTTAGAAAACAGGAAGAATAGGGCAGGGAATTATCCATTTTCACTAGTACTCCTTTTGTACTACTTAAACTTTTGACCATGTTCATGTATTACTTTGATAAAATAAAAATATTTTTAAAATAACTGCATAGAAAAAGTCAAATGGGAAGTGCTTGTTATAGTCTTCAAATACTTCTAATTTATTTTTAAAAATCTGAGACTGGTGAGATAATGTGGCCCTGCTCAGAGATTGCCTACATCATACCCACTCTAAGACTTGTACATTATCACTCTCCTTCCTGAGGCTGAGATATCACAGAAAGTCACTATCTGGGATCAGGCTCAGTTTCTCAATAACTGTGTGCTCTTAGCCAAGACAATCAAGCTCTCTGTGGCCCTGTTTTCTCACCAATTAAATTGCAGTAACAGTTTGTTTTTTGTTTTTTTGCAGTACGCGGGCCTCTTACTGTTGTGGCCTCTCCCGTTGCAGAGCACAGGCTCCGGATGCGCAGGCTCAGCGGCCATGGTTCACGGGCCCAGCCGCTCCGCGGCATGTGGGATCTTCCCGAACCGGGGCACGAACCCACGTCCCCTGCATCAGCAGGCGGACTCTCAACCACTGCGCCACCAGGGAAGCCCTGCAGTAACAGTTGTATACTCACTGTATTGTTACATCAAATATCTAGGAAAGAATAGAATACAAATATTACAATCACAGTGGAAGACTTTCCTAGAGAAGAGAGAAATATGTGACAACATCTTTCTTCAAACCAACTTAGGATGCATCCTCCATTTCTTATTAATTATAGACATTCATAATTATATATAAATTCAGAAAAATATTTAGAGAACATTCTCAGGATAATTATTCCCTTCTCTCTTGAGCATGCCCATATTCCTACCTGTTTCAAACGCTCAACTACAATTGGTTTTCTTAAATCATAGTGTCATCCACTGGACTGTGATTTCCTGGAGAGCAGAAGTGGTGTTTTACTTATCTTGATGTATACTAAGCTTAACACAGTGCCTGTCTTATAGCAAGTACCCAAAAATGTTTGCTGAATTAAACTTTCTGTTAATAAAGTTTATTTTGTGTTATATATAATTTTAGAAATATGAAAGAATAGAATGGAGGAAATAATGTAATATATGTTATTCCTCCCATTCATCCAACAAATATCAATTGACTAACCACACACAGTTCTATGCTAGGCACTAGGGACCTGATGTAATAATACACACAAGCAGCTTCCAGTCTAACTGCAGGATTGGGGTGGGGGAAGCACAGACAGGCAAATAAGCAATTTCAATATAAATTGGTAAGTTTTAAGTTAAAGTTAAGTATAAGACAACACTAGAGCACAAAAGAGGGGTCACCAGCCACTAAAAAAAATTAATATTTTGAGATCTCTTCTTCTTAGATTATCTCTTTGAATTGAATTGAAATCCATCAAACCACAGCATTATAGTTAGTAGACACAAGTCCTACCTAAATGATTCAAAACACCCAGTCAATTAGTTAAAAGTTATGTGCACTATTTGGTTGAAACCACTTAGCATCACATAGCCACCTTAGATAATGTGCCACGTTAGTAAAATGTGTTTACCCATATCCTTCCACGTGTCATATTATTATTATCTCATGAAAACCTCTAGGGTTTGGGAGACATTTGGGAAATGCAAGTACATGTTCATTCAGGAAACTTTCCTTTCATCTTCTGTGACTTGACTTTGCTATGTTTCACCCCTCATAAAACAGGCGTTTTCTTCAAAACCAGCTTTGAAAATTATTGTGGGCAAATAGTAATAAGGAAGGGTGGATGACCCCATTTTTCACTATGAGACAGTGTTTTAATGGATTCCTCTGTGGTTCACTGGTTGGATGAGATTAGAAGTAAGCTGATTCCAACAAACTGCCCTCAGGTAACATTCTAAAAATACTTGACATTGTTGAGTGTCCCCTTAGGACTAGAAAACAGTTAGTCCTTTCTCTTCCCTTGAAGTTATCAAGGTCTGATCAGTTCTTAACTATTTAAAGTCGGATAGTAATGAACATGTACATCATCAGCTACTTGGACAGTAGAGTCTTAAACATGAATCAAATTAACAATTTAATAAGAACAGGAAGACATGAATCTGGGGTGTTTAGTGATCAGGTGAAGTAACTTTAATTAAAACTTTACGGCAAATTGTGATCACATTCAAAAAATGTTGCAGGTGACAGTTTGGGATGTTAAAACCTTACTGGCAAAAAAAAAAAGCATGACTTGTATGATAACTAGAGTAGTGACAATTATGGAAATCACAGAAAGACAGTGAGATCGTTGCCCAATTTGAGGAGAACTGATTTTTGTTTGAATAAAGTATCTTTTCATCAAAAGTCTAACCCTTGCTACTTTGGCAAGTGAAAGAAGTGGCAAGTTATATTTGTTTTCTTTCCTTTACAGGAGATCAAATGAAACACAGAGGTATGTGTTTGCTCCAGAGCAAACTTGAATGAAGCCACTTGTTGAGTAGCGAGCCCTCAGTAAGGAGACCAAATAATTGTTGGATGGTTTTCTTGCTTATTCCATAAAAAAAGAACTCCATTATGAAGACAGGTTGAAATAGATATTAAATTGTCATTATCACAGGTGTCAACTATGACTCATGTGTAGAGAACCATTTCACTCTAGAACCTAAGAATGATGAATATAGCTTTCATCTCTGATAAACACTGACCAAAATCTCTCCCATAATGGATACCATCAACGAAGTACAGTTAGGACAGATATAGAACACAAATGATGTACTATCTTTCCCAATATGTAATGAATAAACTTTGGGACTGTTCTTAATAATAAATATTTATTAATAAGAGCATCTAAATTAATATGAAAGACATAAAAAAGTATAAAAAATAATTTGACTCATGCAGCACTTTTATAAAAGGTGAATATAATGTAATTAGTCCATGAGCTTTAAAGGGAAATGAGCTGCCTGGCTAGAGAGGGGACAAGATGCCAGAGGGTCACTACCCACTCAGGGTCACAGCTGTATTGCTGGATTGTTGGGCTCCTGTAGGCTTGGTCTGGCTCACATTTCTCCTGGTGGACTTGTCTATTGTTCGGACTGCTTTTTTCACCCATTCAACATGTGGATCAGCACAGACTTTAAGGCCACGTCTGGTAATAAATCTGCAATGCAAAGAAAAAGTAGACAAAGTTAGTCACATCCTCAAAGCCTTGGGACCAGAAGTTAAGATCAGATCATATATAAGAGATCTTGTGCAGAAATGACTGGACAAAGCAGTTTTTCAGATTCAGGAAAACATAAATGAAAATCTTTCTTCTGCAATCTATTTTCCCATAAAGGAGAAGTAGCTCCAGGTAATGCCCAGATCCCTGGTTCAGCATAAATTGCAGGCTCCTTTTCTCATCATTGCTACCAGGTGATGTAATTAAACTGGACATCTGAGGTCATCTAGTCCAATTATTACATATCATCTTCTTTTTCAATTCTAAAGACACTCATCTTAGTTTCTGGACAAAAGGGGATTTCTTTATCCTAGTTTTGGGGGTAAAGTTGCAATTGTGTGTTGGGAAGAGATACTATTCTGAAAATGAGATCCTGGAAAGAGAATGGTACCATGTAGGCTAGTTGTTGACACTATTCCTCGAGATATGGCAACTGATAAAATATGGCACTCTACTCCAGCCCACCATAAAGGCAGAGAAAGGCAGGGAAGGGGAAGGATGGGAAAGGAGGCATCCCACACCAGTGTGTCTCTATGGTCAAATCCTGATCTGAACCAGCCAGCTCTAAATTTAACCCTCGGGACTGAGCATATGATTCATCTGGTTCCCAGTTAGATTCTTCTGCTAAGATAAAGCAGAAAGGAGGGTGATATTCTTCACTTGGTTGCCAATTTTTTGTCATAAACATTGTTTGGGACTACATAAAGACATGGTTCATATGGAAAAACAGAAAGACTATTGGCTATGTTGAGGTTTTCCTCCTTGTTGACATTTTTCCTGAGGAGGGCAGCATTTCTATATACTGTGTTCCATCAAGCCCAGATTTGGGTGAGGGCAACTCACATCACTGCTTTCATGAAGTGCTCCGTGATGGTGTAGGTCTTGAGTTTTTTAATTGGCAGTCGCTGGGTAGTCAGACTCACACAGATGGTCTTGTCTAGGACTTCAGTCCCCACACCTGGTAAAGAAAACCAAACAAACAAAAATAAAATATAATTGTTAATACTATCAATGTTAGAGTGCTGTAAATGAAATAAAGAGTGATCTGATAAAGAGTAATTTGGGGAAGGCAACACTAAATGTGGGAGAGGTAGCTCATTTTTGACTGAATATATAAAGGTGTCCTTATTTTAAATGGTAAAATGTGAGATATGTAAGGGAAGTAGTTCATTAAATACTCATCCTCAATAGAAATGGCTCAGGAGGATTAAACTTTCTAAGTTTAGAGAACATCTTACATTGGAGAAGGGAAAATATCTTGGGAGAGTTAATAATAGTAAGGGTTTTCTAAAATCTAAAAAGGGTTTCTAAGTGCTGATTTACTCCTAAGCTGGAGACTGGCATTTGCTACTCAGGGAAACAACTATTCTCAGAGAATATTTCTCAGAGAAATATTCAGCAAAAAAGCATCTTAACTAATAGCCAATGATGATGAAGTTTGAGCTATAGTGTTGCTGGTATCAGAAGGCTTTTTATAAAACATGAAATTGACCAGATGTTCACTACCATTGCTCTTCAGCTCTCCTCTCTATCACACAATATCCAGCCTGCACATTCTTAATCCTCTACATTTGCCAACTTACTTTTAATGCTGAACTGTCTCTGAATGCAGTGAAAGAGGGAAATTCCCAAGTGTCTACAGTCAACCTCAGTCTTATTTCCCCTACCTGTACATGGGTTTCTACCAAATGGCAGCCTGTTTTCTCAGACAAATGCCAGCCAGCCATGGTTAAGACAACATTTGGCCTAAAGTTTTTGTTTCATCAATATATATTTTTTTAATTTGGGGCACAATTTCAGGGAGTTCCAGACATTGCCATCTCTATTTATGGACACCCTTGGCATCCAAGATCAGGTTCAGATATTCTAGTCTAAGTAATAAGTTTATGGATTAGGAGGTTGAAAGGAGAGTTAACTGAAACACTAATTATACCCAAAGGATATTCCCTCTTGTTGCCAGAGACACAAGGAGAAATACACTCCAACCAGCTGGGAAAAAATGATCTTTTAAGAAATATGTGTAGAATGCTCAGGTAAGTCTCAGTATAACTAAGTCTCATCTGGGTATGTCTTGTAGGTTTATTTGATTGTATATAAGACATTGATATTTGTTAGCACTTATGGTCTCTTATAAACTCAAGAAATTGATCATCAGCAGGAACAACATTCATAGTAGTAATAACAGACTCTCTTACACACTTAATGTAAAATTGATTTCCTGGGTGTAAATGTATGATCTACCAGTCATTTTTGTTTTAATAGAAAACATTGTTTTGCTTCAGAACATAAACCATCTACCTCATTCCCACTTTGTGAACTCTCAAAATTTTTGAGAATTTATCAAGATCAATATTAAATAGGCAAAAGCTTCAAAGGTATATACAATCATCATCAGCATTCCACAACTAACGTTAACCAAGAAGTTAGGACTTGTGTGGAAACCTCATAAGTGATCATAAGATTTATTTCATTTTAATCCCAGGTAAGTGTATCAGTTATTACATTCTTCTTATAGATAAGTAAGCACAGGCACAGAGAGGTGAAGTAATTTACCCCAAATCACCCAATTGTGAAAAACAGGAGCCCAGATTGTAACCAAGTTTTATCTTCGAAATCTATAAAGTCTCCTAGAGTCAAATTATTCCCATTTTGCACATGGAAAGCCTGAGGCTTAGCTCGGAAAAAGTATACTCCAGTCAAAGCCTGAGTCAAAACCAAAATGTGTGGCCACTGCCTGCATATGTAGATGCTCCTTATCTCATAAATAAGCTTTTGACGTACCTTCCACAGTGTATGCAGCGAGACAGCAGATTCCGAGGAAGGCCAGGATGAGAAGTCTCATGGCTGAGGTCCTGATGAGCTGTGCAGCGAGAGGCTGAGGAACTGATCCTTTCAGTCTCTTTTATTCCTCCAGTGATCAGCGCACTTCCTGTCATGAGAGGGGGCTTTCAAGGTGGTTGTGGAATCACGGAAAGCCTTTGCAATACTGATGCTTTCTTTGGTTGAAAAAAAGAGTTCCTTTGTCCCCACTCATACTAACCCAACACCTTGTGGCCTTTTCTCCTCCTCCTGTGGTTAATGTGTCTGTGAAACCAAATATGTGCACAGAAGAAACATAGTTGTCTCATCTCCTGCCACCATTCTAAATTCAAACCTTCCACTGCACACATGCCCCAAGGCCATGCCAGTGTCATGGCCCAGGACAGGGACAGTGTAAAGGAAACAAGGTGGAGTGGTCCCTGTGGTCCATCTCCCCCACCTGCCTCATGTAACATCAGCTGTGACATGAGGCTTCCACCACTGTGGATCCTAAGCCCAGTGACGCCTTAGGGAGGTGAAGGGATGCTGTTGCTTCCCTGAGCTCCTCACTCCTCTGCCTTAATCTTCTTATTTCTCTCCTCTGCCCCCATTCATGTGATCCCCTTTCTTTATACCAGCCTCCCCACATACCCAAGAAACATTTCAATAATGTTTGGAGCCTGTCTATATGCACGGGTTTGGTTATTGTAACTTAATATATACCTTTTAAAAAGATTTTGAAAAGTTGTCCTGATATAAAATTTTGGAAAAAAGAAAAAGGAAATTATCTATAATCTTACCATTCTGACTGTTTCCATTTCTAATGTTTTTCAATGAGTCTCTGTTGTTATACATGTTTTGCAGAGTTGTGACAATTATAAATACTATTTTTACATCTATGTAAATATACTACCATGTTTCTTCATAATCTTCATGTTCCTACTCTGAATAAACACATACACAGACACATTAAACCATTCCCTTTTAACTTATTGTTATGTAAACCACACCTCTAAGGTAAATTTTCATTAAATACACTGAATCTTTTGCTTTTAATCACCAGACGTAGGATTACTAGGCAAAATCATATGATCATCTTTATAACTCTTGCTACATATTGACATATATACTTCCCAAAATGTAATTTCCATTTGCAATGCTTCCAACAGTGTTTCACTGTAATGGTTGCAAGACAACCTTTCTGTCACTCAATTTGTTTTTTTGGGTTTTGTCTTGTTTTGTTTAATATAGGTATGTATAAAATGCATTTATTAATTATATGTGTAGCTAAGAGGTTTTGTCAGTACTATTCAGGGATATGAAAATAATATTCTGATTAAATATATGTATACCTAAAAGATTTTGCCATTGCTATTAAGGATATGAAAACAAATTCCTATATTTCTATGAAAATTATAGGTTAAGCTCTAAGATAGTTTTCATTAGTGGCATTTAATTTACCACCCAGATTTTACTCAGAAATTCAAATAGCTTTTTAGTTATCTCCACCTAGCTACACCATCAGTTCTTAAACTCTGAGCACACCATTCCACTCAAAATGCTTCTCTTCCTATTACTCCTTGACATGGAATAATGTGTTATCACCTATTCAGTTTCCAAATACAGATTATTTGCATCATCTTAGACTCATTGCTAGTCACCCATATGTTGTTCTCAACCAAGCTTGACTAAGTATACCTTCAAAGTAGCTCTTCTGTATGTCTTCTCCTCTCTCTCCACACTGCTCAAGGCAGGACCTCATCACTCCTTGTTAGGACTACTGCAGTAGACCAACTGATTCCCCAGGGCTGGGTCTCCTCTCTTTCCAATGTGTCTTCCACAGCCTTGCCAGAATAATCATTCTAAAGCCTTAATCTAATCAACTTGTTTTCCTGCTGAGAACCTCTTTGCTACTTCCCATTGCCTACAGGATTCATTTCAAACCTCACATTGTGATAAATAAAGGTGTTCAAGATATAACACGCTTTTCTTTCAAGACTCATCTTTCACCACTCATGCACATGCTCCAAAACCTGTAGCCTTAACAAACATCTGTGTGAACATACAAATGGGCCATTCGCTTTTCTACTCCCAACATAGTGCTTCCTTTATCTGGAATGCCCATCCCAGCTCCCTACGTAATTATTTGTAAACTCCTCCTCTTTCTACAAGTTTTTCTGAATTCTCTAGATACCATTAAGTTGTGCCATCTTCAATGACCTCTTGGAACTTTCTAGCCACCACTGTTCTATCACTAATCTCATTCTATTCTCCTACTCAATTACATTTCTGCATCTTCCACTAGATGGCAGGCTCCTTGAGAGTAGGGAACTTGCCTCAGTGCTGTCTGGGTCTCTGGCACTAGCAAAATGTTTGCTATATAGTGGTCACTCATCAAAGGGTTTTTGAATTAATGAAATCTTTTCAAAAGACCAACATTATAATGATTGTACATTAAGTAAAGGATGAACATCTAAATACATAAAGCCAGAAGATTGTGCCTATGTCATCCTCTCATGTTTATAGTCAAATCAGCAAATTGACCAATGGCTGAATTTTTACTTAGCATTTTGAAAGAGAATTTATTAAACTCTGAGAATGAATTATTCATTTCAGTTTTTCCAAGCATGCACTAAAGTCTCTGATGGAGAAGAATTAAGCAACCAACAAAAATATAGAAACAGTACAAAATGGGCATAATCTGCTAATGTGTGGACGTTGATTGACAACCAGCTGAAAGATATTAGAACAAATATATCTCATCCTTGACCCCTCTCTTTCTCTTACATGCCACACCCAATCTGTCAGAAAATACTGCTGTCTCCCTGCCTTCATAATAGAATCTAAACCCTTCCCCCCACCCCAAGAGACCCAACTCCAAGCCACAGTCACTTCTTACCTGGATTCGTCCAACAGCCTCCTAACTGATTTTCCTAATTCCACCCTTACATTCTTTTGGTCAATTTACCAACCTGACAAAGTTGATCACGTCAAAATGTAAGTAATATGTTACTTCTCTGCTCAAAAATCCTTTGGTGTAGCACATTTTCAAGAGTGAAAACCAGAGACCTTATTTTCCCCATGTATTCTTTAATATATTTAGATGCTCTGATGTACATTAACCACTTAACTCTAGTGTAAAGGGTAAAGGGCAAAAGTACTAATAATAAATATAGTGGAGAGACCTCCAAGATAGTGGAGGTGTAAGATGTGGAGACCACCTTCCTCCCCACAAATACATCAGGAATACATCTACATGTAGAACAACTCCTACTGGCAGAAGACCTCAGACTTCCCCAAAGTCAAGAAACTCCCCCATGTACCTGGGGAGGGCAAAAGAAAAAGAAAAAACAGAGACAAAAGAATAGGGACAGGACCTGCACCTCTTGGAGGGAGCTGTGAAGGAGGAAAAGTGTCCACATACTAGGAAGCCCCTTCACTGGTGGAGACGGGTGGCGGGAGAAAGCTTTGGAGCCACGGAGGAGAGCACAGCAATAAGGGTGCAGAGGGCAAAGAGGAGAGATTCCTGCATTCAGCTGATTGGTGCCGACCAGCACTCACCAGCCTGAGAGGCTTGTCTGCTCACCCACTGAAGCAGGTGGGGGCTGGGAGCTGAGGTTTGGGCTTTGGAGGTGAGATCCCAGGGAGAGGACTGGGGTTGGCTGTGTGAACACAGCCTGAAGGGGGCTAGTGCACCACAGCTAACCAGGAGGGAGTCCAGGAAAAAGTCTGGACCCGCCTAAGAGGAAAGAGACCATTGTTTCAGGGTGCAGAAGGAGAGGACATTCAGAGTACCGCCTAAACAAGCTCCAGAGATGGGCATGAGCCACGGCTATCAGCGCAGACTGCAGAGACAGGCATGAGATGCTAAGGCTGCTGCTGCCGCCACCAAAAACCCTGTGTGCAAGCACAGGTCATTATCCACACCACCGCTCCTGGGAGCCTGTGCACCACGCCACTGCCAGGGTCCCGTGATCCAGGGACAACTCCCTTGGGAGAACATACGGTGCACCTCAGGCTGTTGCAATGTCATGCCAGCCTCTGCTGCTGCAGGCTTTCCCTGCATTCCATACCCCACCCTCTCCCCAGCCTGAATGAGAGAGAGCCCCCTAATCAGCTGCTACTTTAACCCCATCCTGTCTGAGCAGGGGACAGATGCCCTCGGGTGACCTACACACAGAGGCGGGGCCAAATCCAAAGCTGAACCCCAGGAGCTGTGCGAACAAAAACGAGAAAGGGGAATTTCTCCAAGCAGCCTCAGGAGCAGTGGATGAAATCTCCACAATCAACTTGATGTACGCAACATCTCTGGAATACCTGAATAGACAATGAATCATCCCAAAATTGAGGTGGTGGATTTTGGGAGCAAATGTAGACTTGGGGTTTTCTTTCTGCATCTAATTTTTTTCTGGTTTTATGTTTATATCAGTTTAGTATTTACAGTTTATTATCATTGGTAGATTTGTTTATTGATTTGCTAGGTATCTTCCTTTTTTAAAATATAGATATATATTTTTTTCTTTTACTCTTTTTGTGAGTGTATATGTGTATGTATCTTTGTGTGATTTTGTCTCTATAGCTTTACTTTTACCACTTGTCCTAGGGTTCTGTGTGTCCGTTTTTTCTTTTCTGCTTTTGGGTCATTTTTTTGTATAGTTTTTAGCTCTTGTTATCATTGGTGGAAATTTTTTTTAGTTTGGTTGCGCTCTTCATCTTTATTTTTTTAATTACTTTTAATTTATTTTTCATAATTTTTTTATTTTTTACTTTAATAACTTTATTATATATTCTTTCTTTCTTTCTTTTTTACTCCCTTTTCTTCTGAGCCATATGATGGACAGGGTCTTGGTGCTCAGGCCGGATGTCAGGCCTGTGCCTCTGAGGTGGGAGAGCTGAGTTCAAGATATTGGTCCACCAGAGACCTCCCAGCTCCACATAATCTCAAATGGCAAAAGCTCTCCCACAGATCTCCATCTCAACGCTAACACCCAGCTCCACTCAATGACCAGCAAGCTACAGTGCTGGACACCCTATGCCAAACAATCAACAAGACAGGAACACAATGACAACCATTAGCAGAGAGGCTGCCTAAAATCATACTAAGGCCACAGACACCCCCAAAACACACCACTGGACGTGGTCCTGCACAGCAGAAAGACAAGATCCAGCCTCATCCACCAATAAAGACTATTACAAGAAGCAAAGAAGGACACTACGTAATGATCAAGGGATCAATCCAAGAAGAAGATATAACAATTGTAAATATTTATGCACCCAACATAGGAGCACCTCAATACATAAGGCAAAGGCTAACAGCCATAAAAGGGGAAATTGACAGTAACACAATCATAGCAGGGGACTTTAACACCAAACTTTCACCAATGGACAGATCATTCAAAATGAAAATAAATAAGGAAACACAAGCTTTAAGTGATACATTAAATAAGATAGACTTAATTGATATTTATAGGACATTCCATCCAACAACAACAGAATACACTTTCTTCGTAAGCGCTCACGAAACATTCTCCAAGATAGATTATATCTTGGTTTGAACATCAAGCCTTAGTAAATTTAAGAAAATTGAAATCACATCAAGTATCTTTTCCAACCACAACGCTATGAGACTAGATATCAATTAAAGGAAAAAATCTTAAAAAAATATAAAAACATGGTGGCTAAAAAATACACTACTTAATAACCAAGAGATCACTGAAGAAATCAAAGAGGAAATCAAAAAATACCTAGAAACAAATGACAATGAAAACTCAACGACCCAAAGCCTCTGATTGCAGCAATAACAGTTCTAAGAGGGAAGTTGATAGCAGTAGAATCCTACATCAAGAAAGAAGAAACATCTCAAAAAAACAACCTAATCTTACACCTAAAGCAATTAGAGAAAGAACAAAAAACCCCAAGTTAGCAGAAGGAAAGAAATCATAAAGATCAGATCAGAAATAAATGAAAAGGAAATGAAGGAATCAATACCAAAGATCAATGAAACTAAAAGCTGGTTCTTTGAGATGATAAACAAAATTCATAAAACATTAGTCAGGTTCATCAAGAAAAAAGGGAGAAGACTCAAATCAATAGAATTAGAAATGACAAAGGAGAAGTAAAAACTGACACTGCAGAAATACAAAAGATCATGAAAGATTACTACAAGAAACTATATGCCAGTAAAATGGACAACCTAGAAGAAATGGACAAATTCTTAGAAAAGCACAACCTTCCAAGACTGAACCAGGAAGAAATAGAAAATACAAACGGACCAATCACAAGCACTGAAATTGAAACTGTGATTAAAAGTCTTCCAACAATCAAAAGCCCAGGACAAGAAGGCTTCACAGGCAAATTCTATCAAACACTTAGAGAAGAGCTAACACTTATCCTTCTCTAACTCTTCAAAAATATAGCAGAAGGAGAAACACTCCCAAACTCATTTTACAAGGCCACCATCATCCTGATACCAAAACCAGACAAAGACGTCACAAAGAAAGAAAACTACAGGCAATATCACTGATGTACATAAATGCAAAAATCCTCAACAAAATACTAGCAAACAGAATCCAACAGCACATTAAAAAGATCATACACCATGATCAAGTGGGGTTTATCCCAGGAATGCAAGGATTCTTCCATATATGCAAATCAATCAATGTTATACAACATATTAACAAATTGAAGGATAAAAACCATATGATCATCTCAATAGATGCAGAAAAAGCTTTCAACAAAATTCAACACCCAATTATGATAAAAACTCTCTAGAAAGTAGGCATAAAGGGAACTTACCTCAATATAATAAAGGACATATATGACAAACCCACAACCAACATCATTCTCAATGGTGAAAAACTGAAACCATTACCTCTAAGATCAGGATCAAGACGAGGTTGTCCACTCTCACCACTCTTATTCAACATAGTTTTGGAAGTTTTAGCCACAGCAATCAGAGAAGAAAGAGAAGTAAAAGTAATCCAAGTTGAAAAAGAAGAAGTAAAACTGTCACTGTTTGCAGATGACCTGATACTATACATAGATAACCCTAAAGATGCTACCAGAGAACTACTAGAGCTAATCAATGAATTTCATAAAGTAGCAGGATACAAAAGTAATGCACAAGAATCTCTTGCATTCCTATACACTAATCATGAAAAATCTAAAAGAGGAATTTGGAAACGCTCCCATTTACCATTGCAACAAAAAGAATAAAATATCTAGGAATAAACCTACCTAAGGAGACAAAAGACCTGTATGCAGAAAACTATAAGACACTAATGAAAGAAATTATAGATGATACAAACAGATGAAGAGATATACCATGTTCTTGGATTGGAAAAACCAATATTGTGAAAATGACTATACTACCCAAAGCAATCTATAGATTCAACGTTATCCCTATCAAACTACCACTGGCATTTTTCACAGAACTAGAGCAAAAATTTTCACAATTTGTATGAAAACACAAAAGACCCCGAATAGCCAAAGCAATCTTGAGAAAGAAAAACGGAGCTGGAGGAATCAGGCTCCCTGACTTCAGACTATACTACAAAGCTACAGTAATCAAGACAGTATGGTACTGGCACAAAAACAGAAATATAGCTCAATGGAACAGGATAGAAAGCCCAGAGAGAAACCCATGCGCATACGGTCAAATTATTTTTGATATAGGAGGCAAAATATACAATGGAGAAACGACAGCCTCTTCAATATGTGTTGCTGGGAAAACTGGGCAGCTACATGTAAAAGAATGAAAGTAGAACACTCCCTAACACCATACACAAAAATAATCTCAAAATGGATTCAAGACCTAAATGTAAGGCCAGACACTATAAAACTCTTAGAGGAAAACATAGGCAGAACACTCTATGACATATATCAGAGCAAGATCCTTTTTGACCCACCTCCTAGAGAAATGGAAATAAAAACAAAAATAAACAAATGGGACCTAATGAAACTACAAAGCTTTTGCACAGAAAAGGAAAACATAAACAAAGCGAAAAGACAATCCTTAGAATGGGAGAAAATATTTGCAAATGAAGCAACTGACAAAGGATTAATCTCCAAATATACAAGCAGCTCAGGCATCTCAATATCAAAAAAACAAACAACCCAATCCAAAAATGGGCTGAAGAGCTAAATAGACATTTCCAAAGAACATATACAGATTGCCAACGAACACATGAAAAGATGCTCAACATCACTAATCATTAGAGAAATGCAAATCAAAACTACAATGAGGTGTCACCACACACCAGTCAGAATGGCCATCATCAAAACATCAAAACAATAAATGTTGAAGAGGGTGTGGAGAAAAGGGAATCCTATTGCACTGCTGATGGGAATGTAAGTTGATACAGCCACTATGGAGAACAGTATGGACGTTCCTTAAAAACCTAAAAGTAGAACTGCCATACGACCCACCAATCCCACTACTGGGTGTATGTCCTGAGAAAACCATAATTCAAAAAGAGTCATGTACCACAGTGTTTGTTGCAGCTCTATTTACAATAACCAGGATGTGGAAGCAACCTAAGTGTCCATCAACAGATGAATGGTTAAAGAAGATGTGGCACATGTATCCAATGATATTTCTCAGCAATAAAAAGAAACAAAATTGAGTTATTTGTAGTGAGGTGAATGGACATAGAGACTGTCATACAGAGTGAAGTAAGGCAGTGAAAGAAAAACAAAAACTGTATGCTAATGCATATATATGGAATCTAAAAAAAAAAAAAGGTTCTAAAGAAGCTATGGCAGGATAGGAATAAAGACACAGGCATAGAGAATGGACCTGAGGACATGGGGAGGGGGAAGGGTAAGCTGGGACAAAGTGAGAGAGTGGCATGGACATATATACACTACCAAATGTAAAATAGATAGCTAGTGAGAAGCAGCCACATAGCACAGGGAGATCAGCTCAGTGCTTTGTGATCACCTAGTGGGGTGGGATAGGGAGAATGGGAGGGAGACGCAAGAGGGAAGAGATATGGGGATATATGTATATGCATAGCTGATTCACTTTGTTGTTCAGCAGAAACTAACACACCATCTTAAAGCAATTATACTCCAATAAAGATATCAAAATAAATATTGTATTTCTTTAATTACTAATAAATTGACTGACTGCAATAAAAATAAATAAATAAGTAAATATAGCTACCACAATTTGTTAATGACACACAATATATAAAAGAGGACTATTAAGGCATAAAAAACATAAAATGGAGCAGGGATTAAAAGGATAGAGTTTTTCATGTAAAAGTTATATTGTTAATCAGCTTATAGTAGACTGCTATATTTGTAAGATATTTATATAAGCCTCACTTACAATATATACACTGAAGAAAAGAGACAGGAATCAATGCATATCACTATAGAAAATCAATTCACAAATAAATTCAGCAGAGGGAGAAAGAAACAGGGGACTACAAAACAACTAGGAAACAATTAAGATGCCATTAGTTATTCCTTACTTATCAATAATTACTTTGAATGTAAATTGATTAAATTCTCCAATCACAAGGCATGAAGTGACTAAATGGATCTTTTTAAATGACCCAAATACATCCTGCCTACAAGAGACTCACTTCATCCCTAAGGACACACATCATCTCAGAGTAAAGGGATGGAAGAAAATACCTCATGAAAGTGGAAACCATAAGGAAGCAGGCCTAGCTATACTTATATCAGACAAAACAGACTTTATGTCAAAAACCATAACAAAGTGACAAAGAATGTTATTGTATAACGATAAAGGGGTCAATTCATCAAAAGGATATAACAGTTGTAAAGACTGTATATATTTACAGTCTTTACAATTGCTATATTGTAAAGAGTTTACAAGTACCTCCATGAGCTATGCTCTCATCTCCCATTTACTCTCTGACATCATCTCCTGCTACTCTTCCCCCCTTCTTTCTCTACTGCAGTCACAATGACCTCCCTGTTGTTTCTCAGACATGTCAGCATGCTCCTGCCTTCAAGTCTTTTCACCTTCTGTTTACTTCACCTGGTATTTTCCTCCCTCAGACATAAGCATGGCTCAGTCCCTTACCCCTTTTAATCTTTTGCTCAAATAGTGTTTTCTCATTGTGGCTTTCCCTGACCCCCCAACTTAAAAGTGCACACACATACCAATTCTGGTATCACTTGATTTCTCTTTGCTGCTCTACTTTCATTCATAGTACCCAGCACCTTCTAATATAACAATAATTTACTTTTTTGTTATCCATCATTTTCCTGGAATTGTTTGTTTGTCTTTTTCATTTCCTCAGAGTCTAGGACAATGCCTGCACAAAGAAAGTGCTGAATTAATATATCCGTACTAAATGTAAATGTATAAGAATGCATAAGTGTATGAGTGTGTAAGAAGGCATAAGCACACATAAAACATTTGTAACTGCAAAGTCTAGTACTCTGGAAGATCAGTACCATTTATATATGATTAACCACAGAGTGGAATTGTAGAACCCTTTTCTGAAGGAAAACATTGCTTTTTAACAGAAGAAGGTGTAAGCATGAAGGGTGAAAGCAAGAAAAAATATATTTTCTCTTTTCTTTTTACTGTATGGTTTGAATATTTTGATTCATCTGAAAAGAAAATTAATTCATATTTTATCATATGTAATATATAATTCACATAAAAATTTCTTCTGTAGAATGCATGTTTGTATAATATTCCATTTTTCTATTGGCTAATTTGTCATTTTCTTATTGATGTATATGATTTCGTTATGTATTTCATTTCCATACTAATTCTTTGTCTTTTATAAGTGTTGCAAATATTTTCTCTTAGTTGGTAGCTTAGCTTTTCACTTCCTTTATGATGTCTCTGATGGAAAAAAATGTTAATACCAATGTAATCAAACTTATCAATATTTTATTCTATAGTTAGTACTTTCTGTGCTTTAATAAATTCTTTTCTTCCCCAAAGTCAGCAAAATTTACACCAATAAAAATTTTAAACTCTTGTATTTGACACTTAAATTTTTAATCTTTCTAGTGGTTATTTCTGTATGTGTTGTGAGATAGAGATCCAAATACATTTTTTTCCTCTTTAGATCCTGAATTTTCTGGCTCTGGTTTTGAATAGTTTTCCTCTTCCCATGCTACCTGTCACATATTAAATTTCCACATACATGTACATCTCCTTCAAATTCTCTACTCTGTTCCATTGGTAAATCTGTCTATCCTTGACTCATACCATTCTATTACTATTTAATTACTATGGGCTTATAATTTAACCTTAATTTCTAGTAGGGCAAATCACCTTTCATTAATCATTTTCTCCAGAAGTGACTTGGCTTAAGCTCACTAGTGATCATGAAAATGTAAATCAAGACCACAGTGTGACCCCAATTTATTCCCATTCACGTGGCCAAATTAAGTCTGATAATTACTGTGATGGCAGTGATATGGAGCAACATGAATTACTCATGGCATTAGAAATTGGTACAACACTTTGAATAGCAGTTTGGCATCATTGTGTAAAGCTACACATTTGCATATCCTGAAGCTCCAGAAATTTTACTCCTAGATATATACTTAGAGAATATCAAAAGGAAGGAGCACATAGATAGGAGTTATTTGAAATGCTCAAGTTATCTAAAATGTTAGGTTGGAAGTAGGTTACTAGTGGAACATTATACAACTTAATTAATTGTATAAAAGAAGGTCACATGCAGACCAATGATGGTAACCTATAATTCCATAACTCAGATTAGACTAACTGCTATAAGGAGCAAACCAAACTCTCATTGGCATAACACCAAAAAAAAAAAAAAATTACCATTCACTCACACAAAAGTCAATGCAGAAGTGCCTAGCAAGTTGTCTTTCTTCAGAGCTCTTCTCCAAAATGTGATTCAGGAATCTAGTCTGCTTCCACCTCTGAGCAAAACCATCCCTTACAGCCTGGGAGTCCTTTTCTTCCAGCTGCAGGAAGGGAACAAAAGAACATGGAAAAGCACACCTATTCTTAACTACTTTGATCTGGAAGTGACTTTTTTCCTTTGGTCACATTTCACTGGTAAGAACCAGTTATCTGGCCCGATCTAGAAGCAAGGACAGAGGGGAAGAATGGGGTTGCATGTGGGAAATGTGATCTAGATCTGTGTTTGTAAAAAACAGCAATTCAGGTCTAGCATGCCCTGCTGCAACCATGCAACAGTGATTAATCCAGTTGTGCAGCTACGGTTCTGGTTTTTTTATACACTCTAAACAACTTTATTGTTCTTCTGCCATTTCATTTCTATTTTTTTCCTCACAGTTTCATTGAGATATAATTAACATGCGGAACTGTATAAGTTTGAGGTGTACAGCATAATGATTTGACCTACCTACATCATGAAATAATTATCACAATGTTTAATGGACATCCATTATTTTATATAGATGCAACATTAAAGAAATAGAAAAAATATTTATCCTTGTGAAGAGAACCGTTAGAATTTACTTTCTTAACAGCTTTCATATATAACATACAGCAGTGTTAATTATTTTTATCACTTGTACATTAATCACTAGTACTTATTTATCTTATAACTGGAAGTTTGTACCTTTCAAATACTTTCATCCAATCTCCCCTCTCCCCACCCCCCGCCTTTTGTAACCACAAATCCAATCCCCTTTTTTTCTGTTTGTTTGTTGATTTGTTTGTTTTTGACATATAAGTAACCTACAAAACTATGTTAGTTCCTGGTACCAACATAGTGATTCAATATTTTTTTACATTTCAAAATGGTCACCATGATAAGTCTAGTTGTCACCATACAAAGATATTACAAAATTATTGACTATATTCCCCACACTGTATATTTCATAACTGACTCATTTATTTTATCACTGAAAGTTTGTACCTCTTAGTTTCCCTCACTTATTTCTCTCCTCCCCTCACCCACTTCCCTCTGGCAACCATCTGCTTTTTCTCTGTATCTATAACTCTGTTTCTGTTTGGTTATTTTTTTAATTTTTTTATTTGTTTTTTTTTTAAGATTCCACATATAAGTGAAATAATACACTATTTGTCTTTCTCTGACTTATTTCACTTCACATAATTCCCTCTAGGTCCATCCATGTTGTTGCAAATGGCAAGATTTCGTTATCCTAAGGTTCTATTTTTTCAAAGACAAAAATAAAAGCAAGGACTTCCCTGGTGGTGCAGTGGTTAAGAATCCACCTGTCAACGCAGGGGACATGGGTTCGAGCCTTGGCCCAGGAAGATCCCACATGCTGCGGAGCAACTAAGCCCGTGTGCCACAACTACTGAGCCTGCACTCTAGAGTCCGCGAGCCACAACTACTGAGCACACGTGCCACAACTACTGAAGGCCACGTGCCTAGAGGCCATGCTCCGCAAAAGAGAAGTCACCACAATGAGAATCCCAAGCACGGCAGCGAAGAGTAGCCCCTGCTCACAGCAACTAGAGAAAGCCCGCACACAGCAACGAAGACCCAAAGCAACCAAAAATAAATAAATTTATTTTTTTTAATTAACCATTCATTTAAAAACAAATAAATAAAAACAAGATTACTATTATTGTTTTCTTTGAAACATACTTCCAGTATACTTTTTCTTATATTGTACTTAGTTTTTCCCCCTAATTTAAAATAGCTTTGTCATATTTTTTCTGATAAAAACAGTATGGTTATTGTAAAAAAAAAAAAAAGTCAGACGCTATAGAAAAAATAATTTTTTAAAGAAAATTCACCTAAATCCCACTACCCAAGATAACTATTTAACCACTACTGATGGACCTTCTTCCAAGCACCTCTCAGATAAATATGCCTACATGTATATCACTTCACAGTCTTTTGCAGCATTCAATGGCTGTAGATTTATTGTACATTTGCAATGTGTGAGGCTTTGTGCTAAGCACTCAAGGGCATTAACCTATTTAAGAATAGCAATATTATAAACTAAGTAGAATTATTATCTATATTTTATAGATGAGAAAATTGAGGCTAGGAGAAGTTAAGTAATCCACTCACAATCCCAAGGCTTAGTGATAACAGAGCGAAGATTCAAACACAAATCTGCGAGATTTCAAAGCCTAAGCTTTTAAGCAGTGCCCTATGCTGTAAGATATTCTCTGATGCACTTACTACTCCCTATTGATTGAGTCTCTAGGTAATTTCCTTACTAAACCGCAGACCACACAGCAACAAGAATAGACATGAGTTTGAACTTTTTGTACTATTCTGTATATCTCTTTGTCATCAGTTCCCTCCAGAAAGTTTTCACAAAACAGTCTCTTACTTTCATACATACTGCTTTCTTAAAAAGCTGTGCAAAAGTTGAATATGTAAAAATGAAGCTTGCTGGCAGATAAATGCCACATAAAATACCTCTCAATTGTCATTGCTTTTCCACTGATCTGCAGAGCCTAATTTGTTACATGAAAGTCAATTTATACCACTCAGACTTTGGAAATGCTCCCATTTATAGTATGTATTGACATGTAATTTTTAATTTATTTTATACCAGGTCAATGGTTCTCAGATATCATATTTTGTACCCCTCAATTAGAAAACATCTTTCTAACTCAGAACACCTAGATCCATGTAGTTTGTTGGTCAGATACTCCATGTTGCATGCATGTGGATTAATGGTTCATTAACTTGTTCTTTTACTAAACTCTCACATGGTTTGGAGTGTGTTGTTTTGATTAACTTTTAGTAAATGTTCATTGTTGTATATTGGAAAGGCATGGTCTTGGACATCAGATAGAAGTGGCCACAAATACTAAGTCCGCATTTTTAATAGTTGTGTACATGTGGGTGAGGCACTTTGCATTTCTGAACTTCAGTTACCTTATTTTGAAAGATGCATTAGCATTCTTCAAGCACGATTGAGAATACACGATTATGAAATAGATGAACATAAAATAAGTAATCAATAAATTTGTTTCCTTCCTTCCTAAAAAAAATCTATGGATATTTATTTATAACATATGAAACTGTGGCTTATAGTAAGGTCAAAATAGGGCCTAAATTATCCTCCCACTAATAAGGTATGAAAACACAAGTTTTCCCAGATTAATGCTGGGTTTTATCAATCATTTTAGCCATTGCAAACATATAGGTGAAAGGTTGATGTTTATATCTTCTTCAGTTTCAATTGCTTTGACTACTAGTAAAGTTGATAATATTTTACAAATTGCCTTTCAGTAATTTTTGCCCATTTCCTTTGGAATGTTTGTACCTTTCTTTTTATTTGTGAGAGTGTGCTGTCATATTTATTACAACTATTTTTCTACTAAATTTCCTGACTATTGCAATGCTAATAATACATAAAAAGTGAGGGTACTAGGTATATACTGGTTTATTCACTTTCACAGGAACTACACATACTTCCTGCAAACCTCAAGAGTGCCTTTTCTAACAGAAAACCACAGCTTAAAAGTACAGATAAAATATTTTAGTTTGCATATTTCTTGTGCAAGATCTAGACCAGGGGTTTCTCCATGAGGGGAAAGTATCTTGTTGCTCTGACATTTTGTTTGGGGACTCTCATTAAATCCATAATGAATAGAACACTGCTTATTACTCAGAGCTCTTCTACTGTGTGTTCCTTACTTATTAATTAGGTGACTTATAAAGAAACACCACTTAAAATGGAGTACAAGAAACTATGCCACGGATACCAGTAGAGGCTCTACCACAAACTAGTTTTGAGGAATCAGCCAACCAGTGACTTTCAGTGACTCGGTGCTTCTACCTTTACTTCCATTAACCTCTTGGAAATATGATGGAAGCTGGTAGTATTATGTCTACAAAATACTCAGATAATATACAAAGTACAAGTGTAATTTGTAACCATGCTCTTTCTCTTTTGCCATGTAGATCCTAGTATGTCAGACAATAATGCAGGTAAAGAAGTGAAATTAAGGAAATTAGGTAGCTCAAGGGTACATTTTTATGTTCAAGCTCAGGATAATTAAAAGGCAAAGAGGAGAGGGAGAGAGAGAGAGAAAATAGTACCTAATATGAATTGAGTGAGTAGCCTGTTCTCACTCCCAAGGGTTTCTAAGCAGAGTTTTGCAGGTACTGCCAATGGGTGCTGTGAAAACAAGTGGCCTTCATACTTTGATTTTCAAGTTGCCACCAAAATCTCTCCTGACCCAAAGCAATACTCCCATGATTCTGACATAATATCAGAAACTCCTCCATTAAAGTCATTGACTCATAAAGCTATTCCTTCATTCAACAAAAAGAGTTTTTATTATGTGTAAGATACCATCTTAGAAATAGGGGAAAAGAAAAGAATAAAGTATGACTCATGTTCTGGTGAGTGATATGTATCTATATCTACGGACATATAGATATATATCATAATCCATTGCAACATGACCTGCACTATCATAGCTTGATTAATTACTTGCAAAGGAACATTGAATCTCCAGGAGCCACAAACAATCCTGGGGTGCATAGAGCATAGAGCCTCACTCTCAGATATTAACACTGAATTATGGTTAATACATTACATTACATTACATGACAATACATGTCACTCTATGAAGCAAGAAGGTCCCTAAGGGAGCTCACAGAGAAGATAATTCTGAAGAAACAACGTGGGAAGATCGGCTCTATTGGCATTTCCCCAAGTGTTTTATACCAAACACTAGTTTTGAAAGTTATTCTATGAAAAAGGAAGATGGGGTCTACTTCTAATAAGCTTGGAAAATTTTTGTGTATTATTAAATCACAGTATACATCACCATATTAAAAGTTCTGAGAAGACCTGCAGTAAAGTTTAGCTAACCCAGCTTTTCCTAAATATTTTTAACTTATAGAACCCTTTTTCATAGAAGACTTAAACAAACTGGAGATGTATTTTAGAAATACTAATCCAGTGCATTGGTATTCTGTCTAGCGAGGGCCATACTAAAAGTTAGGTGTGATAGGGGTGGGTTCTAAACATAGCACTGTCTAAACTAGTAAGCACAGGAGTCATTTTAAGTTTTGTTTTCCTTTTTTTTTCAGAAGGCTGACATTTTGGCCACAAAGTCTGCCATAATCTTAAAATCCTCTGTCATGCAGAATTCAAACACTTATGGGTTTCCTAAACTGGATGTCAGGTAGCCTCAATGTGCCTGAAAAGAAATATACCTGAGGCCTGACATCCATGGCCAGCAGCCATCCTAAGAAGCATTTCCTTGAGAAGCCACATACTGTAATGGAAACCATGAGCTGTAAAATCACGTCGTTCAATCTTATCCTGATCCTGGTTCCATTGATACAAGATGTGTTACACAAAGGAGAATCAAGATCATCCCCACCTCACAGACATCAGAATTAGAAAAGGAACATATAACTTGTCTGGATCATAGGAGGGACTCAATAAATGGCAATGATTACAGTCAAAAGATAGACACTGAAACCAACACAAAGACTCCGAAACTAGAACCAAGACTGCCAGAAAAGTTGGTGACAAAGAGAGGAATATGGTTTTTATCAGAGGTTATGATTTTATTTTTATGAATACTAATGACTGATTTTTTGGAGTCAGCCAAACCTATGATCCTCTGTTTCCCTTACCTGATCTCCTCCCCATATTTGAAATACCAGGAGGAAGATGTATGTCATTAGACAACTTTGACCTCAGGCTAGAAGACACTTCCATCTTCCCAATGAGGGATCACTCACACATACAGTAAGACCTCTTTATTGTGGAATAATTAGTGTGTGAGTGTTATGGATGACCTAACTCTCTGATTAACGAAAACAATTTTTAATGTTATTCTTTATTGAAAATTTTTCCAGTTTTTTTTCTGATAGAGCAGAGGAAAAAAACTGAATCCTTAATGTCAGAGCCTCAGTCAACACATTTCGTATTAGTACCACAGACCAATAACTGACAAACAAAACCTAGAAGGATTCTGACCCTGTATGCATTACTTAAAAGAGACTATGATACTAGATTGAACCTGAGTGGGTCCCCAAAGTTGATTCCAAAAACAAATTGATCCAATGTTGTCTTATCAGAGTCTTAGCCTGGATATTCCATACAAAAGAGCAGCCACCATCCCACTCCTAAAATTTCTTGTCACCTGCTTTATTTGGACTCATAGCTCTTATCATCACCTTTGACACATCTTTGTATATTCTGTGTATTGTTCTTCTCTCTCTACTAGAATATAATGTCCTAAGAGCTGAGACTGTTTCAGTCTTGAATTCTCAGTGCCTATAATGTAGGAATTCAATAAACATTTATTGATTAAATAAAGGAATAGAAACTGATTCTCTTGTCATTTTCTTCTAAGGACAAAAAAGAGAAGCCCTGTTCAATTTAACTTGGAGCAAACCACTATATGCTGATATGATCCTAATATCAAGAAAAATATGGAGAGGGAAAAGCTTAAAGTTTACAGGGACTAGAACAGATCTTAAAAGTGACCTAGCCAATCCACTACATTTTTATGAATGGGAAAACACTTATGGATGCACACAGTTCATTGCATTTTGAGAAATGAATACCCCTCTGTAACTAGTACCACAAGACATAGAACATTTCTGTTACTCTTTGTGTCCTTTCCCACCCAATCCTCTCCATCCCTGGGCCCAGGCAACAACTGATCTGATTTCTGTCACTGTGGATTAGTTCACCTGTTCTAGAATTTTATATAAATGGAAGCAAACAGTGTGTAATCTTTTGAGTCTGCTTTCTTTTACACAGCATAGTGTTTTCAAGATCCATCTATATTGTTCCATGCATCTGAAATTCGTTTCATTTTATTGCTGAATAGTATTTCATGGCATGGATTTAGAACAAGTTGTTTATCTAGTCACCTGCTGATGGACATTTGGGTTGTTTCTAGTTGTGGGCTTTTATTAATAAAGTTACTATGAATACTCTTAAAAAACAAAATTACAGTTATGGGCAACACCAGGAACTTAATGCCTATTCTGTCACATCTCTCGGGCAGGGCTCAGTGGAAGTCAGAAGAGTGACCCCATCAACACAAAATGCGATATAGGGCTTCCCTGGTAACGCAGTGATTAAGAATCCACCTGCCCATGCAGGGGACACGGGTTCGAGCCCTGCTCCAGGAAGATCCCACATGCCACAGAACAACTAAGCCCATGCGCCACAACTACTGAGCTTGCATTCTAGAGCCCATGCGCCACAACTACTGAAGCCCACGAACCACAACTACTGAAGCCCGCGTGCCTAGAGACCGTGCTCTGCAACAAGAGAAGCCACCGCACTGCAACCAAGAGTAGACCCTGTTTTCCGCAACTAGAGAAAAGCCCACATGTAGCAATGAAGACCCAATGCAGCCAAAAATAAATAAATTAAATAAATACATTTAAAAGAATAAAGAGATGAGATTGACAAATATGAATCATTTTTTTCAAAAATGTGATCTATATGGGGGAGAATGATTAATGCATTCCTTTGTTTGCTTTTCCAACTACACAAGACAGAGCCCCTGTGGAAAAAGTATGCAGTGATAGGTTCATGTGGTGGATGCACGCTTGCACACTAGTCTTCCCCCCATCACCTGCAGTGGCTCCTATTCTGCTGATCCTCTTCGCAGTTCACTGCATCCAACCAGGACAGACATTAAAGTAAAATTAAGTATGAACTGCACTGTGACCTGGGGAATACACACAATTCTAACCCATCTACTTCCCTTCTTTCTGTAAATGACATTACTCAAGTAACTTATAAAAAATTCAAAGTGTTGATCATCATCTACTTTTTAAAAGTTGTTATTAGTACCCCTAATTTCATTATACATTTTCTTACTTATGGCATTTTAATATGTTCCATAATAAGCCATAAATGTAAAGCTGTTCCCGAAAATTTCCCTCAAGTACATATAAAAGTTTTATACTCCCCTTTGCTGCTTAGCTGAGTTTACAGCTTACCTTTTCCTTCTCTTTATAACCATGAGCATTTTTCTTTGGGTCACAATCAATAGTCTACAAAAATGAGTCACCATATTTGCACCAAGCTCTGCACTCCCAGAGCCTCCCTTTTTTTTTTTTTTTTAGTTCTTGTTTCTTCTTTCTTTCTTCATGTCACTTATATTATCCCTGCTGTAGGAATTTACCTAATCTTTGTATTATTATCTCCTATTGGAATAAAGCCCATTAATTTCTGAGTTTACCATCAAAACCAAAGATGGAATCATCCTCCCACTGTTAGAATCAGCTGATAGTCCTAACATTTAAAAAATAAATCTTTAGATATTCAGCATCTGGATTTTTCTTACATAGTCAAAATAAATTTGTTAGGGGTATTTACATTTGCATAACTGACATGAAAAGAGTTTAATAAATGTGTAAACTCTGCATATTTAGTGCCTAAACTGTTAGTGTGGGGAAATGCTAACACTTTTATTAAACAGTTTCTAGAAGTGAATGTATGAATGTATTGAAAGAAGGTAGAAAAATTACACATGCACTTTAGGTATTTCTGGCAGGGATATCTCCACCAAACAAACAAACAAAACAAAACAAAACAAAACAAAAAACGGTACACATATAGAAATTCAAGGAAGCAAATATCAAAATGAAGAAGACATTTTTTTCTATTCAATGGGGAGAAGAGAGTGAATTAATTATTCAGGTATTATGCCTATAGTGGAGTTAGTCATTGAAATATATTAATGTGGGTTTTTTCCCTTTCCACATTGGTGTCTGTAGTGGCTATTTGCCAGAATGGTGGCAATATGACTTCCTATGTCTATGGACATTCCCATATCATAGTCCTTTCTCCCAACGTAGAGTCCTGAGTCTGTCTCCAACATGTCATTGTCATATGGCTTAGACTGAACCAATCAAACTACTGATACAAGTCTGGATTTGGAAGAGACTAATATGCAGATAGCATGTTCCACATGGAATCCATGTTTTGGGAGAATTTTATGATTGTGGACAAAAGCCATGGAGTTTGTTTGTTTTTAGTTAACTGACTTTATTTTTAAGGTCAGTTTTAGTTTCGCAGCAAAATTGAGCAGAAAGTACAGAGTCCCCATATATCCCCTTGCTCCACACACATATATAGTCTCCCCCTATCATCATCCCACACCAGAGGGGTTCATTTGTTCCACTGATGAACCTACATTGACACATCATCACCCAAAGTCCACAGTTTCCATTAGGACACACTCTTTGTGTTGTACATTCTATGGCTTTTTACAAATGTACCCACCCTTTACAGCTTCATACAGAATAGTTTTATCACCCCAAAACTCACCTGTGCTCCACCTATTTATCCCTCCCTCAGTCTAAATTTCTGGAAACCACCACTCTTTACTGACTCCATAGTTTGCCTTTTCCAAAATGCCATATAATTAAAATCATATATTATGTAGTCTTTTCACATTGACTTCTTGCACTTAATAGTATATTTTTAAGTTCCTTCCATGTCTTTTGTGACTTGATCGCTCATTTCTCTTTACTACTGAATAATATTTCATTGTATGGGTGTAGCAGAGTTTATGTAGCAGAGTTTATTTATCCAGTCTCCTGTCGAAGGACATTTTGGTTGCTTCCAAGTTTTGGCAATTTTGAAAAAAAGCTATTAAAACATCCATGTGCAGGTTGTGTGTGAGCATATGTTTTCAACTCATTTGGGCACATTCCAAGGATAGCAAGTGATGGATCATATGGCATGACTATGTTTAGCTTTGTAAGGAACTGCCAAACTATTCATAAGTGGCTGTGCCACTTTGCATTCCCACCAATAACGAATGAGAATTCCTGTTGTTCCACATCCTTGCTTTCATTTGGTGTTGTTAGTGTTTTCAATTTTTACCATTGTAATAGGTGTGTAGTGGTATGTCATTATTATTTTAATTTGCAATTTCCTGATGAGGTATGATGTTGAGCATCTTTTCCTATGTTTATTTTCCATCTGTATATCTCCTTTGGTGAGGTATTTGTTAAAATCTTTTGCCTGGGTTATTTAGTCAAGTTGTCTGTTTTCTTATTGTTGAGTTCTAAGAGCTCTATGCATGCTCTGGATAACAGTCCTTTATCAGGTATGTCTTTTGAAAATATTTTCTCCTAACCTGTGGCTTATCTTCTCCTTCTCTTGACAGTCTTTCACAGAACAGAAGTTTATAATTTTAATGAGCTCCAATTTAATTTTTTCGCTTAAGGAGCAGACCTTTAGTTTCATACCTAAAACAAAAATCATCTCCAAACACAAGGGCATCTAGATTTTCTCCTATGTCATGTTCTAGATGTTTAATAATTTTGTGTTTTACACTTGGCCTATGATACATTTTGAGTTAATTTTTCTTGAAACGTGTAAGGTCTGTGTCTAGATTTTTTTTTTTTTTTTGCTTGTGGATACCAGTTGTTCCAGAACTATTTGTTGAAAAGATTATCCCTTCTCCCATCATACCCACTCTAAGAAGAGTTGTACATTACCTCTCTCTTTCCTGAGGCTGAGATATCACAGAAAGTCACTATCTGAGATCAGGCTCAGTTTCTTAATAACTGTGTGCTCTTAGCCAAGACAATCAATCTCTCTGTGGCTCAGTTTTCTTACCATTTAAATTTCAGTGACAGTTTTAGACTCGCTGTATTGTTACATCTATATCTACAAACAAATATAATACTCTACAAGTATTACAATCACAGTGGAAGAATTCCCTAGTGAAGAGAGAAACATGTGACAACGTCTTTCTTTAAACTAGCTAAGGATGCATCTTTCATTTCCTATTTAATAGTGGTAACTCATACTTATATATAAATTCAGAAAATTTTTAGAGAACATTCTTGGTATAATTCTCCCCTTCTCTCTGTTATTTCTATTTCTTGATCATGTCCATATTATTACCTATTTCAAATGCTGTACTGCAATTGGTTTTCTTACATCATAGTGTCATCTGCTGGATTGTGAGTTCTTGGAGAACAGAAGTGGTGTTTTAATTATCTTGACATATTCTAAGCTTAACAAGCTGCCTGTCTTATAGCAAGTACTCAAAACTATTTGCTGAATTGAACCTCCTGTTAATAAAGTTTATTTTCTCTTATACATAATTTTAGAACTATGAAAGTATAGAATGAAGGATATAATGTAATTTGTTATTCCTCCCATTCATCCCAAAAATATGAATTGACCCCCTTCCACTGTTCTGTGCTAGGCAAGGGGACTTGGTGTCATAATTCACACAAGCAGCTTCTAGTCTAAGTACAGGAGTGGGGTGAGGGAAGCACAGACAGGCAAAGGAGTAATTTCAAAATAAATTGGTAAGATTTAGGTTAAAGTTAAGTATAAGATGCCACAGAAAAACAAAAGAGGGGTTGCAGTCACTAAAAATACAAATTAATATTGTAAGATCTCTCCTTCTTAGATTATTTCATTGAATTGAATTGAAGTCCAAAAAACCACAGGGTTATTGTTAGTAGACTCAGGTCCTACCTAAGTGATTCAAAACATCCAGTCAGTTAGTTTAAAGTTATGTGCACTATTTGGTTGAAACCTCTTAGCCTTACATAGCTCCCTTAGATAATGTGATAACAAGATATGTATACCTATATTCTTCCACATATATTATTACCTTTTGAAAACCTCTAGAGTTTGGAAGACATTTGGGAAACTCAAGTACATGTTCAGTCAGGAAACTTTCCTTTCATCTTCTGTGACTTTGCTAGGTTTCACCCCTCATAAAACAAGTGTTTTCTTCTTAGTGTTTCGTTTGAGACCAGCTTTGAACATTCTGGTAAGCAAATATCAATGAGAAAGGACAGATGACACCACCCTTTGCTAGGAAGGCACTGTGTTAATCATTTCCTCTCTGGTTCACTAGTTGGATGACTAGAAGTAAGCTGATTCCAACAAGCTGCCCTCAGTTACCCTCTGAAAATACTTGACATTGCTGATTGTCCCTTTAGGACTAGTAAAACAGTCCTTTCTCTTCCCTTGAAACTATCTAGGTTTGATCAGCTCTTAGCTATTTAAAATCAGATAGAAGTGGGTGTATACATCATCAGCTACTTGGATAGTAGAGTCATACACATGAATCAAATTAGCAACTTAATAAGAACAGGGGGGCATGAGTCTGGGGTGCTAAGTGCCCAGGTGAAGTAATGTTAATTAAAACGTTACTGCAAATTGTGATCACATTCAAAAATGTTCCAGGTGACAGTGTTTGGAATGTTAAAACCTTACTGGCAAAACAAAAAAGCATGACTTGTATGATAACTAGAGTAGTGACAGTTACGGAAATCACAGAAAGGCAGTGAGATCATTGCCCAATTTGAGGAGAATTGATTTTTGTTTGCATAAAGTATCTTTCCATCAAAAGTCTAATCTTTGCTACTTTGGCAAATGAAAGAACTCACAAGTTATATATTTTTTTCTTTCTTTTAAGGACATCAAATGAGACACAGAGGTATGAGAATTTGCTCCAGATCAAACTTGAATGAAGCCACTTTTTGAGTAGTGAACCCTCAGAATGGGACCCCAATAGCGGTTGGATCATTTTCTCCTTTATTCCATAAAAATAGAACTCCATTATGAAGACAGGTTGAAATAGATTTTAAATTGTCATTGTCACAGTTGTCACCTATAACTCATGTGTAGAGAACCATTTTGTGCTAGAACCTAAAAATGATGAATATAGCTTTCATCTCTAATAAACACTGACCAAAATCTCTCCCATCATGGCTATCATCAAAAGGAGGTACAGTTAAGACAGAAATGGAATACAAATGATGTATTACTTTTACAAATATGCAATGAATAAACTTTGGGACTGTTCTTAATAATAAATATTTATTAATAAGAGCATCTAAATTAATATGAAAGACATAAAAAAGTATAAAAAAATAATTTGACTCATGCAGCACTTTTATAAAAGGTGAATATAATGTAATTAGTCCATGAGCTTTAAAGGGAAATGAGCTGTGAGGGGACAGCTAGTGAGGGGACAAGATGCCAGAGGGTCACTACCCACTCAGGGTCACAGCTGTATTGCTGGATTGTTGGGCTCCTGTAGGCTTGGTCTGGCTCACATTTCTCCTGGTGGACTTGTCTATTGTTCGGACTGCTTTTTTCACCCATTCAACATGTGGATCAGCACAGACTTTAAGGCCACGTCTGGTAATAAATCTGCAATGCAAAGAAAAAATAGACAAAGTTAGTCACATCCTCAAAGCCTTGGGACCAGAAGTTAAGATCAGATCATATATAAGAGATCTTGTGCAGAAATGACTGGACAAAGCAGTTTTTCAGATTCAGGAAAACATAAATGAAAATCTTTCTTCTGCAATCTGTCTTCCCATAAAGGAGAAGTAGCTCCAGGTAATACCCAGATCCCTGGTTCAGCATAAATTGCAGGCTCCTTTTCTCATCATTGCTACCAGGTGATGTAATTAAACTGGACATTTGAGGTTATCTAGTCCAATTTTTTCATATCATATTCTTTTTCACATCTAAACACACTCATCTTATTTTCTGGGCAAAAGGTGATTTCTTTATCATATTTTGGGAGGTAAAGTTGCAATTGTGTGTTGGGAAGAGTTGCTATTCTGAAGATGAGATCCTGGAAAGAGAATGGTACCATGTAGGCTAGTTGTTGACACTATTCCTCGAGATATGGCAACTGATAAAATATGGCACTCTACTCCAGCCCACCATAAAGGCAGAGAAAGGCAGGGAAGGGGAAGGATGGGAAGGGAGGTATCCCACACCAGTGTGTCTCTATGGTCAAATCCTGATCTGAACCAGCCAGCTCTAAACCTAACCCTTGGGACTGAGCATATGATTCATCTGGTTCCCAGTTAGATTCTTCTGCTAAGATAAAGTAGAAAGGACAGTGATATTCTTCACTTGGTTGCCAATTTTTTGTCATAAACATTGTTTGGGACTACATAAAGGCATGGTTAATATGGAAAAACAAAAGGACTATTGGTTACATTGAGGTTTTCCTCCTTGTTGACATTTTTCCTGAGGAGGGCAGCATTTCTATATACTGTGCTCCATCAAGCCCAGATTTGGGAGAGAGAAACTCACATCACTGCTTTCATGGAGCCCTCCTTGATGGTGTAGGTCTTGATGTTTTTAATTGGCAGTCGCTGGGTAGTCAGACTCACACAGATGGTCTTTTCTAGAACTTCACTCCCCACACCTAGCAAAGAAAACCATGCAAATAAAAATAAGTTATAGTTTCTAATACTATAAATGTTTGAATGTTATAAATAAAACAACAAAGAGTGACATGATAAAGAATAATTTGGGAAAGGAACACTAAATATGGGAGAGGTAGATCATTTTTGACTGAATAAATAAAGGCGTTCTCATTTTAAATGGTAAAATGTAAAATATGTGAAAGAAGTAGTTCATAAAGTACTCCTCCTCAATAGAAATGGTCCAGGGGATTGAACATTTTAAGTGTAGAGAATATCTTACATTAGAGAAGGGAAAATTACTTGGAAGAGTGAATAATAGTAAGGGTTTTCTGAAATCTAAAAAGGGTTTCTAAGTGCTGATTTCCTCCTAAGTTGAAGAGACTGATATTTGCTTCTCAAGGAAGCAAATATTCTCAGAGATTATTTCTCAGAGAAATATTCAGCAAAAAAGCATCTAAAATAATAGCTGATGATGACAAAATTTGAGCTACAGTGTTGCTCATGTCAGAAGCCTTTCTATAAAGATGAAACTGAGCAGAAAGTATTCACTAACATTGCTCTTATCTCTCCTCTCCATCACACAATATCCAGTCTGTACATTCTTAACCCTCTACATTTGCCTATTTATTTATTTACTTATTTTTTATTTTTTTGCCAATTTATTTTTAATGCTGAACTATCTCTGAACCCAGTGAAAGAAGGAAATACCCAAGTGTCTACAGTCTTCCTCAGTCTTCTTTCCCCTACCCATACATGGGTTTCCACCAAATGGCAGAATACTGTCTTAGACAAATGCCAGCCAGCCATGGTTAAGACAACATTTGGCCTAAACTTTTTGCTTCATCAATATTTTTTTATTTGGGGCACAATTTCAGAGAGTTCCAGACATTGCCATCTCTATTTATGGACACCCTTGGCATCCCTGATCAGCTTCAGATATTCCACTCTAAGTAATAAGTCTACAGATTAGGAAGTTGAAAGGAGAGTTAACTGAAACACTAATTATACCCAAAGGATATTCCCTCTTGTTGCCAGAGACACAAGGAGAAATACACTCCAACCAGCTGGGAAATAATGATCCTTTAAGAAACATGTGTAGAATGCTCAGGTAAGCCTCAGTGTAGTTAAGTCTCATCTGGGTATGTCTTGTAGGTTTATTTGATTGTATATAAGACATTAATATTTGTTAGCACTTATGGTCTCTTATAAACTCAAGAAATTGATCATCAGTGGGAACAACATTCATAGAAATAATAATAGACTCTCCTACACAATTAAAGGTAATATTGATTTCCTGGTATGAAGGTATGAGCTACTAGTCATTTCTGTTTTCATACAAAACATTGATTTCCTTCAGAACATACACCCTCTAGCTCATTACCGCATTGTGAAGTGTCAAAATTTGGAGGATTTTCAAGATCAATACTAAACAGGCAAAAGCCTCAAAGTTGTCATCACCATTCCACAGCTAACATTAATCAAGAAGTTAGGACCTGTGTGGAAACCTGATAAGTGATCATAAGATTTATTTCATTTTAATCCCAAGTAAGTGTATCGGTTATTACATTCTTCTTATAGATAAGTAAGCACAGGCACAGAGAGGTGAAGTAATTTACCCCAACTCACCTAACTATAAAAAATAGGGGCCCAGATTGTAACCAAGTTTTATCTTTGAAATCTACAAAGTCTCCTAGAGTCAAATTATTCCTATTTTGCACATGGGAAGCCTGAGGCTTAGCTCAGAGAAAGTATACTCCAGTCAAAGCCTGAGTCAAAACCAAAATGTGTGGCCACTGCCTGCATATGTAGATGCTCCTTATCTCATAAATAAGCTTTTGACTTACCTTCCACAGTGTATGCAGCGAGACAGCAGATTCCGAGGAAGGCCAGGATGAGAAGTCTCATGGCTGAGGTCCTGATGAGCTGTGCAGCGAGAGGCTGAGGAACTGATCCTTTCAGTCTCTTTTATTCCTCCAGTGATCAGCGCACTTCCTGTCATGAGAGGGGGCTTTCAAGGTGGTTGTGGAATCACGGAAAGTCTTTGCAATACTGATGCTTTCTTTGGTTGAAAAAAAGAGTTCCTTTGTCCCCACTCATACTAACCCAACACCTTGTGGCCTTTTCTCTTCCTCCTGTGGTTAATATGTCCGTGAAACCAAATATGTGCACAAAAGAAACAGTTGTCTCATCTCCTGCCACCATTCTAAATTCAAACCTTCCACTGCACACATACCCCAAGGCCATGCCAGTGTCATGGCCCAGGACAGGAACAGTGTAAAGGAAACAAGGTGGAGTGGTCCCTGTGGTCCATCTCCCCCACCTGCCTCATGTAACATCAGCTGTGACATGAGGCTTCCACCACTGTGGATCCTAAGCCCAGTGACGCCTTAGGGAGGTGAAGGGATGCTGTTGCTTCCCTGAGCTCCTCACTCCTCTGCCTTAATCTTCTTATTTCTCTCCTCTGTCCTCATTCAAGTGATCCCCTTTCTTTATACCAGCCTCCCCACATACCCAAGAAACATTTCAATAATGATGATTGGAGCCTGTCTATATGCACAGGTTTGCCTTATTTTAACTTAATACATACCTTTTTAAAAGATTTTGAAAAGTTGTCCTCAGGAAAATTTTATTTTGGAAAAAAGAAAAAGGAAATTATCTATAATCTTACCATTCTGTTTTCATTTTTAATGTTTTTCAATGAGTATCTATCGGTATATATATGTTTGCAGAGTTGAGACAATTATAAAGACTAATTTTACATCTATGTATATATGCTGCAATATTTCTTCATAGTCTTCATGTTTCTACTCTAAATAAACACATACACAGGCACTTAAACCATTCCCTTATAACTTATTGTTATATAGACCATATCTGTAAGGTAAATTTTGATTAATTACACTGAATCTTTTGTTTTTAATCACCAGACGTAGGATTACTAGGCAAAATCATATGATCATCTTTATAACTCTTGCTACATATTGACACATATACTTCCCAAAATGTAATTTCCATTTGCAATTCTTCCAGAAGGGTTTCAGTGTATCAGCTACAATACAACCTATCTGGCACTCAATTTGTTGTTCTTGGTTTTTGTCTTGTTTTATTTAACATAAGTATCTATAAAATGCATTTATTAATTATGTGTGTAGCTAAAAGGTTTTGTCATTACCATTCAGGGATATGAAAATAACATTCTGATTAAATATATGTATAGCTAAAAGTTTTGCCATTGCTATTAAGGATATGAAAACTAATTCCTATATTTCTATAAAAATTATAGGTTAACCTCTAAGATACTTTTCATTAATGGCATTTAATTTTCCACCCAGATTTTACTCAGATATTCAAATAGCTTTTTAGTTATCTCCACGTGGCTACACTGTCAGTTCTTAAACTTTGAACACATCTTTCTACTCAAAATGCTTCTCCTCTTATTACACATTGACATCGAATAATGTGTTATCTACTATTCAATTTCCAAATAGAGATTACTTGGGTCATCTTAGACTCATTGCTAGCCACCCATATGTTGTTCTCAACCAAGTTGGACTAAGTATACCTTCAAAGTAGCTCTTCTGTATGTCTTCTCCTCTCTCTCCACACTGCTCAAGGCAAGACCCCATCACTCCTTGTTAGGACTACTGCAGTAAACCAACTGATTCCCCCAGGCTTGGGTCTCCTCTGTTTCCAATCTATTTTCCACAGCATTGCCAGAGTAATCATTCTAAAGTCTTGATCTAATCAGGTTGTTTTCCTGCTGAGAACCTCTTTGCTAATTCCCATTGCCTACAGGATTCATTCATTGTCATATATAAAGGTGTTCAAGATATAACACTGCTTCTTTTAAGACTCATTTTTCACCACTCATGCACATGATCCAAAACCTCTAGCCTTAATAAAAGTCTGTGCAGTCAACCAAATGGGCCATCCTCTCTTCTACTCCCAATATATTGCTTCCATTTTCTGGAATGCCCATTCCAGGTCCCTACATAATTATTTGTAAACTCATCCCCTTTCTACAAGTTTTCCTGAATTCTCTAGATACAATTAAGTTGTGCCATCTTCAATGACCTCTTGGAACTTTCTAGCCACCACTGTTCTATCACTAATCTCATTTTTATTTTCCTACTCAATTACCTTTCCGCATCTCCCACTAGATGGCAGGCTCCTTGAGAGCAGGTATTTGCCTCAGTGCTGTCTGGATCTCTGGCACTAGCAGAAAGTTTGCTATATAGTGGACGCTCACCAAATGGTTTTTGAATAAATGAATTCTTTTCAAAAGACCAACATTATAATATTGTACATTAAGTAAAGGATGAACATCTAAAAACATAAAGCCAGAAGACTGTGCCTATGTCTTCCTCTCCTGTTTATAGTCAAATAGACAAATTGACCAATGGCTGAATTTTTACTTAGCATATTGAAATGGAATTTCTTACACTCTGAGAATGAATTATTCATTTCAATTGTTCAAAGCATGCACTACAGTCTCTAATGGAGAAGAGCTAAGTAACCAACAAAAAAGTAGAAACCTATTGCAAAATGGGCATAATCTGCTAATGTGGACGTTGATTGACAACCAGTTGAAAGATATTAGAACAAATTTTTCTCATCCTTGACTCCTCTCTTTCTCTTACATGCCACACCCAATCTGTCAGAAAATACTGTTGTCTCTCTGTCTTCAAAATACAATCTAAACCATTCTCATCACCCCAAGAGACCCAACTCCAAGCCACCCTCACTTCTCACCTGGATTAGCAGATTCATGCAACAGCCTCCTAACTGATTTTCCTAATTCCTCCCTTATTTGCTTTTGGTCAATTTACCACCCTGGCAAAGGTAATCATTTCAAAATGTAAGTAATATGTTACCTCTCTGCTCAAAAATCCTTCAATGGAGCACATTTTCATGAGTGAACAACAAAGTCTTTTTTTTTTTTTTTTTTTTTTTGCGGTACGCGGGCCTCTCACTATTGTGGCATCTCCCGTTGCGGAGCACAGGCTCCGGACGCGCAGGCTCAGCGGCCATGGCTCACGGGCTTAGCCGCTCCGCGGCATGTGGGATCTTCCCGGACCGGGGCACGAACCCGTGTCCCCTGCATTGGCAGGCGTACTCTCAACCACTGCGCCACCAGGGAAGCCCCTCTTTTTTTTTCTCTAAGTATTGTTTAATATATTTAGATGTTTTGCTCTATGTTAATCACTTGAGCCTAGAGTAAAGGTTAAAGGGCAAAAGTATTAAAAATTAATATAGCCACCATAATTTGTTAATGATACACAATATAAAAAAGAGGAAAATTAAGGCATCAAAAACATAAAATGGAGTGGGGATTAAAATGGATAGAGTTTTTGCATGCACACAACGTTATGTTGTTATAGCAGGCTGCTATATTTGTCAGATGTTTATGTAAGCCTCATGATAACCACAAAACAAAAACAGTATATACACAGAAGAAAAGAGACAGGGATCAAAGCATATTACTATAGAAAACCATCAATTCACAAATAAATTCAACAACAGAGGAAAAAAGAAACAAGGAGACTACAAAATAACTAGAACAATTGAGATGGTATTAGTAAGTCCTTAATTATCAATAATTACTTTAACTGTAAATGGATTAAATTCTCCAATCAAAAGGCCTAAAGTGACTAAATGGGTTTTTTAAAAAGACCCAAGTACATACTGCCTACAGAGACTCATTTCATTGTTAAGGACACAAATCAGCTCAGAGTAAAGGGATGGAAGAAGATATCCCATGAAAATGGAAACCAAAAGGGAGCAGGGCTAGCTATACTTATATTTAGACAAAATAGACTTAGGTCAAAAACCATAACAACGTGACAAAGAATGTTATTTGTCTAGAACGTAATGACTGTAAATATACACAGTCTTTACAAGGGTTTACAAGTACCTCCATGACCTATGTTCCCATCTCCCATTTACTCTCTGACATCATCTCCTTCTACTCTCCCCCCCTTCTTTCTCCACTGCAGTCACAATGACCTCCCTGGTGTTTCTCAGACATGTCAGCATGCTCCTGCCTTCAAGTCTTTTCACTTGCTGTTTACTTCACCTGGTATTTTCTTCCCTCAGACATAAGTGTGGCTCAGTCCCTTACCAACTTCAATTTTTTGTTCAAATACTGCTTTCTTATTGGGGCTTTCCTGACCACCCAATTTAAAAGTGCACACACATACCAATTCTGATATCACTTGATTTCTCTTTGCTGCTCTACTTTCATTCATAGTACCTAGCACCTTCTAATATAACAATAATTTACTTTTTTATCATCCATCTTCTTCCTGGAATTGTTTGCCTTTTTCATTTCCTCAGAGTCTAGGACAATGCCTGGCATAAAGAAGGTGCTGAATTAATATATACATGCTAAATGTAAATATATTAGAATGCATAAGTGTATGAGTGTGTGAGAAGTCATATGATCACATAAAATATTTGTACCTGCAAAGACTAGTACTCTGGAAGATCAGTACCATTTATATATGTGTGACCACAGAGTAGAATGGTAGAATTTTTTTTGAAGGAAAAAATTCTTTTTTGAGGGAAGAAAGTATAAATATGAAGAGTGAAGGTAAGAAAACTCAATACATTTTCTCTTTTCTTTTTACTGTATGGGCTGAATATTTTGATTCATCTGAAAAGAAAATTAATTCATATTTTATCATATGTAATATGTAATTCACATAAAAATTTCTTCTTCTGTAGAATGAATGTTTGTATAATATTCCATTTTTCTATCGGATAATTTATTTTCTTATTGATGTGTATGATTTTTTTATGTATTTCCATTCTAAGTCTTTGTCTTTTGTACGTGTTGCAAATATTTTTTCTCAGTTGGTAGCTTATCTTTTCACTTCCTTTATGATGTCTCTGATGGGCAAAAAAATATTAATACCAATGTAATCAAATTTATCTATATTTTATTCTATGGTTAGTACGTTTGTGCTTTAATAAATTATTTTCTCCCCCAAAGTCAACAAAACTTACTCCACTGAAAGTTTTAAAGTCATGTATTTGACACTTAAATTTTTAACATTTCTAGTGGTTATTTCTGTCTGTAGTGTGAGATAGAGATCCAAATGCATTTTTTTCCTCTTTAGATAACTGAATTTTCTAGCTCTGGTTTTGAATAGTTCTTCCTTTTCCCACACTACCTGTCACATATTAAAGTTCCACATACATGTGCATCTCTTTCAAATTCTCTGTTGCATTGGTAAATCTATCTATCCTTGACTCATACCATTCTATTACTATTTAATTACTATAGGCTTATAATTTAACCTTAATTTCTAGTAGGGCAAACCCCCTTTCCTTAATCTGTTTCTTCAGAAGTGTCTTGGCTTAAGCTCACTGGTGATCATGAAAATGTAAATCAAACCACAGTGTGACCACACTTTATTCCCATTCAAATGGCCAAATTAAGTCTGATAGTATATTGTGATGACAGGGATATGGAGCAACATGAATTACTCATGGCATTAGAAATTGGTACAACACTTTGAATAGCAGTTTGGCATCATTGTGTAAAGCTACACATTTACATACCCTGAAGCTCCAGAACTTCCACTCCTAGATGTATACTTAGAGAATATCAAAAAGAAGGAGCACATAGATAGGAGTTATTTGAAATGCTCAAGTTATCTGAAATGCTAAGTGGGAGGTAGATTACTAGTGGAAAATTACACAACTTAATTAATTGTATAAAAGAAGATCATATGTAGACCAATGATGGTAACCTATAATTCCATAACTCAGATTGGACTAACTGCTATAACAAGCAAACAAAACTCTCACTGGCATAACACCAAAATAAAAAAAAATAGTTTACCATTCACTCACACAAAAGTCAGTGCAGAAGTGCCTAGCAAATTGTCTTTCTTAAGGGCTCTTCTCCAAAATGTGACTCAGGAATCTAGTCTGTTTGTACCTTGGAGCAAAACTATCCCTTACATCCTGGGAGTCCTTTTCTTCCAGCTTCAGAAAGGAAAATGAAACAACACGAAAAAGCACACCTACTCTTTAATTATTTTGATCTGGAACTGACATTTTTTCTTCGGTCACATTTCACTTGTAAGAACAAGTTATCTGGTCCCATCCTAGAAGCAAGGACAGAAGGGAAGAATAGGGTGCGTCTGGGAAATGTGATCTAGATCTGTGTTTGGAAAGAAGAGCAGTTAAGGTCTAGCATGTCCTGCCTCAGCCATACAACTGTGATTAATCCAATTGTGCAGCTACAGTTCTGGTTATTTTTATCCATAGTAAACAAGTTTATTATTCTTCTATCATTTCCTTTCTATTTTTTTTCTCACATTTTCATTAAAATATAATTAACATGCAGTACTGTATAAGTCTATGGTGCACAGAATAATGATTTGATCTACCTACACCCTGAAATAATTATTACAATGTTTAATGGACATCCATCATCTCTTATAGATGCAACATTAAAGAAATAGAAAAAAATATTTTTCCTGTGATGAGAACCATTAGGATTTACTCTCTTAACAGCTTTCATATATACCAAACAGCAGTGTTCATTATATTTGTCACATTGTACATTAATCACTAGTACTTATTTACCTTACAGCTGGAAGTTTGTATCTTTCAACTACTTTCCTCCAATCTCCCCTCTCCCCACCCACCACATCTGGTAATGACAAATCCAATCCTCTGTTTTTAATGTTTGTTTGTTGGCTTGTTTGTTTTTGAAGTATAACTGACCTAAAAAACTATATTAGTTCCTTGTACACAACATAGTGATTCAATATTTTTATACATTTCAAAATGGTCACCATAAGTCTAGTTGTCACCATACAAAGACAGTACAAAATTATTGACTATATTCCCCACACTGTATATTTCATAACTGACTCATTTATTTTGTCACTGAAAATCTGTACCTCTTAGTTTCCCACACTTATTTCTCTTCTCCTCTCACCCCCTTCCCTCTGAAACCCACCATTTTTTTTCTCTGCATCTATCTCTGTTTCTGTTTAGTTATGCTTGCTCATTTGCTTTTTTTTTTTTAGATTCCACATATAAGTGAAATTATACACTATTTGTCTTTCTCTGTCTGACTTATTTCACTTTGGATAATTCTCTCTAGGTCCATCCATGTGGTTGGAAATTGCAAGATTTCATTCTCTTAAGGTTCCATTTTTTTAAAGGACAAAAATAAAAGAAAGATTACTGCAACTATTTTCTTTGAAACATAATTCCAGTATATTTTTCTTATACTGTACTTAATTTTTTCCCTAATTTAACATAGCTTTGTTATTTTTTTTTTTGGATAAAAACAGTATGATTATTGCAAAAAAAGTCAGACACTATAGAAAAAAAAATTTTAAGAAAAATTCACCCAAATCCCACTGCCCAGAGATAACCATTTAACCACTATTGATGTACCTTCTTCCAAACATCTCTCAGATAAATATGCCTACACATATATCACTTCACAGTCTTTTCACAGCATTCAATGGTTGTAGGTTTACTGTACATTTGCAATGTGTGAGGCTTTGTGCTAAGGACTCAAGGGTGTTAACCCATTTATGAATAACAATATTATAAATTAAGTAGAATTATTATCTATATTTTATAGATGAGAAAATTGAGGCTAGGAGAAGTTAAGTAATCCACTCACAATCCCAAAGCTTAGTGATAACAGAGTGAAGATTCAAACTCAGATCTGCCAGATTCCAAAGCCTAAGCTTTTAAGCAGTGCCCTATGCTGTCAGATATTCTCTGATGCACTTGCAATTCCCTATTGATAGTCTCTAGGTTATTTCCTTTCTAAACCCCAGACCACACAGCAACAAGGATAGCCATGTTCTCGTTCTCAATTGTGAAAAACTGAAAACTTTTCCGCTAAAATCAGGAACAAGAGAAGGTTGCCCACTCTCACCACTATTATTCAACAGAGCTTTGGAAGTTTTAGCCACAGCAATCAGAGATGGAAAAGAAATAAAAGGAATCCAAATTGAAAAAGAAGAAGTAAAACTGTCACTGTTTGCAGATGGCATGACAGTATACATAGAGAATCCTAAAGATGTTACCAGAAAACTATTGGAGCTAATCAATGAATTTGGTAAAGTAGCAGGGTACAAAATTAATGCACAGAAATCTCTGGCATTCCTATACACTAATGATGAAAAATCTGAAAGAGGAATTAAGGAAACACTCCCATTTATCATTGCAACAAATAAATAAAATACCTAGGAATAAACCTACCTAAGGAGACAAAAATATCTGTATGCAGAAAGCTATAAGATGAAAGAAATTAAAGATGACACAAACAGATGGACAGATACACCATGTTCTTGGATTGGAAGAATCAACATTGTGAAAATGACTATACTACCCAAAGCAATCTACAGATTCAGTGCTATCCCTATGAAACTACCACTGGCATTTTTCACAGAACTAGAACAAAGAATTTCACAATTTGTATGGAAACACAAAAGACCCTGAATAGCCAAAGCAATCTTGAGAAAGAAAAACGGAGCTGGAGGAATCAGGCTCCCTGACTTCAGGCTATACTACAAAGCTACAGTAATCAAGACAGTATGGTACTGGCACAAAAAAAGAAAGATAGATCAATGGAACAGGGTAGAAAGCCCAGAGATAAACCCACACACGTATGGTCACCTTATCTTTGATAAAGGAGGCAGGAATGTACAGTGGAGAAAGGACAGCCTCTTCAATAAGTGGTGCTGGGAAAACTGGACAGGGACATGTAAAAGTATGAGATTAGATCACTCCCTAACACCATACACAAAAATAAGCTTAAAATGGATTAAAGACCTAAATGTAAGGCCAGAAACTATCAAACTCTTAGAGGAAAACATGGGCAGAACACTCTATGACATAAATCACAGCAAGATCCTTTTTGACCCACCTCCTAGAGAAATGGAAATAAAGACAAAAAGAAACACATGGGACCTAATGAAACTTAAAAGCTTTTGCACAGAAAAGGAAACCATAAACAAGATGAAAAGACAACCCTCAGAATGAGAGAAAATATTTGCAAATGAAGCAACTGACAAAGGATTAATCTCCAAAATTTATAAGCAGCCCATACAGCTCAATAACAAAAAAATAAAATAAAAAAATTAAAATAAAAAATAAAATAAAATAAAAATAACAAAAAAACAAACAACCCAATCCAAAAATGGGCAGAAGACCTAAATAGACATTTCTCCAAAGAAGATATACATACTGCCAACAAACACATGAAAGAATGCTCAACATCTTTAATCATTAGAGAAATGCAAATCAAAACTACAATGAGATATCATCTCACACCAGTCAGAATGGCCATCATCAAAAATCTAGAAACAGTAAATGCTGGAAAGGGTGTGGAAAAAAGGGAACACTCTTGCACTGCTGGTGGGAATGTGAATTGGTATAACCACTATTGAGAACACTATGGAGGTTCCTTAAAAAACTACAAACAGAACTACCATATGACCCAGCAATCCCACTACTGGGCATATACCCTGAGAAAACCATAATTCAAAAAGACTCATGTACCAAAATGTTCATAGCAGCCCTATTTACAATAGTCCGGAGATGGAAACAACCTAAGTGTCCATCATCGGATGGATGGATAAAGAAGATGTGGCACATATATACAATGGAATATTACTCAGCCATAAAAAGAAATGAAATTGAGTTATTTGGAATGAAGTGGATAGACCTAGAGTCTGTCATACAGAGTGAAGTAAGTCAGAAAGAGAAAAACAAATACTGTATGCTAACACATATATATGGAATTTAAGAAGAGAAAAAATGTCATGAAAAACCTAGGGGTAAGACAGGAATAAAGACACAGACCTACTAGAGAATGGACTTGAGGATATGGGGAGGGGGAAGGGTAAGCTGTGACAAAGCGAAAGGGAGGCATGGACATATATACAATACCAAACGTAAGGTAGATAGCTAGTGGGAAGCAGCCACATAGCACAGGGAGATCAGCTCGGAAAAAAAAAAAAAGTGATCTAGCCAATCCACTATATTTTATGAATGGGAAAACAAATTACACTTAAGGATGCACACAGTTCAATGCATTTTGGGAAATGAATGCACCTCTGTGACTAGTACCACAAGATATGGAACATTTCTATTACCCTTCGTGTCCTTTCCCACTCAATCTTCTCCATCCCTGGGCCCAAGCAACTACTGATCTGCCTTCTGTCACTATAGATTAGTTTGCCTGTTCTAAATTTTATATAAATGGAAGTATACAGTGTGTAATCTTTTGAGTCTGGTTTCTTTTACTCAGCATAGTGTTTTCAAGATTCATTTACATTGTTCCATGCATCTGAAGTTCGTTTCATTTTATTGCTGAATAGTATTTCATAGCATGGATTTAGAACAATTTGTTTATCTAGTCACCTGTTGATGGACATTTGGGTTGTTTCTAGTTGTTGGCTTTTATTAATAAAACTGCTGTGAATACTCTTAAAAAGCAAATTGCAGTTATGGGCAACACCATCAAACATGCCTATTCTGTCATAGCTCTTGGCAGGTCTCAGTGGAAGTCAGAAGAAAGACCATTACCAATAAAAAAAATGTGATGTATATGGGGAAAAAGATTAATGCATTTGTTTTTTTACTTTTCCAACTACACAAAACAGAGCCCCCATGGAAAAAGTACACAGCGATAGGTTCATGTGGTGGATGCATGCTTGCACACTGGTCTTCCCCCCATCACCTGCAGTGGCTCCTTTTCTGTTGATCCTCTTCGCAGTTCACTGCATCCAACCAGGAGAGACATTAAAGTAAAATTTATTATGAACTGCATTGTGACCTGGGAAATCCACACAATTCTAACCCATCTACTTCCTTTCTGTAAAAGACATTACTCAAGTAACTTTTAAAACTTTCAAAGTGTTGATCATCATCTTTTTAAAAGTTGTGATTTGTACATGTAATTGCATTATACAGTTTCTTACTTATGGTATTTTAATATCTTTCATAATAAGCCATAAATGTAAAGCTGTTCCTGCAAATTTCCCTATAATACTTATAAAAGTTTTATACTCCCCTTTGCTACTTAGCTGAGTTTATTTACCTTTTCCTTCTCTTCATGACTGTGATTATTTTCCTTTGGTTCACAATCAATAGTCTACAAAAATGAGTCACCACACCTGCACTAACATCTACACTCCCAGAGCCTGCCCTTTTTTTAGTTCTTGTTTCTTCTTTCTTCCTTCATGTCATTTATATTATCCCTGCTGTAGGAATTTACTTAATCCTTGTATTTTTATCTCCTATGGAATAGCAAAGTCCATTAATTACTGAGTTTACCATCAAAATCAAGGATGGAATCATCCTCCCACTGTTAGAATCAGTTGATAGTCCTAACATTTAAAAAACATGTCTTTAGATATTCAGTATCTGGATTTTTCTTACATAGTCAAAATAAATTTGTTAGGGACAATTACATTTGCATAACTGACATGAAAGGGGTTTAATAAATGTGTAAACTTTGCTTATTTAGTGCTTAAAAAGTTAGTGTGAGGAAATGCTAACCCTTTTAGTAAACAGTTCCTAGAAGTGAATGTATTGAAAGCAATTAGAAAAAGTTACACGTGCACTTTAGGTATTTCTGGAAGGTATTTTGGTATTTCCACCAAAAATAAGTGCACGTATGGAAATTCAAGGAAGAAAATATCAAAATGAAGAAGACTTTTCTTTTCCATTCAATGGGGAGCAGAGAGTGAATTAATTATTCAGGTATTATGGCTATAATGGAGTTAGTCATTGAAATATATTAATGTGGGTTTTTTCCCTTTCCACATTGGTGTCTGTAGTGGCTATTTGCCAGAATGGTGGCAATATGACTTCCTATTTCTATGGACATTCCCCTATAATAGTCTTTTTCCTCAAAGTAGAGTTCTGAGTCCATCTCCAACCTGTCATTGTCATATGGCTTAGACTGAGCCAATCAAACTACTACTACAAGTTTGAATTTAGAAGAGTTCACTATGCAGATAGAAGGCTCCACATATCCATATTTTGCGAGAGTTTTATGATTGTGAACAAAAGCCTTGGAGTTTGTTTTTAGCTAACTGACTGTTTAAAACAATTTTTATTGGAGTATTATTGATTTACAGTGTTGTGTTAGTTTCAGGTGTATGGCAAAGTGAATCAGTTATACATACAAATATATACACTCTTTTTTATTGGCTTTATCTTTAAGAGCAGTTTTAGTTTCACAGCAAAATTGAGCAGAAAGTACAGAGTCCCCATATATCCCCTTGCCCCCCACACATGTATAGCCTCCCCCTATCATCATCCCACACCAGAGGGGTCCATTTGTTCCACTGATGAACCTACATTGACACATCATCACCCAAAGTCCACAGTTTCCATTAGGACACAGTCTCTGTGTTATACATTCTATGGGTTTTGATAAATGTACCCACCCTTTATAGCTTCATACAGAATAGTTTCACTATCCCAAAACTCACCTGTGCTCCACCTATTTATCCCTCCCTCAGTCTAAATTTCTGGAAACCACCACTCTTTACTGACTCCATAGTTTGCCTTTTCCAAAATGCCATATAATTAAAATCATATATTATGTAGTCTTTTCACATTGACTTCTTGCACTTAATAATATATTTTTAAGTTCCTTCCATGTCTTTTGTGACTTGATCGTTCATTTCTCTTTATTACTGAATAATATTTTATTGTATGGATGTAGCACAGTTTATTTATCCAGTCACCTATTGAAGGACATCTTGGTTGTTTCCAAGTTTTGGCAAATTTGCAAAAAGCTATTAAAACTCCATATGCAGGCTGTGTGTGAGCATATTTTCAACTCATTTGGGTCCATTCCAAGGATCACAATTGATGGATCATATGGTAAAACTATGTTTAGCTTTGTGAGGAACTACCAAACTATTCAAATGTGGCTGCACCACTTTTCATTCCCACCAATAACGAATGAGAATTCCTGTTGCTCCAAATCCTTGCCTTCATTTGGTGTTGTTAGTGTTTTGAATTTTTGCCATTCTAATAGGTGTGTAGTGATGTGTCATTATTATTTTAATTTGCAATTTCCTGATGAGGTATGATGTTGAGCATCTTTTCCTTTGTTTATTTTCCACCTGTATATCTCCTTTGGTGAGGTGTTTGTTAAGATCTTTTGCCTGGGTTATTTAGTCAAGTTGTTTTGTCTTAGTGTTGAGTTTTAAGAGTTCTATGTGTGCTTTAGATAACAGTCCTTTATCAGATATGTCTTTTGAAAATATTTTCTCCTAAACTGTGGCTTATCATCTCATCCTTTTGACAGTCTTTCACAGAACAGAAGTTTATCATTTTAATGAGCTCCAACTTAATTTTTTCTTTTAAGGATCATGACGTTGGTGTCATACCCAAAATAAAAAAAAAATCTCCAAACCCACAGCCATCTAGATTCTCTCCTATGTCATCTTCTATGTGTTTAATAATTTTCCATTTTACATTTATGCCTATGATATGTTTTGAGTTAATTTTCATGAAATGCGTAAGGTCTATGTCTATTTTCTTTTCTTTTTTCTTTTTTGCATGTGGATGAGCAGTTGTTCCAGAACTATGTGTTGAAAAGACTATTCTTTCTCCAACGATTTGCCTTTGTTTCTTTGTCAAAGATCACTTGACTATATTTGTATAGATCTCTTTCTGGGCTCTTTTTTTCTTCCATTGATAAAATTGTCTATTCTTCTGCCAATAAAACACTGTCTTGATTACTGTAGTCATGGAGTCACGATTGTGAGAACCCACCTGTAGGCAGTCCCACAGTGTAATTTGGTAATTATTCTTCAAAAGCATGTTCTATTGTTTGCAACCAAGAACTCACATGGAACAAATGATCTCCAAAGACAGTCAAATGTATTTTCTTGATAGTAAGTTGCCAAACAATTAGTTCTTTATTATTCTTCTTGAGCCAATATGATATAGATAAAAGAAATAGGATTTAAAAATCAACGGACCTGAGTCTAAGTTTTTGTTTTGCCTATGGCTAACTGTACAATGCTAGGAATCACCTAACTCTCCCAAATCTCTGTTTATTCTTCTGAAAATGGGAATAATTTCTGTGTCATAAGGTTATTTTTGAGAAGTAAGTGATAGTAATCAAAACATTTGACAGATAATAGAAATCCCTCGTAAATGCTCTTTACATTTACTGTCTGCCAAGATGATCTTCTTACTCCAAAGTATTGTACTTAAAAGATAAGGTAAGGCTTTCTATTTGATTGAATGTACCAGCTTAGGAACACTGGTAACAATAGAGAAAATAATTGAATATTTTAAGGAAATACAAAACTTTTAGCATGAGTAAGCTGAATTTTTTAGTAGTAACAGCTCTATAATTTAAAAATAATAATCAATTATTAGTATAGCATTCAAACAAACAAAAAAAAGGATCAATATATCTTGTGACTAAGGTAGATCCATATATGTTGCATGTTTAGACTAGGTATTGTTGGAAGACTTCTCTTATCTGTTCTAGTTAGTTAAGGATCTGTAGAAGTGGTATTTTTATAAGCAACAATAAGCTTATATGGTCTACTTATTTCTGTTGAAAAACAATTTTATTTTTTCTGTATTATATAAAGTTTAATTAATAGTAATTATAGAAAATTGTTTGAAAAACAGAAAAGCAAAAATAAAGGTAATATCATCTATAATTCTACTATCCAGGGATAACCATTCCCAGTGTTTAGGTGTCTATCTTTCCAGAATATTTCTTATGCATTTAGGTAGAGAGATAGATGACAAAAATAAGAATATACTATATATTCTCTTCCTAACCTGTTTCCTTTTCACCTAAAAATATTCATAAGCATATTCCACAGATACATAACTGCAACATTTTTAACGGCCATTGAGAATCTCTTAAATGCATGTAACAAAATTTATTTAACTAGTCTCCTGTTGATGGATATTTAGATAAGTTTAATGAGAGAGTGGGGGTTATTACCAAAACTGCAATAAACATCATTTCCCATATATCTTTGTGTACTTGACCAATCATTTCTTTAGGCAAATTACCAGAAGCACAGCTTCCAGGTTACATAAATGGTATCCACTGGTCTTAGCATCACCCTCATCTGTGGAGGAGCATCATTATACTCCCAGAATCCACTTCAGTTAAAAGGAATAAAAATAAGTCTGGGGTTCTTTTTGATAACGTAGCACAAAATAATGGTAGAAGTGACCCTACTAACAGCACTAGCACTGCTGCTGAAGCCTGGTTATTCATTTCTTCATCCTAAGAGAATAGCAATGATGCTATTAACAGAGTATCATACCACGGCTTCTGTTTTCTTATCAGATCTCTGTGTATGTGTGTGTCTGTTTCTCTGTCTCTCTCTTTTTCTCTGCCCCTTGAAGTATGTATGCACGAATATACTACCCGTAAAGCATAGTCTAATCCACAGTAGGTCTATGTGGTTTGTTGAAAGTAACCAAAAGTTCAGTGAAATTTCGTCACCAGTGGTGATGAATACTTTCAAAACCATTAGTCCTTAGACTCAGACCACCATCAGATATTCCTCAGAGGCTAAGCTTAGTCATATTCACAAAACTTTCTCCAGTCACTGCTTGCTGTCACTAAAATCAGGCAATCCAGATTACTTTTCTCAATTTATCTGCTTTCTCCATATGTTTCCATGAATTCTGATACTAGGCTACTTAAGCAGAAGTTAAAACAAACTGTTCAGTGCAAAAATTTGCTTTTTGAAATGACAAGTGGGAAAAGAATTAGAGGATGCACTTTCATTAGGCATGGGAACAGGTAAATGTAGGGATTTAATAATTTTTCACTACAAAAGTCCTGCACTTAGATCTCCTGAAAAATGTAGCAGACTTAAAACACAAAAGAAAAATATTTCCCTAATTTATACTCTTCTCTGCCAAAAACTGGTTCAGAAAGACAATGAACATAGAATCACTATGGAAAGTTACCAGGACAGAATTTCCATTCCAAAGTTCCACAGAAGCAAATTTCCTTGTGGGCATCCTGTAAAAGATTATAAATTTGTATTTGAACATATACTAGAGTTTATGATAAGAAAATTTCTATGGACAGGTTTATGCCCAAGAAAATAATATTCATGGACAACCACAGAACTTGAGCATGAGCAAATGTTTCTTCATAGCTCAAAATGAAATTGCTGAAAAAGCTGGGAGTGTTTGGACCAAAGCAGAGAGATGCTCAGGAAGACAGACTGATCTTTACCTATTGGCAAAGGATCGCTTGTAATCATATGTTCCACTGGATCAATCTAGAGTGCGTGGGAAGAAAGTACCAGAGGAGAATCATCAAGAAAACTGGTATGTCTACTTTAGGAGGAGTTTCTCACCCTAGAGGTGTTAAGTACAAGCTGACAATGTTTACAGAAGGTACTATAATGTGGAGCCATTTAATCAAGCAGTTCAGACCAGGAAGTCTATTGAAGTTGTAGAACCAAGTGTGTAGTTTCAGACCCCAGAATACCCAATTTACACTATATTTAATGTAATATGATTTTATTTATGGAATATCTACCTCTGAGAAGTAATATACTGTAGTGGTTAAGGGCCAACTAGAATGCTGTATTCATAGCCAGATTGATCATTTGGTAACTGTGTGACCTTCAGTCAGTTACTGAATGCACTTAATCTGTCTGTGCTTCAGTTTCCCTATCTATATAAAATGAAAGTAATAATACTGATTACCATATGGCGCTGTTGCAAGAATTAAATGAGCTAGCACATGCAAATTACTTAGAATTGTTCCTGGCACAGATAAAGCATTCAATATATATTAGTTGATGTTATTAATATAATGCTAGTATTATGCAAAATGTTATGTACAAGAGAATAAAAGTTATTAAGAGAATATTTTAGAGTCATGTTATGTGAGGATAATTACCTACTTGATTCAATAATGAAAGAGAAAACACTTGCTTTTGCTTAAATGACTCAACAACTGAATGGAAGTTTTTCCTGATTTACCTAGATACTTAAACCTTCCTTTTCATTTTTTTTTTTCAGATTTTGCATTTGAACACAAAACACTGACCAAGCATATTCTGTTCCTAAATGATTTGTTGCTTTTTGAATAGGGATATTTAGAGAGGTGTGGGGCAGACACCAGATCTGCTGCTCTGCAGAACATATTTCTGTATCAAGATTGGACTGAATTCCTTTGAGGTCTCCTCCAACCAGGGTTGCCAGATAAAACACAAGATTCCCAGTTACATCTGGATTTTAAATAAACAACAAATAATTATTAGTATATTTTAGATATTGTACAGACACACTTTTACTAAAAATTATTTGTCTGAAATTCAAATTTAATTGAGTATCTTGTATTTTTATATGCTAAATCTGGCAACCCGACATCCAGCTGTGAGACCATGAAAGCTGTGATTCCCTTGAGCATAGTTCTCAGTTGTAAGTGAGAAGGGGTTGTCATTTTCCTGTTAGATTTTGTCCCACATCCAAAATACACTCTGTTTTACTTTCTGTAACTTCCTATAATATAAATAATTGTAATCTTATATTGTGTATCACTTTTTAAAAGCCCACTAATAAGCATGGCAGCATTTTCTAGTTTTTGCAATATAACATAGTCAACAAAAAGAGAATAAATCTGCTTCAATTATCTTCTATCTTCTCTAGTAAGGGGAATGATTTTCAAACTGACAAAGACAGAGCAAGTAGTTAGAAGAGTTAAAAGAGAGTCGAAGTTAGAGGTAGGTGGTAAACAGCAAGACAGAGCCTAGACATTTTAATAGATTCAAATCTGTGGACCAAGATGAATTATGTCAGCCCTGTCTCAATGGCTGGGCTCTGCCCTCTGTGTTCACCACAGCTGAGACCATTAATTTTCCGCTTTGTAGGCACAGTCCCACATTTGATCTCTAATAAATCTGGACATGGAGATTGGCTATCCAGCATCCAGACACCTGTCCTGCTGGGCCAAAATCCAAGGTAAATGGGAATAAAATCTCTACCACCCACTATGGAAAATGGAGGACACATTTATCTCTCAATAACCTGGACACAAGGCAAATTTAAATCAAGTGGATACTTCTCCTCAGAATTTTGAATCTAAAGAGAATGATGAAGTGGTTCAGGGACAGAGCTTATTCCTGGTAGTGATGACAGGATCTAGAGTCAGGCAGTAAGGCAGCCATTGTTGAAGGGCGCTGGCATTCAGCATTGGGTTGGTGAGTGCTCAGTGGTGGTGGTGCCAGCATCCTAAGGAAACTGTCCCTGTGACGTCATTTTGATTATCCCTTGCTCTCTGATCCAGGTTCTCCAGAATTTAGGACAATTCAGTGAGCTACTCAATATTCTTCTTTTCTTAGGTTTCTAGAGTTAGCTTAGTTAGTTTTTATTTTTGCATCCTAGAATCCTAATCAGAAGAGCCCCCAAACTATTGCCCTCCCATACTAGACATGTCCCCATTTCCAACACAGAGCTTCTCTTCTGCTCTCTTACCTTCTGTAGCTCTTGCCAAACCTCCCCCTATGAACAGATCTGAGTAGATCCCCATTCCTCCCCTACATTCAGACCACAGAGATGTGAAATGACTGATTTCCAAAAGTGCATCTGCACGATTCTATGACACTCTGCTTGGCCAGCCTGTTTGGGTCTTACTGTGGCTGAATCATAATTGAGTTTGTGCCACAACATGAATATGGGTCCAACCAGTCCACCCATGGTTGAGCTGCATCTTGTTTCTCCTCTCTCTCTCTCTCTCTCTCTCTGCCCTTGTGTTACCTCAAGAAAATATGCCAGCCTGGAATACTAAAAGTATGTAAACAGTGAGAATCTAAATAATCATGGAAAATGAAAGGAGGACAGAAGATGGGAAACAAGTAAGTATTGTCTCTATTTTCAAATATGAAGACATGGTAGATTTCCAAATGACACTTGAGTTTGACCCAGTTTCTAAAACAGATTAGTAAATAAATTATTTGCTAGTATTTAGAAAAAGAAACCATGATTAGTAGACTCAGATTCACTAAAAAATGTTGTATCATCCTAATTATAGGTACTTTAAAGATTTTCATTGAAACACATGAAAATGGTTTTCTAAAAATGCCAAATAGCCCTAAAAGATCAAGATTTATCATGAAAATAAAGGATCTCTGCTCACCCATTCACAACTCCCAGCCATAGTTAAACTATGTTTAACTCTTTTAGCTATTTCTTCTATAGTTATATTTGTCTCTCTCTATAGATATTGCTTATATAGTATATTTTAATTTATGAATTTTAGATGCTATCAATTGACTTACTATTATAACAGGTTAGGATTTTTTTATATACACATTATTTTTCCCTCCTGTACTTTGTCTTTCCAATAGATGAATGTAGGTTGATTCAATAATTACAGTTTATATTATTATGAATTTGGGACCATTGCTAAATGCAGAGCCAAACCACATTCAATTATTACATTTCTTTCCTTGCTCATGTTTTAGTTTTCCTTGTAATTTCTAATTGATTTTTGTTTTGAATCTCTAGTCCCATATGCAATCCACAAATCCTAACATTTTCCCCCAATTGTTGTATATGTCAGGTAATCTATTGAGTTGCCCTTATTCCTAGAGGCCTCCCTCCTAGAGCCCTCTCCCCTCCTGCTGCCCGGGTGTTACTTTAGGGCTTCCCATTATTACTATCTGGGGTTAAATCCACTATTTCATAGGACTATGTCTTCCTTTTTCTCAATTTACTCCTTTTGTTTTCCTGAAGAATATCCTCAAAAAGTTTTTTGTTTTTTGTTTTTTTTTGTGTTTTGGGTTTTTTTTTTTGCGGTACGTGGGCCTCTCACTGTTGTGGCCTCTCCTGTTGCGGAGCACAGGCTCCGGACGCGCAGGCTCAGCGGCCATGGCTCACGGGCCCAGCCGCTCCACGGCATGTGGGATCTTCCCGGACGGGGGCACGACCCCATGTCCCCTGCATCGGCAGGCGGACTCTCAACAACTGCGCCACCAGGGAAGCCCCTCAAAAAGTTTTGTAAGGAAAGATCCATAATGAAGAAGAAGACAAAGACTCGTTGTCATTAAACTTTTGAGCTCTTTTCATGGAATATCTCTGGACCAGTGACTTAAGGATCACACACTGATTAATAGTGCTCTATGTAAAAAACATAGTGGAAAAATGTGACATGCTATGTAATGCTTAAACCTAAAGCATTACCAAATTGCCACAATTCCAAGATGTCTACTTTTTTTCACATTTTTAACATTTCTAAATTTGGAATCAGCTTTCGATTGTTTACTTTGAATGTGGTAACATATTTTCATTTTTTTCCTGAAAATTCCTATTAAGTGCCTTACCACTGGTTTTATTTTAGAACAGAAGAAATGTGCTCTCTTTCTTGAACACTTGTACACTTTACAGCATAAAGGCTTTCCCTGATCCTCCCAGATCCTCCAATTGTGGTAGATATTCATAAGGTGCCTGAGACTTTTAAAATTGCTCAATAATGTTAGCAGATGCCTGAGCTAAAACCCCTTTTCTGGGACAAAGGATTTAGGCTAAGAATGGAAGCAAGTGGCCTCACCCTTGAAATCGTGGCTGGGGAGATGAGAATTAGTACTTGGGGTTGCAAGAACTAGTTTAAGTAGAAATGAGAAGATTGTTGTAAGGATACAAAAGTGACTCATAGAAGCCATGAGCAAAGATGTACCCAGGCCTAGAGAACAGTCTGCATGCAGGCTTGGAGCATTTTAGACAGGGCAGGAAAGCATGTCTATACCAGGTTCTATTCCCCTCTCTCACAGCACATGAGCTTCCAATGCCTCATGAGACTCTACGTGGTATGTCACAGCTGCCCTGGTTTCTATTTTCTCTGTTCAAAGTCCCATCCAGACTAAAACTGGAATCACTTAGAGACCGCTAGGGGACAGAGTCCTGAGTCAAATGCTCACTCTTGGATCAGTCAGCTGTTGCCAGGGGGATGAGGATTCTATTATAAGAACACGCTTCTCTCATGTAAACATTTGTATGGGACGGTGGAAGGGGTTGTCTTCAGAAAATGGGAAAGGAATCCAAGCAGACAAAATAACTAACTTAACAAAGGCCAAAATCAACACCGAAATTAAAACAAAAACATGCAAGGAAAGGCCAATAAACAACATTCTGGAACTCAAAATGAGATGCGTAGATTTAGCAAGTAACACACAGAGCCACAAAGCCAGCTTCTCCTCTCCTTCTCTTCACATGGTTGAGCCAACCTGGAAATTTGTTTATTCCAGAAAGAATCAAAGATGACCATACCTTTCTGAAATTTTATTAAATGTGGGGGAGAATCGGAAGGGTCCAGGGGCAGAGATGAAGGTAGCATCAAAAGCTCTAAGTTTAGACACAAGCTCTGATTTCCAGACACCTCTTCTCGAACGTTAATCCATGATTCCATCAAACTAAGAAGAAGAGAATTCATCATTACTTTTCTCACTTTACTTAGAACTTCTAGTATCACTTGTTTTTCTCAAGTTAAGTCATGTTTAGGATCGTCTACTCCACCTTTGAGTCCAATTGTCCTGCCAGTGGGTAACCACTGAGACTACTACTCAATACCCAGGCCAGTAGCTCCTGAAGAATCTGTCCCCTATCCCAGTTAGGTCTTAATCAGGTAAATGATGTCTACAAAGCAGTTATACAATATGTCATGCTGCAAACTCTCTATTGTTATTTAAAGAAGATAACTGAGCACTTCTGCTTTTATTTTTTTGCCCCTTAGAAAAAAGACAAAATGAAAGTTATTTCTACTCAGTTGCCCCTACCTGGCAAGCACCCAGCTACACTCTGGGGAATAATCCCATACTCCCTCTTTCCTTTATTCGATGATGTATTCAAGATTTTTGAGTCACCACCTGGTGCCAGGTGTTATTCTGGTTGCAGGTTCAGAGGTGCAGAGGACAAATGATTCCTATACTTAAGGATCTCCCAAGCAAAATTTCCAGATCATCAATATCTCTTTCTCCTGCTTACATTTGGACCTCAAGAGGCAATGCGTTCTTCCCAGAGCTCTCTCATCAGCTCCATTCCTTTTTCATGCTGACCAGCCCAACATCAAAGACATTCTTCTTTGGTGTGACATGGGCTGCATCTTCCTCTGCTTGATGTAGTGCCTGAGAGGAAGGTTGACGGCTTCTCCACTGTCAGTCAGTACAAAATATTGTGGTAGACCACCTTGAAGCTGAGACTGGGGGCAGGTGGTGGAGCAGAGAGGAAACAGCTTCTATTTTGAAAGTGTTGAGTGGAGAAGTAAAAGCAGAAGAGGAAAACTCTGACCTGTCCCTCCCCCAAGTTTCTCAGCCTCTGCTGTTCACCAACCTAAAATGTTACTCATTAGACTTTCCATGGGAGACTCTAAGGTTCTCGGACCCTCCCTTGAGCTGGAGATTTCCCCTGGTACAAGACCACCAGTGTAGCCACCTAACCAGCAGGCTGGGGAAGGATCTGTCTGAGGAAGTTGAGATGTTCGAGAGAAGTCAGTGGTCTGAGGGGGACTTCTGTATCAGTGGAAAAGCTGATTTTTGTTCCGCTTGCCACACCATGTAAGTGTCACATTGTGATTTTTCTCCTCATGATGCCTCACCATGTGCCTATGGGTTACAGCGTTCTTATTCAGTGTGGTTTTTGTGTACTGTATTCTGGGGTGGGGGGTGCATGTGGCAAAGGCAAACCATTTCCTCTGATATCCACATGCCCTCCTGATCCTGTTGCTTTCAGTGGCCTTTACCTGACATCAGTGGGGAAGCATCAGCTCCATTCTATGAGGGAGGATCCTTGGCACCTTTGCAGGGTTAGGCTAGCAAGGATGCTCCTTGAACACCTGAAAACATCCTGTCAATCCCAGTGGTCATGAGGGTCATGAGGTCCAACATGTCAGTGGAGGTTATGCCTCTGAATATTTCTTGTATGTTGAGCTCCATATTTCATATCATAGGCTACACAAGACAATTAAAATTGTTTTGCCCATCATTACTTCATATTTGACAAACATTCACTCGTATTAGTCATTCATACGGTAGACATTTTACTAAGCATCTAGCAATTCCAAACCCAGTGACAGCACTGGAGGCAGTGGGTGAATCAAGGAAACAGCTGTAACACAGAGTAATAAAACAGTAACGGAAAAAAGCAAAGGGTTCTGTGGGAGCACAGAGAAGGGACATCCCTTCTAGTGGGTAAGGGTGGGGCAGAAAAGAAAGGAGTCACAGAGGATTGATGAGTAGGGGTTTCCAATTAAAGAAGGAAGGAAGGGTGTTCCAGCATTCTGGATGAAGGAAAAGTTCAATGACATAGACAGGGTAGATAAAGAAAATATGTGGATATTGATAGGGCAAGCTAGAGTGGAGTGAGAGATAAGAACCAAAGGAAGGAAGAGACTAGATAGCAAAGGACTTCTATTAAACCAAAGCATGTGGACTTTAACCTCAAGGTGTTTGGGGGAGCCACTGGACTCTTTAAGCAGAGCGGTAATGAAATCAGATACTAAGTGAGAGAATTTTGTTGAGGTTGTCAGCCATCTAACCAAAAGTAGTGATCCAATCTTGCTTGTACTCCCCTCGGTGTCAGTCACACTATAGCCCCTTGAAGAAGGCTTATTGATTGGACTGCCATTTTCTATCTCAAGTTTCTATTCCTTCTTTGGCCATTCATGAACTATGGACATTTTATCATCTCACTGAGTGCCTAAGAGGATGTGAAAAAGGATGCAAAGACTTCTCTGTGGTTTTCCACATCTCACTGCTGGCCTCAGAGGACCTCTCCAAAGCAATAAGAGAAGGTGTGTTAGAGGGTGAGGTAGCATAAATTCTGGCCAAGATCACCAACGTTGCAATGAGTAGACACCAGTTAAGTGAAAAGCAGTGAGGCTCTCGCCCAGCTGACAGAATTAGTAGTGTAGGAACATCAGACACTCCAAAGAGAGTTAGTAAAGGAATCAGAAATACAGTTTTAGCTCCATGACTAGCCCACTCTGTCACCTTGGACAAATCACTTAAATAAGCTGCAGCTCTCCCTCTAAAAATAATGAAGACGATAATATCAATCCTGGCTACCAAGTGTATTTCAAAAATGAACTAAGATATGAGAAAGTGCTTGGTATGCAGTAAAATATGGCAAAACGTAAGTTTGTTGTTGTTTTTAGTGCATCTCTCTGGAGTCAGTTAAGACCTCCCCCATGTTAAATTGATGTTCTCCTTAGCACAAGGAAAAAATGTTTTTTCTTTTTTTGCTTTTTTTATATTGTATTTATATGAGATGATGGATGCTAACTAAACTTATTGTGGTGATCATTTCACAATAGATGTAAGTCAAACCATTATTCTGGACACCTTAAGCTTATAAGTAATATATGTCCATTATATCTCAATAAAAGTGAAAAAGTGATATTCTTCTTGTCCCTTCTTCCCTGACAAGTACTACTTCCATCTCTACTCTACAGTAAGGAATAATGGGCAGCAATATCTGTAGTGTTTGCAAAAGCATACACGTTAAAACATATTAATACTAGAAGAACCATTACTTCTAGTGAAGTTGGGTTTCTTGTGCAGCATGCAATTATGCATATATTGAACTTTTATATAGTCTTCGACAAGTCAGAGGAATGTCCTATATCATTGTCTCAATTTACAGAGAGGAACCTCTGATCTAGAGAGATTTAGTGACTGCCCAGGGTCACACAGTTGGTAAATGATCGAGCTGATTGTCTCCAAATATCTCTATTCTAATAACAATTCAGCAAATAGCCATTTCTGGCACTAAATGGGTACTCAATAAATGACCAATTAAAATATATATGTAGGGCTTCCCTGGTGGCGCAGTGGTTGAGAGTCCGCCTGCCGATGCAGGGGACACGGGTTCGTGCCCCGGTCCGGGAGGATCCCACATGCCGCGGAGCAGCTAGGCCCGTGAGCCATGGCCACTGAGCCTGCGCGTCCAGAGCCTGTGCTCCGCAACGGGAGAGGCCACAACAGTGAGAGGCCCGGCGTACAGCAAAAAAAAAATTATATATATATATATGTAGCTACAATTAATGTCATTTTTCAGCATTTGAAAATTCTGGTGGCTAAAGATTATAATGGTTCTGTGACTAAGAATGGCCAAAATCATTCAACTTGAAAAAATGGAAGTATTCTTTTTAAATGTATGTTTGGAAAAACCAGTAGTGAAATAGAGCTCTAAGAAATATTTATCTTGTCCACAATTTTTGTGTGTGTGTGTGGTACGTGGGCCTCTCACTGCTGTGGCCTCCCCCATTGCGGAGCACAGGCTCCAGACGCGCAGGCTCAGCGGCCATGGCTCACAGGCCCAGCCACTCTGTGGCATGTGGGATCCTCCCGGACCGGGGCACGAACCCGTGTCCCCTGCATCGGCAGGCAAACTCTCAACCACTGCGCCACCAGGGAAGCCCGAAAAATCACTATATACCAAAATTAAAAGGAAAGTCATATCCAGGATAAACTGAGTCCTCTCCCCCATACTTCAGCTACTACTGATTAGTATTTGAACCTTGCGTATTTAAAGTTCCAGTGCCAGTACAGTTGACTTAAGAGTCAGGTGTCTGTGGGCCATGCTCCTCCCAATGGGAGAGGAACACTCACTTCTGAGGTAATTCAATAGAAGTAGGTTCCCTGCCTGGGCAGTCACTTTCTCTGACTTCAGCATTGTTACTTGCTCATGCTGCTACTTTAACGAATTCGTTCAAGAGAACTCATCTTCAGAGTTGTGGTTTCCTCCCCAACTGCAGCTTAACTTTCAATACAACACCCTTCAATATTTCCTTCCTGTTGCTTCTGCTCATGCCCCAAGCTAAGAGTAATGAAAACTCTGCTGTAATTACTCCTGACTTTCTCAGCCTCTTGATTTCTACTTTCCCCTTACATTATAATTACTTAGATAACAAAATGATTCTTAATTCTCACTGCAAAACTCTTTAACTCCTTTATATTAAATACATAATATTGTATCAGCTTCTTGCTGCCTCAATTTTATTCTTTTGTAGCCTATTTCAGTTCTTTCTTTATTGAGACTATCTACCCTCCTGCGCTTGATTTGTTAACAGTTATGCATTTTGAACAGAACAAAGAAGAGTTATAGGCTCCAGTTTCCTTAGAAGGGTCATTTATGAGTATACACACACATTTTCATATATTAGATTATAGCAAGTAGAGCTGAAAATTGCTCATCCTAGTAGCTAACCATTGGTAAGCACTTACTCCAGGTCTGGCACTCTTCTAAGCATTGGGCATGCATCATCTGATTTGATTCTCCATTTTACTTCTGACAAAACTAAAGATTTGGAGTAGTTAGAGCATCTGCCCAAGGTTACACAGCTAGTAAGTGATTGATCAGGGATTTGAACACAAGTGATCTGGCCTCAGTACCCACATACTTAGCGACTCAGGCAGAAGAGAGCCATTTTGCAGATGTGTAAGATGCAGATGTGTAAAGTCAGGGCTCGTAAAACTTGTCTAGTCGAGTCTTGATAGAGGGGAGAGTCCACTCCCAGAGATGAGAAAGTCTTGGTGAGAAGGGAGTTACAATACACCAACAGTTCCCTGAAGTCTCATTACTGATATTTTAAGTTCATGATAATTTTGCATTCTGCTCCATAATATATCCATATCACTTTGATATAAAAGGAATATTTGACTCTGTTAAAGGACACAAAAGACATGTGTAAATATTTATGAAGTAGATGGCAAACATTGTAAAGATGTCAATTTCCCCCCAAATTCATCTAGCATTCAATGTCTAGTATGCAATTCAAAGTCATTCCAATAAAAATATCCAAATAATTTTGGGAAGAAATTTTCTAATCTTATTCTTAAATTTGTGTGCCACAAAGGTATTCACAGGTAGCTGAAGCAAGTTGGGAAAAGAAAAACATAGAGGAAAAATATACCCTTTCAAATGTTAAGACATAAGACAAAGCTCTGGTAATAAAAAAAACCTTTAGCGAAGAGCAAACAGAAAAATGGAAATTATATATATACTATGAAATTATGTATATATTATGAAATTAAATATATACATATATATTAAATGATCAGAAGAGGATAAGATATATTATTTAGTATGTTTTGTTGGAATATTTTCTTTATTTTACAGAGAAAAATAAAATGTTTCCTAACTTACGTTACGTACAAAGATAGACTCCTGATGAATTAAATACCCAGATTTGAAAAACAAATACATAAAGCTTAACAAAAGAAAATATAGGAGATTATTACTTCTAGGTAGAGAAAAGATACCATAACCAGATTCCCAAAGAATAACTCATAAAGAAAAGAACTTATATATTTTGAAATTACAGATAAACTTAGAGTCACTGCCTACCTGATTGATCTATTCATTTCCTTCATGGTGTTTATCACTTTGTGAAGTTGTCTTCCTTACTTAATTTTTGGCCTTACACTCATCTGCAGTCAAATGCTCTATCCCTGTGCTATACTCCCATTACACTCATCTGAAGGTATGCTTCATGAGAGCAGGTACTTCACTGTAGACACAGCACCTAGAACTGTGCCTATTATAATAGGTGTGCAATAAATGGGTTCTTTGAATACTGTTTAAAGGTTTTTTTTTAAATGTTCCTATATTTTGTAGATCGCACTGCTGTCTGTTTGTCTAAGGATCTCTTTCCTTACCATCATGCAAGTTCTACTGTACTTTCCCCAAATGTAAGCCCTAAAGGATATCTACAAGACTGATAATTAGAGGAACTTTATGGTTACTACCAAGCCTGAAGCTCTGATTTAAACCCTGTAGGCAACAGTGGGACTATTATGACAGCACCTCCTGAATGCATTATGTAGGGCAAGTCTTTTTAAATGAAAACATACTATCCTTAGGATATAGCTAAGACGAAAGAATTGAAAATACAGAGAAGCATATTTTAGCTTAACACTATAAATTATTTTCTCCCAGTTGCAGTCGTCCAGAAACAGAATGGGCTGTCTTGAGATGCAATAAATGGTGCAGCACTGGAGATGTTTGGGAAGAATCTGGAGCGTCACTTAACAAGAGAGAGAAAAAGTAAGAAAGAATTATTTCCTTCCATCCTCAGATCTTTGATCTGTTCCTTCTTATAACCACCTCCTCTTCACAGGACCTTTCCCTTTCATCCTACCAGGAATATTCATTGAAGTACCATGATGCCAAGAGCGGTGATGAACATTGTAAATTATTGTTATTTTCAACATTTGATGAATGACACCAAAAATTAAAGGAAGGTTACACAGTAAAGCAATCATTCTGTAGGGCATTTATCTGGGCCTCTGGAATACAAAGATATATAGTCAGAGAAACACACTCATTCTCCATTCTTAAACCCCCATGCCCACCCCATTGAGAGAGGAGCTCAAGCAAACAACAGGCAAAAATCTCATGGTATGGATTGAAATTCATAGACAGAAGGCTTAGCACAGAATAATGCATGCAGCCCTCTGTCTCCCGAATCCCATGAATAGGCTTGACCGTGCACAACTGGACACATCAAAAGTTTTGCTCTAGTTTTATTCTGTCTATGAGACCCCATCCCTTGCTGCTCTCATTTTTTTTTTTTTTTTTTTTTTTTTTTTTTTTTGCAGTACGCGGGCCTCTCACTGTTGTGGCCTCTCCCGTTGCGGAGCACGGGCTCCGGACGCGCAGGCTCAGCGGCCATGGCTCACGGGCCCAGCCTCTCCACGGCATGTGGGATCTTCCTAGACCGGGGCACGAACCCGTGTCCCCTGCATCGGCAGGCGGACTCTCAACCACTGCGCCACCAGGGAAGCCCTGCTCTCATTTTTAAAATAGTGATTTCATGAAAGTAGCCTTAGAAATGCAGGGGTGGGGGGAATTCTGAGCATGGATACCAGATGCTCAGGAGTTGCATTCCCATACTGATAGCACCTAGAGAGCTTGTGGGAAGCTGAGGCTGCACATACTGCTCCTCCAGCTGGCAAAAGAGCTTCCCTTACCCCAGTCCCAGTGCTCATTGCAAGGAATCCCCAAGATGGGCCTCAGGTTGATTCAGCAAACAATCCAATCATTTTCAAATTCCTTACCTTGTTTGATCCTGCCAAGAGCCTTGTACAGAAAGATAGAGCAGGTATGATTGTGTCCATTTTATTCATGAAGACACAGATACAAACAGGATAAAAGGACTGGCTTAAGTCATCCTGCTACGTGGCAAAGCCAGGACTCATTGCAGTCCATCAGAATCCTCTTCTCATGCAGTCTCACCCAAAATATATATCCCGTCAGGTTGCCCTGGCAATGATGCCATCCATGTCAGAAAGAGGAACTCTAAGAGGAATGGTTATCTGTGCCCCATTTGCCCTGGGAAGAAGGGCATCACCCAGGATTTCTCTAAAATTCTGAAGAAGTGATAATAACAAGGCCAGAAGCAATTCCCTCCAGAAGCACTCTCTCCTGGAGATGTGTCACTTTCACATGTAGGCACTGCCTATGACCAATTGTGGGCCACCTGGGAAAATAATACGACAGACACAGAATAAGACTGTGATGTTTAGTTTACCCCTCCCCTTGCCCTAGATCAAGGAGTAGAGACTATATCAGAAGAGAAAGTGCTTTTTCTCAATATTTGCTTTTGGATTACATGTGAAATTGCAATCACACCAGCCACAGTTCCTGTGCCAAATTCAGAAGTGGGACAGGATATGGAGAAATCTAAGAGAAGAGAGAATGATTACTTGAAGAGACCTCTTGAGAGATGATGCACACAGATGGAAATACGCCCTAAATTGTCCACTATCAGTGGGCTTCATATGGAGAAGATAAGACTAGAAATCAGGTTTTGGTGGCAGACCCTAGGTCTCCTGTGTTTGAATTAGAAAACTGTTTTGATGTCACTTAACTTGTATCAATGCTCTGAATTCTGGACTCATCTGCATTAACCAACCATGTGGCAATGAATATAGTAAAATTGAAAGAATACTGGATTAAAAGTCCTGTAAGTCTGTGATTCCTCCTTGCTTCACCTCTCTAGAAACTGATTTCTTCATCAATGAAGTGAGGGAGATAAATATAATCTCCAGCTTTCCATTATGTTCTAAAAGCCAAAGTCATTTTCTACACATAGAAAATTAGATGGTTTGAACATCATGTTTTCTAAAATCCTCTCTGGTCCTAACATTTTAGTTTCAAAAGTGTATTTTATGAGTCATTTTTTTCTTAGGATAAACATATGGTCCCTAGTATTTCAAGTGGTACCTCTGCAGTAAACATACAGTATAGGTGCTGTGGGTTGTACTGAACTGAAGAAATGTTATGGTTAGCAGGGCCACCTGCTAGCCTGTATGATACCTTCATGCAAATTATAAAAATGTTTTCTTCTCTGGATAAATTATAAAAGGATGCCTTTCTCTACAGAAGCAGCTCCATAGATACAGGACTAAAAGAGAGTTGTTTGGGCTGAATTTCAGCTTCCTCTTTCCTCCTCAGCTGCATATTCTTGTACAGTGTACAAAACACTCAACTGAACACAGCAGCCCTGGTGGAGTCTGAAAATCTGAAGGCATTTGCTTCAACCCAAACTCAAACTTTCTGAGGAAAATTCTGAAAGATTATAGTTGGCAGCATACAACCTCTAGGCTCTCTGAGCTGGGCAAAGATTACACTGAAGACTGAAAGATTTCATGATTGGAATGTTGATTTTGCTATTTGTGCTCTGAAGGATAAATACAGCACCTCTGTCATAGGAATCAAAACACAATCTGAAATGGTCCATTATTGAAGCATTAATCTGATTAATTAGCCTACTTAGGAAATAGATTACCCTACACTCTAAGCTTCTCTTTCAAATAGACTATAAGCTCCTGAGGACAATTGGAATTCTTGCTCATTTTTATACCTCCAGAATTGACTACAGTGTCTGGCACAAAACAGTTGTTGAATGAACAATTACTGACTGAACTCATTATCTGAAGTTGATTTGATTCAAATACCCCAAGACTGGATATTATGGACATAAAAGAAATGCAATGAAATTAAAGTAGAATTGGAAAAGTCAGCCTAGAACAGTAGTTCTCAACCTGCATGTGCAATTACTAAACACCTGGAGATTCTAACACGTCTCCCCACTCTGTCCCTGCTCAACCTTGAGAACCCGTAAAGGACTGAGATTTTCCAGACACCAATTCTGAAGGTCCTCTCTCACCTTCCACCAACCTAATCAGAGTGCAGAGACATGGTTCTCAACCTGGAAGGGCAAAGGTGCTGGTCAGAATTAGCTCTCACCTCTCCAGTTAAGGTGCTTGATGACAGCTTTTACAGGAATAAGGCCCCCGGGGCATTTTGTTTGTTTGTTTGTTTGTTTGTTTTGCGGTACATGGGCCTCCCACTGTTGTGGCCTCTCCCGTTGCAGAGCACAGGCTCCGGACGCGCAGGCTCAGCGGCCACGGTTCACAGGCCCAGCCGCTCCGCAGCATGTGGGATCTTCCTGGACCGGGGCATGAACCCGCGTCCCCTGCATCGGCAGGCGGACTCTCAACCACTGCGCCACCAGGGAAGCGCCCTGGGGCATTTTAAGGTGGCTAATGACTATATACTGGCTCATGCCTTTGGCTGAAGGAAAAGTAAATTTCATAATTATGTCTTTCTATATCTTTTCTCCTTTTAAAAAATAGAAAATATTTTCTATTTAAAGAAAGTATAGAGAATAAAACAACAAATATCAATGTACTTGCTACTTAGAATTAACAAATAACATTGTGTATTATCTCCTCTAGATATTTAAAAAACTAATACAGTACTGTCTCTTTAGTATCCTCCTCCATCTTATTTCCTGTCCTTCCCCAGCAGAGGCAAGCATTATCCTACAGTTGATATGTACATACTTTTATCATGAATGCTTTATGATTTGCTTTCAATAATAGAGTATGAGAATTTTTATTTCCAGCTATTCTCCCCAAACTTGGTATTATCAGTCTATATTTTTGCCAGCCTGATGCTTATAAAATAGAATCTTATTGTTGTAACTTGCATTTCTCTGATTATTAGGAAGTATGAGCATTTTTCATATTTGTTAGCCTTCCAAACTCCCTTTTATGTGAATGGTCCACTGATATTTTTTGCCCATTTTCCTATCTGGTTGTTAGATTTTTCTTATTTATTTTTAAGAATCCCTTTAATATTCTGGTTACTAATCCTGCAAATTTTCCCAGTAATAGAGAAGTTTTAAATTGAGTTTGTCAAACTAATCCATATTTTCTTTTGTCATTTGTCCTTTGGAAACTTAAAAATAATTCCATCAAAATATTAAATTATATTTCGATCTGAAAGGCTGTTCACATTTAGTCATTTAATCTGTCTGGAATTTGGTTTGAAATATAACGTGAGGTGGGGTGTAGTCTTATATTTTTCAATATAGAAAGCTCATTTTCCCTGTACATTTATTAGCTAATCTAACATTTTTCAGACTCTAGCTTTCCAATCTACTCATGATACATGAAAACAATTTAGTGGGTCCTAGCCACCATTTTTCAGAAAACGAAATAACATAGAAAATAGGCTACATTTTTTTTTAAGATGTTGGGGGTAGGAGTTTAGTAATTTATTTATTTATTTTTGCTGTGTTGGGTCTTCGTTTCTGTGTGAGGGCTTTCTCTAGTTGTGGCAAGCGGGGGCCAGTCTTCATCGCGTTGCGCGGGTCTCTCACTATCGCGGCCTCTCTTGTTGCGGAGCACAGGCTCCAGATGCGCAGGCTCAGTAGTTGTGGCTCACGGGCCTAGTTGCTCCGCGGCATGTGGGATCCTCCCAGACCAGGGCTCAAACCCGTGTCCCCTGCATTAACAGGCAGATTCTCAACCGCTGCACCACCGGGGAAGCCCAATAGGCTACATTTTATATAGTAAGAGTAAATGGTGTTTCATGAAACATACAGACATAAGTATACATTGGGTGGGCACTGGGCTATGAAATAAAATATATTTCTTTCTGTGGATTATGGCCAAAAATGTTTGAAGTAGACTCAACAATGTCCGTCCTTTCTCCCACTGATTTGTAACACTATCTCTATCATGCATCATAGTCTTATGTGTGATTGGGTTTATTTCTGAGGTTGGAGTTCCCCCAGTGAAATTCAATACTGGCCCCAGTACAGAGATGGCAGGGAGAGAGCAAAGCAAGAGGCAGAACACTCCAGATTGGTAGGTGGCGATTTTAATAAGCAATGGGACTTACATGCAAGGCTCATCTTGGGTGGCTGAAAGATGAGTAGATCTCCACACCTGCCCACCAGAATCTTAAAGTTTACATAGACGACTCAACTGAGTTCAGTGCCATGTTCAGTCCAGATGGTCCCAACAACCACATTACTCTCTCAAGCCTGAGTCCTTGCAACAGCTCCCATTGTGGGAACAGTGGTCAGAATGTACAGTCCAAGGACAGGAGAGGTGGTGAGGAAACTCCAATTGTCTGGGTCCAGCTTAGGGGTCAACCAGCAGTCACATCCTCTCCACGACCTCCTCCAACAGTCACACAGGTATAGCAGCCAGGATTTAAATGCAGGCAAGTTGGTCCCAGAGTCCTTGTGCTTATCCACCATGCCATGCTGTCTCTCCACACATTTTGTCAGATTTGTTCCCAAGTACCTCATTTTTTTTTTTGCAAAATTGATTGAAATATCCTCCTCCTCCTTATCTTCATCATATTTTTTACTGATTCTTGTTGGTATATGAGAATATTAATAATTTTTTCTATTATATATTTATCTTGAATTATGGTCCATTTTTGTAAATATTCTATAGGTACTTGAAGAAGATGTATATTTCTTACATGTTGGGTGCAAAATTTAATATATGAGATCAAGGTTGTTATTTGCACTGATATATCTTCACATGTATTTCTTCATAATGTTTCATCTGCATGGTCTACAAGAGAAGTGTTGAGATTTCTTACTGTGATTCTGGATTTGTCAATTTCTCTGTATAATACTCTCCATGTGTCTTATCTGTGTGTATGTTTCTATGTGTGTGTATCTGTGCCAATGTTCTTAGATACATACAGGTTCATAGTTGTTACTTTTTAGGTACTTTCCTCCCCTTCTATTAATTAAGTAAGATCACTTTGCGTAACTTTAAAATGTTTTGTCCTCAATTCAGTTTTGTCTGGTAGTCAAAATACAGTGGTGTTTAAGAATATGGGCTTTAGAAACATAAAAATTGGGTTGGATTCCAGCTCAGCACTTCCTAACTATATGACCTTGGCACTTACAACAGTGCCTGGATCTATAAATGTTGGTTCTTGCTATATTGCTATTGCCTCCTAGACTTTTATTTACTCTATTACTGGCATATATTTTCCATTACTTTTTTATGTGTGTGTGTGTGGTACATGGGCCTCTCATTGTTGGAGCCTCTCCCTTTGTGGAGCACAGGCTCCGGAAGCGCAGGCCCAGCGGTCATGGCTCATGGGCCCAGTCGCTCCACGGCATGTGAGATCCTCCCGGACCGGGGCACGAACCCGCGTCCTCTGCATCGGCAGGCGGACTCTCAAACACTGTGCCACCAGGGAAGCCCCTACTTTTCTTTTAACCCATCTTTACAGTATGTTTTAAGTGCGTTTGTAAATGACAAATAGCTGATTTTTTTTTTTAGCTTGCCTTTTTAATAGATAGGTTTACTCCATTTATATTATACTTACTGACAAATTTGGATTCATTTATACCAGGGGTTGGTAAATTATGCTCCTGGGACAAATGTAACGCAGCACCTGCTTTTGTATATAAAGGTTTATTGGAACTCTCATGCTCAGTTGTTTATGCATTATCTGTGATTGCCTTTATGCTTCAATGTCAGAGGTAAGTAGTTGCATCGGAGACCATATGGCCTGAAAAGTCAAAAATTTTTACTATTTAGCCCTTTACAAAAAAGTTTGCTGTTCCCATCTTGACTTTTTTTCTTCTAGCTATACTTTCACCTACTTCTGTTTTCCCCCATCCTCCATTCCATTGGCTTAATTCAATAGAAGAATTAACTCCTTTCCCTCCACTAGTTTGAAAGTTATACATTCTATTCCTTTTATTTTAGTGATCATTCTTAAATTTTATAATGCATTTTTTTGTTTCAAAATTATTTAATGTATTAATTGGGTATAATTAACATACAATAAACTGCATATATTCAAAGTGTACAATTTTTGTTTTGACATATGTATGTACCCATGAAGTGACAATTAAGAAAATGAATGTATCCATCACTCCCGAAAGCTTCTTTATGCATAACTTTCCCCTCTCTTCCTTCTCTGACCCCACATCCCCAAACTACCACTGATTTGTGTTCTATAACTATAAATTAGGTTATATTTCCTAGAGGTCAATATCAATGGCATCATACATTATATACTCGTTTGTTTCTGACTCCTTTCACTCAGCAGAACACTTTGGGTCTCATCCATGCTCTTGTGCATATCAATAGTTCATTCCTCTTTATGGCTAAGTAGTATTCCACTGTATGAATATATGACACTTTATTTAACCACTCATCTATTGATGGGCATTTGATGTTTCCAATTTGGAACTATTATAAATAAAGCTGTTATGAATATTAATGTACAAGTATTTATATAAACATATATTTATTCTTCTCTGAGTAAATATCTTGAGGCAGCATGGCTGGATCATAGTACATTGTAGATGTATGTTTAACTTTTAAGAAATTGCCAAATGGTACCACTTTACATTCTCACCATCAGATAGTTTCCTTGCTTAGAGTTTCAACACTGTGCAGGTAGTGTAAATTAGGTTGGTATTCTCAACTTAGGTTTGAGATCCTGATTTCTCTTATGTTATCCTTTTTCAACCCATTACCCAGAAAATGTGACCTACTCATATGCTTGTCCCCAGACTATCAGAGAGAAATTTTCCGATCTGTCTCATGGATGGAGCACTTGTGATACCTGGCTTTGTGCAAGGGAGTCAATGTCAACTCTCTACTTCAAGGGAGCTTGAGACTTCATCTTTGTTTCCACCTGTGAAAATCCCAGCCTCTCCCCAACTAAGGTTTATAACATGCTTCTGTAGGCACTGTGCACTGTTTGGCTTCAGCTCCTGCACATTGCTTTGCCTTTAAGTTCACTCTCAGTTCTAGCACTTCCAGATTTCCCTTCCATGATTTTGAATTCAGAAATTAATTTATCTCATGGTATATCAGGTCATATTATCTTATATTTTACTCAGCACTTATTGGAGTGAAGGGTATCTGTATATGTCAGTTCCCTCTGCCATTTTGATTGGAAGTAATCTACACACTGGTTCTTAAATCAATGTATATATGAATCCTTAATTATGTAATATTCAAAATAAAATTTACACATAAGTTTCTCTCACAAGTAGAGTGTAACATGATTTGTTGAAGGCCACTGGCTCTGGCTTTAAGAAATAAAACAGTATCTTGTATATAGATTCACTACTACAAAAGTATCTGTTAGGATTTCTGAGATCAAGAGACTCCTTGAGCCTTGAGTTCTGGAGTGTGAAGGTGATGAAACATCCAATGTTTGCACAGTGCACACAAGCACTGACAGCACCAACTGTTCAAAGTTGCAACAGTCAGCAAGCAAATGATATAGCATAGAAGGGACCCAAGTTTAATCTACTTGTTGTGAAGTAGCTAAGTTGTATTCTACCAGGTAAGAAGCTTTACAATTTTTCATAAGAAACCAAATCACTTTCCTTATGCAACCCTGTAGTCATAATGGGCCTCTCTATCCCTCTGACATCTAGGTCAAGGTGAAGCCTCAAATTCCACAACTTTTGTAACTTCAACACCCGCCCCCCCACACACAGTTTCTGAAAATTCCTAGAGACTTTTGCTTTCTCATGGTAAAATACCATGCCTCCAGCATCTGCGTCTGCATACACTGTTTCTATGTCAGCTCCACATCAGTGTTGACAAGAAAATCAGCTCCTCAGATTTCAGCAAAAATTCTACTGACCTCAAGCACTAAGCACTTGGGAGATCAGAAACTGTACTGATTTCTGGGAGGAGTGAGGGATGAAGAGACGGTGTTGCATCACACAAAACACAATCTCTCATCAAGCCACTCTTTTTTTTTTTTTTTTACTTCTTTACTGGAGTATAATTGCTTTACAATGTTGTGCTAATTTCTGCTGTATATCAAAGTGAATCAGTTATATGTATACATATATCCCCATATCCCTTCCCTCTTGCATCTCCCTCCCACCCTCCCTATCCCACCCCTCTAAGTGGACACAAAGCACCCAGCTGATCTCCCTGTGCTATGTGGCTGCTTCCCACTAGCAATCTATTTTACATTTGGTAGTGTATATATGTCAGTGCTACTCTCTCAGCTGAAAAAGAAATGAAGTTGAGTAATTTGCAGTGAGGTGGATGGGCCTAGAGTCTGTCATACAGAGTGAAGTCAGAAAGAGAAAAACAAATACCGTATGTTAACGCATATATATGGAATCTAAAAAAAAAAAAAAAAAGGTTCTGATGAACCTAGGGGCAGGACAGGAATAAAGATGCAGACGTAGAGAATGGACTTGAGGACGTGGGGAGGGGGAAGGGTAAGCTGGGACGAAGTGAGAGAACACCATCAAGTCACTCTTGTTCCCTTCTTATCTGTTAGCTCTCCTTCCCTCTCAAGAACAATATACATTCTACTCTTTATCTCATGTCTCACAGTTGGAGAGCAAGTTTTATTGCTTGAGCATGCCCTGAAGTCTTACACTTCAACCCAAGCAATTCATAAAAGTATTTCTTCCAAACAAATATAATACTTCCCCTAAATGAAACCTTGGTGAATAAAACGTTTTCTTCACCTCATTGCACCTATCATAGGGATTGGTATGTTGACGGAGTCTGAATGTACATTGGAAGAGTTCTCAACGGAAGGTGACAAACTCAACCAGTTACACACATCTCGCTGCAAATTCGCTTTTACTTCCATCTGCTTCCCCCTTTTCAGTTATTAATATGAAAGAGAGAACAAAAAAGAGAGACTCCATATCCTTTTGTGGGAGAAATTAGGAAGTAGAATGTTTTATGAAGAAAAGTGTTTCTTTTAGGCAAATATGCTGAAATTTAGCAACATCCTGAAAGTAGAAGGGGGGAGGCATCGTGCATCATTCATTCAACCCCCTTAAATGTAAGCCCTGCTCATAGGATGCCCTAAAAGTTCACGGAAGAGAATGAGGGGGATGCAGGGGAGAATGTAGTGACATTTGCAAGGGACCCAAGGGCTGGGCCAACACAGATTAAAATAGAAGAGGTTGGCGGGGCGTGAGAGGGAAACCCACCACAAAGATCACAGAGTATTATTGCTCTTTTCCCACCAAGTGACATATACTCATGCATCAAGTACCCAGTCACTTGGTCACACCCACAGCTGCCGCCAGGGAAGCCACAGGGTCTTTCATCGCAGCACCCCTCTCCCCAGCCCACTGAAGGACGTACCTCAGCAGTGAGGAAAGAGTAGGAGGAGCTGTGACCTGGGCCCCCTGCTCCAAAGACAAGCATTTGAAGCCTCTGAAGGGGAGGAGCTGTGCAGGAGGAAAGGGTGGAGGCGGGCAAAGTGGGGAAACTTGCAAGGTCTCATGGAAGTGAGATCGATTTCTCCATCTCCAGTGTCTCATCATGCACCCTCTCCCTAGGATTTGTATTTCTCCCATTCCTCATGGCCTCATGTGTAATCACCAAACCTGCTTTTTCCAAGAAGCAGAATGTGAAACTGAGCGGCCACAGGAAGTTACAGTTTTAAGGCATGTTCTTTTGCCTACACTTTCAGTCTGAGAGGTCTGAGTCCATTTTATAGGTCAGCTCAGATGGTACATGTGTTGAGATTATGAATAGATGAGAAACACAGAGTCTGAAGAGTAAGCAGAATGATCAAGAAGAAAGGGAAGGACCTCTAGTGCTAGAAATCACTGAAGACAGTTTTCTTTCCTCTAGTACTTTTTCTATTCATTGTGTGACTTTCAAAATAACTCGATAAGACCAAGAGTAATTGGAAAGGGGGAGAAGAGTGACACATTCATTTCTGGATGTATGGCCAACTAGATATACTGCAACAGCCTTCTAATTAGACAAAAAATGTCAAGAATAGACAAGACTACTGAATTAGATGAAGAAACCTAAGGAGGAGGAGAAGCATAGAGACATAACCCAGAAGGTAGAGATGAACTAAAGCTTGTTTAAAGATAGGAAATTAAGGCAGTGGTATGTTGGGAAAGGAATAGACAAAGTGACCTATGGAGCAGAATAAAGAGCCTAGAAATAGACCCACTTAATCTATGACTGACAGAGCATCACATATCACTGAGGAAAGAATGGGCAGTTTAATAAATGATTCTGAAACTATTGCTTAGCCATATAGGGGAAAAGGAAATAAGATCCCTGTCTCACAGTAACAAAAATTCCAGATGGATTAAAGATTTAAATGTGAAAAAAAAATTTTAAAAACTTTTAGAAGAAAATACAGAATATCTTTATGACTAAAAACACAAAAGCTAAAACCCTGAAAGATTGATAATTTTAATAACATTAAAATTAACAACTTTTGTTCATGTAAAGATATACAAAGAAGGTAAAAACACAAACCACTATATGACAGAAATATTTGCTACACAAGTAACACAGAAAAATTAGTATCCTGAAAACTACACCTCCTAGAATTAGTAAGAAAAAGACTTCCCCTCCCCTCAAAAAAATAAAAATTAGAAAATGGGCAAAACCTATGAACAAGTATTTCATAGAAGAAGAAATGCAAAGAGCTATAATTTAAATGAAAATATGTTTAACCTTAATCTCATTAGTGATTAGAAGGAAGCAGATTCAAGCTAAAGGGGATACAGTAAGTCCCCTACATACAAAGGAGTTCCATTCCAAGAGCATGTTCGTAACTCCAATTTGTTCATAACTCCAGCAAAGTTAGCCTAGCTACCCAACTAACACAATCGGCTATATAGTACTGTACTGTAATAGGTTTATAATACTTATTACACAAATAATACATAAAAAACAAACAAACACAAAAAATAAAGAAAACGCTTTTAACCTTACAATACAGTACCTTGAAAAGTACAGTAGTACAGTACAACAGCTGGCATACAGGGGCTGAGATCGAGTGAACAAGCAAGAATTACTGACTAGAGGAGGGAAGGAGGTGGGAGATGGTGGAGCTGAAGGATCGTCAGCAATGGGAGACAGAGGGCAAACTGCAATTTTACTCATGCCTGACGTTGATGGCACAGGTTCTGCTTCCTTGCTGTATTCAATTCTTCTACCCCCTTGAAAAAATGATTCAGTGATGTCTGGGTAGTAGCTCTTTTTATCTCATCATAGAAGGTATGTTAGCACAGTGGATTGCATTCTGAACAGCTGCTGCAACCTTCGCGTACCGTTCTATGTTCAGGTCCTGTGCCTCAAAAACTAACAGTGTCTCCTCAAAGAAAATCGCTTGCTTCCGGACATCCTGGGATTGAAATAAAGATACTGTACTACTGTATTCGATACAGTTCTGTACAGTAAAGTACACAAAAGCACAGCCACTTGTAGAGAATGCACGCGCCTGACAATGTAAGCCAGACACATGAACTAAGTTCCATGATTTGACATGCGAATGTAGGTTCAAATCTTTGAAAGTTTGCAACTTGGACTTACTGTACCGAGTTTCTCCTTTCAGATAGGTAAAAGTAAAAAAGTTGAACAATACCAAGTGTTGGCAAATGTATAGAGGGAGGGAGAACTCTCATTCACTGGTGTATACATTTATATAAGTACTTTGGAGAGCAATTTGGCATAACCTAGTAAAGTTAAACATGCACAGATCCAATGACTCAGAAAGTCACTCCCAAATTTACACCTAGAGAAATTTTTGGAAGTGTGTTCTAGGAGTTATATTCAAGAATCTTCATAGCAGCCATGTTTGTAATAGCAAACATTGGAAATAACCCAAATGTTCATCAGCAATAGAATGGGTGAATAAATAGTGGTACTATCATACAATGGAGTATTATGCAGCAGTGAAAATTAATGAACTCCAGCTACATAGATCAACATGGAAAAATCTCAATTAAAATTTGGAGAAATAAGCACATCAGAAAAGCACATCCAGTATAATTCCATTTATATAAAGTTCAAAAATATGCATACATTAAACAATATATTGAGTAGGAGTAAGTATGTAACTGATAACACTATAAATAAAGCAAAAGAGTGATTAACACAAAATTCAGAAGAGTGGTTATTTCAGCATTCAGAGAGAGTAATACTGGGGGAAAGTTCAGGAGAGATGCTGACAGTATAAACTTCTACTTATAGCCAACATGCACAGTTGTTCATTTTGTTATTATTCTTTATTTGCACCCAATCTATCAATATTTATTTAATTTTTTTTTGTTTGAACTTATTTTTTATTTTTTTTTCAAACAATTATTTTGGGGTTTTTTTTCTATTCTTTTTCAAATTCTTTTCCCATTTAGGTTATTACAGGATACTAAGCAGAGTACCCTGTGCTATACAGGAAGTCCTTTTTGGTTATCTATTTTAAATATAGCAGTGTGTACATGTTGATCTCAAACTCCCAATCTATCCCCCCCCCTCGACTCTTCCCCACTGGTAAGCATAAGTTCGTTCTCTAAGTCTGTGAGTCTGTTTCTGTTTTGTAGATAAGTTCATTTGTATCATTTTTTTTAGATTCTGCATATAAGAATGTTATTATTGTTATTATTCTTTAAATTGTAGTGTTACAATTAGGATTTTTTAAATGATTGAAAACAAAGATGAGACCATACAACGTACAAGCTGGCTCACAAATGAGCTGGGGACAGCATAAAACTACCTGCTCTGTTACTGTGTCGAATTCTTCTGACTCCAAAAATAAAATTTTAATAGATGATCTTTTAAAAATTGAGTCACAGCTCAGAAAAATACCAAAAGGAAGGGGGAAATAAGCACCTGCATATTAACAATGTCTTTTATCTAAGATCCTCATGAGTTTGAGCTCAATATTGCCATCACAGAGTCAAGACAGCAAAGGAGAACAGGAACAGAGATTTTTAACTCTGACTCCACAGGTCTAGAGTGAATTTGGGTTTTGACTTTTAGGTTTTTGAATAGTTGGTCCATGTGAAGTATGGTCAACCTTTTCTCTACAATAAATTGCAAACTTAAATATACTTTTAATGCTGTCACATACAACATTCAGACTTAAACTATAGTTTCTAGTAACTGAAAGAGGCTCTTCAAAAATGTTGCCATGGTCTAGCATGAGAAAGAGAAGCAGTTTAATGATATGTTAACAATAAAGCCTTACAGAATCAGATTCATAATAGTTAAATGTACAGGTGGCATTACCCAGAGGTCTTCTATATTAAATATTATTATGTTAACTTCTCCTACCCATTATATAAATGCAAACCAGATGCTAACAACTGGTAGCCCCAACAAGCCTGTTTTAATGAGCAAAGATAATATTGCTTCCAAGAACTTTAAAAGTGTGATTTCTCAGGCCATGAATTTCCAAGCTCAGCCAGTTGACTTCCAAATGCATATGGTTAGCTTTAACAGAGTCAGAGAGAATTGTGGACCTAGAAAAATTAATCCTTTATCCTGTTTGCAAAAACTCAGAGAATGTCTTAACTTCAGTGAGTTTTTAATGCTATCATTTTAGAAGTATAGAAGTTATTTCTGATGGTAAAACAATAAATATTCTGATAAAAATTTTAGAAAAGGTATAAAACATAGAGACAATTTAAATTGCCCATAATTCTACCACCTAGAAATGACCACTATTCATGTTTTGGATCATTTCCTTTCAGCGTGTTTTTCCCCCCAAGGACATATACATGTGTTTATGTATTTGAGACCATACAGTTGGTTATCTTTTTTCTTTTTCTGTTAACATTATATTGCGAGCACTTTCCTTTGCCATTAAATATCCTTTGAAAATCATTTCTATAGTTGTATAATATTTCCTATATGGGTGTGATATAATTTAAAGAAAATTTTCTCTGTTTTGGGAAATTTTTGTGGTATTGTCATCTTTTTATATCAAGAAGAGCCTAGATAGTCATTTTTTTTCTTTTTTACTATCTTATGTTTATCTCTCATGCTTGCCAATGGATATCAACTCTTGGACATCGGGACATTTCTGGAAAACGTGTCATCAACCTCATTTTGTAAGACTAGAAATCAGTTTTTACATTCTTTCATTCAGCAAATATTTATCATATGCCTTTTACATTCTATGAACTGTTTAAGTGCTAGGGCTAAATCCTAGAACGAGAGGAGAAGTCCCTGTCTTCACGAGCTTATAGCAGAAGAGACAGAAAACAAACAGGCAGATAATGTCATGTGGTTTTAAGTATAACAGAGAAAAATAAAGCAGGGTAGGGGGAATACAGAGTGTTTTGGAGGAGGTAATGGTAGTGGTGGTGGTTTTATTTTATATAGCGAGCGCTGTCAGGAAACATGACACATGAACAAAGACATGATGAAAAAGGACCATGGGGGACCCAAGAGAAAAGAATTCCATCCAGAAGGAACAGCCAACACAGAGACAGTGAAGTGGAATGGGCCCAGGCTCAGTGTGCTTGAAGAACAATAAGGGGGCTGACTTGGCTGCCATTGAGAGGGCCAGGAGGAGAGTGGGAGGCTCTGAAGTCAGAGAAGTACCAGGCCAGATCATGGAGGGTCTCATAGGCTATCACAGGACTCACTCAGGTTGTTTTCCTGTAGCCATTAGACTCTGAAAGAGATTAGGGGACGGTAGATGCAGGAAGACCAGTTAGCAGGTAACCAAAATAAAGAATGTAAAATATGATGGTGGCCTAGACTACAGAAATAGTAATGAAGATGGCAAAAAAAAAAGATCTCATCTGGATAAATTTTACATTTAAAGCTGACAGGTTTGCTGATGGATTTGATGGAGGTATGATAGAAAGAGAGGAAGTAAGGATAGTTCCAGGATTTCGGCCCAAGAAAGTGAAAGAAAGAAGTTGTCATCTACTGAGATGAGGAAGACTAAAGGACAGTAAGTTTGGGGAGTAAATCAGGAGTTGGTTCTTGATGTGCTAAGGTTGATATGCCTATAAGAAATCCAAGTAAAGATTTAGTTGGAGTGCAGAGGACAGGTCCAGGTACAAAATATAATTTTGACTATCATCAACATTTAGATTACATTTAAAGCCATGAAATAGGATAAGGTCCTCAAAACACTGAAAATGGAAAGAAAAGAGGTTCAAGGACCCCAAAGGTAACTGAGAAACAACCTCCAGTGAGGTAAGAGAAGAAAGAAGAGAAAATGGTGCCCTGAGGCTAGAGAAGGCAGCATTTCTGGAATAAGGGTGCAAGAAACTGGTCAAATGCCTTATTAAGGGGAGTAAAAATGAAAATTGACCTTTGGGTTTGGGACACAGAGGTTACTGGATGGTAAAGTGATCGTATAATCTTTGCCTAAATCAGAACATTTTTGAGAGTGAAGGAAGACGCTCACAATTACTAAAATATGTCAGGACAATAGGCATAAACCAGGACTGACCTGAACAAAATAAGACAAATCATCACCTTAGCTATAGGTGACCTTGACACAAGCAGGTTTTTGTTTTGTTTTGTCCTGTTCTTTGAGTGATGAAAGAAAAAGAAACTTGATTGCAATGTGTTCAAAAGAAGAAGTGAGAAAAGGAAGTGGAGACAACTAGAAGAGATAACCCTTTTGAAGAGTTTAGCCAAAAAGAGGAGCAGAGAATTGGGTCAGCAGTTCATTTCTCTTATGTGTGTTCAAGAGATATTTATTTTTAGACAGGATACAGCATGGCATACTGGGTGTCAATTGGAAAATCTGCAAGAGAAGAAAAGATTCAAGAGAAAGCAGAAACAAAGCTGGAGTGATGCCCTTGATGGGGCAGGAACAGGTGAGGTCCAGAGCCCTGGAGGGAAGCTGGGCTTAGGTAGGAGTAGAGATGTTTCATCCACAGAAGGAAAGGTAGATTGGGAGATGTGATGGTGGAAGCAGGTGGAAGCCTCTTCTGGTTGTTCGACTATAGGAAACCAAGTCAAAGACCCAGCCACATTGAAAGCAGATTCCTTATTATAGACTGAGAACTAGACAAGCTAAGTGTTCATTTCCACTCTGCCTTCTTTGACTTCTTCAGGACAAGTGTTCATATTACCCCATAACACCCACAGAACCACTGGTAATGAGGTTCTCCAGCCCATGACGCCAGAGGAAGAGACTCCCCCTCCAGTCAGGGCATTGTGGGAGCAGTGGAGGGTGTTCGGGTAGCATGTGCAGTGGCTACAGACAAGGACAAATTTTGTGGCAATGGGATCATTTATTTGGTGCAAGAAAGAGAAGAAACAACAGAAATGATATTCTTGATCAGGCATGAGAGTGAGGGGAGACAGTGCTCTGGAGGAAGACTTCTTTACTCAAGACATTCTTGTGTGCCCTGTGCTAAACCCTGGAAACTCTATGTGAGAGTCACAGCCCCAGGCCTACAGGAGGCCACAGTCTAATGAGGAAGATGGAGAAAGAAAGTCAGCAGTAAACTGTTTGATTTTTTTTTTTTTTGGCAGATGAGTAGGATTTTGTTAAATGATGTATTAAGAGAAGGAATTCACAAGCAGAGGAAGTGCCCTGGGCAAAGGTCAGGATTCTGAGGTGGCCCAGTCCATACCCACAGTACTCCTTTGCATCAAGGAGCAAATTCTACAATTGCCCCTCCACTCCCTGTGCAAAATAAACTTCAAATCGGCCTCCACGCTGCACACACTACAGTCAGTCCCTCTCTAAACCCTCTAATGCATGACAGGAAATTGCCCACAAGTACACTCCATTCTTGAGGGACTTTGAAGTCTCTTAGTGTTTGACAGAACTTTTATTTGTAACATAAGCCCAGAGCCTTGTGATCATAAAATCTGATAACTATCACAAAACCCATTTATTCTTGACTGAGGCTAGACCCACCTCAGCAATTGACCCTGTTGAAGACAGCATACCACCTCAGGTTAACTGGACACTATTGACATCCAAATGTCACAGACTTTATATGATGCCTTTATATGATGCTACAACTCCCTAAGCAGCAAACTTTTATTTAAGAGTTTTAACCTCAGGTCAGCCATCTCTTTTGGTCCCTACCTCAACATTCAACTTTTCAAGAAAATTCCCCTTTTATTCCTTCCTTCCTTTCTCCCTCCCTTCCTCCCTCCCTCCATTCCTTCCTTCCTTCCTTCCAGGTAATTAAATCCCTCACAACTTTTGGACATAGGAAATGACTGCTAAATGATGCTGAAACACTGATGGGCTTGTGTTCTCTTTAGTAAAGCCCTAATCCATCAAGTGACATCAATCAACTGCTAACAAGTGCTTTGATAGACTCTTGGAAATAGAATCCCAGAAATCTATGACTTCCAGCAGAGAATCTGAAAGCAGGCATTTTCTAACTAAAAGCGACAACTAGAGGTCAAGTTTGAATCTGAGGGTAAGTGGCATGAGGTTTTGAAAGTGTCTAAGATAAAGGGTCAGGACTTCCCACACTTTTCTAGACTTCATAAACTAGATTCAAAAAGACGCCTGAAAATAAACACCGCAATTTCCCATGTCAGGAGTAGAAGCAGAGTAATATCAAAAATTTACTGACCTAATAGGCTGCTTCCATTTCTGGAAATGTCTCTGATTATCAGCCATATTAAAACTTCCCATGGCCCATCTTGAGGTCTGGACCACGTAATTAAGAGAGTGGACAGCCTACTCGGGTTCACATCTCAGATCCAACATTGACTGACTTTGTAACTCTAGGCATATGTCCTCAGCTCTCTATGCCTCCATTGCCTCATCTTTTTTTTTTTTTTTGAAGTATAGTTCAATGTTGTGTTAGTTCCAGGTACACAGCAAAGTGACTCAGTTATACATACATATATATATTCTTTTTCAGAGTCTTTTCCCTTATAGGTTATTACAAAATACTGAGTATAGTTCCTGTGCTACACAATAGGTCCTTGCTTTTTATCTATTTTATATATAGTAGTGTGTATATGTTAATCCCAAATTCCTAATTTATCCTTCCCCCCCCCTTTCCCCTTTGGTAACCATAAGTTTGTTTTCTATGTCTGTGGGTCTATTTCTGTTTTGTAAATAAGTTCATTTGTATCTTTTTTTAGATGCCACATAAAAGCAGTATCATATGATATTTGTCTTTCTCTGTCTGGCTTACTTCATTCAGTATGACAATCTCTAGGTCTAACCATGTTGCTGCAAATGGCATTATTTCATTCTTTTTTATGGCTGAGTAATATTCTATTGTATATATGTACCACATCTTCTTTATCCATTCCTCTGTTGATGGACATTTAGTTTGCTTCCATGTCTTGGCTATTGTAAATGGTGTTGCAATGCACATTGGGGTGCATTATCTTTTCAAATTATGGTCTTCTCTGGATATATGTATCCTGGATATGTCCTGGACCTATATACAGAGAAAGCCTCATCTTTAAATGGGAGTAAAAGCAGAACATACTCCATAAGGGGGTCGGGGAATTACACAAGGCAACAATGTGTACCTTGGACCTAGCCCTGAGGCAGCACAGAATTCATGTTAGCTAATGTCACTATTGCTCATAGGTCCTAACGTTCACTCAGTATCTCTAACTCAAACTCAACATGCTCGAAACTCAACTTAGGTTTACGATTAGAGCTGATAAATTCCCAAGTTAGTGAGTTGCCTTTGTTCAGAAGAATGTTTAAGCATTCTCTTATGACATAAAAAACTTTTGTTCAAGTTAGTAGAATTCCTGCTATCGGCTAAAAGATGTGACACAGTCCTTGTGTCCCATATATAAAATAGATAAGTAATAAGGACCTACTATATAGCAGAGGGAACTCTACTCAATATTCTGTAATGGCCTATAGGGGAAAGAATCTAAAAAAGAGTGGATATATGTATATGTATAACTGATTCACTTTGCTGTGTACCTGAAACTAACAACATTGTTAACTCAACTATACTCCAATAAAAAATTTAAAAAAAAAAGAAGGGGACCCTTTTTGAAGTCCTTAAAATTACACTAACTCTCTAATGCAAGAGAGATAAGAAGCCACACCTTTCAACTCAAGGTCATAAGTTGTAGATGCCAGCTCCAGCTCTGCTGTTGGCTTTTGTACCACAATGCTTTCCCAAAAACAGATCTGGGAAGAGTATTACCTAAGAATTTAAGAGCACAGGCCTTGGATCATCTGAGACCCAGATTAAATTCCAGCTCCGTCAGTCAGTGTAAGAAGTTGCTTACCCTCCAAGGTTCAGTTTCTCCAACTAGAGGTAATATTAGAACCCACTTCACAGGACTCACCCTTTGAGGTAGATATAATTTTCTAAAGGGCCAAAGACCTGATTCTAGCTAATCTGTCTCACATTAACAGCTCTGTGCCTGTGGAATGGGCCACTTCATCTCTATGGGTCTCAGTTTCTTTATCTTTAAAATAAAGGGTCTGGGGCAGATGGTCTATGTTCCCTTCTAGAATGTTCCCTGATATTCTTGGTGCTGTGATTCCCACATCCTGGAATGTTAACAGCTGTGATTTTACTAATGTTCCCTGCTCCTAATGAAAAGATGGCTCTCTTTCCATTCCTTCCACCAATTTCTGACTGCCAATATTCTCTCATTCTTCAAGATCTGACTCAAAAGGAATGATAAATCCTTGTACAGGGGGAAAATTTGATACCACCGCTTTGGGCAAATCTCAGACCATCTCTGATTATTGGTTTTCCCTTCTGTAAAATAAGGAACTTATAATATTTGTCATGCATCCCTTATAGTCTAGTTGTAAATATTGATGACTTAGTTTATTCATCGTCTTGTAACTGACCATTATAAACACGGTATTACTAATTGTCATCTCCTCCTGAACCCTCTTTCTTTCTTTCCTGGGGCTCATTCCCATTGTGCTGTGCTGTTCCTGGTTTTGCTCCACCACCAGCCTGCAAGCCACTTGAAGGGTGGGCCCGAGCCCAACTCATCCTGCCATCTCCTCACACAGTTGGGGCTTGGTGAACATTTATGTAATGTATTCATTCATTCAACAAATAATTATTAAACTGTGCTAGGCTTTGAGAGACAGTGGCGAGCAGGACAGATACAATTCCTGCTTTCACGGAACATAACTGTCCACATGACTGATAGACATTAACCAAATGAATGTAGAATTGATTGTAGCAATAAGTGCTAAGAAGGAATCTTATAACTTTTAATGGTGTGGGTATGTCCAGGAAACTTAATTTAATGTGAAGGGTCAGGGGAGGGCTCCTAGAAGAAGTGACAGTGAAGCTGTGATCATCAGACCTCAAATCTGAATCAATGCATTTGAGTCTCCCTCTGCAGGGCCCTCTAGGTCAGTTGCATATATTCAGTTTGTTACCAAAGTCTGGGACCCAAGTTAAATTCCATACGTGTGATTGGAGGATGACACACCTGCTCCTCTGTGACCTTGATGTGCACTGGATCCCTTCAGCAAATGACGAGTCCTGATGTACTCCTCACCCAGCCTCACACTAATCCTACAGCCCAGCTTTCTCCTTTTTCCCCACCACCTAGCAGCCCACAGCAAATAGAGGAAAGTCACCTTCCTCTCTGAAAATCATCTCAAATGTCCCAGTGAACATGCGTTTTTCCATTTCTTCAGCCCATATTTCCTCAGCCACTAGCCCCAGCAATTTACACATCACCCCCGCCTTGACAGTGAGTTTGGAAGCTTGCTCCTCAGCTACCCCTGCTACCACCACCCCTGGTATCACCACCACTTGCCTCTACTTCAGTCCTCAACTAAGCAGACATCTGATGAGAGAAGTGAACTATTATTTCATTGCAGTGGTTTTTTGGTCTGGGCTATTTGAGGTGATGGGTATTTCCTGTGCATTTCCACCCTAAACCTATCTCATCACAGATTTTGGAAATCCATCTCTTTACTCATCAGTGGGATGGAGGGCAAGCCTGGGAAGCAGGACAGCAGGCTACGTGAGGTCACACAGCCAACCTGCTGCAGAGCCCAGCTGTCCCACAAGCTCTGCTCAGCAGAGACTTCTGAAGTTGAGGAGATGCTCTGATGTGATGAAGATGTGGTATTCACCCCTTCTTGACCATAATAACACTCGAGATGTGGACTTTCCCCTGCAGTGACTCAACTCCACTTTACACTGCTTGGGGGAGGACACTGGGCTATTTTAAGTGTTCATATTAGCTAATTCAGTGGGTTTGTGAGCAATGTAAAAACGAATGAGATTGTCCTACATGACCAAAATAAGAACTTATGGCTAAGTTTCTAGAAACTCTATATAAGTATCATGTAACAGAAATGAACATTTAAATTATACTCACCCAAAACAGCTTAAGTCCTTGATTCAATCAGATATAAAGTAGGAATAAAAATATCATGGAGAATTCAATATAAGATAGAATATAACAATTTACAGCAACTAATACACTGTTAATAGAATTCAGTGAATTCTCAAAAAGCTCTTCTAATTGATAAACTGAAGATAAAAGAAGTTTTCTTGAAAGAATACCCCATGCAGGAGCACTTCTCTGAGGAAGGGAGACCCAGGAAAATGGCAGTTGACTGGCCTGAGAGTCCTCAGACATACACCCATCCACCTGAGACCATGGACACACACCACCTGCCTCAAATGCCTCTGTGGGTGTACAGCCCAAAGGAAGGGAGGAAGAGAGGGAGGTGATGGAGGGAGGGTCCGGTGTGGGCTTTCCCTAAGCGGAGGAGAGGAAGAATATAAAGTAAGTGTTGAGTTCCACCCTTTAGAATAAAAGTAGATGGCAGAATTCAGGATGGCTATCAGTTAGCATATCAGAGAGGGTTAAGCAGGCATTGACTAAGAATTAGTGAGATTCTAGAAGTAACCCACTCCAGACATGAAGGTACATGGCTGTACAAGGGTAATCAGCTCCTTGAAAGCATATAACAAAATGGTCTGGCGATGAATAAATGGAAGCATTATAACTATACTCACCACTATTTCACTGCTCATAAACCAGATTAGAAACAATAGATCCAAAACCAGCTCTGGGAGAAGACTCCTCTCAATGTTATACATGTAGTGCATGCTAGTATGATCTGAATATCTGGCATCAGAATCCCTGTAGAAATGGAGCCATCTCTGGGGAGGAAGGTGAAACGCCCATGTACGGGGAGCAAAAATAACCAAACCAACAAAATAAACAGGAAGCAAGAGGGGAGAGATGATGGCCAAGTAAGAGGGTAGACTGTCCAAAGGATCTTTAATAACAAAGGCATTTCATAATGGCTTTGAATGTTTTATTTTGCTCAAAGTAAACGTCACACTTCTGTGCCCTTTCTCTCAGGCTTCGGTCTTTCTGGAGAGTCTGCTAGACCCGCAAAGATTGTGTGTGTGTGTGTGTGTGTGTGTGTGTGTGTGTGTGTGTGTGAAATCAGAGGACAGGGCTGAGTTCCCTTAGCCATACTAACCAGTGTGGAACAGCAACTATATACAAACCATAATCTAAAAACTAAATTAACTCAGTAACGACAGAAGTTCAGAGCTAGAGATAACTATAAAACATAGCCCTTTGTGAAATTACAGAAGCCTTAGGAAAGGCATTGGACAACCTATACATAAAATGCTTTGAGGTGAATCATATCTGAAATCATAGCAAATATCCGGGTTACGTACATGTGATGAGCTCACTGAGAAGCCATGTATCCATGTATCCTGAGAGTAACCACTGTCCCCAAACTTTGTATTTTTTAGCACAGGCACCCAAAAACACCTTTGTATCTCTCAAGGTTTAAAAAGCAAACATGAACTATGATATCATCCTGGGGAGTGTTTTCTCAGCCAGATTGACAAGAAAACTGCATCTGCTTAGACCCAATGCCCCATGTTCCCCAAAGCCAATGTGTACAGTGCAGTCTGACACTGCTGTATGGGGGAGACTGTAGGAGTCCCTGAAAGATTCTAGTTATATGACCCCCAATATCCCTCACAGTCCACTCTGTCCATTCTGGGGCCACCCATCTATGGCAGTGCCAGAGTGGCCTAATTGTTTCAGTTGCTTCTTGGAGGAAACTGAGATGAGGCCTCGTAGAATTGTCCTGGGGAGGACATCCAGGGTGACACAAATCAATGTCACATGTGTAGCCTTCCTCAACAGCAAACCTTCTCTGTGCCCTAAAACAAGACCTAAAACCACTGGTCCCTTCACCTCACGTCAAAGTGTGGCCATGACTTCTTTGGGGGCCTCTTGGCCCCAGAGTGAAGGAATTTCTACCATAAATGACTCTCGTGCCCAATGGGCTATATGTCTGTTTCACTTCACTCATTCACATGATGTCTTAATTCTGTTTTATGGGAAGTTACTGCACATAAACTAATTTTCACATAGACCATTGCCTATAGACTAATTTATCTCCACAGACAATTGTGAGAACATTTATAACGGTGAGTCAGTATTATTGTACTAACACAACAGAGCATATTGTCCAAGAGCACAGCTTTGGAGTCAGATTAGATGTCTGGAATTCACTTTCTAAAACTTTAGACTTCCACAACCTAAGTGTCCATCGACAGATGAATGGATAAAGAAGATGTGGCACATATATACAATGGAATATTACTCAGCCATAAAAAGAAATGAAATTGAGCTATTTGTAATGAGGTGGATGGACCTACAGACTGTCATACAGAGTGAAGTAAGTCAGAAAGAGAAAAAGAAATACCGTATGCTAACACACATATATATATGGAATCTTAAAAATAAATAAATAAATAAAAGTGGTTCTGAAGAACCTAGGGGCAGGACAGGAATAAAGATGCAGACATAGAAAATGGACCTGAGGACACGGGGAAGGGGAAGGGTAAGCTGGGAAGAAGTGAGACAGTGGCATGGACATATATACACTACCAAATGTAAAATAGATAGCTAGTGGGAAGCAGCCGCACAGCACAGGGATATCAGCTCGGTGCTTTGTGACCACCTAGAGGGGTGGGATAGGGAGAGTGGGAGGGAGACGCAAGAGGGAGGAGATATATGTTATGTATAGCTGATTCACTTTGTTATACAGCAGCAACTAACACACCATTGTACAGCAATTATACTCCAATAAAGATGTTTAAAAAAAAGTGATTCAAACTTTGTTATGAAGGATGCCAGTGAAAAATCCAACTAAAAAAAACAAACAAAAAAATACTTTAGACTTCCAAAGAGCTAGGGAACAAGAGGTAGTGGGAAGCAGTAAAGGGACCCAGCCAGGCCTCTGCCTTCTCTGTCTGGAGTAAGTTGTCCACATCAAAGCATCTACCTGGGAAGCCTGTTGCTGTTGTAAAGCCACCTGCACAGGCAAGGCTGTAGAAATCCAAGCTGACAGAACCCTTGTTTCATGAGCCCAATTTGCTGAAACAAAGGTGAGTCATCAAAGGCAAAAACAGTAGCAACCCAGGCCTTCCAGCTACTGACGAATATACCAAACATCCATCTGGATCAAAATCTAGACTCAGACTCTTCCTTGAGCCAGAGATGCTGAGTGGAAACAAAGAATCACACGGCTTTGTAGTTGGAAAGGACCACATAGTTAATCTTATCCAGTCTTTTTGTTTTGCACATTAGGGAGCTGAGGCCAAAACCTGTTAGGTGTAGCCCCCAAGATTCTAGTCTAATAAAGACAGAATCAGAATGAACATCCATTGTTCAAAATAGTGGTTCAAAAACGTTGGTCTTTGGATTCAAGTCCAGTGAAGGTCATTCCACAATATTGTGTTGCAGCAAAGTAGGGAAAGCCTCTCCCAAATTCCAAATCATATATTTAATACAAAATTGTGTTTCAGATGAACCTTCCCCAGGCTAAAAGAGAATCCTTTTTGTTGTCACTAATATCTCCAGTACTAACAGGCAGCTAAAATTATAAGCACTTTTACAATATGCCTGGTATTGTGCTGGGCATTTGGCATACGTTATTTCTCTTAACCCTCATAATAATCTGATGAAGTAGGTACCGTTACCACCCACTTTTGCTGAAAAGACCCCCGAGACATCAAAACGTAAAGTAATTTGCCCACATTCACACAGCCACATAGTTGGAGGAGACAAGATTCAAATCCAGATTATTTACCTTCAAGACTCAGTTTCTCTGCTATACTGACAGTAGACTAACAACAACAACAAAAAAATGTAGCATAAATTTTACTGAGATGCATGAAAATAGCTAGCTAAAGGATATGTCTTTATTCATGATTTGCTTTGTCCCGGGGGACACTTAACATCTAAAATAAATGCCAGCCCTCTATCTACGTCAGAGTCCCTGTAGGAGGAAGTTCTGTAGTCTCATAAACCATTAGCAATCCCCTTGAACCTCCCGTCCAGGATTCTGGTTTGAGAGAGTCTAGTGCCTTGAAACCTCTGTCCCGGTGTGCTTCAGTTTGCCTCCTGTTTGGGATTCAGGGCGCATCAGGGAGGAAGGATGAAATTATCATCCGCTCTCCTCCCACGCTCTCTCCTGGGTTGTGCAAACAAGGGCTTCAAGGTTAAATATGTGAGCAATCCTGGCTGTGTTCTCTTGGGATAAGCAGGAAGAATCAGAAAAAGAGGAGAGAGAAAGACAAACCAAGCCTGTGTAAGGATGGGTGATGAGATGGGGTCAGGGAAATGAGGGAACACTGGTATTTACATTGCTTGGTTTAAAGTGTATTGGCTTATTATAGGGTCTGGTAAAAATATGATGATCCAAATGTCATGTGTCTATAGGGGTATCTGTGGGAATCTATTGCAGCCAGTACAGTACTGTCCCTTCTAGGGTCCATCTTCAGATCTGCCTCGTGTCTCAGAAGAAGCAACTACTTTGTGACTCGGGAATGTATCCACATTTCCCAAACAACTCCCGTATATATTTAGTAATGCCAGAGCTATCTCCAGTAGCAGAGAAATGCTGTCAGTCCACAATTAGAAAAAGGCAAAGGCTCAAACTACTGAGATCAGCTTCTTTTCAGAAACAGCATTTCTTTGGGGGAGGGAGAAGAGGAAGGAAAGAGAATGGGCACTGGGCTCCTGCAGTGGGGGTGGGGACACAATACCTAGGGAGGAGACAAGGAACTCCAGTGACAAACTGCTGACCATTCAGGGTCCCCCTGGATTTTCCCATGGTATGGGACCGATAGAGGCCAGGGTTGTCAGGGTTGAGGGTGTTGGGAGGGAAAGTGGACACACAGCATAGTTATTTTCATTCAGATCACTGAAAACAAAGTACTTTCACTCCCTGCTTTCTGTACACTCTTTACATACATAATCTCATTTAGCCCTCATACCAACCCTCTGAGAGAGGTCCTCTAAGAGCCGCCTTGAAAGGTTTGCAGGGTGTACCAGTCAAGAGAGTAAATGGAGGCTGAAAACCAAACACACTCAGCTTGCCAAGCCAAGGGTCCACAGTCCTCAGGAGAGTCCCTTTTCTAATTCACACAAAGATACTACATGGGTTCTCAACAGCTCTGGATGTCCTAGCCCCATCTTACAGCTGTAAGATGAGACTCAGAGATCGTGAACCCTTTGCCCAGCATCACAGCAAAAGCATGGCAGAACCAGTGTTCTAAACCAGGTCTGTCTGCTCCCAGCCTCACTTTTGCTCCACTCAGCTAGCCTGCCTCAATGTTCAGAGAAAAAAAAAATGAAGTCAAATAATGACCTCAATGTAAGTGCCTAATGAAGAACCTCTGAGATAGACAGTAGAAAGTTCTGGAACAATGCAAGTTCTGGAACAATACTATTATATGCAAAGGTACAAAACCAGGCAAGCATACACAACCATTCAATTCAACAGTCATCTACTAAGCATCAGGAAACTACCAAGCAAGGCTCTAGGCACTCAACAAGGAAAGGAATAAAGCAATATCCCTGCCTCCAAGGAGCTCACTGTTAGTATTCAGAGACCGTCATGTGAAACCAAAGATCAAGTAGAACAAAGGGAAGTTAATTAAAGAGATGTAATTGTTTATATTGGGTGGGACAGGGAAACTCCACAGAGTCAGGCTAGCACTTGAGCTTGGCCTTGAAGTTAAGAAACTTCTCTGTACCGGGCAGTTCCTTAAGAAGTGGTAACATCCAAAGAGGTAAACTTATAGCAAAAGGGCTATAACTACTGGTCGTTGCACTGAGCAGCACAGTTAAAGCCAGGATGGAATGACTATGGCCTGCCTTGGTCTCTGCTGGACTTTCCAGATGAAAAACCCTATGTCTCAGGCTCCTGCCCACAATCTCTCCTCTGCAGAGACCAAAAGTGTCACAGAACAGAGAGAAAGAGCAATGGCTTTGGGTGAGCAAAACAGACTTCTGTACTGTGACCTGACATATCAAGTTTCCAGGCACTGCAGCTCAATTTCTTGAAAGTCATAGTTCAAAGACACAAGCCAGCTCCTCCTCTAAAGTGACTTGGGCACAGCTGTGTGGTGTGATACGGAGCTAGAGCCAGCTCCTCACTGGGTGAACTTTCAGAAGGTCGTTTTGGGGGTGTTGCTGGTCTGGAAGATGGCAACCCAGCTGCACTCCCAAGCTGAGGGTGAATCTCAAAGAGGAAGTGCCAGTCCCTACTCAAAGCCCTTTTGCTTTGCTGTCCTGGAAGAAGAAAATGAGCGGAGAGCATGCTACCCGCCCTTTAGGCACTTTTTCCTTATTCTGACCTTGTGGCATCACATGGAGGAAAAGTTTATTTACCCTGTTTAAAAGATGATAGACGGAAGTTCCAGTGGTTTACACAGCTTGACTGAGGTCACACAGCCCAAAGGAACAAAGACAGCAGTTTAGCCCAAATTTACATGACTTTCAAAAGTGAAATTCTTCCTTAATCAAGGTAGTTTACTGAGGTAGTTAAGAGTTCAGACTTGGGCATCTGGATGCCAAAGTTTGAAGCCCAGATCTGATACTAACTAGTTGAAAGACACTGGAAGGCTCACTAAACAGTTCTCTGCGTGTGTTTCATCATAAATGAGGACTAAAATAGTGAGAATTATGGGTGTTATTAGATATAATGCATATAGAATTGTGCCTGACACATAGAGAATGTTATATGATGAATGTTATATGACTTGGGTGATGTCTTCATGTAGGAAAAGAAGTAAAAGGGCACTCTGAAAACTAGGAAAGAAGAAGGGAATCAGAATGACTGGTGGGAAATTGTGGAAATGGGGGAAGGAGAAAGAAGTAATATCCAAAAATTCATCTATTTGTATTTCAGCCATGCCTGGGATCTTCAACTTTACCTGTACTTCCTTGTTATCAGAAACAGGCCAGAACCACAATCAGTCTGCAAGGTTGCTGGAAACTTGTTGATAGATGATTTGGGGAGAGAATGAGAGAGAGAGAAGGGGAGAGAGAGGAGAAAGATTAGATGGATGGACCCTTGAGCAACAAGGGTTTGAACTGCTCCGGTCCATTTATACACAATATATTGGATAATAAATACATTGGAAAAACTTTTTGGAGATTTGTGACACTTTGAGAAAAACTTGCAGATAGACCACATAGTCTGAAAATATCCAAAAAATAGGAAAAAGTTAGATATGTCCTGAATGCATAAGATATATGTAGATACTAGCCTATTTTATCATTTACTACCATGAAATATACACAAATCTATTATAAAAAGTTAAAATTCATCAAAATTTACAAACACTTGCATACTGTACATGACATCATTCATTACACTAGGTTATCATAAATAAATCGTATTGCTGCTTCTTCATTATTAATGCATGAATTGCTATACCTGTAAATAAATGTGAATTTCTTTTTCATATTTTTTTTCATTTTTTATTTATAGTGTTAGTAATACATACAACATCTAAGTGTTTTGCAAAAAATCTACAAACAATAAATGCTGGAGAGAGTGTGGCGAAAAGGGAACCCTCCTACACTATTAGTGGGAATGTAAATTGGTACAGCCACTTTGGAGACAGTATGGTGGTTCCTTAAAAAACTAAAAATAGAGCTACCATCTGATCCTGCAATCCCACTCCTAGGCATATACCCAGAGAAAACCATAATTAGAAAAGATACATGCACCCCAATGTTCATTGCAGCACTATTTACAATAGCTAGGACATGGAAACAACCTAAATGTCTATCAACAGAGGAATGGATAAAGAAGATGTGGTACATATATACAATGGAATATTACTCTGCCATAAAAGAACAAAATAATGCCATATGCAGCAATATGGATGGACCTAGAGATTGTCATACTGAGTGAAGTCAGAGAAGGACAAATATCATATGATATAGCTTATATGTGGAATCTAAAAAAAAAAGAAAGGGTACAAATGAACTTATTTACAAAATAGAAGTAGAGCCACAGATGTAGAAAACAAACTTATGGTTACAAGGGGGTAAGGTGGGAGGAGGGATAAATTGGAAGATTGGGATTGATATATACACACTACTATACATAAAATAGATAACTATTAAGGACCTACAGTATAACACAGGGAACTCCACTCAATACTTTGTAATGGCCTATATGGGAAAAGAATCTAAAAAAAGAGTGGATATATTTATATGTATAACTGATTCAGTTTGCTGTACACTTGAAACTAACACAACACTGTAAATCAACTATACTTGAATAAAAAAACTTTTTTTAAAAAAGACAATATTGATGTAGGTACTAACAGACAATTCTTGTAAACAGATGATGTAAACTTAATGTATCGATAAATACAGTACACTACTGTAAATATATCTTCTCTTCCTTATGATCTTCTTAATAACATTTTCTTTTCTCTTGATTACCATAAGAATACAGTATATAATACATATAACATACAAAATACATGTTAATTGTTTATGTTATCAGTAAAGCTTCCAGTCAACAGTAGGTTATTAGTAGTTAATTTGGGGGGCAGTCAAAGTTATACATGGATTTTTCAACTGCACAGGCAGGGTCAGTATCCCATCCCTCCTGTTGTTCCAGGGCCAATTGTATAGATATCTTTCCAATAACAAATGCTCTGTTATTGAGTGGAGATTTCCCTATGGGAAAAATACATTAAAATTGAATGTTTCTAACTCCTTTGCTCCACTGCTCCCCAGGGCTCAATAGAGAGGGAAGCCTCACCTTCAAAGTCTGCAAAGTTTTGTACACCTGTCACACAATGGGTCTCCTGGTCAGTGGCTGCCAACCCCACACTCTTTGCATCAATGGGTCATAGACCAAAGGAGAAAGAGCTCTTAATAACCACTGGGAACTGAGATCATGGTTCCCAGGGAACATTTAAGTCAAATCCAGCTACTCAAAGGAGTTCAAAGGATATAACAACAATGACAATGCAGTGTTACCCTTCCTGTAGGGGAGCCATCATGGTGCAATGGGAAGAGACCAAGACTTGAAGTCAGTGGTCCAGGATTAGAACTCTGCGGCATTGTGACACTGAATAAGTCATTTCTTCTTCCTCGGCACCACCTGGAAATTGAGGGTAATATTTTATTTCCCACTGTTGTACAATAAAGAATCTGTCTGGTCGTTGTCCCCAGTTGCTGGGACTAAATGTTCTAAGCCAAGTTACAGGAATGTCTGTAATTCATGGGGGGCCCCTGGACCACCACTGAGTTTATGCCAAGGAGATGTCTCAGGCTGGTGGCTGGTCATACCAGAAAGTCCAGCCATGTGACTAGAGAGTTAGGGCTTTGAGCCACGTGTTATCAGCCCAGCCTCCCTGCCACTGGGGAGGGAAGGGAGCAGGAGATTGTAATCATGTGGCCTGTGATTTAATCAATTATGTCCACCCAATGAAACCTCAATAAAAACTCTGAACAGAGGCTCAGAGGAAACTCCTGGGTGGTGATGCACATCAGTGTGCTGAGGGGGATATGCCCTGACTCCAGGGGGAGAGGACAGTGGAAGCTTTGCATTTGGAGCCCTACCAGCCCTCACCCAAATGGTCTTTTCCTTGGCTGGTCCTGATTTGTATCCTTTTTAATAAAGCTATAATTGTAATTTCCTGAATTCTGTGAATTGTTCTAGTGAATGTCAAACCTGAGAGGGTCATAAGAACCCCTAATTTGTAGCCACTTGGTCAGAAGTGTAGGTGGCCTGGGGACCCCCAAACTTATGACTGGCATCTGAAGTGAAGGCGGTCTTGTGGGGACTGTGATCTTCACTTGTGAAGTCTGAGCTAATTCCAGATGGTTAATGTCAGAATTATATTGCAGTATATGTACCCACAAAGGCTATTGTAGAAATGAAATGTAATCAAATATGAAAAAAAGACCTTATGAACTGTGAAGGGTTAAGTAAACATGAGTTGCGCAATGTTTTTTTAAAGGGTAGGATATTGATGAAAGATCAACAGGGTAAGTTTGTTAAGTTATTTTTTTTTGAAAATTCAGATGGATTTCTGTTGTTCCACCAATATTCTCTTGCTCAACCCCTTTATGGCTAAATTATTTATTACTTCAACAAAATTTAATGGAAATATAATATGCACACGATTCTGTGATAGACATGGAACTGGGCAGGGGGAATGAGACAAATATCAAGATGGAAAAGAAGCCATAATTATCTCCAAGAAAAACACAAACCAGCAGAGAAGATAATGAATACAGAAACAAAGTAAAGAGTACGTGCACCAAGAGAGGTGTGGTTAGAGGGAAGGGATATGGGAACAGATGTATATGTATAACTGATTCACTTTGTTATAAAGCAGAAACTAATAAAAAAAAGAATGTAAAAAAAAAAAGAGAGGTATGGTTAAGCTAAAAACGGGGGACTCTTTCAAAGAAAACTTGCGAGGAAGTGGCATTTGAACCAGGTCTTAAGAGATGCCTAGGATATAGAGAGGTAGGGAAAAGAAAAGGGATATTCCATGCTGAGGGGACAATGAAGCAAAGGCACAAGGCAGAAAACCATGGGCATGCATGGAGAGATACATTCATGAAAGAGGGTGATGTCACAGCAGGGCAGAAAGATACATTGTAACCAGGTTATAGATGGCCTGAAATGGCAAGTACAAGGGTTTGTAATATTCTGTAGGCAAAAGGGAACTTGTGAACAATTTGTTACCATCAGATATAGCCACTGTATCTATATATTTACACTTTTTTATTAAAGGTACTTTGGTTAAAAGATTAAGAAGCACCAGGGCTTCCCTGATGGTGCAGTGGTTAAGAATCCACCTGCCAATGCAGGGGACATGGGTTCGAGCCCTGGTCTGGGAAGATCCCACATGCTGCGGAGCAACTAAGCCCATGCACCACAACAACTGAGCCTGAGTTCCAGAGCCCGTGAGCCACAACTACTGAAGCCCACATGCCTAGAGCCTGTGCTCCACAACAAGAGAAGCGAACGCAATGAGAAGCCCACGCACCGCAACGAAGAGTAGCCCCCGCTCGCCACAACTAGAGAAAGCTCACATGCAGCACCAAAACCCAACGCAGCCAATAAATAAATAAATAAAATAAGCACTACCATCTTCCTCATTTTAGAGATGAGAAAACAAGGATCTAGAGGTTATGTGATATGCCTAAGTCTACAAAAACAAATAATGGTCAAACCAGAGAGAAGTCAGGATTACTTCTATCCTAACGCACCTCTCACAAATGTATTATCTCTCACTTAGATAATACACTTAGAGATAATACAAAGCAACAATTTCAAAATCAGGTCACTGATAATTTATTGGTCTGCCCTTCAGACTGAAAAGGACATCCCTAGCTTCTCTTCTGGAGACATTTACTCCAACTGTTCCCTTAGGGTGCAGTAGCACAAAAGCATAAAGACCTTGAGCAGACTTGAGGGTCTTGCCCATCAGGGGAAGTCAAGTTCTTCATGCAAAGCCAACTAATCAGACCTGAGTCCACAGCACTGGCCTCATTAACACCATCCAGCTGCAGAGTGAAAGGATGCCTGCAAGGAGATGCAGTGCCTGCACAATATCAGCTGGAAATAGTAACAGGACTGTTCAATGGAAAACATAAGTGATATTTTCCTGAAACAGCTGCGCCACGTGACAGGTGAAATCTAACACTGCATTCTTTTGTGGCCAAGGAGAGGGAAAGCTTGAATAGTTTGCTATGAGAAACCCAAGTGAACATATCCATTCTCTAACTCTGTACTGCCTTTTCTCCTACACTTTCTTAATCTGTGACACAACTAAATTCATCAGTCCTACAGCACTGGAAAATTCCTTAAGAGTCTCTGATTTGTTTATCGTCTGTGAAGGACATTCAGAGGATCAAGACCCCAGAATTTTCCTGCTTCACCAGCTCCTGCTTTACCAACGTAAGACATCCCAGACGAAAGGAGAAAGACTGCTCTGGTTTCAATGAGGTGCTGATATGATGGTTTCTGGATTTTATTAACTTTCTAAATTACATGATTTTAGTTCCAAGAATAAAAGTAAATTTAATGTTTATCCAAAACTGCATGAAAATAAAGGAAAGGATCCAGTCCTAGAACCCACTTTAAAGTGCAATGATGTGGCCCCAGAATACAATCACCAAGTTGCACGCCTTGTTCTAGGAAGAATAGTGGTGCCGGCATGTGTGGTAAGTCCTCACCCTGGGGGGACTGGGGAGTCTCATTGTGAAGGTATTGGTTCCATACTCTTGATCTCTGATGATGTGAACTCTCCCACCTTTTCCTTGAAACCACCACCTGTTTTGCAGGTTTTCTTTCTTAGATGCCTCTCTAAACCTGAATGAAGACCAACCTGTGTATATTGCTGAGGTTTTAGGGGGGTGTTGGGTTGGTGGGCCGAACCAGGTATTTTTTGTTGCCCTATCTCAAGCCCTGCTTTAAATACCCTAGAGAGCAAATTAAGACTATTCCCTTACCCCTGTTTGGCCACTGCCTAGAATTTCTCATCCATCCTTAAAAGACGAGCAAGTAGGGCTTCCCTGGTGGTGCAGTGGTTGAGAGTCTGCCTGCCAATGCAAGGGACACGAGTTCATGCCCCAGTCTGGGAGGATCCCACATGCCGTGGAGCGGCTAGGCCCATGAGCCATGGCCGCTGAGCCTGTGCGTCCGGAGCCTGTGCTCCACAATGGGAGAGGCCACAACAGTGAGAGGCCCACGTACCGCAAAAAAAAAAAAAAAAAAAAGACGGGCAAGTACCCATAATAATTCATTTTCTTGAGTGTTTCTTGTCAGAATTTTCTTTTTTTTTTCCGTTAATAAAAAGTTTGTTATTTCCTGGACCTATACTACATACACCAACTATTTCTATGTTCAACAAATATTGATGGTGCCAGCTAATGTTTTAGACATCAGGGATATGACAATTAACAGACAAAGTCTTTAGCCTCATAGAAATTAAACCTAGGGGAGGAGAAAAGCAATAAACAAATAACAAAACACAAACATACAGGTATAAATCATCAGGTACTGGCAAATTCTATGTAGAAAAAGATAAAACAGGGTACAGGGACAGAGTATGTATTGGTAATAGTTGATTTAGAGTGGTCACTGATAGCCTCTTAAGGGGTAACATTTGAGCAGAAGTATGGGAGCAACCCTCCCATGGTTAGATGTATTTGTCTCCATATGAGTTGTATCTCCAAGCAGACAGTAGACATTTTGCAATGAGACTCAAATCTGTTTTTTTTTTAAATAATGACCCTAGCACAAGTACTGAGTTTCTAGTTGCCTGAACATTGTAAGTACTCAATAAATACTTTGTGTTTGAAAAATCATGTTATAGCAGCTAATTCAACCCCTTAATATTATGCCACCAAGGCTTAATAATACAGATATATTCAACATTGAAAAAGGAGCAGCTAAACATGATAAAGGTGAAATACCAAGATGCTCTTGTCTAATTACAATTGACTCTTGAACAACATGGGGGTTAGGAGTGCCCACCCTTCCTGCAGTCAGAAATCCACATATAATTTATAATAGGCCCTGTATGCAGAGTTCTTCCACATCCGTGGATCCAACGAACTATGGATCATGTAGCACTGTAGTATTTACTATTGAAAAAAATCGACATAAGTGGACCCACACAGTTTAAACCCATGTTGTTCAATGGTCAGTTGTACTTGTCTGCAAACCTAAGCAAGGTTAGTTGAAGACCACATGGAAGCAGACTCTGGGACAACCAGTGAATGTGAGGAGGGAGGGGGCCATATCAGAAATCATTATTTTAACCCATCAAAATTTACCTAAAATTAATTAGATAGATTATAGACAGATAGATAGATGATGATAGATAGATGGATAGATAGATAGATAGATGTTAGATAGATAGATAGATAGATAGATAGATAGATAGATAGATGATAGATAGATAATAAAGAAGCAGTTTGCTCACAGGTGTGTAGCTAGTTAGTGAATGAAGAGAGCAGTATCTAGGTGCCTAAACCCCATCTCAGTGGAGTGCTCTTGCTCTAGCAAAAACTGGACTGGTGTCTACAGGCATGAGGCACTCACTTTATCCCAGAGCAGCATTCTAATTTCTCTGTTGGACTGACCCTACTAATCAGAAAGTTTAGGAAGTTAAGCTAAGAAATTTTCTTAATTGAATACAAAAGTATATAACATAGTGAAATCAGATTATTTTATAATAGGGATTTTAATAGAAAGAGAAGTATTTATATTCAGTACATGACCAATAAAATTATAATTGAAAATATATCTACTGGAAATGTTAAGTAAATGGCCCATCTGGATTTGCTGTTTCCCTGATATCTTTGAAACTACCTTTCTCAGAAACGTATAGAACTGAAAGGTTGGAATTAAACAACTTTGCCTCAGACACACACTAAATACGGGTTCTGGTTTTGAAAAAGACATGCCATAAAGAATAAATGTAGACTTTTAAAGGCAACTTTTGTGTCCTTTTTCAACCTTTTTAAGCAAATCGTTAACAGTTGGGAATTTGGGGCTTCCCTGGTGGCACAGTGGTTGAGAGTCTGCCTGCCGATGCAGGGGACATGGGTTCGTGCCCCGGTCCGGGAAGATCCAACATGCCGCGGAGCGGCTGGGCCCGTGAGCCATGGCCTCTGAGCCTGCGCGTCCAGAGCCTGTGCTCTGCAACGGGAGAGGCCACAACAGTGAGAGGCCTGCGTGCAGCAAAAAAAAAAAATGGGAATTTGGAGTTAAAAGACACAGTGAGTGAAGAAAGTTGTCACCAAACATAATGTATTTGGTATAAAATTAAGCAGGTGCTAGGGAGGGAGATAAATTATGTTTTTCTTCCCCAAGCCAATGGAAATATTAAAAGTACATTGGCGCCTTCAGGATGTTGACTTTTTCCCGTGAATGTTTAGTTTTTTCTTGGAAACCACAGAAAAATGAAATGATTTGAAATTGTGGCTTTTATTTACAAGGATATTCACCAGAATCTAATCTCAAAAATGTCCTAAACCAGGAGAAGTTCCACCTGGTCAGTAAAAAGTCTGAGCAACAAAATACTTTTTAAAGAAATACAGTTTCATTACTTTCACATACATATAAAAGAATATATGAGGTTGATAAAGTATAATCTGCTAATAGTCCTTAGAGAAAGTGCTTTAATGAATAAAGACGATTTGCAATTAGCAAATCATTATTAGCATACAAGGAGCTTGAGAATATATTTTTCTCTTAAAATCATCATTGTCCCAAATCTTGTTTTCTCTACTAATTTACTTAAATTATGCAATAAGTAAAAATAAATGTAATTCTTGCTCAAAAGACCTCAAATTTATAACGACGACCTTTTAAAATTTTGTCCTCCTGATACTCACATATACACTGAGAAGATAAAACACAGGAGTATCCAGTTTAGTTGACTTCCTTCTATCAAGACAGGTGGTCAAATGGAGAACTTTCTAACCCATTAAATTAGGTCAAGGAAAGAAAATAATTAGAATATAAAATATATGAAATCACTTACTTTAGTACTGCAGTAAAAACAGTTAATAATATTTTTTCCAATTTTTAGAACATTCTTGACCTCATTTGAATAACTGAATCATAATTTTTTAAGGACTTGCTTGACCCCTTTTGAATAACTGGAATTTTAACATTTATGGCCCAAACCTAAATTTCCCACAATCAGTGGCCAAGGGATTTCTGTGACTTTTCAACACTAAATATAGAAATGAAATTTATATTACCACATGATTCTTTTTCAATTTGTCATTTGTACCAAACTTTAAAACGACTCTAAATTCCTCTTAATATTTTACGAGTAGCATTTAGTGCCTAAGTATGTCAGGTATCTATGTAGCCAACTTGACCTATATTTTAGAACTATTTTAGCATAGCTTACCAAGAGTATTCTTCCAAATGACCATCTTGAGTGTTCCTTTAGACTTTTCCACTTCCATGGGTATCATAAAGATAGTTAATTTTCAATATAATTTGGTTATCAAGGGAATGGAGGAGTATTAAGGAGAATAAAAATCTCTAAAAAGTCCCTTTGTCCTTCATTTTCATAAAATTCTTCATTGGTAAACATATAATAGAGATAACTGAGAGTTTGAAAGATGAATGAGGATAGTAATAAAAGATGTGTTTGGAGGGTGAATCTGGGACACACCCTCAAAGCTGGAGTACAGGCCTTGGAAGCAGAGTCTTGCTGCTGCTTCCACGTCAGCAACCTCTCCAAGGAAGATGAGCACTGGAATAGTGCAGCAGAAAAAAAAACCCAAATTGCATTGGAAGGACCAGGAATTGATATGCACAGACGAGGTAGCCTCGGCTACAGTGGTCCACAGGACAGATGATGGCACCTTAGTGTTGGTGATAGAGAAGTTCTAAAGGGACCAAAAAAGGGACAAGTTCTAGTGAGACTTTGGAGGTAAAAACTACAGGACTGTTTCAATCATGAAAGCCCAGAACTGCTATCCTCACAAATGGCCCCTGTGACTGAGAACTAACTGATAGCTGAGGCATCTTACACAACTAAGAAAGACTCTAAGGGGAACCTGGAAACTCAAGACCCACGTGTCTCCCCTCCTACTTGGCAAGCTGGGGAAAATGCAAGGGTAGCTTTACCGAATGCTTAAATGTGAACAGTTGACAAGAGTCAAGATACAAGGATTCAAATCTCACTTTTGCCCCTTGCTCACTCCATGACCTTCTCTGGTCCTCTTTCTTAAATAGTCTCCCGTGCAGAATTTTCCAATGTATGCTTTTCAATAAATATGTATTATCTGTTGTGTACATGGCACTGTGTTAGGTACAGCACTGCACACACCCATGAATAAGGCATGGCACATTTTTTTAGTGTGTTCTTGAAGCAGTCTTTAGATGAATACAGCAATGGCTACAAACAAGCACTTCCGAAATACCAAAGAACATCTTATTCAATATGATAACTTGGAAAAAAACAAAACATAAAAAAAAACAGACAAGTTTGTCATCAAATAATTTGAGGAAACAATGTTATAAAATAAGATAGAATATAATGAGAAATGCCAACTACTATGGATTTCACAAAAAGGAGGGTCCATGTTTACTGCAAGGGATCAGACCAGCGCCTTTAAGTAATATTGGTGTATACATAATATGGTATAATAATTGGAAATTGATCTATTCTTGGAGTCCTAGCATGGGGCTTACAAGCTCACCTATGATTGAATATCTCTGGTGGGAATTTGGGCTCTTGGAATTCCTTGGCCCTTTTGTTAATTTATTGCATCTACAGTATTTATTAGTACTGCCTAGATAATTTTTGTTACATTCATGTATTATCTGGTACTACATGTTTACTTGCCTGTGGGTTTCTTTCTTTGCTCTTATTTTCTGTCACCACCTCCAAAATGTAAGCTCCATGAGGGTAAGAATTTTCTTTTCTGAGAGGCAGTAGAGATCATAACAAGAGAATCTACATGAGGACTGGGAAGAAAAGACCCCACATTAAGAGCACTTATCCCCATGCTATGCGTCAGGCACTCTTCAGCCCTCTACAAGCACCATCCCTCCATCTTCAATGTGTAATAAACCTGCAAGGTGGTTTTACCACCCTTGTAAAAATGAGGGAAGTAGATTCAGAAAGGTGAGATAAGGTGCTCAGAGTTACAAAACTAGTAAACATTGAAGCTGAGTTTCAAATTTGGATCTCTCTGGCTCCAAAATCCATGATCTTCCTACTAAGCATTATAAACTGTAAAGTGCTGTGCAAATGTATGAATTATCCATCATTATTATTTCATGCTTAGATTGCACTAGAGCTATTTAAAAAGACAGTTATAAGAATAAGATAGAGCCTAGAGAACCACTTGATTTAGACTCTCAAAAATACTCAAAATTACACCTCAAAAGGTATTTTTAAATGAATTGCTGCCGGATAAAAGCCCATGTGTAAGGAACTAGCTTAGAAATGGGAAGCAAACAATAAGGATACACAAATATCTCTGTTGATGCAGAACTGTAAAGTGCTATCTTTTGGGGATGAGGGGCGGGGAAAGCACTAATTGAACATTTTTATAAACACTATGGGAGATGGAGTACACATTGCAATTTCCTAATTGCCAATGAAACTAAGTATGTCTCATAGGAAAATGCCAAATTGGTGGAAACTGCAGAATGTTCTTTTCTAGCCATGTGAAGAAGCAAAAAAGCAGTTGGCAGAAACATAAATCAAACTACATTTATACATTAATGGGTCCAACCATCAGTTACATCCAAGAGGGGCATCTAGGGCTTGAGTAAATGGATCCTGGACACTATAACTGAGGCCAAATTTCCACCAGAGTCCTGAATATTGTTGGAGAGATTAATGCAGTTGATCCTTGAACAACATGCGTTTGAACTACGTGGGTGCACTTATACATGGATTTTTTTTCAGTACTAAATGATCCACAGTTGGTTGAATCTGCGAATACAGAATCTCAGATACAGAGAAACTGCAGATGCAGAGGAACCACGTATATGGAGGGCCGAGTATAAAGTATACTCAGATTTTCCACTGCATGAAGGGTCTGCGCCCCTAACCCCCACGTTGTTTAAGAGTCAACAGTATATGCATGAGCTTTACAAATGACCAGGCAGCAGCATCTGGAAATTTCACTCCCCTGGAAAACAAGTGAGATCCAGAAAGCTGTCATCTAAATGACAATAGGCATACAGTTGAGACCAGAGGAAGTCTTGACAAGGTAATAACTCTTCAGACCAGAAAATGGAAAACTAGAGAAAAACTATCTCAAAAATCTTTAAAATTGTGAAGACGGTATACCCTCAAGTCTGCAAAAACGTTATCCAAACTTCCCTGAATTCTGTTTTGCAAATCCTGTTGGTGCTGTGCTGCAGAGAGGACTGATTAAAATGTAAAAATTAAGTAGTCATTATTTTATTTATTTAACAGCCTTTAATTGAGCACGTACAGTAAGCAGGGCACTGTTCTTGGTACATGAGGCATGTATTAATAAGCAAAGACACAAAATCCCTGCCCTCCCAGAACTTACATTCCAATGAGGAGATACAGACAATAGGAAATAAACATGATGCGTAAGAAAATTGTGTAGCATGTGTAAGTTTATAAAGATATGGGGGGAGAACGGAGCTGAGTAAGAGAGTTGGAAGTTCAGGAAAGTTGCAATTTTAAATAGATAAGGTGATATTTGAGCCAACACTTGAGGGAGATGAGAGAGTATAGCCATGGAGACATCTAGAGAAAGAATTTCAGGCAGAGTAAAGAGTCAGTGCAAAAGACTGGGAGCAGTTGCATCTCCTTGTGCTCGAGGAGCCTAACCTGGGGTGAAGAGGGGAGAGAGCAACAAAAGTTCAGAGTAATGTGTGAGTAGGAGCAATTCAGGGAAGGGGGTGTATGGGTAGATTATGAACTGTAGGCTATTGTAAAGACTTTGGCTTTTATTCAGAAAAAGAAGGATTTGAGGGTACAGGAGCAATGTATTCTACTGTATGATTTTAAAGATTACTGCTGAGTTTATAAAAGGTTGAATGGGGACAAGTGAAGAAACCAAGAGGCCATCTCAATAATCCAGGTTAAAGAGGATGGTGGCTTGGACCAGATTAGCAGCAGGTGGAAGTGATGAGAAGTGGTCAGATTCGGACATATCTTGAAAATGGAACCAACAGGATTTCTTAATGGATTGAATGTGGGGTGTGAGAGAAAGAGGTGACCCTAAAGTTTTTTGATCTGTCACTAGAAGGAGGGAGCTCTGTATTAACAAAGAGGCTCATTTGATAAGCATCGTAACAGGCATAATGTGGAAACTACAAGTTTCACCACCCCTGAAAACTGCTTACTCTTAGGCAGAAAGAGATTTATAACCCTTTAAAGATGGGCCTGTGTGGGTGGATGATGGGAAATCTAGCAAAATTCTCCCCACGATTGGTTCCATGAAGTTTCCAGTACCAGCCTCTGCTGAGATTAAAACATAATAATAATAACTATAATATCTGACATTTCTGAATATGAATCCTGGGTCTGACCCTTACTAACTTTGCAACCTTATGCAAGTTTCTTAACCTCTCTGAATCTTAGTTTCCTTGTCTGTGAAATGGGGACCTTATGAAGATTAGATAAGGGAATTTCCTGGTGGTCCACTGGTTAGGACTTTGAGCTTCCACTGCCGGAGGCCCAGGTTCAGGTTCGATCACTGGTTGGTGAACTAAGATCCTGCAAGTCCTGCAGCATGGCCAAAAAATAAATAAATAAGGAAATAAAGGCTAAAATTAAAAAAAAAAAATTAGATGAGAAAATGTATGTAAAATTCTTTGCATAGTTCTTGGCACACAGTGATAATAAATACTTTTATTTTTTAATAGATGCAATGGTAGTAACATTTTTAGTACTGTATTTACTATGGCTGTCAATGCAAGAGGTGATTAAGATACACATCACAAACTGAGAACACAGGAAATCACCAACGTTAATCAAATCTGGCAGGATAATCATAGTGTTTTTGTGCTGAGACATAAAGCAACTACCTAGGCCAGTCTCCAGAGAGGTTGAGACATTTCCTTAAGCTCATAAGATACTTTATAGTAAGAAAAGGACTAGAGCCAGAAAATGTCCTTAAAGCATTAATGGGGTAAATTGAGGACAAATAAAAATTTACATCAAGGACTTCCCTGGTGGCACAGTGGTTAAGAATCTGCCTGCCAATGCAGGGGACACAGGTTCGAGCTCTGGTCCGGGAAGATTCCACATGCTGTGGAGCAACTAAGCCCGTGGGCCACAACTACTGAGCCTGCACTCTAGAGCCCGCGAGCCGCAACTACTGAAGCCCACACACCTAGAGCCCGTGCTCTACAACAAGAGAAGCCACCACAATGAGAAGCCCACACACCACAACGAAGAGTAGCCCCCGCTCACTGCAACTAGAGAAAGCCCACGTGCAGCAACAAAAGACCCAACTCAGCCAAAAATAAATAAATAGATAGATAGATAAATAAATTTATTTTTAAAATTTTACATCAAAACTTATCACCTCAAAAAGGTATAAGGGAGTTGGATACAAGATAAAAATATAAAGAGATTAAGAATGCTTAAGGTGAACTCATAACTGGCAGTTACATGAGAAAATCAAGGAAACTAGAGGGTTGCTGGACACGTACCCATTCACTCATTCTGGGTTGTCATCAGGGAGGACACTATAGTTGGCCCACAAACAGGCTAACTCTGATCCAGATAATAACGGTGGTCTAGCACACAGCTGTGTCTGTTTCTTAGGGACCTGGGTCCCTGCAGCTTAAGAAGATTCCAGCTATAAAGTTCACTTGGGACATTTCAGGAAGGTAGCATGGAGGAGTGGAATGTAGACCTGGATTTGGAAAAAGTTCATGCTCATGCCCCTCCCCATTAGAGAGAGAGAAAACATTTCAGGGTCTGGGTCTTTGGAAGAGATTCAGTCTCTGTGCAGACATAGAGTATAGTGGTCTAGTCCAGAAGCACTATCTGTGGCTCCATGGGCAAGTCACTTAACTGAAAACTTTCATTTGATAGATGGAGAAGTCAACACCAGCCCAGTGAGGTACATGAAGAGGTGCAGCAGGGTTTGAACTGAGCAGGGGTCAATCCAACACAATTATATTTGACACGTTCATTGACTGCTATGTTAGCTGCCAGGAACTCCATAATGAACCAGACAGACATGGCTCCTGCCCTCACCTAATTTGTAACCTGTCTGGAGAGGGATACAGAGAAACAGGCAACTTCAGTATGACAAGGTGAGTACTCTCATAAAGAGGAAAACCCAGGACCAGTAAAAATTTATATGGAAACTTTTTATTGTAAAACATGAAAGCGAGACAGACTGTAATCAACAAAGAAACATGGAAAAACAGAAGAAAGAGAGCCATAGAGGGAGGGTACTATGGGGGCATCTAAGAGGAGCAGTTAGCCCAGTCTTTTGCAAAAGCTTCCTGGAGGAAGTGACAGAAAAGCTGAGATCTAAACAAACATGAGTTTGTTGCCAGAGTACTTTGTTGAAGCACCTGTTATTAGTTATTTGATTTTTATTGGCTACCTACAGTTGTTTCCAGGAATTACAAGAGACTAGAAAATAAAATGCAGTAGAGTGGGGGAAGGTAAGAAACAAAATCCGACTAATTTTATGTCTACTCTTCCCATAGACACTGAATTGACAAATAATAAAGACACATATGACTCAAGCTGCTCCACAAACTCCACTTCCAGATTACATCACTGCCACAATATAGAACTTTAAGCAAGGTTGTACAAAAAAATAATAATAATACAAATCATATGATACATGATATATGTCACATATATATTGAATATACAAAGCTCCTTACAAGTAATATAGATAATAAACTCAATAAAATAGTATGCAAAGACGTGTTACATTGCAATCATTCTGAACTAAATGAAATTTCAAGAAAAAGGACAGATAGGTAATCTGACTACCCCAAGGAATGATTTGTATTTCTGATTTTTTTTTTTTTTTTTTTTTTCTTTTTGCGGTATGCGGGCCTCTCACTGTTGTGGCCTCTCCCGTTGCGGAGCACAGGCTCCGGATGCGCAGGCCCAGCGGCCATGGCTCACGGGCCCAGCCGCTCCGCGGCATATGGGATCCTCCCAGACCGGGGCACGAACCCGTATCCCCTGCATCGGCAGGCGGACTCTCAACCACTGCGCCACCAGGGAGGCCCTGTATTTCTGATTTTGATGAAATCTCATCAAGAAAAAAGTGCTATAACTTTGTCTATTACTCTAATTTTGGCCAAAACAGGCTATTTTTATATTCAGAGGTTCAGCCTGCATTTATTGGCAGCCAGAAGCATTTCCTCAATTATGAATTTGCTCTGAAATCTTACACCTTCTGGATTATTTCTTGTGCCAGGCATATTGGATTAATTGGAGCAAAACAGGAAGCGATTGTTCATTAGGTGATATATCCAAATTACTTCATTTCTGATTAATAACCAAATTCCCTCAAATTATATTAATTATTGCTTCAACATTCTGCATATGTGATGAGGAAATGTTGTTAATTTATTACTTTGGGGACACTTATTCCAACCATGGTTTGGAACTACAGTAAACGTCCATTAGCTGAATCTTCTTTTGAGAATATGATCTCTTAGCTAATGGATCTTTCTGATGAACTGAGCAATGGCCAAACACTTTTCAGAATGTCCTAAAGAACGTGACGAGGTTTTGTGAGATGTAATAAATGTTCTACCAGAAAGAAGGAAGAAGGAAGGGGGAGGAGAGAGCAGAGGAGGATAAGAAGAGAAGAGTGGAACTCAGAGGGGAGGAGGAGGAAAGAAAGATGGAAAGAAAGTTGAGTCGAGGGATACTTTCACACTCAAATAAATTTGAGAAGCAACATTTCCTACCTTGTGGAACTAAGGATATTTTTTTCTCAAGACCTCTCGTAGTATAGACCATTACATTTTATGGAATGAAGTTTAAGAAATGCAGTTCTAGGCTACTTTTTTTGCCAGGAATAGTAAGTTGCTCTATTTTCCATAGCTCTTTAAACGTGTTTTACTGTACTTTAATTATTTGCTTCCACAAAGTCTTTCCTATTAATGCCCACTCTGTTGGAGATCTGTTACCCATCCCCAGTACCTTTTGGAGAACTTGGCAAAAGGAAGTAATCAATAAATCTTTGCTTTACACATAGTAGGTGTTCAATAAATATTTGTTGAACTCACAAATAAACAGTTTGTACAGTACATTAAATATATTTTAATGAGAGCCTCCGTGAGCCTCAGTTTCCTCCTCTGTAGAAGAGAGAGTTTTGACTAATGATCTCTAAAGGTTCTTGTAGCCCTAATCTTGATTCTATGCCTTCTCAGTGGCTCAGGACCACCACACTGAATAGCATCATCCTACAGAATTACAAGGAGACTACTGAAGAGGTTGATAATTAGCATTAATCATCTACAATGAAAGAACTTGCCTCAGAAATATCTCCTCAAAAGAATTATCTGGTATCAGTTTGTTCTTTTGTCTCTTCTTCTCAGAGGCCATGTAAAAGTATTCTAGGTTACCAAGGGTTATGCTTTGTTCCATGTTAAGCCATCAGTTTTTATTACAAAATGCATTTCGTTTCAGTAATCAAAGTCTAGAGGTTTTCCCATAATGATTTAACGTTTCCATCCTAACAGGCTGTGGAACTCATTGAGGTGCTTAATATTTAGTTATTCAAAGTGATTTTCTGCTAGGAATGATCAACTGAATAGCTTTTCTGATTTTTTTCCAATAAAAATTTTCTCTCCAACCTACTGAATTACTTCATATACTTTGTCAATCTTTTTTTTTTTTTAGTTTCTGCTTTATAACAAAGTGAATCAGTCATACATATACATCTGTTCCCACATCCCTTCCCTCCTGCGTCTCCCTCCCTCCCACCCTCCCATATTTTTTAATCTTATTTATCATTATAATATAAATGATTGAGGATTTATTTCCCTATTCTTAAAACAAAGCAACAGCATGGTTTCTGAGGATGAAAAAATGTCCATCCAATTTAATCCTAGATGTGCTAGAGAGATCTAATTTGCAAAATATAAAATAATAATATGAATATTTCATATCCAGACAACATACTACTACCCAGAGTTCTAACGATTTATAAGATTGTCTATTATTGCCTTTAGTGGAACATCTCTTCTAAAGCAACCAAAGTATTTTGTACACAACTTTCCCATTAATCATATCCCCCAAGGAAATAAATGGGTTGAACACACCATTGTTTTAATTTCACAAAGGTAGAGAGAGTAGATTTAAAACCAAAGTGATTTTTCAAGGTTACCGAACGTCTCACTATGTAAGTGGTTTGGAAAGAAAGAGAGGCCTGGCTTCTAGCCAGCCTGGAGACTTTGTTCTCCCCAGTAGTTAGTTTTATTCAAAGTACAAGAGCAAGCAATTTAATATCGGTACCACCAATACATCATTCATATGAAGGATGGTACAGCAACATTAATATGCAAATAGCTGAATATAAAGTATCTTTTCTTACTAAGCACAGTGCTCCCTGTTTCTCAGAAAAATTTATGTCTATATGAAAAGAGAATAAAATTGCAAAGGATAGCATGTTGCTCATTAATTTATATTCATTAAAATATGAAGGGGAAGATGTAGCTGTATTCCACATTTAGGAATAACCCTTAGAGTTTGGGAAGAAAAAGAAGAAAATAAATGTCGCCATAGGCATATTGTATCAATACTCTTTCCACAAATACTCAGTCTCCAAAGGGTTTAAAGTTCTGAGGAAAATGTCAGATAAGCAGCTGAAAGGTGATCCCATGAAACCTCAGTAATTCACCCTGCATCATTTCCTCCTCTCTCTTAGATCAAAAGCATTAATTATTAGAATCATGCATGTAGGTTTCTCTCCAGATGCCAATGAGCTGGTGAGTAGAAATGGATGTTATCATATGCTATAATTAGTTAACCATCTAGAGTCTATTCCCCACATACAGAGGGGAATAGAATCCAGCCCCTACTTTTCTCCAAAGCTCTCTGTAGACTTCATTGCCTCCTTTCTGCACAACAAAAGAAAGTGTTAAATTAGAAAACGTTCCCTTGGGCTTCCACACGCATGTAGAACAAGCTCCCAAATATAGCTGCTCCCAACGTCTGCATCCCCAGCAGTCCACCCAAGCCTCTCTGGGAGACTCTCCAACACCAGCAGGCCATTTAGGAATGAGGCTGAACACATTAAGCCCCACCTTCTTACCTGACTGCTATAAAAAGAATGGGTTAATTTCCATTCACATGTTACCCATGTGATCGCTGAAGCCACAGATTGAGGCAGCTGAACCCTGAGTTCTCCTGCACAAAACATTCAAGTGAAGCAACGATATAAAATTCCTACGAATCCTAAGCTCTCTCTTCCCATCAAAGTGCGTGGCTGACAGCATCTCTGTGCTCCTGCCGGGTGTTAGGCCTGAGCATCGGAGGTGGGAGAGCCGAGTTCAGGGCATTGTTCCACCAGAGACGTCCTGGCCCCATGTAATATCAAATGGCAAAAGAGCTCCCAGAGATCTCCATCTCAATGCTAAGACCCAGCTCCATTCAATGACCAGCAAGCTACAGTGCCAGACACCCTATCCCACACAACTAGCAAGACAGGAACACAATGCCACCCATTAGCAGAGGGGCTGCCTAAAATCATACTAAGTTCACAGACACCCCAAAATACACCACCAGACGCGGTCCTGCCCACCAGAAAGACAAGATCCAGCCTTATCCACCAGAATATAGGCATCAGTCCCATCCACCAGGAAGCCTACACAACCCACTGAACTAAACTTACCCACTAGGGGCAGACACCAAAAACAATGGGAACTACAAAGCTGCTGCCTGTGAAAAGGAGACTCCAAACACAGTAAGTTAAGCAAAATGAGAAGACAGAGAAATACACAGCAGATGAAGGAGCAAGGTAAAAACCCACCAGACCAGACAAATGAAGAGGAAATAGACAGTCTACTTGAAAAAGAATTGAGAGTAATGATAATAAAGACGATCCAAAATCTTGGAAATAGAATGGAGAAAATACAAGAAACCTTTAAGAAGGACATGGCAGAACTAAAGAGCAAACAAACAATGATGAACAACAAAATAAATGAAATTAAAAATTCTCTAGAAGGAATCAATAGCAGAATAACTGAGGCAGAAGAACGGATAAGTGACCTGGAAGATAAAATATTGGAAATAACTACGACAAAGCAGAAAAAAGAAAAAAGAATGAAAATAATGGAGGACATTCTCAGAGACCTCTGGGACAACATTAAAGTCACAAACATTCAAATTATAGGGATCCCAGAAGAAGAAAAGAAAAAGAAAGAGACTGAGAAAATATTTGAAGAGATTAACGTTAAAAACTTCCTTAGTATGGGAAACGAAATAGTCAATCAAGTCCAAATCCAAGGAGAAACATGCCGAGACACATATTAATCAAACTATCAAAAATTAAATACAAAGAAAACATATTAAAAGCAGCAAGGGAAAAGCAACAAATAACATATGACGGGATTCCCATAAGCTTAACAGCTGATCTTTCAGCAGAAACTCTGCAAGCCAGAAGGGAGTGGCAGGACATCTTTAAAGTGATGAAAGACAAAAGCCTACAACCAAGATTGCTCTACCCAGCAAGGATCTCATTCAGATTCGACGAAGAAATTAAAACCTTTACAGACAAGCAAGAGCTAAGAAAATTCACGACCACCAAACCAGCTTGACAACAAATGCTAAAGGAACTTCTCTAGGCAGGAAACACAAGAGAAGGAAAAGACCTATAATAACAAGCCCAAAATTAAGAAAATGGTAATAGAAACATACATATCGATAACTACCTTAAATGTAAATAGATTAAATGCTCCAACCAAAAGACATAAACTGGCTGAATGGATACAAAAACAAGACCTGTATATATACTGTCTACAAGAGACCCACTTCATACCTAGGGACACATACAGACTGAAAGTGAGGGCATGGAAAAAGATATTCCATGCAAATGGAAAAAAAAAGAAAGCTGGTGTAGCAATTATCATATCAGACAAAATAGACTTTAAGACAAAGACTATTACAAGAGACAAAGAAGGACACTACATAATGATCAATGATCAATCCAGGAAGAAGATATAACAATTGTAAATATTTATGCACTCAACAGAGGAGCACCTCAATACATAGGGCAAATGTTAACAGCCATAAAAGGGGAAATCAACAGTAACACAATAATAGTAGGGGACTTTAACGCCCCACTTTCACCAATGGACAGATCATCCAAAATGAAAGAAAATAAGGAAACATAAGCTTTAAATGAGACATTAAACAAGATGGATTTAATTGATATTTATAGGACATTCCATCCAAAAACAAAAGAATACACTTTCCTCTCAAGTGCTCATGGAACATTCTCCAGGATAGATCATATCTTGGGTCACAAATCAAGCCATGGTAAACTTATGAAAACTGAAATCATATCAAGTATCTTTTCCGACCACAACGCTATGAGACTAGATATCAATTACAGGAAAAAAATCTGTAAAAAATACAGACACATGGAGGCTAAACAATACACTACTTAATAACCAAGAGATCACTGAAGAAATCAAAGAGGAAATCAAAAAATACCTAGAAACAAATGGCAATGAAAACACAATGACCCGAAACCTATGGGATGAAGCAAAAGTAGTTCCAAGAGGGAAGATTACAGCAATACAATCCTACCTCAAGAAATAAGAAACACCTCAAATAAACAACCTAAACTTACACCTAAAACAATTAAAGAAAGAAGAAGAACAACAACAAAAAAAAAAACCCCAAAGATAGCAGAAGGAAAGAAATCATAAAGATCAGATCAGAAATAAATGAAAAGGAAATGAAGGATTCAACAGCAAAGATCAATAAAACTAAAAGCTGGTTCTCTGAGATGATAAACAAAATTGATAAAACATTACCAAGACTCATCAAGAAAAAAAGGGAGAAGACTCAAATCAACAGAATTAGAAATTTAAAAGGAGAAGTAACAACTGACACTGCAGAAATACAAAGGATTATGAGAGATTACTACAAGCAACCATATGCCAATAAAATGGACAACCTGGAAGAAATGGACAAATTTTTAGAAAAGCACAAACTTCCAAGACTGAACCAAGAAGAAATAGAAAATATAAACAGACCAAACACAAATACTGAAATTGAGACTGTGATTAAAAATCTTCCAACAAACAAAAGCCCAGGACCAGATGGCTTCACAAGTGAATTCTATCAAACATTTAGAGAAGAGCTAACACTTATCTTTCTCAAACTCTTCCAAAATATAGCAGAGGGAGGAACACTCCCAAACTCATTCCATGAGGCCACCATCACCCTGATACCAAAACCAGACAAATATGTCACTAAGAAAGAAAACTACAGGCCAATATCACTGATGAACATAGATGCAAAAATCCTCAACAAAAATTAGCAAACAAACTCCAACAGCATATTAAAAGGATCATACACCATGATCAAGTGGGGTTTATCCCAGGACTGCAAGGATTCTACAATATATGCAAATCAATCAATGTGATAAACATATTAATAAATTGAAGAATAAAAACCATATGCTCATCTCAATAGATGCAGAAAAAGCTTTTGACAAAATTCAACACCCATTTATGATAAAAACCCTCCAAAAGTGGGCATAGAGGGAACTTACCTCAACATAATATAAAGGCCATATATGGCAAACCCACAGCCAACATCATTCTCAATGGTGAAAAGCTGAAACTATTTCCACTAAGATCAGGAACAAGACAAGGTTGCCCACTCTCACCACTATTATTCAACATAGTTTTGGAAGTTTTAACCACAGCAATCAGAGAAGAAAAAGAAATAAAAGGAATCCAAATCGGAAATGAAGAAGTAAAACTGTCACTGTTTGCAGATGACATGATACTATACATAGAGAATCCTAAAGATGCTACCAGAAAACTACTAGAGCTAATCAATTAATTTGGTAAAGTAACAGGATACAAAAGTAATGCACAGAAATCTCTTGCATTCTGATACACTATTGATGAAATATCTGAAAGAGAAATTAAGGAAACACTCCCATTTACCATTGCAACAAAAAGAATAAAATACCTAGGAATAAACCTACCTAAGGAGACAAAAGACCTGTATGCAGAAAACTATAAGACACTGATGAAAGAAATTAAAGACAATACAAACAGATGGAGAAGTATACCACGTTCTTGGATTGGAAGAATCAACATTGTGAAAATGACTATACTACCCAAAGAAATCTACAGATTCCATGCAATCCCTATCAAACTACGAATGGCATTTTTCACGGAACTAGAACAAAGAATTTCACAATTTGTATGGAAACACAAAAGACCCCAAATAGCCAAAGCAATCTTGAAAAAGAAAAATGGACCTGGAGGAATCAGGCTCCCTGACTTCAGACTATACTATAAAGTTACAGTAATCAAGACAGTATGGTACTGGCACAAGAACAGAAATATAGATCAGTGGAACAAGATAGAAAGCCCAGAGATAAACCACAGACATATGTTCACCTTATCTTTGATAAAGGAGTCAAGAATATACAATGGAGAAAAGACAGCCTCTTCAATAAGTGGTGTTGGGAAAACTGACACCTACATGTAAAAGAATGAAATTAGAACACTGCCTCACACCATACACAAAAATAAATTCAAAATGGATTAAAGACCTAAATGTAAGGCCAGACACTTTAAAACTCTTAGAGGAAAACATAGTCCGAACACCCTTTGACATAAATCACAGCAACATCTTTTGTGACCCACCTCCTAGAGTAACAAAAATTAAAACAAAAATAAACAAATGGGACCTAATGAAACTTAAAAGCTTTTCCACAGCAAGGAAACCATAAACAAGACAAAAAGACAACCCTCAGGATGGGAGAAAATATTTGCAAATAAAACAACAGACAAAGGATTTATCTTCAAAATATACAAGCAGCTCATGAAGCTCAATATCAAAAAAAGAAATAACCCAATACAAAAATGGGCAGAAGACCTAAACAGATATTTCTCCATATAAGATATACATTTTGCCAACAAACACATGAAAGGATGCTCGATGTCACTAATCATTAGAGAAATACAAATCAAAACTACAATGAGGTATCACCTCACACTGGTCAGAATGGCGATCATCAAAATATCTACAAACAATAAATGCTGGAGAGGGTGTGGAGAAAAGGGAACCCTCTTCGACTGTTAGTGGGAATGTAAATTGGTACAGCCACTGTGGAGAACAGGATGGAGGTTCCTTAGAAAACTACAAATAGAACTACCATATGACCCAGCAATCCCACAACTGGGCATACACCCTGAGAAAACCATAATTCAAAAAGAGTCATGTACTACAGTGTTCACTGCATCTCTATTTACAGTAGCCAGGACATGGAAGCAACCTAAGTATCCAACAACAGAGGAATGGATAAAGATGTGGCACATATATACAATGGAATATTACTCAGCCATAAAAAGAAACGAAATTGAGTTATTTGTAGTGAGGTGGATGGACCTAGAGACTGTCATAGAGTGAAGTAGGTCAGAAAGAGAAAAATAAATACCGTATGCTAACACATATATATATGGAATCTAAAAAAAAAAAAAAGGTTCTGAAGAACGTAGGGGCAGGACAGAAATAAAGATGCAGACATAGAGAATGGACTGGAGGACACGTGGAGGGGGAAGGGTAAGCTGGGATGAAGTGAGAGAGTGGCATGGACATATACACACTACCAAATGTAAAACAGATAGCTAGTGGGAAGCAGCCGCATAGCACAGGGAGATCAGCTCGGTGCTTTGTGACCACCTAGAGGGGTGGGATAGGGAGGTTGGGAGGGAGGCTCAAGAGGGAGAGGATATAGGGATATATATATATATATATATATATATATATATATATATATATATATATAGCTGATTCACTTTGTTATACAGCAGAAACTAACACACCATTGTAAAGCAATTATACTCCAATAAAGGTGTTAAAAAAAAAAAAGGAAAGAAAACATTCCCTTGAGTCCTTGGAATAGGTGAAGTCTTTGGTCTTATTACCCAGGTGAGGAAAGTAGGAAAGAGAAACCAAGAGCACTCGTCTAAACATGGGCAAAGCTGGATTAAGTTTTTATTATTCCTAAGCACAATGAAAAGAACTACCACCCACACTTGTTTAGCCCTTCACCATTTATAAAACACTTTCCATCCATTTTCTCATTTGATCCTCACAACAGTCCTATGAGATAAGCAAAAAGGATATTTTTCCTAACTTTTAATTATGAAAATTAAAAGCATACAGAGAAGTAGACAGAATAGTGTTAATAACCTGAATATCCATCTCCTGGATTCCACAATATGAACATGTTGGTATATATCTACATCTTTTTTCTTACTGAAGTATTTTAGTAAATTATAAGCAACATGGGATTTAACCTTTCATACATAACAAAATTAATAATAACTCTGTAATATCATTTCATATCCAGTTCATAATCAGAATAGTCCCAGGTGTAAGATGAGTATTATTTTCTCATTTTGCAGAAGTGACTTTTTTCACATAACAAAATGAACCAACAGGCTCGAGGACACATAGATAATAAAAAATTAATCTGAGAACTCAGGTTTTGAATTCCTGATTTCTTGGTCTCTATTGTTTTCACTTTGAAGCAACGTTCCACAGAGATACTCTCAATTGGAAGAAGACAGAAAAGCCACACAGACCTCTGTGAAATATTTGAGCAGGGGTGATCTTAATAAAATGTATGAATATGTGAGATTTATCTCCAACAATCTCTTATATTATTTTTAGTGGCTCTTTTCATTCCCTGTAGTGCTGTGTTTGCCTTTCCTCAACCCACCCTTCATTGCCCCTAACTCACACCCCAGTCAATACTCCTTCTGATACGCTGGCTACCTAAGTGCCCCATCCATACCTCCCTGTCCCCATCCACAGGGAGAATACCATCTTGCAGTCAGCAAACACCTTAAGAGGGCCTGATAGACTCACCTCTCTGAGATAAGTTATTAGTCATCATTACTGACACCATGAGCCCCTCTGAGTATTCCTGGAATACTATAGAGATGGCAGTATTTTGCTTCATGGAATCTTAAGAAATTATACTGATGTCATGATTCTTACAGCATCATGAGCATTCATAATACATTCCTGCTTAGCTCAAAGGTAGTACATTCGATTTATTCAATTTCCCCATCTCTCCAAGACAAAAGTTCCCCTCCCATTTAAATGTTTTACCATCTTCTCCCACTTTTAGCCCCTTCCCCTCACCACAACTATTACACATGTAATCAGTGGTAGACTCAGTTTGCCGCTCAAGCTTTACCTCTAGCCTGCAAATGTTTACGTTTCCTTCTTCTGGGTTCTTGGCATCTTTTGACAAGACTTGCCAATGACTACTGAAACTTTTCCAGATGGGTGTGAGTATGTTCCAAATCATAACATCAAAGGTATGTCTTGGCTGTACTCACTTGTTTAGTCTAAATGGAGCAGACAAATACAAAAAGTTATATAAATTGTATGTGTCACCCAAGGGAAAGAATGCAAAACATTCTAAGATAAAAAGAAATTCTGGTCATTATCAGGTTACTCTGGAAACGTGATAAGACAAAACCATGTCATGTTGCCAAGTCCTGGAGAACTAGGGAGGAGTAAATCGAACCAGATCTGATTCCAGGCTCATGATGCTTAGGCAGGAATTCAGGTTAGCCCCCCTAGTTCCATACAAGGCACGTTACACAATAACAATAACCGAAAACTTTATGTGTGAGAGCTCTCTTCCAGGATTGGCACGTATTGACATGCAATATATAAGAAAATCCTTTTAAGGAATACCCCCTGACACCAGAATATCAGACATGAAAAATAGCTCAGGAGATCTTCCCTGACATCCCTGAAACCATGTCAAAGTTAAATCAGGCACAGGTCTTGATTGCAAACAACAGAATCCGCTTGGCATAATTTAAGGGGGACAAAAGAATTTATTAAAAGAAATTTTAGCTCACAGAATCATTGAACTAGCTGGAAAAAGAGATTGGAGTTGAACCTTCCAGGAATAATGCCCCAAACCACACAGAACTGATCCAATGGAGAAACTACCTGCTGAGTATAAATCCCTGGAACTTGATGACTGCTACTAACATCAATGCCACTTTGATCTCGTGACTAGGGGAAAAACTAGACACTTTTCCAGCTACCTGTGCCAACAAGTCTGAGCTTCCCACAGAGCTGGCTGCTGTCTCAGGTTGTTCACATCTGAACTGAACTTCTATGTTCATGTCTGATTGGCAGAGCCCAGGCCCTACCCTAGCACTTATTAATCACTCACTATGTGCTGGGCACTGTTCTAAGCTCGTAATAAGAATTAACTCACTTAAGCCTCATGGCAACCCTCAAAGATTGTCTCTATAATTATTCCTTTTTATAGATGAGGGAACTGAGGCATATAAAGACTATATAAACAGTCTAAAGTCACAGACTGTAAGTGTCAGAGTTGAGATTTGAACTCAGACAGTCTGACTCCAGAGCTCAAAATTTCCTAGAGCTCAAGATTAGGAAATCTGTTTGTTTTATTTTGTTTTGTTTTGTTTTGTTTTGTGTTACACTCACATGCTTGCATCCTAACGGCAAGGTGGGAAATTTGACTTATGCCTTATACATTAGATCATTTACCCAAATTTAAAAATGTTGTTCAAAAGATGATGGGTAGGGCTTCCCTGGTGGTGCAGTGGTTGAGAGTCCGCCTGCCGATGCAGGGGACACGGGTTCGTGCCCCGGTCCGGGAGGATCCCACGTGCCGCGGAGCGGCTGGGCCCGTGAGCCATGGCCGCTGAGCCTGTGCGTCCGGAGCCTGTGCTCCGCAACGGGAGAGGCCACAACAGTGAGAGGCCCGCGTACCGCACACACACACACACAAAAAGATGATGGGTAAGCGTGAATATATATGTCAGACATCTACTACAGATGTCTAAAATTGTAAGGCTGTTCTTTTTACATGTTAGTATGCCCTGAAAGTTGTTCTCACGGTCACCACTAGAAGCCCATGAATGTAGGTATGTATCTATGCGTATTTACTGTTTTTCACACACTGTGATAGTCACTAAAGACAGCTGCCACAATTGCTCCCATCCTGGGTACGTATGCTGCTCCTCCCATCAAAAGGTAGAGCACATTCTCCCAACTCCTTAAATCTAGGCTGCTCTTGTGACAATCTTTGATCAATGGAATGCAGCAGAGTGAAAATATGCCCAGCCTTAGCAGCTCTGGCAGCTTCTGCTTTTGCTCTGGGGGAACTAGTTGCTATGTAAGAAACCCAACTACCCTCAGCCCACCATGCAGTGAGAGGCTACATGGAGAAGAATCAGTGAGTCCAATCACAGACAAGAACAGAGAACTAAGACATATGTTCCCTGAAGAATCATCCCAAGCCAGCCCCCAATCATTTAGACAATCCCTTGGAGGCCCCAGACATCCTTGTTCTGTTCTGTCCAAATTCCTGACCCACAGATAAAATGGCTGTGGCCTTAAGCTGCTATATTCTGGAATAGCTTGTTATACAGCAATAGATACCTTAGACTAACACTATATGCTCACATAACTATGTATAAAGTGAAAATTTTGCATCTCATGAAATATTCTTCTATGGTAGTGGCAGACTTTTTCTTAAGGGCTTACATACTATTTTAAGCTTTGCAGACCAAGAGGCAAAACTGACGCTATTATATGAGTGTTTATATAACCAATTAAAATGTAAAACCATTCCTAGCTCAAGGGCCATAAAAAATCAAACAGCTCACCAGATTTGGTCCATGGGTAGCAATTTGCAGATTCCTGCTCTGTAGCATCATTTTGGATGTTTGCAGTGTACTTCCTCATAGGAACTTCCTGTAACTTATGTAATCAAGTCCCTATTCTTAAGCACTTAGTTTGCCTGCAATTTTTCACTATTTCAAAAATAATACTTCAGTAAATCTTGTGAATAATGCTTCAATAAATCTTTGTCCACATCCATGATTACTTCCTTAGAATTAATCCCTAAAACTGGAATAGTTAGGTCAAAGAATATATCCATTATTCTAAAATACCTGCTGAAACTATCATACCAATGTACAATCCTACCAACAACATATAAGAGAGTTCTGCAGCAGTTCATGACTATTTTAAGTGTTTGTTTAAAAAAAAAAAAACCTGTTTGAATTTCATATTGGCGTTGGAGTGTGAGCAGTGCGTCCCTCCTCCTCAGTCAGGGATGATCTCTTTCTCCTTGGTCTTTGTTGGAATGCCCTAATGCACGTTCAGACTGTCACTGAAGCCCTGCTCACTGCTTCCCTAAAACAGCTTAGCAATCCCAGGTCCCCGGTGACAGCACCAGGAGAGGGCTGCCTGAAGAGACTGGCCTTAGCCACCCTTTACACAAGCCCCCCTTCCACTTCCTCCCTCTCCCTCTCAGTAGGAAGTGGCTGACCCAGCTCAGCTCCCAGCCTGACAAACTGCCATCTATGAGTGATTGCTTCTTTCTGCAGCTGGGCCAGTGTCTCTCTTTCTCTGTCCCCTGGCTTTTCCGAGCTCCCTCTCAGAGCATATGTCTTTCCTCTCTCTATTCTCAGCCCACAGCGGCCCCCCAAGCAGAAAAGCAGACAGAGGATACGCAGAACCCTGTTGAGGTGGGGCCCAGACAAGGCAGTCTTTGGGGGCAAACCCTGGGCAGGCCTGCAGGCTCTAACCTTTTAACCTGGCTGTCTAACAGAATCCATTGCTGCTGACACCCGTGTCTTCCAGTTATTTTTAAACCGTGATAACTGCCGTTACATCAAGGGCATGAAAAACAGAAGTTTGGCAGAGCTGCTGCTTCTCCACTTCTCCTTTCATCTCTTCTCCTGGCTAGCCCCTCCTTTGTCCCTGCCTAGCCAGATCCTATACATTCCCCTGGATGCTGTTTTTGTGTCCCCCTCTTCAGGAAGCCCAGCCTCACTGTCCCCCATTCATTCAGCTCCTTGGAACAGCAGGTCTTAGAGCATTTACATGACTCTCATCACCTTGTGTATTCAGGCTTGTCACATTCACTGTCACTTTATAGATGTCGGAATTGTCAGTGCAATCTTCTCATTGAGGGCATGGAACGTGATTTCACATTGACCTGTGGTCCTTAAAGCAACTATAGCAGTGCTGGGCAAATAGCAAGGAGCTCATTAATTATGTTTATTAATTTGCAGTCTTTATAGAATTCTACTTAGGTAAATTCCTAACAGTCTACCCCAGAAGTCCAGAGTATCATCCATACTGAGAATTTCTCAACTAGACACTGATTTTTGATAAGCCTGGAGTCAAAGGGGGGGGAGATGGTAAAATAGGAAAAGCATCAGATTAAGAAGCAAAAGTCTGAAGTCTAATCTGATTCTCTCACTTATCGACATATGAATTTGAGCCTCATCTATAAAGGAAGGAAATTAATAATACCTCCTATATCTATAAAGCTTTTTCTGACACTCAAATGAAGACACCCTGCTTCATATATACATATATATATATATATATATATATATAACTTATTCAATCTGCAAACAAACCTAAAAGATAAGCATCATTGTCCCTATTTTGCAGATAAAAGGACGGAGACCTAAAAGTTAAGTAATTTGTCCAAAGTCATAAACCTAGCAAGTAAGAGTTTGAACCCAGGCCTCCTGGATGTAAATTTTTTTAAAGGGGAGAAGGAGAGAAATATAAGTGGGTATATTTTACCTTCCCAACAGTTGATAATTTTTGTGTCTGGCCTGACTGAGCTCATTTGTATTTGTATTTGCATTCACCTTTGAAAATAAATTTATTTATTTATTTATTTTTGGCTGCACTGGGTCTTCATTGCTGAACGCGGGCTTTCTCCAGTTGCGGTGAGTGGGGGCTACTCTTCGTTGCAGTGCATGGGCTTCTCATTGTGGTGGCTTCTCCTGTTGCAGCGTACAGGCTCTAGGTACGTCGGCTTCAGTAGTTGTGGCATGTGGGCTCAGTAGTTGTGGATCGCTGCCTCTAGAGCACAGGCTCAGTAGTTGTGGCACACGGGCTTAGTTGCTCTGTGGCATGTGGGATCTTCCCAGACCAGGGCTCAAACCCATGTCCCCTGCATTGGCAGGTGAATTCTTAACCAATGTGCCACCCTGCATTCATTTTTGAGAAAAGGAAAAAATAACAAAAAGAATAAAAATAGAGTACAGGATCCTTCCTGTAAGGGAGCAAGGAAATAAGTGGGCATGCTGAGAGCTAGAAACTTAGTTCAGTCTAACAAATTTCACTCAATACCTTCTATGCTCCAGGAACTGAGGCTTATGCTGGGCAAATAATGATGAGAAGATGGTCCCTGCCTGTGAAAGTGATAGAATCGAATGACACAGAGAGGTTTCTGGTGGAGAAAGGAAGAGGTTAGTAAAGGGAAAGGGAGTGGTTTGGTATCCAAGTGAGGAGGAGGTGAGTGGAAAAAATGAAGCTGGCAACATAAGTGAGACTAGATCTTGGAGGTCTTATATGCCAAGCCCAGTAGACGATGGAGAATTTTAAAGAGAGGAGCAACACTTTCAGATATAAAATTTTTAATGTGTTGCTTGTTTATTCACTCATTCATTCATTCATTTAGAATACCTGCACATAGGTGGGGGGTGGGAGGGACCTTGTATATGAATTGACTTGAAAATATAGTTGAGAGGAAAACATAAACAAGACAAAAAGACAGCACTCAAAATGGGAGAAAATATTTGTGGATGAAGCAACTGACAAAGGATTAATCTCCAAAATTTACAAGCAGCTCATGCAGCTCAATATCAAAAAACCAAACAACCCAATACAAAAATGGGCAGAAGACCTAAAGAGACATTTCTCCAAAGAAGATATACAGGTTGCCAACAAACACATGAAAGAATGCTCAACATCACTAATCATTAGAGAAATGCAAATCAAAACTACAATGAGGTATCACCTCACACCAGTCAGAATGGCCATCATCAAAAAAATCTACAAACAATAAATGCTGGAGAGGGTGTGGAGAAAAGGGAACCCTCTTACACTGTTGGTGGGAATGTAAATTGATACAGCGACTATGGAGAACAGTATGGAGGTTCCTTAAAAAACTAAAAATAGAATTACCATACGTATGACCCAGGAATCCCACTACCGGGCATATACCCAGAGAAAACCATAATTCAAAAAGGGTCATGTATCACAATGTTCATTGCAGCTCTACTTACAATAGTCAGGACATGGAAGCAACCTAAGTGTCCATCGACAGATGAATAGATAAAGATGTGGCACATGTATACAATGGAATATTACTCAGCCATAAAAAGAAATGAAATTGAGCTATCTGTAGTGAGGTGGATGGACCTAGAGTCTTTCATACAGAGTGAAGTAGGTCAGAAAGAGAAAAACAAATACTGTATGCTAACACATATGTATGGAATCAAAAAAAAGGTTCTGAAGAACCTAGGGGCAGGATAGGAATAAAGATGCAGATGTAGAGAATGGACTTGAGGACATGGGGAGGGGGAAGGGTAAGCTGGGATGAAGTGAGAGAGTGGCATGGACATATACACACTACCAAATGTAAAATAGATAGCTAGTGGGAAGCAGCCACATAGCACAGGGAGATCAGCTCGGTGCTTTGTGACCACCTAGAGGGGTGGGATAGGGAGGGTGGGAGGGAGACCCAAGAGCGAGGGGATATGGGGATATATGTATAGGTATAGCTGATTCACTTTGTTATAAAGCAGAAACTAACACACCTTTGTAAATCAATTATACTCCAATAAAGATGTAAATATATATATATAGTTGGTTGAATGCACAGACCGTGATCCCTTCCCACCACCCTCACCATTACTATGGTCTTGGCCACCATCATCTCTCTCCTATATTATTGCAATCACCTGGTAACTTCTATCCTTGGCCTCTCATAAGCTAGTTGCATAATAGTAGCTTTTCAGTGTAAGTCAGAGCACGACAGTCCTTGGCTCAAGACTCTCCAGTGGCCTCTTCCTCACTTAGAGTAAAACCCAAGTTGTGACAATGGCCTTCAAGGCTCCACATAAACTGCTACCCCCTCCTCAACCCTGCCCACTGATATCCCTCTGACCTCATTTCCTACTACTCTCCCCCTAGCTTGTCCTGCTCCAGCAACACAGATCTCTTTGTTCTTCTTCAAATGCTCTAAGCATCACCCTGCCTGGGGTGTTTGCACATCCTCGTACCACTCCCTGATGGCTCTTCTCCCACGTAGATCTGCACAGATCACTCCCTCACCTTCAGGGCTTTGCTCCAATGTCACCTGCTCAGGGGAGGCTTTCCTTACTAGCATACTTAAAATTGCAACAAGCCACCCCTGTTTCCCTCAACTCCCCATATGGCTTCTCTGCTTTCTTTTTGGCTATTTACCTTATTATCATCTGAGATAAGATAGATATATATATTTTATACTATTTTTGGTGTGCCCTCACCCCATCCCGCTCCTGCTCTGCCACTGAAGGTAAACATGAGGGCATGGATCTTTTGCTTGCTTTCTCACTGTATCCCTGATGCCTAGAATATGCTTGGCAAGTAGTAGGTGTTGAAATGATATTTATGGAATGATTGAAGGAGGCAGAATGCTATTGTCCCCCTAGACCCATTCTTTCCTTCTTTCTGGGCACATGGCCACTCAGTTAGCAGCTACATTTCCAGCTTCCTTTGCAGCTAGATGTGGTGACATTCTTACTAATGTGCTGTGAGCAGTAGTTGTACCCTGACCCCAAGACGCAGACTAGGAAAACCATGTAGGCCTCAAGGAACACAAATGCTCATACACCACTTCAGGTGTGACCATGGCAAATAGACAAAGAAAAATCTGTCAGTGGAAGCTAGGAAGCAAGAACAACTATTAACTATCCTCATTTTCCCCCACTGATTTGAGGTGCCATCTTTATCTCTATTAATCATGCCCATATATTCTTGAATTTATTTCCAGACTTTCTTAGTTGTTCCATTGATTTATCTTCAAATTCATGTACTAGTGCTAAAACTGTTTTATTATCTGCTATGATTAAGTGCTCCCTGCCCTGCATTACACTTTTTTCAAAAGATTCCTAACAATTCTTACATAAGAGATGCATTTTCAAGACATTACTTGGGCTGCAATTTGGAGATGGATTGGAGGAAGACAACATTGAGACTATTACATTAATTTAGATGTGAGATGAGGATAGGAGTGGCAGCTCCAGGAAAAGAAATTATCCTCCCCTCCCCCCCACCACTGACTCTCAGCATAATTTCTGCCAGTGCTCCCCTACTCCTGTGATATTGAAAGTCACTTGGTATGAAGAGGCCAGGACAGATTCAAGAGATACTCAGAGATGCAAATGACTTAGTGACTTATTGGACAGTGGTGGTGAGTGAGACAAGGATGGTTCTCAGATTTCTAGCCCTGGCAACTAGATGACTATTTGTCATTCCTGGATCACACAGGATGAGAAACAGATTTCAGGAATAAATATAATGAACTGAACTGGAGGGTTTTTGGGTTATCTAGAAGGAACTCTCCAGTAGGCATACAGTCAAGTTCTGGAGAAAATTTGGGACTTGCGAGTTGGACCTGCCAGTTCTCTCTTGATAGTGGAGCATCAATTGAAGCTGCCAAAAAAGATCATTAGAGAAAGCCTCCAGCACTGTACTAACTCACTGGGCTCTGACTCAATGGTAGCATTATACAACTAGTTCCAGTTTTGCTCTGTCTTAGTGGTCAGGAGCCTAGAACTCCAGGAGACCAGATAAAAATGGAGAACAATACTGTTAGAGAGAAAACCTAAACTGGACCAAGAAGGCATCCTTCCTATGTTAGGAAGGAAACTAGTTCATAGGAGATTACTAAATGATGAAATGGGTTGCATCATTTACTATGAAGCAGTGCACAATATGGAATCTAAACTCAATTCTGTTGGCAAATCAGTTGGAAAACCTTGAGTCAGCCATGCAAAGCTTAAGGTTTATTCTCATTCATATAATGTCCTTATTGTTCGAAGGCTCTCAGGTTGTCCCACATTTCTTTTCCTTTTTAAAAAAAAATTTTATTGGCATATGGTCACTTTACAATGTTGTGTTAGCCTCCACTGCACAACAAAATGAATCAGCCATACACATACAGATATCACCTCTGTTTTGGACTTCCCTCCCATTTAGGTTACCACAGTACATTAGGTAGAGTTCCCTGTGCTATACGGTATGTTCCCATCAGTTGTCTATTTTATACATAGTATCAATAATGTATATGTATCAATCCCAGTCTCCCAATTCCTCCCACCCCACCCCTTTCCCCTCTGGTATCCATACATTTGTTCTGTACGTCTGTGTCTCTATTTCTGCTTTACAAATAAAATCATCTATGTCATTTTTCTAGGTTCCACATATATGCATTATTATACGATATTTGCTTTTCTCTTTCTGACATACTTCACTCTGTATGACACTCTCTAGGGCCATCCACATCTCTACAAGTGACCCAATTTCATTCCTTTTTATGGCTAATATTCCATTGTATATATGTACCACATCTTCTTTATCCATTCCTCTGTTGATGGACATTTAGGTTGCTTCCATGTCCTGACTATTGTAAATAGTGCTGCTCCACATTTCGTATTGATTTATCTATGTGAAAGCTGATTGAAGCCTTGAAATGAGGCTTGGTACTTGGGTCATTTCAGCATGAATGATCTTGGGATCTTTCTCTGGCTAAAACAAATGAGGATTTTATTAACATGCACTGCTACAGGAAATCACCAATTATTCCAAAGCTTTTGGCCCCCCAAATCTTCATATATACAATATTATAACCTAGTACTGGTTTTGGAGATATATGTTTCCCTCCCCTTCTTTTTGAAAGAAAAGACATTGTCCTATTCAAGTCTAGCACAGTGCCTGGCACATAGAAAATTATTCAATAAAAGTTTATCAAAATGTGCTTAAATATAGATAACAATTATTGCAGTGGGGAGAAATGGGAAATAATGGAGCATCAGTGTTAGAAACAACATTTTAATCACAGTATAAGTGGTAAATAATAAGAATTCAATATGACTCTATGTTGTCCGTTACTATTAAGATGTGTGAATCAAAAGTAAATGTACTAGGACTTCCCTGATGGTCCAGTGGTTAAGACTTCGCCTTCCAGGGCAGGGGGTGCGGGTTCGATCCCTGGTGGGGGGTCCCACATGCCTCGCAGCCAAAAAACCAAAAATAAAACAGAAGCGATATTGTAACAAATTCAATAAAGACTTTAAAAATGGTCCACATCAAAAAAATCTTTAATAAGAATAATGGATTATTAGGGTTGTTTACTCTGCCTGTTTTCCCTCTTGCAACAAAACTTTTCATTAAATGAAGTTGATACCTACCATAGGAAGTATGTAGGGTCAGGAGAAGAAAGTAAAGCTCTATTTACTTTGATTTCCTTCTCAGAAGAAAAGTATGCCAGGGAAGGATATTGGATTGTCTGGCTAGAATAAGGTGTCATGTTTACTTGTGGGTGTTCACCTACTATTATCCTTGGTTTCTATTATCACTAATTGCCTGTCACTCTGGGAAATAGCTGTCTTACCAAGTTTCTCAGATTGGAAACTCAGAAGCCTGAACTGAAGGTATAAGCCCATATATAATAATAATAATAATATTAAACACTTACTGATCACTTATAAAATGTGCCAGGCATTGTGGTAAGTGTTTAACAAGTATTAGTTTATCTAACTGTCACAACAACCCAATGAGGTAAGTGCTATTATCCCTCCCACCCCCGATTTATTTAACAGATGAAGGAACTGAGAGACAGAACAGCCAAGTAACTTGTCCAGGCTATCTGGCTCCAAAGCTGTGCTCTGAACCATTATATGGCATGCATCTTCACAAGCAAGGTGCCAGATGAGGTGCAGATAGGGTTTGGAGTGACTCATGCTCACTCCACTTTTCACTGCAGACCACACTGAGACAAGGCCACCACTTCCACCACTTCCTCCTCATCCTTCCCAGCCAAGAGTTACATCTGAGAAATGGCTTCTTGCTGGGTCTGGAGGCACTTTTGATGCTTGTGTGTCTGGGCATTCTGTAAACCCCTGAGTCCCCTTGTGAATTAATATGTATTATTTGAGTTATTAATAGCTTGAGGAGGAAGTGCCATAGTTAATGATAGACTAGATCAGAAATAATTTCTTAAAATGCTGAGTCTCCTACTATTCAGTTACCCAGAAAGTTTATTCTTATTTCAAGTGTCATCATTTGCAGGGGTTTTTCTCTTTTTCCTCAACATAAGAAAGCCTTCTGGTGACAGCTTATTACAGAAGAGATCTCCTGACCCTGGACTCCACACTAATTGTATAAGAGGAGGAATATAAATATGGGCCAACCTGGCTTTATGGAAGGGAAATAGAGACCCTCTTTTCTCTAGTTCTTTTGACTTTTCGAAGGCTAGTCCAACAAAAAGCAGGAACCAAAAGTCATGAATCTGATTTCTATTCAGCATGTATCTCCACGAGGATATCTTTGTTCTGACGAAGAGCTTTCCATTTTCCCAGAAAGAAGACAAATATGTAAGGATTAGGTTCACTTATTGCAAATGGAATTATTTCTATCTAAATTTGTGGTCCCCAACCATTCCATTGTAGTACGTTGGTCAATAATCAAAGTCAACCAGGTCACCTCTTATTCTATAACCACCAATATAACCCCCCCAGCTTCCCCCCACAGCTCAGAGTGTTACTAATGGGTAGGGGTCCCTGCCACTACAGAGTCAACTCAGCATTCTTCCCTCCCACCCAGCCTTTCTCTTAAATTTCTAGTTACACACCATCCCTTCTCAGTCACTTCTATTCCTGAGAAGACTGAAGTATAATGATCTCTTGGGAAATTCCTGACATGTAAAGCTAAGAAGCTGAGGAGGGCCTAGACCCAATCCCAGAGAAAAGGGTGATTCCATACCCTTTGCCACACATTCTACACATTCCGTTGAAGTACCAAGTATGGCAGTGGACAATGCACAATTCTACTTCAACGTCTAATTCTTTTATTAATTCTCAAAATATGCATTAATTATCTACTACTCTATGGCAGGTGCTATGCTAGGTGCTAAGGAGTTGATGGTGCGAAGACTTGATCCCTGACCTAACTAAGCTAGGAGGTACTTTATCCCCTTTCCCATCTTTGTGTCCCACCCTCTTTTGCTTGAAAGATTCCACCCTTATTGTCCAGTGTGAAAGAGGAGCCCAGATTAAATGTCTCTAGATGTCTCTCTCCACTGTAAGAATCTATTATCTTGGACCTGAAACAAAACAGGAAATGGTTTGTCCAGGTACATGGGTACAATTCTAGGACATGACTCTGATTGATGACTTAATTCAGTGTATCTGATATTTGTAGACCCCTCCTGCTTTGGAAAGATGATCTCTTATGCTTCTCTTAACATTTTGATCCTTAGCCAGTAGGTAAGATCAGATTAATTCCCCTTGTGTTTGTTTTCAGAACATGCTCTTCTTTCAAATGTAGCCAAGACAGAGAAGCACATTATGGATATTCTTCCCATGACTGGCACCCAATTAAGATATTTAAGTTTCTATCTTCTTTCACTTAATATATGTTTCTGTGGATTTGAACTACAAATTAGTCTGATCCATTGGATTAAGAAGACTAGATTTTGTTTTCTGTAGATGGTTTAGGAGAACTGGAACTAGAATCTTTGACCTTCTCTAAGACTCCAAGATTGAACTGGATGATCTTTATAGAGTGGCTGGGATGAAGCTAGACTACAAAGGATTGCCCCTCCCCTCACTACCTGGAAAATCACACAGCATGTATGTTACCTTCTCTGGACAGAGCTAGTCCCAAGCAAACTTATAAAGCTTAAAAATCTGTCTATTACAGGGAGATCAGCTTGGTGCTTTGTGACCACCTAGATGAGTGGGATAGGGAGGGTGGGAGGGAAGGAGAGGCAAGAGGGAAGAGACATGGGGATATATGTATATGTATACCTGATTCACTTTGTTATAAAGCAGAAACTAACATACCATTGTAAAGCAATTATACTCCAAAAAATATGTTAAAAAAAAAAAGATCTGGTTATTGTATACCTAATCCTCAATTTCTCTCTCTTTTTTTTTTTTTTTTTTTTTTCCGGTATGCAGGCCTCTCGCTGTTGTGGCCTCTCCCATTGCAGAGCACAGGCTCTGGACTCTCAGGCTCAGCAGCCATGGCTCACGGGCCCAGCTGCTCCGCGGCATGTGGAATCTTCCTGGACCAGGGCACGAACCCACGTCCCCTGCATCGGCAGGTGGACTCTCAACCACTGAGCCACCAGGGAAGCCCTCAAATTCTCTTTTTAAAAATTACTCCTGCTTTAAATAACTCCCCCACTGCCCAGATTTCATGTAACTAAATTGTGGTACATCATGCAATAGAATACTATGCAGCCATTAAAAATCACATGACAGAGAAATATTTAGCAGAATGGAAAGATGTTCAGCTATTTTCTCCACCTCCCCAGTTCTCAATCAGAGTATGAAACTTGCCAAATATTTTATTCTGGTCACTGCTTCCTGAGCATGCAAAACACATAATTTCCTGTACCAAGTCAAGGTTTAAGATCCTAGTTCTAAGAACTGGTTCATAAGTAGTGAACCAGAATGTTTCCTGTTAGACCAGCAATAAAGAAATAGACTGTAATAGTTTATTCCTTTCAGAAGAAGTAAAATGGATGTTTACTCAGTCTGACATCCTCAAAGATGCAAACTCCTCACTGGAGTTTAGAAGACATCTATTAGGAGGTGACTATTAGTTAATACTATTGTTTGGGAGCAAGATATAAACCCTAGTCCAACACTTTATAGCTGGAGTGTCTTGAACATGCAACTTAACCTCTGTGAGGCTCAGTTGCTGCATTGTTAAAATGGGACTACAATAATACTTACCTCATAGGGTTAGTGAAAAGAATAAACAAAATAGTATGTAAAGAACTTGGTTTAATGCTTGGTATTCAGTAAGTTCTCAAAAAATGTCAACTCTTATTCACTGCTCCACCTCAGTTTTGTCCTCCAGCCTACACTTATGAGGGGGGATAGGACAGGGGAGTTGAGAGTGTCTCACCCTTATGAATAAGAACAGAGCATAATTCCACTAGGGTTTCCAGTCTTTGACTTACAAGGAATTAAGGCCAGCTTTTTATGATTTCTTAACTCGTTGTTGTCCCAGTCTGTCTCCCCAAAGAAAAGCAGTAAGAGGGGTTGTCACTTCTCTATGAAGTGTATTAAAGAAAGGGACTCTGTGGGGACCATTACGTGCTCTGGGCCCAGTCTGAGGGGACTTTTAGGTATAAAGAATACCACAGGATGAAGTGAGAGGGAATGGCCCAAAAGAGAGAAAAACCAGCTGAGACCATGGGGCTTTGGCAATGGCAGAAAAATATGGGCAATTGGAGAGGCAAAGATGCACCTGAGAAGTTGTCTTGGGAATGAGTGGTAGGAAGGCTCATGTAGGATACCTGGTATAAGACAACTTTTTCTGACTGGGAAGCCAAAACTACTCTGGAACTTGGTGACTGTCCCTGTCCATGTGGCACTTTAGCCAAAAGGCAAATTTAATTCAAGGAAGTAAAAATATTTAGAGAGTCCTTAACAATGAGGAAAGTTGTCTGCAAGCACTGATACAACAATGTAGATGAGTGAGAAATTGCGATATGCTTGCTTTAAGAGAAGAAGACAGCTACACCCACAACTTCTCTAAGTCAGAATGTGATCCCAGCCCTAATAGAAGTACAGTGCTCTGGGGAGGCAGCTCAGGTTTACTAGCCAGGAAATGTGAGCCTGTGTAAGAGGCTTCCTCGATGGAGAACACGATGCTGCCGGGAGGGGAAGGGGAAAGGAGGGGAGAGAATCAATACAAGATTTACAACAAAAACATCTCCTTTCCAGCACTGCTGACATGTCCTGGGCTTGCTGCCAGCTCTGACCATCACCTATTCAGAAACCACAGCAAAAAGCAATTTTCCTCCCTCCGATTCATCTTGACTTGTTCTTCCTTCTCTATCCCATGAGGTTTTGCCTCCTTTTGCACTTTCCAAGAAATTACTACCTTGGGCTCAATTGAAAATGAAGATCATCTTATTTCAGCTTGTTTACAAGGGATTTTGTAGAGTCTGAATGATGGCAACCCACCTGTGACCTGACGGTAGATGCTGCGAACATTTCTGCCCTGCCCTGTTCTATGATCTGAGACTTTGCAGCCACTGTCAGTGGCTAGAGAATTAGATTTCCTACTAGATGCTTTCAGGTCCATCCTTTCCCTCAGAAAGCCTTCATTTCTATTCTTGAGGTCAGACTTCTTTGGGGTCACAAAGATAAGGCACTGTCTCATCGTGGCTTAATCATATATTTGTTCTGAGAATGGTGTCTGGTGAAGACTCTGCAGGTGCTAGCTGAACTCTACACCAATTCTCACATTGGACACCAGAGAAGAGTAGCCTGGGGAAATGGGACTGAGCCAGGTGAGCTTCAGGAGATGGGGAAGAGGATAAATGGGTGGCAGGCTCTACAAGGCAGGATTAATTCATTCATTCAACACTCAACATACATCAACGGAGTATCCACTACATGCCAAAGGATGCAACAAGAAAAAACACAGTTCCTCTCCCCAGGGAGACCACAGTACGCTGAGATGCAAAGGCAACAAAAGTATAATTATAATACAGTGTGATAATTGCAGCAGTGGAAGAAAGCCAATGTGGAATAAAGTAACACAGGGGAAGGAATTACCTCCAAGTTGTAGGGTTGACAGAAGCCTTCTGGAAGGAAAGCAGAGGCAGGATTAAGAGGTCCATGGCTATGCATAGAGTTTTCCTGAGTTGGATGGCAGAGGAGGGAGGAGAAGGGGTGGAATCAGTAACTAAGGCAGCCAGGATTTTATTGTCTCACCACCAAGAACCTTGCATCTCTTATTCTTTGCTTTTCTATCCCCCCCAACTTCTTTTGATCTGCCTTCTCCCATCAGATTTGTGCACCAAAGAAACAAACACTATAGACCTCAACAAGAATGCACCAAAAAGGCTTTTTATAAAGACAGCCTCAGTAAAATGTGATGTTTAGTCTCTGTGACCCTGAGGAAATTCACTGGAAGAGGGCAGTGTTCCCAGCAGCCCAAATCCCAGAGGGGAACTAGAAATAACCACACATAAGCCACCTTCCCTCCATTTTTCTCTTCTCTTCTCTCCCCTCTCTTCTCCTTGACCCTTGGGAGAGAAGAGGAAGAAAATTGAGTAGAAGGAGGTTAAAAAAAGGATGTAGGGATGAAAACATAGAAAAAGAATGGTGAGCTGTGAGGAGTGCTGAGCTGCCTCGTGCTCACGGCAAATGATCCTCAGGACTTTTTTAATTAGGGTTTTCTCCCGTCCTCCTGGACTGGGGATGAGAATGGAAGGTACAGGTAAGACGCTTGACTCCAAAACACAGTGAAGGTGGAGTTGCTTGGGCCAAGGCCAGCTCTCTCTCAGGACCACACTCCCTCTCCCCTCTTCCCCTCATCTTCCCCTCTTTCCCTCTTGCTCACTCCTTGCCCTTGTCCAGCTGCCTCAGTGGCCTGAGTCCCCTGCCACCTTTTACCTCCTCTTCTGACTCTCTTCTGTTCCCTACTGATACCGGTGAAGACGCAGTTGGCTCCCCTCCCACTCTTGCACAGAGCTAGTGGACTAGCTTTCATGAGCCCTGGGGGGGGTCACATGTAGAATCTTGGCCACAGTCCATTTCTCAGAGGCAGCAGGCTCCAGGCTCTCCATTAGAAGCAGCAGCGAAGATTCCAGAAAGGAGGCAGGTCAGCCTTGTGTGAGACAGAGAAGTAAATGAAGACGTACATGGTATCCTTCCTCTTAGCATCAAAACAGCAACAACAAAAATCCTCTTCATCTACGGAGTCTGTCAGCCCTTCTCTGCCTCTGATTTTCCTTTGTGCTGTGGATCTGCATTCCACAAACACCCTAGTAATATCACCTTTTAAAATAAATGATAATAATGTCTCCTACAGGTTAAACCTTTACATGAAATATTTCTATATCTCAAAACCACTCAGCAAGGTAAAGATTATTATCTCCACTTTACACATTATGGAACCGAGGCTAAAGTTGGTCAAACTTCAAAGCCTACAGTCTTTCTTATGCTCCAAAATGGCTTATTTTGGGACTTCCCGGGTGGGCCAGTGGTTAAGAATCCATCTTGCAATACAAGGGACTCCGGTTCAATCCCTGGTCAGGGAACTAAGATCCCACATGCCGAGGGGCAACTAAGCCCACGCTCCACAACTAGTGAGCCTGCGCACCACAACTAGAGAGCCCGCGTGCTGCAACTACTGAGCCCACACACTCTGAAGCCTGCGCACCACAACTAAAGAGAGAAAAGCCCACATGCCACAACTAGAGAGCCCATGAGCTGCAACTAGAGAGAAGCCCGCATTCTGCAATGAAGGGCCTGTGCACTGCAAAAGAAGATCCTGCGTACCGCAACTAAGACCTCATAGGACTTGCAATAATCTTGGAAAAACAAAGCATACAACTTTGAATACCATAATAGTAATAACCACCATAATTTTTTTAGCAATTTTTATTTATGAAAAATATTTTTTAAATTTATGGTTTCATCTATGGTTAAATTACCAAAAAAAAAAACAAAGCAGTGTAGCAAACAAGTCTACAAAATCTTAGAGTAGGAAAATGCAGGGAGGTGAGACAGGGTTGTGGAGCCCATATGGAGGAGGGAGCATCTGAATTGAGCCTTGAAGATGGGCCTGAGATGGGGAGGAAACCTTAATCATTTGCAAAACCAGAGAATCAGAATATTCATGATGAGGTTGGGAGAGACTGAAGGTGAGTAGACCAGTTGGCCAAGGGAAGGGTGGAAGGAGGGATGCAGCCAGATCACAGAGGATGCTCACCCTTCTCAAAGGAAACGCTGGGAGCATCAGAAGCCACACATAACCATGGTGAATTTTTCCAAAGTGTCAGTTTCCTCTGAAGTTTTGGAAAGGAAGGTTATATCTTTTAAGTGGTTTTAAATATTATTTTCATAACAATGCAAATACCAGTATATCTTTATGCAAATTTGCATGAGTTTTAAGATCAAAACACTTCAAAAACTTCATCAGTTGCAGCAGGACCTCAAACCCCTGGATATTCATTCACCTTCCTAGACTCCTCCTTCTCCCTGTTGAATTTATAAGCTCAGTCACGTGTAACTCCTCATTACTGCCCAGTGTGACTCATCTTTGCGCTGAGTGACACTGCCCTTTCTTGGGTGCTTACCACAGCTCACTTAGCTTATTGCCGTGGATTCCTGGCTGGTGCTGCCGCCCCCCTCCTTCCTTCTCCCTCTCCCGCTACACTACTGCCGGGTTATCTTTCTAAAATGAAAATGCAGTCGATACTACCCCACTGTTAAAACCCTTGCAGCCTCTTCTTTCAACCTTTGCCCTGTGCTCCAGCTACACCACACCCACCTCTCCAGCCCCACCCCCAGAGCTCCCCAGATGGGCCACACCTGTTCTGCACACACTGTCCTCATCCACCTGACATACACCTCATCCTTTGCGAAAACATTTCCTGCAAGCATTTGGACAACTTATCTCTTTATACCACTCAGTCCTTGCAGAAACCAAAACCTCAACAAGTTCTCTTGAAGGGCTTTTTCCTTCTATTTCTGGGATGACTTATCCTCTGTAGTTTGCAGCCCTATTCCTCGGGCTTCTTGAGGATCATCAAGATTCTGCCAACATTTTATCATCTGAGAAATAATTCAGAGGCAAAGGAGATAGGGCACCGTTTTCTTAAATCTTGTATCTTCCACATGGCCGACCGCAAAGCACAGATTGTTTAAAAGAGCTCAATAAACATTTACGGACTTACTATGATGTGTCAGGCACTGTTTTACATGCTAAGGATGAAGAGATAAAGGAGACACAATCCAGCTTTGGAGAAATTAACAATTTTGTAAGTATCTCTATTTCTAGCCCATTCCCAGAACCGAGGAATGTGGTAGCTATCAAGGAATGTGGATCTCATCTGTCACCAGTTGCACCAGGAAATAGGCCAAGGAGAACCCCAAAGAGAAAGCTGCCCACCTAACCTACCCACACAGAGAGAATGTGATGCCGAGAGACAGTGGTTTCAGTTTGGGTTAGCAGGGCACTGGGTCCTTGGCTTCCGCTTTATTCTCCTGCAGTGTCCTGCTTCACGTGGTCTCCTTCAACACTGGACAGGAACAACCAGGTATTTAGAAGTTAAAAACAACGTTATTTCTCTGAATTGAGAACTTCGAATACAAGAAATATTACTTGAGAGTTATAATGAAACCCCCAGCATTCCCTTTATCTTAGGATGGTTTACGTAGTCATTGGTCATTTCTGTTTATACTCGCCTCAGTTCAGATTAATTCTGATCCCTTCCTCCTTACCTGTACACATCCTGCCCCTCCCCTTTAATTATCTATTCCCATGGGACAGGGTCAAAACTATTTCTTTCAAGTATAAGGAAATATATTTCCTTCTACTTGTTTATAGTTCACACTGCTTTCTCTATGGTCACAGGAACACTATTTGACTCCCCCCCAGAAGTCTTCCTGGACTCATTTGTTACTTTTCTAGCACTCCACCAAATGAATTGTGTCCAAGACAGACATCTTCACCTGATCTTATTTGTCTCTTGTCTTCCTCACAATTTTCAAGCTCCTGAAACCCCTATTATATCTCAGCCAGCCATAGAAATGTTATGACATGGATCACAAACAGTTAATAACTATGAGCAAAACAGGAGTAGAAATGGGTAGACTGGATCAATCTCTACGTAGCTAAATACTAAGGAAGGGACAAAAGAGATACTGGAATCTAAATCCATGGGGTCCAAATGAGCACCTAAAATGTATATGGAACACTGGGAATTGGGTCAGAGAGCTGGCACACTTTTGCTTTGGAAGCATCTACCTACCAGCTGAGAGACGAAGGTGTTTTATGAGTTTCATATGAGAAGTTGATCTGACAGCTGCCCAAGAGGATCTACCACCTTGGAAACCAGAAGGACTCAAGTCATTCTGATCAGCCCCACCACAAATGTATGGCCAGCACCTCTAAATGAAAATAAAAGAGCTTTTGAGTCTTCGTCAATATCACCTGACAAAATGGCCCACAAACTCCCCCTCAAGGCAAAGGTAGACCCACTGAGGACTGAATGGGACCGTTGTGGGCTCTCGTTCCCTCTTATTATTCCTCTCCCCTCCTATTTTGCTAATATCTCCTACATTGATTAATTGGTCATGTCAATCCACATGGACTAAATTCCCAAAGGGCAAAAATATGCTTAGTTATCTTTCTGGGTTTTCCTTAGCAACCAGGGCCATTCTGGAACATCATGGCCTGAAACCCACATGTCACCTGATGCTACTGCTCTTACATAACTGACAACTCCCACTTCCTGACCTGACGATTTCTCATCTTGACACTCAGCCTTCTCAAAAAAGTTCCTCCACAGGCTCAATATTTGATTAAATGTAAGCATATCTGCACACTTCAGCTGGCCCAGGACTGTAGATTGATAGGAATTTATTCTGGACTCGTCATAAACGCTTGTATTATAAACACAATTTATCACCCAACCATGGATCGTCCTGTAGTATTCTCCAGTAGTCCCGTGCTTCTGCAGGCTCGGCCTCCCAGATAACGGAGGGCATGGTGGTCAAGAACTCTGACCCTGAACTGACGGAAGTTCAAATTCTGGCTCCCCAACTTACAGTAGAATAGGTAAAATAATATAGCTATTTTACAGGATTGCCATGAGATGGCATACGTTAGTGCGTCTAGAATGCTGTGCCTGGCACAGAGGAAGGCTCTCTAAGTGTCAGTCATATAAAAATCCCCAAGTGGGCAAGGGCCATCTTTTACCTCCCGTTTTCCTCCTTATTATCTAAGCACACAACAGGTGCTGAGCCCATGAGAGATGTTTGATACACACCTATTGACTGATTGAATAGCTGCCTTAAAGTGGCCACATCCTCCCAGGGCTGATAAAAACATTTCTGCCCAAGAATTCTGATGGAAGTAGCTTTGTTACAGCTGCTGTTTAGAATCAGGTTTTGGACCATCAGCTGTTGCCCTCTTTTGCTGTCTTCAAAGTTACATCACATTTTCCTTTAAAATAAGAAAGAATCCCCCAGAGCTGCTCCAGGCAACATGGCTGCAGCAATGAGTCAGCAGCTCACCCTGCAGCTGGCCACTCAGGCTTGGCCTTGGCCAGCTGTGCTCAGCGTGTCGTGCAGCCCCTGGGGCTGTGCCCCCCCACACACACTCTGCAGCACGCCCCCTGAGGACCTGCCTCTGTCTGGGGTACCTGTCCCCTGGCGGCTTGAAGCATGCATAGCCTGACATGGCTGAGTGTGCAGAAGAGTTGCTTCATTTCAGCCACCTGGTCACCAAAGCTTAGAGTTAAGGAATCAGAGCACGTTTCTGCCAAACAAAATCTTCAACAGCGGAGCCTGGTGACCATCTGGGTACCGGGGACAAAGCAAATGCAAAGCTTGCATCCCTCAGTCTGAAAAATATACTTTTCACTATACTGGCTGTGTCCAGCCAAACCGTAAGCAGGGGGAGGGGGAGCCCTTTGAGGGGCACCTCTGTGAGTCCCTTAGGGCCTGTATTTTTGTGTTTGAGCCAAAGGGGAAACATAGACTCTATTTCCTCTTGGCAAGTCAGTGAGCTCCTTGAGAGCAAAGACCGTGCGGGGCTCCAGTTGCATCCCCAAAGCCTAGCTTACGCACAGGAGGTAATCAATCAATATCTGATGGTGGATGATGGTTAATGAACTGCCAAGCCTATTAAGTAGGGGTGTAACGTTGCACTCCCCACTCCCACCCAACCTGTCCTCCGCCGTGTCTCCCCTCTCTTCACCTCTACCAAATGTTTCCAGCGTCTCAGGAGCAAAGAAGAGCTCACTCTCTCTCCCTACAGGAACTTGGTATGTTAAAGTTGCCCCCCCCCCCAGAAGCCAGAAGATGTGGGTTTCGATGGGAAGCCCATGGCTGTTCTAGAACTAAATGAAGAGTATAAGCACGTGTATATTGGTTATGATGCTTATGAAGGAAGGACCTCAGTTCCCAGACGGGTGAAGGTGGCATGGCTTTTTCCACGGGGTGTGGTCACTATGGGCTTTAGAGATTAAAATAGAAATCAACAAGAAGGGGTTTTCTCAGTCCCCAGCAATGCATTCCCCTATCCTGCCTTATTTGAGAGCCTGTCTCTCTCTGTCTCTGTCTCTGTCTCTATCTCTCTCTTTCTCTTTCCCTCTCTCTCTCTCTCTCTCTCTCTCTCTCACACACACACACACATACACACACACACACACACACACACACACACACGGAAATATATGCTATTAAATGTGGGGCTAGAAGAGACCTTAGCAATTAACTACTACTGATGATCAAAGTGAGACTGAGGACCAGAGAAAAGAATTTGCCTAAAGTCACACAGCTAGTTAGTGTCCTTACCAGCTTCCTGAATTCCCATCCAGTGATCTTTTCACACTATTATGAGATTATTTTTGTGTGTGTCTTTTTTGTTTGCTTGCTTCTGCTTAATATGTCTTGAAAGGAGACCCAATTTCAGATTTTTCTTCTCTGAAAAATTGTAACATTTCCCAGGTAGAGCCCAGGTCCTCCAGGTAAGGGATATTCCTATAATCCTGCCTCCCTTAGATTATACTTAAGTGTTTCATTTTGCGGGGAGGGTTTCACTGAGTTTTTAAATGTTCCGCATGGGACATTGTCTCACTCAACATGGCAGGATGACCCAGACCCCTCACCTGCCCACATAATAAGTGATAAGTAGCTTATCACACCCAGAAATGGTGTGACTCCTCCCTCTCACGATCTAAATGTGCAGTCATCTGTGACACTGAAGATTCCCCTGCAAATGCAGTAGCTAGTGCTAAGGTCAGGAGAGGGGACTGTGCACATTCGCTTTGGTTACTGCTCCAGGGCACATCCAAGTGAGGGGATAGTTAAGCCCAGGGGGCGGGGTCAGTCCTGACAAGCCATTTTGCCCTGGCCCCTTGGATGCCTGCGGACTGCAGAGATCTTATTAAGCTTGCCCCTCCCTGCGCTGTCTACAAGCCCAGCTGCAGACTTCAATTTGTTTCAGGAGGAAGAGCACCACCTGCTGGCTTTGAACTCTCTCTGCCTGCAATAATGCTGTTTCTTGAAAACCACAGTGCTGTTATTTCCAAGCAGCTCTGTGCCTGAAGGGGTCAGATCCCCTACAGTGAAGGGAAAACAGGCCACCTGTAAAATTGGTACCGATTCCCCATGTCAGACTGTGAGCCAGTGACCTCTCCCAGAAAACCTTGGCAGAGTCCTTGTAGCACAGGTCTTTCTCCTTCCTTACTGTTTGTTTCTCCTCTCCGATGCGGAATGGAAAGAAGCTTTAGAGACTTCTAGTTCAGCTGAGGATCCCAATGGTAAAGAGGCTGCCCAAGGTCTCACAGTGACTCCATTTTATTCCAACACAGACTTCTCTCACACCGAGTAAAGGCTAGATTGAACTGATGCAGTTCAGATTTCTTTCTCTTTGACTGAAATAGAAATTTTGCAGCAGAATTTTCTTCACTGCTGCTTGCTATAGGCCTCTCTCCCCTCTGCTTTATACTTTGTAGTGCAGCTCTTTGTGTTTGAATGCTGTCTCCCCTATTAGAGCCCAAGTCCTATGAAAGGAGATTCAATATCCAAGTCTTTGCATCCAGGAGGGCTTCTGCCAGTTAACCATCTGGGAGCTAGTGCCCCACATTGATTTCTCAAGGGCCTCTAAAATCAAACCCACTCTCCTGGCCTCTTAGAAGTTTCAGCAGAAATCATTTTGCAATATATAAATACATCAAATCAACACATTATATACCTAAAACTTACACAATGTTATATATCAATTATATCTCATTTTTAAAAATTTTTACTGTAACCACCTACTGGTCTCCTGGGGGTCCCATCCCCCCAAGACTGACTGAAAAGAACACATGCTCTCCAGGTCTTTTCTTAGTCTCTCCTATTCACTGCCTCCCCAAAATCATATCAGTCCTTATTATTTTAAGGGTTTTATTTCTATCACTCAAACCAATGAGATAAGAAACAATGATTTTGCATTTGACAAAGTTTCCCCCCAATTTTTCTGAACTTTCATCTCTTGAAATAAAGGAAAAAAGATCCTGTTGTGAACCCCCCCTTACCTTTGTTCTTATCCCACCCCCAGTAAAGGACCTTGGAAGCAAAACTGCAGCTTCATGGCCTAGAGATGGAAAAATGCCAAGTACCACGATTTTCCACCAAAGGAAGCTCTACAGCCTCACACAACCACTGCGTATCTCACTTATCTGTAAACTGGGCATAATAGAAGTGTTTCCTGCTAGGAAAACTGTAAGAATTAACTGAGATAATAAGGTACTTAGACCTCACACCCAGTAAGCACTCAAAGGAGGTCAGCAATTATCACTACATTCATTCATTCATTCAACAAACTCTATTTGGTCATCAGGTTGATCTTGCTCCTCACTTTGTTCTCAGTGTGGTACGTGGCAAAAATTAGGTCCAAGGTCAATAGCTGTTTAATTAATTAGGCAGTTTATTTCATAAGACCTCCTATTGATGGCAAAAGTTACATAAAGGACAAAAATCTTCAAGGAAGGTGACAAGGGCCCAAACTGAAGTATAAGAGGTAATCATTTGGGGGAAGTACCCGAGAATACCAGGAGGGAAGATGTCTTTAAAAGGTGGTCATATGTCAAGAATACTCAGTGGGACGGGTTCGTGCCCCGGTCCGGGAGGATCCCACATGCCGCGGAGCAGCTGGGCCCATGAGCCATGGCCACTGAGCCTGCGTGTCCGGAGCCTGTGCTCCGCAAAGGGAGAGGCCACAACAGTGAGAGGCCGCGTACCACAAAAAAAAAAAAAAAAAAGAATACTCAGTGGGGAAAGGGTAGTCACGTCATTACGTGGTTTTGGGAAAACTGAATATCCACATGCAAAAGAGTGAAATTGGACCCCTATAATACACCACTCACAAAACTTAACTTGAAATGGATTAAAGACTTAAATTTACACAATATTATATATCAACTATATATCAATAAAGCTGGAAAAAATACAAATGAAAAAATAAAATAAAAAATTTTAAAGGTGGGTATAAGCAAAACCCAGGCCTTTGGGCCCATCCATGGAGCTTCGTCCATGGGCATCTGGGCCACTTCCCTCCCTAGAGAATGGTGCCAGCACTGCTGTCTTGGCCAAATTCCCACTCCATTAATCTATCCTCTTGCCTCCCTTTCTTTTTGCAGGCTCCATATCCTGAAGGACTCTTCCTCTCCCACAGTACTCTGACCTGCACTATTACCGGGGGTTGTGAAGCCAGCCGAGGGGCGGAGGCTTTCTGAGGCAGGTCCTAGGTCAGCTGTGTGAGGGGTCTCCAGCCCCCAGGGCTGAGAGGCACTGTGGGAGGACCATAGCCAGCCCGTCCTGCTTGTCCTGCCAACAGCGCCCCCCTTCAGGGTTAATCTGATTTTCTTCTGATGCTCAAGCAAAGGCAACCAGACTCTCTGTAGGTGTAAGTTGGCGCGCACATTTGGCAGGGAGGTGGATTTCTCGGGGACATGTCATTACTCACTCTCCATGCCCAGCCCACCCTGTACTGAGGGAGTAGAACCTTCTCCTTTGTCAGGCAGAGAAGACGTCCATTAACCAAACAGCAGGTAGTGAGCAGTGGGGGAGATAGAGGGTGTCTTTGGGAGAAGCAGGCTGGCTGGCAGGTGAACCATCTGGAGACAGTTGAGGGGAGGTAGGTCCACTTTGCCCAAACAACATCACTGAAGAATGCGTTTGGGTGTTCATACCCTAAATAGTCTAAGAAAGGCATGTAGCAGAATGTTGACGTCATCTTGACTGGCATCTTGGACAAACTCTGGAAGGAAGCTCGAGAACAAAACAATGCATTCTCAAGCGGGATCCTCTGCCCCCACAGCCCGGGTCTACAATCTCAATCTCAATTTTGCCAGAGTTATAACAAAATGGCCTCATGTGCAGCCCACAAGTATCCCGTCAACCTCCATCACACTGAGATAGAGATAAAGCTCTTTAATTATTATAAGATTTAGAACTACTATGAAAATATATTTTATTTATTTTTTAATATAAAAATACATTTTATAAATAACCACATTTTATAAATAAGTTGAGATAGTTTATCTCAATTTCTTGATTGTTTTAATAAAAACTATAACCTTCTAAGGCCAATTTTTAAAGTCCCAGGGGTTCTTTCTGTGTTTATTTGTGCCCAGTCCACATTGAGCACTCAGTGCATCTCCAGTAGCTGTGTCCTCAGAGATGCCCAGGCTATGGTTGTGCCTCTTTCTTCTTCATGCAGTAGTCATATGCAGCCTGTTCAGCTTAATCGTGAACACAAATGTTGATTGTAACTGTGAAGGTCACAGCTACAGATTCTCAAACATTGGTGGTTACCTCAATTACCAAGAGCATTTGTTAAAATTAGAGCTGCCCACCTATTAACCCCTATACCTGCTAAATCTGAATCTATGAGGGTGAGTAGTTTTAATAAGTTCCCAGGTGTTTCTGATGCACTCTAGAATTGGAGAACTGCTCTCAAAGGGACTACCTTCCTACTCAAAGTGTGGACTATGGACCAGCAGTATCAACAACTAGAAGCATATCTGAAATGCAGAACCTCAGGCCCTTCCTCAGACCTGCTGAATTAGAATTTAAACTTTAATAAGAGCCCATGCGACTCGTCTGCACATTGGAGTTTAAGAAGCACTGCCCTAGGACAAAGGCTATAACCTCCTGGCAATGGAGGTTAAGGTTCTTAGTGGCAAGTAGAATGCAAAGCTGTGCAGTAGGGGCAGCTGGCTGGTCAGGAGCCCCTAAGCAACCTTGAACATCCTCTTTCCTACCCACTCCTGCATCTCTGCCATAGTCACTGACATCAGAGATCCAGAGACGATGCAGGGGATAAACTCCAGACATGGTGTCACACTGAAGCCTGGGTCCAAATTCCCATTCTGCTACTTTCTAGCAAGGCAGCCATGGGATGGAAAAATCACTTAACCTCTCTGATTCTGAACTTTCTCATCTGTAAAGTAAAAGACATCTCAAGTATTCCAAAGGTCCTCCCAGATGTTCATGTAGCCCTTACTTCTCCTTAACCATTTCACACATATGGAAAGTCACAGTTTAAAGGAACATTTGACCACCTCGTCCAAATTACTTCCTTGCTGTCACCATTTTACACATAAAGAACCTGGGTCAGCCAGGCAGGTTAAGTTACTAATCCAACCCATGATGAGCTCTGACTAGAACCCAGAGCTCCCGGGGCCATATAAAGTGTGGTTTGTACCATACTGAGACCGGGGGCATCACTCCTATGTTGGGTGGTCTGGGAAACACACTCTGAGACAGATACTTGCACGCAGGAAATTTACTGGGGGTGCTCTCCCTTTAAGGGAGTAAGAGAAGCAAAATTAGGCAGAGGGAGAAGTTGAATCCTATAGGAAGCTCAGGAACTGGGCTTCCCTACAATGTTATTCTGAATCAAGACAAAGAACCAGTCCATATTCCACACCAACCAGTTGCTGGTTGTAGGCTTCCCTCAGGGAGGAGGTGTGACCTTTGGCTACCTTCAGATGAGGATGATTCTTAGAGAGGGACTCTGATGTGAGTCATTAGTAGCCAACACTTCGGTCCCATATAGGAATTCTGGGCAGCACACCACAGCATCCCATACAGTGCCTCTTTTGTACCACCCAGATCACTTGCTTCATACTTCACACTTCACACTTCCCATAGAAGTGTGCCCCTTCTGGGAGCAACTTCTGTGCTATTCTCGCTGCTCTATTCACCAGGGGAAACTACCAGAGGAAGATTAGTGGGACAAACCACCATTACCACATCTGATCTTGAGGCTGCAACTGATTCTCACATCTCCCTCCTCTATTATCCGTTCTGGATTCCTCTCACCCTTGGCCAACACCTTTGCTGTTCTAGGTAATTTACCTGCTAGGGTGACACAGGCCCTCATCCCTGAAGAGACCAAGCCCCTGGTCACCACATCTCTCTCTGACATGATGGTTACACTTGTCCATTTACCTCATATTGGACAGGGAAGTACCAAGAGCTTACTTCCTCCTGATTACCAGGGTCAGTGGCTCCTGCCAGAGTGGTGACTTCTTTCCTTGCCTGCTGATCTCTTGGTACAAGGAACCAGAAGAGACCAGATGGCAATGACAGCTTAAAGTATAATGGGCTCTTATCTTACATCCTGATGAAAGCATCCCCCTCTGGGAACCAGCACCCTTAGACCCACAGAGTCTACAACTGTGGGGCTGGGGAGCACAAATTCCACAAGGGAGTCACTGGGAGGGAGAGTAAGCAGGACCACTCATACTTTACCCTTTGGTTCCTGGATCCCTATATTCTATCTTTTGGGATCACAGTGTCCTATAGTGTTTGTTTATTTAGATTGTATACCATGTGGATTTCCTTGATCCCTGCCACCATGGGACCACCATCCATTGTTCAAATACTGAGGTACCTGAAGACAGAGGCTGGCTGATGTCAACTGGCTGAGTCATTTCATCTACTTAGTTATTTAGTGCCTCTCCCACCATGACTGCTCTCCGGTGGTATTAACATGCTATGCATAGATCCTAACTCTTTATGCCCACTCCCAGGTGTCCACTCACACGCCTCTTCCCCAGCCCCCCATGCCCTCAATCTTTCAGCCTTTTTCTCTCCAGGCTCCTGACCAACAGTCAAACCATTCACTATTCTAATGAGTCTATGTCTATTATTACTTTTGTTTACTTCTCTTTCTACACAGAATGGTTGACCAGGACTACCTCTCCAAGTTCCGCCTATTGAGAGGATTTTCTCTCATCTCTCTTTAGGGACCACTAGCAAGTGGGACTGTGGTTCACAGCAGTCCACTTTCAGCCTTCACCCACAAGTAAAGCCAACCCATCTGTAACCCATACATGACATTTTTCTCCTCCATGAGCTGTAGATAATGGAGGCTCCACTGCAGCCACAGGCATGGGTGTCAGTTGAAGGAGAGGCAATCGTAGTGGTAATATGGAGGTCTGAGCCATTTGCACATGTAGCTTCCTTGTGATCTCTGGCCCTGCCTGTGCTTGATACTGGATGTACCACTTGCATTTTATAGACCCGTCTGAAAGAACAGCTGCAAGCAATTCCTGAAGAGGGACTCGCCTAAGAGTCAGCAGCAGCCAATATTCTGGCAGCTGGTGAAATAAGCACCTAAAGAGGAAATCTGAACAGTGCACTACAGAATCCACTCTAGCATCAAATTAAATCTTCATAGTAAACCTGTGAAGAAGCTAGAGAGGGTGTTAGTACCTCCATTTGCAGATAAAACAATCTGAAGTATCTCAAGATTAAACAAATGGGTTGATGGCAAATCAACTGAGCATTAGAACGACAGTCACTAAAGCAGCACTGTCCAATAGAAATGTAATGTGAGCCACATATGTGATTTTAAATTTTCTAGTATCAACAATAAAAATTATAAAAAGATACGGGTGGAAATAATTTCAGTAATATATCGCATTTAAACCAAGAGATCCAAAATATTATCATTTCAACATGTAGTAACTACTAAAAATTTATGAGACATTTTATATTCTTTTTATCATACTAAGCCTTTGAAATCTGACATGTGTTTCACATTTATAACACATCTCAATCTGAACTAGCCACATCTCAAGTGCTCAAAATCCACATGCGGTAACTGTATCAGAAGCCACAGCTCTAGACTCTATCCAATTCTCTTTCCCATCCTCCCTGAGATATTCCTTCTGAATTGGCAGGACCTAAAGCCTTGGAGGGAGATGCTTGGGCAGTAACCCTGCCTTTGGTGGAAATCTGTGTCCTTGCCACTTACAAAGATTCCAGAACCCTCACTCCTTTGTCACAACGTGTTCTGCTGGCCCCATTTAACTTCACAGGTGTTGCTACCGCTTGCTGGGAAGGTTTAATTTGAAAAGAAAAGAAACAAGCAGTGGTAGACAAATGTTTAACTCCATCTCTGTGTGTACCCTGTAATTCAATGCTAAATCCAGCTCAATTTGGTTTCTGTGGCAACGAAGAGAATCAGCTCTCCATGGCTCATATGTCAGATTGCTAAATGCAGGGTGCCTACAACATACTCAACAACCCAAATGTCTGAGCTCTGATGTTCTCAGAAGCCCTTGATTCTGAGCTTGATCCACAGGTACAAGGATGCAGTATGGAAGCTTCTGTTAAAGTCTTTACCCAACACAGAAAATGTAGGAAAGGGAGGATTAGGGAGCTTTCAATCCTAGAAATCTTTAGAAATGGGAAAGCTCTTCACTGGTTTGAGAAGACTTGGGAGACGGACTTTGTGGAGACAAAAGGAGGCCTTAGACCTGATGTAGTCATTGCCAACCCATGAAGCCTTAGCAGATGTACATGTCCTGTAAGGATGCACCCCTGGAGGTAGTCATGAGCCCTCAAAAGCAAATTTGCTTTCTTTTGTCTCCTTCCTTTTCAGCAAGTATCATGCGTGGGGTTTGGGAGGAGTGGATTTATAACCTGGCCCTACCGCTGACTTAGGTGCTCGAGATGCTTATTTGCCTCTGGGTCCAGAGATGTGGAACCATCTTAGAAAACCCTCTGCCATCCTGGCCAAGGCCCCAAGATTGGAGTGAATTATTTAAGCATCTTCTTAAAGCCCCTCTCCTTTCAGTACTGAGATTTTTCTCATTGGCTCAGAACCCCAGAATAGACCTGTTTCCTTAGAAGCCGCCAGAGCAGTGATTTCCAGAATTTTTTTTTTACTACAACCCTCAATACAAAATGCCAGTAACATCATGATTCAGGACATTGGTCTACCCTCATTCCCAATGAGTTCCTCCAATCTATTTTCTACACTCATTCTATCCAGAGTGATTTTTTCAAAGCACACATTGTATCAGCAGAAAACTCCTTGGTTGCCTCTCATTGCTCTCAGAATAAAAACAAAACCCCATTAACTTGGCTGAGGAAACCCAACAGGACCTGGGCCCCACCTGCCTCTCTAGCCTCACCCTCACACTCACTGTGCTCCTTCACATTGCAGGCTGCACACAAGTTCTTCCCTCTGCCTGAAGTGTTCTTCCACGCCCTACCCTCAGCCTGGTTAACCTCTAGCCATCCTTCAGGTCTCAACTCAGCCATCACTTCTTCCCTGACTTCTCTGGCCAGCTGCCATCTCTTTTTTTTTTTTCCAGGTGCCATCTTTTGCTTATGAGAACTAGATATTTCTCCTTTGACACACTGGTCACCACTGCAATTCTGCATTTGTTGGGATGATTATTGTATAACATCTAACTCTCCCACTGAACTTTAAACTCTGAAGAGCAAGAATATTTTCTGATTTTTCAGAAATTACATTGCTTGGCATAAAGTAAAATCTCAATAATATTTGTCACATGAATGAATGAATAAATAAATTTCAAGTGACAGCTCCTGACAATTGGTACATTTTCATACAGCTCTCTGTTGAAAAGACTTCTAATGCCAGGAAGACTAGGCTGTAGTTCAAAGAGTGTTAAGATTGATTGACAGTGGCTACCATAGGTCCCTGATGAAAGAGTAGTGGTATGAGTCCTGATTATATCCCCTTGTATTAAAGAGTCTGACTTTCTTGGAATAGGCCAGACTCTGAGCCGTGTTTTCAGGTTGGCTAAGTGCTGGAATGGATGCTCAAAACCCATCCAAGCCCTCTTGGCATTCTCTGGAGCTCCTCTGATCACTAGATTTTAAGTTCTGAACCTGAAATATCTTTTCATCATGGGGCCACCAATCCTCCCTCCCAAAGAGATCAAGGCAAGAGAGTCTAATCTTTACAAAATATATGCTCTTGACATTAGCAGGTAGACTAATGCAACTACAGATCCCCAGGGCCAACCAAGGCAGGGCAACCGAGCTCCAAGGTGGAAACTACACCCTGAAGGAAGGACAGTATCAACCCAACAGCATGGTCCATGAGCTCCCTTCCCACCCTCCATCTACCCAGGGCTGGGTTGGAAAGCAGACCCCGTTTCCAGATTGACAGACCAGGAGTCTGTCCCAGCTACACAATCATTCCATTATTTTGCTCTAGAATGGTGAAAGGGAGAACCAAGGGTCCAGGATAAGAGTCTGTTAATCCATAATAGGACAGCATTTTGCTGGGGTTTTTTCTTTCTTTCTTTTCTTACTGCTCTTCTCTGCTACTCCAGTTGGCTCAATCTTTGGGCTTCCACATAGCCCTGCTGATGCCCATCAAGTGAAGGGAGGACGTCATCAGCAGCCCCACGCTGGGGATGGTGATCTCAGCACCAGCGGTCAAGTGCTGCTGGAGCCCTCTCTGAGCCACCCACGCTGCTCTGAGCAACTGCTGTCTCTGACCAGAGGCCTGCCTCCACCTGCGGGACCCAATGAGGCCATTATCTCAGCTATTCCACTCAGTCTGAGGCTCTCCTTGAAGCCAATGGCTTTCTGAGTGTAGTTTCCTGGCTTCTACAGACAACAGTCAGCTCTTTCTCTCATGCTCTGCCAACAGTGTCATTTGGGGTCTATTTTCAGTGGGAATTTTTAAAACTACACATTAAAAAATAAGCTACCCATCACCTACAGCAGCGCTGCACATCAAACAGTACCTGACATGTGTGCAGCATTTTCCAAAGCTCTCACGCTCTGGAACTTTATTTCAATCTTTCAAAACCCTGGGAAGTAGATGGTACAACTACCCAGTGTTCTAGCCTAGACGGTTCAGTGACTAGGCAGGAAAGGGAAGAAATGGAACTTGGACCCAGGACCTATAATTCTGAGTCCCTTCCCTTTTCAGCTCACCCCCTGTCTCATCTGGCTGCAATAGTCCTTCCTTGAAGGAAGCACATCATTCTGGGGACCTCACTGGCTAAGAGGTCACAACACCTTCTAAGCAGCCTCCACCCCCTCAGAAACATAGTAGTGACCCTGGGCTAGGGAGGGTGGGGCAGTGTTTGTTTATCAGTTGTTTTAGACATGGGAAGAGCTGCCTCACTTGGCAATAGAGAGTAACAAACTGGCAGAGGTGCTCGTGAACTCTCCCCTCTACTCTGTGATGCTGTAGTTTGCCACTTACTCTTTCTACCAAGGCTCTGGGTCCCTATTCCAAGGTTATGTCAGAAGGTTATTAAGGAAAATGTTCCATACTTAGAGCATTCTGTGAGAGGCAGCGTAGCACAGCCAAAAAGGAACATTGGCTTTTATTGTCCAAAAGACCTAGGTTTGCATCCTGACCCTGCCTGTGTGACCTTGGGTTATCTCTCAGAGCATCAGTCTCTTCACCTGTAAACTGTGGCTTTTAATATAATACTCATCCTTGTCAGGTTATAATAAAGATTAATGAGGAACAGTGCCTGGTACGGTGCTTGGCACAAAAGAATGCTAGAAAAATTAAGGGTTTTTATTTGTCCTTATCGGTTTTTCTAAATCTCTTTAATTCAGCCTGAGATGCTGCTGCCATAGAGAAACTGTCATCTTTTGTTGCACTGATGCAGGTATAGCATTTCCATGCCAGGATGGCAGAGCCCTTCTTGTGCTCTGCAATACAGACCATGTCTGTTTCTGAGCTCAGCGCTTATAATCTATCAGTTGTCAGCATTACCTTCTTCCTATCCATATTACAAACACTTCAGGGCAGAGGCCATGTTCTAAACACCTTTGTAGACTTAATTCACAGTCCCTGTCCACAGTGCTGGACATAAGGTGGGCATTCTATAAAAACCTAGTATCGTCTGGACAGGGATTGCCATGTGAGGATGGCTCACAAGACTCTGACAAAAGCTGTGAAGGTTCCCCTGGGCAGGCCTCACCTGGTCCCACTGACATTCACCTAACAAAAACCCTTGGGCGTGTTGCTTTTGCCACCTTACGTGGGACAGCCATTTCAAAATCACACAGACAAATTCTGCAGGTGCCAGGCCTGAAATGTGGCCCCAGAGGAAGAGGACTAACATTTTCTGAGCATCTTCTGTAGATCAAGCATGAAAAAACCAGAGAGTTCAGTGCACTTCTGTCCACTGAGCCCCTGGGGGATGCCCAGAGACCCATGGGGAGATGTACAGAAGAGCCTGTTCCAGGCAAGAGTCAAAGCCCCCTGGTGAGGGACACTTTGCTGCAATGCCCTCTCTCTTGCTTGTAGACAAACATTTGTCTTTGGCAGATTGCAGCTGCCAGCTCCCCACCCAGGAGGCTGAAATGACTCCTCGGGGAAGGTGCAGGCTGTGCTTCGGGGGACCTGTCGGGATGAAGGATGCCAGAGGGGCTCTCTCTCACCATTTGTGTGCTGATTTGGTTCCTTGTAATTCATTTTTATGTTCTTTGCCTTTTCCATATGTGTCCTTCCCTCTCTACTTTGCATTTTCCTGATGTAGTACGGCAATGTATTTTGTCACTCTTGCTTTCCAAAAATAATTCCAGGCTAGAGCTTTTTTATTTGCAATTGCAGGGCTGCCTGGGAACATAATCCTCTGTTTGCTGGGTAAGATATGGTTGGAAATGAGCTTCTCTGGGTAGGGTACCCCGAAGGGTTAATATCCGGGGGAGAGATGCCTAGGGCAGGCGTGAGAGCACCAGAATAAACCTTTGCTGAAAGAATGTTTCTAAGAAAAATTAGACATAGATGATTGCAGAGAAGGAGTGATTGAGTTTACTTTGTGCCAGGCAGTAGTATAGGCATTAGGGATATATAATGGTAAATTTTAAATATATATAGATACCTAGAGATATATAGATACATGATGGTATATGAGTGGTATCAATAAGACATAGATGCTATATATAAGACATTAAATGAATTAATAAAGATGGTGACAAAATATGCCCAGATCAAGCAAAACAAGATGAAGCATCCCTACTGGTTTGCCAGCACCTGGATAACTGTCCAATGATGTGATCTAGGGCAGTGAACATTTCCCTTTCAAAAGCTTTGCTTTTAGAATCAGAACCTGCCCCCCAACTACCTACTGAAGCCACCACAAATAAACCTCCTACTGAGTGAGAGACTCTTGGGACACGACGTACATGCATATTAAGCAAAAGGCACATAATTGCACATTTCTCAGCGCCCTTTTGGTACTGGTTCACACATCGATGAGGTTTCTGAAACTCATTCCATTTCCCTAGTTTAAATCAGAGCTCTCTTGTTTAATATTTCTGAGCATTTAAAAAATGAAAAATAAATAAACAAAACATTGCACTTGTTTTCCAGGCCTCAGGCTCACAGACGGTCCTCAGGCGAAACCTCCCTCGCTGCAACCAGCCAGTCAGTCTGGGTCTTTCTTGTCTCTTTGGCATCTTTTCTCCAGGTCTTTCAGTCCCCAAATCCAATCCTGAGATGCCTCTTGCTCACAGACTGTTTTTTTTAATGATTATACCTTCTAAAACAATAATAGTCTTACATGGCCCAGCTCTCACTGCAGTGCCTCTTTCTAGATCTCCCCATTTCCATCCCAAGTCCTGACCTTCCTTCCCATTTGATTGTCAAATCTGGTCTCCTTCCAGGATCAGCATTAGCGGTCTTTTCCAACAACCATTCCAGAATTATACACTTTCTCCAACAATATTATAAGATCTAAGTGCAGCTTCAGTGACATTAAATTTATTGGTTGCTTTCTGTCTATGGCATGAGCCCTTCTAGTCTGATAACTTTCTGGAACCCAAGTCACTGATGCAGCTGGAATCAGGGTGTCTGAAAAGAGGCAGCTGTCACTTCACACCCTACAAAACGTTTCCACAAAAACTGCCCCCAAATGCTAAAATCTTTCACTAGGGAGAGCTGATTCATGGAATTTAAAATAAGACTTCCATATGGCTGAATAATTCTGTTGAGGAAAATAGAAAAGGAAAAAAAAAACTAGTATTGCCTTCTTCAAGTCTTTCCTCCTGAGGCCAAGTCAGGGCACAGAGCACTGTGGACACTGGAAGACCAGTTTGGATGATGGGAATGTCGTAGATGAATTTTCTCACACAGAAACTCACAGATCCTGAAAGAGTCTGCAAAAATGCACAGCTATTGCACATTCACGGAAACATCTCCTCCCAGGCAAGAAATGTCAAGTTGGGAGCTAAAACCAAAGCACACTGGCCCTATGAAACCCCAAACAGTATCTGTTTCCTGCCATAAATTCAGCAAAATATTTGGTGACAATGTCACCATAATCTCTTTGAGACACAAGACTCTGGATCCCATCCCTTCCTGTCTTCCTAGGCTTTTTCGTTATTGAAACTTCTCTCTCTTATACATTCTACCTCCTTCAAACAACTGGTTTCTTCCAGTTGACTTTTAACATCTAAACTTTTCACATGAGAAAAATGAACTTTGCTCAACCTTCTGTTTGCTGGCTCCTCCTCCTCTTCCTGCTCTTTAAATGTTAGGATTTCCTGTAAAATGGTGCAGCCACTGTGAAAAACAGTATGCAGGTTTCTCAAAAAACTAAAAATAGAACTACTGTATGACCCAGCAACTCCACTCCTGGGTATGGATCCAAAAAAAACAAAAACACTAATTCGAAAAGATACATGCACCCCAATGTTCATAGCAGCATTATTACATTGCCAAGATATGGAAGCAACCTAAATGTCCATCAAGAGATGAATGGATAAAGAAGATGTGGTACATATATACAATGGAATACTACTCAGCCATAAAAAAGAATGAAATTTGCAGCAACATGGATGTAATTGAAGGGTATTATGCTAAGTGAAATAAGTCAGAGAAAGACAAACACTGTATGATATCACTTATATGTGGTACCACTTTACACAACAAACTAGTGAATGTAACAAAAAAGAAGCAGACTCACAGATATAGAGAACAAACTAGTGGTTACCAGTGGGGAGAGGGAAGAGGGAAGGGCAACACAGGGGTAGGAGAGTAAGAGGTACAAACTATTAGGTATTAAATAAGCTATAAGGATATATTGTACAACACAGGTAATATAGCCAATATTTTATAATAACTATAAATGGAGTGTAACCTTTAAAAATTGTGAGTCACTACATTGTACACTTGTAACATATAATATCGTACATCAACTATACTTCAATTAAAAAATAAGCAATAATTTTTTTAATGTTATTGCTCAGTCCTAAGACTTCCATGATTCTCTCTCTACTCTGTCTCTGGAAAAAATCTTACCCTTACCCACTGCTTCTATTACCACTGATTCTCATATGACTCACAGTTTCCTAAGGTGAGTCCAGATCCCTCCTCAGCCACATACCCACCAGCCCCTGTTAGATATCTCAAGGCACTTCCAATTAACCAGGATCAAAACCCACTCATTGTCTTTCCCAATCTCCCAGACAAAGACAGAAACAAAAAAGACAACACTCTATTTCCAGTGTTTCCTGACTTCCTGAATGATACCATCCTTCAACCATCAATCTAGAAATCATCCTTGACATCTCCCCCCTGCTATTTCCCATGGCCACCCTATCACCAAATCTTATCAATTCACCTGCTAAATATCTCTCATACCCCTCAACTCTACAGTCTGCTTCAGGACTTTCATGTGCTGTTCCACTGTCCAGAAAAATCTTCCTCCTTCTCCTGGTTACCTGGATCTCAAGTCAATGATCACTTCCTCAGGAAAGCTGTGCTGACATCTCTGTTGAGGTCAAATTCCCTTATTACTACTGGACTTCCAGAGACTTTGTCACTGTTGCAATTTTACATGTGTTGATGTGGTGAGTTGACGAATGAATGCTTCTACTAATATTGTAAGCTCCTGGAAAGTAGTCTGCCTTTGTGCACTACTTACTGTCTGATTAGCAACTACATAGCTCCTGTCACACAACCACTTGTCATACAAATATTTGTTTAAAGAATGAATAAACAAAAGAAGTTTTCAAAGTTAATATGAGTATGCTTGGAGTGATTCTCCAGCACAATGTCACCCTCAGACCATCTTGATCATCTGGAGAAGGTTTTATCAAAATCATTCCATACTTAAGAAGCTAAAGTAAACAGAGTGAAGAATAAGAAAAAAATACGTATATATGTGTATGTATATATCCGAAAGCTTCTTGTGAAATGCCAAACAAGCTATGAGGTGACCACAGAGGGTTTACTAATAAAGACCATGGCGCCACAGCCAAGAAATGACTGAGGAGATTTACAGTCCTGAAACCATGCTGAAAAGACCCTATTTGCTTTAGGGCAGTGTCTCCTAGCTCCTGGTCAACTTGCTAAAAACCAACTCCCAGAGAGCCAATTCCATGGACCAACATTTGGGCAAATGGGCTTGCTTCCATATTTCTCCAAGTATGATGCCTTTGTCTCCTGCATTATCACCACCTGGAATGCTCATTAAAAGCACAGGCTGGGCTTCCCTGGTGGTGCAGTGGTTGAGAGTCCACCTGCCGATGCAGAGGACACGGGTTCGTGCCCCAGTCTGGGAAGATCCCACATGCCATGGAGCGGCTGGGCCCATGAGCCATGGTCGCTGAGCCTGCGCGTCCGGAGCCTGTGCTCCGCAACGGGAGAGGCCACAACAGTGAGAGGCCCACATACCACAAAAAAAAAGAAATAAAAAGCACAGGCTATCCCAGACCTATTAATGATGGGGTCCAGGAATCCAGGTTTTAAATACCCCAGCTGATCTTCATGCGAGCTAAAATCTGATAGGACTGTGGTCCTAGAGAGTAGACAGCCATGATTTGCAAAGACATTGAACTAGCTTTTACTTATCTCTTGACAACACCCAAGCCATGACAAGAACCTGCCAAATACCGTAGTGAAACCCTCTCTCCTGGGAAAACAAAGATGTCTTGCTTTCTAAATCCTTTAAGAACAGTTTGCTTTAGATAAAGAGAATTTGGTCACCAAGGAGGTTAGGGGAAGTCTTTCTTGCTTGGGAGCTGAGTGGAGCATGCTCTTCCTTGTAAAAACCTCTGGCCAGTGGGCTAGATCCAGAACAGACCTTGGAAAGCAGGGCCTGCAGGAAACAAAGCCTTGCAAGCTTTTGGCAACCAGGAGTTAGGAAGAGGCTTCAGTCATGGGTGACCTCATGACCCTGGGCAGCAGAAGATATCTATATAAACCAAGAGGGTTAGGAGATGGACAGAGGTCAGGGGAGAATGGCTTTGCTTGAAACAGTACAGAAAACCCAATTCCTGTCTCCTACATTTATTTCACTTTAGGTAATCCCATTTCTGAGCACAATTGTCTCTGGGATGCACTTGTCAATAGAAGCGGGAACACTGTCCACCACAGGAAGTATATGTAGTATTGTAAGAATAAAAGATACTCTTTATGGTGTGGTTATTATATGTAACTCTGCCTTCACAGACTATAATCCATGCCCATGAAGAAAACAGATGGAATTATTAGCACCATACAGAAAAGAAAAGAGGTCTGAAAGGTTTGGTAATCTGCTCAAGGTCATGCAGCTAGAGGAGTGGTTATGAGTCTGAACCCAGATCTGTGCCCTTTCACTGAGCCGTGACTTTAGGTGGTAAATTAATTTATGCAAGTTAATTACTAATTCCACTCTATCCTCATCCAAAGTCTCTTCCAATGGGCTCCTTAATTCTAGCTTACCATCCTACTCCCACTTTAGATCTCTCTTACCTTTATGCTCTGCCCAAATCAAACCAGAATTCTATTTCTTTCCTTTTTCCCAACCTTACTGAGATATAACTGATGTATAACACTATGTAAGTTTAAGGTGTACAATGTGAAGATTTGATACACAGATACATTGTTGAAAAGATTGCCACAATAGGGTTAGTTTAAAACTCTATCCCCTCATAGAATACCTTTTGTGTGTGTGGTGAGAACATTTAAGATCTATTCTCTTAGCAACTTTCAAGTTGCTATTGCTAACTATAGTCATCTTGCTGTACATTGAACCCCCAGAACTTATTCATCTTATAACTGGAAGTTTGTACCCTTTGACCAAAATTTCCCCATTTCCCCCACACCCCCAGCCTCTGGCAACCACCGTTCTACTCTCTAGATAATGAGGATTCATAGGCCTTTCAATATTTCTCTAAGTCCCTATTTCTAATCTTCCCTTCATGTAACTAGCTTTTCTATCTTATCCTTGCATGTAACTGAATCTTTCCATACTCCATATAGTTTTCTCTCAGATCATACCGCAAAAGGAACATTAAACTTTGTAAAGGAGATTTACATTTATAAGCCCGTACTTTTTTAAAAAGCACTGGATGTAGTATCTTAAATAAAAGTAAACATTTTATCTATTAGGCACTTACCATGTGCAAAGCACTATACAAATATGTTAAAGACATGGGCTCTGCCCTCAAATAGTGTACAATCCAGTGAGGATATCAGTAAGACATAGACATAAATAGCACAAATCAAATGGAAAGTAAAAAGAATGATGAAGAGTAAAATTAATATTTCCATTAGTTTCCCTATAACATGTCTACTCCCAAATATACTTCATCCTGAATCAACCCAGTAACATCTTAGCTGATAACTCAGCTTAGTCCCCAGTGCAAATCTGCTTCTATTCAAGCCCATTTTGCTAGTCTTTGCAAAATTCATCTTTTCTCAAATGCTTCCTCACCATCACTTTAGCCCTCTGCTCAAGGACCTCTGATAGACCACTACTGTTTTTAGGGGACACTCCAGGCCATCCCTAACTGACTTGCTTCACTTTTGGTCTAGGAGCAAGACCTCTTGACCCGGCCCCATGAAAAACAGAAAACAGGAGACTGTCCTGAACGGCTGCTGTGGTATTACGGCTCAGTGCAGTATGCTTGCTTACCCTGGCTTATGCAATAGATGTTGTGAATATTGTTGGAATGACTGCATATCCTGAAGAGGTTGTGTACAAATTTCACTCTGTGCATTGAATCCAGTTTTCTCATTGGTTAACATTGCGCTTCCCAGAGCTATTTTTTCTCTTCTGTACATTTCATTTGGCAGGTCTTCTGATGCTCTAGTTTGCATCTTCTTTGCATTACCTAAGACCCATTAGCACTAATCATCGTACCATCTGTGGATGCAGCAAGAGGAAGACTACAACTGAACAGTCTTCAGCAGATCCCAGAAAAAAACGTGAGTCATTAACTCTTGTGAATAATTTATCTGTTTAAGTTTTCATATTGAGTTAGCTTAAAATACGTTCCTATCCTGACTTACTGAAAGAATTTCAAAGCTGCTGACTGGCAAACAGCAGAACCAGGCCAGTCCCTGAAGTAAACAACAATGAAAAACTAGGGTTCTCTAATGAGAAGCTTCTATTTGGATCTTGCTTGAATAAACCAGCTGTGAAATACATTTAGAAACCACTGGGAAATATGAATACAGACTAAGTATTTACTGATATTGGGAAAGAGTTATTAATTTTGTTAGATGAAAATAGCATTGTAGTTATAGGAGAACATGTTCTTTAAGATACATACTAAGTATTTAGGGATGAAATAAAATTGTGTTTGTAATTTACTTCAAATTCTTCAGCTTCAGCCAAAAAAAAAACCTGAAAAGAGATTAAGTAAATATGACTAAATGTTAACAGCTGTTAAATAGCTATACAGGCATTTATTTTACTATTCTCTTTCTATTTTTCTGTAGATTCAAAAATTTTTTTATAATAAAGTTTTTTTTGTGGTGCCAAGGCAAGGAAAGGTTATATAATATTTTTTTTCTTTATTGGAGTATAATTGCTTTACAATGGTGTGTTAGTTTCTGCTGTATAACAAATGAATCAGCTATACGTATACATATATCCCCATATCCCCTCCCTCTTACGTCTCCTTCCCACCCTCCCTATCCCACTCTCTAAGCTCTTTACTGACCCTTTCTCTTACATTATCTTATTAAATGTGCCAATAACAAGTGAAACTCCATTTTACAGATGAAAATTATGAAACTTAAAGGGATTCATTTAGTCATTCCTCCGGAAACCATTCAACATCTATGATATGCTAGACACAATTCCTGCTCTCAAAAGACTTATTTATCACTTAGCAGGGGCAAACAGCTAAACAAGTCATAAAAAACAACAACCACTACTATCATTTATTGAGCACCCAGTTTGACAAACACGGTGACAAGCACTTCATATGTCTTAAATCACTTCATCTTCACAACAACCATCTGAGGTTGGTAGTGTTAGCATTCCCATTTTATAGATGAGAAGACTGAGGTCCAGAGAGATTATGTACATTGCCCAAGGTCAGACAAAGGGTACAATAAAGTGTCCAGGGTGCTACAACAGACATATATGCAGGACATAATAGGGTACAAAGGAAGAAGTGATCATTCTTTTTAAAAAGGAAGCCATCAGGGGGCTTCCCTGGTGGCGCAGTGATTGAGAGTGCGCCTGCCAATGCAGGGGACGTGGGTTCTTGCCCTGGTCCAGGAAGATCCCACATGCCGTGGAGAGGCCGGGCCCATGAGCCTGCGCATCCGGAGCCTGTGCTCCGCAACGGGAGAGGCCACAACAGTGAGAGGCCCGTGTACCACAAAAAAAAAAAAAAAAAAAGGAAGCCATCAGGAAACGCAACACATAAAGGCTAAATAACCGTTGATCCCACCTACCAAACGACAGAAGTGGAGCCTGAGCCATCGTACACGTAACTCAAGGTTTCTCAACCTCAGCACTACTGGCATTTGGGGCTGGATATTGTGGGAGGCTGACCTGTGCATTGTAGAACGTTTAGCAACATCACTATCTACTAGATGCCAGGAACAACCTCCTGCTGTGACATGCAGAAAGGCTTCAGACATTGCCCAAGGTCCCTGGGGGACAAAATAGCCTCTCAATGAGAAACAGTGATCTACTTTAAACTGCAAACTCCCAGTAGCCAGTCCCTAAACTACACTTTTTAAATCTTTAGCTAAATATAAATGGACCCCCAGAGAATGTCTTATCAGAAGTTGACAGACACCTTCTCTAGCCCATTTAAACAATATTGATCTGTTCATGTTTAAAATAGAAGATGGATGTTTAGCCTTTAATTAAATTAATCTCAACCTCTGTCTATTAAAGTCATCTCGAGAGCTAGAGAATAAAATTATTTCTACACAAAACCTGCCTTTTGCCTGACTGTACTTTCTGGAGCTAAATTTAGTTTTAGTCATATGAGAAGGTTCCAAAGGTATTTTGTCCATTTTCTCCCCTGAATTGCTATGCTTCTGACTGTTCCTCGAATATGATAGGAAGACCCTGGTTGTTTTCTCACTACAATGTTGAAGAAGCCTTTTGTATGTAATTAAGAAGCCCTGACAAATCCTTTAATGTGGATTTTGAAGGACCTTCCCATTGAGTCAAACATCTTTTCAGCAACTAGAAAGGGAAGAGGCACAAAGAAATCCAGTCACTACTCCAGACATTGAAACCATGAGGACCAAATATATTCAGGTTTCCATCCTTTGCTAACATCACTTGTATTAACTCACAGTGTGTGTTGTTCTGCAGACAAATGAATGACCTCGTGAGCATCTTTCAAATTGGAATTTGCAAGCTATGACTGATAACGGTTCTGTGGGCAGGAAACCAACATGAAACCCAGCTGCGCAGCCTCACCTCACTCACCAGCCAACTCAAACATTGCTCAGTCCCAATAGTATTAATACTCATGAGATGTTAGTCAGTTCTTCTGAAAATATGGCAGGCAGATAAAAATCTAGGAAAACCAAAAATAGGAGCCAGCCCATGTTGACTCACATCAAGGATTATATCACCATTTTTAGCAACACAGGTAGATCGACGTAGGGCTAGAGAATATTTTTTGCAAGATATCTGTCTCTGGAAGTAGACTTTATGTTTTAAGTAAGCATATCTTTCATCTAGAGTTCTTATCAGAACTGATATTATGAAACGGTGAGTTAGCAATTGTCTGAGTAGGGTGATATCCACAGTGCTGATAAAGGATTTTGGAAAATACTTTTTGCATCCTCCAACGGATCCCTAAAAATCTCTTAAAGTATGAGTCTTCTGGCTTAAAACTTTAGTCTTTGGCAAAATAAAACATAAAGCAGAGAAAAACTTTTGTAGTGGTTATTGGATATTTACAGTATGGTGTGAATAATTTTCAGGTACTGAGAACAGGTTTTTTTGTTTTTTTGTTTGTTTGTTTTTTTACGGTATGCGACCTCTCACTGTTGTGGCCTCTCCCCCTGCGGAGCACAGGCTCCGGACACACAGGCTCAGCGGCCATGGCTCACGGGCCCAGCTGCTCCGCGGCACGTGGGATCCTCCCCGACCGGGGCAGGAACCCGTGCCCCCTGCATCGGCAGGCGGACTCTCAACCACTGTGCCACCAGGGAAGCCCGAGAACAGGTTTTTATAGAAGGAGACACTGCAGTAAGATACTCATACTTCATATATATATATATATATTTATATATATATTTATATATATATTTTATATATTTTTATATATATATATTTCCCATAATATTTTAGGGAGAAATATCTGTAAATCTGGCTTAGAACATTTTACAATCCCTTTCTTTCCATCTCAGAAAGAGTAACAATTATGTAACAAAATTAAAAGTATATAATAAAAAAAACTATGTATAAAATGGACAACTGACGGGAACATGCTCTATAGCACAGGGAACTCACCTAGTGCACTGCGGTAATCTAAATGAGAGGGAAGTCCATAAAGAAGGGGCTATCTGTATGTGTATGGCTGATACATTTTGTTATGCAGTAGAGGCTAACGCAACATTGTAAAGCAACCATACTCCAATAAAAATTAATTTAAAAAAAGTATATTCCAGGGCTTCCCTGGTGGCGCAGTGGTTGAGAGTCCGCCTGCCGATGCAGGGGACATGGGTTCATGCCCCGGTCCGGGAAGATCCCACATGCCGCGGAGCGGCTGGGCCCGTGAGCCATGGCCGCTGAGCCTGTGCGTCCAGAGCCTGTGCTCCGCAACGGGAGAGGCCACAACAGTGAGAGGCCCGCGTAACGCAAAAAAAAAAAAAAAAAAAAAAAAAAAGTATATTCCAGGTCATTTCATAAAGAAAAAAATACTGATACTTTACCAATGCATGACTATCATGGATGGAAAGGTAGAGGGAAAGTAGGAAGGATAATTCAGAATGCATCTACTTAACAAGATCCTACTCCAGGTCTCATGGGACCCTTCAAGGACATCTTGCACCAAGAATAAACACCTTGCCATGCTTAATAAGACAAGGATCTTAGGCTCATGCTTTCACCCAAAGACATACAACAGTAATTATGCACATTTTAAAAACCTTTTTCCCCCCAGCCCGGACCCCTTTGGTGTAGTAAGTATAATTTTATGATATTGAAATTTGTTGTGGGCTGAATTGTGTCCACCTCAAAATTCATATGTTGAAACCCTAAGCCCCAGTAACTCAGAATGTTACTCTATTTGGACATAAGTTCTTTGAAAAAGTAATTAAGGTTAAATGAGATCATTTTGGTGGGTTCTAATGGCTTGTGCACATATAAAAAGAGAAGATAAGGGCACAGGTACACCCAGAGGGAATACTGTGTGAAGCTTCAAGGAGAAAAAAAAAAAAAAAGGATGCAAGGAGAAGACAGGCATCTACAAAGCAAGGAGACAGGCCTCAGAAAGAAACCAACTCTGCTGACACCTTGGTCTCAGACTTATACCCACCAGAACTGTGAGAAAATAAATTTCTGTTGCTTAAGCCACCCAGTCTGTGGTACGTTTTTATGGCAACCCTAGCAAACTAACATAAACTTCAAAATGCTTGCACCTTGAATTAATTTTATTTAATGGCCTAAGTTTATTTATACAGGGCACATTGTGCTGTGGTCCAAGAAGCTTTTCTGAGTCATCATTCATCAGAATTTCTCAAAAGTTAATCAAATGGAATTTATGGAAACCAAACAGGCTAAAGCCATCAAGAGAATTTATTGCAGCCAGTTGCCAATGGAATTTTGCCAGTATGAACTGTTTCTCAGCAAACAAACTCAGATGTCACTCCAGAGTTCCCAAGCAAACTCTCTGGGCACCCAAGTTTCTTCTGATGCTGTTTTACTTCTGGAAATATCCAAGCCACTCTTTCTCACCCACACTTTGCATTCTGTGTTCTTTATACTTTCAGAGGTCAGCAAGAATTTCTATTAATGATGCTTTCTAATACATTGCTGGTAGGAATGTAAAATGGTATAGCTGCTTTGGAAAACAGTCTGGCAGTTCCTCAAATAGTTAAACATAGAGTTACCATTTGACTTAGCAATTCCACTCCTAAGTGTTTACCCAAGAGAAATGAAAACATATGTTCACAGAAACCTGTACACAAAGTCCATAGCAGTGTTTTTATAATATCCAAAAGGGTAAACAATCCAAATATCCATCAACTGAATGAATAAACAAAATGTGGTACAGCCATACAATGGAATATTATTCTGCAATAAAAAGGAATGAAGTACTAATACATACTACAACATAGATTAATCTTGAAAACATTATGCTACATGAAAGAAGACAGACATAAGAGGTCATATGTTGTATGATTTCATTCATATGAAATAGCCAGAATGGGCAAATCCATAGAGAGAGAAAGTAAATTAGTGATTGCCAGGAGGTGGGGGCAGAGAGGAATAAAAAATGATGGCTAATGAGTCCAGGTTTTCTTTATGGGGTGACGAAATACTCTAAAATCAATTGTGGTGGTGGATGCACAACTCTGTGAATATACTAAAAACTACTGAATTGTATTCTTTAAATGGGTGAAGTATATATTACATGAATCATATCTCCAAAAAGTTATTCTAAATAAACAATGTTTTCTCATTCCTTCTATCTGTGCTTCTCTTCCAAAAACATACACCACAGGCTTCCCCTTTGACAGTGGTAACAAAAAGGGGATTCAAAGTTAGGGATCTAGAGTAGACAGTCACTAAGGCCCTTTTCAAACCTCAAGAATTTAAAACATCTATTGATCACTTACTGTATTAGTTTCCTGTTGCTGCTATAACAAATTATCACAGACTTGGTGGCTTAAAAGAAGATAAATTTATTATCTTACAGTTATGAATATCAGAAGTCAGAAATGAATTTCCCTGAAATAAAATCAAGGTATCGTCAGGGTTGTGTTCCTTGTAGAGGCTTTAGGGGAGAATGTGTACCCTATATTTTCCAGTTTCTTGATATTGCCTGCATTGTTGACCCATGATTCCTTCCTCTATCTTCAAAGCCATCAGCAGAGTATCTTCAAATCTTTCTCAGACTCTATTAAAGACCAATGTAATTCCATTGTGCCCACCTCAATAATTCAATATAATCTCCCCATCTCAACTTTTAACATAATCATATGTTTAAAGTCCTTTTATCCTGTAAAGTAACATATTCAAAAGTTCCAGGGACAATACATGCACATTTTAGGGGGCCATTATTCCCCCATCACATTTACCATGCCAGTGAGTGACTACAGCATTTAAATAGGCAGAGGACCTTGGGTAGGGACCATGGAAGAGAGAGAAAGCTGGATAACTAGGTCCTCCACAGAGCAAAAGCCTACAAAGACCACATATCCAGTTCAAGTCCACCCCAGGCACATGGCCTGGCCCTTTCACTTGTCTCCTTATGGATATCAGCAAACAATTAATACACATAGTTTTAATTTTTCAAAAGGACAGAAAGAAAAGTCCACAGGTTTGGAATGGCTCTTGAAGAAGCCTTAAGAGCTGTTGGAAAAGGCAGCAGTGATCCCCAAGAACCAGCATCGGTTCACAAAGATCAGGACCTGACAATTTCACATCTTTTTTTTTCTTTGAGAGGACACTCTGATCAGGAAAATGTGGAGATGCAGCATGTCTGATCTACGCCCAACTATCAATTTTCATAATATCCAGCAGGCAGAATGGAGTAATATGGGCTACAATGTAAGGCAATTTCCCACGTAAACAGCTGGCAAAATAATCTTTGCTTAAAGGATATCGATGACTGGATTGGTGTCATCTCTTGAGTAAGACTCTAGCGTTGGGCCACAGGACTGAGGTTTAACATTCTCATCAGTGGCTTAGATGAATGATTAGCATGCTTGTCAAGGATGGAAAGCCCGAAGGGAAATCATGAACAGAATGGCTTTGTTTACAATACAATTAGATTAGATCATGGGCACATGTGGAGAGCAAATGAGGCTGGGGCCTGATCATCAGGGGAAATGACATGCTCAGAGCTTTGCTTTAGATTATCTGTGATATATAAAAGGGAAAGAGACTGAAAGGGAGAAAATCCAAAAATATGAAAATACCAAAGTTCAGAAAGGACACTAGACATTGTCCATTAGAGACGCGAGTAAAGATGTGCCTGCATACCTGCAGATGTGTGAAGGCACAGGGAAAGGAGCCAATGGACATAGAAGCAGTAATCATGGGAGACAGGAGGCATGAGTAAGGGGTAAAATTTCAGGAGTACAGGTGACAAGCCTAAATGCCGGACAATAGGCGAATGACCATATACTATAGTACAACCACATAATAAAATGTAATGCAGTCATTCAAATGAAGTTCTCAAAAATATTGAATGGCATGGAAATTGTTCAATATAATATTAATTTTTTTAAAAAGTCGTATTCAAGCTAATGTACCGTAGAATCTCAACTTTGTTATTTTTTGAAAGTATGCCTAAAAGAAAAATTATAAAGAAAGACCTCAAAATGTTAATAGCAGCTGTCTATTGTGAGTGATTTTATTTTCTTCTTTCACCTCTTCACATTTTCCAAATTTTCCACAAAGGATATGTCTCACTTTTAAAATCAGAAAAATAATTTCAGAGTAGAGGTAGAAGTGTTGGTACTTAGGAGGAAAGTTGTCTTATCATGAAATGAAAGAAGGAAGGGAAGGGAAGGGAGGGAGGGAGGGAGGAGGGAAGGAAGGAAAGGAAGGAAGTAGGGTCATTGAGGGAAGTCATGCTAGACACATTTCTCCGTCAAATCAAGAAGTCAATATTCCTTAGAAAGCATTTTTATAAAGAGGTAATTTCCCCCTTGAGTAAAGCAGACATTTTAATTTTTTGTTCATTTTAGAGCTTTAAAACCTTTTAAATGAGAAATGTCAGGGAAAAAAACATGCTAAACTTAACCTGCAGTCCAACTTTGACATCAACTCAACAAAAATCATTAGGATCCAGACACGAGCCTCTGCAGGAACCAACTACCTACGTTACTAAAACAAAGTAGGGCAGCCCTCCCCATTTTGCTGGTGACTATTCCCAGGCACCATAACATCAGCTGTCACTCATGGCAAGTATCTGCCCAGCAAAGTAAGCAACCAGCAGTAAGTAATAGTCCATGGCCAGCTAATGGTCAAATCTGCCTCTGCTCTGTCATCTGAAAAATTAAGATATACTTTCAACATCTGAGAGGAAGGCAACAATACTCAGATGATATAAACACAGAAATGACTGCAGTGCTTCACAGCTATGCCCAGTTAATCCAACAGTCTGTCACTGGCACCAGTAGGTTATTTCCTGCTAGAGCTTGATGGTTTTCTCCATTCTAAACATTCTAATTTTCTGTCAGAATGGCCTCTCAGGAGATCTGTGGGTCCAATGCCATCCTTTTACAAGTAAGGAAACTTGAGAGATTAATTGACTTCCCCAAAGTCTCACTGCTGGCTCGTGGTAGAGTCAAGGAGAGAAACCAGGTCCACAGACCACAGGCTGCCTCTTCTCTCTCCCTCACCCACTGCATCCACACTTGGGAGAAAAGGGTAGCAGGATGGCAGAATGAACAGCACCACACATCATCTGGTGGAATTAAGGAAGATACCTACTGGGACTGAAGAAAGAGTACCCAGGAGAAGCAGGATCTAGGGATAAAAGAAGAGGTGCCATCCACACGAACCTTAGTCCTGATGTTCATAGTAAAACTTTGTAGATAAATTTATCCAAACACTATCTTTAAAAAATTTATAGCTTGATCCTGTATCACCTCCATAATTATAAAGCCACATATTTTTACCACCAGTTTTACAAACAGAGGACCACAGCTCCTTTCTGCGAGCCAGTGTCCTGACATTCTCTTCAACCTAGAGTACAAGTCAAAAAAAAAAAAAAACTCCTTGAACACCCAATACTGATGAACTGTAGCCCATACATCAAAACTCACACACTGAGCTCATCGCCCAGATCATATTTGATACAACCATGAGAGAAGAGAATGAAAAGCCTACAAATATAGACATAAGGGCTCAGAAAGCAGCTGTCAGTGTAAGGTAAGCAGAGCATTAAAGGAAAGATACTACAGTGAAATTGAAGGTATGTCATTTCCTTGCTGAGCCTCAGTATCCTCAGCAGTAAAATATGGTTAAGTAATTCTTTCCCTACAGGACTGTTTTAAAAATAAAAAGAGATTATATATGTTAAGCACCTGGCATGGTATTTAACATATAGTAAGTATTCAGTAAAGGGTAATACGATTACAATTATTGTGGGTGATACTTAATTATGGCATTAAGAAAACAAGAAAACTGGTAATAATTTTTTATTTCTATATTACAACTTTATGCTTTCCTGAGCAAACTTTTAGTTACAAATAAAAAACAAATAAAAACAAATTCATCTGGAGTGACATTCCTGAAGATTAGAGAGAGATTTTTTTGTTGACCCATTTAAACCCCAACATCAAATGGTATGTTCATGGACTTTCTCAAATCAGAAAGTCCTAGGGTAGTAAATCTGAATGCATTTTCCTTCAGAGTGGCCTGCTTCTTGTTTTTCTTCCCCCACAGACAGAAGCAAGCTGCTGACAGTGGCAGTTACCTGTAGACACTCCACACCTTGTCCCAGGCCATCTAGACCAGCTAGACCACAGAGAGGAGCAGGTTCCACTACTCCACTGACTTGGTGCTTCTCTAAGAGGTACTCAAGAAGCCCAAGGAGGAAAAGGTGCTTTACTTCCTCTTCAGGATTTTATTGACAGAATCAGGTTCAAAGTAAAAAAAGCCAATGACATCCCTGATGCCCTTTCCCTGCCAAGTGTATTAAGATGCTAAACAGCAACCTCATAAAGCCAGCTCCAGGGTGTCTGGGAGGCTTCCTCAGCAAGCCTGCAGAAACACTGCAGTAAAACTCTGCATTTCACCTTTCCGCACAGACATTGAAAGCTCTTTAGAAAGTTACCTATTTGTCACAGCAGGATATAGATGACACTACTGCCACTTAGAAGACTACTTAGATTTGAGGTCAGTGGTAAAATGGAGTTAAATTAAGATATTTTTTACAAAATGCAGACCAAGGTATCCTGAGATATTGTGTCGTGAATCAAGAATCAAATTGCTAAAATCCCCAGCCTTTACTTCTCCTAAGCTGTTTCATGGTGGCCACAGGGCACAGCCTTGAAAGGAGCACCCACCATGTGCCAGATGTTCTGAGAGGAGCACAACACAAATTAACTCACTCAATTTTCACAATAGCCTTGCCAGGTAGGAATTTCTATATCCATTCTAACATTAGGAAATGGAGGCTAAAGCAGTAAAGTAAGTTGTCTGAGGTCCCATAACCAGCAAGTGGTCCAAGTAGGATTCGAACCCAGGCATGTCTAGCCCATGCTTTCTCCACACCGTCACATTGCCTCTCCCACTATCAACCATATCTAGTCACTAAGTCCCTGTTTCCTTAACCAATTCAACCAACATTCACAGCATGCTAGTTGTGTGTCGGGCATTGTGTAAGGTGCTGGGGGGGACACAGATGAGAGAGAGATGAAGCCTGACCTCCAGAGATTCAGTCAAGTGCTGGAGGCAGACATGTAAATAAATAATTACAATGCAAGACTTTAAAAATGCAATTGGAAGTAGAAAAAAAAGAGAAAGAGACTTTTAGCAAAACCTGAGGATGTTCGATTTCCAGCCCATTGCTTCTCCCATACTTACCTGCCATTAAAATACAGAACATTATAGAATGTCAATCTTTTGAAGAAAATTGGAGATTATGTTGCCTAATCTCTCATTCTGCAACTGAGGAAATTAAGCACAGAGAAGTTGCTGCCTATCTCAGCTACTGAGGGGCAAAACAATGACCAGGACTCAGGTTTCTTGACTCAGAGTCCAGTGGTCTCTTCAGTACGTCAAACGCCATCCCAGGTCATCACTGACTCAGAGATCCAGAAAAATATTGCAAGTAGCAGCCCATATATTTGGTTTGCTCTTTTTTCCATCCCACCCCTCTCCCCAAGGGAAAATAAATCAGCTAAACTTTGGGGGCAGTATAAAGAATTATAACCTATGAATGAAGATAAAATACTTGGAATTGCAGCAGTATCTTGGGGGGTGGTGAATGAAGGATGGAGCATACAGTACGTAACTGTGCTAAGGGTACTGTTCACAGTCAAAATAAAAGTTTCAACTACCTTGCTTGGAACCCTTGTATTCTTCAACTACTTTTGTCTCCGTTCTTTGAGGTCAGGTCTGCACAGTGTGAATTTTTTTCCTACATGAATTTCACTTGTTTTTGTTAACTTGTTTTTGTTTTTTTTCCTACATGAATTTAACTTGTTTTTGTTAACTTGTTTTTGTTAAAAGCAAAGTGCTATATTATCTTTGCTTGTGTGCTAGAAATTTTACCCACTGGGGTAAAATTCACACCTCTCCGTGTTCTAGTAAGACAATCCTTGAAGAGTATGTGGCGGCCAGGAGTATGCACCTTGAAAACCTCCAGCTACAGGGAGCAAGATTGACAACCACCCCGGCACCTGTGCAGAGAGGCCCCACTCTCCATATTCCACACTCCCACTCAGCCATGACTGAGTGTGGCAGGGATGCTGAGATAGACCCACTCCTGGGAGGCACAGAACTCCTCTGAAGCCTGACCTAGGCTCAAGCACTCTCAAAGACCTTCCTGAATATTCCTTAGACTCATGGCAGTCTAAGACCGTTCCATCCCACGTCCTCTCCCTCTCTCCTTCCCTTGGGGTCAGACTTGCATTCTGATCTGACAGTTCCCCTAGACTCTCTGGCTTCTTCCTCGTTTTTTCTCATAGGCTTGTCCTCTAATAAAACTCTGGCATATTTAATCCCGCCCTAGCACCTGCTTCTTGGAGGTACCCGGGCTAACACAAGTTAACAAGGAAAGTACACAAGACAAATCAGGACAGCACCAGAAATTCCACCACTACAGCACCCTAGATCTTGGCCCCTGTATGGTCTGAGTTGTATCTCCCCCAAATTTCTAACCCGCAGTACCTCAGAATGTGACTATATATTTGGAGATAGGGTCATTAACGAGGTAAGTAAGTTAAAATGAGGTCACTAGGATGAGCCTTAAACCAATAAGACTGGTGTCCTTGTGAGAAGAGGAGATTAGGACACAGATATGCCTGGAGGGAAAATCATGAGAGGACACAAGGAGAAGGTGGCCATCTGCAAGCCAAGGAGAGAGACCTCAGAAGAAAACAACTCACTGACCCCTTGATATCAGACTTTTAGCTTCCAGAACTGTGAGAAATATATTTCTGTTGTAAGTCACCCAAGCTGTGGTACTTTGTCATGGAAACCCTAGAAAACTAATACAGCCCTCTTGTATTTCATGGCCTGAGTTAGGAGGTGGCTTCCATTTACTTTGAGACAGCTTGACTGTTTCTCCAGGCCAGTCCTGTGTGGTGGTCCCTCACTTACCTAACAGGGAGCTCCTTCAATCTCTTACACATAGAAGACACAGACAATACACCCAGGGTTTTGATAACAGGATTTCCTATCAAAGGGCCCTAATGATCTGTCATATATTATGGATAAGAAAATGAGAAACACTTCATCCACTGCTTCTGTCATTGAGGAGTCTACAAGAAAGTTAAGAATGAAATTCAACACCATTCTGGCAGAAAGCTTTACAACAGAAAAATATACCAGGGCTATAGGAAGCTGGGTAAAAACTGGCAATGGAGGATCAGCAGTTAAAGTAATACTACTTCCTCTGAAGAGCCATAGGAAACTCACCTACTTGATTTCAAAAGATTCCAGGATTTCTGGAGAAAGCAGCAAAGCACAGCTCTGAAGAGAAGGAAGTTCTCGTCCACCCAAGGCTCCTGTCATGGGACTTCATCACTTTCCAAAATGATTCTGAATTCTATAACCTACCCATACCTGCAAAGGAAAACATAAATTTGTATGAAATTTTGGTTAGTCTTTTGGAATAAGCTTCTGCTGAAGAGCTCTAATTTTGCTAAGGATTCTCTCAGAGTGGTTGGATAAAAATTGATTTCTTATTGGTAAAGATTTCTTTTGTACATTTTTCCCCTTTATTTTACTGTTTATGCCCTCCTATCAAGGTTCTCAATGGCTATCAAACAGGGTATGGAGGATGAAAACCAGGTTCATTCATGCTGCTTTTATCCCAGTCCTTCCTGCTTTGAGAACCCCAACTTCTGACTATACTGCTCTGAATCTCTATTTCCCCTCATACCTCATGAGCTACCAACCACCTCATGCAGGAGAATGCCCTCCAGAACCACTCATCACAGTTCTTCTGTGGAAATCATCAGCTTGTTGCCTTCAGGTTCTGTCTCAGAGGGATTTAGGGAGATGTTGCTTTCATAGCTGGGCTCAATAAAGGCTTTTATGAATTGAAAAAAAGAGGTGTGCATATAGATAAAGAGTGGAAAGAAAAAATTTTAATAAAAATAATTCTGTGACGAGATTAAAGATGTGTGTGTGGTTTTGAAATTTTCTCTAATTTATAAATTACTATAAAATCAAAAACGGATAAATAAGTGTAAAATAAAAATTCACCATTACTGACTTGATTCTTCCACTGAGCCAAGACTGAGTCTAGAATTTTACTAAGACAAAGTCCAAAATCTTATTTCTGCCTCTGGGTTTCTTTTTCAAGGTCTGTTCCCTCCACTTTGCCACTCCCTCTCCCTCCTAATTCTTTTCTCTCTTTGTATTTGAGGAGAATTGAAGAGAGCTGAGATATGGTATTAGGAATATCCTTGCTATTCACTCTCCCTGGAATACCCTCTCCCATCACCTTTGCTCAGTAAGGTCTTCCCTTGCCACCCCATTAAAAACTGCAAACCATTTCCAACCTCAGCACTCCATAACCACTTTTTTGCTTTATTTTTCTTAACTCTAAATTTATTGAGAACCAAGATTTTTCTACTTTTTTCTACTGTAACACCTAGAACAGTTTCTGGAGCATTCTTAGAGACACAGTAATTATTTGTTGAATGAATGAATAAGTGAAGAAATAACTTCCTGGTGTGGGAATTCTGCTCGAGGCTAATTGTCTCTTTTTAACACCTTAGACATCATTACACATGGACCACCGTATAGCCACTTGCTGCTGGAATCCCATCACTTAGCAAGGGACTCTCTTGGGTGAAATGCTGGCAATCTATCTCAAAACCAGCCACCTTCCACGATAGCCACTGGATCTATAAAAAATGTATGCATCAGTGGCAAAGATGCATTTTCTTTCTTAATAATAGTTTTATTTGAGAAAGTGACCAACAGAGAGGAAGGTTATACTTACTAACCTCCCTTGCAGCTAAGAAAGGCCATATCACTAAGTTATGGCCAATGGGATGTAAGCAGAAGTCTCATATAAAATTTTCAGGAAATATTCTTAAATTAGAGGAAAACACTATTCTTTATTTCTTTCTCCTTTTTTATGGCAAGAATATGAATGTAGTGGCAAGAGGTTGAAGAGATATGCTAGACCATGAGGTAGAAACCTCATGCCAAATATTTAAATCAGTACGGTAGAAGGAGCCCAAATCCTTGATTATTCTGGGCCACCTGTACTGACTACCTATATCTATTTTTTTTCTAGAAATTTATCTATTTCATCTAAATTTTAAAATTCATTTGCATAGTTATTCATAATATTCTCTTATTGTCTTTATAATATCTGTAGGATCTGTAGTGATGTCTTCTTTTTTATTCTTGTTGCTGATTATTTGTTTGTTCTTTATTTTCTTCATCAGTCTTGCCAAAGTTATATCAATTTTATTAGTCTTCCAAGAATCAACTTTTAGCTTTGTTGCTGATTCCTATTGATATATTTTCTATTACCATTATAATTTATTTTCTTCTATGGGGGAAGGAAGTACTTAGCTATTTTTTCTACATTCTTGAATGTAGGAATATAAATCTTTCTCTACATACTACTTTAGCTACATCTCACAAATAATCATATGTCATGGTTTTCTTATCATTCAATCTACTTTCTAAACTCCAATTCACAGCTGTCTTGTGGGTCATTTAGAAGTGTATTTTTGTAGTTTCCAAATATATAGGGAAATTCTTTCTTGTTTATAGTTGTAACAAAATTGTATCATGGCAGATTTTGTATAAATACAATTCCTTGACAGTGTTGGCTTTCCTCTTCCATCCATTAGAGGGTGAATTTTTGTAAATATTTTGTATGTGCTTAAAAATAACTCTATTCTGACTTTCTAAAAAATTGTTCTATAAGTGACCTCTGACTAAGGTTTGTTCAATGTGTTATTCAACTCTTTTAAATTCTTACTGATTGTTGTCTGATTGCTCTATCAGTTTACTCATAGATGTGTAGTAAAATTATCCACTATGGTTGTGAATTTGTCTACTTATCCCAGAAGTTTTGATAATTTTTACCTTATATATATTAAGATTATGTTATTTGGAGTAAATAAATTTAGAAATGTTTTATATACCTGATGAATTGTCCTTTTGTCATTATCTAGAGATATGGTTATTTCTAATAACGCTTCTTTTTCTTTTTCAGTCCATTTTATCTGATATTAATATAGCTAGTTCAATGTTTGGTTTTGGTTTTAGCTTGTAGGGTATATCTTTTTCTATGATTTTAGTCATTCTGAACCTTTATATTTTACGTGTTTCTCTTGTACAGAGCATACAGTTTCTTTTTAATACAGTTTGCTAACTTTAATTAGCATATTTATTTATACTTAACATAATTACTGACATATTAGTATTTATTATATGCTATTTGTCCCGCCTGCTCTACATCCTTTTTTCTCTTTTTTTCTTGCCATATTTGAATCAATTATATTCATTCACTTTTTTCCCCTCCACTAGTTTGTAAGCTATACACTGTTTTCTGATTCTTTCAATAATTACCCTTGAAATTATAGTATGTATTTATGGCTTACCAAAGTTTGGTGTTAACTAATACCCTGACCTTCATCCTAGACAATGCAAAGACCTTGAAACATTTTAATTTTGTTCTCTATCCCTTATCTTACACCTACTTGTATAGTATTGCTGCCTTGTGTTTAATCTTGTTGATATTTTTAAATTCCAAAAGATATAATGATGATGATTGCTTTATATATCAATATTCATTACCATATACCCACATATTAACATTTTTGTTCATCTTAAATTCTTCCTTCATCTCCAACCTTTCATCTGCCATCATATTCCTTCTGCCTGAGGTTTACTCCTTTGTATTTCCTTTACTGCTAATCTGCTGATAACAAATTCTCTCAGTTTTATGTTGTCTGAAAATGTCTTCCTTCTCCCTGGGTATGTTGGTAGTTTTCATCTTTCTGCATTTTGGAGATATTGCTCTGTATTGGGGCTCCCACTGTTACAGTTGGGAAGTGAACTGTTGGCCTAACTTGCTTGTTTCAAGGTAATCCAAGGTATAAACGTGGTCTTTCTTACTATGATATGTCTGCAGATGGATTTCTTTTTACATATTCTGTTTGGGATGTATTGGGCTTCTTTAAAGGGTGGTTTGATGTCTTCCATCAGTTTTGAAAAATTCTCAGCCATTATGTCTTCAAATGTCACCTCAGTTCCATTAGAAAAATATGATAAATGCAATATTTCCCTGCCCTCTTTCCAAGACTCAGTAAGATTGTCCTACCTTCTCACTGTACTCTCTATGTCTCTTACCCTCTCTTCAGTGTTTTCATCTTTTCATCTCTCCATATTTCATTCTGGAAGATTCCTCTAATAATCTTCAATTTACTAAATCTCTTTTCAACTCTATCTAATTGTTAATTTCATCTGAGTTCTTTATTTTGCTTAGCATATTTTTTAGTTCTAGGATTTTTACTTGGTACTCTTTTCAACTCTATTATGTCCCTTTTTAGAATTTCCAGGGTTTTTGCTAAATTTTCTGCATTATGACTTCCTTGGAATAACTTCCTTATGTTTCCAGAGTAAATAGTTGTTTTACACTCTATGTCTGATAATTTCAATATCTATATCACTTATGTGTCCATCTAGGTGTCTTTTATTTTTGTTGATTCTTGTTCATGGTGTCTTACTTTTTCCAGTGCTATATTATCTTTGCTTGTGTGCTAGAAATTTTATTTGAAAAAAAATTATTTGCCAAAATATTTTGAGAACTAACGGCATGTCATCTTCTTAGAACATTTTTATTTGCCTCTGCCTATCATCAGAGACATTAGAAGACTGCTCTAATCTAGGTTGAAGGCTTTTGAAATTCTGAGACATTGTACAACCCAAAACGCTGCACTAATTTTTGTGCAAGGAAATAAATTTCTGGTTTATCTCTATTCCTAAGGTGTAGCCTTTGGGGCCCAAGCATAAACCAGCAGTGATCCACCAGTGTACATCGATCCCCTCTTTTCCTCTCACCTTTAGAAGCCACCAAAAGTACAACTCAGTCCCTCTGCTCTCCTTTGAGCTGAAAAGTAACCTCAGGGTAAAAGTGATCTGGTATTCCTCATTCACCTCTCTGGGTCATAGCCGGGTTCATTCACTATCTTGTTAGCTCTTAGATGATTTTAAGGAGAGTTTTTTTCCCAACTTTTTTAGTTACCTTTAGTAGTGGTGGCTGGTCCCTATTGCCTAGTCTATGATTACAAAAACTGGAAGTCCTTTAAGTTGTCCAGATTTATAAACTTTATTTATATGAGAGAAAGACAAGCATCTAAATTTTTACACTATAACTTTAAGTTTTCTGTCACCTGTAGCCAAATCTTAATTCCAAAAGCAGTATTCTTATCACACCACTGTTCTAGCACACTATTCCTTTTCTAAAGGGTATTCTAGTTCACTGTTTATATTCTCTCTCTCTCTCTCTCTCCAGTATTTCTTTCTGACACTTTCTCTGTACTCCAACAGTCACCAGAAATCAGATAGCCCAATGGCTTTGATACTTACATTAAAAGGGACCTGACTTGGCCTTTCTCAATGTTATAGGTAGTTCCCTGGGGACATCCTCCCACGATTTGGGGAAGATAGAAGACATCTTCCCACGGGAGAGAAGGAGAAGAAGAGGAAGGGGACTTGTTTCTTATCATAAACACTGCACTCCTCTAAAGGAGGCCTCATCCCCTCTCCTCAGTCCTCTTCTACATGTACATGAAGTGAAATTGTTACTCTGAAGACATGACTGGCCTCAGTAATTCACCATGATCTTCTGAACTTAAAATATATGGCCCTTGAACTTAGAATATAAGGGCTTAATGCCTTTTGTGCTCAGGTTTGAACTTTAATCACAATTCTAAAAGGAAAAATCATACTCTATGGCCCACACCATCCTGCTACACTCTAAGAAATGGAGTGACATATTCTCAATGAACTTGAAAAAGTACACAAAAATATAATGGTTATGCGGGTACTCACATATACTGTTTTCAGTGTTTTCTTATTATAAAGATTGCCATTATTAGAATTAGCTATTTTCATTTTTTTAATCGGCAGTTTTTCACTTTAATGTTTTCCTCCCAGACCAAAACAAAGTAATTGCTTTAGATGCTTTGAAATTATTGTACTTTTCAAATATTTATTCTTTTCATAAAACTAACTCCTCTCTCTAATGCTAGCAAAGCTTATAATGGTCTTAGCTGGATCTCTCAGATTCCCTGAAGCCTTGCCATGCTCATAGCCTCATTCTCCCTTCTGAGGGTCTTAATCTCTTAGCAGAAGGGCAACTCAAAGGAAACCTTAGCATGCCTAGTTTAGAGAGAAGGAAAAAATGAATTAAAAAGGAAGGCTCCAATTTGCTACAGAGAATTGATGGAAATGGGTTTTTCGTTTGTTTATTTTTAATGTTCTATTTAAATAACAAATGGCATGTCTCTACGGAGGGATCCATTGATTTGTTAACCCACTGGGGTGGGTCACTTTCTCAAATTCTGGACAGTAATTTTTTTCCGGGGGGTGGGGAGAAGTCAGGGAGGGGATGGGCAAGGAGAAATGGAAGAAGCCAACCAAGAAGAGAGCCAGTATATCCTGGGCACCTGTGGATGGGAGGAGTCAGAGGGGAAAATGACCAGAGGAAGAATGGTACATAAAATTGAGTCTGGAGATGACACAACAAAATCCTATTGCTCCCTCAATTTGGTCCAGACTGTCTGTCTCCCAGTTCTTCAGCAGCACCACCTTAACCATCCCTTATAGCCCCCGGCCCAACCAATACCCTATCTACTCTCAAGAGGACCTTGTCTCTTTTGCGACAACAAAAATAGAGGCCATCGATGGAAACCCCCTCAACTCCTTGGATCCAGCCTACAAATGTATCTGCTCTAGGCTCACCCTGGCTGCCCTCCTTTATGTCACAGGGGAAGAGGTACTCTTGCCCCCTCTGGGGTGAACCCTACAGCTGTGCTCTAAATCCATCCACTCCCTCCTCTTCAGACCCTTTGTCACTTTGTCAGTCTCAGGATTGAATGTTTAGATGTGCTCAAGTCTTTGCCATCTTCAATTAGAAGAAACCCTCTTGCTATAAATCCCCTTTATCTACCACCACATCTCTGTTCTTTCTTTCGTTGCCTGAGTTCCTCAAGGCCCACTTCTCTTTTCCCTCTCTGCTCCCTTCCTGGGCTATCTGCTTCCACTGCACCAATGCTCACTTATACACACACGAATGAGTCTCCCCTGAGCTCCAGATTCAAATATCCACTTACTGGTCACTTATATTTGCATTTCTCAAAGACATTTTAAACTCCAAAGGCCCTACTGGATTTATTACTATCTTCCCAACTCTCCAAATCTGGGTCTCCTACTATTTATTTCCCTTATCAGTAAATGATCCCAAAATCTCTCCAGTCACCTAAAGCAGAAATTGAGGCTCTTTACTCATGCCTACCTTTCCTCAACCCCACATCTAATTAATCTTCATTTCCTATCTCCCCATCTCCTAAACATCTCTCAAGTCTGCCTCTAGTTATCTTCTTTTGCTACCAGCCAATAACCACTGGTGGATCTGCCTGCATGTAACTTACCCACCCAATCCATACTCTACAGCAGCCACCAGGATCTTTATAAAAATGCAAATCTGAACCTACCACTTCCTTGCTAAAAATGGTTCAGCAATTTCTTAATGATCTTAGGAAAAAGAACCCAAAATCCTTAAAACAGTGTAGTAACAGAAATCCTATTTTGAAACACACACACACACCTACACACTTCTTTTATCTTTTGTCTTCCCCCCAAAAATCAACTTCTCCTTAGACGGCCAGAACATCTACCTGCTAGGGAAAGATTAGGACTATAAAGGAAGAATGTCAAGGGGGAGAAGGGGATTAGTATCCAGATTTTGACTTTCAAAATGAGGCTTTGCTTCAAGCCAATAGCCATGCAAGGGAAGATTTTCTTAATTCCTTTATCCTCTCTTTTGGCTTAATCCAGAATCAAGACTGGCTGCCCAGACCACAGGGTTCTCCACAGTACAGAGAAAGTTCCCCCTTGCAAAGACCGTTTGGAGGACAAAACAGAAATACAGCAAGAGTTGGGGTGAGGCTGAGTTATCCGGGAGACAATTGCTGGGCTCTGACCACTTTGAGGAGGGAGGGAGGGAGAAAGAGACAGAAAGAGAGAAAGAGAGAATCAGGGAATGGCCCAGCTACAAGGTGCGCAGGCAGCAGACTGCAGCTACAAAGATCAGCAGAGCAAACAGTGGCCAGGAAGACAAGGGACACTGCTGCAGAGACCAAAAGAGTCAGAAGATATTCCAGGTCATGATAGGGTTCCAAGGTCCCTTTTGTAACACTAATACGGGTACCAAGTAAAGCCAAAACCCACCTCAATACTCTTAGCAGCCATCTTGAAGAGTTGCTGGTAAGGGCACCTAAGTATGTTTACTCAAAAAGGACAATTTGGGCTTCCCTGGTGGCGCAGTGGTTGAGAGTCCGCCTGCCGATGCAGGGGACACGGGTTCGTGCCCCGGTCCGGGAAGATCCCACATGCCGCGGAGCGGCTAGGCCCGTGAGCCATGGCCGCTGAGCCTGTGCGTCCGGAGCCTGTGCTCCGCAAGGGGAGAGGCCACAACAGTGAGAGGCCCACGTAACAAAAAAAAAAAAAAAAAAAAAAAAAAAAAAAAAAGGACAATTTATATTTCTATGTCACACTAAGCTTTGGAACTGAAATCTTTGCTCCTCAGCAGATGGAGTTTCTGAGAAAGACAAAATTAGATAATGATCCCCCCACAAAGAAAAAGAAGGAGGAAGAGGAGGGGGTGGAGAAGGGAGGGGGGGAGAAAGAAAGAGAAGATGACAGGTGATGTAAGGAGGAAAAGAGGTAGAGGAAGGGGAAAAGGGAAGGGGGAGGGGGAGGGAGCACGAGATGTGGGAAGAAACCATCATTGCCTCCCACCTGGGATGCACCGCAAGTCAACTTGCACCTCCACTACAGTGTCCTGGAAGCCACCATGCTACATCTGCTGTCAGCCCTGCCAGCCTCTTCTCCTTCACTGAATTCTCAAAACACACTGGCCTCTTTTCCTTTTCTCAAACCTTCCCTGATCCCTCTCACCTCAGAGTGCTTCCTTATGCAGTCTATTCCCTGTGTCTCAAATGCTCTTCCCTCTTCCGACCACCACCCTGTACCCAGCTAACTTGACGCTGGCCCCTCCATCATTTTCCCAAGGAAGCCATACCTGTACTTCCCTGGCCCTGCCTGCCACCCCTGCTGGCCCAGAGTCCTTTATGTTATGGTCTCACAGCTCTCTTCCCTGATGGTAATCATAGTGCTGTTTGATTGTATGACTGATTCGGCCTCCCCAATAGACTATAAACCCCACGCTGGCAGGACTATCTGTTTTGCTCACCATTGCATCTCCAGTGTCTTACACACCATAGGCAGTCAATTAGTCTGCGTTGAATAAAGTAACTGCTCAGTAAATGAATAAATAAATGAATAACACCATCTGTTCAAATATGAGATGAACTGCCTCGTGAGGAAAGCACCTCCCATCCTTGTGCTTTCAAGCCCAGTGGGATGACTGCCATCAGAGATGCTTTAGAAGTGATGCCTGCACTAGATAGATGGTTGGAGTCTGTACCTTGTCATCCATCTCAGAAAGCTCATGTTTCTCTGTATTTAAGTGTCCCGAGAGCTAGGAGGACATGCTATGCAGCTTCCTCTGGGACCATGAGAGTGCCCAAGACACACGGGCCCAGTGTGTGCCTGAGACCAGAGGAGAGCTTTCTCCAAAACAAGATGAAGGGAATGAGCATCTGTCTGTGCCCCTGGTGGCTTTTCATTCTGGTCACCTGCAAGGTGGGGTGACAGTGTGATGGGACTGAGGGAATACCAGTGAGAAAGATCTCATAGACCTGAGTCAATTGAATTAATTTAGAAGGCAGAGACACACTATTATATATTAAATACATAACTAATAAGACCCACTGTATAGCACAGGGAACTCGACTCTATACTCTGTACTGGCCTATATGGGAAAATAATCTATTGATAAAAAAGAGTGGATATATGTATACATAAAACAGATTCACTTTGCTGTACACCTGAAACTAACACAACACTGTAAATCAACTATACCCCAATAAAAAATTTTTTTAATAAAAATAAAAATAAATAAAAGGCCCAGAGCAGTAAAGTGACTCAGAGGGTAAACTCCAAGCATTTATCTGCTTGACTTTATTCCCTGCTGACTGTAAGCTATTTTGCAAGAATGTGGACACCGCAATTGCACTGCCCACTACCATGTTTTGCATGGTAGATGCTTAACATACATCCAATACATAAAAGAGTAGACCAACCTTCATCACTGAGGGTTTGTTGTTGTTTCCTCATCAGCTGTTGCCGTGGCTCAAGGTGGTGTGTGTGTTTTGTGCACACGTGTGTAAATGGAGTGCATATGTATGGATGGGGATGGGAATACAGAATTGAGGCACCAACTTGTATTCAACATAGCAAATGTTTTAAGTCGGAATCAGCAGCAACATAGGTGTTACACATATGATGTGCAGAGAAAGACCCTCTTACAGGCATAGCCCACTACCCAAGCCCCAGTGCCTATATCTGTTTCTGAAAGGCTAACAGGTTTTTTTCCTCTGGGTCTTGAAATATTTTGATTCTGAAAACCTTTATTAAAATGAAAATGCTTTTGGACAGGGAGTGATTTCAGCTTCTATCATTTTGCATTTTAGAAGGACCTGAAACATCAGACATGAGATTATGAGTGGAAAAAGGAAGGATAAGAGGACAGGAAAATCATCAGAGAGAGAAGCTGCCAAAGGTGAGCCTGGTCACCTTTAAACATCATTTTCACAATTTTGCTTGGGACGTCTGAGGTATAGCTGCCCCTCCTCAAAAGAACACACTGCAGATCTCTGAGATAAATGTATGAGCTCAGGTGAGCTTAGATTAGAAGAAAAAGTGCTAGACTCCCTTGAGGTTTTTCTGATCAAGGACAGCAAGCCACATCTTGGGGGTTCTGTGGCATCAGACTGTTGCAGCCTGGGCATCTCCTGGATGTAGCAGCAGATTAGGCCACCCACGTATTACTGGGGGCATGGGGTCTGCATAACTGCTCCAGAGCTCAGGACCCAGGCAGACCCCGCAGAGAGCCTGCAGAGTGCAGTGTCCAGTTTTGGGAGGACCCAGGGAAGTGGGTATAGAGACAGAAATGAAGGATGGAGAGTGGGAAACAAAGAAAGAGAGAAAGAGGAGGGCAGGTTAAGCGTCTGGAAAATTATCGCAGTCTCACAGCTTTTGCTGCTTCAATGCGTGGATGAGTCATCAGCTGGTTGCCTAGGCGACAGCTATTTTCCTCCTGCTGGTGATCAATTTCATCTGTACAAAAGCCCCATGAAACTGTGGGCTGTGAAGATAATATACCCGAGTCACAGAAAGTCCTGTCAAACAAGGTCTGCATTTCAAGTATTCTGAGCCAGACCTCATGTGTCCTTAATCATCAACCTCTGTATCCCACTCCAGGCCCCAACCCCAGGCGCGCGCTCTCTCTCTCTCTCTCTCTCTCTCTCTCTCTCTCTCTCTCTCACACACACACACACACACACACACACACACACACACGCTCACACACACACGCTCACACAGACACATGCACAGGGTGATGGGCCAGGACAGGGGCAAAGGCAGGAGGAGACTGTCAACTGCCTTTTCCTAGTCAGCCTGGAGATCATAACGGCGACCTCACTGTCTTCCCTTAGAGACACAGTGGGTATGTGGTCATTCTCATTTCATTTCTCCAAAAACTTCCCTGGACAATGAAATACAGCCACAGAGGACAGTCAGGGGCAATATCCTCTGAACTATGCCCTGCGGTCTGCACCCCTGGTTTCAGAGCAGGGGAGAGTGGCTACCGTCTCCACCCTAAGTCCTCCCAAAGACATCACTGTCTCCTTTCCCTACTTTATTTTTCTGGTTAGCATTTGTCACTACATGCTACATACTAAATATGTAACTTTTTTGCCTTCCCCACCAGAGTGTATGCTGTTTTAGGGCAGGAATTTTATTTTTCCTCCTCACCACTGCATTCTTATCTCCTAGCCTAGCTCATCATCCTGCACATAGTAAGTGCTCAGTAAAAAGTTTGTTGAGTTAATAGAAATGTTCATTAGACTACCTCACAGATAAGGCCACCCTAAAAAAAATTCAATCAATATGACCAAACCCCCTTCTGAAAGGACTAAAACCCTTGAGACTTCTGCATTACAGGCAAGATAACGCCCACATTATGACAAATTAGGAAATTGTCACAGTTTCTGTGTTTTTTCCATTCTACCTCCACCACTTAGGAGATAAAGAACATGAGGAAGATCTTATAGAAAAAAGGATCCAAGTCTCACATACAATGTAGTCATCCCATAACACAAAGCTGATAGAGCTGCCAGGCCTATTTACATATTACTAATAATCACTAAGGGCTTACAAGGCTGCAAGCACATTACATGCACTTTTTGTTTCATTCTCACAACAACCCACGTGGGAAATATTTTATAATTCACATTTTACAATTGATGAAACAGACTAAGAGAGGTTAAATAACATGCCCATGTTACACAGGCAATATACGATCACGATTCGAGCCCAGATCTGCGTTCTCAGCCGGCATCCAATATTGCCTCTCTGCTTACCACAACTCTCCTCTTGTCACTCTTGCCCTTTTGGTGACATTTTCAGCCCTATTTTTCTCCTTCAAGCAGACCAGGATGTCAATTTTAGCCTGAAGTGTGTTGCACGTATACTGTGCTTCCTTATTGTCCAAGTATCTTCGTATAAGTTATATCATTCGAGCCTCAAAACAATCCTGTAGAGCAGATAGCATCATTCCCACATTTCAGATGTAGGAAATGAGAAAAGAAAAAAAAAGGTTAAGTGACTTGCTTGAAGTCGTTGTACTAATCAGACATGGGACTTGCACATTGGCACTCAGATGGTATTCCCACTCCAGCCCAGATGTGCTCTGGAAAAGAGCACCTAAGGGCCCTCCCATTGTGATTGGCCTTGGGCCCTGAGCACACCCTCATTTGGCTCTAAGCCCCCACCAAACCTCAGAGCTGTCCCAGAAAAGCCTCAAGCTGGCAAACATTGATCCACCTCCTCAGCTAATCTAGACAGAGCCTGCTGGGGAACCTCGGGGATCTCGCCCCAGAAAAGCAATCTAAGATTTCAGAGGAAATCTGAATATCTAAGAAAGAGTCCAAATGTCATAGCTTAATTTAGAAAGTGATGCCGGATACTTGTAACTAATTTTATCCTGACTCTTTCCTTGTCCTGATCCCCTTGCTTCAGCCCATTCCCTACCCACCCCCTTTCCCCTTCAAAAAGAAATAACCTTGCCTCACCCACCCTGAAATAAAAATGCTTTAAATTGTAGCTTTATAGACATGATTCCGAAAAATAAGTTCACAAAAGATCCTTACCAGTTCTTCCTAAAAATAGTGCCAGGTTAGGAGGGAATGAGTAATTGGACGACACGGAATTAGAAATTTTAATCCAAACTCTTGTAAGATGTCAAGGCTAGCCAGCAACCAACAAGCACATAAAATGAAACGCATTAATGATCCGCAAAAATGGTGAGTCTTGCCTTAAGTGGTTTCTGTGAAAAAGTCTACTTGCCTGCCTTAGCCATTCTTCTTTTTCAGTATGGCTTCATTTCTCTAGGACTTGTTGGACAAATTTCCTGTCTAAATGAAAGCCATGTCTTTTCTTCCATGTCTGAGCCCACGTGTTTTGTACATGTGTCTGCATGTTTGCGTCAGTGGGAGCTGGACTGAGTGAGGACCTACCACGTGCCAGGCACTTTCCATATGTAAACTCATTTATACCTCCAGTGGGTCTGTGTTTGGAGTATGATTGCCAGGATTGCTTTCCTTTTACAGATGAAGAAACCAAGGCTCAAAGAAGTTAAGGAATTTGCCTAAGAACATACAACAACAACTAATAAAAGTAATCGCAGCAATTGACCTAGTATAGTAACTGGATATCAGCATTAAAAACAAAAACAAAAATAAAACAAACACACATCCACACATTTGCTCGTTACTTTTATTTCAGCACAAGACTACTTTATTCAATGATTCTAATTGAACATTAACACTAAGTGACCAGGAAGATAAAACTATGTTGAATCCTTAATGACCTCTTTCCCCACTGATGAGATCAATAATGACAATGAAGTGTTCATCCTAATTTTGGTTTGGCCAAAATTTATTCTCACTGTTTAACCTTCAAAAGCACTGTTATATGTCAAAATCATTTACAAATCAAGTCAGAAAACTTTTAGATTTTTATATCTACCCATCCCCTCAACTATGAGGGCAACTACCCATCCCCAACAACTATGTTGTTATTTTTCCAGAAATAAGTCATTACATTAATTCTAATGATGATATGAAGCCATATTAGAGTATTTGAACAATCTACTTGAAAAGTAGATTGCATGTCCCCTGCAGCATTATTTACAACCACCAAGATATGGAAGCAATCCAAGTGCCCATCAATAGATAAATGAGATGAATGGATTAATGAATGATGAATGAATGTGTGTGTGTATATATATACACACATACATATACATGATGGAATATTACTCAGCCATAAAAAATGAAATCTTTCCATTTGCCACAACATGGACAGACTTAGAGGGTATTATGCTAAGTGAAATCAGTCAAACAGAGAAAGACAAATACCATATGATTTCACTTATATGTGGAATTTAAAAAACAAAAGAAATGAATAAACATACCAAAACAGGAAAAGAGTCGTAGATACAGAGAACAAACAGGTGGCTGCCAGAGGGGAGGGGAGTAGAAGGAGGGAAAAAAAGGTGAGGGAGATAAGAGGTACAAACTTCCAACTGCAAAATAAATGGATATGAAACATACAGTGTGGGGAGTATCATTAATAACTATGTAATACAGTACAGTGTGGGGAGTATCCTTAATAACTATGTAATAACTTTGTCTGGTGGCATATCATAACTAGACTTATCATGGTGGTCATTTTGAAATATATAGAAATATCAAATCACTATATTATATAATAGGAATTAACATAGTGTTACAGGTCAATTATACTTCAAAAACAAACAAACAAACAAACAAACTCATAGAAAAAGAGATCAGATTTGTGGTTACGAGAGGTGGGGGGAGGAGGAATTAGATGAAAGCAGTCAAAAGGTACAAATTTCCAGTTATAAGATTAATATATTTTCCCATTTTTTGTGTGTATGTTCCTATTCATTTTGTGATTAATTTATATGGGCATTTCCCTGAAGAAAATGCAAGTTTTATTAAATATAAATGGCATAAGTTTGCTATCCTTAAAGTATTAGGATTTTAAATATGGTGACCTCAAGCAGATCTGGGAAAGAAAGCTCAAAGACAGGACAAAAAAATAAGTGAAAAAAATCACTGGAAGCTGTGATCTTGGCTAGGCAGTATTGTGAGAGCAAAGGATGTATGTAGCCAAGTGAAGAGAAATGAGACTACAGAGGTAAGCAAAAGCCAAACCTTGAATGGCTTTACTAAAGAGCACATCCAGAAAACTCCACTAGAGGGTTTTCATCCAGAAAATTACATGATCAATTTGGAAATCGAAGTTAAAAACATGACTCAGTCAGCAGTATGACGCTGTACTGGAGAACAGAAAACACTGATGGCAGGAAGAATGTTTATAGTGACCCAACTAAGAAGCAATGAAAAACTAATCTAAGGCCACATCAGTGAGGATGGAGATGTGGTAATGGATACAGGAGAGGTTAGAGAGAAAGACTATAGAAGGAAGTACAAGTAAGTAAAATGAGCCATCCTTGAAGATGACAACTAAGGGGAGGCCTAGGATGTCACTTAAGGGGAGAAGAAACGTAGGAGAAAGTGCATGTTTGTCCAGGGATTTAATATATTGAAGGTCTGATTCCTCTGTACGTTCTAGTAGAGCTATCCAGTAGAACTCAGTGGTGTTAGAACATCAGAGGAAAGTCTGGCTGGAGATAATTCATACTCATTTGTGGAAGTTGAAATTGGCTCTAAATGAGGGGTATGGAGTAAGAAGAGAAACACTGACATTTAAGTGGGCAAGTGTAGAGGCTTCAATAAAGGAGATAAGCTCAGGAAGGGCCCAGGAAAGAGCGACACCTTGGAAGTAAAAGGGAAAGAGAATTTCAGAAAGAAAATGGTCCACACGGTTAAAGACTGCAGAGGCTAAAAAGTGCCCTTTGTTCTGCAGAGCACTGGTGACTCAGCTTCAGTGCAGTGAGGAGAGCAGAAGCCAGAATGGAGCAGGTTCAAGAGCTGGGGTAAAGACTGCAGATACAATCACTGGTATTTAAGTGCTCATTTTCCAGCAAACAGTTCTCAATTTTTTAAATTATAAAACAATATACCAGGGGCTTCCCTGGTGGTGCAGTGGTTGAGAGTCCGCCTGCCAAAGCAGGGGACACGGGTTCGTGCCCCGGTCCGGGAGGATATCACGTGCCACGGAGTGGCTGGGCCTGTGAGCCATGGTCGCTGAGCCTGCGCATCCGGAGCCTGTGCTCCACAACGGAAGAGGCCACAACAGTGAGAGGCCCACGTACCGCAAAAAACAAACAAAAAAACCCCCCCAAAAAACCAATATACCATATGATATAAAGTTTGGAAAATAAAGAAAATTGAAAACTCACCCATGATGTATATATCTTGACAAAACCACTGTCCATGGTCAATTTTCTCCCAGTCTCTAACAATGTGAATATGCCTCTCTTTCAAGTACCATCTCTTAAGAAACCTGAAGGTAAAAACCTTCAAAAAGCTCTACATGTCCACAACATTTATTTATAGTTCCCCTTAAATATTTCTCTTAATTCAAAGCATCTTTGCAAGAACATGGCACTAAGTAATAGTCCTCAAACTTAAAACTGGGGCCATGTGTTGTTCATAATATTTCCAAACTTAAACTTGTTTTCAGACCCTTTAGAAGCCTAATTCCAGAAGAGTCTGCAATCTGACTCTTCAAGAATATCTATACTGGGAGCTCAACCAAGTGTTTCTCTGTCCCAGGGCTCCTCCCAAAATGTGCAAGTTGTTGTGGATTCAGGTCACTGGAAAATGGAATAGATGCAGGCAATCATCCCACGTCAGATAATTTACTGATTGGAAGAAACTTCTTTCTACCCAATGCTTCATACCAAACATTCTCCAGTTTCTCAAGTCCTCAAAGCATCCCTAACTAGCTAGGCTTGCTGGAGAGTGAGAACTCTTCATATCTTTTCAATGCAGCCAAGGAACCACTCATCTAACCCAACATCCCAATTTACAGATGAGCAAATCAAGGTCCAAAGAAGGAATATTATGTCCAAGGTCATACAGCTAATGGCAAAACCAAGACCTCCTAACTTCCAGGGCTTTCTCCTCTCTCATTTTGGAGCTGCCTGTGTTACCTTATGTTTCGCACTGACTGCTCACTGGATGATACACTCCTAGGAGACCATCAAACCATTCTAACCCTGTATCACCATGACCCTGAAAATCTGGCCATATTCTTTTTTCATCTATATCCTCTCTGTCCACTTCCTGATTAGAAACTTAGAATTTAGGATTAAAATTTTAAATGATCCAGATGAGCTGGGTAAGCAATCATTAACAAACCATGAAGCTTAATTGCCTTTGATCCTCATCTGGTCCCTCCTGAATTCATAAGCAGAGGCTTTAATTCCTTTATCACTAGAAACAGGGAGAGAAGCCAGAGGGATCTGCAGTGCTCTGAGGCGAGCAAGCTCAAGTTTCAGTGGGGACTCTTTAGGCAACATGCTTTCAGTGAGCATCTACTGAGTGCCTACTGTGTACCATACTTGGAGCCTTGCATGGGGAATGCAAAGGCTGTTAGTCCCCAGTCTTGGTCATAAAGGGGTCTATTTTGCTCACTCTGACCATGGCTGAATAAACTTGGATAAAGCTGAACCTCTTAGGCAGTCCTATCTGGAGTCCTTAACTCTAACCCAACCTGTCTTAGGAGTCCCGTGACCATCTCTGAGCCTCCAAATGAAGATAAGAGCTGAGAGAACCAGGGACAAAAAGGCAGACGCATGAATTCAATGATTGAGAGGTAAATGGCACCCATCCTGGCCAAAATTTAGCTTCTTCTCTACCCTCTCATTCCTCCTCTTCTCTCCACTCCAGAGACACCTACCAAATCCCATACCCAACAACCACCTCCCCTCACTCTCGCCCTTGTTCTCTCTCTCTCTATCATAGTGTTTTCAAAGATGTATGCTGTGTGTTTTTAATCAAGTTTCTTAACTTCTCTGAGCTTCCATGTACTCATATGTAATAACATTCACTTAATAGGACTATCAGAACAATTAAATAAGGCAATGAGTAAAAGGTACCTATCACAGTGCCTGGCACTAAACAGTTCTCTATAAATATTGGTTGTTACCATTATTATTATTGTTTCCTGGTATGACTATTATCCCTTCCCTTAATGGTACTACTTTTCCTTGGAATATTTGTGTTCAGTTGGAGAAAAAAAACATTTAAAACCAAGCAACTGAGTTCCTAATGGTGGGGCTTCAGACCAAGAGAAGAATAGTGGGCAGGGGTCTTTCACAGTACCCTCAGTCTCTCCCTGTAAGTAGCACACACTTGGGGTCCCCCAAAGCTACTCTCCACGTCTGGGCCTTCTCCCTGATGCTGACTGTGTCTGCTGCTCTACACTGAGGGCTCCCAGACTCTGTTGCTCAGGAACACAAAGCTGAACATCATTCACTATGGCGCAGAGGCAGGATGTGCCTGGGTTCCCGCAGGGCTCAGAGCAAAAAAGCAGATAATCAAGTGCATCTGCCTTCAACCAGAGAAGGGCTTCTCTTGCTGGCAACTAACTCTTAGTTTTTCTGGCTCTGCCTGAGAGTCCAGAATAGCCATGGTCAAATGCTCCAGAGCCTCGTTTGTGGTTTTATAATGAGGCCAACAGATCAGACTGCTGCAACAAGGGTCAGCATAAGACTGCCTTTCCACTCTAGGGCAAGCCAACAGGACTCCGAATTCTAGCCTACCTGCTAAATGTCTCTCATTTTCATCCTACGCCTCTCCATCCCTACAGCTGCTGCCTTAGCCAGGGCTCTTGTCATCTCTCCCCAGGTAAATAATAAACAACTAATATCGACTATGTGCCAGGCAATATACACTGCAGAGTTTGCATGCAATTTCTCATTGAAACGTCAAAATAACCCTATGAAATAGAAATTATTGCTCCTATTTTACAGATAAAAGAAAAGGAAGATGCCCAGAGAAATGAACTTGACCGGCACTTTTGCCCTCTTATCCCCAACCTGTGGCCTCCTTCCCTGCTGCCCTCTCCCCGTGCCTATCGCAACCCACTGCTAACCAACATCTCTGCCATGAGTCCCTCTCTCCTCCACCTGTCTGCCATCCACTTCTAAGAATTTCTTCCTAAATCATAAATCTGACCATGTCACTCATATACTGAAAGTCCTTCAAAGACTCCCTGTTAGGTCCAAATAGAGTCAAGACTCCCTAAATTGGCATTCTAGACTCTTCCCAACCTTAGTCCAACACACCCTTCCAGTCCCATCTCCCTCTGCCTTCCACAGGCTCCGGCCACATGAAGCCACAGGCCATTCATCAAAGACTCTCTGCTTTCACCCCTCCATCCTCTATGCATACCACCCTTCTCTGCGGAATGTGGCTTTCCCCATCTTCTGCCTGAAAAATGTCTACTCATATTGGAAGACCCAGCTCAAATGTCACTTCCCCTGGGTAATCCTGCCAAACTCCCTCAGATCCTTTATTCTGTCCCTGGGATAGAGTCTCCCATCCCTTCCCAGTCTTTTCACTAACCTTTTACTACATCAAGTTGTGTGTGATTGCTTGTTGGGGGAAAGCCACCCTGAGGAGGTTGGGTGCCTTCCCAGGGTAAGGACTGTGGCTAATTTCCCAGTACCGCCACAGGGCCTAGTACAGGGTAGTTTATTGAACATTTATTACACAGATGGATGGAGGAATGATTTATTTATTCATTTAGTTACCTAGGTAGTTAGTTTATCATTGACAATGCACCAGGCACTATGCTAGGGCACTGGGGAGGCAAAGATGAGTAAAAGCAAGAACTCCCAGGGGAGCCCCAGCTTTGGTCCAATGCTTATATAACCAAGAGGTTTTATTGTTTTTTTCTTGACTCCCTTCCCAGAAAACAAATTAAATTTCAGAGGCTGCAGAATACCACCTAATTCCATCCTATTTAATCTGGACACCACTGCCATACATTTAACTGCCACACTGCTTGCAAAAAACTCAGTGGTCAGGTCTAAATCACAGTTTGTGCAAATAACCAGGTTAGACAGCTTGCAACTCTGCTGGGATCCTAAATCCATCATGATATTAGTTCGTTAACTTCTATGAATTCAATTAACCTTTCTGATTAATCATGGATCAGTTAACCAAACTATGCTGACAAGAAAGTACTGAGGCTTAAGGTAGTTATTTTTCTAGAGACAAGAGCTCATAACATTGGGCCATGTCATTTCATATGATCCAAATTGAAATCTTTGCTCTTTTTCTCTCCGAATTGTCTTGTCGTTTGATAATACGATACTCAGTTCTCTAATTTTTTTCTATATAAGTAGACCTTATTTGACCAATATGATGACGACACTGGAAACACCTTCTGGGCAAAGATTCCACCTCTTTGACCCCTACAAAACCAACCAGCACGGTGCTTCTCCCACACACAGAGGTGACTCCAGAATTAGAAACAGCAAGAGGTGGTAAAGAACCTAGAGACCATCTTATCTGAAACCCTCATTATACAGAGGAAGGAAAAGAGAGCCAGAGAAGGGCAATGACATGCCCAAGGCCATGAGACTGAGCTGAGACCAGCACCCAAGTTTCCTAAACTCAGTTCATGATAACAGCAACACAGTAGCTACCATTTGTTTATTGCCATATATATCTGCTAATCTGTAAGCAGCACGGGGCCAAATGCTAAGAAGCTGACCTGTATCACAAGGCTAGGGAGACATAAATTCAAGTTCAGTGCTACCAAAGCAGCCCAAGTCTAGCAGAGCAGATCCTTAAGAGAAAAGAAGTGTAGAGAAGTGATTCTGAATTCTGGACCTCTCGCTCTCCAGGGAGCTGCTGATTTGTAAGCAATACACAGAAACCATCGCGCAAGGGGCTGATACACAAGGTAAAGATTTTAGCAGCCTCAAAGTGCTATGGAGTCAAAACATGGGGTTCAGGACCCACCAAAAAGATGCCCTGGAAACACTCAAGATGTTAGCTGGGACCCTTTGTATTAGTTTCCTATTGCAAAAAATTACCACAAATATAATCGCTTAAAACAACAAATTTATTATCTGATACTTCTGTAGGCTAGAAGTGTGACATGGGTCTTGCTAGGCTCAAACCAAGGTGTCAGCAGGGCTGCATTCCTTCTGGAGACTCTAGGAGAGAATCTGTATCCTTCCTTTTTCCAGCTTCTAGAAGCTGCTCTTATTCCTAGTCTTGCGGCCCTTTCCTCTGTCTTCAATGCCAGCAATAGCAGGTCAAGTACTTCTCATCAAACATCACTTTGACCTCCTCTTCTGCCTCCCTCTTCCACTTTGAAGGGCCGTTGTGATTACATTGGAATCACCCAGAAAATTGAGGATAGTCACCCTATTTTAAGGTCAACTGATTAGCAATTTTAATTCCATCTGCAACTTTCATTACCCTTTGTCATGTAATCTCATATATTCACCGGTTCCAGGCACTAGGAAGTGGACATCTTCTGTGGGGAGGGGCACTATTTTGCCAACCCACCCTTGAAGAAGTAAATGTGAATACGAAATAAACAGTCATCACAAAACTGAAACACAGCTCTGAATCATCTCAATCCCAAACATGATTAAGGTGATGTGACCCCAGTGTAACAGCCTGCCAAAGTAAAAACAGATTCTCTCTAGAGAAAGTTAACATCATCCAAAGCTTTAATAACTTCTCATATAAGATGTCCAACATTCAAGATTACAAGACATATCAATATACAAGACCATAAGCACTTGGTTTCTTTCTGCTTCCCCCACCAGAACGCAAGCAACTTGTAAACAGGGACTACGTCCTGTATGTGGTAGCCCTGACCTCATCCCAGGCTGTTGTGTATGACAGGTACTCTGCAAACACATAGTGAGTGACTGACTCTAATGCCCATCATGGTTACACGTCAGTGGAGAACATAGCTTAAAAGAAAACAGCTGGCACTGAGCAGGGGCTTCAGAGCCAGGATGAAAGGCTCCTAAATCCTGTAGCACCCACAAGAAGGTCACACCTCCTCCAGGACCAGCTTACAACAAACCATCTGTTAAAATAACAATAAAAATAATAACAAGGAGGAAAAAAGAAAACCAAGCAGCTCGTAACAGACAGAAGGGTCATTGTGAGTGGGCAGAGAGCCCACTCCTGGTGACAGCAGAGATCAGACCAGTATCACTGAACTCACACCTGATTTCCTGTGGTTATACTAGTCAGAACTTCAATCCCCTCTAGCTCTTATTTATTTTGAATTTTTTTTAACGTTTCTATGAGCCCTGACCCTTCCAAAATCCCTTCCAGGAAACTTGCTAAGACAGGGAAGAAGGGGGGCCGGGGGTGAGAGCCAGGGCTGCTGGATGCAGATGTGAAGGTTACATCCTCTGGCAGAAACAGCAACCTCTGAGCCCGCACAGGGCTGCCACAGGCCGGAAGAGGAAGCACCTCGTTTCAACCTGTCAGCCATCAGAGGCACTTTTAAAAATTTTGTACAAAGACTTAATACGTGCTATTGTCAGCTCTGGACTGGTAATGTTTTAAGAAATATTCTAAATAGGAAAAATACCCATCGTTTATATGAGTACCTATTATGTGCCAGAGACTGTGCTAGGCACTTTACATGTGTTATGTTATTTATCCCTTGAAATGCCATTGTTATCATTTTACAGACAAAGATACTGAAGCTCAGTGACGTCAACTAATTGGGTCCGGACCACACAGTGAGAAAGTGGCAGAGCCACTGGGTCAGTGTGATGCAAATGTCCCTGTTTGGCCACTGTGAAATTCTGCCTCACCTTCATTCACTAGTTCTTGTGACTGGCATATTTAAACTTCTCAGCCACTCAGAAAATGGAAAGAAAAAGAATATATTTGTGGAAGGTGGGTAGCTGAGAATTTTTAGGCTTTGAGTGGGCACTTTCCCCTTCTCTACCACACTGGCACGTAATGTTGTCCACCTCGGCAATATTTCCAGAACCCTCCAGTCCTACGGTGGGACCTCTGGGTAATGGACCACATGATTCAATGAGACTTTTCATGTGAAGCAGATGGAAGTGAAGAGTACTGTTAGAGGGCGGATCAGCAGTTTCCTTTTTTCTGAAACATAAAGGTTTCGTGTGAAAAGAAAGAGTTTTTGGTCCCCCAGGTATCCTTCAGATTATTCCAACATTATCTGCTCCCTTGAGCTGTTTTTACCCACGATTTGCATGAGCACTGGATTTTGAGGAATAGTGAGATTCATTTTTAGCTCCTCGTCATCAAGAAGAGAGGCCTGAAATCAGCATTTGTGCCCAATGCTTCTCGGGTGAATTTGCCAAGGCAACGGCAGCCGCTTCTGACATCACCGAGGGAAGACACCTCCGCAGGAAAGCGGGCCCTCGCCTTCCGGATCAGCACTGCGCTGGCCTTTGTCAGATTTTATTCATTCCCCGAGCTTCTGCAGAACTGTAAGAGCTATCCTCCCACCCCTCCCCACCTCAGCAAACACAAAAAGAGAAGAAGCTGCCTTTATTACAAGTTCTTTCTCTCCCTAATCACCCTCTGGCCAAAAGCATCCGAAAAACAGAACAAAACAAAAAACAGGAGAGGGGATCATGGAGGGGGCTCCCTGGCAAATCTATCTGTGACTTTGCTTTGAAATTGGAGAAAGAGGAAATGCATAGCAGAGAGAGGTTATGGAATTTAGCAGAGCTGGAACAGAGGGTAAATCTAATCAAAGAAAGGTTAAAGTATTTTTCTCCCCACCTGTGCTCACCTGGAGCCTCAACTGACATCAACGTCACCTCTGAGTAGAACCCCCCTCCCCTGTTGCTCAATAAAGTATAAGGACTTCTCCCCACAGAGTAAAAGGGTAACCACTGAGCAGGGGACAAGATGCCATTCTCAGTTCTACCCCTGGACACACGTGGCTTACTGCCCACCAAAGTTCAGCACCCCTCTTCCATGGGGAAAAGCTGTCTGGAGGAATGGCTACCCAGCCAAGGATATATTTCCCAGGGAAGCCTGCATCTAGGCCTCACGTGACCAGTTCCTACCGATAGCAGGGGAGCAGAAGTGACCCAGGTCATTCACAGGTCACATGAGACCAGCTCCACTCTCTCTTGCCCCTTCTCCTGGCTCAAGGTTAAAATGGCAGAACAGGAGCGTAGAAGGAGTGTGTGTTCCTAACTCACCCATTGAACACAGCCATTGGACTGCTCTGTGAGTCAGAAATAAAAATCTCTTGGGTTAGGGGGCTGGGCTTTCTGGGCTTCTCTGTTAGAGCAGCTAGAATTAACAGCTTAACATAACAGCCTCATCACCAATAAGGTTAAGTCAATGAGACGATGTCTTGAGCCAGGGCTCTCGGTTCTGAGGGGCTAGCACAGCTGTGTCCAGAATGCAACGCCACCAACCAAAGCGAAACACAAAAGTTGCCCTAACTGAAGTAAGACATGCTACAGCAAAATCCCTCCGTAGGGCTGTTTTTGTCCAGGACACAGGAGAGATCGTGGGGCAAGAAGTCATACATAGGTATATGTATGACTGATTCACTTTGTTATAAAGCAGAAACTAATAAAATAAATAAATAAATCCACAACTGAAAAAAAAAAGTCAAAAACTTAAGAAATAATTGTGTCTAGAAATAATTGTGCCACAACTAAGAGTTTGCGTGCCACATCAACTAAATCCCACATGCTGCAGCGAAGACCCGACACAGCTAAATAAATAAATAAATTAATTAATTAATTAATTAAAAGAAGCATGCATAGGGAGTAAGCAGAGGCAGGGAAGTGGGAAGGAAGATGAGTTTGTGGGAGCCAAGGCCTCAGCTCAGCCTTGAGCCATGTCTGTGTCTCTCTGAGCCACACCGCATACCACTGACACAGATGCCCTAGAGCAGCAGCTAGGCGTGGAAACCACCATCAGGACCGCTGTGGGCAGGTGATGCGCAAAGGCACACAGCCAAGGCTGTGAGTGGAGACTGAAATGCAACCAGCCCTTTTCTGACTACATCAGGCATTGTGGCTCAGAGCTGAGTTCACCTGGAGGAAAGGCGCCGGGCACCTCTTTTTAAACGTGTGTGAAGGTGCCATCCTTGACTAACCTTGCACCTGTCGTGGCACCGCGTGTGCCTGGCATAGAGACAGTGGACTAGTGGTGGCTCTGACCGCTGAGATCTTTTTCACAACAGGCCGCAAAGTTCTTACCCTCAAACCATTCTCAGCAGGAAGTCACATTCAAAGAAACAAGAATCTGATAACAAAATAAAACTGGAAGGCTTGCTTCCACCACTAAAAGAAAAATTTGCTGTCTCCCTCCTCCCTTCCTAGCCATCTTCTCCTCCCCAACTCAGAATCTGGTCCATGCTTAGCCAGATCCATGCCCCTGCTTGCAAGGGAAAAGACACGAATGCGCTGTGTTGCAGGGGGTTGGAGCAAAAGCCATTTTAGATTTCAGCCCCAGGGACCCTGATGTGTTGCTGAAAAAACAGAAGGAGAACAAAGCAGGTGGCAGCTGAGGAGACCTAGGCCCAGAGCAGCCAATGAGAGAGAGGCTTTGGGGACTGGCTACTGGGAGGACAAGGACAAGTGGAATTCCAAAAACAATGCTTTGGAGAGGCAACTGTGGGTGAAGTCATTCTTATAGTGGGGTCCTCCCAGGGAAGACAAGAAGTAAAGCTCCAACAGAAGGAAACAAGAACTTACACAGAGGTCTGTGTAAGGGAATCGCAATATTTCTTGCAAAATTCATCACTGAACAGGTATCATCTTTCATAAATGACAGGAATTTTCCTGATGTAGGAAATGGACACAACCTTTTCTGGAAGGCAGTTGGGTCTCTCTATTAAATATTTGAGTAGTCAAGCACTTTGATCTCACAAGTCCACTTCTAGGAACTTACTCAGCAAAAATACTCCCACCCTCAGAAACTTATCGAGAAATCTGTGCAAAGATATTCATTGTTGATAAGACGTGCATTTTTAGTTGCTTTTCCTATGGAAATTTGTCACTCATGTCCTAATGAGAAACATTATACACCTGTGAGGTGGCTGGTTAGGCTTTAAGATGTCATCTGACATTGTAAAGGAGCTAAGACCTGATATATTATCATTTGTTTCTAAGCCAGTCTCCACCACTAGATTTGAGTCCCTTGAGGGCGAGGACCACGTCTTAGCCACTGTCACTTTCAGACCTGTCACAAAGCCCAGTGTATAGTGTGTGCGCAAGTGCTGTTTGTTAAATGAATACTTGATTTAACTGGGCCTGGGTCAAATTTAGCCTCAAGCCCTCATTAGCACACTGTTCTAGGAGCAGAGTCAAGGGAAGCCAGCCTCACTCTAGGATGACCTGCTCCTCTCAGCTGTGTCCTTATTCCCCACTCCATGCAGTTGCTGGTTTAGGAGAGAAATGAAGGGATTCTGGAGAAGGAAGAAGGAGAGTGTGGCTGGCAGTTTAAGTTCTTAAGATGAAATAAGTCAGGGTTTTCAGCTTGTTGTCCATACCTGGAAACTCCTGAAATTACATGCAGCCCTTTTCTGGAGACAGTCTGTGGCTTTCATGAGCTTCTCAAAGAATTCAGGTCTAGGACATGCTAAAAAAAATAATAATAATAGTAATTAAGATTCACTGAGGCAAGGTATTTTGACTTAGCAAAGGCTATGTTCAGACAACCTACGCCAAAGACTAATATACCAAAGGTGGTTGAAAAACCAGGGGAAGAAGCCCAATGTCATACATAGACCTACAAATGACTCTACAAAATAAACTGTGGCACTGATGTTCCAGTTTTCCTCTTGCAACCTCTTAATACAATATTTCAAAGCATTATAAAATTTAAAAAGGTGATTATTATCATACTCATCCAGCTCATAAGTTTACCTTAACGTTATATGTCCTAATTAAGTGTGGAAAGGTATTTTATGACTTTTCAAAAACTAAGATGGAAAGAAAAATCTCAGAAAAGAACAAACTGAGTATTTAAAACATCACCTATAAGACAAAATAGAACATGGGATGTTTCATGACACCATTCACCTTATCGTAAAATTAATAATCAAACACTTTCAGGCAGGCAGTCAAAAGCAGTTAACTTGGTATGACAGCATTTCAGTAAACTTAGCTCAGAATCATTCTGGAAAAAAGCGAGGAACACCATTAATCCATTTCCTAAATCTTCAGAACACAAGCTTCTCCTCATCTAACACAAATGCCATTTCTTACCAAAACAGCCATCAGTTTAACCTCAAGTTATTTGCTTTTAAAAAGCTCTACTGCTTGCCAACTTGATCACCTTTCAAGGTGTCTTCGGTGTTCTTGATATGTCGTAATGCACCAAAGTTAGATTTGACAGAAAGAAATTTTCAGAAATTTGCCACAGTGTGTATTTGAGTACAGCAGGAAATTCACTACTGTGTTCCCAATCATTTCCTACCATACTTCTTTATGTAATATGTCTTGTCCTGAGGCAAAACTTCCTACCTCCCTCCACCCCTTATCCTTCCACCATCCAATTAGTTCACTACCATTGACCTACAGGTTAACAAAATAGCTGTAGCTGAGGCCACTTTACCCTATGCACAGGGAGATGATGGGATCACCAACACCACTTATTAGCACTTATCAGCCTGCTTCATTATGCTAAGTGCTATAAAAAGCAAATAATAAGATGCAGAACTTGGTCTCCAGATGCCTAGCAATCAAGCAGGGAAAAACCTGTACTTATACCAAAAAAAAAAAAAATCTGAGCCCAGGAGAGCAAAAGAGAACTAACCTGGGGGGGCAGGAGACTGGTTGAGAAATTACAATTCAGTTTTACATTAATTGGGTGAGTGATACAAAAGAGTCATTAAAGAATAAATAAATAAACACACACACATATGACATTTGCACTTTATAATACATTAAGACTGCTTTTAAGATCAAGCACTCCTGCATAGGACTTGTAAAATGGAGGATGCCTAGGCTAGTAGAACAAATAATAAACTGTGCATCAAAGATTGGGACTCAGGGACTTCCCTGGTGGCACAGTGGTTAAGAATCCACCTGCCAATGCAGAGGACATGGGTTCAAGCCCTGGTCCAGGAAGAGCCCACATGCCACGTAACAACTAAGCCCATACGGAACAACAACTGAGCCTGCGCTCTAGAGCCACAACTATTGAGCCTGCGCACCACAACTACTGAACCCCATGTGCCTAAACCCCGTGCTCAGCAACAATAGAAGCCACCGCAATGAGAAGCCCACACATCACAACAAAGAGTAGCCCCCGCTCGCCACAACTACAGAAAGCCTACACACAGCAACAAAGACCCAACGCAGACAAAAGTAAATTAATTAATTAATTAATTAAAAACAAAAAAAGATTGGGACTCTGTCCCTAACACCATACACAAAAATAAATAAAAATGGATTAAAGACCTAAATGTAAGGCTGGAGATCCCAGGGAGAGGACTGGGGTTGGCTGTGTGAACACAGCCTGAAGGGGGCTAGTGCACCACAGCTAGCTGGGAGGGAGTCCAGGAAAAAGCCTGGAAATGTCTAAGAGGCAAGAAACCATTGTTTCGGGGTGCACAAGGAGAGGAGATTCAGAGCACCTCCTAAGCAAGCTCCAGAGATGGGCACAAGCCACTGCTATAAGCGTGGACACCAGAGATGGGCATGAAATGCTAAGGCTGCTGCTGCAGCTACCAAGAAACCTGTGTGCAAGCACAGGTCACTATCCACACCTCCCCTCCTGGGAGCCTGTGCAGCCCGCCACTGCCAGGGTCCCATGATCCAGGGACAACTTCCCCAGAACAAATGGTGTGCTTCAGGCTGTTGCAACATCATGTCAGCCTCCATGACTGCAGGCACCCCCTGCATTGTGTACCCCTCCCTCCCCCGAGCCTGAGTGAGCCAGAGCCCCCTAATCAGCCGCTGCTTTAACCCCATCCTCTCTGGGTGAAGAACAGAAGCCCTCAGGCGACCTACACACAGAGGCAGGGCTAAATCCAAAGCTAAACCCCAGGAGCTGTGCGAACAAAGAAGAGAAAGGGAAATTTCTCCCAGCACCCTCAGAAGCAGCAGATAAAATCTCCAAAATCAACTTGATGTACCCGGCAGCTGTGGAACACCTGAATAGACAACAAAACATCCCAAAATTGAGGCGGTGGACTTTGGAAGCAACTGTAGACTTGGGGTTTGCCTTCTGCATCTAATTTGTTTCTGGTTTTATGTTTATTTTAGTTTAGTATTTAGAGCTTATTATCACTGGTGGATTTGTTTATTGCTTTGGTTACTCTCGTCCTTTTTTTATACATATATTTTTTCTTTTTTCTCATTTTGTTAGTGTGTATGTGTATGCTTCTTTGTGTGATTTTGTCTGTATAGCTTTGCTTTTACCATTTGTCATAGGGTTCTGTCTGTCCAATTTTCTGGGTTTTTTGTTTATTTTAAGTATACAACTTAGCGCTTGTTATCATTGGTGGATTTGTATTTTAGTTTGGTTACTCTCTTCTTTCTTTCTTTTTTATTACCTTTCTATTTTTTATATTTTTAATATTTTTATTTTAATAAATTTATTTTACTTTATTCTGTTTCTCTCTCTTTCTTTCTTTCTTTCTTTCTTTCTTTCTTTCTTTTTCTCCCTTTTCTTCTGAGTCATGTGGCTGACAGGGTCGTGGTGCTCCAGCCAGGTGGCAGGCCTGAGCCTCTGAGGTGGGAAGGCTGAGTTCAGGACATTGGCCCACCAGAGACCTCCTGGCTCCACATAATATCAAACAGTGAAAGCTCTCCCAGAGCTCTCCATTTCAACGCTAAGACCCAGCTCCACTCAACGACCAGCAAGCTACAGTGCCGGACATTCTATGCCAAATAACTATCAAGACAGGAACACAACCCCACCCATTAGTAGACAGGCTGCCTAAAATGATACTGAGTTCACAGACACTCCAAAACACACCACCAGATGTGGTCCTGCCCACCAGATAGACAAGATCCAGCCTCATCCACAAGAACACAGGCACCAGTCCCCTCCACCAGGAAGCTTACACAACCTTACCCACTGGGGGAAGACACCAAAAACAATGGGAACTATGAACAAGCAGCCAGCGAAAAGGAGACCCCAAACACAGGAAGTAAGCAAAATGAAAAGACAGAGAAATACACAGCAGGTGAAGGTGCAAGGTAAAACCCCAAAAGACCAAACAAATGAACAGGAAATAGGCAGTCTACCTGAAAAAGAATTCAGAGTAATGATAGTGAAGATGATACAAAATCTTGGAAATACAATGGAGAAAATACAAGAAATGTTTAACAAGGACCTAAAAGAACTAAAGAGCAAACAAATGATGAACAACACAATAAATGAAATTAAAAATTCTCTAGAAGGAATCAGTAGCAGAATACCTGAGAAAGAAGAACGGATAAGTGACCTGGAAGGTAAAACAGTGGAAATAACAACCACAGAGCAGAATAAAGAAAGAAGAATGAAAAGAATTGAGGACAGTCTCAGAGATGTATGGGACAACATTAAATGCACCATATTTGAATTATAGGGGTCCCAGAAGAAGAAGAGAAAAACAAAGGGACTGAGAAAATATTTGAAGAGATTATAGTTGAAAACTTCCCTAATATGGGAAAGGAAGTAGTTAATCAAGTCCAGGAAGCACAGAGAGTCCCATACAGGATAAATCCAAGGAGAAACACGCCAAGACACATATTAATCAAACTATCAAAAACTAAATACAAAGAAAAAATATTAAAAGAAGCAAAGGAAAAGCAACAAATAACATACAAGGGAACCCCCATAAGCTTAACAGCTGATCTTTCAGCAGAAACTCTGCAAGCCAGAAGGGAGTGGAAGGACATATTTAAGTGATGAAAGGGAAAAACCTACAACCAAGATTACTCTATCCAGCAAGGATCTCATTCAGATTTGATAGAGAAATTAAAACCTTTACAGACACACAAAAGCTAAGAGAATTCAGCACCACCAAACCAGCTTTACAACAAAGGCTAAAGGAACTTATCTAGGCAGGAAACACAAGAGAAAGAAAAGACCCACAAAAACAAACCCAAAACAATTAAGAAAATGGTAATAGGAATATATATATCAATAGCTACCTCAAATGTAAATGGATTAAATGCTCCAACCATAAGACATAGACTGACTGAATGGATGCAAAAACAAGACCTGTATATATGCTGTATACAAGAGAGCCACTTCAGACCTAGGGACACATACAGACTGAAAGTGAGGGCATGGAAAAAGATATTCCACCCAAATGGAAAAAAAAGAAAGCTGAAGTAGCAATTCTCATGTCAGACAAAATAGACTTTAAAATAAAGACTAGTACAAGAGAAAAAGGACACTACATAATGATCAAGGGATCAATCCAAGAATAAGATATAGCAATTGTAAATATTTATACACCCAACATAGGAGCACCTCAGTACATAAGGCCAATGCTAACAGCCATAAAAGGGGAAATTGACAGTAACAAAATCATAGTATGGGGACTTTAACACCCCACTTGCACCAATGGACAGATCATCCAAAATGAAAACAAATAAGGAAACACAAGCTTTAAATGATACATTAAACAAGATGGACTTAATTGATAATTATGTGACATTCCATCCAAAAACAACAGAATACACTTTCTTCTCAAGCACTCATGGAACATTCTCCAGGATAGATCATATCTTAGGTCACAAATCAATCCTCAGTAAATTTAAGAAAATTGAAATCGTACCAAGTACTTTTTCCGACCACAACACTGTGAGACTATATATCAATTACAAGAAAAAATCTGTAAAAAAAATAGACACACATGGAGGCTAAACAATACACTACTAAACAACCAAGAGATCACTGAAGAAATCAAAGAGGAAATAAAAAAATACCTAGAAACAAATAACAATGAAAACAGGAGGACCCAAAAACTATGGGATGCAGCAAAGGCAGTTCTAAGAGGGAAGTTTATAGTAATACAATCCGACCTCAAGAAACAAGAAACATCTCAAATAAACAACCTAACCTTACACCTAAAGCAATTAGAGGAACAAGAACAAAAAACACCAAAGTGAGCAGAAGGAAAGAAATCATAAAGATCAGGTCAGAAATAAATAAAAAAGAAATGAAGGAAACAACAGCAAAGATCAATAAAAATCAAAGCTGGTTCTTTGAGAAGATAAACAAAATTGATAAACCATTAGCCAGACTCATCAAGAAAAAAAGGGAGAAGACTCAAATCAGTAGAATTAGAAATGAAAAAGGAGAAGTAACAACTGACACTGCAGAAATACAAAGATCATGAGAGATTACTACAAGCAACTATATGCCAATAAAATGGACAACCACGAAGAAGTGTACAAATTCTTAGAAAAGCACAACCTTCCAAGGCTGAACCAGGAAGGACTAGAAAATATAAACAGACCAAACTCAAGCACTGAAATTGAAAATGTGATTTAAAATCTTCTAGCAAACAAAAGCCCAGAACCAGGTGGCTTCACAGGCGAACTCTCTCAAACATTCAGAAAAGAGCTAACATCTTTCCTTCTTAAACTCTTCCAAAATATAGGAGAGGGAGGAACATTCCTGAACTCATTCTATGAGGCCACCATCCCCCTGATACCAAAACCAGACAAAGATGTCACAAAAAAAGAAAACTACAGGCCAATATCACTGATGAATATAGATGCAAAAATCCTCAATAAAATACTAGCAAACAGAATCCAACAGCACATTAAAAGGATCATACACCATGAACAAGGTGGGTTTATCACAGGAATGCAAGGACTCTTCAATATACACAAATTAATCAATGTGATAAACCGTATTAACAAATTGAAGGAGAAAACCCATATGATCATCTCAATAGATGCAGAAAAAGCTTTCGACAAAATTCAACACCCATTTATGATAAAAACCCTGCAGAAAGTAGGCATAGAGGGAACTTACCTCAACATAATAAAGGCCATATATGACAAACCCACAGGCAACATCGTTCTCAATGGTGAAAAACTGAAATCATTTCCACTGAGATCAGGAACAAGACAAGGTTGCACACTCTCGCCGTTATTATTCAACATAGTTTTGGAAGATTTACCCACAGCAATCAGAGACGAAAAAGAAATAAAAGGAATCCAAATTGGAAACGAAGAAGTAAAACTGTCACTGTTTTCAGATGACATGATACTATAAGTAGAGAATCCTAAAGATGTTACCAGAAAACTAGAGCTAATCAATGAATTTGGTAAAGTAGCAGGATACAAAATTAATGCACAGAAATCTCTTGTATTCCTAGACACTAATGATGAAAAATCTGAAAGAGAAATTAAGGGAACATTCCCATTTACCACTGGAACAAAAAGAATAAAATATCTAGGAATAAACCAACCTAAGGAGACAAAATACCTATATGCAGAAAACTATAAGACACTGATGAAAGAAATTAAAGATAATACAAACAGATGGAGAGATATACCATGTTCTTGGATTGGAAGAATCAACATTGTGAAAATGACTATACTACCCAAAGAAATCTACAGATTCAATGCAATCCCTATCAAACTACCAATGGCATTTTTCACAGAACTAGAACAAAAAATTTCACAATTTGTATGGAAACAAAAAAGACCCCAAATAGTCAAAGCAATCTTGAGAAAGGAAAACAGAGCTGGAGGAATCAGGCTCCTGGACTTCAGACTATACTACAAAGCTACAGTAATCAAGACAGTAGGGTACTGGCACAAACAGAAATATAGATCAATGGAACAGGATAGAAAGCCCAGAGATAAACCCACACACATATGGTCACCTTATCTTTGATAAAGGAGGCATGAATATACAGTGGAGACAAGGCAGCCTCTTCAATAAGTGGTGCTGGGAAAACTGGACTGCTCCATGTAAAAGAATGAAGTTAGAACACTCCCTAACACCATACACAAAAATAAACTCAAAATGGATTAAAGACCTAAATGTAAGGCCAGACACTATAAAACTCTTAGATGAAAACATAGGCAGAACACTCTATGACATAAATCACAGGAAAGATCTTTTTTGATCCACCACCTAGAGTAATGAAATAAAAACAAAAATAAACAAATGGGACCTAATTAAACTTAAAAGCTTTTGCACAGCAAAGGAAACCATAAACAAAATGAAAGGACAACCCTCAGAATGGGAGAAAATATTTGCAAATGAAACAATGGACAAGGGATTAATCTCCAGAATATACAAACAGCTCATGCAGCTCAATATAAAAACACTAACAACCCAATCAAAAAATGGGCAGAAGATATAAATAGACATTTCTCCAAAGAAGATATTCAGGTGGATAAAAAGCACACCAAAAGATGATCAACATCACTAATCATTAGAGAAATACAAATCAAAACTACAATGAGATATCACCTCACATCAGTCAGAATGGCCATCATCAAAAAATCTACAAACAATAAATGCTGGAGAGGGTGGGAGAAAAGAGAACCCTGCCACACTGTTGGTGGGAATGTAAATTGATACAGCCACTATGGAGAACAGTATGGAGGTCCCTTAAAAAACTAAAAATAGAGCTACCATATGATCCAGCAATCCCACTCCTGGGTGTATATCCAGAGAAAACAATAATTTGAAAAGATACATGCATCCAAATGTTCATTGCAGCACTATTTACAACAACCAGGACATGGAAGCAACCTAAATATACATCAACAGAGGAATGGATAAAGAAGATGTAGTATGGGCTTCCCTGGTGGCGCAGTGGTTGAGAGTCCGCCTGCCAATGCAGGGGACACGGGTTCGTGCCCCGTTCCGGGAAGATCCCACATGCCGCGGAGCAGCTGGGCCCGTGAGCCATGGCCGCTGAGCCTGCGCATCCGGAGCCTGTGCTCTGCAACGGGAGAGGCCACAAGAGTGAGAGGCCCGCGTCCCGCAAAAAAAAAAAAAAAAAGAAGAAGAAGATGTAGTACATATATACAATGGAATATTACTCAGTCATATAAAAGAAAAAATAATGCCAATTGCAGCAACGTGGATGGACCTAGAGATTGTCATACTGAGTGAAGTAAGTCAGAAAGAGAAAGACAAATATCATATATCTCTTATGTGTGGAATCTAATAAAAGGGTACAAATGATCTTATCTACAAAACAGAAATAGAGTTACAGATGTAGAACACAAACTTATTGTTACCGGGGCTGAGGGGAGTAGATAAACTGGGAGATTGGGATTGACATATACACACTACTATATATAAAATAGATAATTAATAAGGACCTACTCTATAGCACAGGGAACTCTACTCAGTACTCTGTAATGGCCTATATGGGAAAAGAATCTTAAAAAGAATGGATATATGTATATGTATAACTAATTCACTTTGCTGTATACCTGAAACTAACACAACATTGTAAATCAGCTCTACTCCAATAAAAGTTTAAAAAAAAAGATTGTGGCTCTGTGTCATTCAAGTTCTGAGTTCTTGTCTCCCTGTCTCTTCCACCTGTAAATGTAGTGATCACTAAAGTCCTGATATCTTTCCACTATCTCAACCTTTCCTCCCATGGTGACCTTGGACAGAGTAAGAATCTACGGGGCCTCAGTAGGTTCCCTAACAGCTGCAAAGCTGGATGCCTGGGGCATGTAACAGCAGAGCACCCAGTGCTATGGAGTCGACTGAGAAGTACCCAGTCCAGAGCCAGGTGCTAAATCCAGCTGGGAAAGCTCAGAAGAGCTGACATAGGGTGACTAGGCTGATGCTTATTGGATGAATTGCCAACTCCAGGGGGCATTATTCACTCATAATCATTGTAGATTTTTACAGTTATTTTGACACTTTCTGGAAGATATCAGAAAAGTGTCTTAGGGAAGGATGCTTTTTTCTAATCCACACCGAGTTCCAACATGGACTAGCTGGTGGGCCTGAGATAGAGGGATCAGGTGAGCAAGCCAAGGTCCAAAGGCCAGGGTCAAGGCTGGACCCCATGGGCTTAGATGCCCAGCCTGGGAGCAGACATTTCCGAAGTTACAACTACTACCACTTTGAAGCTGATGCTCAAATCTCTACCCCTAAACCTGACTTCCTGCCACCTGTTCTACAAGTTCACCCAGAGATTCTCTGGGACCCTTAAATCCCAACCAAACAGATCTACCTTCTCACTTCCTACTTCTGTTGAAGGCCCCATTATTCTCCCACTGCCTAAGTCTGAAACCCTGAAATCACTTCGGAGTCCTTCACCCCTCTCCCACTTCAGTATTCACACAGGGACCATGGCTTCTACCCTAGACGGCCTCAAAGTTGTTGGTATCTATTCCCTTGTTCTCAGACCTCCTACCGTGACCCAGTTCAAATGTTCATATTCTCCCCCCTGAACCACACAATATCCTCCTAACTGGTCTTCAGACCACCAGTCTTTCTGCTTCAATATATTCTATATAATGTTGGAAAATTCTCCTAAAACACTTCTTGCCCACAAACCTTCACTAACATCATCCTGCTTACAGAATCAAGGCCAATCTGCCTCAAAACAGCATAATACCCCTCCACGCAGCCAACATTCACTACTATCAAAATCTTTATTGTTCACAGTTAACTAGCTAGTCATGTAGGGGAAAACAACATCTCCAAGCCTCAGTTTCCTTACCTGTTAAATGGGGATATTAACAGTACCTACTTTATAGAACTCTTGTGATGATTAAGTAAAGTAATATATATAAAGTCCTTACGATGCTGCCTCTTAGTAAATGTTAGTGTTGTTGATGATGATGATGATGAAAATGATCTCCCCAAAACAGCCCTCAAATTGCTTCATTCAAACCCCAGATCATGACTTCTTTCTCATATTCACTTTCAACCAAATTCACTCAGCTGTTACACCTTATAAGTGCGCTTGATTTAGCCATCTGGTTTGCAGTTCCCCTTTAACTTCCCCAAATTTGCCTTCTCTAGCCCTCAAGGAATGGAATGTTCTAGGACCCACTGACGGAAGTAATGAAGGGTCCAGTCCACTTATTGCAACACTCATCTGAACCTTTCTTCCTTGTAAAAATCGCCCAAAGCAAAGTTTCATTAAAGAAGCGGAGAAGACATTTCATCTCCACTCTAGAAAACGTAGGTCTTACTTGCCAATAATACCGAGCTACATATTTTTAAGGGTGTAATATACAGATACGTATATTTTCAAGAATGAAAGAGAGGCTTAAAATAGTTGAAAAACAAGGCGTGAAGAGTATGAAATTTGAATTTAGACAGATAATAGGTAAAAGACCCGCTCTTCCACTTCCTAGCTTAAGCTCTGCTCAAGAGAATGGGACCTTGTAAATTAAACAACAGGGGTCCAAATTTGAATAATGTACTTATTAGGAAATTACTGAGTCTCGGTTTCCTCATCTGTAAAATGGAGATGATACCCACTCTGCAGACTGTTGTGAGAACTAAATGGCACCATCTGTCAAGGACCCAGCATAGGGCCTGGCTCGAGGCACAGAAAGGCTCCATTCCCTCCCCACTCGCTGCCCCCTGTAACTAATGCAAATTTTAAAATACCTATTACTAGTGGGTGAGCTTTACTTTCCAATATGTATATGTTTCTCACAATTCTAGATGCTGCTAATTCCAAGATCGAGGTGCTGGCAAGGTAGGTTTAATCCTGAGGCCTCTTCTCCTGACTTGTAGCCCCTACACTCTCACTGTGTGCTCACAGGGCCTCTCCTCAGTGCATGCTCATGGAGATGGAGAAAGCTCTCCAGTGTCTCTTCTTATAAGGGCACTAATTTCATCAGACCAATGCCCCAACCTCATGATCTCACCTCAACCTAATTACCTCCCCAAAGCCCCATCTCCAAATACCATCACATTGGAGGTTAGGGCTTGAACATAACAATTAGTTGCGGTGGGAGTGGGGCAGGAGGGAGGAGGTAACACATTCAGTTTATAACAACATTATTTAACAATGCCTTTATCTATTATTATAGGATCCCGATATCTCTCCTAAGTCTCTATATCTATTTTGGGTAGTCCCCAAGAAATGTCTCCACGTGCTCACAAAACTGACATCAGCCAGTTTTCTTATCTCCTACTCCAATGCTGAGATCTCTGAAACTCTCAAACATTTCGCCAAGGCATTAAGTTTCCAGCGTTCCCAGAAAAAGGCCTTCAGTTATAGCCAAGGCTGTGTTGCCTCCTGTTCCCGCTTCTTCTGGGTCTGCTGTGCCAGCCCCAAGAAGCTACTCTGGTGCCAGAGCTGCAGATGTTGTCCATGCCCACCACCACCTCACAGCCAGAGATGTCAGTGTCCGACCCAGTGAAGCAAGAGAAGACCCCCCACTTTGGGGTTGGGTGTCTCAGAGATTTCAGATGAACAGCTTTCCTCCTCCTCCTCAGGATGCAGGCAAGGGCTCATTGCACAGGGAAGGGCATTTAATAAGCACTCAATAAGCATCATTTAACTCATGGTGCTTGAGCTAGAGAGAGTCCTGAAGAATGAATGTTGTACTCAAAATTGACGTGATCTCTGAATCCAAGGTCTGATTCTTCAATGACACTGTAAGCCTCAGTTCTCTCTCCCCTGAGCAAGACAAGTTGGTTCCTCACGTCAAAGCTTTCTACCAGCATGCTGCAAATGGGTCACTGCTGGGCCAGGAGATATCATCATTCCCTCAAAGTGTCCAGGGTTGCTGGGCTGGGACTGGGGAGAAGGAGTTGCAGAGCAGAACCCCTTAGGGAACAGGCATAGTTGGGATCCTTGAGGAAAGATGTGGGGACTGACCAGAAATGAGAAGTGGGGGAGGCAATGGAGAAGGAGGAGTGAGAATGACTCTGACCATGGTCAGCTCCATCCTTGGATGGCAGAAATCCGGGTTTGGGTCTGCGTTCAGCTTTTTACTTTGGACAGGATGGGCGTTGGGATGGGGATACATTTTCTCATCATCTGGTGTCTTATCTGTAAAATGGAAATGGTAATATGAAAAATATTTCCTCCTTTTCTAAGTCATGTGTTTGTTAGCGAGAACCAAGTGAGACTGTATCTGTGACGGTGCTTAAGCAACTGTAAATACCGTGGAAATATTATGACTAGTATAATTTTCTATCTCATTGAAACCTTGATTCTCTAGCATGCCCTCAACTTTTCCATCTCAGGGATATTTGCATTTTCAGAGACAGTCTAGAAAAAAGTCAAAGGAATGAAGGGTGAATGCTGAAATACCACCTTTATGCAGGAGAGACTTCTGATCTTTTTTGTTTTTTAAAGTATGGTTGATTTACAATATTGTGTTAGTTTCTTGTGTACAGTAAAGTGATTCAGTTCTATATCTATCTATCTATTTTTCATATTCTTTTCCATTATGGCTTATTATAGGATATTGAATATAGTTCCCTGGGCTATACAGTAGGACCTTGTTTATCTATTTTATACATAGTAGTTTGTATCTGCTAATTCCAAACTCCTAATTTACCCCCCTCTTCCCCTTTGGTAACCATAAGTTTGTTTTCTATGTTTGTGAGTCTGTTTCTGTTTCTGTTTTGTAAATAAGTTCATTTGTATCATATTTTAGGTTCCACATATAAGTGATATCATATGATATTTGTCTTTCTCTGTCTGACTCACTTCACTTAGTATGATAATCTCTAGGCCCAACCATGTTGCTGCAAATGGCATTATCTTATCCTTTTTTATGGCTGAGTAATATTTTCCATTGTATATATGTACCACATCTTCTTTATCCATTCATCTGTTGATGGACATTTAGGTTGTTTCCATGTCTTGGCTATTGTAAATAGTGCTGCTGTGAACATTGGGGTGCATGTGTCTTTTTGAATTATAGTTTTCTCTGGATATACGCCCAGGAGTGGGATTGCTGGATCATATAGCAACTCTATTTTCAGTTTTTTAGAGAGCCTTCTAATCTTGAACAGGGGACTCTGAAAGCTGAGTGGGAAGAGGATGGGGGAGAGGGTGTCATAAACAGAGTGGCTATAAAATGCTTCTAAATTTCCATTACTTTTTTGAACTTCCACAGTTCTTTTCCTCTTTTTTTTTAACCTCTTTAAGTTGTAAAGTGTCACAGAGGGTCAGAATGAGAACTCTCTGGTGAGGCTAAGTAAAGGTGAGAGCGGGAGTCAGCCTAGGGGGTGTGGAGCAATGTGGGCCAAGCCAGGACTAGTTCTGACTAGGACCGAGGGTGATGGTTGGGAGAAGAAAGTGTGGGCTCTGTGATTTCTTTGGTTATTGTGCCTTTTCTTCCCTCCACCAATTGGAAAGATGCCAGGGAGATAATGGGCCCTGAAGAAATAGACTTTGATAGAAATGTCTCTGACATTTAGCTGCACAGACCATTGTCCAAATGTGGTGAAGTACACGTAGTGAAAGATACCCCTTGGACATGCCTTCATTCAAAAGAGGAGAATTGAACATTTTGGGAGGGAATATAGGCTCGCTTCTTTTTCTTTTTAGAAAATATTTTTCTTTTCTTTCTTTTTTTTATGATGAGTGATATAGAGCAAAAAGCAATTAGTCCTGGGGGGGTGGGGCGGTGGTGGTGGTGGGATGAATTGGGAGATTGGGATTGACATGTATACACTAATATGTATAAAACAGATAACTAATAAGAACCTGCTGTATAAAAAAAAATAAAATAAAATGTAAAAAATAAATAAATAATACTGGGAAAGAGAAATTTAATGCCATGGCCTGGAAAAGCCATCTGAGGATGATGCTTTTCTTGTTGTCTTTTTAGGCCCAGTGTCTTCATGAGGCTTGCTATATAGTAGACACTCAAAAAATACATGTTCAGTAACCTACCAATCATAGATCAAATAGCTTTTAATTTTTTCTCAAAGGGTCTAGGTGCCTCACAAACAGATGAATGATATATAATACAAAAGAACATTAATAATTTTAAACAAACAGAAGGAAATGGAATAAGCAAAGAGACATTTAAAAAAAAAGAAAGCAATTAGTCCTGAATATGAATCAATGATTTATTCCCAGAGAGTAAAATGCCTCTTGCTTTTGTATAACCGTCATAAATAAATTGAAAGCATTATAATGTGGAAATATTTAATCCACTTCTACAGATACAAAAAATCCCCACATTGAACCCTATGGGGAAATATTCTTCCATTTCTTTTCTAGTGCATATAAACCTGTTTTTTCAATCTTGATCAATCCTATGTAGCAAGTGCATGTATATAGAAGGAAGCAACAACTTCTCTCTTGAAAGAGGGAGTGTCATCTTCTTTCTTTTTGCAAGATGATTGTGATAGGTAAATCTGATTCTTATTTTTCACGAATTAGTGAGAAATAAGAGGAGTGAACTGAGGAATCACTTTGCCGTATATGAGAAACTAACACAATATTGTAAATCAACCATACTTCATTAAAAAAAATCAGAAGGCTCTCTTGCATAAAGGTGGTATTTCAGCATTCACCCTTCATTCCTTTGACTTTTTTCTAGACTGTCTCTGAAAATGCAAATATCCCTGAGATGGAAAAGTTGAGGGCATGCTAGAGAATCAAGGTTTCAATGAGATAGAAAATTATACTAGTCATAATATTTCCACGGTATTTACAGTTGCTTAAGCACCGTCACAGATACAGTCTCACTTGGTTCTCACTAACAAACACATGACTTAGAAAAGGAGGAAATATTTTTCATATTACCATTTCCATTTTACAGATAAGACACCAGATGATGAGAAAATGTATCCCCATCCCAACGCCCATCCTGTCCAAAGTAAGAAGCTGAACACAGACCCAAACCTGGATTTCTGCCATCCAAGGATGGAGCTGGCCACGGTCAGAGTCATTCTCACTCCTCCTTCTCCATTGCCTCCCCCACTTCTCATTTCTGGTCAGTCCCCACATCTTTCCTCAAGGATCCCAACTATGCATGTTCCCCAGTCCCAATTTCAGAGACCCTCACTTTCCTGAAGTCAGGCAATTGCCTGATGGGCCCTGGGCCCATCCACCCTGCCCCACTCCACCCCAGGAACTCCACTCTACACAGTTCAAAATAACAAAGATTTACTGAGCACCTACTATGTGCCAGGCCCTGGTCATTGGAATACAGCAACGGAGGATTAGATCCAAAAGTCCTTCTTCCAAATAGGAACTCTCTTACTTGATTATCCACCGGAATCCCATAGACGTTTATTTCAATGGTGAAAGTAATCATAATAATGGCTAAACGTTATGGAGAATTTAGAATGTGTGAAGCACTTTTCTAGGCATTTTACCCTTACTAACTCCTCCAATCCTCATAACATCCCTATGAGGTATTATTCGTATTTAACCAATGAGAAAACTAAGGCCAAGAGAGATTGTCTAGCAAGGCTACCCACCTACTAAGTGGCAGGGCAGATGTACACACAGGCAGCCTGGCCCTGCCGTCCACACGCTGAACTATTATGCTATGTTAAGAACCAATGGGGAGCAGTGGAAAGGGAAACAACGTTCAATTCAGTAGGTATTCATTTAACACTAACTATGTGCTCAGAACAAGGAGTTAGAGATGCATGTAAGCGCCTCCAAGAGGGAGCTTCCTTCCTCCACACCCCCCTTCAAAGACAAGGCCAGCCCATGCAAACACACTTCCAACAGAGATGACAGCCTAGCCGGTGGGGCCTCAGGCCTCCAAATCCATTCACCCATTCTGTCCACACTCCCTTTACCCTGCCCTTCCTCTCTGACCCTCACTGACCCTGCACCTGGATGCCAATAGTCACCTAAGGCCTCCTTGTGTGATGACCCTCTGGCTCTGTGTCTCCAGTCCTGTCTAGCACCCCCTCTGATTCTGACACTCAGCCTCCAGCCTTCACACTGTCTGACTTGAATAATAGGTCAGTCCATTCCCAAACTAACCTCTACCTCCCCCGACCTGGAAATGGGTTAAGGTGCTAGCTTAGACTTCATAGCAATCCGCACAATATTCATGCTTGATCCACCTTTGTCCCTTTGGCTCTTTATTCATTTATTCCTTCAACAAATAATGTGCATGTACTATGTGCCAGGCAATGTACAAAATGCTCTATTTATATGTATTAGTCCTTTAAATCCTCCCAAGGTCCCCATTAGGTTTTGTTTTTTATTTTTTAACATCTTTATTGGAGTATAATTGCTTTACAATGTTGTGTTAGTTTCTGTGTATAACAAAGTCAATCAGCGATAAATATACATATATCCCCATATCCCCTCCCTCTTGCATCTCCCTCCCTCCCACCCTCCTTATCCCACCCCTCTAGGTGGTCACACAGCACCGAGCTGATCTCCCTGTGCTATGCGGAGATGGACCTAGAGTCTGTCATACAGAGTGAAGTAAGTCAGAAAGAGAAAAACAAATACCGTAGGCTAACGCATTAGGTTTTTATTACCTCCATTTCATATATGAGGAAGCTGAGCTCTTGGCACTTTTGTCAGATTCTCTGGGAACCATTTGCTAGTCTGTGAGCTCCTAGAAGCTGGGTCTACCTTTCACTTTTCTGCCCCAGGCGCCCAGCAGGCACATGGCAAAATGATTGCTAAATTGCACTGGATTAACAAGCCAGTTGGGCATTCCTTGCAGCCTGGCTCCTGCTAATATTCAGTACAGCTCTTGCTGTTCTGAGGGCCCTCTGTCGTTCATATTCACACAACAGAAATTGACATGAACACCAGACACTACCAGAGCTTTGCAAACTAGGAATGGCTAGAAATCTCACCCTCTCCACGTCTCCCACAGAACAGAACCAAAAGCAATCATCCAGGGTTAAGAGGTGAGCACACAAGCAGTGAGGGCCCCTGCCAGCCAGGTTCCGTCCTGAGGAGGTGAGCTTTCAGCCTGGGTACTTGGGAAAATCACGCACACAATATCTGCTGCTTCCTGTTGCCCTGGCGGGCCTCAGCTCTCTTCTGACGGACCCTGAGGATAATGAACCAATCACGCCACTTCGGGGCCTTGCTAAGTCATCAGATCCCTGGGTGATGCCATCTGCTGGAAGGAAGAACACCCAGAGATTCTGATCCCAAGGCAGCAGCCTTTCAAAGGGATTTTAGCCTCGGACTCATGCCAGACACAGAGGCACTAAAAGTCAGTCCTAACCTGACACTGCAGGGTTTGGAATTCAGAGCCAATAGACCAAGTGGCCCCAAGGAGAAAAGCAAATGATTTTCTGAAGACAGTGGGACCTATTGTTTCCTCTTAGGAACCCATTAATGAAATGATCATAAAAATAAAGTATCATTAAAAGAACATATTTAGAACAATTGTTCCCTTCAGCAGGTTGTAATCCCTGTAACTCTCAGGGAACAGCTTTGAGCTCTGCAGAGCCGCTCCCACGCAAGACTCAATCTGTCTGCCGCAGAGGGGAGTGAGTCAGCCTGGAGCATGGAGGGGGCAAGGACAGCCTCCACCCTCCCCACTGTAACTCAGCAGCTTGGCTGGGTTTTCATGCACAATGAGCTTTGAACCCCAAGTAACAGGTCACTTCTCTGTGTTTCAAAAGGAAGAGTATCTCAGAGGTTTCCAAATTATGAGGACAGTGGCCCACCTCAGAAGCAACTGTCCCCCTCCTAAGAAGGAATGATGTCCACCCAACTCCTCCCCAGTCTGGGTTTCCAAAATGCAAACCTCTCTGTACATATTTGGTCCCTCATATCTGTCGGTCCCTGGTGTCTGCAATATCCCCAGCTATAAACTGGACTTCACCAGACTTCCTGATATGCACTGCAGGCATTCATCCATCCATTCATCAAGGCTTACTGAGCAGGATTACATGCTAAGTGCTGTGCCAGGTGTTAGGGAATTCGGGCTGTGAAGGTTGACACACAGCATCCTCCCGGATCAGTCCCACTCGGCCATTTTTCTCTATCTCCCCTTCCCACAGTAGCAAAGAGGGACGCCCTGCAGGTGAATAAGCAAGCCTGGACATTGGCAGGTCAGCCAGGATTGGAGGAGCTCCTGCCTTCTCCCAGCCCACTGTCTGCCTGAGTTACTCTCCCTAAAGGCTCTGCCCCAGAAGCCCAGCGGCCAGTGAGGGTCCAGGCCAGGAGCGGTGATGCAGACGGCATTACACAGCCTCGTGTGCACAGAACACAGAGCTGAGCTGGGAAGAACAGGGACTGTTTCCACCCGGTCCAGCCCACTCTTACACTGGATGGAGGGGCTGATTCCACCAAGGGCCAGCCTCCCAAGCTTCCCTTCCCTGTAGCTGCAGGATGTCCCCTCTTCTGAGTCCTGCCCATACTGGGAACTGTGCTCCAAGTCCCTCCCCCGGGAGTCCCCTGAGGAGTCCTCTGCACGGCCAGGGTTCATGGACTCTTGCCAGGGCCTTCCCCTTTCTGCCCTGCCCCCTCCGGCCTTCTGTCCACCTGACTCCTTCCCCCACTTTCCAGGGAGCCCTCAGGAGGCAGTTGGCTCAGTGATACCTAACTCTGCCGTCATCCCTCCTCCATTTCCTCAGTCATCTCTGTTGCTCTCTCCTAAACACCCACAAATCTGCATCTAATCCAACATCTAAAAAGGTAACAGTCAGGAACCCGTCATGAGATGCTCCTGTCCATACCATGTAGGAAGCAGCTGTGACCTCCAAATTCAAGGAGAGCACGTCCCCGTGGCTGCAGATGACAATGATGTTCTTACACTTGGACCTTTCTCCAAGCAGCTCCTCAAGTCAATTTCCTCACGGGCAGGTCTTCCCTCACTGCAGCCAGAGTGGTCCTTCTCAAAATTCTGCCTGTCTGGCCTGTCACTTCTCTGCTGAAAACCCTTAAATGAGGCCACACAGCACAGTGGCTAAGATCATGGACCCTGAAGCTGGACTGCCTGGTTTCAAACCCCAACTCTCCCATTACTACCTGGGTGACGCTGAGCAAGTGACTTAACTTTTCTGGGCCTTGGTTTCCTCATTTGTAAAGTGGGGATAATAATAGTATCTGTCTCATTAAGAATTGCTGGAAGGAGTGACTAAAGTTAATATTCGGCTTAGAACAATATGTGGCACAGAGTAAGACTCCCATAAATTCTTATTTTTTTTAATGAAGGTCTTATTTATTTATTTATTTGGCTGTGTTGGGTCTTCATTGCTGCATGCAGGCGTTCTCTAGTTGCGGCAAGAGGGGGCTACTCTTCATTGCAGTGCGCGAGCTTCTCATTACAATGGCTTCCCTTGCTGCAGAGCATGAGCTCTAGGTGCACAGGCTTCAGTAGCTGTGGTACATGGGCTCAGTAGTTGTGGCTCACGCACTCTAGAGCGCAGGCTCAGTAGTTGTGGCACACGGGCTTAGTTGCTCCGTGGCATGTGGGATCTTCCCGGACCAGGGCTTGAACCCATGTCACCTGCATTGGCAGGCGGATTCTTAACCACTGTGCCACCAGGGAAGACCAAGCTCCCATAAATTCTTATTGAATAGAAGAATAGCTTCCCACTACCTCCCATTTAAAATCCAAGTTCCTTAAATGGTCTCAAAATGTCTTCGCTATCTGCTTCACTGACATTTTCCTTCTCACCCTCACACCCCCAAGCCAGCAGGCAGAGCTTCAGACAGTGAGCCTAGTTTAAACCCTGAGTATACCTCTGCCTGCACCCCCTCCCCATCTCTATCTCTATCTCTGCACCCCCTCCCCATCTCTATCTCTATCTCCTTCCCCATCCCCACCTTTATTTGGACTTCTCTTCTGCCTGGAAAGCTCTTCCCCACTAGCTCTTGGCCTAACTATCCATCACCCTGCTCAGCTCCTGCCCACACTGAGTTTAGTGGCCTCTCCCTGTGCTCATATGGCTCTCTGTTTTTTTCGGGGGGCGGGGCGTGTTATACATTTTATTATCCCTTCCTCTTTTGAAGTCTCTTTCCTAAACCAAATATGTAAATGATGAATCATTTGGCCAAAGTATTTGTGAACACTGAATCCAGTTGCTCAGTCAAAATTGAAGACTAAAATGCTGAATTTTTTGAAGAAAATGATTCCATATTCACCCCTAAGCTGTTCACTAGCTTAGAGGCTTCACACCAACTGTACTGGCAAAGAACAAAACATGCACTGGCCTGTAAAACAAAACAAGCAACCAGCTCATTATGACAATGAAGAGAATGCAAGCTGAATCCCTATCAGGTGGTGGCTGCCTGTTTTGTACCTCCCTCATGGCACTTCCTAGGCTGTATTCTAATTGCTTGTTTTCCACCAGCCTAAAAAACCCAGTGGTCTCCTCAGCCTGTCGCACGGTGCTTATTACCTAGTTGGTGCTCAATGACTATTTGATGAAAGAACAAATGTCCAAGCTGTATGACAAGTCAGCCCTCAACCATATTCCCAACCCCCAATCCTTCCAGATACACTCACTGTTTGGACAGAGCTCTTAGTGCCCAGAGGAAGATTCTTCTCTTCCCAGGATACTCAAACCCCAGATGGATGGGGAGCGTGGGCAGGTGGTGGCAGGGAAGGGGCCCAGGCTGAGCCTGGTTGACCAAGAGGTGACCACAACGAGCAGACTCGAACCTCATCTTCAAAAAGGCAGTGTTCCAAAGAGCACGGGACCCTGCAACATTGAGGGAAGGACACCTGGACCACTGGGTGGGATCAGAGACCTGGCTGTCCCACTCACTTGCTGGACAGTCTTCCTGCCTCTCTAAGCCCGAGTTTCCTCACCTATAAGATGAGGGGCTTGACGTTTATGCTCTCCAAGGGTTCTTCCAACTCTGAATATATTTGAGTCTATACAAAGATTGAGTATGACATGATTCAAGCCATGTCATTCCTCTGTGCCAAACATCTCCAGTGGCTCCCCACTGCCTTTAGAATCAAGAATCAATACTACGCTGGCTAACATGGCTGTGTGCTCCCACTGGTCTCTTGCTGTCTAATGCCCAATTGCTCATTCAGTTGAAAGTCTTCCCTTTACCCATTAGCCAGGTCCATTCTCTGTTCCTACATGAGCTGGTTATTCTTTCACCCAATGTGCCTTCCCTCCTCTCTGCAAATCCGGCATCCTCCCCCTTTTCAAGAACCAAGTCAAATCTCAGCTCTTTCGTGCAATTTTCCCCAACCATCCAAACCCATGGGGGCCTTGGCCTTCCTTGTTTGCCTACCTTTATGGTCCCTATACGTGGTATCATGTAGCGTTATTTATTGTCTTCCATCTTGCCGTCGTTGATTCCTATATATTGCTATTTTCTTCTCATTAGGAATGCGAGACTCTCAAGGAAGAGGCCCTATCTTCTTTCTTTTCACACTTTCCTCTCATTCTGCCTCACGCCTGTTAGGCAGAGACTAGCATTTAATGAACACTGGCTGAATAAGTAACTTGCTGACTGAATCATACATCTTCCGAGTGTTCATGGGTGCTCAGAGAAGGATGCTAGATGCTAGTGACACTAGTACCAACCACGATGGTAGTTTTAAAAAAACCAGGATGCCTCAGTGTTTCCTGATAGGCTCACAAATAACCACCCAGTGACCTCCCTTGTGAGCCTGAGGCCCTTTCCACTGAGAAAGCTACAGGTTCCTAACTCTCCTCTCTCTACTCTCTCCTACCTCACCCTCACAAAGCTTTGGCCCCATCGCTGATGTTACCAAAGAAATCAAATCCGAAAGGAAATGCAAAAGAGGAGAATCTATCAAACTGCCCCACCTCCCTTTGGGCCTTCTGCCCGATGCAAGTCCAGCTCTGACTTTGTGGACCCAGCCTACTTTTCATGACTAGTTTTCACCTAAAATGGACTCTCTTGACTGTCTATTCTGAAGTATGCAGTGTTGCTGCTCCTTCCATGAGTCTTCCAGCTTCCAGAGTCTTCCAGTCTTCCAGTTCCAGAAGAATCGAACACTCACCTCCTTCTTCACCTCCTTCTCCTGCACAAGCTTTCCATCATAATTGTCATCATAACCACACTGGCCACAGGTAACAAAGCACGTTCACAGGCTTTATGTCATTTCACCCTGCATCTTACCTCGGCTGTCAGTGGAGAAGCAAGATTCTCAGTGGCCCTGCTCTCTCATCCCCCCACAGTGCCATCCATTCCCAGACCACCGCCTGACTTCTATGGACAGAGTGGTTCATGGATGTGGTCAAGGAGAGTGTCCCAGACAGATGAAGAGTGGCAGGAGCCAGGAAAGGTGGCAGAAGAGGGGCCGTGACAGGAGGATGGGCAGAAAGCTAAAACCCAAAGACTAAAGCGAATTGTTGGTGTAGATAACAAGACCCACTTAGAAACCTGTATCTACCTCTTTGGGTATCATTTCCGGCTTGGGGTTTTCTTGGTGTCAGGATAAGGCCAAGTCTTAGAATCAACGTTGAGAGCAGCACTTCCTTTCCTCCCAGACACCAGATGGCGCCAGATACAGATTTCTGTTAGCCACAAGTCAATCTTAGAGACTTAAGAGAAGCGCTCCAGCAAAGCCCCAGCAGGTAGGCAGCCCCCACCTACGAACGGATGGTGCCCCATTTGTGTTGAAGTCAGTTTTTGTGAACTGAAAAGGCATTTCCCCATAGAGTTATTTTCATAAAAGATGTCTAGGTTCCAAACCCACCTACGAAAACTTACTTCCACCCCCCAAGGTAGCTGAAATGGTACACATTTGCAAAAAGAAAAACCACTTGAGGGGAAGAGGTGAGTGTGATATAAGGAATGAATACCCAATAGATAAAGAAGATGTGACACATATATACAGTGGAGTATTACTCAGCCATAAAAATAAATGAAACTGGGCCTCCCTGGTGGCGCAGTGGTTGAGAGTCCGCCTGCCGATGCAGGGGATACGGGTTCGTGCCCCGGTCTGGGAGGATCCCATATGCTGCGGAGCGGCTGGGCCCGTGAGCCATGGCCTCTGGGCCTGCGCGTCCGGAGCCTGTGCTCCGCAACGGGAGAGGCCACAACAGTGAGAGGCCCGCATACCGCAAAAAAGAAAAAAAAAAAAAAATAAAATAAAATAAAATAAAATAAAATAAATGAAACTGAGTTATTTGTAGTGAGGTGGATGGACCTAGAGTCTGTCACACAGAGTGAAATAAGTCAGAAAGAGAAAGACAAATACCGTATGCTAACGCATATATATGGAAACTGAAAAAAAAAAAGGTTCTTAAGAATCTAGGGGCAGGACAGGAATAAAGACACAGATATAGAGAATGGACTTGAGGACACGGGGAGGGGGAAGGGTAAGCTGGGACGAAGTGGCATGAGAGAGTGGCATGGACTAATATATACTACCAAATGTAAAACAGATAGCTAGTGGGAAGCAGCCTTATAGCACAGGGAGATCAGCTTGGTGCTTTGTGACCACCTAGAGGGGTGGGATAGGGAGGGTGGGAGGGAGATGCAAGAGGGAGGGGATATGAGGATATATGTATATGTATAGCTGATTCACTCTGTTATACAGCAGAAACTAACAAACATTGTAAAGCAATTATACTCCAATAAAGATGTTTAAAAAAAAAAAGAAATAGATACCCAAAAATGATTTTAAACAATGAGTAAAATTAGACTGAGAGTTCCTTGAGGGCATGAACTTCTCTTATTTAGTTAGCTTTCAGCTTTCCTGATCTTAGCACAGCCTACCACTGAACGTTTTCGCTCACTGAATTCCTGTGCTTGAGAATAAAGCAGGTGGGTAAGGAGGAACCTGAAGACTTGGGTGGATTTTCCAAACTGACTTCCAGGACTTTACATCCTAGCTTTCCCAGTTGTCTAGAACTTTTCTTTCCTTTACACAGATACATTGGTGGCAATATTCGTGCATTTATTATAATAAGATTCCTCTTGTTTTGTCCACAAATCAACTAGGCAAATTAAAAGGGAAAATGGAGGAGACAGAACAAAAAGAAGTTAGTGAATGGGGGAGATTTTCCTAAGGTATCTGGGCAAAAGAGGGGAAAGAAAAGGAATATTCTTAAGCTAGAAGAAGAAAGACAACAAAATAAAAGAAGAGAAGAAAAGGGAAGATGAGGGGGGAAGAGGGGAGGAGAGAAAATCAAGACAAGACAGGGACAGGGAGCAGGCACCACACTGCATGTTCCTCCCAGGATGGGGAAAGAAAGGTGGTGCCCAGGGAGAGATATGAGAGGCGACACACCCAGCCTCCAGCACCTTCACCAGGGCAGCTTATCCATACCTGCTGGGACTTGAGTGTGCCTTTGAGGCTGGGCCAGAGGCCAGGGTTACTTTGGTTTCACTGTTTAGGAGTTTCCTTAGTTTAGATTTTTGTTTCATAAAGTTAGAGAAGACCAAGCTCCAGGCTAAAGATCTTCTATTGGCATTTTGCAAAGGTAAAGGTGGAAGATCCATCCCTTCACCTTTGGTTTTCCACCTATATGATATAGGAGAAGAGAATACAGACTCTGGAGTCTGATAAAGGCTTACAAATCCCAGCGCCACATTTCCTCACTCGACGACCTTGGGAAAGTTACTGAAGGTTTACCAGCCTCAGTTTCCCCACTTATAAAATGGAACAACAATAACTTCCTCAAGGATGTGAGGATTAAGAGAAATATGGCATGTAGCAAGGCTCAGTGCTTGGCATCTGGTGCATTCTCAGACACAGTAGCAAACATTTTTGTTAATATTATAGGACTACTATTAGTGTTACAAGACCGTTAAGGTTACAGTGAGAACCAAGTCACCTCATGCCAGCCCTCATCTGTGGTCCATGAAGAGACACACCACACATCACGAAGCAGGATGACTGGCAGAAGAAGAAATAGCAAAAGGAGAGGCTGCTGGCTAGGGACTGAGCACAAAGTCACATCATGACCCAGGCCTGCAGGACAAGACTGTCCTCCCAGCACCAGAGCTCAGTGGGAAGATGTACATTCATCAGGTGGGGACAGGAGACATTTGCCACACTGCCCAGAAACGAACCCACTTTCTACTTGGGAGAATTTCCTCTTTTGTGAGTCTTCAGACAAGAGAATCCACCCCACTGACACTACAGGAGTCAGTGAACCATATCACCCAGGATTATGACTAAAGCACCTTGTGCTGCCTGCCTCATGACCCACCAGGGCCAACCTCATCCCTGCCTGTTTGCCAAGCCTGCTTTTCCAGCTTCCCAATGAGCGGCAAGCCCCAGAGTCTGTTTCTGTTCTTTACACACAAAGGATCCCTACCTGGCACCAAAGTCAGTGATGCCCTTTACCCCTTCATCAGATCACTTCCCCAACCCAGAAGCTACAGATCCACCGTGCTACCCTAAGCAGAGATGCTCTGGACCCCACACCCCAATCAAGGGCCACCAGCCCCTCCCTCAACATCTTGGGTGGCTGGATCCATTACCTCCCAGACAGTCTTGCTGACCTTGAAGAGCTTTGATTTGGGATAAGTTCCCACTTACAACAAAATACCATCTGGCTGCTTGAAACTTCCACCCATTAAACCTATTGGCTCATCAAATTTTTAGAGAGCACCTACTTTGTCACAGGATTGAAACAAAACAGAGTTCCTGCTTTTATGGAGGTTTGCAATCTAATGTGGTAATAACAGAAAACAAGAACAGAAAACAGTTATTGAGTATGTAGGCAGGTATGCTTGTAAGCTCTTTGCCGGAAAACGTTCCTTTAAAGCTTACAACTACCCTTTGAAGCAGGTACAATCATTATCCCCCATTTTATAGATGAGGAGATGGAGTTCAGAAAGATCAACAAACATGCCTAAAGTTAGATGCTCAGAAAGAAACAGGACTGGGATCTGAACGAGGCAGGCAGACTCTACCGCCCAGCGTCATACACCAAGGCATACTGCCTCTCAAAAACTGCCCAGAAACAAGCAAATATAGGGGTTCACTTGCTAACATGTGCTGTGAAGAAAAACACAATAGGGAGTGGAGTATGGAAAAAAAGATGACGGGCTGATGTTTTTACCATGTGCCCAGGTGAGTCTTGTTAGAATGGAGCTGCTGGGAATCGAGAGGGTGAAGAAGGGATTAGAGCAGGTTTAGAGAACTAGTTCTGGTGTGTGATGTTACCTAAAACTAGCCAATCCCACTTCTATCTAAAATCTCTTTCAATATTTAAAAGTGACTCTCATGGCCCTCTTTACACTTCTGCACTCTTTCTTAAAACACTCCTATTTTTGTGTTTTTATGCTTTGTTTCATCATGGTGTTTTGCCCTCGAGCCTCCTAACCCTCCTGGGGGCCTGCTCTGACCACACTGCTGACTCTGAGTCTCTCCCTCCGATGCCAAGTCCACAGGGGACCCCAGGCCCGGATGCACTGGACCGGCATCCACAGGCAAATGTCTTCACTCTTATCTGGAGCCTGCTTGTCTCTGAATCCCCATTGTCTCTTCAGCTGCTGCATCTCATTACTCCCAGATCTTTTCCCAGGAACAGTTCTCGTTCTATATTTGAACAACTGCTTTTTTTAAATCTTTGAAGTTTTTAACTTCATCATGTTAGTTTCAGTTTCAGCCTGAAATTCCAGGCCACTAAAATTATTTTCAAATCTCTGTCCTGCCGTCATTGTTACTAGGTTCCTCTGAGCTTTGTCACATCTGCTGGATTATAAAATGTTTCTTTCCTCAATCGAGTCATGTTCTTGAACAGAACAAAGCCAAGGTCAAGGACAGAGCCTTCTGCCTCAACCAGAGACTGTCTCACAAGCTGAAAGAAGGGACTGTTTGTTCCAGCAGGTCTGGGTACATCTGACAACAATAGCATCCAGTCAAATAGTATACACTCTTCTCCCCTAGATAGCACAGAACACACTTTCCTAAATGCCAGCAGAAATGGTAATACACTGTACCCACAGCTTTCCCTGAGCTTGCAAATTAATTGCCCTGTTTTGAAAAGTAGAATGATGTTCACTTCTTATATTTTCTTCCTGTACGAAGTGATCACTGCATTCATTTCAAGATGTAGACATACCTCACAGATACTGAAGGTTTGGCTCCAGACCACTGCAATAAAGCGAATATTGCAGTAAAGCTAGTCACACAATTTTTTTTGGTTTCCCAGTGCATATAAAAAATTTTATTGGGGCTTCTTTGGTGGTGCAGTGATTGAGAGTCCGCCTGCCAATGCAGGGGACACGGGTTCGTGCCCCAGTCTGGGAGGATCCCACATGCCGTGGAGCGGCTGGGCCCGTGAGCCATGGCTGCTGAGCCTGCGCATCCGGAGCCTGTGCTCCACAACGGGAGAAGCACAACAGTGAGAGGCCTGCGTATTGCAAAAAAAAAAAAAAAAAAAAAAAATTTATTTACACTATAATGAAGTCTATTAAGTGTGCAATAGCACTATGTCTTAAAAGAACAACGTAGATACCTTATCTACTGTATAGCACAGGGAACTATACTCAGTATCTTATAATAACCTATAATGGAAAAGAATCTGAAAAAGAATATATGAATCACTTTGCTGCACACTTGAAACTAACACAACGTTGTAAATTAACTATACTTCAATTAAAAAGTAAAATTTTTAAAAAGAACTAAAAAAATGTACATACCTTAATTTTAAAATAGCTTATTGCTAAAAAACAATGCTAACCATCATTTGGCAATGCAGAGATGGCAACCTTCAATTTGTAAAAACCACAATATTTGCAAAGCACAATAAGATCAGGCATAATAAAACGAGGTATGCCTGTGTTCAGAATCTCTTCAAGAAATGGTTTTTTTAATCTGACCTTTGTCAAGAGCTTGCTTATCTGCCTGCAGCTCTCTGTGATTTCGCATTGTTATCTGCAATAGCTCTGAGGCTCTATCTCCGTATCTCAGCAGAGCTCCCCACTGCCTTGCCTGGGTTGAGAGTAGCCTGACTCCTTTTTAATTTTCCATTCTCCCTCTGGAGAAAAGGCAGCATGCATCAGACCCTTTCTGAAACACACTGGGGAATAAATATGCATGAATAAATGCAATAAGAGAATCACAAGAGATCTTTTACTCTTGAATCAACTGCTCTACAGAGTGAGGATTTCTGGATCCAAACAAGATTTCAAAAGCCTTTTCTATTAAGCTCAGCAATGTTTAGAAGCCGGCCCTGCCTATCATGCCTTTTTCTAGGTATTGAATATAATATTCTTTCCTTTTCTGCAGCTCTTCCTGCAGGCAGCACCCTGAGTGGGAGGACCAGTGGCGGAAGCCCAAACACCAGGTGCCAGACCTGGGCTCTCCCTGAGTCGGTGCTGGTCTGTTTTGAGTCACTGGGCAAGTTCATGTCACCACACCCAAACCCACCACCCGCTCACCCCTCTGTTCATATGGTCTGTCTTCAAGGAACTTGTTGGAGGTGTTAAAGCAAAAGGATGATATGAATCTGAGTCAATGGCTGAACATTTCCCCTCAACTGAAGATACTGCAGTGAAAGAAATAAAAGCATAGTTACCTGATTAAGACCTCACTGACATCATGTAAGCATGGCCTGAAAACAGATGACTTCAGGGCAGTAAACTCTGCTTTCTCCTGACCATTTTAGAGTTTTGTGGGAAATTATGCCTTTAGAAAAACAGCAAAAAATGATAATACTTAATGCTAGTGGGCATAGGGCAAAATTAGTGTACTCAGGTACTGCCTGTCACAGATATACTTGTTCAATCATTTTGGATTGTTAATGCAAAGCATTGGTCAGAAAAAATTCACAACTTTCAGCCCAGTTATCCCACTCCAAGGAAAATACCCTTAAAAAAACAAAGAGTAGAAAAAAACACATAGGCACAAACCTGTTCATTACAATGTAAAAATGTCGGCCTTGCACAATCCCAGGTATCTATTATGCACTAAAAAATATTTGTTGAAAAGCTAAATAAGTCCAACAGTCTGATAATGACTTAATAAATTTTGATACATGAACAAGATGGAACATTACACAGAAATTAAAATTATAATAGAAAGTTATAAAAATATGGGGAAGATTGCACAGCATAAAATTAAATTAATATATACTACATTTCAAAATAATATTCAAATTGATTGCAATTCACTAGATATGTGTGTGCATGAGGATAAGATGGAAAAGTAAAAATATTTGAGCAAAGTGAGAGGATTGAAAGCAATTTTTATAATTTTACTAATTTTCTCTAATCCTGTTGTATTTTCTTTGCCACTTTAGAAGCGCTTCTTAAAGAAAGAAAACTACACCGCCTGTAAAGACAAGAGATGGCAAAGATCTTTGGGGTTAAATTTCAACAATCATTTTTAGAGTCATTTTGTATGACTCTTGGAGGGTTAACCCACCTGTGCAGGTGTGGGGCTGCCCTGGTGGGAGACATCATAAGCATCACTTAGAACTGCCCAAGTTAGTTTCCTCCTTCTGGAAACTTACAGTTACTTGACTTAATCTCTCAATAAAAATGGAGGTTGAATAACTACTTTGCCCCTGGATTCTCGTACTGTTTCTGAAAATAAATCACCCTGTTTTTTTGTTTGGTTTTAAAGTTTTTTTAATTTTTTTTATTTTTATTGGGGAATAATTGATTTACAATGTTGTGTTAGTTTCAGGTGTACAGCAAAGTGAATCAGTTATACATATACATGTATCCACTCTTTTTTAGATTCTTTTCCCATATAGGCCATTATAGAGTATTGAGTAGAGTTCCCTGTGCTATACAGTAGGTCCTTCTTTTTTTTAACATTGTCACCTTCCCTTCCTGTGCTAGTTTTGCAAGTGTTTAACAGGGCTCTTCTTCCCTTCCAGAAAGTCACAAAAAAGAGTGGCCCCTGTTTGACCCATCACCAAGACAGAGCAAGGTGCAGGGCAGGGGGCACTGAGATCAGGAATCTCTTGGGCTTAGGGAGCTGGGAGAACCTACTATGGCTCTCAGATGCCTTCTTCTCCCCCCCAAAACACATGCAAAAGCCACATTTTTAAACAGGCAATAACCAGGCTTAGCTAAACATGGAGGATGCCATGGCCAGAGGGGAAACTAGGTACAAATCTCGGAGCCCAGGAGAAGAGTATGGAAGGGAGAAGGCAACTCTTCCCAGCTCAGCCTCAGCGTTGCTGGGAGGACAGGTAATGAAGTGATTGTATATATGTGAGCCTCACGTGGAGGAGGAGACACAACTCTCCTGCCCAAGCACTGAGGAGTTCTGACTGAAGGAGAGCAGTGATTCTGCCGACGGATCTCAGGGCCAGGCAACTGTATAATATCCTAGCGCCTGCCTCGATATTAGACAGGAGATTGGGTCCATTTGCTTCTGCTTTAGAGCCACTACCTACAAAGTGCCAGGCATTTGACAAGTATCATCTCCCTTTAATCTCCCAACAGCCCTGCAAATTAAGTATTATTATCCCCTACTCTATAAATGAGGAGGCAAAGTTCAGCAAGCTTTAAAAGTTGTACCAAGGGCTTCCCTGGTGGCGCAGTGGTTGAGAGTCTGCCTGCCAATGCAGGGGACACAGGTTCGAGCCCTGGCCTGGGGGGATCCCACATGCCGCGGAGCAACTAGGCCCGGGAACCACAGCTACTGAGCCTGCACATCCGGAGCCTGTGCTCCACAACAAGAGAGGCAGCGATAGTGAGAGGCCCGCGCACCGCGATGAGGAGTGGCCCCCGCTTACCGCAACTAGAGAAAGCCCTCGCACAGAAACGAAGACCCAACACAGCCAAAAGTAAATAAATAAATAAATAAATTTAAATTCATTAAAAATAAATAAATAAATAAGAGTTGTACCAAGATGCTCACCATAGCAACAGAGTTTCAAACTAGGTCTGCCCCGTTCCCAATATGGTGGTGCCTTTTGCACTCCCCCCACACTGTTTTACAAGATCCAGCAAAGGAAGAACTGGGGGTAGATGAAGAGTTTAGTCCTTAGCAGCACCCAGCAGTTTGCCCAGAGTCTCCAAAATAAAAAACATGCTGCATTGGTTTGTGCTCAATCTCCTCTTTTTCCAGTCTTCCCAGTCACTTTCACTGCCTCTTTTGAATTTGGAGAGCATTTGTATGGCTTTTCATAAATAAGATTCTCTCTTTTTTTTTTTTTTTTTACAATAAGCATGCTAAGTTTGATATTCAGGAAAAACATTAATTAAACTATGTTTAAAAATCAGGAAACAGGGCTTACCTCGTGGCGCAGTGGTTGAGAGTCCGCCTGCCGATGCAGGGGACGCGGATTCGTGCCCCGGTCCGGGAGGATCCCACACGCCGCGGAGCGGCTGGGCCCGTGAGCCATGGCCGCTGAGCCTGCGCGTCCGGAGCCTGTGCTCTGCAACGGGAGAGGCCACAACAGTGAGAGGCCCGCGTAACGCAAAAAAAAAAAAAAAAAAAAAAAAAAAATCAGGAAACAGACGAGACAACGAGGGAAAACATTATGGCAAATTAACCAACAGACAGCTCAATTTTCAATTTGAATTTTACCTATCTTACCATAGCTCACAACATCTCCATCCATCATCGTCATGAGTGGGTATCCAGGACCTAATTACGGTAAACTTGGAACAGCTTAAGCCAAACCCGACCAAGACTTGGACTTCAGTGACCATGGAATTGTAATTTGGTAGGTGCCTTATTCATCCAAGAGTCCACCCCTAAGCCATGGCTTTTCCCGACCCTTACGCTCTTCCGGATCCCTGGCTGCAAGCACATGCGCACTATGCATCCCTTCGGAAGGCCTTGGGCAAGCCTGGTTCTTCCCGGTCAGTGCTCTAGGCACGTGACCCAAAACCTGCCTATCCTCCAGGGCAGAAGGAGCTCAGCACCAGCGAGTTGCTCTGAGGCAGTAGCTGCAAATTGGCAATAATCTGACCCCATTTGTAGTTGACGCATGATGTGACCCGAGGCTACTCAGCAATCAGGGCTCCCAGGAGTGTCTTGTGCGAGGATACCCAGGCCATCCCGCCAGGTCCCACCTGAGCAAGGCAGTCGAGTTTCTTTAGCTCTACCTTCAAGGGAAATATGCACCATCGGGTAGGTTACGGCTTGGTGTTAGGCAGATGTCTTTCCCCCAAGAATCCACACCTTTGACCTCACGTCTCCGAACCTCTGCCCTGTGCCAGATCCATGGTTACCTGAACTTTGGTAAATGTGCATGTGCACTTTGCACCCTTTCATCAAGCCTCCAGCAGCCAGGGCTCTTCAGGTCTGCCTGCGGAGCTATCGCCCGGCCCCAATTCTTCCATAGCCTCCAAGATGGAGAAAGAAAGCGCCCTGCAAATCACCCTGAGGCGGGAGCTGGACATGGACAACAGGTGATCCCCATTCAGATTTGCTGCGTGAAGGAACCCAGGTCTCACCAATAACCCAACAGGGCTCCCAGGTTTCTATTATGGAAGGATAACCTGGCTAGCTGGCCAGGCAGCCAATTTCCCTGCAGCTCTGCCTTAACAGGGAATATTCTCCAAAGAGTAAGTTAGGGCTTGGAATAAGGCAGAAACCTGGTTGTTCTAAGAACCGGATACCATGACCAAGACTCTCTGGAACCTTGCCCTGTTCCAGATCCCTGGCTCCCGTGATCCATGCTGCACGCACATGCGCAGTACAAACCCCTTCAGTGGGCTTTGGCCTACTAAGTTCCTTAGGTGTGTGGCTCTAGGGCCCAGCCCCGAGAACCTGCATAACCTACATTGTGGAGGAAACCCAACCCCCCAAAATCACATGGAAGCGATGGCTGAAAATGGGCAACAGTCAGTCCCCAGTTGGACATGCTTCCTGATGGGGATCCAAGGGTTCTCCAGCACCTAGGGCTTCCAAATGACTCTTACTGAGGGATACTCACGCCAGCCTGCCCAGACCTGCCCTGGCAAGACCGTGCAGTTTCCTGCAGCTCTGCCTTCAGGGGGAATGTGTACACGAGAGGGTTAGGGTTTGGGATTAAGCAGAGGCCTTGTACCCCCAATAGCCCCTCCTGTAACAAGTCCTCTCCAGACCCCGGCCCTGTTGCAGATCACTGGATCCCCTGAGCCGTGCTTGCTCAGGCCTGCACAGCACCGCCCCTTCATCAGGCATTGGGCAGCTGGAGCCCTCCGGGTCTTGGAGCTACAGCTGACCCCAACCTCTTGCATAGCCTCCAGGAGGAAGGGACCTACCCCCACAAGTCACTCTAAGGAGGCAGCAGCAAAAGGGTGACTGTCACTCCTGTTAAATAACAAAAACTCAACGGAGTAAACTTAAAAGATCTAAGTGGCTTTATTGAATCAGCGTCATCCCACCCAGCACGTAGGGAGGAGCTCCAAGGAGCTGTACAAAATGAAAGGCTATTATAAGTGGGAGGGGGAAGGGAAGAGGAGAGTGCAGATTACCTCATCCTCCTTTCAGGACAGAAAGGGCCTATGTGCCAGATTACCTCATTAATACTGACCAGAAAAGTCCAGACTGACAGGTTAAGACTACATTACTGGGGAAAGTTGAAATTGCCAATTAGGTTAGGTCTTAAACCTTGGTCTAGTGATATGAGCTTAGCACAAGTGACTCCATTTTGAGCCTGTTGTTTCTTCTGTAGCAGTCCCCAGTTGGACTTGTTGCCTGATGGGTCCCAGACTTCTCCAGCAACCAGGACTTCTAGGTGTCTCTTACAGAGGGATACCCTGGCCATTGCCCCTGGTCCCACCCTGGTAGGGGAATCCAGATTTCTCCTGCTCTGCCTTCAGTGGGCATACGCCCATTTGGGTAGGTTGGGCTTGGACTCAGGTGGATGCCTTGTTCCCCCAAGAGCCTACCCCTATGACCTGGCCACTCCTGTGACCCAGCCACACCCACCCGACCCTTGCTCTGTTCCAGATCTCTGGCTCCCTCAAACTGCACTGTGCACACCTGCAAAACACACACCCCTTAGGCAGGCCTTGGGCAGCTGGGGCTGTCAAGGTCTGTAGAGCTAGGGCCCATCCCAATCACTTTCATAGCATCCAGGGGAGGAGGGAGCCCGACACACATCAGTCTGAGGTGGCAGCTGCCAACGGTCGAGTGTCAGTTCCCACTAGGACGAGCTGCCAGTTGGAGCCCTGGGCTGCTGTGTCAACCAGGGGTCTCAAGTGTCTCTTACTGATGGCTATCCCCTTAGCCTGCCAGTCCCTGCCCTGGCAAGGCAGTGCAGTGTCCTACAGCTCCGCCTGCAGGAGGAATATGGGCACTTGAATAGGTTAGGGATGGAATAGAATAGATGACTTCCTGTGGCTTGGCTTTGGCAGATCCTCGTCCTGTTCCCTGCTCTGGGATCCCCTGAACTGCTGCGCTCCAGAAGCAGTATGCACCTTAAGCAGGCCTTGGGCAAGATCGGGTTTCTTACCCTCCATAAACTTACAGGTCTCAACTGCATTGAAATTCAGGGCAACTTAGATGATGGCGAAACAGAAAAAGAAAAGGTATCTGAGAGCTATCTCCCTTGCTCTGATTCTGGCTTCCTCTCTCTGGCCTTTTGGCATCTGCATGCCATCTCTAGAGCCCCATGCATAGCTTTCAAACAAGCTGAAAATGTCATCTTCAGCAAGAACATGGCCTCTGCAGGTGTAACAGCCTCAGCTGAAACAGGCTGGCTTCTTAAAGGACTTTGACGGCACTCTTTAAAAAAGTCCTGTTTGAAGTAGCAGCGTATGAGGGTGGGAGTGGGGAGCAGGGATGATGGGGTGGGTTCACTAAATTCTAAGGACCATTTGGTCTTTGGGGGACAGGACTCAGGTGTTCTGGACCCTAGCAGAGTGCTCTCGTCTTCACTGTCTCCTCTCTCCCCATTTGTCCTTTTCCTTCCTCTGGGATGCAGCTTGCAACAAGGTTGTGTCACGTGACGGGCTGAATCATCCACTCTCTGAAGGCTCTGCCTTAAAAGCAGACGGATTGTTCCTCCTGAGCTAATCCTTGTCGATTAGAAAGCCCCATCCTGACATCTGCCTGGGGTCCATCTATTACCTACAAGACACTCACTAATACTGCAGGCATGGATCAGAAGCTGGAGATCCCTAAAGCAGGCAGAATTACCTCCCGGAGAGCCAGCAACCTTTCAGGAAACCTTCACCTTTTAACTGTCAAGCGACCCAGAAAAAGGGCCTCAGAAAACCACAAGCTCTGTCTCCTTGCACACCTGCAGTATCGAATTGTCAGGCCCTAAGCATCAAGAGCAAAATTGCATCGTATTCTCAGAGGTGTTTCATACGTGATGGCTTGGTTTAGGGGTTTTCGTTTGTTTCTCTGTTTTGATTGTTTGCCTATCCTATTCAGAAGGCAGCTTTCATCCTGATGACGTTTCAGTTATCGCCATGGCTCCCTTTAAAACTGATAGTTTTGCATGGGTAGCCCTTTCTCTGAAGGGAAAATCTGCAGTATCACTTCTTTTTTTTTTAAGTTCTGCGTCAGAAGACAGCCAGGACGCAGTGAGGGGCCGTTGGTGAACCGGCGCTTTGCTGCCACCTAGTGTCGGCGTGCGAGATTGAAGCGGTAAAGAAGCAGGGACAGCTAGCTAATGGACGTGGGTGGATCTTCAGACGTTCGCAGTCAGTGGTCCACAGATGGAAGATTGGCCTGCCGGCTCTGGGCCTAATACGGCATGGCAGTGGGGGTGACATTTGTGCAGAGTGTTGGGTCACATGGTTGTTTCTGAACCGTTCAACTGCTAGGCCCTGACCACACACACCCACAGACAGAAAACGAGGCTGGCACTTGACCTCCTATCCCATCACCAGGGCAAGGTTGGTGTGACCAGCACCTTCCTCCACTAACAACAGAACTTTTCAGTTTCCCTCTGGTGAGTTCTCCCTCCCACTTGAATCCAGTAGCCTTCCCCACCCCAGTGTCCTTCCCTGGTGAATAAGTGGAAAGACAGAAGAGAAGGAGGCAGAGAAACATAAGCAGTGTGATGTTCTCTGGGTTCCTCAGTCCCCTACAGAGAGAACGCTGAGCACTAAAACCAAGGCTGTTGAGGGAGAGAAAGTGATCTTGAGTCCATGCACTGAAATCTCCAGGAGATGAAAGCTATCACAGTGATACGAGTGGCTTCTCACCAGGAAGGGCTGGAGAGGACCCTGCGAGTCAGCTAGAAACAAACACTCAGGAAAAAGAGCTTCAGGCTAATTTAATATGTCTGATGGTTGGTTGTGGTTCATCTGCAAGTTCAAAGCCCCAGTTGCAGCAACTGGTGTGTATTTATGTATGCCCCCATTTGGGAAAACTCACACAAGACTTCTTCACACCTTTAACAAAACTACTGCGAACTTCAACTAATCAGAAGGGTCAGGTACTAGAAGGTTGAATTCATTTTTCTAGTTAACTGAGAATTAATGAAGAAACTGCGTCTCTTATGCCAAGAAAATGGTTGCTGGTACATAGTTGCAACTCTCACACATCTGTGCTCTATTCAGTATTTCTGTTAACAGAAAACTTTGAGACGTGCTGATCAAATTTGATACAGCATAGAATGTGGAGGATTGATGGTGCATTATATGGCAAAATTCCATCCAAAAATACTTCAACAGGCTAGAATTCAACAGACTTCTCTTATAAGACATAAGACTAAAGTCCTGCAAGTAGGTTTTTTTTTTTAAGTTGACCACACAGATACAGGATGTACAAATTTGACTTAATAGCAGTCGATGTGGGGAAACCCAGGTGTTTTTAGTTGCCTGATACAGCTGCCCAAAATGGCAAAACAGCCTCAGGAAGCACTGATAGAGGTGTCAAAGATAAACAAAACCAGACGCTAGTTAAAGGACAGATTTTAATCAGTAATATACTATTGCAATAGGGAAAAGAGTCCAGTGTGAATTTGACTCAACTTTGACTTGCACAGAGGTGACCAGGTGTTTTAAAGGGAGAATGAGGGAACAGGGAGGGAGGGGATGCGCAGGGACTCAGTAGAGTCAGGAAAGTGAAAAAAAAACAGGAAGAGTTGATCCATGTGAAACCCATCTGGGTTTGCTAACTGGCGCTTACCGAAGTTAAACTCCAACATCCCACAGAGGCTGGGAAACAGAGACTCTATCTTCAGGTGTTGGCTGGAACAAACAGTCGATCCTTTGGCAGCCTTGTTTTCTTTGGCAGGTACTTTAGTGGAGCTAAAGTCATCCTAGGGATATGCCCCTGAGCTGTTAGAAATCATATTAGTGTTTCGTTTAAATCTTTATAGGCCAAAGTTAAGGCCTCGTTGAGAAAGGGCTCAGAGGAGTCCAGCTACAGTTTGGTCAAGGAGAGAATTTTTGTCAGAGGTAGTGTTTGGAGCAGAGAAGATAGGAGTTCTACTGATTACTGCAATGCTAGGATCATGCCTGCAGTGCTGCATTCCATTCTTCCCACCACAACACAAAACGGAAAGGGGACCAGGATCAAGAAAGTTGCGGAATCATGTCACATGGGGAAAATCTCAAGCTGCTGAGGATGTTTAGAATGGAAGACCCAGGAGAAAACTAAAGAGCTGTGGGAAAGGGGGAACAGAATTAAAAGCTTTCTAACAGAATTGTTTAAAACAATCAAGTAAACTGAATTGTGAGAAAATGGGGGTCCCACTGAAACCACGGGTCATCATCAGTTAAATCCATTACACCTGTAACCTGCCTTCACTGACCAAGGTCGTTTTAATTGTTGCTACAAAAAACTTGCATGTCCTCCAAACAACACTTAGCCTAAACAATAAGATGTTTGCCCCAGTTGTTTTCCAGAAGCTTGGAGTCACCTGTGTCTAGTTCGAGCTGAGCCAGGTAAAACTGGATAGGACCACTGACCCTAAAACTGGACCTGCACAAGCGTCTAATGAATGACCTCGACGTCAGAGGGCCAAAAACTCTAGTACTAAATGCCACCATTTTTTAATGTGCATCCTATGAAGAAGCATACAACTCAGATATGCCTGCACGGAACACCACCTACCTCACCTTTTCCCTACCTCCAATCACCTTTTTCCAGGCCTAAGGCCACCCTGCTTCTTTATTCCATAAATGTCCCAAGCCCCTCACCTTCGGGGAGGCAGATCTGAGACTTTTCTCCTATCACCTCACTTGGCTGCCTTGTAAATGAACTCTTTCTCGGCTGCAAACCTCGCTGTCTCAGTATTTGGTTTGCTGTGCATTGGGCAAATGGACCTGGCTCAGCAAAACCACCATATATTGGGCTGGCCAAAAAGTTCACTAGGGTTTTTCATAACATCGTATAGAAAAACCCAAACGAACTTTTTGGCCAACACAATAATTCACAGTCTCACCACTGTGAGAGATGTCATAGAAATAATTCCTGTCCTGGACAGGACTGGTCACACACACACACACACACACACACTAAAGTCTTTTCCTGGCTCAACTACTTAACCAGCTGTGTGAACTTAAGAAAACTTCTTAACCTCTCTGAGCTTGTTTCCTTTCCTATGAGAAAATAATGGTGCCCATGTCATAGAATGATTGTAAGAACGAAAGGATATAAAGCAGAAACAAATAAAAAAATAATAATAAAATAAAATAAAATAAAAAAGAACTAAAAGAGATAACAAATGTACAGCATCTAATTCTTGGTACATTAGCAAGTGTTCAACAGATGTTACCTCTTACATCAACTCTGAGAGTTAATGATCTGAATTTCCCCATGAGCAATGGAGAGGAAAATATAACACAATGGGGCAGATCATAGACTCATGAGCCAGATTCCCTGGATATCATGCCCAATTCCACCACTTAAATAATTTAACTTCTGTTTCTCCATTTCCTCATCTGTAAAATAGGTATCATAACAGTCCTTACGTCATGGGTTTGTTGTGAGAATAAATGAGTTAATATATGTAAAGTGCTTAGAAGAATACCTAGTATGTGTAAGTACTCTATAAAGTGGTTTGACCCACTGGATTAGTTAGGAATCTTTGGTGACAAGTACAGTCATTCCTCAGTATCCTGGGGGATTTGTTCCAGGACCACCCCCTGCCCCTTGCAGATACCAAAATCCATGGATCCTCAAGTCGCTTATATAAAAGGGTATCGTATTTGCATATAACCTATGCACATTCTCCTGTATACTTTTAAATCATCTCTAGATTACTTGCAATACCTAATACAATGTAAATGCTGTGGAAATAGTTGCCAGAACATGGCAAATTCAAGTTTTGTTTTTTGGAAACTTCTGGAATTTTTCTCCCAGATATTTTCAATCCACAGTTGGTTGAATCTGAGGATGCGGACCCCACAGATACAGACAGCTGACTGCAAAAGAAACCAAAGCAAGCTGTATTGAGCTAAAAGAGGATTTACGGGCTTCCCTGGTGGCACAGTGGTTGAGAATCTGCCTGCCAATGCAGGGGTCAACGGTTCGAGCCCTGGTCTGGGAAGATCCCACATGCCGCGGAGCAACCAGGCCCGTGAGCCACAACTACTGAGCCTGCGCGTCTGGAGCCTGTGCTCCGCAACAAGAGGCCGCGATAGTGAGAGGCCCGCGCACCGCGATGAAGAGTGGCCCCCGCTTGCCGCAACTAGAGAAAGCCCTCGCACAGAATTGAAGACCCAACACAGTCAAAAATAAAAATAAATAAAAATACTAAAAGAGGATTTACGGCAAGGATTCAGGGAACTCTCCTGATGGTGGCTGATCTTCAGCAAGAGACTGGAACCAGAGCCTGAAAAGTCCATCCACCCTCATAGAGCTTAAATCTAGAGGGGAGACAGATATTAATCTTATACTCACACATGTTTACTGTAAATTCTGGTAAGTGGGTGTGAGATAATATAACAGGGGACTGACCTCTTCAGGAGGACTGGGAAGGATTTCATGAGAAACTCAGTAAGGTGAAATGGTTCTCAACCAGCACAATACCATGCACCCGTGACCACTGTAAAATCTGAGGGTGCTTTTGGTTGCCGCAGTGCCTGGGACCACTACTGAGCAGGGACGCTGTACGCCCTGCAAGGAGTAAACAGTCCCACGCAAAGAAGCACTGTGCTACCCAAAATGCCAGTGTTGCCCCGATGAGAAACAACGTGTCATATCAAACTAGAGCAAGGCTGGCTTCCTTACTTCCATCATGGGCTTCCTCCTTCAGACCCAGCAACACGTGTGTTTCTGCCTCTCTGCTTTGTTTATTCTTCCCCATCTGGTTTATTTACTGAGTGTCCACTAACACTTTATTCTTTCCCAAAATGAACTTACAAAGTGTTAGAATTTGGGGGTGCCCGTCCCTCACCACCCATGCCTCTGGGTAATAATCCAGAGGAGTATAAATACGAAGAACAGGTAAGCAGATAAAGGTTGAAGAATTAGTAAAGTTGGGTGTAGCAAGCAGGTTTCAAGATAGAAGGAGGTACACTATGACAAAGATAGGTAGATAAGAGTGAAAGAGAGAGAGAGAGATTTGTCATAAAAATTTGACTTTGGGTAGTGTATATATGTCCATGCCTCTCTCTCGCTTTGTCACAGCTTACCCGTCCCCCTCCCCATATCCTCAAGTCCATTGTCTAGTAGGTCTGTGTCTTTATTCCTGTCTTACCCCTAGGTTCTTCATGACAATTTTTTTTCTTAAATTCCATATATATGTGTTAGCATACGGTATTTGTCTTTCTCTTTCTGACTTACTTCACTCTGCATGACAGACTCTAGGTCCATCCACCTCGGGAGGGTGGGAGGGAGCGAGACGCAAGAGGGAAGAGATGTGGGAACATATGTATATGTATAACTGATTCACTTTGTTATAAAGCAGAAATTAACACACCATTGTAAAGCAATTATACTCCAATAAAGATGTAAAAAAAAAAAATCCAGAAACAATTGTCAGGTAGAGAAGGGAGAAATGAATTGGAAGCAAAAGTCCAAAGTTAGAAACATAACTAGGTCTTCAGGAAAACAGTGTCCATCTTTTGAAAATACTAAGTAAAAAGGAAGCAGGACAGTGAAGTTCTCAACAGCTGTGGATCTACCGCGTGGTCCTGGTATCGACTCCCCACTCCCTGTGCTGAGACATTAGAACACGCCCTGGACTTTTAGAACCTTCCCCTGGTCTGTAATGTGGACGTAAAAATAGGACCTGGGGTTAGAGGCAAGAGAGCAGGTGGTCAAGGGCCAAGCCCCTGGATCAGAAAGCTCTTCTTTGAGTCAAGATCACCCGCTTAATTATTTCAGTGCAACCGAAGGAATTTAGTCACCAATCTGAGCCACTTTTCTCATGTAAAGAGTAAAGTAAAACTAAGGAAGAACATGCATCATAAGGTGGGTGTGAACACCAGATGTGGATTTCATCGTGTATCAGGATTCTGGGACATAGTTGTCATTTACTATTAGTAGAAACCATTCTTATTGTAAATATTGTGTATGTTTTGTTTTCATGACCACTGGAAAGAAGGCGAGAGAGATAATAAAATGCAGAGTCAAGCACCTAAAAAAAAAAAATTTTGACTGGATGAAATTGTGAGAACAGGTTAAGCAGTCTCTACAAGTCTGTCATCTTCACATCTCATACTGGAGCTCAAAGTCCTCAGGGCAGGCAGGTCGGAAGGGAAGTGGAGAGCAGAGACAAGCTGGAAATCACAATTACGAGCCAGAGACCATGAAGATGGACTGAAACCAGTGTCAGTTTCAGTTCTTATTGCCTTGACACTGATGGCATGAGTGTCCTGCTGAAGCTGGGGCCCTTCATCATGGAACTAAGCCAAGCACCCAGCCCAGGACCCAGAGAAGTTGAAGGAGGGTCAGGCAGGATAGAGCAGATGCAGGTCCTTCCACTGCCTCACTCACCCAGGTCACCCAGTGGATAAGCAAAAACATCTGTGAGTTGCAAAGTGGCTGCTCTTTACCTCTGCCCATAAGAATCTCTCTCATGGCCTATCCTTACTAGAGATACATAGGAAAAGAAATTCTGGGAAATATGGTACAGTCTACCTAAATTCACATGCTACAAAGCCACCACATTGGGCTGGAGAATGTGTCTTAGACCTGAAGCCAAAACAAGGCCCTTGTCTCAACGCAGACCTTGGGGCAGGTCTGGGCAGCCCTGGTCTAGAGAATGACAGTGAGGGGAGTGGCCTACCTCACATCCTGGTGGATGGCAGAATGGAGAGCTCTGGACGGGGGATTCAGGCTGCTTTGCCAACACAGTGGCCTGCCCTGGGGTTTTTTCAGGAAGCTAGTGAAGTTTAAGTTTTAGAGCCCTCACTTGCAAAAGCCCTTCCAAAGCCCTGGGGGCACTATCAATTTTGTACTCACACTTTTGTATTCCCCAAATTGTTCCGATACAGGTACTACACAACTTTAGTCTGTCCTGCAACCTGTACTCTAGTTAACCTGGCCCAGGGGTGTCTGATGGTCACTGATCTCCCTAATAAGATGAGCTATTTCTCCCCTCGTGGGGAAAAGCAAGTGAAGAGTGGAGAGGTGGCAGAATCTTTTTCCCCCAGAGCTCTTAGGGGAAAGAAATATTGCCTGAGTTTCATTCTTTAAGACAGATGATGGAACACTAAGGAAGGAGGGAAATAGTAGCATTGTGTGAAGAAACCAGCCACCCGATGAGTTTGCTCGCAAACTCATTTCCTTTTCTTCAGTCACAGATCTAGACATTTCCCATCCTCTCCTGTGGCCTGTGACAGATTTCTAATGGAATATGAGAGGAAGTGGTATGCACTATTTCCAGCTTTCACTGATAAGAACCATCTGTACACATCTGTCCATGTTCTTTCCCCTTCTGGCTGATGGGAAAGAAAGAAGACACCCACCCCCACTACTACCAAGTGAAACTCACTCGACAGTCTGTGTTAAAAATGGTGGAGCCGGGCTTCCCTGGTGGCACAGTGGTTGAGAGTCCGCCTGCCGATGCAGGGGACATGGGTTCGTGTCCCAGTCCGGGAAGATCCCACATGCCGCGGAGCGGCTGGGCCCGTGGGCCATGGCCGCTGAGCCTGCGCGTCCGGAGCCTGTGCTCCGCAACGGGAGAGGCCACAACAGTGAGAGGCCCGCGTACTGCAAAAAAAAAAAAAAAAAAAAATTGGTGGAGCCACAACATGGCGTCTTCCTACCAGGAAGCCACCTTAGAATGTCACAGGAGTGAAAACCAAAGTCTTATTGAATAAAATACTAAGATTCAGGGTTTTACTTGTTGCAGTATCTAAGATCCTTAACAAAGACACATACCTATATAATGTAATAAAGAAAATTAGATACATTTAAAATTAACCAGTTTTTTAAAATCAGAAATAGAGGTCATACAAACAGTGTAGTATAGGAGGCTAAAGAGAGAAAGAACTGTTTGGTCATCAGAGGAAGCTCAATGGAAAAGATGGATTGTACGTTGGACATTATAAATTAGAGTTTTAAAAGGAAAAGGTGAAAGGAGATAGATCCACATGAAAAGAACAGTAAGCTGAAACTAAGATGTGAAAAGAATAATAGGGGACTGGTTGGAACATACATTTTATGTAAGAGAATAGTGAGAGATTAGACTGAAATAGTATGTTGATTCAATTCTGGAATGTTTTAAATGACAGGCTAAGGAATTTGAACATTACATTGCCAACAGTGAGTCATTGAAGGCTTTTTTTTTTTTTACATCTTTATTGGAGTATAATTGCTTTACAATGGTGTGTTATTTTCTGCTTTATAAGCAGAGGGTTGACATATCCAGATAGAACTTTAGGAAGATGGTGCTGCCAGCAATGGCAGGATGGCCTGGAAGGCAGAGAGGAGAACCCAGAGCCACAATCCAAGGACACGGTAACCAGTGTCTGACTGAGATCAGTGTTCAGGACAATTCACCGTGAGTCTCCCTCATCTTAGTTTCTGAGATACTGTGAAAATGTGCTGTAAACTCCCAAGCACAATACAAATACCATGTATTAGTCTTATTATTACTAACATTATCAAATGAAAAAGATGGGATGAAATTGCAATAAGCCAATGTTTGCTGCTTAAGAAAGCAACCCACACAGAGAGCTGGATGGGTGGAGAGAGGGCAAAAGGTTAAACTAATGGCTAAAGTGAGGTTTGGGAATTAATTTTTAAAACTGTCCCATTCTCCCCATTAGCATGAAACATTCAGTCCTCCACATCAGAACCAGTGGGAAGCATCTCATCAGGAGCTGAAGAGCTACGCAGAAAGAAATATACTGGGAAGTATTGGAAAGAAGACTCTACCATAAATAATGGTGAATATATCTTTGGTGACCCTAAAATTTTACTTTAAGTACACCTTCAATGTTGCCTTCTCCTCCTAACTTCATTTATCCTCCACTCTTCACTTTTTAGATCCACAAGTTGCATCATAAAAGATACTGTGACCGGCAGCTTCGCTAAAATTACAACTGATAGCACTTAGCCAGGATTGGAGGGAACAGCTCTAGACCTCTAAACCTAGCATATTACTGGAGGCCAAATGCTTTTTAAAGGACTTTCAATGTCCATACAGGATAAATTGGAGGGAGGGAGGATCAAATTTGTGTTTTCTTTTGTATTTGGATAAAAGCAAGAGGGAAGAATCACCCCAAGGGGCCATAGAACCAGGGAAATGCTTTTCTACTCTGCTACCTTTTAAGTGCATTGCACTGAAATATTTATGCTTGCTGCATTTCAAATATACAAAATCATATAAATGCTAAACTCATGACATTATTAATTTATCAGATATCTACGGGCCTATGTCTCCAATAATCAAAGAGAGTCTTTAAACAATAAATAACTTTTTAAAATATACCAAGGTAAAATAGTGAAGTCAGCAGGAATGAATGGATACTTAATGAAGCACAGAAACATGAGGTCAAATAGAGGAAAGAGAGTTCAGTTCAGAAACACTCACTGAGCCTCTAGTGTATAACAGGTATTTGTGTTGGTTTCTAGAAATACAAAAATGAAGGAGACTCAACTGCTGTTCTTGGGAAGCTTCATCCAATGAGGTAGAAAGATGCCTAAAAAACTAAAACTGGGACTATGATAGAAACTATGACCTTCAAAAGGCTACATTGTCAACAAAAGAGTGACATTGGGAATGTTCACCAACTGGCATAGGAAAAATTACATGGAAGATCATCCATCCTTTAAAAAAAAAAAAAAAAATCATCCAACCTTGTCTGGGCTCTGTGTGAGAGAAAAAGTCTATCTTGATAGTTTAAACATTTGAACTGAGACACTGGATTTAGCACTGGTTCAAACATTGGAAACAAGAAAACCCCAAGTTTAAAAATTAACATTAAAATTGGGCCTGGACTGGCATGGCAGAGGGGTTTTCTCCAAGATGGTTGCAAGAACATTTCCCAGGCCACAGGTTCTTCTTCCAGTTTGACTTTGGCATACCTACTATCAAAATGTAGAGTCCACCTTCCCTCGCCCTTGAATCTGGGTGGGTTAAGACTATGACAGAAGAGATATTATATGACTTCCAAGGCTACGTCATAAAAGGCAAGACAGCTTTTTTTAATAGACTTTATTTATTAGACAAGTTTTAGGTTCACAGCATAATTGAGAGGACGGTACAGAGATTTCCCCTATACCTCCTGCTTTTATACATGCAAGCCTCCCCCCTTATCAACATCCCCCATCAGAATGGTACGTTTGTTACAACTGTTGAACCTACATACACATCATTATCACCCAGAGTCCATAGTTTACATTAGAGCTCACACTTCATGTTGTATCTTCTATGGGTTTGAACAAACGTATGACATGTATCCTACATTACAGTATCATACAGAGGATTTTCACTGACCTAAAAATCCTCTGTTCTCCTCCTATGCATCTCCCTCCCCACTGAGTCCCTGGCAACCACTACTCTTTTTACTGAGAGATGGCTTTTTTCTGGTTCTCTTCGGGATGTTGGCTCTTAGAACTCGGCCGCCATGCCAAGAGCTCAAGCAGTCACTTGAAGGGGCCACACGTAGGCATTCCAGCCAACAGTTCTGGCTGAGGTCCCAGCCAACAGCCAGCATCAACCACCAGACATGAACTTAAGAAGCCTTCAGATGAGAAGCCTTATGAAGCCTTCAGATAAGAAGGCTTCAACCCTTGGTTCCTCTCAGCTGAGGTTCCAGGTACCATGGAGCAGAGACCAGCCATCCCTACTCTGCCCTTTTTGAATTTCTGTCCGACAGAAGCCATAAGCATTACAGATCATTGTTGTTTGTACCACTATGGAATATATGCCTGACAGGAGACAATTTCCATTTCGACTAGGTGTCAATGATCACTGAGTTCTCCACTTAGAGGTTTATACCTCTGATGACGGGATAAAATTTCCACACAGCAGCTTCCTGGTCTGTACATTTCAATCGTGTTTCTCTTCCACTACCCAAACTCCTCTAGTGCCAGGTGCCATAGGGCATGTTTGTGTCACAGTGCAATCTCTGGCACTGCATTTTCATGTCATGACCAGTAGGAGTCTCCCTGGATGCCATTTTTGGCAGGATTGATGGGAGGCCAACAATAGCATGGAAATGACTGAGACCCCATATATATATTTCACTAAATCCAAACTATTAAACGTATTTCCAAATCCAATTTCCTTTTAGTCAGATTCCAAAAATGCCCAACACCACCCAATACAAAGAGAAGTGTTACAGAAGGAGATGGGAAGAAAAATTGGACTTAACCAGATGGTATAAAAATATCTTAGATTTGCAAATTTTACAAAAATATGTGATCATATGAACATATTGCTGTGTCCCTTCCCACAGCATTCACTGGAAGAGGCTTATACAAGCATGGGGCCGTAAAGCTAAGTTTCATTAGCTTTCACTAGATCCACCTCTGCTAGCAAACAAATATCATTCAAAACCTGTACAGAGAAACAAACTACTCATAAGAATGATGGGCACAAGAAATAAAGAGGCTTTTCATTGAAAAGAAGCTCAAATGGCCATAATACTATGATAAGATATTCAACCTCAGCAAAGATGGAATTTAAAACAACCAGATAAAATTTTGGACCATTCAAATCGAAAAATATTAATAGCTCAGTAAAACAGGGTGTTAGCAAAGTTGGAAACATATATTACTACTAAGATCGAAAACTGATACAACCAGTTTAGAGAACAATTTAACATCACTGTTGATAACAGAAAACAAGTGAAAATTAACTGTCCTAAGTAGGGGCATGACAAACTAAGATTTGTTCATAAAATGGAAAACTAATAAATGATGACAGAACAATTAAAATGAATTAACTGTAACTAGGTTTATAAATGTGGATATATTTTTAAATCATTTGTTGAATTGCTTAAAAATGTGTCAAAATGACTTGTAGAGGTTGACATCATTTACCTATAATTTAAGATATATAAAATAATTATGTGTATTAGTTATGGATTCATATACGTTAGGAGATTTACAAGAGCATACGTGGGAGTGATATATGTCAACTTCAAGATTGTCAAGTACTGTGAAGGATCTAAGAATTTGCCCTCCTTCTAAACTAACAAGGTAGCTTGCCAGTTTTATGGATGCTGGCAAAAGACACGAGATTCCTGGGTCAGAGACAAAGAACGTCATCACTCACGGCAGAGCAGGCAGCACGCACTTGATGTTTGCATCAGTTCCCCTTGCCTCGCAAGTCTCACAAGGGTGTTGCTGAGTGGCCCAGGTGGAGATTGTACACACAATGGGTTTCTCTCATAGCTGAGGAACCCCCAAGCTTTTATGATGAACTGTAAGAAAACTTGAACCCTGGAGGGAGACACTCTCTTTATTGTACCAGATAGTAAACAAAGCTGCCCTCTACTCATAGGGAGAAAGCATCTCCATCTTCTAAGATTGTTCACTCTACAAACAACCTTGAAAAGATAGTCTGGAACAAAATCTGTCAGTGCTTCTGCTCACAAGATGTGCAGAAACATGAGCAATGTCTCTGAAAAGTTATTTCAGGGAAAGAAAGGTGGGGAAATATATTGGAGTGTGAAGCTTTAGTATCTGTAATATTGTTTTTTTAATAAAAGGGAAAAACTTTTCTAATTTAACATAAGAAAAAATTTTAAAGAATGATTTGAAGTAGATATGGCAAATGTGAACATCTATTTTTTTAAAGGAATGGGAAGCAGTATTTCTCACTACTTTATTTTTTATATTATATATATATTTTTGGCAGTACGCGGGCTTCTCACTGCTGTGGCCTCTCCAGTTGCGGAGCACAGGCTCCGGACACGCAGGCCCAGCGGGCATGGCTCACGGGCCCAGCCGCTCTGCGGCACGTGGGATCCTCCCAGACCGGGGCACGAACCCACATCCCCTGCATCGGCAGGTGGACTCCCAACCACTGCACCACCAGGGAAGCCCTAAACATCTATTTAATATTGTTGGTGGGGATGTATATTTCTGCTATCTTATTATCTGTAATTTTCTGAATGTTTAACATATTTAAAATATTCCTTTTTAAACATGAAATTAATTGGAGCCAGGTGCTTCTAGCTGCTCCCATCTATATTCACACAGGCCATTTTATGGGGCTGTTCTCAGAATCTTCTCTCCTTTGGCCAAGGGAGGCTCCATTCCTGGCTTCCTGTCTTTGACACCAAAACTCAGAGAGGAGACTACAGTTGGTCTTTGGATACACAGAAGATTTACCTATATTTCAAAAGAAGTTCTGACTCAGTCTTCCTTGGAAAAGCAAACAGCTAACTGAGGTATTTTCCTCAGTGAGGGTAAAGGGCAGAGGGTCTATTACTGTGGTTTCCATTTCTGGCTAAATGAGGGTAATGGCAGTGGGATCGAGAAAAGGAGGTGGTACAGTTGAACCAAAAAGTATTCCTGAGGTGGCATAGACCAAGTTTATTGGCTAATCAGACGTGGCAGACGAAAGAGAGCAATTCTCTGATAACTCACAGGGCTCTTGTACCTGAGTCAATAGTGATGTCATTCATCTAAACAGGGAATATATTGAAAGAGAAGTTATTAACTTCAGGCTTACATGTGTTGACATTGAGGCACTCATAGGACACAGAAGTGGAGATGTCCTGTAGGCCATAGCACATATAGGTCTGGAACCAAAAGAAGAGGCCTAGTCTCAAGAATTTATGAGTCATTGGCACATGCATTGAAAGCTGAAGCCATGGGCTGAGCATATCACTCAACAAGCAGTAGGTCTTAACTTTGGAGAGTGATGGATCCTATTGGAAATCTAATGAAAGCTATGGATCCCTTACTTTTACACCATCCCCATCAAACTTACCCTATGAGCATATACATACATTTCTGCCTACACCAAAGCCCTTGCTTATGGAGTTGCTGGTACCCCAGGTTTCTGTATATTTGTTAAATGAATTAAGGGCATTCAAGAAAGTGCCCTTATCTTACCTATGGTGTAACTCTTCAGGACTCATAGGGCACTAGCCCTACACAGCATGAGACCAGGGCATTGGAAGAAGGTTGTGCTTTCTCTACTTCCATTTCCCTCCCTATGTAAACCCACTAATGGGGTTCCCGCCTCTTAAACAACAGTCTAATGATTGATCCTGGGCAGTTTCATTATCACAAGCCCAGGGCCTCTGTTGGACTGCCTGGGGTCTGAACTGGTAAATAAATCCTATGCCTGTGGTTGTGCGTGCTGTGACCCTGCAGGACTCACCAGCTGCTTCCTGATTGGTTACGTGAAATCTCACCAACTCTGGGCCATGCTACAAGTCTGGAGTTTTGCAACAACTTGGAGAGAAGAAAATCTAAAGATGGCACGCAGCGTTTCTAGGTCTCAGACCATATCAAGCACTTGGCAGGGAGACACTCGCTCGATCTAGGACAGGTGAACAGAGTTGTCTGTAACGAAACAAGCAGCCGCTTTTACTGTCTCCAGTACTTCCAGCTGCTCTAAGCAGCAGCCTTACTCCCTTCTGTAAATAGTGTGCTAAGTAATAGACCCACCTACAGGATGCTGAGAAAAGTGCAGCAGTAGGAATTTAAGGTCACAAAGGAGGGCTCATCTGTTAGCTTCTCTACTTCTCTGCTCATCTCTGCCCTATTCCTTTTGAGAAAAATATTCACTCCTTATATGCTCAAAATGGCAGGATTCTTTACTCCCACTGTCAAGCCCACGATTACATGTTCCACGTTGCAGGTTGACCAACTCATCCTGAGCAAACCCATGCTGTCTGGTTTCAAAATGAAGATCCCACATTCCAGAGAGGTCCTCAGTCCCAAGCAAACCAGGGTGGTCACCTTCCATGTTTGCCACTTCTATTTCCCAAGGACTCACTGACTTCCCTCTGGGACAAGAAGTTATCATTGGTGCCCTGTATCTCATCCTCCCTGCTGGGAGAGAAATTTATGGCCTCATCCTGCTCATGGACTTCCTGGCAGCAGACTTATCAAACAGTGGCATAACTGTGCCCCCAATTTGAAGTCTAGTCATTATAAAGGATTATAAAATCTTCTTCATCCATTTCATCACATTTGTGAATTTTAAAAATGCAAACTTAGTCCATCACTTCTGAATTCCTTTTTCAGTGCTTTGACTACAGCACATTTTTTTTCGATGTCAATACGTCTACTTTATAAAATCTATCCAAAATCAATGCCCTCTTTTTAATGACAATCAATATTTTTGAGACTTCATTAGACTTTGATGTCACATTTCCATTAATAATCCAAACTATAATAGATTCACACCTATATTCTACTTACTCCAGGAGATTCAGTCTTTTGCCAGACTCTGTCCCAAAAAGCTTTTGACAATCCCCTAGAGATGCTTCCCTGTCACCCAGTCCTTCCTGGAGGACAGCAATCGGCCAGCAGCACCCCTGGTCCTCGCTTGCCCCTGAGGCCCTGCTCATATCACAGTGTCCTTACCTCCTGCTTCTCTATTCCCTACCGCCAGCCTCCCCACAAGCGTGAGCACAGATCCCTTCCTTAATTGCCACAGTAGTCCTAGAGACCTGGTATACATTTGATAAGAAACCAAGAGGAAGCACAAGCAGAGCAAATAACTGCTCCTACTAGGTCCACTCTCAGTACAGTGGGGATATCGCATTGTGGATGGGAGCATGGTAGGGAGACCTACCATCATATGGTCTGAATTCCACCCTTTAGTAGTTGTGTGATATTGGGAAACCCATCTAAGCTCTCCAAGCCTGTTTCCTCATCTATAAAGAGGGGATAATGATAACATCTATCCAACATGAAAACTGGTACACAAATGTTCATAGCATCATTATTCATAATAGCCAAAAAGTAGAAACAACCCAAACGTCCATCAACAACTGAAAGGGTAGACAAATGGGGGTATATAGTGGAATATTACTTGGAACAAAAAGGTATGAAGTACTGATTCATGCTACAACATTGATGGACCTCAAGAACAATAGGCTAAGTGAAAGAAGCCAGTCACCAGGGGCCATATCTTACCTGATTCCATTTAAATTAAATGTCTAGAAATCTATACAGAAAGAAAGTAGATTAGTGGTTGCCTAGGGCTAGGGATGGAAGGGAGCAGGAAGAAAATGGAAAGTGACTACTAATGGGCACAAGGTTTCTTTTTATTTTATTGGAGTATAGTTGCTTGACAATATTGTGTTAGTTTATACTATACAGCAAAATGAATCAGCTATACGTATACACATATCCCCTCTTTTTTGGCTTTCCTTCTCATTTAGGTCACTACAGAGCACTGAGTAGAGTTCCCTGTACCATACAGTAGGTTCTCATTGGTTATCTATCTTACACATAGTATCAATAGTGTGTATATGTCAATCCCAATCTCCCAATTCATCCCCTCCCCCCTTGGTATCCATAGTTTGTTCCCTATGTCTGTGTCTCTATTTCTGCTTTGTAAATAAGATCGTCTATATTTTTTCAGATTCCACACATATGTGTTAGTATACGATATTTGTTTTTCTCTTTCTGACTTACTTTACTCTGTATGACAGGCTCTAGGTCCATCCACATCTCTACAAATGACCCAATTTCGTTCCTTTTATGGCTGAGTAATATTCCACTGTATATATGTATCACATCTTCTTTATCCATTCCTCTGTTGATGGGCATTTAAGTTGTTTCCATGTCCTGGTTATTGTAAACAGGGGCACAAGGTTTCTTTGTGGAATAATTAAAATATTCTAAAATTAGATTATGATGATGGTTACACAACTCTATAAATAGAAAACCAATGAATTGTATGCTTTAAATAGGTAAATTTTATGATATGTAATTGGTTCATCATAAAGCTACTTAAAAATTAATAGAACCTACCTTGTAAGCTTATTGTAAGAGTTAAATTAGATAATGCATGTAAAGTGCTTAGCACAGTGCCTGACTTGCTCAGTAAATGTTAGCAGTTATGGGCTTCCCTGGTGGTGCAGTGGTTGAGAGTCCGCCTACCGATGAAAGGGACGCGGGTTCGTGCACCAGTCTGGGAGGATCCCACATGCCGCGGAGTGGCTGGGCCCGTGAGCCACGGCCGCTGAGCCTGCGCGTCCGGAGCCTGTGCTCCGCAGCGGGAGAGGCCACAGCGGTGAGAGGCCCGCGTACCGCAAAAAAAAAAAAAAAAAAAAAAATGTTAGCAGTTATGATTAGCACACAGCAGTCCAACTCAAGACATTTCAGAGAGTCATTCTTAAATGGGATGGAGTGTAAACTAACATCGACAGCTGTGGGTAGGTTGTGCTGCAACAAGCCTGCCCAGTTTCTCTTTGGTTTGTTTGTTTGTGTTTACCATCCACCTCTTCCCCCAGGTAAAATGAAGGTCACGGCTTTATGAGCCGCTCCCCTCATCCATCATGGGGTGCTTTCATCAGCATCTGTAAGCAACACTTTAATAAAAGAGAGAAAGGAAAGAATGAAAGAGAGGGAAGAAGGAAGGAGGGAAAGTGAAAGAATCAAAGGAAAGAAGCAAGGTAGGAGGGAAAGCAGGATGGACAGAGGAACCTCCAAGGAAGCATGATAAGACTCCAGGTGAGTGGAGGTTAACAATATACAGACCAAAAACAAACCAAAAAAGTTCTGCCAAAGAGATATGATCTTACAGAGACCAAAACTTAACAAAAATATACACAAACAAACATGTTGCTTCCCCATCTAAATAATGCTAAGGATTATTTCTATAAATTCTGTGTTAATGTCTATGGAGCCCAACCATGTGCCAGGTACACGTGCAGGGTATTCGAGATATATCAGTGGAAAACAGTTTTTGTCCTCAAGTATAACCGAGACAATCACCCACCCTGGGACAGCAAAATAAATCATTTCTTTAATTTAAATCTCTAACTAGAGTGACTGTCAACATCTGCCAGCTCAAGTTAATAGAATTCGTAGGGGTGTCCTCACTTGTCTCATGACTGTCTGTGGTATGGCCCTGGACGCTCCTTCCCCAAGTATCCCACTCAGCAGTTTCAGCCCAGGCCCCAAACGTGGAAGCGCTTGAGGATCAACTCTTTCAACTCACACACCAGCCATTTTTCTCAGTACATACGAGTGTCCAGGTGGCTGCAGGAGTCCACATGGGGTCCAGAAGCATCTTTTACCTTTGATGGCTCTTGTGTAGAAACCAATCGTCCATTCAAGCCATCCCTCCCATTTGGTGCATTTTGTCTTAGAGGTCACACTATACTTTTCCTGCTGCTCAACCTTGGTCTGGGCTATCCCAGGCTACCCAATATATTTCACTAAATGTGAACCACAAAGAGAGAGTTAAGATCTGAATCCCTTTCCTTCTAAGACATCGATACATTCCTAACTACCTTTTTTTTTTTTTTTTTTTTTTTTGCAGTACGCGGGCCTCTCACTTTTGTGGCCTCTCCCATCGTGGAGCACAGGCTCCGGACGCGCAAGCTCAGTGGCCATGGCTTACAGGCCCAGCCGCTCCACGGCATGTGGGATCTTCCCGGACCGGGGCACGGACCCGTGTCCCCTGCATCGGCAGGCGGACTCTCAACCACTGCACCACCAGGGAAGCCCCCTAACTACCTTTGTCCAATCTCTGCTCAACAACCTCCAAGCTCCACATCATCCAATGGGTATGTGGGAGGGAAACCGCAGCTCCTCCTCTGGAACCAGCCGTGGTTCACCTGAAACTCCCTGTTATGCCCCTTCCCACAACCCTGCTCCCCAAAAGTGCTCTTCTAGGACAGAGTGAGTCTGCGCCACAGGTTATTAACTTCTCCAGTAGGAACAGGAAACTAACTCCCCGCTAAATAGATACCCAGGTACATACACGTGCATGTAAACACACACCCAGTTACTCCCACGAGGCACTGCAAGTCAGAGTGGTCACGAGCAGAAAAAGTGAATTTCAGATTTTTCCATGTTAAGAACAAGAACGTGACCAACGTCTCACTCCAGTCCCAGGCTGATTCTATCCAAGTCCTAACATGGGCCTGACAAGTTGTGCTGACCTCCAGGTCTCCCAGATTCCAGTTTTCTCTCGGTTGCCTGGGGTCCCCACCGCTACTCTTCCTACACCCTCGTGCCTGTGAGAACAGCGGAAGAGGGAGGGGCTTCTGTGCCTTCTCTTTTGGGATCACAGGCAGTTCCCTCATTAACGATTCCTAGATTGACTCTCCGAGGACCAGAGGGCAGGTTTTTTCCACAGAGGGCTGGCGTCTCTACAATATTTTATTTGTTCCACATAAATAGTGCCCCAGGGATGTTCCCCCGGCTCTCAGAGGCTACAGCAAGGACAAGGAAAAACAAGCTCGGGTGCTGCGTTGGTTAGTTTAACGTGTAACTTGGCTAGGTTGAAGGTATTCTGTAGATGTGGCTAACATCACTTACAATCAATCGACTTTAAATAAAAGTGATTGTCCTCAGTGATGTGGATGAACCTCATCCAATCAGTTGAAAGTTCCTAAGAACAAAAGTGAAGTTTCCTTGAGGAAGGAGAAATTCCACCTGTGGACCGTGGTGTCCACACCTGCTTGAGCTTGCCTACAGAGTTCAAGTTTGCCTAACCTCCCCACAAGTGCATACGCCAATTCCTTGCAGCCAGTCCGTCCACACATACACATATACATATACGATTTACTGGTTTTGTTTCTCCAGTAGAACCCAGAGCGTTGCAGATGCCTCATACTCTTTGTAAAATCTGCTACTACAGAATACTGTTTTATAGATGTGGAAACTGAAGTCCAGTAAGGTGTAGTAACTTGCTCAATGCCAAGGTGAGCTAACTTGCTCAATGCCAGTGGCAGAACTGACATGTAAATTTCTGGTTTCTTCCTCTGTGCCCATTGCTCTCAATGCTCTTTCCTCTGTAGTTTTTAGACTGTCATCCATGAGGAGTGACACTGTATTGGTCTGCAAGATCTTCACTACAGAGAATCCCTAATTTTTATAGCATTAAACGTCAAAATCTTCTGCACAGGCCCAAACACCTACCTGTCAATGCCAAAAGCCCTACTGAGCTGCACTGTCAAAGGCAGCCTATTGCTCCCAATCCAATTCCAGGTATTTGGTGGGTCTTGACACAGTAATTTAGAAATTAGGAGTTGGCTACCTGCTCACTTACCATGTCTGTCCCTGCTCCTCTCTGCCATCACCACCACTGCAGAGGAGTGAGAAGCAGTGGGTCTTTGAAAAAAAAATGGTTGCTATAAAATGCCTTCCATATCTGCTGATTTTCTCCTCCCTCTGCCCTGCCACATATACTCTATGCTCTCTTATTGTCTCTTGGCTGACAAACATCAGTGAATTTTTATACAGTCATCAATAGTCTCTTCACCTCAGTAAGTCAGAAAGAGACAGACAAATACCATACGACATCACTTATATGTAGAATCTAAAATATAACACAAATGAACTTCTCTACAAAAGAGAAACAGACTCACAGACATAGAGAACAGACCTGTGTTTGCCAAGGGGGAGGGGGAGGTGGGAGGAAAAGATTGGGAGTTTGGGGTTAGCAGATGCAAACTATTATATATAGAATGGATAAACAACAAGGTCTGATTATATGAGCATAGGGAACTGTATCCAGTATCCTGTGATAAACCAAAATGGAAAAGAAGATGAAAAATTATGTATGTATATGTATAACTGAATCACTTTGCTGTACAGCAGAAATTAACACACACTGTAAATCAACTATACTTCAATGAGAGAAATTTTTTTAAATAGTAATAATCTCTTCACCTCAGTAAAACTTACCTCTGATGTCCTTCTCTCAGGAACTCAATTACTAGCTCAATAATTTGATAATTTATATTGCCTGTGGTAATGCAGGCAACAAATAAGTCAAACAGCTATTCTTCACAGATAATATTTACACAGTACAATGATTTTTCTTGTCTCAACCCAAAAGAAACACAAACTGGAAAAATAAGTTGGGGTAGGTCAGGCATCAGGAGATAAAACGTCTTAGGGGATCCTAAGTCAGTGCCTTTCAAATCCTGTCGCGTACACTGTGACCTATTCCATTCATGGGTAATGTTAAACCAGTGTTTTCTCACCCCTAAACTGAACGGACAGCAATGAACGCTTTCTAAAGTCCTTGTAACAAAACAGTCCTTTAACTGCTAGAAGTGTTCAGAGGCTGAATTTACTATGCTGCATTCTGGTGTAATTGTCTTGTGGAGGTGGGGAAAAAGTGAGAATCTACTACAAGAAGGTACACGTTGCCTCTGCCAGTCATCCAGAGAGAAGGTGGGAAACCTCAGAAAAGAAACTCCTACGTTTTTCCGGGCATCAGTCTCTTGGTTTGAACATCAAAGAATCGAATTAATATACTGAGGGTATTTCTACTAAAAGCTGAAAAGATGATCTGAATGGAGGGCTAGATGGGAGGTAGACAGAGTGCCAGAGATAGAGTTCCTACTATTTGATTCCATTTATATGAAGGTCAAGGACAGGTTAAACTAACATGCGGTGATAGTGGTCAGAGTAGTATTTATCTTGGGGGCGAGTATTACCTGGGAAGGGGCACACGGAGCCCTCTAGGGTGCTGGAAATATTCTATATTTTGATCTTATTAGGAGTTTTACAAGTATGTACATATGTAAACATTCATCAAGCTTTAAGCTTTAAACATTAAGATTTGTGGGCTTCCTATCATATATGTCCATCTCAATACAAATAAAAATGTTAAAATCGATGCTAGTAAATTGAAGATGATTAACTTGAAAACCAAGTTATGTAGATGTATATAATATAATCCTTTCTGTTATTGAGTTTCCCTCTATAAGCCTCTAGAAAAAAGACAGTACAACTTGGCTGGTGCATCCAAGTGGGGTGATCATGGGTCCACAGCTGAGGCAGTGATAGAGCCCATTGCAGTGGAGACTGTAGTGATTTTGAGAGATTCCCCAGGAATCTAGAAGCTGCAAAATCTAACTGCCCCTCTCACAGAATATTCTCCCTCCATTGCCAACTGAGGAGGATCTGGGTTCACTTTGGTAACAGTGGTTTTCCTTGCAGCCCCTTCTGTATTTTTGTAATCATGATCCAAGATCCTAACCACAGCCTGAGAACCAAGATGTCGGTGGTGTTGCCAGGCAGACACGCTGACCTGCAGATGGAGGTGATTAGAACACACACACTAGGACCCAGCCACATTACGGAGGTGACCTCCACTAGTCAACAAGAAAGAGCTGCATTTGCCCGAGTAGCTGTGTAACTAGTGCTTAGCACAGAATCCAGCCAGTACAGATCTGCAGAAACCATGTGTTGGATGCCCCAATGGGAGAAACTTCACTTAAAAGGAGCGTCTCAGTCCCTTTTCTAGGCGAGACTAGTCACATGTACTAACGAAGCTTGCTACTTGCCACAACTTTTAACCACTGGCCTTAACAGGTATTTCCAATTCCATTTTGTTTACGATAAATGCAAGCTCCACTTTTTCCATTTTTAAAGCATCTTCACCGGCCTAACATAGCCTGTAACATAGTGAAGCTTGGAATTCATGAGCCTGTGTGTGTTTGCCCATGTTGGGTGGCTTGTTCATCCCATAGCAGATGGGACTCTGGCAGCGAGTCCATCCAAACCAACCAGCTCGGCAGGATGGAGTATGAGCCTGGCAGCCCCCACTGCAGATGTAGCGAGCAGGTGGAGGGGAGGTAGTTCCCCCAAGTGTGGGAGGTGGGGTGGGAATTTGTACCCAGAAGGTTGGGGTACGTGGCAGACATCATGGCTGTCTCTACAGCGACGGTAATGGGAAGGGTTTGGAATCTTCAGACCCCAGAGGCTCTTCCCTTATGCCTTTTCCAGCACTGCATACACCTTCCCTGACCTCTGCTCCCGGAAGCCCATATTCTGTTTACCATCCTGGCCAGGAGCCAATGAGTGGCTCAATGAGTGGAGAAAATAAAAGGGAGGGAGTTGAAACAAGTGCCACTGGGATGTCCCAGTTGCCCTTCCCCAACTTTGAATAACCTACAGTTCCATAAAACAGGACTAATAGTCTTCACAAATGTGACATGCTATTATTCACCCAAAGTTATTCCGGTCTTGGGGAAACGTGGCAAACACCTACCAGACTTCAGATATCTTTTATTGAGTTTTTTTTCTTAATAACCCAGTGTTCTCACACTCCTCATATCACACCTCCCCACCCCTTCATCCCAGGTCTAGGAGGTGCCAAAGGGAATGAGCAGTGGCTGCAAACTCCTGGCCTAAATCCGGTGGGCAGAGGTGTTGGGTGATAAGTGGACAGGACACGGGAGAGCCACGGAGATGCCGTGAGGTCCCACAAGGGGAGACACTTTCAAATAGACCAGGCCTTCAGGAGAGTTCAAATCTCTACCACCTGGCTAAAGGAATTGTATTAAGTCTTTCTATCCAAGTGGGATTTAAATTTCTTTTAAATGTCATGTGATAGAAGAGGTGTAGAAGCCTAAATCTCTGAAGTGGCACCATTTTTGAGTCAGATAAAGAAGATGCTTGAGCAAGGAAAGGATGTAAAAGTCTTCAAAGTCTGTCTAATATGTCAGAGACTCTATCATTTATTAAACTGACTTAAGCAATTCATCACAAATTAGCCCTGGACCATCTGGAGAAAACACCAGAAAGTATATGACTCTAGCTGCATGGCTAACACCAAATAGAGATCCTCCATGTGGAACCAGCTATCATGTTGTGTTTAAAAATTATCACAGGTTCCAAGCTGAGCATCCAGTAAGACTGATAAGGTATAATCGCCCCAAACTCAGCTAACACTTACATTATTGCTTCACAGAGGCCCCAATTCACCTGAGCAATATAAATGAAGAAAGGAAGGAGGTTATTGGCTTCTTTCTGCTCTGTGCCTCTGGGCCACATCTTCTAGCTCCTCCAGGCTGGGGGGAGGCGCAGGAAGGTGAGACTAAACGTAGGTTTTCATAGACCTAATTGTACTTGCTAAGCACTTAGGTGTGTGACCAATCACTGCAGTGACTGGTGAAGAGGCCTAAACTTCTAACTTACCAAAATACCATCCTGCAGAAATGCTAGTATATTCATACCTTAATGGCCTCTAATGATATCGCAGAGGGACCAGGGAACCAAAAACAGTCCTGCCTCAGGGAGCTTTTCAAAGAGCAGTCATGTAGGTACATTGTGCCTTGGTCACTCGCACACCAGTTAGGGACCCAGAGCTCTGGCCAGGCAACCCTAAGTGTGGTCAAGTGACTTCCCAGGATATCATGTGTTGGGACTGGCATCATTTCTAGAGATCCAGGTCCAAAAATGGAATGGCACCAAAAGATCAGGGTAACCACAACATGTTAAAAGACCCTTCTCTGCAGAAAGAGCCATAGACTCAACAGGACGTCCCAGGCTAAGGCTTGGCCTGCGTGGGTTTGCATGGGCTCCACTGATGGAATAGTGGTGGGAGCAGCTGAGCCATTGCTAAGCTCCGAGTGGACCCTCAGACTCCCTCAGGGATGACCCAAGAAGGCCACCCGTTAGTGCAGTGTGATGTTGATGATGGGAGAACCTCCCGTCATCACCCAGGTCTGGAAACCTCACTCCTGTGGCGATCAGCATGTTCAGTGGTGGATAGAAAAGGAAAAGGAAAACCAGTGAAACCATGATTCTGCTCATTGGCTACAGCAATGGCCTAGGCTGGGGCAGAGGTTGAAACTCTTATCTGATGAGGTTCCTGGAGTATTTATCATTCTCTTTCCCTATTCCAGGCAATCTGTTTCCAAATTTGGCTCTGAGGTCATTGTCTGGAGCACTTGTACGAAATGCAGATTCCTGGACTCCAGCCCCAAAGATTCTGACCCCAGAGGTATGCAGCATGCCCAGGAATCTGTTTCTAACAGGTGTTCCAGGTGATCCCGGCACAGGGGATCCAAGGCCCAGTGTTTGGGAATAACCGCTCTAGTCCACACCGACTCCTTATATCATCAATCACTGACAACAGGCTGCATCTCATATGTAACACCAAGCACGTCCCTGGGATCCCACTCCGACCTGCTGCCCTGTCTCGGGACATGTGTCTGAGCTCTGCCCCCTAGTGAGCTCCATAACTGTCCATTTAGCACATGCACTTCACACCCACTCAACTCAACCAGTGTTTATTGGGCACCTACTATAGGCAAGGCACAGAACCAGATGCTGCTATGGGGAACAGAGACAAGAAGGCTGGGCCTCACCCTCGAGGGGCTCACAGTCTAGTGGGAGAGAGACACACACACAGGTACTAAAAATACAAGGCAGAATGAGGTGAGTTCTAGAACAGAGGCAAAACCAGTGGGAGGTCAGGGAGCCCAGCAGATCGGATGCTTGATGCAGTGGGTGGTGCTCTGGCCAGTCCCTGGGAGATGGGCAGGATTCGTACAGGTAGGACTGAACAGAGAAGGATATTTCAGGTACAAGAGTAGGTATAGAGCTGGGAGAGTACACTGAATGTTCAAAAGACAGGGGAAGAATGTATGCCTTGACTGAAATATATGATGCTAAAGGGAAAACGGGTAGCTAAAGCTGGAAAAGTGGTTTGAGGGCAGATGGCAGAGGAGATCGACTTCAATCAGTAGACAATGGTGAGCCACCGAAGGTTTCTAAGCCAGGGAGTGACATGATCTCAGTTCCTCAATTCTCAGTGCTGTAATATGTGATTAGCTCTATTTTTGTTAACTTCACTCCATGGACTTACACCCTTTCTTGGTCTCAAAGCAGAAGCTCTGTGGCCACACATACTTTCAGGGCTGCACAAAGCTCCAAAGCAGTGGCCTTAGGCTAAGTAAATTTTGAGCTCACTTAACAGCCTTGCACCACCTCCACAGAACAAGAAGGACAGCCTTCTAGAATCACTTGACAGTAAGGGGCAGGGCACAAGGAAAATACTCAACGAACTTTTGTTGCCTAAGCATAGCACGGATAAGTTGCAGAGAAAATGGGAGCACAAAAAGAAAATGGTGGAGAGATGCAGGTGACAAAATTAGCATCATCCAAACTAAACCACCTCCCTGTAGGTTTCTGGTATAACCCCGTTCACTGGGTGGGGAGACTCTGCAGTCTGACTCACTGGGATTAGTAGGTGAGACTTCTAAGAGCTCTACACCTAGCAGGTTCTCTGCTGACAACTTTCCTAGGATCCTGCTTAACTATCCAGTGAGGAGGGAGACTGGCGCCCACCCCCACCCGGGCTACCACAGCCTGGGAAGGGATGCGAGGTCACTGTTGTCCAGGTAGACACAGCGATGCTGGTCAGCGAGGGCTCCCCCAGAACCTCCACACCAGCCGAAGCAGGTGCCTGGGTGGAGAGGGGCGAAGTCACAGCTGGATTACCCAGGAGAAACGCTCCCGGGGAGCCGGCATGCACCTCTGAGCCCGACCCGGAAGGGGCCCCGCCACCGTTGCTGATGGTCCACAGACACGGGTAGGGGCTGCAGAGAAACAGAGAGAGAGAGAGAGACAGACAGAAAATGCTTGTCGACACGCCCAGGAAGGATTGGCACCTGACAAGCACGCACGCAGTGCTGAGAGGGGCACAGGTCTAGGAAGAGGGCATCTGACCATGGCGTTATTTCTAGCTCTGACACACACTGGCCCAGTTTCTGCAGAGAAGCAGCAAGATGTAGTAGAATAAGCATATCATTAGGTGTCCTGAGACATGCATTTTGATGCTGGTCCTACCTCTAGCAAGTTGTTCAGTTTTGAACATGGCATTTTATTTCTCTAGGCCTCACTTGCCACCTGTGTAAATGGACAGGGGAGTGAAAGGATGATATTTGGGCAATATGATCTATGAGTAAGATCCCTCACTGACCAAGAGAGGTGATGTGGCCTAATAGCCAGGACACATTGTTGTCAGAAAACCTAGGTTTGAATCCTTGCACTACCACTTATTAGCTCTGTGACTTTGATCAAATTATTTAACGTATGAGCCTCAGTTTCCTCATCCTCAAGATTTGGAGTGATAATTAGACATACCTTACAGATGTGGTTTTGAGGATTAAATAAGAAAATGAGTATGTGATGTCTAACACATAGGACTCAGTAAATGATGGTTCTTATAATTAATTCTTCCATTCCAGGTTTCTACCTGTCAGCTCTGGTCCCTGGTAGAAAGGCTGGGGAGCTGTACCACTATCTTGGCCTTCTCTTATCCTGTGTCACTGGTTCACAAACTTGACTGCACACTGGAATCACTTAGCGAATTAAAAAAAAAATACTGATGCCTGGGTTCTATCCCCCGAGATTCTGATCTAATTAGTCTGGCATGTGGTGTCAGAAGTTTTTAAAGCTTTTCTGTTGACTGTAATGTGCAGCCTATTTTGTACCTTAACACAGAACCTAGATGAAAATGACTACAGGTGACTACAGGCAGAATAACCTCCGGTGCTTTAGTCCTCACCATGTTCTGACTTTTCAGAGTCCCCATTTTGCCTGGTACTGTATTGCTTGATCATAGGCTCATTACCTAATGTCAGTACTGAACACATTTGTTTTTCTCTAGCAAAACCTTTATAGCATCAGCAATGGGTTAAACATGCCACTGATGAAGCCAGAAGTAGCAATGCCACTCTGCACTCTCTGCCGTATTTCAGATACCACAGACCTCACTGGACCATATGAAACCTGCAGAAACCCAGGCTTTGGGGTTTTGGTGTTTTTGTTTTTGTTTTTAGCCAGCTCAGCTTGCTGGGTTTCTGACCCCAATTCCCCAGTTTCCAGAAGAGACTCTTCTACAATATCTGTCAGAACCCCTTTCTGATGCCTCCTGGGCCGGTGGGAAAACCATGGGCTCTGAGTTACATTACTTACTGTATGCCCTTCAGGCAGCTTTTAATGCCTCTGAGCTTTAGTTTCTCCATCAGGAAAATAGGAATTTTAATAGCAGTTTTATGGATGTCTTTGAATGCTATAAATGACTTACATAAAAGATCTAGTACAAAACTTGGCACATGGTTGTTTAATATCTTCAAAGACACTCTCTCCCTCTCTTTCTACACAGTCCCAGTCAGTGCATTTCCCTGAGGTCCTCCAGTCAAGCACTGTCCAATAGGCTAAATTTTTGAGTAGCCACATTTTACAAAAAAGAATGAAAAGAAAACAATGAACTTACTGCTAATAATATTTTATGTAACTGAGAATATTCAAAATATGATTCTTTCCAAAGCATTTGATATTAAAAAATTGTTGTGATTTTTATTCTTTGTTTTGTACTAAGTCTTCAAAATTCTGTATGTTACACTTACAGCACATCTCAGTTCAGAACCACTGCATTTCAAGGGTCCAGAGCCAGAGGGGGCTGGGGGCTGCTGTACTGAACAGTACAACACTAGACCCTCAGGGGCCCCAGCAACATTAACATCAAAATCAAGATCACAGTTTACAGCAACATCAGCAACACCTGGAAGCTGGTTAAAAATGCAGAATCTCAGGCCTCAACCCAAACCTATTTTAATCAGACTATACAGTTGAACAACATCCCAGGTGATTCTAATGCACATTAAAGTGTGAGAAGCACTGCTTTGGATCAAAGTTCTACCTTCCCCAAACTTTTTCTAGACCTGCAAGTCGTAAGTCATCTACCATCTTCCCCCTCCACCGCCAAAAAAAGGATGGGACGTCTTTTAATTTTGAATCCCTTTTTGGACCTTCTCAAAATTCCGCATACTTATATTGAACATAACAGCTGACATGTATATATTGATAGAATGTTACTCCTTACAACGCATTGTAATGCTTTTTCTAATTTTGGTGCTCACCATACTCTACAGGGTAGCTCACGTTATTGCCATGTTACAGATAAGAAAGCTGAAGCTCAGTGAGGCTAAGAAAGTTGCCCAAAGTCACAAAGTCAATAAGAAGTAAAACTGGGGCTCAAGCCCACATTTGTCAGACTCCAGGTCCCTTCCCTTTCCCCTCCACCATGAGGATTTCCAGTCAGAACTGAATGCAGTCTCTGGTGTGAGATTTATGCCATGGGTCCTACAAGCTACACTCAGCCCTATTGCCTGGGTTGAGGCCCGGACACCCAAAATCTGTCCCCCTGTTAGAATGAACAGCTTGTAAGCATATGGACAATCAAGGGTCTTGAATTCTCATTGTGTATTTACACTTTTCCCCTTCAGTTCCCCTATATTCAGTATCTATCTGCTACCACCGCAGTTCACAGTATTTCTTCCTGGTTCGAGATAAATGATTCCAGGCCATAATATCTTTTCCCTTCTAAAAATAAAATACAAAAGCTACAAAGAAAAGAGTACATGACTGAGCATGTGCTTTCCCACCACCCTTTCTCCAGGGATGAAAGGTTGACCCTGTCATTACTTTCACTTCCTAGTGGCTTAGAAGTCAGGACAATAGCTTAGACCAAGCCACCCCAGGAAGAAGAATGAACTCGAGTCCCCAGTGCTAAAGGAAACCCTCAAGACCAATGAGCAAGTTGCTGGTGTTGGTCTTACCTAGGCCCTGGATTGATTGGTCCACTGGTGTGAGGTACAGACAGGATGCTGGCGTGGGGTGTGGAGGATAAGGAAGTCCAGCTGTCAGCTCCAGAGAAAACTTGCAGATTATTGCTGGAGCTTTCTATCAAATTCACTTTGGGGAAATAACAACAGTTCAATTGATGGAGCATAGAAAACATAAAGATGGTGACCAATGACATTATCCTAGGTCAAAATATAACCATGGCCTGTGCCACATGTGCCAACAGTTGTTAGTCCTTTCTGAAGGCCACAGAAAGGAGTGAGGAGCTTAGGTTAATTCAGTGTCAGCCATATGTCATGTACCGTTCATCTTTTCATCTTCACAACAATTACTTCTCATCTCCATTTTATAGATGAGGCTCAGATAGGTGGGAGGATTTGTCCTTTATGACACAGATCTAACTCATGTCACCACACTCACTTCCCCTTTAAAATGGGCCATGTCATCATCTCAAGACAAGCCTAAGGACCACCAGTGTCCCAGATGAGATTTCTGAGGACCAGGACCTATTTTCTCAGCAACCCCAAGGAGATTTAAACATCTCAAGAATAGTGCCTTCTGTCTTTGAATCGCCATTTGCATAAATAGTACCTATACAATAGAGAGGAAGAAGGAAAAGGAGGGGAGGAAGGAGGGGAAAAAGGAAACAGAGGAAGAGGATTCCATGTATATCCCTGGCCACGTCACTCCTTTTCATGATGTGGCCCTTGCAACTTCCTCAGCCTCAGCTCCTTCATCCATCACCTCACCCCCCTCCCTCTACACTCTTTTCCCAAACTCTTCCCCAGACAACCTAGGTTCTCTCCTCCTTCTGTGTCTTTGCTCATGCCGCTCTCTCACCTGGAATGCCCTTCACCTCTGCCTGTGTCCCATGTCATCCCTCTTTCACCCCTGCCCACTCCCACCCCTGTCCTTTTCTATTTATTCTTCAAATCTCAACTTAAACGTTAAGCGCTCTGGGTAGATCTAGCGGCTCCTTTTCCTTCATTCCCATAGCACCTTGACTTGTGTGTTCTATAGAATGTTTCTCAAACTTTAATGTGCATAGGAATCACCTGGGGATCTTGTTAAACTGAAGACTCTTTCAGAAGGAGAACCTGAGAGCCTACATTTCTAACAAGTTCCCAGGAGATGCTGCAGGTCCAAGGACCATATTAGAGCTCTCACTACATTGTATTAGGATTAATTATTTATATAGTCGTGTAGCACTGAGCTCCTTCAGGGAAGAAACTAGACCTTAATCACCTTCCTAGCCTCACTGCCTAGAAGAGTGCCTGGTGCATAGCATTTGCTCAGAAGATGTGTTTTTTGTGCTGACCATGGGAAAGAACCAGAAAGTAGATGAGAACCCTGCTCAGTTTCTGATACATTAAGCTACATTTTCTCCCTTCCCGGCAGCAGCTGTCAAGGCTGCTGGGAGTAGCAGGCGATGGGGCACAGGGACAGATAGCTGGTGACCAGCAAAGTCCTCTGCAGGTACAGAGCTCAGGGTGTCTCTGAGGCTGGAACCTTAACACTCTCCTCCATCTCCCATGCCATGAACTTCACGTATTTGTTTCATTTAGTGTCGGTCTCCCCATATGAGAATAGAATCTCTATGAGAGGTAGGTATTAATCTATTTTGTTCATGGACAAAACCTGGCTCATAGTCAACCCTCAATAAATATTTGCTGCATGAATAACTGAATGAGAAATCAACCCTTGGTTTCATGTCTCCCTTCCTTCATACAAATCAAATAACCAGGCATGATCTGGGCTTACACAAGGCCAAGGCAGACAAGGCAGCAGTCAATGAGGAAGAAACTACACAAACAACAGCATCAGCTTAAAAAATAATCAGACTGCAAAAATTATCAAGGTTGAATTTGCATGCCTCCAACTGAATCAGACCAAAGCAAGGATGTTGAGTCATCCACCTGCCCAGAGACCTTCCTAATAGCTCTCCAATATTGGGCCCAGTATTCCCTGGACTGAGCCATACACTACAAATGTAGAAAAGAGCCATGTGAGGGCAATGAGCTGAAGGTCTCAGAGTCCCACGACTTAACTTGGCTTTTAGAGATGCAGCCTGAAACTGCTCAGTACACCAGCGCCCTGGGAGGAGGACTTTCACAACCATTAGAAACTGGGTGTCTCCCAGTTTTTTTAATTATTTGAAATAATAATTAATACACTAATAATGTTGTAACTATATAATCAACTATTATTATATAAAATAAAAAATTAAAATATTAATACACAATAATATTACATATATTAGATGAAAGGGATTCTATCTTCAGATATTTCCCCATTTCTAGCTGTTTATCCATTTCTCACCACCACCACCCACACCCACACCCGCAAGGGTTTAATTAGCAGAGTCACACACCTGAGGGAGAATGGTTTCTGTGCATGTACGCAGAAGGGTATGGAGTCTGCCGGTGGTGTCCTCGGAGGCCAGGATAGTGCTCACAGCCATGGTGGGTGTGGGGAGCAGACAGAGGCAAAGGAGTAGCATACTGGTAATTGGTGTTTCCTGCTGTGCATACTCCATCCGGATTGGAAAAGATCCAGCCTCCCACTAGAAGAGACAAGAGGAAGACACAGAGAATGACTCTGTGAACTTCCACACCAAAATCAGGTTACCAGCCACTTTACATAGTTTTGTTTCTGTGTGAATGACACAATGTCTGTCCATGTGGAGTTATATACCACCACCCCCACTGCCACTCCCCTTCTATGTTAGCAGCAAAGTTGGCTTCTTTGGAAGTGGATGACAGGTCCTATCACAGTTTGCAAAACCTCTTAAGAAATACTGTGGAATCACAGCTATATAAAATATTATTTGAATGTATAAGTTAATAGAAGTGCAAAAGTTAAGTTGCTTCTGACTTAATTGGATTAAATTAAAAGTCAATCTAAGAAGGAGGTGTTAGATGTATAACCTACTCACTGATCTACAGCTACCGAATGTTTAATTTGGTTACCCAGAAAGAGTGAAGGCCTCCCTGTTTCTGCCCAGTGGGAAGGTATCTTTAGTTCTCACTCCAAGCATGAGGAGACATGATCCCTCCCATCACGACCCCACAAAGAGGATTCTGAAAGCAAAAAGAGAGGGAGCTGGCTAGACAACTTGACAAGAATCTTGTGACACATTTTGGAAAACTGCAAATATTTCACAGAAATGTGTTTGTGAATGACCATCTCAATTGATGCAGAAAAATCATATGACAAATGTTAACACTCTATCGTAATAAAAACACTCAACAAACAAAGAATATAAGGAAATTGCCTCAACATAATAAAGGCCATATAGGACAAGCCCACAGCTAACATCATACTCAATGGTAAAAAAACTGAAAGCTTTTTCTCTAAGATCATGAACAGGACAAGAATATCCACTCTCACCACTTCCATTCAACATAGTACTGGAGCAAATTGGAAAAAAAGGAAAAGAAAGAAAGAAAAGGCATCTGAATTGGAAAGGAAGAATAAAATTATCTCTGTTCACAGATGACACAATCTTATATGTAGAAAACCCTAAATATTTCACACAAAAAAACTTTTAGAACTAATAAACAAATTCAGCAAAGTTGCAGGATACAAAATCAACACACAAAAATCAGTTGCATTTCTACACCCTAACCATGAACAATCTGAAAAGTAAACTAAGAAAACAATTCCATTTAGAATAGCATCGAAAAGAGGAAAGTACTTTGGAATAAACTCTACCAAGGAGGCAAAAGACTTGTACACTGAAAACTACTAAACATTGATGAAAGAAATTAAAGAAGATACAAATAAGTGGAAAGACATCCTATGTTCACGGATTGGAAGACTTAATATTATTAAAATGTTCATACTACCCAAAGCAATCTCTATCAAAATCCCAATTGCATTTTTTCAGAAATGTAAAGCAATACTAAAATTCATATAGACTCTCAAAGAACCCCAAATAGCCAAAACAATCCTGAGAAATAAGAACAAAGCTGGAGGCCTCACACTTCCTGATTTCAAAACACATTACAACGTTACAATACTCTAAATAGTGTGGCACTGGCATAAAGACATATAGACCAATGGAAGAATAGAGAGCCTAGAAATAAACCCTGCTTATATGGTCAAATAATTTTCAACAAGGGTGGCAAGATTACATGATGGGGAAAGGATAGTCTCTTCAGCAAATGGTGTTGGGAAAACCGGATGTCCACATGCAAAAGAAAGAAGTTTAACTCTTATATTACACCATATAAAAAATTTAACTTAGGGCTTCCCTGGTGGCACAGTGGTTGAGAGTCCACCTGCCGATGCAGGGGACATGGGTTCGTGCCCCGGTCCAGGAAGATCCCACATGCCGCGGAGCAGCTGGGCCTGTGAGCCATGGCCGCTGAGTCTGTGCATCCAGAGCCTGTGCTCTGCAACGGGAGGGGCCACACAGTGAGAGGCCCGCATAACACACACAAAAAATTTAGCTTAACTTAAAACAAATAAATAAAAAAATGTAAGACCTATAAAACTTCTAGAAGAAAACACAGGAGAAAACTTCGTGAAATTGGATTTGGCAATGATATCTTGGGTATGACAACAAAACACAGACAACACAAGCAAAAATAGACAAACTATGTCAAACTTTAAAACTTCTGCACAGCAAAAGAAGCAATCAACAGAGTGAAAAGGAAATCTGCAGAATGGAAGAAAATATTGGCAAACTATGTATCTGATAAGGGATTAATGTCTAGAATATATAAAGAACTCCTACAACTCAAGAATAAAAACAACAACAAAACCCTAATTAAAAATGAGAAAAGGGGCTTCCCTGGTGGCACAGTGGTTGAGAGTCCGCCTGCCGATGCAGGGGACACAGGTTCGTGCCTCGGTCCGGGAAGATCCCACATGCCATGGGGCGGCTGGGCCCGTGAACCATGGCCGCTGAGCCTGCGTGTCCAAAACCTGTGCTCCGCAATGGGAGAGGTCACAACAGTGAGAGGCCCGCGTACCGCAAAAAAAAAAAAAAAAAAAAAGAGAAAAGGACTTGAATAGACATTTCTCCAAAGATATACAAATGACCAATAAGTATATGAAAAGATGTTCAACATCACTATTCATCAGCGAAATGCAAATCAAAACTAGATATCACATCATACTGTTAAGATGGCCATTATCCAAAAACCAAAAAAAACAAAATAGGAAACAACAAGTGTTGGTGAGAATGTAGAGAAATTAGAACCCTTATGAACTGCTGGTGGGAATGCAGAATGGTGCAGCTGTCATGGAAAACACTATGGAGTTTCCTTAAAAAATTAAAAACAGAAGTACTGCATGATCCACCAATCTCTTGGTATATATCCAAGAGAATTAAAGACATTTGCAAACCTTTTTTCACTGCAGCATTATTCACAGTAGCCAAGAGGTAGAAGTAATCTAAATGACCAACAACAGGTTATTAGATAAGCAAATTTGGTATATGCATGCAAGTAAATATTACTTCAGCCTTAAAAAAGAAGGAAATCCTGTCATATGACACAAGATGGATGAGCCTTGAGGGACATTAGGCTAAGCAAAAGAAGCCAGTCACAAAAAAAACAAATATTGCATGATTCCTCTTACACTAGGTATCTAAAGGATATGCAAATAGAGATAGAAAGTAGAACAGTGGTAGCCAGGGGCTTTTGGAGAGGGAGATGTGAAGAGAGCTAGTTTGGTGAATATATGTAGTTTCAGTCATGCAGGAATGGGGGCGGGGGGTGGGCAGGTGGTTCTGGGAATCTGTTGCACTAAAATGTGCCTGTGGTTAACAATATTATACTGTACATGTGGAAATTGTTGTGAGGGTGCATTTTTTTTTTTTTTTTTTTTTTTTTTTCTCTTTTTTTTTTTTTTTTTTTAATTTTATTTATTTATTTATTTATTTATGGCTGTGTTGGGTCGTCATTTCTATGCGAGGGCTTTCTCTAGTTGTGGCAAGTGGGGGCCACTCTTCATTGCAGTGCGCGGGGCCTCTCACTATCACGGCCTCTCTTGCTGCAGAGCACAGGCTCCAGACGCGCAGGCTCAGTAATTGTGGCTCACGGGCCTAGTTGCTCCGCGGCATGTGGGATCTTCCCAGACCAGGGCTCGAACCCGTGTCCCCTGCATCGGCAGGCAGACTCTCAACCGCTGCGCCACCAGGGAAGCCCGTGAGGGTGCATTTTATGTCATGTTTTTTTGCCACAATAAAAAAAAATTTAGTGAACATTCTGAATAGAAGGCTCTGCTTCAAGTGAATTCATGGGAAAAGATTGAGACTTAGTAATACAGGCCCTGGAAAAAGAAGCACATCCTTCCACCGACTAGCTCTCAACTGAGGGGCCCACAGTTAAGGATTCAGACACACCAGAGATGTTCCTTAAGAATGTTGACTAGGGATTGTCACCAGGGCTTCAGTAATATGGAAATGGAACTTTTATTAAAAACCATTTGCTTAATACTTTTTAAGTATAAGTAAGCAAATTGTACAGAATTCATATTATAAAATGTATATCAGTCATTCTCAACAAATCCTTTTGTTGTCTTCATTTTCTCATTTTTGTATAGACACATGGCCCAAGGGAGCCCTACCTGAATAACAGAATCAAGATTCAGGTGTCCAGTGAGCAAAGCTAGGCAAGTGGTCCCACAGAACCGGACTTTTGTCCATGTAGTTTGCCACATATAAGGTATATACCTTAAGAAGCTTACTGAGAAGACTGCAACATATGAACTTTGAAAAGGTATGGTTCCACATGTGATCCTATCCTATACAAAAATGCTTTTTATTCCAGGTCACTTAAAAAGTGCTTTTTCTATGGATAAATTCCTAGAAATGTACAATCTCCCAAGACTGAATCAGGAAGAAATAGAAAATATGAACAAATTGATTACCAGTAATGAAATTGAATCAGTAATCAAAAAACTCCCAAGAAACAAAAGTCCAGGACCAGACCACTTTACAGTTTAATTCTACCAAATATTTTTAAAAGTTAACACCTATCCTTCTCAACTATCCCAAAAGCTGAAGAGGAAGGAATGCTTCTGAACTCATTCTATGAGTCCAGCATCACCCTGATACCAAAACCAGACAAAAGCACCACAAACAAGAAAATTACAAAACAAAAAGGAAAAAACAACAAAAAAGAAAATTACAGGCCAATATCTCTGATGAACATAGATGTAAAAATGTTCCAAAAAATTAGCAAACTAAATCCAACAATATATAAAAATGATTATATACCATGATCAAGTAGGATTTATCCCAGAGATGCAAGGATGGTTTGATATCTGTAAATCAATCAATGTGATACACATTAATAAACTGAAAAAATAAAAATCATATGATCATCTGCATAGAGGCAAAAAAAAAGCTTTTGACAAAATATAACATCCATTTATGATAAAAACTTTTAACAAAGTGGGCATAGTGGGAACATACCTCAACATATTAAGACCATATATTGACAAGCCCACAGCTAACATCATACTCAATGATGAAAAGCTGAAAGCATTTTCTCTAAGATCAGGAACAAGACAAGTATGCTCACCCTTGCCACTTTTATTCACCATATTATTGGAAGTTCATAGCCACAGCCATCAGACCAGAAGAAATAAAAGGAATCCAAATTTGAAAAGAAGAAGTAAAACTGTCACTGTTTGCAGATGATACTATATAATGAAAATCCTAAAGACACCACCAAAAAATTACTAGAACTAATAAATTAATTCAGTACAGTTGCCAGATACAAAAATAATATACTGAAATCTGTTATTTCTATACACTAACAATGAACTATCAGAAAGAGAAATAAAGAAAACAATCCCATTTATAATTGTAGAAAAAAGAATAAAATATCTAGGAATAAATCTAACCGAGGAGGTTAAAGATCTGTACTTGGAAAACTGTAAGACATTGATGAAAGATAGTGAAGATAACACAAACAAATGGAAAGACACACCATGTTCATGGATTGAAGTAATTAATATTGTTAAAATGACCATGCAACCCAAGGCAATCTACAGATTCAGTTCAATCCCTGTCAAAATACCAAAGATAATTTTCACAGAACTAAAACAAATAATTCTAAAATTTGTATGGAAACACAAAAGACCTTGAATAGCCAAAGCAATCTTAAGAAAGAAGAAAAAAGCTGTAGGTATCATGCGCCCTGATTTCAAACTAAACTGCAAACCTACAATAATCAAAACAGTATGGTACTGGCACAAAAACAGACACATACATCAATGAAACAGAATAGAGAGCCCAGAAATAAACCTACACTTACATGATCAATTAATCTATGACAAAGGAGGCAAGAATATACAATGGGGAAAAGATAGCCTTTTCAAAAAGTGGTGTTGGGAAAACTAGACAGCTACATGAAAAAGAATCAAACTGGACTACTTTCTCCTATCATATACAAAAATAAACTCAAAATGGATTAAAGACTTAAATGGAGGGCCTGAAAGCATAAAACTCCTAGGAAAAAACATAGGCAGTACACTCTTTTGACATCAGTCTTAGCAATATTTTTTTTTTTGGATCTGTCTTCTCAGGAAAGGGAAACAAAAGCAAAAATAAACAAATGAGACTACATCAAACTAAAAAGATTTTGCACAGAGAAGAAACAAAAAGGCCACCTACTGAATGAGAGAAGATATTTGCAAAGGATATATCTGGTTAATATCCAAAATATACAAAGAACTCATACAACTTATCATCAAAAAAGCAAACAAGCCAACTGAAAAATGGGAAGAGGAACTGAAGAAACATTTTTCCAAAGGAGACCTACAGATGGGCAACAGACACATGAAAAGATGCTCAACATCATTAACTATCAGATTAATGCAAATAAAAAACACAATGATATATTACCTCACACCTGTCAGAATGGCTATTATCAAAAAAATAATAAGCGTTTGTGAGGATGTGGAGAAAATGGAACCCTTGTGAGCAGTTGGCAGGAATGTAAACTGGTATAGCCACTATGGAAAACAGTATGGAATTTCCTCAAAAAATTAAAAATAGGGACTTCCCTGGTGGTCCAGTGGTTAAGAAGCCACCTTCCAATGCAGGGGACGTGGGTTCAATCCCTGGTTGGGGAACTAAGATCTCACATGTCGCAGGGCAACTAAGCCCATGCACCATAACTACTGAGCCCACACACCCTAGAGCCCTCACATTACAGCTAGAGAGAAGCCTTGTGCCACAATGAAAGATCCTGCATGCTGCAGCAAAGATCCTGAGTGCCACAACTAAGACCTGACACAGCCAAATAAATAAATTTTTAAAAAAATTAAATTAAAAAAATTAGAAATAGAACTACTGTACAATCCAGCAATTCCACTTCTCAGTATTTTTCCAAGGAAAACAAAAACACAAATTGGAAAAGATATATGCACCCTTATGTTCATTGCAGCATTATTTACAATAGCTAAGATATGGAAGCAACTTAAGTGACCATCAAGAGATGAATGGATAAAGAAGAGATACAGATATAGATCTATCTATATCTATCTATATCTATATATAGATAGATAGATAGATAGAGATATAATGGAATATTACTCAGCCATAAAAAAGAATGAAATCTTGCAACAACATGAAAGGACCTAGAGGGTATTATGCTAAGTGAAATAAGTCAGATTAAAAAAGTTAAATACCATATGATTTCACTTATACGTGGAATCTAAAAAACAAAATAAATGAGCAAACACAACAAAGCAGAACAGACTCATAGATACAGAGAACAAACAGGTGGTTCCCAGAGAAGAGGAGGGTGGGGAGGAAATAAATAGGTGAGGGAGATTAAGAGGTACAAACTTCCAGTCACAAATGAGTCATGAGGATGAAATGTACAGCATAGGGAATATAGTTAATAATATTGTAATAATTTTCTATGGTGACAGATGGTAACTAGACAAAAAAAAAAAAGACTCCTGAGAAAAGTTTTTTTAAATGCTTTTCTGAGAGCTGCTTCTCTTCACGTGTCTATACTGCCACTTCTGCAATGAAAAATGAACTGAGGTTTAGGGGAAGGAGAGAGTAAGGAATACCATAGCTGGAAAACTGCAGAAGGAATCCTAGCAAGCCACTATCATCTAAATTAAAGAGTATCTCAGACACTGATGCCACTGACTTTGTGTTACTGTTGCAGGTTTAGAGGACCAGCTCCACCATGGGACCTTCTCTCTGATCTGAGACATGGAGAGAGTGGCACCCTGTCAGGAACATCCAACCTACCTGCAGAATCCCAGGTACATTACTCCACTAATACTGCAGCTTTCCAGTCAACAAATGCAGAAGCTTCCTCATATGCAAAGCGATGGCCTTCCGGAGGCATTGCAACAGTGACCAACTCAAAAACTAGCAAGTACTAAGAAGAAGGGAAATCCAAAACAGAGAGGCGAGAGCGGAGTGTGAGGGCAGGAGGTACACCCAGAATGCAATTTTATGAGCTCTTTAGCCTCACTGACACAAAAATGAGAGTCTAAGAAATTTACTATTTCCATTCTTCTCTCCTGCCTAGGATTTGAGTAAGCCGCCCAGGAGCACTGGTTCTCTCTGGGAATTCTTGCAAGGGAATATACTTGTCTTGAGTGGAAGAAATAACCTGTTGGGTCTTGATAGAAGATTTGGGACAAGCCTGAAGCAGTCATGACAGGTAAAAAGTCTGAGTGCGGTGGAGATGCTCCTTGTGTAGCCCCAGGCCCCTCCCAGCCAGTGTTCACCCAACTCACAGTGAGAATAGGCCACATGCTGGCTCTCAGACATAGCTTCTGGAACATCTTTGAGGTGGTTCCTGAAAGAGTAATGAGAGTGCACCATGGCTGTCCAGCTTATTATACAAGTCTAGTATCAAGTACACCCAAGATTCTCTTTGGAAAGCAATACATTTCTTGGAATAAGAAAATCAAACACCTTTTTTTCCCTCAAAGCTATTATCTTTCACACAATATCCTTCTCCTACTTTATCTACTTGTGCAATTGCTATTTGAATTGCAATTTTATAGTCACTCCAGTTTACCTTATTTACACCTATCCCTATTTAGCTTGATCTTACTGATTTGTGGTCAGTGCTCCTGCTGACAAAATTCAAGCAACAATAACAATAGCTAAGATTTGCATAGGACTTCAGGGCACAATCACATCTGTGACATGCTAGATCCACCAATGATCCTGTGAGAGAGTATTACTACGCCCATTTCGCAGATTTAAAAACTGAGTCCCAGAAAAGTAAACTGACTTATGCAAGCCAGGAAATGGCAAAGCCAGGACTCAAAGCTAGGATCTCTCACTCAAAGTCCTAAATTTTTTTTTATTATACTACTTTTCTTATCTGAAAAAGTTATTTCTTCTACATCATCAAAATTAAATCAAGTATTGACAGGACAGACCCCTGTGACACATCACTGTAAATATCTGTCTATTAATCTAGAGACTTTAAGATGAAAAGGAAAAATTAGACAGTTATAGGAGTTAGTGTAAAGATTTGAAAACAGACAATAAAATCTGAACACTGCAAAGGAAATCATTCACACTCCCAAAAGTCTCTGACTTCTCTTCTCTCAGACCTGAAAGACATGAGCCTCTCACCTTTATGCATAACTCATATGAATTACTCACCTTTCCTAGGTGAAATCTAGTTTTTTTTAAAAAAACTATTGAAATCATATTATTCAGATAATTGTAGGAAAGACAGAGTGAATTATTAAAAATTTAAATCACTTATTTTTTTTTAATGGGATTGTACTACTTTTAAGAATCTGTAGTAAAACAGGGCTAATGAAACATGGCCAGTTCCGGGATCTCCTGGACCCATACTATAAGGGACAGGTAATTATGAGTTTGTTCTATTTTGCTGATTTTGTTGGACATTGAATTGAATATTAAAAACATGCTTCTATCAAAGGTAATGCAAGTGCTACTAGTTAGTTCCTTTCAAGATGATTATAAATTTCACATTTGCAGAAATCATAAGATTTCACTGAAATTTCTCTACTCACCTTTCCTTAGCATCCAAGAAGGCTTTGGCAAAAGGGTTGTACTTGATTTTGAGAGCTGTTATCTTGTGTTTACAAAGACAAGAAGTGTTAGTGAAAGTAGAACATTCATGGGCAGACAGAACCCTTTATCTTCACCTGTGAATTTCTGTAAAATCAGAATAATTCTCCTTTCTCTTTTTTTCTCCCTCTCCATGTTTCTTTGCTTACTTCTGCACAAAATCACTATTGCACTGTCCAACAAGAAACGTTTTATTGTCACATGTGGTAAAAATGCCAAATATAGTATAAAGTGAGCAAAGAAAGGACAAAGCATTAGAAATGCACAAGCCTTATGTGCCAAACCCAGCATTCATTCCATTACTCATTCATTCTTTTCAACAACAATTGAACACCTACCATCTGTCTGTTAGTTTTCCAGTCACTGAGACACAGAGGAGAATTATACAGGTGAGAACCTGCCTCTAGAGTCTTGAGTACAGACTAGTATCAACTCCCTAACTCAAATAATCACTTACCCTTTGGGCCATGTTAACACAAAAAACAATCATTTCCAACCACTGTCACTCTTTATCCCCCCTAGCCTTAGCCTACTTCATTTTTCTTCAGAGCCATCTGACCAAATATATATATATATATTTGGTTTTCATCTCTCCCCACTGGGATTTAAGTGCCTTAAGGACAGTGCAGTATTACCAGCATGTACTAATACTCAGCAAATATTTGCTGAATAAAGGAAGATTTTGGCTCCCTTATCCACCCCTGTGGTCATTCTCCTCTCAGGGTGCATCTACATCGAATTGGCAGGGATACGTCATTAGGAGACGGAGGCTCCGAGGTTAGATTTTCCTAAGCTTGATTCCCCTGAGGCATGTTCAAGACCAGAATTACAGCATCAGGCCGGTAGCTTGCTGGAGGTGTGGCCTTAGCCCTGCTTGTAGTTCAGAGGGAACTGTCCAGCCCATGTCCAGGAAAAGCTTCTGAGCACTTACCCAGAGGGCAACAAGACAACAGGTTCCACCAGCCACACACTAAGAGAGCAGGCAGCATGTAAGTGGATAAGGGGCATTGCCCGGAGACCAGAGGAGGCCAGGATGTGGTCCCCAACTCCTCCCTACTTTTGAAAATCGCAAAAGCCCACCCTCCCCTCATAGACCCAGACTCCATCCTACAGAGAGTAGCAGAGGGGGGAGGGCAATCTGATGAACAAAGTGGTTCAGCCTATAAAAACTGAACAGTACTTGAGGGCCTATTTAAATTATCAGATATTTAGTTAATTTCTCTTCCCACTGACCTGCTAGAGGGGCTCAGCCAAGAAGCCAGATTACCTATAGAAGAGAAATTACATTTCCCTGCACATCTGTAATGTGAGTTAAATCTGCAACTAATTTCACCTGTAGGCACTAAGGCAGCAGTTTCCAAACCTGGATGATCATCAGAATCCTTTAAGGAGACTCTTAAAACTACAGATTCTGGGCACCGTCACTGGAGATTCTGACTCAGCTGGCTGGGTGGGACGCCAAAAATCTTTTAAAGCTTCCAAATAAAGAAATGCAAATTAAAGCAACAATAAGATACCATTTTTTTCTGCCCTATCGAATTATCAAAGCTGAAAAAGTAGGTAATCACAAATGTTGAGAATGGTGTGGGGATTGTAAATGGATATGCCCTTTGGAGGGAGGTGATGGGGCTTTGTCTATCACAGTTCTAAATACACACTCTCCTCAACAGGACAATTCCATTTCTGGGTGCTTAATATTCTCTGCAGTATTATTCATCATAGAAAATAAAACAACTGGAAAGACCTAAATGTCCGTTGGTGGGGAACTGATTGCCTGAAATATGGTATATCCGTTGCAGGCATTTCAGAAAAGGAGATAAGCCTAAATCTAATTACACAGAAAGTATTCATAATACACTGTTAAATACAGGGAGAAAAGTAATTGCAGAGTAATATGAACATGAACCAATTTGTGTGAGGAAATCTATACACTCACATATATTTATAAATGCACAGAATATGTGTGGGGGAAAAAAAACCACACTGTAAGCTATTATTTGTAGTGCCCTGGGGGAGTAGGACTGATAAAGCAGGAAGGAAAGAGTACATTTTTACCTTTTATTTTTTTATTTCATTGTACATACTTCTGTACTATTTGTTTATCATGTGGGTTTTTTTTAATAAACATGTATTACCATTAAAAAAATTTTTAGGGGTGGGGGAGGGATGGACTGGGAGTTTGGGGTTAGATGCAAACTATTACATATAGAATGGATAAACAACAAGGTCCTACTGTATAGCGCAGGGAACTATATTCAATATGCTGAGATAAACCATAATGGAAAAGAATATAAAAAAGAATGTATAACTGAATCACTTTGCTGTAGAGCAGAAATTAACAACATTGTAAATCAACTATACTCCAGTGAAAAAAAAATTTAAGTTTAATCAAAAAAAATCCGACCCATCAGGTGTCCTGGTGAGCAGCAGGCCTGGAAACTCCTGAAGTATGTGGAGGGACCAAGAAATCCTGCTCCCACAGAGTTCACGGAGACCAGAGTCTGGCTGCTCTGCTCTAAGCACCAGAGTGGCTCAAGTTAAGCAGGAAAAGACCTACATGTGCCCCAAAAAAGCTAACAAGTGGGACAGATAGCATAACACAAACCCAAAGAAGGTGTGCAATTGGATCAATTCCCACAGACTTGCTTTAAAATAGGAGAGATGGGCTTCCCTGGTGGCACAGTGGTTGAGAGTCTGCCTGCTGATGCAGGGGACACGGGTTCGTGCCCCGGTCCGGGAAGATCCCACATGCCGTGGAGCGGCTGGGCCCGTGAACCATGGCCGCTGAGCCTGCGCGTCCGGAGCCTGTGCTCTGCAATGGGAGAGGCCACAACAGTGAGAGGCCGCGTACCGCAAATAATAACAATAATAGGAGAGACACGCAGCTATTTGTAGGCCAAGGGCCTGGAAACAAAGACTTCTGCATTTCTGCTAATTGTATTACAATGCACAGCTGTGCCTTATTGGCACCAGGAGAAGAAGCACTGGTGGGCCTTTGGCAAACAAGGAGGAGGGTATGGAAAGTGACCACCGCACTGTTTAACTTCATCTCTGCTGAGTGTATCTGAGTCCTGGAAAACCTACCTTTCATCCAAGCTTGGTCATGGCAATAAAAGCACCACCACCCAGTCCTACCACATTCTCCCAGGTGACATCTACACACACACACACACACACACACACACACACACACACACACTCACCTCCTCGTTCTGATAGGCAGTCACAGCTATGAACTGGGTTTCAGGGAAGGAGCAGTTCATCACCATTCGATGTGCACCTCCAACACGCACTATGTGAACCTGGGGTTCATATTTATGCAGAGAATTCAACATTATCTGTTGAGGTGGAAGGAGAGAGAGGACATGCAAAGCCTGGGGCAGCACAAGTGACAGATGACCCAGCGCCTTTTGTTAGTCCCAAGCTCAGCACCCACCTCAGTTAAGGCTACACACACCGAGTCCCCGGTCGCCTGAGCTGCCTCCACCTCTCTGAGAAATTACTGAGGGGATATTTTTTAGAAGCTCTCAGGGAGCATAACTTTGGAGCTGCTTATAGGAGGGTGAGGGGTGGGCTGCCAGGGAAGAGCTGGTCTAAAGAGTGTTCAGTTTTCTACCAAAATCCTGGTTTCCTTTTTTTTCTCTCCCATTTTCAGCGCAATGATGTGGATTTTGCTCTGTTAAAACATACTGTTTTTCTTCCTATAAAGAATCCTAATATCTCAAAATCCTGACAAGGGCTGCATTACCTAAAGTGTAATGACAGCTGACATCTGCTGGCTACATAAAATCCACCCTTTGTGATTCAAACCAGAGGTTTATTGAAAATCTCATGTTGTGAAATCTGGGAGGGAATAATAGTTTACTCTTCAATTTCCTGTTTTAATAAATAACTGGAACCTTCTGAATATTGCAGAGACTTAGGTGGATGACTTCTGCTCTTAAAACAAGAACCCCTATGTCCCAGCTAGGTAAGCACAGAGATCAGAGAAGGGGTGAAAACTCTGAGGGCTAAGAGGCTGACCAAAGGGAAATCTGGGGGAACAAGACCTCTTCCTCCCAGCTGTGTCTCTAATCCCCAAAACAGTCAACATTTTATAAACCAAATAACAACCATGCACAGTACACTAGTGTTCACCATCCTACCAGAGAAAACAAAAGAATAAAAAGCCTCAAAATCTTGTTTACTCTAAATTGGAGACCTTAAATAAAACCTTCCTTATTTAAGGTTTGTTTGGCTATTTTTTTCTGAAAACCCAAAGCTGATTCAATATTCTATTGATAATTATCACAAGGCCCAAGTGGAGAGAGCCATTATTTCATTTGGGAGCAGCTTTTTATTAAGGTCGTTGCCTATTGCCAACATGCCACTTACACCAAAAAGAGGGGAGAGGGAATAACAAAACCCTGGTACCCACAAACATCTCCCTCCTCCCCAGCTGGGTAAAAAGCACCAGACACACAAGACAAAACTCTGAAAGGCCCCCGATGATTAAGTAAACTACTGCGCTCCCTCACCCTCTCTTAATATCAGGAAGTCCATTAAAAACTGAAAGCACCAATTAAGAGCTGTTTATTCCTGTTCACATTTGGACTCCGGGGAATAATTGGCTTCCGTGAGAGAAGAGGTCGGTGAGGACCCCCTAATTGCCTAAATGCACCCTTGATATTTCTTGATTGGTGTGGTGGGGTTAGGGTGGCCGGGCAACAGTCGTACCTGCCCGCCTCCACTGAGCTTGTTGGTCAGCTTCACTTTGCTGAAGGAGATGGGTGCCTTCATCCAGTGGGCCCCGAAGTTGGGGGAGTCCGGGTGGATGTAGACACAGCTGTGGCTGGAGACCTCTGGCTTGCCCGCGGGCACCCATTCCCCATTGACGTACTTCCAGCGGTGACTGTCCGTCGGGACAAAGTCCAGCAAGATCGAGTACATGGCATTGGGGTCCAGCCCCGTGACGCTAATCTTTAGGACCGGGAACATCCGTCTAAAAGAAAAGGCAGAAACTGAGCCACAGGAAGGATGTTAGAGTGTTAGGGACGTCTCCCTGCTTGTCCAGCCCTCTCTCCACTCAGAGGAGACCTTCCATTTTCTGCCCCAGGGGTGCAGAAAATGCCCCGGGGGAGGCCAAACAAAGAGGAGCCAGGCCAGCGGCCCCAAGCCCAGCTGAGCCTCTTTTTACCAATGTATTTTATATTGGGGTTTTACTTTTAAATGTTGTGCTCCATTTTAAAGTCTGAAAACCACTGATCTAGTCATTTGACTAGAATGAAGTACCTCCTGAAGCTTAAGGTATATAGTCAGATGCCAGGTTCTCACAGAGCGTTCTCCAGAGGTTTCCTCCCAGCCTATGTCAGATTCTCATGCTAACGACACAAAGCAGCCCTTTTCCGTCTCACAAAGAACACCAGCTGTGAATAATAGTAATAGCGTTATAGGGAAAACATGGGGGTTTTTTTTGTTTGTTTTTTGGGTTTGTTTTTTTTTTAACATCTTTATTGGAGTATAATTGCTTTACAATGGTGTGTTAGTTTCTGCTTTATAACAAAGTGAATCAGTTATACATATACATATGTTCCCATATCTCATCCCTTTTGCATCTCCCTCCCTCCCACCCTCCCTATCCCACCCCTCTAGGTGGTCACAAAGCACTGAGCTGATCTCCCTGTGCTATGTGGCTGCTTCCCACTAGCTATCTATTTTACGTTTGGTAGTGTATATATGTCCATGTCACTCTCTCACTTTGTCACAGCTTACCCTTCCCCCTCCCCATATCCTCAAGTCCATTCTCTAGTAGGTCTGTGTCTTTATTCCTGTCCAGCCACTATGGAGAACAGTATGGAGGTTCCTTAAATAACTACAAATAGAATTACCATATGACCCAGCAATCCCACTACTGGGCACGTACCCTGAGAAAACCATAATTCAAAAGGAGTCATGTACCAAAATGTTCATTGCAGCTCTATTTACAATAGCCAGGAGATGGAAACAACCTAAGTGTCCATCATCGGATGAATGGATAAAGAAGATGTGGCACATATATACAATGGAATATTACTCAGCCATAAAAAGAAACAAAATTGAGTTATTTGTAGTGAGGTGGATGGACCTAGAGTCTGTCATACAGAGTGAAGTAAGTCAGAAAGAGAAAGACAAATACCGTATGCTTACATATATATATGGAATTTAAGAAAAAAAAACGTCATGAAAACATGGTTTTGTGGTAAAGTGAGTGAAGGGAGCACTTGACTATACATCAATTTAGACCACTTCCTTCCCTGCAGGACTTGTCAGAGGCTTTAATGTACCAGTGTGCACCGTGAACCTTTGGAAAGGAGGTGAGGGGTTGTGCACACTCTGCACTTATGTACCAGTGCTACCTTCTTCTCACCGATCATCTTGTGGGAATTTGCATTCAAGAAATACACTTTGAGACAGGCTGATCTGGATTTGCTGGTCCTTCTCCCACCCTCTAGGGCGACACCAGCAAGCTTACTCTCACAAATATTTGGAGAAGCTATCTCACCTGGCTTCTGATTCTCTTTAGTTTCCTTTCCCTTCACCAAACTTTCTAAGTTGCTCCAATCTCCTCAAAAGACCTAGTTTCCAGATAGACCCTCACCACCACACAATTGCCCCGGAGGCTGTCTTATGTGTCAATACATCTTTTAAAATCTGAATCCCCAAGTTGAGAAGCTAACAATCTAGGGTCTAGACATGTGCTACTCAGAGTGGTCCATGAATCAGCAGCATCAGTATCAGCTGGAAATTTATCAGAAATGCAGAACCTCAGGTAGCACTCCAGACCTACTCAGTCAGAATCTGTGCTTTTACAAAATCCCTAGGTGAGTCATTGGAACATTAGAGCTTAAAATGTACTGGGCTAGGGAATCTTTAGCTTTTAAGACAATAACTAAGGAGATATCCAAGAGAATAAGGGGGAGTCACTCTGAGGATTTGTGCTTCTGGTGAGGCTGGGAGGAGAATGAAAAGGGGGAAACTGGAATGTGTCCACTGCTAAGAGAAGGGGTTGCCAGGAACGGAAGTGTTAGAAGCAGAATGGGCACAAATGAGGAACTGGAGGGTCACAAAGAGCACCTCCTGTGTCCAGAGGTTCCTGGTTTTGAGCTGAGGTACAATGGGAATTGGTACATATGTTAAGTGAAGAAATTGACCAACAGATGACAAAGGATGGATCTAGAGATGGACTCGACCCATCCAGGCTTCTCAGTCTCCTGAGTTCAAATTACATGGGCTCCCTGAGCTCTCTGGACAGAAAGGATTTTTTTCCCTTTGGTTCGCCCACCTCATCAACACTTCCTTTCCAACTCCTTTGCTGGAACCTCTTCCAACTTAGTCCTCCAGTTGTGGATGCGTAATGGGGATCTGTTTTCAGCACCCCCTCTTTTCTAAATGTCCTACCTTAGAGACCACTTCTAATCTCATGGCAGAATACCAACAGCCTGGAGGATTTTATACCAACCAATTTTATACCCCTGGTATGGCACTTAGCAATCATTTAATAGATAGTACCTTTGAGTACTAGAGGGTGGGTGACTGAGATAATGAAATTGAAGCTTGGTGAGTTTAAGTAAACTAGCTTAAGTCCATATATTCAGGAAGGGTGGGAGTTGAAACCAAACAAACTGAACCAGAATCTACCCTTGAAACCATTCTTCACACTCACTAAGATGGCTATAATAAAAAAGGTGGGGCTTCCCTGGTGGCACAGTGGTTGAGAGTCCGCCTGCCGATGCAGGGGACACGGGTTCGTGCCCCGGTCTGGGAAGATCCCACATGCCGCGGAGCGGCTGGGCCCGTGAGCCATGGCAGCTGAGCCTGCGCGTTCGGAGCCTGTGCTGCGCAATGGGAGAGGCCACAGCAGTGAGAGGCCCACATAACGCAAAAAAAAAACCAAAAAAAAACCAGAGTTGCCATATGACCCAGCAATTCCATTCCTAGGTGTATATGCAAGAGAAATGAAAACATACACCCATAAAAACTTGTATACAGGGCTTCCCTGGTGGCACAGTGGTTGGGAGTCCGCTTGCCGATGCAGGGGACATGGATTCGTGCCCCGGTCCGGGAAGATCCCACATGCCGCAGAGCGGCTGGGCCCGTGAGCCATGGCCGCTGAGCCTGTGCGTCTGGAGCCTGTGCTCTGCAACAAAAGAGGCCACAACAGTGAGAGGCCCGCGTACCGCAAAAAAAAAAAAAAAAAAAAAAAAAAAAAGAAGGGAAGAAAAAAGAAAGAGGAAAGGGAAAATAAATAGTAAAACGGGGGGCTGTGGAGGGACAGGAGGGGGAGGAATGAAGAACCATCATAATCCCAGTTTCTGGGGATAATTCAATGATTTTCAGGGAAAATCTCTGTTTACTACTTCTGATCAATGTCAGAAGCAAGCCTCCTATTTATACACATAAGTCTCCATTTGAAAATGACTCTTTTAATTCATCAGCCCATCCTATGCCGTTTGAAAACTTGCTATCACACAGAACAATTACACTCAAGTGTGCAAGAGCTCTCTGATTACCTTCACTGAAGCTTTAGAAAAGTCAGAAAGTCAACTGCCTGCAGGGGCAGGCGAGTAACACGAATGAAAAGGGAGAGGACTGGGTGTTAACAACCAGGAATGTTTTTCTCCCCAGAGAAGGGCCACAAATCCATCTACCTCAGGCTCAGGAGTTTGTGTGAAAGGCAGGGATGCTGCATCTAGAGTAGACATCATTCTACAGCCAGAGGAAAATGGGTAAAATGGAGAGATACAGGAATAGTTGGTGAGGAGAAAAAAAGTGGGGGGAAAGAGATGAAGATGAGAGTAAAGAAGACAACAAAGCAAGAAAGATGTGTCTCTATCCAGAGCAGGAACGTGTTGTTAACAATTTATTCTGAGAAACTAAGAGATTGAGAGTAATTCCAGACCACGCTCATTCATTATCAATCACATCAATTTCTTAGAGATTGTCCTCCCTTCTTTATCTGAAGTACAAAGGGAACTTTCTATCTTCTGGCAAAATCTTGAGGCTAAGGGGTTCAGGAACCCTAAGAAAAGATTCAGTTCACTAAGGAGGTGAAATGTCACCAGGACTTCCACAGAAAATAAGAATAACCATGTTGACCATAATTAGACTCTTTCTACAAAGAATAATTTTCACATAGTTAATGACTTTAAACATGCGAAGACTTTTCAGTTTTAAATATGAAGAAAAAATTTATGGGTGCAAAAAGGCAAGAGAAAGCTCTTCTGAAATTATAAAAGTACATACTAATATGACATATTATTAAATTGAATTTTATAATGGTTTTAGAAACTTTTATTTATTCCTCATTGAAATAGATTAACTATATTTTTTCTTGATGGTTGTACTTATTTTACTTCCATATATGACTGCTTTGACAGCCAAACAGATAGTATGAGGCTAAGTATTAGTGTAACTACAAAGAATAATGAACAGAGAGCTCTACCTGTCATCAGACATCATAACATTTTTACCATTGTGTCATCGCTCATCTTTGAAAGGGAAGAAAGTAAATCCAGTTAGGAATTGGGGATGATTCTTTGAAATTAGAAGCATGTTTTCTATTTCTTTCTACCAAAAATAATGTGTCAATACAGATCAAGAGTAGGAACAGGTGTAATTATAATTACAAATATTAAAAATAATAAATTCTATATATGAAATAAATATGGGACCCACTTAGAGAGAGAAAATAGAAGCATCAAGCAAGGTTGATATTCCTGCTACTATTAATAATCACAATTTATTGAAACACCCTTATTTCTGGAACACGTTTTACTTACCAAGCACTTTAATGTCACACAACAACACTCAAGTTCATAATTTTCCCGGATAGATGGGAATGGTTCATTCTCTATACCGTGCATTTTATGCAGAAATGGAAAAGTGAGACATCAGGAATGGAAGCATTTTTCACAAGGACAAAAGCCTGCCAGAAGTTCAGCTAGCTTGGACTTTTCTGTCATTGGAGAATAGAATTTCTCTCAAGGGTCACAATCAAAGTTCTGCTGAAACTAACCATATTGAAAATGCGTTTCCACGTTTTGTACTTTTGTGACCACGTGAACAGAAAGATCAGTGTCAACTGAATGTTGGGACCTGTTTGGTCAAGCTGGGAGCACTGAGCTTTTCTTTCTAAATATTTTTATCTCCTCTACTAAATAGAAGCTCCTAATATTACCTAGACATCACTTGGCAGGGCTAGATTTAATAGAACCCAAGAAATGCCAACAGAGATCCATTTCAGTTCATCCCTAATTTGTTGCAATGAAAAAAAAAGGAAGGCATCTTCTCTTTTCTCAGGTCAGTATATTATGGTTTCATTAACTGTTACTGCAACAGTTCTCACATCGTCATAAACACACACAATCTCAAATGAACACTCACCTCAAACACACAGGAAGAAGCAGATGCAGGGATAGGCAGTGAGATTAAATTTGCCTTTTTGCCTCTGAATCTTCAACTAGTCAGAAATGTCTGGCAAGTGCGCTATACTTCAGAGGAAACCATCCAGCTTCCAAATAAAGTTGCCTTTTACCTGATCTGAACAGAGTTGGGGCTCAAAGAATAATAATCTGCTCCAGGATATACAGTCAGTCAAAAATTAACATTATTTTCTGACATTTGAGTGCATTTCCCAAACCCATGGGACATGGCCCCCTTTATAATAATTTCCCAGAATTTCTTCATTTAAAATGCACGCAGGACAGGTGGCTTCACCCTCCACTTCTCTGATGATCTCAGAGAAATTAATTAAGTTGGCTGGGGGAAAGCCGTGGGAGACTGTCCTTCTCAGGAGCATGTTTAATCAGACCCCGCTGCCTCTGAGTTAAGAGCGGCAGCCTCTGCAATATTCAAGGGGCTTCGCTTCCCTTGCCAAGCCCCGCCAGCCCAAGCAGGGCCATAGATAAACTCACCTGCCGTTCTTGGTCACGATCATTTCATTAGTGACTTCCTTGAACCTCTGCCAGAGAGGGGCATCCTCCAGAATGATCTGAAGTTGCTTCTCCGTAGGGTCGCCTTTTTCCCTCCCTGCCTGAAGCTCACTTTCCACCACATTGAGCAGGCGCGAGACGGTGCCATCGCTGGCCTTCTGTGTGCCCAGCTCACTCATGGCCACAGGCCCCTCTCAAACTTTGCTGAGAAACGTTACCTACTTTGCCTGCTTCCACCTCTTTCCTCCTGTCACTTGCCTGCTTTTCAAATCCAGCTGGACACGCCTGGGGAGCTGGGGAAGAGACGCCCTGTCTCTTGCCTAAGCTCCTAGCATGACACCCCTGAAAGTCTCCAAATTATACCACCAACCTGTTAAGCTTTAGTTGGGGTGGGGGGTGGAGGGAGGGGAGAGATGGGGAAGAAAAAGCCCTCTCTTAATTACTCATTGGATCAGGTGGGAGACAGCCTGGCTTTCCCATTGGCTGCTGTGTATAGAGTAGACATTTAAGAAGAGTACTCCATCCAAATTATCAGGCTTTTATCTTGCTGTACCTGAAGAGGTCTAATCGGTGTATTGCGGACCATTTTCCTGTTAATTAAAATTGTTCTGGGCCCAGACTGCAACAATCAGGCAAATCATGTTTGTGTATAAATCATGGCATGTGGCACCTATAGGGAAAGAGGTCTTGGGGAGGATTGACAAACTTGATGCCAATACAGGCTTTCCTGACCCAGTCGAGAACCTAAATCCATAAGCTATTCGCTAGCTCTGAATAGAACAGCATATATGGAAGGCCAAGGGCACTGTGCCAAGGAATATGACAACTGTGTCACAGAATGAAGGAAGGTGCTCTGTGTGCCACCTGCTCAAGGGTCAGAGATCAGGAGAAAAGCGCTAAGGACCTCTTTCTCCCAGGGTATCCCCTACTGGTCATCGCTCTCCTGAGGAATCCTACACACTCACACCCTGCTCATCTCAAGTGTCCTCATGGCCTCTACAAGCAGACGAGCTCTGAACCTTGTTCCTCCTCCCTAGGATCCACAGCCTAAGTGTTTCTTATCGCCAAACCTAGCCAGTGGGAGAAAAAAAAAATCATTTAGCATCATATGAATCTAAGGAAGCACTCTGCCCCCAGTGAGTGAAAATAAGCTTTTTACATTATTATGCAGAGCAATTTGAATCCCAAGTCCAGAAAGGCATTCTGGCTTTCCCCTTAGATGGTCCATGGCCTATCTGGCATTCTGGGGTGAATCCCCACTTTCCCTTGGGAGATAATACTAGTAGAAAACATTTCTTTTACCCATGACACATAGTACAACTGGGGAGGGGCGAAGGGCACAGATAGCTCTACCTCCTCAACTCTGAGTAGATCCTGGGACTTGGGAGTTTTTCTCCTGCTACAGCAGAAAGCTGTAGAAGATCCAAACAAAAGGAAAATAGTCTAACTGACTCACTTTGCTGTACAGCAGAAACTAACACAACATTGTAAATCAACTATACTCCAACAAAGGACATTTTTTTAAAATTTATTTTCCTTTAAAAAAGGAAAATAAAAGCAAAAAAGGTAAGATAAAGTCAGGGTAAGGATAATATACAAAATGCATTCATTGCCTCCTAAGTGCCAAATACCAATGAAGTATCCAATGATGAATGAAACAGAAATGGCCCTGCCTTCATGAAATTAACAACCTGAGGGAGAAGATGAATGACATAAAGTAAACAACAACTGAGTAATTACCAATAGCAGTAAGTCTATGAAGACTATGTAAAGGGGTGAGGTGGTGGAGAAAAATGGGTGCAAAGCCATGTGGGGTTGTATGGACAGTCATCTCTGAGGAGGCGACATTTCAGCTGAGACCAAAAAGATGACAAGGATTCAGGAAAGAGTTGGGGGAAGAGTTCAGGCAGAGGAACCACATGCAAGAAGCATGGCTTGGGCCATTTAGAGAACAATGAGGGGGCTGGCGTGGCAAGAATATGGTGGTGAAGAGAGCAGAGTGAGATGTGCTTTAAGAGGGGCCTTATGAGCTATAGGAAGGAGTTTGGATTTTATTCCATGTGAGAAAGGAAACTACTGTATTAGTGTGTATTAAAATAGGAAGATGGCATGTTTTGCTTTGTGTTTTTTTTTTTTTAATCTGGATGATTTCTAGAGAATATAGTAAAAGGCAAGGGTTGAAGAGAAAAATTAGAGGGCTGTTATGGTGGATCAGGCGAGAGATGGTGGTGGCTTAGCCTAGGGTGGTGGCCGTGGCCACAAAGACACGTGATTGGACTCTAGATACATCTTAGAAGTGGATATGGCAGAACCACACGAGGGACTGGATGTAGGGGGAGGGAGGGAGTGTCTGCGGTGAATGATTAGTAGATGGGAGGGCCATTTACTGAGATGGGGAAGGATGCAGGGAGAGGGGTTTACAGAGGTACTGCTTTAGTTAGGAAAAGAAAAATTTTCATTTTCACAGAATTAATATTGAGAAGATTGTGACAGTCTGAATAAGATGACCATGCCCTAATCCCCAGAACCCGTGAATATGTTACCTCATGTGATAAAAAGGAACTCTGCTGCTCGACATCATATGTCGTCAGGAAAATGCAGGTTAAACCAATAATGAGTTAACACTACGTGACTATTAGAATGACCAAAACCCCAAACACTGACAACACCAAATGCTGATGAGGATGCAGCACAATAGGAATTCTCATTCACCACTGGTGGGAATGCGAAATGGTACACCCACTTTGAAAAACAGTTTGGTGGTTTCTTACGAAACTAAACATACTCTTACCACACGATCCAACAATCACACTCCATGGTATTTACTCAAATAAGTTGAAAACTTATGTCCACACAAAAACCTGCACACATGTTAACAGCAGCTTTATTTATAACTGCCAAAACTTGGAAGTAACCAAGAAGTTCTTCAGTAGGTGAATGAATTAATAAACTGTGGCACATCCCAACAATGGAATATTATTCAGTGCTAAAAAGAAATGAGCTATCAAGCCGTGAAAATACTTGGAGGAAATTTAAATGTATATTGCTAAGTGAAAAAAGCCAATCCAAAAAGGCTACATACTGTATAATTCCAACTATATGACCCTCTGGAAAAGGCAAAACTATGGAGACAATGAAAAGAACAGTGGTTGCCAGGGGTTGGGAGAAAGAGATGAACAGGCAGAGCACAGAGGAGTTTTAGGGCAGTGAAAATACTCTGTATGATGTCATAATAATGAATACGTCATTATACATTTGTCCAAACCCATAGAATGTACAACACCAAAAGGGTACAACACCAAGAACGTAAACAATGGACTTTGGTTGATGATGACATGTCAGTGTAGGTTCATCAGTGTGACAAATGTACCACTCTGGTGCAGGATATTGATAGTGGAGGAGGCTATGCATGTATGGGGGTAGAAAGTATACGGGAAATCTCTGTGCTTTCTGCTCAATTTTCCTGTGGACCTAAAACTGTTCTAAAAACTAAAATCTATTAAAGAGGCGGGGAGAGGAGGCTTTGCAGGTATGACTAAGTTAAAAATTTAAGATGGGGAGATTTTATCCTGGATTATCAGGGTAGCCTCAAGGTAATCACAAGGGTCTTTATAAGAAGGAGGAAAAAGGATCAGAGTCAGAAAAGATGTAGGCACAGAAGCAGAAGTCAGAGAGAAGATAATGTGCTGCTGGCTTTGAAAATGGAGGAAGGGCTAACAAGCCCAGGAAGTTGTAAAAGTTAAGGAAATGGATTCTCCCCTACAGTCTCCAGAAGAAACACCTGCCAACACCTGGATTTTAGTCCAGTGAAACTGATTTTTTTTTTTTTTTTTTTTTTTTTTTTTTTTTTGCGGTAGGCGGGCCTCTCACTGTTGTGGCCTCTCCCCTTGCAGAGCACAGGCTCCGGACGCGCAGGCTCAGCAGCCATGGCTCACGGGCCTAGCCGCTCTGCGGTATGTGGGATCTTCCCAGACCGGGGCACGAACCCGTGTCCCCTGCATCGGCAGGCGGACTCTCAACCACTGCGCCACCAGGGAAGCCCCAGTGAAACTGATTTTAAGATTCCTGAGCTCCAGAACTGTAAGATGATAACTTTGTGTTGCTTTAAGCCACTAAGTTTATGGTAATTGTTACAGCAGCAATAAGAAACTAATAGAAAAACCACAAGACATCTAAGCAGAGATTTCAAGAAGGAACTGCTTAGAACTATGGCACAATTGTGGCTCTGAGCTTCCTAGCAGCCCGTGCAAAGTGGGGGAAATACAATCTGGCATACATTACATTGTGCTCCTAAACTAAAAACAAGCTATTTGCCCAAGAGAAATTTCTCCTATGAATCTTTAGAGGAAAACACTGTGTGATACACTGAACAGTGTTTCCTCAAACAATCCATAAATACCAGTAAGATGAGGATCCCTACCTTCAAAGACTGTCACAATCTGGAAGAGAGAAAAAGGCATATGCCCAGGGAATTCCAATACAGATATGTGTGAAGCATACAAATAAGGGAGAAAAGAAGGAAATAATACTATTTTTCTTATCAGTTATATCCAAATCAGTGTGCTGCTGAAAACTAGGTTAGCACATGAATATCTTCAACCAGAGGGCCCAGTAAAGAATGGCCCTTGGAGAATAGCACAGGCAATGGCTCTGGGGTGAACCCCAAGAGTCACCTAGCAATAAAAAATGGTTTACATTCTCTTGACTTTTAATCTGCCCTGCGTAGACAATGGCTTCACTTTCCAGGCTATGTCACCTCTAAGGTCTGTACTATATTAGATAGTTTAGATTGAACCATATGAAATTACTGTTATTCAACCTTTGTTTTATTCGAAAAAATAGCAATTTCATATGGTTCAACTAACCATTAGATTTGAAACTAATATAAAATGCTTTGACTGAGACAGCTATATAATAATATCATTTTACTTAGATCATTGTTTTCTAGTTACTAAGTATCTTGCTATAGATAATTTTGAAAAATATAAGCAAGTAAAGAAAAACTACCCATAATCGCAACACCCAGAGATGATCTCTGCTAACAAGTTTGGTGTAGATATTTTTTATTTATAATATATGCATACTTTTTCCTTTAAAAATGGAATTTTTAAATGCTTCTGAGTAGACATGGCAGATTGAACACATTCTTTTATATCTGCTCTCCAAACAGCTCTAAAATGGTACTAAGGTAAAATGAAATGTAAACCCACAAAGTTGAGGAGTACAAGAGAGGAAACAACAGCAGATAAGATATGCCAACAAAATTTTGGAAACTGACAAAACAAATGGTTGAGTGGTAACTGATGAGGCAGATCAGAGAAAGTTGAAATCTAAGTTTCAAGGTGAAGAAGCCAATAAGAAGCAAGCCAATTGTGCCACAAAACTCTGAAATATCTCAGGGATTTGATGCATCATATACCTCTGAAAGGAAGAGTGGGCAGGTAGTTCTGGCTAGGACCAAATAGGAAAATTTCTTGAAATTTTATTTAAGAAACAGTTAACTTTTGAGATCTTTACCCCTCAGCCAGGCAATTGTGCCTACCCATTGCAGCAGAAAACAAGAGAATGACTTTCAGAAGAGAGGGGATTTGAGAGGATTTGTACTCAAAGACAGCAGTCGCTGGTGGGGGTAGTGGTGAGGAACATACTGAAAACAAAGTATTATGACACACTCCTTAGGTAATAGACTTGGTGATTCCTCAATGCAATGACCCATCCCCAATTATCACCAACCCCAATCAAATGGGTAAAGCCAACCTTTGTAAAACTCTGCCCATGCACATAGGTATTCCATTGACATTTACAGGCACACCTCAGAGATATTGTGGGTTCAGTTCTAAACCACCACAACGAAGTGAATATTGCAATAAAGAGAGTCACATAAATTGTTTTGGTTTCCCAGTGCATATAAAAGTTATGTTTACACTACACTGCAGTCTATTAAGTGTGAAATAGCATTATGTCTAAAAAACAATGTACATAACTTAATTAAAAAATTCTTTATTGCTAAAAATGCTTTATTGCTAGAACAAATACTTTATTACTAAAAAATGCTAACCATCAGAAAATGCTAGTCTTCACGGACTTGCCTGGTGGTCCAGTGGCTAAGACTCCATGCTCCCAATGCAGGGGGCCCACGTTTGATCCCTCGTCAGGGAACTAGATCCCACATGCCGCAACTAAGAGTTCACATGCCGCAACTAAAAGATCCCGCATGCCGCAACTAAGACCTGGAGCAGCCAAATAAATATATATATATATATTTTTAGAAAGAGTGAATTTAGAAAATGCTAGCCTTCAGAAAGTTATAATCTTTTTGCAATAGTTACATCACACAGATCACAACAAATATAATAATAATGAAAAAGCTTGAAATATTGTGAGAATTACCAAAATGTAACACAGAAACATGAAGTGAGCAAACGCTTTTGGAAAAATGGCACTGATAGACTTGCTCGACACAGGGTTGCCACAAACCTTCGATTTGTAAAAAAAAAAAAAAACCCAGTATCTGTGAAGTGCAATAAAGCAGGTATGCCTGCATGTGCCTCATCCTTAAATATGACAGTAAGAGACCATCAGACATCAGATGTGGAAGTCAGAGACCAAAGCAAAAAATAAATAAATTTAAAAAGGAATTCTGAGTAAACAGAGACCATGCAGGGAGCAAAATATAATAAAAAAAACTATAACTATTTTCCAGTTAAACATAAAAGAAAATCTTGCATTCATGAAATAAGACAAAGAGGAAGGAAGGAAGGAAGGAAGGAAGAAGGAAGGAAGGGAGGGAGGGAGGAATTGTGGAGGAGAGGAGAGAAGGAAGGAAGGAAGAGAAAAGGGGGGCAGAAAGGAAGGGAAGGAAGAACTGGAGGACAAAATAGAGCTCTTGAAAATTAAAGACATCAAAACATGAATTTAAAATTCAATAAGAGCTTGGAGAATAGAGTTGATGAAATCTCTAAGAAAGTAAAACAAAGTGACAATGAGTTCCAAAAAGAAAGAACAGAGAAGACAAAGGGGCAGAAATTCTCCAATAAATAATACAGGAAAAGTTCCCAGAATTGAAGACCATAGGTTTCCAGAATGAAAAGTCCATGGAGGGCCCAGCACAATGAATAAAAAATACATCTGCTCCAAAACACATGCATCATTATGAAACTTTAAACACTGGTGATAAAGAGGAAAAAAACCATAAAAACCTTTTAGAGAAAAAAAAAAAACAGGTCATATACAATAAATCATCAATTATAATGCCATCAGCCTTCTCAATAACAACCTGAAAGCTACAAGAAAATTAATTAATGCTTTCAGAATTGTGATGGAAAATTATTATTCATTCAGAATTCTATACCCATTCAAACTATCCAGTGTGAGACTAGAATAAATGCATTTTCAGACCTACAAGGTATCAAAAATTTTACAATACTTCCCATGTGCTTTTGCTCAGAAGTTGCTAGGTAACTTCTTTTAAGTGTTCGCCTGATTAGGCCAGACCCACCTAAGATGATCTTCCTTATATTAACTTAGAGTAAACTGATTAGGAATCCTAATTACATATGCAAAGTCCTTTTTGCCATATAATTAGCATAATCACAGGAGTGATGTGTCCTCATATTTAGAGGTCCTTCCAACACCCAAGGGGAGGGGATTATACAGGGCATGTCCACCAGGGAGCCATCTTTGAATTCTGCCTACCAGAGTATATTAAAAACAAACAAGCAAGAAAACAAATGAAATAAACTGAAGCAACTATGAACTACAAGGGAAAAAACAAGTTGTCCAAGAAAGGAAATGTAATCACAGTATATAACAGCTCAGCTGGAACCAAAATTGTAAAAAAGTAAATATTAAATGTTGATTTAGTAGAATGATGACAGTTGAATGATGAGAAGGGGAAGCTTGTATTGTGAGAGGAAGGGGATGCTAAATTCTCATCTTCTATGGTAGGAAGAGAGTAAATATTGCCTAAAATTGAAAAATCAAGAAATAGCAGTACAAATATGATGTTTAAAAATCTGGAGATAAATGACTGAAGAAATAGTAAAAAGAAAGGAAAGTGACTACTTTTGGAGAGAGGGACAGATGAATGCTGGGGTTTTCCTTAAAATAAGTTTTTAAACATATGAGTAAATAAAATACTAATAAGATTTATTATTTTTAACAATGTATAAAGAAGATCTTCCCATATCATCAAATAACTTTCTACATTGTTATTTTAATGCTTGCAACTTATTCCATCTTATGAATGGGTCATGTTTTATCTAACCAATCTTTTATACTTACATATATGCTGTTTCTCCATTTTTTATCATTTTAAATAATTAGATAAGAATTCTGGACAACAAATATTTGGGAAAACATATGATTGTTTTCTTACACATTCTAAAATTACACATGTAATTTTAGAAGCAGTGCTAATTGACAAGAACAAAATATGCTAAGTACATTATATGCATTATCTTATTTAATCCTTATAACAATTCTATAAGGTAAGTGCTATAATTATATCCATTTTTTAGGTGAGAAAAGTTGAAACTCAGAGTGGTGAAGTAACTTGTCCATGGGCATCTAGACAATGAGTAGTAAGGCCAGTATTTGAGCCTAAGGATAGTTTATTCTCTTAACCGTTACATTATACTGATTATTTACTATAGACCAGGCACTGTATTATGTGTTATATGCGTGACCTCATATAATATTTGTAACCTTGTAAAGAATCATTGCCATCTCCTTTTTCTAAAATGAGGAGGGCACTCCAGCTCTGAGAGATTATGTATGTTGCCCATGTCACATAACAAGTAAATGGTAAATCCATTTCAGTCTGGGTCATTCTCGTTCTGAAGGCTGAGTACCAATTTATAGTCCAAATAGATAGACTTTATTTTACCCCATCTATCTCCAGAAATTTATTCATTCAGCAATTTAATGATGAAATCAGGAGATCCTAATCATCTCCATATTATAGTAGGTGAAAAAACTAGGTAAAGAAGGAAAAATGGGGCTTCCCTGGTGGTGCAGTGGTTGAGAGTCCACCTGCCGATGCAGGAGACACGGGTTTGTGCCCCGGTCCGGGAAGATCCCACATGCCGTGGAGCGGCTGGGTCCGTGAGCCATGGCCACTGAGCCTGCGCGTCCGAAACCTGTGCTCCGCAACGGGAGAGGCCACAACAGTGAGAGGCCCGCGTAACGCAAAAAAAAAAAAAAAAAAAAAGAAGGAAAAATGATTTGTCCAATAAGACATGAACCAGGGAAAGAGTTAGAAAAGAAATGACCCTCCCACCCACAGTGAATCTCCACCTGAGTACAGAGCATCCCAGTGCACAAATAAGTGCAATTTTAGGGATCAAGGAAAACCTCATGGGTGGTCCTCTATCCCCTTGCTAGGCTGGATGGTTAACAGGAAACTAGCAGGTGGGAATCTTCACCCCACCTTCCCCTTGCTCCACTGAACATCCTTCAATCACAGAAATTTTTTCTACATTAGATAATGGGCTGCCATGGAACTTTTTGTTTGTTTGTTTTTTAAAGAAAAGGTGGGAATGTGTTCTCATATTTTAAGAATAGATATATAAACTTTAAATATCCATTTCAAAATCCTTGGACTAAATTGATGCCAAAGGTGTTTCCCAGCTCTAGCAATCTAGCATTCCCTCTGATATATATTGGTGGTACTACTATAACTGTTATTATTTTACGTACTAGCAAAGGACCTTTTTTTTTTGGCTGCATTGGGTCTTCGTTGCTGCACGTGGGCTTTCTCTAGTTGCAGCAAGCCAATTATTTTACATATTAAAAAAAGCTCAAAACCCCTCTTGGAAGTCTCGTCTTCCTCAGATATAATATGCTATTCCAGCTTTCCATGACAGTGAGTTACCACTTTCTGAATTATTTTCTAAGAGCCTCACATTTGGGTCCCTGGCATATTTTATAAGTAGGGGTTCTGGTCAAGCTTCTTAGAAAACAAACCACTTGGTTTTTTCTCCCTTCAGGTGTCTTTACAGCACAATGCCTTCCTGTAGAGTTAAATCTTAGACAATATGTGATTCGGTATCATATCTTCAATAGTTTAAAATAGAGCTTCATATCTACACCTTAGGATTAAATCACTAAATTGTTTTGCCTCCAATATCATAAGCCCTTACTACTTTTAACCATAAAGTCAAGTAGCTAGCATATAGTAGGTCCTCTATAATTAGTGCTTGATTTATTGTTTAATATGTCAGATGCAATGAAGTAAAAATTCATATTTATTAAGAAAAAACCATTGTGTTTATTTAATGACATACTTTTAGAGGCATCATAACATTTTTATTAAAGTATAGTTGATTTACAATATTATATTAGTTTCAGGTGTACAGTGTAGTGATTCAGTATTTTTACAGATTATACTCCATTAAGAGTTATCACAAGATAATGGCTACATTCCCCTATGCTATACAACGTACCTTTGTTGCTTACCTATTTTATACATAGTAGTTTGTATTTCTTAATCCCATACCCATAACATGCCCCTCCCCCTTCCCTCTTCGCATTGGTAACCACTAGTTTGTTTTTTATATCTATAAGTCTGTTTCTGTTTTGCTATATACATTCATTTCTATTATTTTTTAGATTCCACATACAAATGATATCATACAGCATTTGTCTTTCTCTGATTTATTTCACTAGTATAATATTCTCTAGGTCCATCCACATTGCTGCAAATGTCAGAATTTCATTCTTTTTATGTCTGAGTAATATTCCATTGTATATATATATATCTTCTTTATCCATTCATCTGTTGATGGACACTTGGGTTGCTTCCATATCTTGGCAATTATAAATAGTGATGTTATGAATGTTGAGGTGCATATATCTTTTCGAATTAGCATTTCCTTTTTTTCTGGATATATCCCAGGATGGGATTGCTGGATCACATGGTAGTTCTATTTTCAGTTTTTTGAGGAACTCCCATACTGTTTTCCATAACGGCTGCACCAATTTATATTCCGACCAATAGTGTATGAGGGTTCCCTTTTCTCCACATCCTTGCCAACATTTATTTGGAGGCTTTTTCATAATAGCCATTCTGACAGGTGTGAGGTGATCTCTCCTTGTTGTTTTGATTTGCTTTACTCTGATGATTCGCAATCTTGAGCATATTTTCATGTGCCTATTAGCTATGTGTATGTCTTCTTTGGAAAAATGTCTACTCAGATCTTCTACCCATTTTTTTTTGATTGGGCAGTTAATTTTTTTGATGTTGTATTACATGAGTTGTTTATATATTTTGGATATTAACCCCTTGTCAGTCACATCATTTGCAAATATTTTCTCCCGTTCCACAGGTTGTCTTTTTCTTTTGTTGATGGCTTTCTTTGCTATGCAAAAGCTTTTAAGTTTAATTAGGTCTCATTTGTTTATTTTGTTTTTATTTATTTTGCCTTGGAGACAGATTGCAAAATATATGGCTATGATTTATGTCAAAGAGTGTTTGTTCTATGTTCTCTTCTAGGAGTTTTATGGTTTCAGGTCTTACATTTAGGTCTTTAATCCATTTTGAGTTTATTTTTGCATATGGTGTGAGGAAATGTTCTAATCTCATTGTTTTACATGTAGGTATCTAATTTTCCCAGCACCATTTATTGAAGAGACTGCCTTTTCTCCATTCTTGCCTCCTTTGTCAGAGATTAATTGACCATAGGTACATGGGTTTATTTCTGGGTTCTCTATTCTGTTCCATTGATCTATGTGTCTGCTTTGGCTCCAGTACCATGCTGTTTTGATTACTGTAGCTTTGTAGTATAGTCTGAAGTGTGAGAGGGTTATACCTCCTTTTTGTGTGTGTGGTTTTGTATGAATTTTAGGATTATTTGTTCTACTTCTGTGAGAAATGTCATGGGTATTTTGATAGCAATTGCTTTGGGTAGTATAGCCATTTTAACAATATTAATTCTTCCAATCAAAAAGCATGAGACATCTTTTCATTTCTCTGCATCATCTTCAATTTCATCAATTTTTTATAGCTTTTAGAATATAGGTCTTTTGGTTAAATTTATTCCTAGGTATTTTATTGTTTTGATGTGATTTTAAATGCGATTTTTTCCTTTACATTCTCTTTCTGATAGTTCATTACTAGTGTACAGAAAAGCAACAGATTTCTGTATATTAATCCTGTATCCTGAAACGTTGCTGAATTCATTTATTCTAATAGTTTTGGGGTGGAGACTTCAGGGTTTTCTATATAAAGTATCAAGTCATCTGTGAGTAGTGACAGTTTTACTTCTTCCTTTCTAATTTGGATGGCTTTTATTTCTTGGCTGACTGCTGTAGCTAGGACTTCCAATACTATGTTAAATTGGTGAGAGTAGGCATCCTTGTCTCATTCCTAAATTTAGAGGAAAGGCTTTCAGCTTTTCACCATTGAGAATGATGTTAGCTGTGGGTTTGTCATAAATGGCCTTTATTATGTTAAGATATGTTCCTTCCATACTCACTTTCTGGAAAGATTTTATCATGGATGTTGAATCTTGTCACATGCTTTTTCTGCATCTATTGAAATGATCATATGATTTTTATTCTTCCTTTTATTAATGTGGTGTATCATATTGATTGATTTGTGAATGCTGAACCATCCTTGTGTCCCTGGAATAAATTCAACTTGATCATGGCATATGATCCTTTTTATATATTGCTGGATTTGGTTTGCTAATATTTTGTTGAGGATTTTTGCACCTATATTCATCAAAGATACCATTTTCTTTTTTTTGTAGCATCTTTGTCTGGTTTTGGTATCATGGTATTGGTGGTCTCACAGAATGAATTTGGGAGTGTTCCCTCCTTTTCAATTTTTTGGAATAGTTTGAGAAGGACAGGTATTAGTTCTCCTTTATATGTTTGGTATTATTCCCCTGTGAAACCATCCAGTCCTGGACTTTTGTTTGCTGGGCGCTTTTATTACAAATTCAATTTTACTACTAGTGATTGGTCTGTTCAAATTGTCTGTTTCTTCTTGACTCAGTTTTGGAAGGTTGTATATGTTCAAACAATATCAAGGAGTCAAGCCTGTGGAATATTAGACTAGAGAGGAAATGATAAATGGCTTTGGATATTCAGTATTTCCCACAAGGCAACAATTTTAGGTGGCACGCAGCCTAACACTGATTATTATAGTAGTTACAGCAGAGAACTAGCATGTGAAACCCATGCCTTTAAGGATAGTATTTCCAATGACAAGTAAAAAGTAAAACTAAAAGGAGAGATGTGGTTTAAATTAAAATAATAATAAAGCAATAGTGAAGGTAAAATTTGAACATCACAAAGATGGTAAGAAGATGACTGAAGATTAGCAAAAGCAGCTATAGGTGATTAGGAGCCACTGTGTAACTTTAAGCAAGTAGACAACCTGATGAGATTGACACTTTAGGAAGAGTGCTTTGGTGGCAATGTGGAAGCTGGACAGGAAAGTGATGGGATTGCAGGCAGGCAGGGAGAATGCTGCAGAAACCCTCAAGAGGGATGGTGAAGGAGAACAAGGCAGGTGCAATGGAAGAGAGGATGCAGTAGATGCAAGAGCTATTTAGGAGGTAGAAGGCATATGCAATGATATCAAGCATCTGGCTGGATGACTGGGCAGACGATAGGACCATTCTCAAATAGAGAAAACACAGGGGAGACGAGTTGGGAGGAATGGTGTTCCACATTCACCATGAGCAGGGGCATTAATTTCCAAGAACAGCCAGTAGCTCACAGGCTGTCTGTGAACACACCCTTAGACACCAACTTGAATATTCGGAACTGGGAACTTGAGAAAGCAGATGCCCAGTTCTGTGACCTCTGGTGTTGAATGCTGCTAAAGGGATTGAGGGCTAAATGTTCCTCTTCTTCCAGATGACTTAATAGTTATACCCCACAGGCCCAGCAGCTGCCCTGCTGGAGGTGGGGGGCTACTAATTAAGGTGTGCAGTCTAGCTGATACCTGATAGCACTGCTATGTCCTCTGGCACACGGCAGCCCATGTCTCAGACTTAAAGGGCAGAAATTGAACGCCACGCAACCTGAGCTCATGAGCTTGAGCTCCCCTGAACGGTGTCCACATCCCTGGGCATACACCAGGCAGAATTCATGTCTGCACATTCAGTCCTTGCAGCGTGCAGAAACCTAACACCTTTCTCCACCCACCTACAGTGCCACCAGGAAATTAACACTCACCCAGGTACTGGGTCATAATTAAACTGAACAAAAAGACAGCTGCTCCTACCTTTCTTTTTTAATCACCAACATGCAGCCCTAGGGATTACTAGCTTTGGGGTGATTTAGGGAGGATTACTCTTTCATTAGTGTCTAGGGTCAGTTCCAAATCAACGTCACAAGAGCTTTTTAAGATACCCTCCCATGCCAACAGCTCATCCCTTTTCCATGTCTGAAAGTTTCGATTTTACAAAGCCACTGGCAATCTATTTGTCAGACCCCCAAATATCTGTGATTTTTCACCAGAAACCTCACTCAAAAATTAATTTGGCCCTGAGTTTCTAGGTGACAAATGGCAAGTTGGAGCCCATGATCATAAACACAATTTGGGTTGCTTTTCACTGTATGCTTAGTCATCTACCACTTTTGTGACAATTCATAAGATTTGGTTGGATTTTCCTGCATTTTTGCATCAGCTTAGAATTTTTACTTTTCAGATGGATTGTGCATTATCTACAAATTTCTCAATTTCACCTGTAATTCCTCTGGAGGAATATTTATGAAAATGTTGAAATAGAAGCAACCTCAAGTTAGATCCTCAATGGACCTCACGATTTGACATATTCCTTTATTTCTTACTTTAATCCCCCAATCCCATGATAATTGAGTAAAGTTTTACTTGCCTGTTTAGAAAATAAGACATTTCTATGTAGAAACTTATTACTGATTTTTGGAGATATTGCCCATCGGCTGATTGGCTTATCTACCTTAAATCAAGTTCTCTGATGTTCTTCCTAGAGGCCAACATTCTTCCCTTCTCCCTAAGTTACCTTTAGGATAAACATAGCTCCAGAAAACAGAATCATGAGTTCCATGAAATAATTCAGGTGAAAATAAATTGGAAGTAGATTTTTATTAATTACCCACTATTAATATATATGTCTAATAAGAATTTTTTAATTATATATATGAATAACCAAAAGACAAGTTTTTTAAAAATGTACAGCTCAAGCATTTTACCTAAATTACTAAATATTATAGTATCTTCTAATACTAAATTCCCAAACAAAAAATTTCTAAGGCCCAACAAACTACTCTTTTTATGAGGAAGACAGGAAGAATGAAAACAAATTTTACCCTGCATATATAGACATATTCACAACACAATTTTTTTTCTTTTGCATTCAGCTTTGATATAACTCGAGAAAAGATGCCAAATAAAAAAAGAAAATGTGAGGGCTTCCCTGGTGGCGCAGTGGTTGAGAATCTGCCTGCTAATGCAGGGGACATGGGTTCGAGCCCTGGTCTGGGAAGGTCCCACATGCCGCGGAGCGACTGGGCCCGTGAGCCACAGCTACTGAGCCTGCGCGTCTGGAGCCTGTGCTCCGCAACAAGAGAGGCCGCGATAGTGAAAGGCCCGCGCACCGCGATGAAGAGTGGCCCCCGCTTGCCACAACTAGAGAAAGGCCTCGCACAGAAACGAAGACCCAACACAGCAAAAATAAATAAATAAATTAAAAAAAAAAAAGACTGAGAAACAACATATTTCTGGATGGATTATTATTAAAGTTATATAAAAAAAAAAAGAAAATGTGAAAGTTGAATAAAAATTGCAAAAAAAATTTAAAAGGCAGGGAAGGAGGCTAAATAAGGTCATTACTCTTATTAGTCAAAAGCTTAAACATCATAAAAAGCATGAAAAGGCCATTTGTGACTATGATAGAGGGCATCACAAAAGTTGATAGGAGGGCATTTTTGCTTCCATTAATAGCAAGCCAAATAATCTGAACCAACCCTCATCCTGAGGACAAACAGAAAATCTGGACAAAATATAATTATCTACTTGAAAGCATCAGAGATCCAACAAAGTGGCGAGGAATTATAGTCAGGATAGGGGAGAGTCTGGGGAAGTGATCTGGGTGTTTGGAATGCTTTTTCTGGGAAGGTTTTGCTGATTCCAAAAGAAGAGACTAAGGGTTTGGCAAGCACTTCTGAAGGCTTCCTGAATCTAGGTAGGGGCAAGGAGACTAGGACATAAGGAGGGGAACAAGTGATGGATCCTCCTTATCTTTGGGTTTGGCCTTGAAGAGCTGTGCACCAGGAGATAGAGTAAACCAGGAGTAACTTAGCTACCAATCACCTTGAAATTACCCTCAGTGCTGGTACTCCCAACCACTTCCCAGAAGTAAATATAAATTATCTATGGAAGATTCTAGGCTTCAAATTATTTCAAAAGCTTTCTGCAAATGCAACACCTAGCACAAAATAAAAGCAGTCAGGCAGGGGCTTCCCTGGTGGGGCAGTGGTTAAGAATCCACCTGCCAATGCAGGGGACACGGGTTCGAGCCCTGGTCCGGGAAGATCCCACATGCTGCAGAGCAACTAAGCCCGTGCGCCACAACTATTGAGCCTGTGCTCTAGAGCCCGTGTGCCTCAACTACTGAAGCCTGCATGCCTGGAACCCATGCTCGGCAACATGAGAAGCCACCACAATGAGAAGCCCATGCACTGCAACAAAGAGTAGCCCCCGGTCACCGCAACTAGAGAAAGCCCGTGTGCCGCAACGAACCCAACACAGCCAAAAATAAGTAAATAAAATAAATAAATTTATTTTTAAAAAATAGGCAGGCAAACAAGGGAACAAGACACCATGAATGAAAACCAGAAAAAACAAAGACACTATAAACAGAACTATCGGGGCCTTCAGAAAATGGAGTTAACAGACACGTGCTGACCATTTTCAGGGAGATAAAAGAGAGTATAGGGATTTTTCAGCAGAAAACTGGAAACTGTTTTTTAAAGTACTAAATGAAAACTCTAAAACTAAAAACACAACTGAAATTAAGAATTCAATGTGGATAGGTTCAACATTATATAAGACACAGCTGAAGAGCAAATGAACTGGAAGAAGCCAGAAGATAATACCTAGAATTAAATGTAAAGAAATAAAAGAACTAAAGCACACAGAAAATAGGGTAAGAGATATAAAGTATAAAGTGAGACTGTCTATCATATTAATTAGTCCCAGAAGGAGAGGAGAAAAATAATGTAAGAGATAACAGCTAAGACCTTTCCAAAACTAATGGAAGACACTGAGGGAAGGTTCATGAAGCCCTAAAAATTCTAAAAAGATAATAAAAAGAAATGGACAATTTAATTACATCACAGTAAAATACTGAGTACAAAGAGCCAGGTGGGAAAAAAATAGATTGCTTCCAAAGATGCAACAACTATCATAAAACTGATTTTTTAACAGAAACAATGAAAGTACAAGATAATGAAAATTCTGAGAAAGTGGCAGAGTAGAAAGCACCAGGAATCTGTCTCCCCACCTAGACAATAACTGGACTGGCAGAATCTGTCTCATATAACTATTTTGGAACTCTGGGGTCTGTTGAAGGCTTGCAACTTTGAGGAGAAGGCTTGGACAATAAATTGTGGGTGATTTTAGTTAATTTCAGCTCTTACACAGTAATGGCTACCCATCACCCATCTCCAGCCACCTGGAAGGCAGCTATGCAGTGTTCCTGGAACAGCCTGCACACAGCTTATGGGAGCTAGGGTGGTAAAAAGGATTCAAAGTTGGATTTAAGCAGGCAGAAGAAAGAATCAGTGGATTTAAATATAAGACAATGGAAATTATCAATGCTGGGAAACAAAGAAAAAAAGATTGAAGAAAAGTGAACACAGTCTAAGGAATCTTTCGGATACCAGCAAATATACCAACATATGCATTGTGGGTATCCCAGAAGGAAAAGAGAGAAAGGGAAAGAGAAAATATTTGAAAAAATAATGGCTGAAAACTTCCCAAATTTCATGAAATACATGATTATAAACATCCAAGAAGCCCAACAAACTCCAAGTAAAGTGAATTCAAAGAAACCCACACCAGGGGTTTGTGGGAGAGGCCACAACAGTGAGAGGCCCATGTACCGCAAAAAAAAAGAAACCCACACCAAACTTTCAAAAGCCAAAAACAAAGAGCAAATATTGAAAGCAGCAAGAGAGAAGCTAATCATCACACACAGGGGATCCTCAATAATACCCTCAATGAGATTTCTTATCAGAAACTTTGAAGGCCAGAAGACAGTAGGCCAATATATTCAAAGTGCTAAATGAAAAAAACTGCCAGCCAAGAATCATATTCAGCAAAACTGTCCTTCAAAAGTGAGAAATAAATCAAAACACCCAGAGATAAACAAAAGCTGACTGAGGGAGTTCATGACTACTAGACCTGCCCTACAAAAAATGCTCAAGGGAGTCCTGCAAGGTGGCATGAAAAGATACTAAACAATACCTCAAAGCCATTATGGAAAAACAAAGGTAAATACCTAGGCAATTATGAAACTACTTTTATTGTAACAATGGTTTATAATTGTATTTTTGTTTTCTACACGATTTTAGATACTAATATGTTTAAAGAAAAAAAGCCATTATTAGTATAAGAGCTTATATTATTATAACTTTTGTTTGTAACTCCAAATTTTGTTTTCTACAGAACTTAGGAGACTAATGCATTTAGAAGAATTGTTAGGGGCTTCCCTGGTGGCACAGTGGTTGAGAGTCCGCCTGCCGATGCAGGGGACGCAGGTTCGTGTCCCGGTCCGGGAAGATCCCACATGCCGCGGAGCAGCTGGGCCCGTGAGCCATGGCCGCTGAGCCTGTGCGTCCAGAGCACAGGTTCAGAGCCTGTGCTCCGCAACGGGAGAGGCCACAGCAGTGAGAGGCCCGCATACCGCAAAAAAAAAAGAATTTTAGTTTATGTTTTCAGGCACTCAATGTATAAAGGTGTAATTTTATGGCGTCAACAACCAAAAGAGGTGACAACAAGAGCTGTAAAGGAACATAGTTTTTACATGTTACTGAAGATAAGCTGCTATACATTCAACTTAGGATGTTAAACATAATTCCCATGGTAACCACAAAGAAAATAGCTATAGAAAAGCACCAAAGGAAACTGCGAAGGTTTTTAAATAATTCACTACTAAAAAATCAACTAAACACAAAAGACAAAAATGCAGGAAATGAGGGGCAAAAAAGTTGTAGGGCATATAGAAAACAAATAACACAATGACAAAAATAAGTTCCTCTTGTTCAGTAATTACTTTAAATGTAAATAGATTAAACTCTCCAGTCAAAAGACAAAAATTGGCAGAATGGATAAACAAACATGGTCCAACTACATGCTGTCTACAAGAGACTCACTTGAGAGCCAAAGACAAACAGGTCGAAAGTAAAAGGATGGAAAAAGATATTTCATGCAAATGGTAGTAAAAAGAGAGGAGGAATGGCTACACTTATATCAGACAAAACAGACTTTAAGCAAAAAAGTTTACAAAAGACAAAGAAGTACATTATATATTAATGAAAGTTTCAATACAGCAAGAGATATAACAATTATAAACATGTATGCACACGACAGAACATCAAATATACGAAGCAAAAACTGACAGAACTGAAGGGAGGAATAGGCAGTTCTACTGTTATAGTTGCAGACTTTAATATCCCACTTACAATAATGAATGGAACAACCAGACAGAAAGTAAGGAAATAGAGGACTTAACACAATAAACAAATGAGATTTAATAGACATACAGAACACTCCAACCAACAACAGCATAAACATTCTTCTCAAATGCACATGAGACATTTTCCAAGATAGCCCATATGTTAGGCCATGAATTAAGTCTCAGTAGATTTTAAAAGATACATATATCATACAGAACATCTTCTCTGACCACAAAGGAATTAAGTTAGAAATGAATAACATAAAGAAGACTGGAAAATTCACAAAATTATGGAAATTAAACAACACACTGTTAAACAACCAATGAATTAAAGAAGAAATCACAAGGGAAATTAGAAAATATTTAGAGATGAATGAAAATGAAAACACAGCATACCAAAGTTTATGAGATGCAGCAAAGGCAGTCCTGGGGGAAATTTACAGCTATAAATGCTTACATTAAAAAACAAGAAACAGGACTTCCCTGGTGGTCTAGTGGTTAAGAATCTGCCTTCCAATGCAAGGGACACGGGTTCTATCCCTGGTTGGGGAACTAAGATCCCACATGCCGCAGGGCAACTAAGCCCGCATGCCACAACTACTGAGCCTGCACACCACAACTACAGAGCCCACGTGTCACAACTACAGAGCCCACATGCTCTGGAGCCTGTGTGCCATAACTACAGAGCCTGCACACCACAACTAGAGAGAGCCTGTGCACCACAACTACTAAACCCATGTGCTCTGGAGCTCGCGTGCTGCAACTACAGAGTCCGCTCACCACAACTACAGAGCCTGCATGCCACAACTAAAGAGAAGCCCACATGCCACAATGAAGAGCCCACATGCAGCAACGAAAGATCCCGCATGTCTCAACTAAGACCCAACGCAGCCAAAAATGAAAGGAAGGGAGGGAGGGAGGGAGGGAGGAAGAAAGAAAGATCTAAAACCAACAACCTAACTTTACAACTTAAGGAACTAGGGAAAAAAAGAACTAAACCCAAAGCTAGTAGTAGAAAAATAATAATAATAAATGTTAGAGCAGAGATAAATAAAATAGGGAATAGAAAACAATAGAAAAAAATCAATTAAATAAAACAGATCAACAAAGATCTACAAAAGAAAAGAGCAACAAAAAGATCAACAACAAAAAAGATCAATAAGATCAACAAAACTCTAGCCAAATGAACTAAGAAAAAAAGAGATAACAGGAATTACTGAAATCAGATATGAAAGTGGGGGCATTACTACCAATCCTACAGAAATAAAAAGGACAAGAGAGTTCTATGAACAATTATATGCCAAAAAATCAGATAACCTAGTTTTAAATGGACAAACTTCTAGACACACAACGCTTGGTAGTCCTTTACCAAGACTAAATTACAAAGAAATAGAAAATCTGAATAGACCTATAACTAGTAAGGAGGTTGAATCAGTAATCAAAAATATCTCCACAAAGAAAAGCCCTGGACATGATAGATTCACTGGAATTCTACCAAACATTTAAAGAAAAACTAATCCTTCACAAACTTTTCCCAAAAATTGAAGAGGGAAGACTTCCTAACTCATTCTATGAGGCCAAAGACACCATTAAAAAAACCTAGAGGCCAATATCCCTTATGAACATTGATGCAAAAATCCCCCCCCAAAAAGAAAAAAACAGCAAACTGAACTCAGCATGATATTCACACACACACACACACACACACACACACACACACACACACAGAGGAATACTATTCAGCCATAAAAAAGAAGGAAATCCTGCCATTTATGACAACATGGGTGACCTTGAGGACATTATGCTAAGTGAAGTAAGTCAGACAGAGAAAGACAAATACCGTATGATCTCACTTATATGTGGAATATATAGGAGAAAAACATGGTTCAAAAGGATACATGCATCCCAATGTTCATTGCAGAACTGTTTACAGTAGCCAAGACATGGAAGCAACCTAAATGTCCATCTACAGAGGAATGGATAAAGAAGTTGTAGTACATATATACAATGGAATATTACTCAGTCACTAAAAAGAATGAAATAACGCTATTTGCAGCAATATGGATGGACCCAGAGATTGTCATACTGAGTGAGGTAAGTCAGACAAAGAGAAATATCATATCACTTATATGCAGAATCTAAAAAAATAATGATACAAATGAACTTATTTACAAAACAGAAACAGACTCACAGACTTAGAGAATGAACTTATGGTTACCAGGGGGAAGGGTGGGGGGGAGGGAAAGTTAGGGAGTCTGCGATTGACATGTACACACTGCTATATTTAAAATAAATAACCAACAAGGAAAATAAAAAATAAGAGACTGAACCTTAGTCCATTGGGTTTTATCCCCAAAGCCTCCATTTTTTTAACTAAATATGTTGAGTTTTAAATGTTTATAACTTGAATGCTGGATGTATAAGAATAAACAGGAAAAATGTAAATAAATTTTTAAAAGCTGGAAAAGTAAGATAAACCTAAAGTAAATATAAGAAAAGAAATAATAAAAGAAATCAATTATTGTAAAAGCAAGCACAATAAACAGTTATTGGACCAAAAAAAAAATACCAAAAAAATCAATTAAATAGAAAACAGACAACCAATAGTGAAAATCAATGAAACCAAAGCTGGTTCTTTTATTATAAAATATAACACATCACAAAAGTGCACATACACAGAAAACACACAGTGCAACGATTTACCAGTGAACACCTTGTAAGTACCACTTGATCAAGAAATAAAACACAACCAATACCCAGGGTCTCCCTCCACATCCTGTCCCTTCCCAATCATTAACCTCTCCATCCCTCTCAAACTAATCTCTATGCAAACTTTTTTGCAAATAACTTCCTTGCTTTCATTATAGTTTTACCACCTAAGAATGTGTCTCTGAAGTCTAGAATTGAGTTTTACCTGTTTTTATTAAACTTCATATAATAACACAGTATGTATTAGATGTGTTTGCTTGCCATTCACATATCTTCTTTAGTTAAATGTTCAATTTTTTTTAACTGAGTTATCTTTGAAACTATCAATACAATTGATAAACCTCAAGCTAAACTGATCAAGATAGATACAAATAACCAGTATCAGCAACGAAAGAACTGGCATAACTACAAGTGCTACAGACATTAAAAGAATAAGGAAATATTATTAAAAACCTTTTAGTAATTAATTTGACAACCTAGTTTACATAAAGTGACTTATCCAGCTAGGTGTGTGGGAATATTCCAAAATAAACAGTTGAAATGTCTTACCTTTCAAAAACCTTCAGAACTGTCCTTAGACCTGTGTTTATCCTGAAGTCAATTTGAAAGAGAGGCTAAACATATCAATTTATCTCAAAAAACATCTTTGGGCTTCCCTGGTGGTGCAGTGGTTGAGAGTCCGCCTGCCGATGCAGGGGACACGGGTTCGTGCCCCGGTTCGGGAAGATCCCACATGCCGCGGAGCGGCTGGGCCCGTGAGCCATGGCCGCTGAGCCTGCGCATCCGGAGCCTGTGCTCCGCAACGGGAGAGGCCACAACAGTGAGAGGCCCGCATACCGAAAAAAAAAAAAAATCTTTAAGTGCCTACGACGTACACTACCATTAAGGATTCATATTAAAGACATGGTCTTTTCTCATAGTCCTGCAATCTTCATTTGGCTCAGTGACTCCTGGAAAAACAAACAAGAATAAGAGACAACACTAGATTTATTAAAGATCATAATGCTATCATTTATTGGAGGAAAAAAGCAAAAAAAAAAAAAAGAATTGTTTTGTGACATTTGGGGGAAAAAAACAGCTTACTTAACAGTAAAATTCTTTCTCTGAAATGAGTTAGTAAAAAGAAAACAATCTTCACTGTATGAAACAGCATCTCAAGGTAGGAAAGGCTGCACACAAGAATATATTTTGCGATATGAAAATTTAGGTATGCCACCAGCAGCATTCAAAATTAGCTGAGTATCTATACAATTACAAAAACTGACGTTTTAACAAAGTGTTTTAAAAGGTCATCATACTAAAACAGGCACAATGTTCTGAAAGCATATAAATTCCCCATGGGCTTTTGAGCATCCTTACCCTCAACTGCACAATCAGAATGTACAAAAGCAGTGAAAGATCAGAGTTCAGAGGTTTTAATTTTTTTGTTTTCCTTGTTCCAAATGGCAAAGTCAAGCACAAATACTGAAAAAGGCAAAATAAGCACTTCTCATAGCAAAAAGACCACAAGATTGCATGTAAACTATGGTTCTCCTTTAAGACATTACACAAGGTTCATCTGTACTTAAGGCTCATTATTTCTTCTTGCAGTATGGTAGTTCAACAGGCAGAGGGCAACATTCTCTGACAAGTCTCAATTTGGTCTCAAAGGATACCTCCCAAGGAGCCACAAGGATATTAAGTCTAGGCAGCCATTTATATAAGGGAACTTTTGTCCATGCTATGTCTATTTTTTGGTGCTGTTTATTAAGTGTAGTGTCATCACTTTGTTGTGAATATCCACATCAGTAGTAATTGTTTATTATGATGCTGTGGACTGACCTTTCACTCCAAATAGCTGTGTTCCTCCTGTCTAGTGAACACACTCTTCCCTGCTTTCAGCTCATCCCGTCTATAGAAAATGTTTTGTACATTTCCAAGCCCACCGTCAGTTTATCAGCTCCTGCTAAGAAGGACATAATTTTATTCAGTCAATTTACATTAACAAAGGCTCTGACGGACCATGGGCTCTGCTCACAGGCTCTGTGGTGAGACCTCTGCCGGTGCTTTGCGAGGCCCTTTGTGAGGTCAAGGGACAGAAATCTGAGCCATCAACAGCAAAGCTTAAGTGTACCAGGGGCTTAGGAGTGTCACCTATGCATTCAAGGTAGAACTAGAAATAACCGAAAAGGGGGACTAAACGCCCTATCTCAAGTAAACTGGAGGCAAAAACACTGCACGGCACTCTCCTCTTCACTTGACAAAAAATCCTCCAGATCTCAGAACTGCATAAAATGATGAATTAGAAGGTGCTTGAAAGTCACATGATTTAATCCCCCAGCTTTTTAAATAGAAATTGCTAAAAAATTTAGACTTCTCAATGTAAATTCTTTTGTTAATCTTACCTAGAGCTACACAGGTATCAATCAGTATTTAACTTCAGGTGAAGGTCTGTTCGCTTCTTTAAAAATGCTATCTGCAAGGAAGCTACTGCACATCTTCAAACTTATCTTAAAAAGCCTTGGATTTTTAAAACCAAAAGAACAATGCCTGTAATCTAGCAACATGGCTCTATAAACCTTAAACACTGATTTCTGTCGTTGTTGCTGATTTGCTGAACATGAAGTTGAAGGATGGGTTGTGGATTTTGAAGTATCTGTAATCCTACAGCAGACTCTAGTCAGAAGTTAGCTAAGGAAAGAGACAAGGAGGCAAGACTGGTGTAGGCGGCCCCATAGAAAACGGACTCCACGGCCACAGGGCTGCAGCTCCATTCCCTAATTCATCACACGTGTTCTAACACATGTCACTCTCGGGGAGCTATCAAAAGCAGAAGCAGCCAAACCGGTATGCCCACACCTCTTTTGGGTTTTTTTTAAGGTATGACCCACTTCTTAATTATCTTTTCTAACAGAAGTATCCAAAGGTAATTTTATTTAGAGGCATTTCATGATTGTATTTCCTGCTCCCTGAGCATGTACTGATTAGGGTGGAAGGTAGCACTCAGGTGGATAACCCACAGTCACCATACAGGTGTGATGCACAGGAGCTCCAAGCGCTGAGACAGTGAAGCCGGTGAGAATGCCCAGCTGCGGAGAGTGGTCGGTCCTTCCCAAGGACAAGACAGCCTGTCTGTGGGAGGGAGGGAGAGCAGGAACCTCGGCCGGGTCTCAGCAGCAGTGGCCACAGGCAAAGCCACGCAGAGGGGCTGGAGAGCCAGAGGTTCCCCTGAGCACATCGGGCAAAAGGGGAGACCTCTTAGACAGCGAGACAGGAGGAGATGGGACGCAGCGAGTTAGTAAACAGACCCGTCCAGTCTCTAAGGGGTGGGGAGAAGGCAGAGAGGGCCAAGAGCACTGGAAGCCGGCTCTCCAAGTCTGGAGAGCAGTGCTGCTCCCAACACAGCGGTCACAGGCAAACACGGCCAGGGAAGAGCGTTCAGGCCAGCGCTCCCACCCAGCTGTTGGAAGCACAGCCTTGCACGAACACGTTCCTTGTCTACAAAAGAGCTGCCTCAGCGGTTCCCTTCATTCCGAAACGCAAGGATCTCTCCTTCACCCAGCAGTGAACGGGGTAGCAGACGAGGCAGGGGAGCAGGGAAACAGAGACCACGACCAACCACAGGACCTAAAACCCTAACTCTCCACTCCTCATCTCACCCACGAGGCTGCTTTTAACCAGCACAGTTGCTTGGTAACAGCTTTCAGCATATCTGAAATGGATTTCTTACTCCTACAGGCCGGCAGACAAAAACAAGTAGGGAAGCAACCAATGGGTAAGGCGGCAGAAGGAAACATTTCGGAGTCTGGAAGATCCTGGAAAGCGGGATCACCCACAAGCTGCCGAGGCGTCCGGACTGGAGCTGTCTGAACAAACTGGCCACAGGCCTCCAGAGTTAAGGCAAAGCAGGAGCTTTCACGCAAGAGCTAGCGCCCTCGGCTGGTGAGATCTGGTACAGACCGCTTACCCGCTCTGAGACTGTTCCTTCTCTAATAATGGACACAAGACTGCTAGCCTGGCAAAGTGATTGTGAATATTCTACAAGAGAGTGCATGGCAATGTCTACAGTGCCGGACACGTACTACCAAATAAGCTTTTTTAGATAAATTAATGGCCAGAGATAGTCACCCTATCACCTTCAATGGTCATCCATTATTTCCGGGATGAAATAATAATACCCACCTTTTAGGGAGATATCATTAACCTATGCTGGGCCCCATGCTAAGCACTTGACAAGTTTCTCATTGACATCCTGTGATGATCCAGCAGGAATCATTATCCCCATTATTTTTAAACAGATGAGCGACGTGAGGACCAGAGGTTAAGGAACTTGTTCAACATGACACTAGCCAGGTGACTGAACCACAACTCACACCCAGACCCGTTTCATAGCCCACATTCACCACCACTACATTATACAGGCCTGGTGACATCTTAACCTCATGTCTCACAAAGTCAAGTCCAGCCTCTGAAAAGGGCCCAGAGGGGTCAGCCTTTTAGGTGTATTACTCCAGGCTATTTGAAGCTCATAGTGACCAGGCTAGCCTCACATCAGCTCTAAAGAGAGGACGACTTCTGACCGCCTTCACAGAGCCCTTCTGAGATCTGAGCTGTCTCCTGGAAGCACCTGGACTGTGAAGGAACCCCACGCAAGCCAGACGGTAGCGTATACTTCCTACTCCTGGCTGAAGGTAGGTTAGGGGCCTCAGCAGAAGACAGGATGCCCTCAACAGCCTAGAAAAGGACCCAGTAACACTGGCTCCACACTCTGGCCCCGTCAGGCCTGTTCATACCTCCCCAGTTCAGAGGAAAAGCCTCACCGGTCTGAGGTCTTGGCTGCAGCAGGAAAATGAATTCAGCAGTCAGCCACAAGCAAGGAGACAAGCAGTGGACCACTGCCTTTGGTTTGAAGACTCCCAGAGCAAGAGCCTGAGCGGACCGGCCAACCTAGGAGAAGAGAAAGGCAAACCCAGACTTCTCCTCTGGAGGTGACTTTGGAGGTCCTGTAATGCCAAGAACTCCAACGATCAAGATAGAGCATTCTGATGGTCAGGCCGCAAGGAAGAGCTAAAGGGCACAAAAGGCCTGATGGAGATCCTACAGATCCAAGAGGAAGCTTCCCAAAGGGAGACTGAGCAGGAGAAGATACAATGACGTAGAGAGATTGCAACCAGAAAAGGCACAGGCTTGGCTGATGAAAACAGGGAAAAGAGTTACAGGAGGTAACACCAGAGCCACACCGGGAAAACACGGTGTCATGAAGGGGACCGAAGCTGGGGCACCCAGGCTTGGGGCTCAGTTCTGCCATCGACTGTGGCTTTGGGCGGATCTCGTAACTTCTCTGAGCCTCGATTTCCTTGACTTGCCTAGTGGAATAACAATCCCTGCTTCATCACAAGGCCCTTACGAGGAACTAGACAAGATCAGGGACATGAAAGCATTTTGTCTGTGGCCAGACATCAAGCTGCAATACGGCCACCCCACAGCCCCTGGTGTCTTCTCCCCGTTTCCAGCACAGGCTCCACTGCAAACGCTGGACTGTTTAAAGGTCACTGCGCAGGCGTGCCTACTTCCCGCTGGCTCCACAGTGGGGGTCTGTCTTCCCACCTACTCTCCCCTGGCCCCGTTCTAGGGGAGAATGGAAAACAACATCAGTTTAAAAGCAAACATTTATAAATAATGGGGGGAAAAATACAGCAGAGAGCAGCAAGATTTTTCACCTCCTACCAGGTCTCGTCCAAAAGGAAGCAGTAGTGTTTGCTGCTGCTGCTTTGTTCTCTCTCAATCTCGTTCCAAGAGGTCAAGAGTAAAGATTCGTGGCGGGGAGAAAGAAAACCCCAAGAGAAAAACAGGGTGCACTGAAGGTTAGAAAATACATTCTATGGGCAGGTGTGGAATCAGGACAGCAAAGGAGCCACGGCTCAGGTCTAAAAACCAGACACATCACCAAAAAGTGCTCCTTTTCTACTTCAGTCCACGGCCAGACTCTCCACGGGCTCGTGTGCTGTTGTCAGGTGGGCAGAAACACTTGTTCCCAGACACCAGAGGGGCAGGGGTGACGGATGCCACGCTGAGGAACGAATCTACGAAGTCCCTGGAGACCCCCAAACTCTATCCCTTCCTGTTGCACCCCTGAGACTCCAACAGGGCGGCCTGTTGCCAGCTGGGAATCACTGGCTCCCAAGGCTTATCTGCTGCTGCTGAACAAGGTTTTTATTGACGAGAACTCAGTGGAACCCCATGCAAAGGCGCCTGAGGAAGATTCCACTCCATCAGATACAGAACCCACCTCTCATATCGTGCTACAGACATTTGAGTTTGGGAACACGCCGTTGCCTCCAAAAGCAACCCTCAGGTGTTCAGAATGCAAGCAGCATGTCGCTGCAAGATCAAAGGCACATGTCTGTGAGACAGAGATTTAGAAGATATTTACAACACGGTCCACGAGCTTCCATCCACCATGCCTTCCAAAGCTTTGCAAAACCGGCCGTATGTTATGCAAGACATACAGCAAAACACTTCTTCACAGCGTCCCTAGGAAGAAAAAACACAAAGATAAATGGGAGATCATCACTCCAAAGGCTCCTGGAAGTGGTAAAGACCTTCCCTGAGATTTTCTGGGCACCCAGAGTAGCACGCTGCAGGGCAGAAAGCACCCAGACCATGGGGTCAGGTCTACATGGCATCAAACCTCAGCTTCAACATCTACTAGGGATTTGCCTTATTTGAGTATCCAATTCCTCATCTGTAAAAGGGCACGTCCCCACTTACCCTGTAGACCAGTCTGGGAATTAGTGCATGGAACAGAGTAGGTATTTAATAAAGAATAGCTACCATGACCATCAGAGGAAAAGATAGAAAGAAAGTGGAAACTATCTAAAACCAAGAAATTAGTCAGGACTGTATACTTCAATATCAACCAGAATCACAGAATGCACCGAAAGCATTAAGTCAAATAGGTGCTAGGGCCTTTCTCCTTTCTAAGCAAGCAGCAGAAACTTGTTAAGGGACATCTTGCAGGAGTTCCCTAGCACAGGGAGCCCTCTATAGGTACCCAGCGCTTGCTACCCTGATGTATGAGCCCTATCTATCCCAGGCACCTGCTCCTTGGAATTCAGTGTAGAGCGTGCAAGGAAAGTGTGAGGGCTCAGCAAATCACTCTTCTATTCAAGCAGGCGCATCCATCCCACCACCATATCGGCCATGTTCTAGGGCTTCTCCCCCCAGTTCTACTCCTTGTGTTCTCAGCTGCATTTGGGCCAAGGACACTGGAGTCACACGAGGGAGGGAGGGAGGGAGGGAGCATGAGAGAATGCATTTGCATGAGTGTGCGCTGCATGTTACTATCAAGGTAATTCTAGGACAGCATGTCTTAAGATACGCTCTGCACTGAAGTCCCCGCAGATGCTCTGCACGAGAAAGGGTTTTAGGGACAAATAAGATCCCTTGTGGCAGCTCACAATACACATAGTAAAGGACCCGGAAAGCCTACTCACAAAGCCACCCAGCCGCCTTTAACGTGACGGGCTGGTTAACTTCTCATCTAATTAGTCACTCGCCACCATCTCCTGATCGCTGTCAGCAACAGCCTTGGAAGGCCTACGCCTGTTCTACCTCTTTCCCAGCTCTCGCACATTTCTCATTGCCTCAACACTGTTAAGGAAAAGCCTCTTTTTAGTTAACAGGTCAGGAAAGAGAAGAATGGAAATTAAATGGTGACATGAGAACAGAGTCAGAGGCAAAGATCCCTGAAAGTGCTCATTAAAGGAGGTTTGGAGGTCAGAAGCTCGGAGTGAGAAGGGGACAACCCAAGTCCGTTATCACGAGTCCGTTCAGGCCGGGGGGGGGGGGGCGCGGGGGGGCGGGGGTCAAGTGAGTTGCTCAAGGTCACACTGCTAATTAGGAAACCCTGGTCCTCCAGAGTCCTGGCCCTGCTTACTTTCCCTTTATGAATTCTTTTCTGAAATGTTCCCATCAGTCGGATAGTATAAGAAAACAAGCATGAACGTAGACCCCCTCCATCCCTTGCTCAGCGATATTAAGGGGATATTCACCTTTAGGAAAATCTCCTCACACCTACAGGTGAAAAGAGTGATAATGCGCATATACATACTGTCTATCACAGCAGAATGTTCCCAGAGCCAGGAATCGGTAGACCTGGGTCAATGCCCATCACTGGTTGTATTATGGGTGGGGGGTGGGGGTGGGCATTAGCTCACTAATCTATAAAATAGGTGTCTAACATCTGCCTATTCGTCTCAAAGGATTTTCATAAAGATAAAACAGCATGAACTCTCTGAAAGCACCCTAAACTAAAAGGCCCCATGCAAACTATCATCATCCCCAAATGACAGACATTATAATCCTAAAGACAGTCTTACCTTGCGAATGGTATGTAGGAAAGGCTATACCTACAATGAAGAACAAACAAAAGATCAAGTCAAATGAAGGGAGTGGAAGATTACACAGTGGACTGGGTGTCTGAGCTGCAAGACCCTCTCCGTCCTCAGTGTGGAGGGTGCGTGCGCACACGCACACACACATGCGCGCGCGCGTGCTGTGCCATGTGCATAACAGGGAAGGGGGTGTCATGTGTAGCCGAAGTAGGAGGGCAGAAGGCCCGTATGGGGACAACTCTGTCACCTCAGCCTCACGGGGTTACTGCTTTAACCACATGAGCCGGCAGCATGACCCTCGACGGGCAGATTCCGGATATCCAGATGACCTAGAAGCCCTATTCTAAAGGAACCTCACAGAAAATCCAGATCCGCTGCCCTCTAATATGTTACAAGTTCGCAACAGAATACAACTTCTACCCCATTGGGATACATTTTCCGCTCTATGCCTATTAATTTTTTTTTTTTTTTCTTTTTGCGGTATGCGGGCCTCTCACTGTTGTGGCCTCTCCCGTTGCGGAGCACAGGCTCCGGATGCGCAGGCCCAGCGGCCATGGCTCACGGGCCCAGCCGCTCCGCGGCATATGGGATCCTCCCAGACCGGGGCACGAACCCGTATCCCCTGCATCGGCAGGCGGACTCTCAACCACTGCGCCACCAGGGAGGCCCTATGCCTATTAATTTTAAAAGAAGAGAAAAGAGAACAGGAAAAGAAAAAAAAAAAAAAAAACGCACTACCAACTGCCCTATGGATGAAGGTATAAGCAAGCTATGATTCTTTAAGAACCCAAGCCCACAGATATCTTGGCGGTCCCAGTTAGCTCAGCCTCCTCGCCCAGATCGGAACCACAGTGGGGAGGAAGCTGGCCACGCCCCCAAAGACCAGGCCTGGGTGTCAGGCCGGCTGGAAGCCAATCAACTCTAAGAAGGCACATAGAGTGGGAACACATCAGGGTTGGAATAGGGCCATCTGCCTGTGCACATATGAACGCTGAACCTTTAAAAAATGGCTTCAGAATCAGTCTACATGCGAAGAAAGGCATGTGTATGTAGGGACTAATTTCTGCCCCGAGAAGAAAACCAAAATATAAACATAAACCATCACACCAGGCCCTTTCAGTACCCACTACCACACTGTATGTGTCACATTAAAATCAGGCCATCATTCCCCTCCGTAGCTGACACTCACCACTTGGAATCAATAAAAGCTGACTTACTTGGAATAAATTCCAAAGGGCATTTTGAAAGTACATTTATTCAAAAGTCCAAAATTACTAAAAGGAAGGATGGGTGTTAAGCTTGCAGTCTCAAGATCCATTTCTATCAAATAAGACAACATTTGATCCTTGGAAGCTTTAAAACTTTCACAGTCTTTCTTTCTTTCTTCGCATTAGAGCCAACATTTTTTCCCAAAGTAGATCAAGTCACATTTTTATGAAACTGTTCTGGCAGATATCACCCCTTGATAAACTGTGAACATATTATAGAAACGTCTCAGAAGCTATTGATTCCATACGTGCCAGCACCCCCTTACTTTGACGTTGGACAGTTTGAAATGGCCATGAAGCTACAGCCCCATCCATGGCTCTGAATGATGATGTCTCCAGTGGTCCTTTCACTATGCATGGCCCCTAGGGCACAACTCCCTGGTTTTGCTACGGCGCACAGCCACACGGTTTTCCATTTCATCAGTCACCGCTCCTCATCTACTGCTGACAATTCACTCTTTGTCCTTCTGTTAAATGACTCATCCCACCACAAATGTAACACTCGCGATTTTCCTTACCAGTTTCCTTTTTCTTTAATGCCTGTTTGACTCACAAGCCTCTTTTTACCAGCCCGTACACAACTTCATTGTCCTTGTCCTTACCAAACGTGAGTGGTTGCATAACGTTTGTAACATCTCAAAATCAACCCCGAGCCCAGCAAAAATGCCACAGTGGGCAAAGAGCCTCCCACTACCACTCCAGGCCACTGATGCCACCTACTGGCGGTGGGCTGAGTCGACAGGCTTTGGTGCTCTGTGGTGTCATTTGATTTGCACCATTAAGGATTCTTCAGTTGAAAAGCTTCTGTTTTCCTAATCCTCCTACCCACACCATGTGGGATTTTATCTCCTTCAGCTGCATGAGTCAGAGATCGATGTGGGAAGGGACTGTTGAAAAGGTTACTTACCACGTCAGGGCCAGAGACTGCAAAATGCAGAAGATGAGAGCAAGCCCTCTGTTGTGCCACTGGAAGACAAATGATATGGTTATAGGTACGTGTGTGACAAGAGGCACACACCAAAAAGGTTAAGGAAAATTAAAATACACACTTACCCAAAAGGCAGAACACAGGGTAAGCACAATGCACAACTAGAGACAGAAAGGAAACATTATTTAATTAATACAATGACAATGATAACAGGGAGGGGAAGAAACTGTAAAGACATCATTCTTGACAAACTTACAACAACACATCAAACTGCAGCAATCCGATTCTGTGGTTATCACAGAAACCAAACGCATCCTTCATTTCAAAGCACTGAACCTACCTGAGCACCCATCTTTGGCAGAGGAGTTCAAATCCCAGTGAAATGAAACTGGCCAATAAGGATTCACGTAGATTAAAAAGATAAGGATCGGGCTTCCCTGATGGCACAGTGGTTGAGAGTCCGCCTGCTGATGCAGGGGACACGGGTTCGTGCCCCAGTCCGGGAAGATCCCACGTGCCGCGGAGCGGCTGGGCCCGTGAGCCGTGGCCGCTGAGCCTGCGTGTCCGGAGCCTGTGCTCCACAACGGGAGAGGCCACAACAGTGAGAGGCCCGCGTACCGCAAAAAAAAAAAAAAAAAAAAAAAGAGAGAAGGATCCTCTTCTACTTTCAAATTTTCCCAAAATCTCTGCCCAGCAAACAGAAGCACATTTCTGGTCCACTAGTGTCTGGAGTAGAAAGGGCATGTGAGGACAAAGGTTAACACTAGATGTCAATCTCACAGCCAGAGAGTCAATTATTTGTTTACATGTCACCTAACACTGTCCCTGAGTCCTTTCGTAGTAAGTTCTTTTTGCAAGAGACTTATCCAGGCCATCTACATCCAGGGGTGGCCAAAAACAATTAGTAGTCCAGCTGGCAGTCATGCCTGTCCTCTCCATCCTGCTGTATCAGTAACTACTCAATAAACACGACCGAAATAATTTCTTGGTGTGTAGCATGGTGCCCGATGCTCTGAAAGGACACAAAACAGTAGCAAGTGTGGCCACGGCCTTAGAGAACTTACCCATCTGAACAAATGAGATGTACACAAATGAAACTACAAAGTATGTTGCTCAAGATCTGGACATTGCAATACTGATAACTGCAACAGCAGTCCAGAGGACGTGGTCTGGAATGATGGGATGGTCCCATGGAAGGAAAGGGCCCAAGGAAGGGAGAGACATTCTGGGTTAATGGGACAGGAAGATAGGACAAGACTGAAGACACTGTGGTGAGAGCAGGGAACGGGGGTGCTGGGCCATGAGGAAACCAGACCTGCTTCAGGAAAACGGACAAAAGCAAACAGGATCCCAAAGTCAGAGAATGACAAGGGGAAAAAGCCCATGCTAGGAGACTGGACACCCACTTGAGAGAATGAACCCTGTGTTCCCCAGTCATTCCCTCTAAGCTCTCCTTGTATGTGGCATCACCCACCACCAGGAGGGTGTCAGAGCTCTCTTAGTACCACATGAGTTTGCCAAATTTAGGAAGCAACACCTTCTGGAGGGGCTTTATAGAACTGGCAGTACCTTAACACCAAATGAAACACAAGTCGGCAGAAGAGAGGAAAAATTATTAGATGAAGAATGCTCCCTTCTGCCACAGTGGTTACAGGCATCAGACAGTAAGTCAAGATGAAAGGGAAAAGGATAGAAGTCTTTAGGTTTAAGAGGAAAAAAATTGCAAACAGCAGAAACAAACACTCCTATTTTAGACATCCAGGTAACAGGCAGACCTTACCAGCACCATGATGGTTGCAATCAAACGTGTAGGCTCTGTCATTCGCTTCAGCTGCTTCACTGGTCCCATGAGGAAGACAGTGCTAAGAGGCAAACACACACAAGCCGTTCAGGCCAGAACAGAACCACACGAGGTAAACCAAGGTGCCTCCCCATCACCTCCCCCAGCTCACCTGTGGCAATAATAGCCGTAATAGTAGCTGACACTTGAAAAGCTCTGACTGAGCTAGGCACTGTGCTTCAGGGCCTTTTGTGCCTTATTCTTATTTAGTCCATTAACAATTTATGAAGTTGATTATAGGAACAGTCATCATACTTATTTTGCAGACAAAGAAGCTTAAGTCCAGAAAGGCCTTGTTACTTATCTAAGGCCACCCAACTAGAATACAGTGAGGTTGTAGATGCACGTAGGTCTGACTCCGGAACCACATCCATAACCGCTAGGTTAGAGGACCCCCTCCCTTCCAGGTGCTACCTTGCCTCCTTAACAACCTACCCATGGAAACAAACAAACCAAAGCGACTCAGGTAATGTAAAAAAGAAAAACCACATCTTACAGGCTTAGGTAGTTTATGTTAAAAGGTAGAGCATTTCATTTTCTTTTGTAATCTCCAGAGGATAATTCTAATGCTGATAGGAATATCATCTGTGATGTGTGGAACACTTGCTAATTGCTAGATATCACGTACATGATCTCATTTCATCCCCTCAACAACTCTGTGAATTAGGTATTATGACACTTATTTTAGAGCTGAGAAAATAAAGCTCAGAAAGGTTAATTTACTTATCCAAGATCACACAGCTAAGCCCATGAAAGAGCTGGCATTCCAACCCACATCTATTGGATTCCCAAGCTCCAAAAGACAGCCCCAGCATGCCTTCTGTAGGGATGGAACTTGATAGGTGGCTAGTGAGAAAGAGTAAACACAAATGAAGCAGACACTCACGTCTAACACGGCAAGTGCCAGGGCCAGGTATAGGTCATGCTTCCCGACTCCTGACAGAAACGCCCCGTGTAGCATCACCCCAGGCGTAGCTGGTTTACAGCCAGCATTTAGTACAAGCCAACCAGCAGATGACATTAGCTACTGAGTGTTCTAAAAACAAAAATTTGTTAAATATGTCTACCTCTCTTGGAAGTGCCATTAAGTTTCCATTTGAATTCAAAGCTGCACTCCCAGGTCAAGTGTTTGTGCTGAGTGCACTCTTGAGCCTACGTTGAACAAAAAGCAATAGCCAAGGGTGGCCTTAAAATTAAATGCAGCATTATATACAAAAATATAAAAGATTACAGGTAGAGCCACAAACTCCTAGACACACCCTGGAATAACAATTTGCTCGCTTTATTATCTCCCTGGGCAATGCTTCGAAAAGTTGGTCCCATTAGGATTTGCTAAATAGTTCTTTTGGACTAACCAACACACCCAGATA